>NC_064922.1:756387294-757637294 GCF_023897955.1 Schistocerca gregaria
AATTAGGTAAAACTGGAAAGACTGGAAATTCAGTAAAACATGTCTAACTAGAGAACCTAAGAATGCTTTGCAATTGCTAAATGATTATGGTAATTGGATTTATGTCCCAATCTCTGTCCAAACCACTCCCCCCCCCCCCCCCCCTCCCACACACAATAACCATCTCCTCCTCACCCTCCTCCTCCACACTTTCTCTGTCAATCACCTACTCCTCCTCCTCCTCTGTACAACTCCTATTTCACCTCTTTCTGTCCAGCCCCTCCTTCACCTTCTCTATGTTCATTTTGTCCCCCCTCTCTGTCCACTTCTCTCCCCCTCCCCACAACCATCTCTTGTTGACTTAGAGCCTACTTTTATGGTGTTGCAAAGGAAGTCTTGATTGGGAACTGAAGTCGTTTAAAATGAATGCATAAATTTGTTGGGATCATTGGTATATGGGAAATAAGAGAGACCTCTCCAGTAACTGGATCTGTGAGGATAGTACTTTCAGTGAAAGTATTTTGCAAGGTTTTAACCTGTGACCAGCTAGGGTTACAAAGTACTGACAATTCAGATTCCACAGCAGAGTTCTAACCATAAGCCAATAAGCCATAAATACAACTTTCATATTTTCCGTTGAAACCAACTTCGAGGAATAAAATGAACAGCGGTTTGTTCTGTGTACAAATTTTGTTTGAAATTGCAATAACATGGTGTATACGTGGACAAGGAAAAAAAAAAATTCCCGGATTTCCCAGTTAAAAATATACTTTCTCCAGGGTGAAAACATACTTTTTCCCTGTTAACTGACAGTATATTTTCTCTCGGAACTGTATAACTGTATAAGTCCTTTGAATGATTATGGTTTTATACACAGAAGTAGAATTTCCCGGCGCTTTAAAAAACTAAACACAGGGGGGAAAAGTGTGTTTTGGAAAGATGTATGCATTGAAATCGAGGTTGTGATGCGCATTTGTAAGCCAGTCATAGCTCATGTCAAGTTATCTTGCCAGCTGATGACAGCGAGTATTCAGAGCTTAGGACACGTGATGTAATCAACAAATAGTGGCATCACTGTTAAGTAGCGTCAACGCACAAACAGAAAAAGTTAATGGTTTAAATTAATACACATAGTGTTGCTACACGGAACGCAAAGCTTTCACATATAATATTGGTCTGTAAGATTAATACGCTGCAAGATGTAATGGATATGGGAGATGTGTTATTTTCTACCGGATTTGTCAATACCAAATATAATGAGGGAGGTTGTAAATTTTTCTTCTATTTTTGTCAGAATATTTTTTGTGAATTGTAATTTGCCTTATTTTATGCTAATTTGCTTATATGTTCGAGAGTGACAGCATATTGATTAATATTAGTAGATGGTACAAATAATATCAAAGAGACTAGTTACAAGTGGAAGCTTGTGTGTAGTGTGAAATGTCTTTGACACTGGAGTCATCTTTGGCAGTGAACACTCGGTGTGTGATGGTGGAACAATGTACAGGTCCCTGTTATAATAATTTGCAAGTGACCAGAAAAAAGGAGTTATTCTACTACTTTTTTATATAAACACCAAGAAGGAAGCACATTCGGAAAAATGGTATTTGAAGCACAAAAACTGAGGCAAACGCATTGAACCGGGACATTGAGGGAGATCAATGCGGACAAGAGCATTATTGTACTTGCAGCTGATAAAGGAAATGCTACGGTTTTGTTGAACACCGAAGATTATCACAAGAAGATTAGTGACCTTTTGGATCCCACTACGTATAAAAAGCTTCAGAAGGATCCTACAAACAAAATTTTGAGAAATACCAATCAACTGGTAAAACAATCTTCTCTTTCTTCGGATGATAAAGAACAACTCTGCAAAACGGAAGCTTATCCGCCCAGGCTATATGGACTCCCGAAGGTACATAAAGCACAGGTACCGTTAAGACCGATTGTGAGTGCTATAGGATCTCCAACACAAGAGGTGGCCAGATATCTCGCCTGCTTGCTGCAACCATACATTGGCAGAACTGACCGTTATATTAAAAACTCGGCACATTTTATTGAAAAACTGAGGGAGATTAACGTTAGCTCAAGTGATATTCTTGTGAGCTTCGATGTAGTGTCATTGTTCACCATGGTGCCTGTAAACGAAGCTATTTCATATATAGCAGATATTTTCCCGACTGACTTAGTGGCTTTATTTAGACACTGCCTGACGACAACTTATTTCCAGTACAACAACGAGTTTTACGAACAGATCGACGGGGTGGCGATGGGAAGCCCTCTCAGCCCAGCAGTTGCCAATTTATTTATGGAGATCTTCGAACAGCGAGCGCTGCAGACTGCCAGTAAAAAGCCAGCTAAATGGTACCGCTATGTTGATGACACATTTGTAGTGTGGACTCATGGTGAAGAAGAGCTGGATGTCTTCTTGGTGCACCTGAACAGTATTAACCCGAAGATACAGTTTACGATGGAGAAAGAGAGCAACGGTCAACTCAATTTCCTTGATGTGTCGGTAATTAAACGGGTGGATGGGACGGTGGGCCACAAGGTATATAGAAAGAACACTCACACGGATCGATACCTCCACAAGGAATCAAACCATCATCCTAGGCAAAAGAGAGGTGTCATGAAAACCTTGGTGGACAGAGCCAACAAAATCTGCGAGCCGGCTTACTTGCAAGATGAATTATATCACTTACGTTCGGCCTTCATGAAAAACGGATATACCAGCAAGGAAATTGATCGAGCCCTCCATCAAAGAAGAAAAGAAGCCAGAATTCCAGAGCAACAACGGTCACCTACTGGAAAAGTTTTCTTACCATTCATTAATAAAGTCACGGACCGCATCGGCAAAGTTCATTCCCAGTTTTTCTTTGATTTCCTCATTGTGGACACCCTCCTGCCATTGTTCCCATCTACCAGTACCTGCAATCATCCTAGCTACTTTCATATCCGTAACCTCAACCTTGTTGATAAGGTAACCTGAATCCGCCCAGCTTTCACTCACATACAACAAAATTGGTCGAAAGATTGAACAGTGCACAAATAACTTAGTCTTGGTACTGACTTCCTTCTTGCAGAAGAAAGTAGATCGTAGCTGAGCGCTCACTGCATTAGCTTTGCTACACCTCGCTTCCAGTTCTTTTACTATGTTGCCAACCTGTGAGAATATGCATCCTAAGTACTTGAAACCGTTCACCTGTTCTAACTTTGTTCCTACTATTTGGCACTCAATCCGTTTATATTTCTTTCCCACTGACATTACTTTCGTTTTGGAGATGCTAATCTTCATACCATAGTCCTTACATTTCTGATCTAGCTCTGAACTAAGTGATCCGCATATGCGAGACTGCTTATTTTGTGTTCACATATCTTGATCTCATCCAGCCAGTCTATTGTTTTCAACATATGATTTGTTTTCAACATATGATCCGTAAATAATATGAACAACAGTGGAGGCAGGTTGCAGCCTTGTCTTGACCCTGAAACTACTCTGAACCATGAACTCAATTTATCGTCAACTCTAACTGCTGCCTGACTATCCATGTAAAGACCTTTAATTGCTTGCAAAAGTTTGCCTCCTATTCCATAATCTCGTAGAACAGACAATAACTTCCTCCTAGGAACCCGGTCATATGCCTAGATCTATAAAGCATAGATACAATTCCCTGTTCCACTCATAAAACTTCTCCATTATTTGCCGTAAGCTAAAGATCTGGTCCTGACAACTCTAAGAGGCCTAAACCCACACCGATTTTCATCCAATTTGTCCTCAACTAATACTCGCACTTTCCTTTCAACAATACCTGAGAAGATTTTACCCACAACGCTGATTAAAGAGATAACTCTGTAGTTGTTACAATCTTTTCTGTTTCCATGTTTAAAGATTGGTGTGATTACTGCTTTTGTCCAGACTGACGGAACCTGTCCCGACTCCCAGGCCATTTCAATTATCCTGTGTAGCCATTTAAGACCTGACATTCCACTGTATTTGATGAGTTCCGACTTAATTTCATTCACCCCAGCTGCTTTATTGCACTGCAATCTATTGACCATTTTCTCCACTTCCTCAAATGTGATCCTATTTCCATTATCATTCCTATCCCATTCTACCTTGAAATCTGACACATTGCTGATCGTATTTTCACCTACATTGAGCAACTCTTCAAAATATTCCCTCCATCTGCCCAAGGCATCCACAGGATTCACCAGCAGTTTTCCTGACCTGTCCAAAATATTTGTCATTTCATTCTTACCTCCCTTTCAAAGACTGCTAATTACACTCCAGAATGGTGTTCCAGCAGCTTGACCCATAGTCTCCAACCTGTTTCCAAAGTCTTCCCAAGATTTCTTCTTGGATGCTGCAATTATCTGTTTGGCTTTGTTTCTTTCTTCAACATAACTTTCTCTGTCTACCTGAGTTCTAGTATGTAGCCATTTTTGATATGCCTTCTTTTTCCTTTTACAGGCTGCCTTGACTGTGTCATTCCACCAAGCTGTTTGCTTCATCCTACTTTTACACACTACTGTTCTAAGACATTCTTTAGCCACTTCTAGTACTGTGTCCCTGTACCTTGTCCATTCCTTTTCCAATGACTGTAATTCACTACATTCAACTAACTGGTAACTTTCTGAGATCGCTGTTATGTACTTGTGCCTGATTTCCTTATCCTGAAGTTTCTCCACTCTTATCCTCTTACACATGGACCTGACCTCCTGCACTTTCGGCCTCACAATCCCAATTTCACTGCAGATTAAATAATGATCAGTGTCATCAAAGAATCCGCTGAATACACGCGTGTCCCTCACAGCCTTCCTGATCTGTTATTATATAGTCAATGACAGATCTGGTTCCCCTGCCTTCCCAAAAATACCGGTGAATGTTCTTATGTTTAAAAAAGGAGTTTGTGATTACTAAGCCCATACTGGCACAGAAATCCAAGAGTTGTTTCCCCGTTCCTGTTGGCCTCCATATCCTCTCCAAATTTACCCATAACCTTTTCAAACCCTTCTGTTCGATTTCCAATCCTGGCGTTAAAATCACCCATGAGCAGAACACTGTCCTTGTCCTTTACTCTAACAACTACATCACTGAGTGCCTCATAAAAACTAACCATCTTATCTTGATCTGTCCCTTCACAATGCGAATATACTGACAAAATCCTAATTTCCTTGCTAGACACTGTCAAATCTATCCACATCAGTCATTCGTTTACATACCTTATTGCAACTACGCTGGGTTCCATTTCTTTCCTGATGTAAAGCCCTACACCCCATTGTGCTATTCCTGCTTTGACTCCTGACAGGTAGACCTTGTATTCTCCCACTTCCTCTTCTTTCTCACCCCTTACCCGAATGTCACTAACAGCTAAAATGTCCAGCCCCATCTTACTTGCCACCTCTGCCAGCTCTATCTTCTTCCCAGAGTAGCCCCCATTGATATTAATGGCTCCCCATCTCATTACCCTTTGTTTGCCAAGTCGTACCTTAGGAGTCCCTGGTTTGTCAGTTAGAGGTGGGACTCCGTCACCTCCAAAGGTCCGAGGCATTTTGCTCTGATTGTTGCCAGCATCATATTTAAAGTACCAGGGAAGCAGGTTGTTAGCCTTTCTTGCCCCGAGTCCCATTGAGTTTTACCCCTCACGGTTGAGGGACTAACCGGTGGATTTGGTAGTCTTTGCCGTATGAGCACAAAGATGACCATGACTCAGAATATGTCCGAGATGCCCAGCCTTATTCCAAAGTAGCTGGTATCCCAACTGTCGGGACCACTTACTTGGCCACTCATATGTTGCCCGTGGATCATTAACTAGGACATGACTACAGGAACCCACACCATAAACTGCTAAAATTAAATATAGGATACATAAACCCAGTAAAGACATGAGACAAAACAAGACAATACACATTTCTTCAGTCCTTCGCTCCTAGATTTTTTTTCTCTCTAATCTTGCTACAACTTTACATAGCGTGCTTTCCTTTCTGCGAAAGAATCTATTACCTAATCAAAGCTCGTCAAACGTTTTGCTACATGAAAAGTCGAAATGTCGTTGTCTAACACTGAAAAAGCTGTTAAAGCAAATAGGACCCAAGACTGGTGTGGTTTCTAAATCTGATTACATCTGTTTTGTCACTGTCTGCTACATAAAACAAAATAGGCTTTTCTAATACTGCAACATTTGTAATACACACCAAATAAACAAGACTGTTTTGGCACAAACGGCATTTTAACGACAGAATATAATTCACAAAGTACCAATATCAAATGTCTATTAGACCTACTACAAGCGAAAAGCCTTATGTTAGGAAATAGTTTTACACTTCATTCATATGCTCCAGTTTCTCAAGTATGAGATCGAAAAGTAGCAGTACGAAAGTTCTATACAAACCTGGAATCGTCATACTGTTCCATAATGTGTGTGATGTCCCCATTTCTTCTCTTTCCTCATTCTAACAAACAGTCTTGTTATCACTAATTCTGTAACTACTCCTGCCAATGTCAAAGCTAATTCGCAGGTTAACTCCACTAACTCTGCCAGAATCACTGGGTTAGTTACCCTGCAATTATTCTCTGGTTCGGCGTTGCTACATGCTTGTACAACGTGTCTTCCACACTTCTTCCAGAATAGAATTTAAAGCAGCTGCTAGCCGGGGACTGTACAGCTGGCCCTTACTAGCATATCAATCTGACCAAAAATTCTCTTTCAAAATTTCATTTTCTTGGATACACCGAGAAGGTAATTTGTAATCTTCCTTAGCTGTTATTCATTTATTTCCACTCCTGTAGTCTGAATCTATGGATTTAGATAGTAATTATAACAACGCTTATCTTTTGCAAACCCAATCACCCACAGAATCAGAGAGCGGTTGGCATTCATCCGTTCAGCCTTACTCCACTCAGCTCGTTTAGCCCCTTTTGTCTGAAGGAAAGTTTGTGTCTACGTGCGACGAGGATTCCCCTGACAGACACATAATGTACACTATGCACGCATTCACAAATCAACTTACGATTTATTCAGAAATCAACTCAGAATGTGTTCAAAAATGTTCAAAAACCGACAGGGATGCGTTTTAAAGTAATATGAGTAATCGATAGACTAACATGCGCTGGATACTACTCGCTTTGAGAAACAAGGTTTTTTTCATCAAGAGTATGAATTTGTCGTCGTCGTCCCCCCCCCCCCCCCCCCCCCCCCCCCCCCCACCTGCTCTGCGCATGCAAGAATCTGGCAGCTCGGGCGCTCCGGTAAAATTTTTCCCGGTAGCAACTAGCTGCTTGCTGCAACTGCTTAAAAAGCTAACAGCCACATTTCTGTAGCCAGATGCAGGAGAAGGTACTACTCAACTGCGCATGCGCATGATCCTGCTCATAAACGCTAAAATGAATCTAATGTAAACAGTTGTGACGTCATGCTCATCGGAGGCAATTTGTTGTTACGGAACATTGCATAGTGTTCCTAAAGCCTTTGACACATTTTGCTGTTGACAGATGCTTGTATAAGCACTGTGTTTTGTTGCTGTGTATGGCGCATTTACTTTGCAATTTAAGTTTTATTTTCGTTTTTTCTCTCTTTCATGTTTTATTGCTGCTGTATTATTCTGCAGTAGAGGGATGCAGTAATATCCTTTGTTAGAGTATCAGTTCTTACCAGCCAAAATTACAAAACTTTAACTGAAAGCAAAAACAAAGACAAATTCCCAGAATTCTAAAAAATTCCCAGGTTTTTCCCGGTTTCCTCCCAGATGAAAAAATTCCCAAGTTTTCCCCAGATCTCCCGGGTCGTTTACACTCCTTTCTTTCAGGAGTGTTAGTTCTGCAAGGTTTGCAGGACAGCTCCTGTAAAGTTTGGAAGGTAGCAGACAAGGTACTGGCAAAATAAAGCTTTGAGGGTGGGGTGTGAGTCATGCTTGGGTAGCTCAGATGGTAGAGGACTTGCCCACGAAAGGCAGAGGTCCTGAGTTCGAGTCTTGGTACAGCACACAGATTTAATCTGCCAGGAAATTTCTTACCAGCGCACACTCTGCTGCACAGTGAAAATCTCATTCTGGAAACATCCCTCAGGCTGTGGCTAAGCCATGTCTCCGAAATATCCTTTCTTTCAGGAGTGCTAGTTTTGCAAGGTTCGCAGGAGAGCTTCTGTAAAGTTTGGAAGGTAGGAGACGAGGTACTGGCAGAAGTAAAGCTGAGAGGACGGGGCGTGTGCTGTGCTTGGGTAGCTCCTCAAATGGTAGAGCACTTGCCTGTGAAAGGCATAGGTCCCGAGTTCGAGTCTCTGTCCGGTACACAGTTTTAATCAGCCAGGAAGTTTCAAGTCAGTGCACACTCCGCTGCAGACTGAAATTCTCATTCTGGAAATGGGTACCCTACTTGAGAGTCTACATTAGCAGTGTGATAAATGATGTGAAGGATCCCAATGATTGGCCCCTTCAAGATCACTCCAGCAGAGCTGTATTTAACTCTGCTAACTATGTGAACAGCTGCAGGGTAACTACTCCCAGTGAGCAGTGAGGCTGCAATGTAAATGTAGCACGGCAAAAGGTGAGCAGTAAGGCTGCAGCATAAACGTACCATTACTCTGGTTTCAGGGCAGGACTTAGTTCCTCAAAGTACTTAGCTGCTCAGGGTAGATGCAGGATTGTGCAACATTAATGGTTAGTGTGTTAGTGACTTGTGGGATTCAATATCAGTTTGTTATCCTACCTAGTTGTTCAGTTTCAATTATTTGTCAGAGTTTTCTTGTCATTCTTCATCAAGTTTCCCAGTCCGAAAGTATTTCAACTTGCAATTTGAGACACCTTCATGAAGAGCCGAACAAGCCTACTTCACAACTGGCATGCTACTGACATGACAGAGTGTTTACTACAGAACACACAAGTATTTGATTGCCTTTACAGCTTATACAACATTTCTGAATTTCCCCCTGTAAATATTGTATTTCCTCATAAGTGCAAGGTGCTAATTAATAATAAATCAAAAATATAAACAAACTTTTATAATAAGTTAAAATAGGAGAAAAAGTATGATCCAAACGCCTGATACATTTCTCCATAAATCTACAAAGGGCAGTCAAATGAAAACGAGACAGATGGAAAAAAGTAAGGAAACTATTTATTATTTCAAAAGCAATTGCTGCAACTGTTAAATTCATTTATTCAACAGTGAGACAAGGTGGTCGATGTCTTATTGGAAAAATGTTTGTAGTTGCCCACAGAACCTTGATTGTACCCAGGTGCGGATCTCTTCGTCCGAAAGAAATCAAATGGCATGAATGTCTTTCTTTGAGGCACCAAAAATATGGAAATCACAAGGAGAGAGATCAGGAGTGTATGGAGGATGTGTAAGAGTTACCCAGCAACATTTTTGCAGCATACTCAAGACAACCTTGGCAAAATGTGTGTATGTGAAAAAGGGGGGGGGGGGGGGGCGGGGTCCCATATGTTGCAAGGTTGTTTCTGGGAAGCCTTTGCTCATCCTTCACACAGTCCCAATTTTACCCCCACATGATTTCCATATTTTTGAAGCCCTGAAGAAAGACATTCATTGCCGGTGATTTTTTTGCTAAATTTTTCCATGAAAGTATCAGTTGCCTAGTCTCAGTCAGATAATGTATTAACAGTTATCATGATTACTTTTAAACTAATAAACATTTTTCTTACTTTTTTCCATCTGTCTCCTTTTCATTTGACTGGCTCTTACATAATTCCTTAAAAATGAGATATGAAATTGTAGACATCCTTACAATTTTGTACATCATGAAACTGTCCTATAAGCTTGCAGATACTGCCATCAACAAGTGTCACAGTATCACTTTTAAGTCTTGATTTTACTGCAGCTGTTGTGTGATCGTTATATGTGTTCCCTGTACACCTAATGAACATAAAAAAGAAATAAACAGATGTGAGCACTCATATTACATTACATCCACCAAAAGAACAAGATCAAAATAAATTTAAGTGTAAAATACAAGGTGATCCAAAAGTCTATTAACATTTGAAAATGCACTAATTCACATAATAAAGGAGGTAGAGAGGTAAAACTTGATACACATCTGAAATGACAGAGTTTTATTGACATCAATAATGAGTCCAAAAACCAGCCAAGTCAATGGCGCTGGAAACTGGCATGATGAAGAAGTCACAATGTTGTGTGAATTTACCACATCAATCATGATTCGGCCCGTTTTCTTTAAGGAAATGCATAGTACTGCTTTTCAAATTGTCATCATGGTGGGCGTAAGGTACGCCGATATGTTACAGGATAGCACCACCCTTAGCCTGGCCGATGAACACCTGCTGGAAGGTATGACTTTTATGCAGGATGGTGCTGCAGCCCATATTGCTGCATGTGTAGAAGATCTCTTGCGCACGTGAGGAATGTGTGCTGAGCTGATACGTCCATCTTGTTTGGCCTCCCAGGTCACCAGACCTCATTCCATGTGGTTATTGGTTGCAGGTTACCTGAAGTCAGAAGTCTACCACAATCATCTGTCATTATGGATGCTAAAAGATAACATCTGATGGCAATTTCTCTTCATACTTATTAATAAGCTGTACAATGCTGTTCACAACATTGTCCCTCGACTACAGGTGTTGCTAATGAATGACATGACATCTGACATGTTGAGCATTTCTTATGTAAAGATCATCGTGTTTGCTAAAAATCAATCTATGTTAACTTTTGGTTTCATATCCTATGAAGCACCATCTGTTGGTCTTTTGTGAACTTTTTTCTGATTTCATACACCCCATGTCATTTAAAACACATGTATCAAATACCTCTACATACATTACTTGGTGAAATTTTGAATTTCCACATGTTAATGGGCTTTTGGATCGCCCTAGACACTCTAAGACAAGCAAACAATGCACTACACAATAACTTCGTAAACTGGTCACAAACAGATTAATGCAGGTATCAACAGATGGTTGGTTGACTGGGGGAGGGGATTAATCATCAAGGTAATCGGTCCCACAACCTAAGGTGGCAGGAAAAACACAAACAGCACAGCCCAGTCAAGGGCAAGGAAAAATGGGCAAACAAAGAGGCAAAAGGAACATTAGGGCAGCAGGAAGAGGAAAAAAGAGGAGGTTGGTGGGTGAAATGGGGAGAGTAGGGTGTCCCAGGAATGCTACATGTATTGGGGCACCAACACTACCATCAATCCGTCCTGAACCGCACATTATACCTTGATCACTACACTACGGGGGCAACGCCAGAGGAAGAAGACACACGAAAATGGGGAATAAAAAAACTGCACAAAAAGTAGGGGAAATGAGGGGAAGAATCTATCTGGTGTGGAGGCAAGGCCATGGCCTCCATAACCAATGCCAAAACTGAGAGACTCCAAGTCTAGACAAAATTTCAACGACTTAAACCTGAGAGGACAAACCACTTTCGCATAGAAAACCGAGGACAGACATAAGCATTTGAGGATCGTCCGCTGGCACCTGGTGGCAGCAGATTTAGTGCAAAGGGCCAAAAGGTGGGGGCAATCCAGTAAAATATGGATCACCATGAGAGGAGCCCCGCAACAAGGGCAGGGGGAGGGTCATTGGGGAGTAAAAATCCATGTGTCAACCTAGTACAGCCGATAAAAAGATGGCAGAAAATGGGACATTCCCACCGGGAAAAGCAGAGGGAAGAATGCCATGTAGTGGGAGTCTCCTTGATCGTGCGAAGTTCATTTAACAGATGATGCAAAACTTAACTTTGGTGGTTGATGGGTGAATGCATGACATTACAGTGCAATTTCACCATACAGCTAGCGAGGTTAGTAAACTGGGGATTTGTTGATACCAAGGCATACAGTCACTGCAGATTTCATTCAGTGTACTCAGTTGGACAGTAGCTATGCCTCACAGACAGCCACATGAACAATATAAATAGATGACAGTGCATTGTTGTATTCAAAGAAGCCAGTTGGAGTAGCCAGCAAATCACTCACCAATGAATAGAAGTGATGCCAATATTCGACTATGTTGGCAGGAATGAGTGAACCATGGCCGAACATAGCATCAAGGTGGAAGCAGCTGACCTAAAGAGATGACAATGTGAGAACTGAGCATCACCACAGAGGCACTTAGAGCCCCTGATCCATCATTATTATTAACCTGACAAGCAACTGGTGCTTCAGTCACCGCAACGACCATTAATAGGTGAATCACAGAATGGGGTCTGAGCTCTCAGTGTGACTCGTGCTGATTACCATTGATCTCCGTACAACAACAAGCCCGTCTGCAAAGGTGTAGGGCACATGCGGCATAGGATTGTCTTCAGTGATGAATCCCACTTCGAACTGAACTCCAATGACCAGCAAAGACGTACCTGGAGATGCCCTTGGCAGTGGTGGGATACCAACCTGACTGTGGCTTGTCATATGCCCACACAACCAAGAGTGGTTGTCTGGAGTGCCATTTCATTTCATAGCAGGACCTGTTTGGTTGTCATCTGGGGATTTTGTTGCCCTTGATGGGACACCATCCTGGGCTTACATTTCAGCAACATAATGCCCATCTCACAGCAAGAGTTTATTGTTTGTCTCTGTGCTTACCAAACCTTCCTACTTTGGCTAGCAACTGAGACCTTTGGAGCACTGTAGGCAGGGGCCCCTACCAGCTTTGGATTTTGATGATCCAACGCACCAATTTGACAGAATTTGGCACTATACCCCTCTGGAGGACATCCAACAACTCTTCAGTTAGTGCCAAACTGAATAACTGCTTGCATAAGGGCCACAGGTGGAACACCTTGTTACTGACTTGCTCAGTTTGTGAAGCTCTTTCTCATGAATAACTCAACCATTTTTTTCTGAAATTGTACTCATTGGTTCATCTGTACATGTATATCACATCTACCAATTTCCATTCCATTAGGAAAATTCTTTCATAGTGCATTGTTTCCTTCTGTCTTAGAGTGTACTTCACAGATACTTAATAGTTACAAAACTTGAGTTTGAAGATCAGATCACTTTCAAATTCCCCACATCACAATATGCAGACAGAGGAAACAATGAACTCTGACCTGTATGTTATACAGGAGCCCATAACGTCTCCTTCAAAGTCAACAGTTAGGCAGAACCATTAAGCACCAGTCAAACTCCCTAATGTACCAGTTCCTCACAGCTGTTGTTGTAGATGGACAAAAATGGTACATGATGTCCTAATTGCAAGAGCGATTGTTGATAGCACGTCCTATACTTTGTGTATGTACCGTGAAGCGGGAGATTTAAAGTGATCCAAACCTTACAATTTTATTTTACATCCAACTCTGCCTGATGTATGTGAAGTTGGGTCAGTCACATGTAAAGAAATAGAAGAGAACACAAAATTAAAGTGTATGTGACATTCTGAGGTTTGTCCCGTGACTGCTCCATCCTGGGATCCTAAACAAAACTTTATTTACTAATTCTCCTCTACAACCCTTAGAAACCTGCAATAGAAATTGTGAAACACACTGCATATCTGTCTTGCAGGTGCAGTTAGAATGCCTAACTTGTGGAAGGGGTTTCTAAGGATGGCTATAGGTAAAAACCACACATTACTCTCACTGCATACTGTTTCACAATCAATATTGTTTTCACTGGCGAAGAGTTACCACACCAACTCATGCTACATGTCATTAATAACATTATGTAAAACAAGATATAGACATGTTTCTCTCACAAACTAGCAATTATATGAGCAGTAAAGGTTGTTGAATTTAGCTGTTTGAGAAGCTCGCTAATATGTTTTGTCCACTCCAAACATGCGACAACTTGCATAACTGAAAACTTTTACCCTATTCACTGGCTCTTATTAATGTGCTTCATTAATTATTGCTGTTAAGTCTCTTTGTTGCATATAAGAGAATATTATGTTTTTAATTTTTTTTCTTTTTTAAAACTAAGACGTCATTTAAGATTATTAACAACTTCACCTACATCTGTCTCTACAACATGGTTAACTGTAACTGCTGTGGCACACACCAAAAGAACCTACTCTGCTTGATGAATGTAAAGTTGAGTCATTCACATGTATAAGGAAGAGAAGAGGGCACAAAATTAAACCATATGTGACATTCCGAGATTTGCCCCACTGCAATTTTTTTCTCATTCTACTATCTTCTTCTTTTTTTTAAATATATGCAAACAATTTATTCGTCCAAAATGAGATTTTTCACTCTGCAGTGGAGTGTACGCTGATATTATTCATCACAAATTCTTTCCACAAAAAAATAGTGTGATGAACGACATCATCAAATGTCTTGGACAGATGGTACAAAACATTAATAGGTGATATTTCCATGAGCTGTGCCATAGGCAGTGAGGAGTTTCAGCTGTGTCCCTGGTTAGCCTTCTGCAGATCACCAATTCAAATCCAATCATCACTAAATATTTGTTATGTAGTATTTATCATTTCTAGAAGGTTCTTGAAATTCATTGTATTTGTAATGTTCACATATCCTAGAATATTTGATGTTTGTATAAATGGCAACACTCTCCGTATAGGAGTTCAGATCTGTTCTGACGGCGTGTTGGTGTTTGTAATAAACGTTTTTGTAGTGCTAAATGTTGTACTTATTGATGGCCATGCTTTCCGATTTGGAATCAATTGTGATATTTTGGTGGAGATGTTGGTTATTTCAAAACAATCCTCATGACTATGGCTCCAATTAGGGAATGTAAACGGGTTGTCTCCATGAACGAATCAACAGTAAGTGAACTGCACATCAGACATCCACCAGTGAAATCTGGAGACGATGGTCAGGAACCAACAAAAAGGCTGAAAGGATTCAACTTTTACATGAAATACAAGAGATGGGATGATATCATATGTTTGTCATTCATATACTTTCACGTGGGTGGCACATCCCAACTGTAATTCAAGAACAACAAAGAGCAGCTCAATGGCTGGGACAAATTCCAGGCCTAACTGAAAATACATTTCATAATAATCAGCAGCAGGTACATTTAGTGGAAGAATAACTGAATAACAGGGCCCAATTCATGAGGAAATGACACAATCTTATGTACAAAATATTTTGGCTTTATGCCACACTGTGAAACCGAATATGACAGAAGCTAACAAAATATCACACTTGTGAAAGGAGTCATAGATGACTTATTGAGCTCTTCTGGTAAAGGATGTCACAAAAATCAAGGATTTCATCTAATTGTGCCAGTGCATCAAGAAAACACACAAGAAAAGACTCGGATGAAAGAAGTATGATCGACATCTGAATGTGGTCCCCATGGCAGTTGTGGAAGCCAATCATGACCTCACCTCTCTTACACAGCAGGTAAGGAGATATACAGCAGTTTATGACAGCCAGAAATGTTGCACAAAGTGCTATGAACCTGAACCCTATACTTCAAATAAAGAATGTTGACAAAGAGATGTATCGATCTTAAGCACCAATCTCTGACACTAGTCAAACGCACCGTGTCAGAATGGACTCTGCCAACTTGGATTATGCCCTATCGTTCGTATGACAACCCAGCATTTCAACATTCTCAAGTACATCCAATTCCTCTGTCAAGTACAATGCCATGTAGAAGAGACATCTGGTGGCAGAGGACAACATGCCGATATGTCTTCACTGTAGGCACCCTGGACTCATTGTATGCTAGTGCAGAGAAGCAGAGAAATAAGACTAGCATGTGATAACTATTATACCTCGATATGTCAAGTATTACAACAGTCCTAATCACATTAGTCAACTGCAGACGATTCAAGTCAGAGAGATGAAGCCAGTTACTGTACACTGTGCCCACCCATCAGATGCCCATAGCCATTCCCATTTGTTGTGCATGGGTGCAAGCCACTCACCTAGCAGCCAAAGTCACAAAAACTAAGTGAGGCAACACCTATGGAGGTGAGGCTGCCACAGACAAAAATCCTCCATGGATGACAGTCATCACGGTGAAAGGAAACCATATCAACATAACCATTGACAACCAACCTGTCTGGGCATTGTTCATTTGCAAGACTTGTTGTTCTGTAATGTTGGATACTTGTTACCACCAGCAACAGAGGAAAATGTTCCATGATACAAAAGCAATTGTGCTGAAGGTTGCAAGTGGGAAATACATCCAGGTGATGGAACCTGTACTGCAAGAATAACTTATCAGTTACAAACACAGCCTTTTGAATTTTTTTGTTTTGACAACACAGTCAATCACAAAGCTATTCCAACAAGCTCTGGTTGGTTATTTGATGCTGAAGATGACATCCCACTGTCATCAAAATGACGAGCTCCATGCATCAATCAAGATGCTCAGTCAAACTGTGAAGCTCTTGTCAACTACAGAAAGTTACTCAGGCTCAAAAAATAAATCTGCATACATCACTAATTGTCACAAGCAAATACAACTCATCCCTAAAGGTGATTGCACAGGAACAGCCAAACTAGACCAGGGGTGGCAGCTGAAAGCCATTGGTGGAGGATTGTGCTCCTCTGCTACTACTCCAGGTGATGAAGTGTAGGATGTTATTATCAGACAGCTAACAGGATCTGGCCTGACAAAGGAACGAAGTCTGTGTGTGTAGCCACTCCATGCTAATTTTTGGGTGCTTTCAAACCTGAGGGGAGAAATGAGAGATCAAGCAGACCATATCAACATGGGGGAGAACCCATGAATTAACTAGCACATGTATGAGATCACTGGCTGAATGACACACAAACTCATGAGGAAGTGGGGAAAATGCCACAAGACTTCAGTAATGAACTTTAAGGCAGCCCTTTATCCTTTCCTGTGGTCCTCATGAGGAGCGAGGATGGCACATGGTGTTACTGTGTCGACTTCTGACAAATGAACAAAATCCCAAAAAATTATGTAAACCCATTGCTGATACTGATACCTTAGACTGCTTGAAAGTAGCAAAGTATTTTTTTAACTATGATCATGCAGACAGGCTGCTGGCAAAACGGAGACTGACGAGGCTGACAGGGAAAAGACTGCCTTTGCAATTCCTGATGACCTCTCCGAGTTTGAAGACATGCCATTTGGACTGTTACTGTTTTTATGTTTGTTCAACCTGCAGGGCTCCACCTAAGGTGAAATAGTGCTTCTTCACCACCCAAAAAATAAAAATCTTGGGGCACCTAGTGAATGGAGATAGAGCCCAACCTGATACCAGTGATTCATAAAGGACCTGTATAGCAAGTCATGTCCCTTGCCAGAACTGCTAGAGAGACACTAAATTTTCCTAGAATGATGTGGAAGGAAGACCTTTCCTTGCCCTTAAGGAGATGCTAACACTGTATGACCAAAATATTGAGATGAACCCTGGCAGTTATGCGATAGGTGCAGTTGAAAAGCAGATTCAAGAAGGTAGTCTCTGAGTCCCAGATGAACTACTGACCCAGTCCCAGATGAACTAATCGCCCACTACAAATAAACTGACCAATAATGGAAGCATGTGTTGCAATTACCTCTGGGGCACCAGGTACTAATTCTGCATGCAGCAGTGACATTCCACCACATTGGAACCTATCTCTTTGGGAGGTTCCTGAAGTCAAAACACGAATCTCTGGATAATATTCTGCATTGTCTGCCTTACCCACAACACCAAAGCTAAGCAGACAGCCAAAGCTCTAGAAATTGCGATGTTCCTTGTAAAAGATATCATTTTGAAGCGCAGAGCACCCCTAGTCACGATCTCTGATCATGAAAAGTTTTCCAGTCAGTGTTAGTACCAAAGTAATTTCATGTTGCAGTATCACACACAGGATGACAACTGACTACCACCAAAAAAAGAATGGCAATGCACAACACTTTAATAAGACATTGGCAGATACAGTCTAAAAAATAGATTGGGATACATATTGCCCATCATGACATCTGCATTACAACCAAGCAATGCAAGTCACTAGAGGCTTCACACTGTTCTTTCTACTCCACAGTCGCAAAGCCAAAATTACAACAGACACATTGTTACAGTTTTAACTGGCTGAAACTCAGGAAGACTATGTGAGACACCTCATCACCAGGGCTGAAGAAGCTAAACAGCTGGCTCACGTATGGATCCTGGAAGCCCAGGAGAAGGATCGAGACCTGAATAACGCAAAAGTGGAACTGTCATAAAAGTTAGTGAAATGCTAATTTGCTTCGTATTGTAACCTTCATCTCTTCTCAAAAATCACATACAAAGTAGAGGACTATGATCGTTCACCAAGAAGTTGAAAGTACAGAGATCTCATCAATGTCATCCATATGAAGCCATGCTACACTTCTGAGACAAAGACTGACACTGTGGCTTCTCTTTCACGGAAACTGAAGGCCCACCAATGACTGTGAAGCTTCTTATCATTTTCTTTTGTTTATTTATTTGGCCTCCTGGCAAGTAATCTACTTAGGCATTAAGAGGTAAAAGAAAAATTGTCATTTCCTTAACTTATACGTGTACGTATTTCATTAAAAATAACTTAACATTGTTTATAACGGGGAGGCTACCTTTCATGCTCATTGAAGGAAAGAGAATGTGACAACACATAATGACACGATCTTTCAAGTGCTGCTAAACAGAAGACCACTGACAAGATCTAGATCTAGGATGTTGTAGTCAGCTCCAGTGAGAAGTTCTGAAATGGCTGGTCTCTGTTTCACCACAAGAGGGAGCGATGACACAAGCTGCGCTGCATGGAAGTGCAGTAGCAATTATCACCGCTGGTTGGCATGCTGCAGATTATCAGTTCAAATCCGATCACCAGCAAATATTTCTTATTTAGTATATAATTTCTGGAAGGTTCTCAAAGTTTATAATGTTTGTAATGTTTTCAAATTCTGGAATATATGATGGTTACATGAATAGCAACGATCTTCATTGGACCCAATTCTGTATACTCCATATGTTGGTGTCTGTAATAAATGTACTTAAAGCGCTAAGTGTTGTACTTCACTGATGATCCTGCATTCAGCTTTGGACTCAACTGTGCTTATGTCAACACTTGTTTTTTTTTATTTAATGCTTATAATAAACGTGATGCAGTCAAGAAAGATCTGGGAACTCCAGTGTGGATGGAGACAGACAATATTCAACTAAACATGCCAGTCAGTGCCGATCAAGTACTTCTCACACCTTTGGCTATCACCCCAGACACCATCTTGGATGACATGGACATACTATACCTACCGCAACAGTATACATAAGTCGGACCACTGCAGCAAGTATAATTGCACACCGACATTCAAAGACATCCCCGCAGCTATCCGAGGTTCACGCGGTCCACCATGCGCGCAGCAGTACACCAGTGACACCTGACAGGGACCATGTATTTATTTGCAGAGGCCTCAAGGCTTTCAATTGTTAATGTTTTTGAGATGTGTAACTACCTCCACTGTATTCTTGTTAGTGCCACATTGTAACACAGTTAACTGTATCTTCGTGTTACTGGTTAGAACAGCACCTTGAGCGATTCCTCTACTGAATTAATATCATACGTCCATCTATTTGTGCTACTCTTCACTTATTTAGCTATCCTTATCAGACTTGGCCTTCAGTGTTTTACTTACACCAGACCAGTGCTTACTTATTTCTTTGTTTGAAAAATAACATCATAATGCTGGCGACCAAAAAATTACTATTGTCAAAAGAGTTTTCAAGTTTGTTTATAGAAAGATGATCATGTTAGCTTCCAAAACGGGGGAGAATATCGAAACTACTCACTATATTAACAAGTACAAAGAAGAAGAATGGGTAGCTTTGAGAAATGAAATAGTGAAGGCAGCAGAGGATCAAGTAGGTAAAAAGACAAGGGCTAATAGAAATCTTTGGGTAACACAAGAGATATTGAATTTAATCAATGAAAGGACAAAATATAAAAATCAATAATGAATCAGCTGAAAGGGAATACAAACATCTAAAAAATTAGATCAACAGGAAGCGGAAAAAGGTTACACAGGAATTACTAGAGCACAAATGTAAGTCTGAAGAAGCATATATCACTAGATGTAAGATAGATACTGGCTACAGGAAAAATAAAAACACCTTTGGAGAAAAGAGAACCACCTGTGTGGATATCAAGAGCTCAGATGCAAAACCAGTCCTAAGCAAAGAAAGGAAAGCAAAAAGATCGAAGGAGTATAAAGAGGGTAGGCAAAGGAGATGTACTTGAGGGCAATATTATGGAAAGGAAGAGGATGTAGAGAAAGAAAAGGGAGATATGATACTGTGTGACAAATTTAACAAAGTACCGAAAGACTTAAATTAAAACAAGGCCCCAGGAGTAGACAAAATTCCATTAGCGCTACACATTGCCTTGGGTAAAACTCTTCCAACAGGTGAGCAAGACCTATGAGACAGGCAAAACACCCTCAGACTTTAAGAAGAGCTTTCCCAATTCCAAACAAAGCCAATTACCAAACTATCAGTTTAATAAGTCACTAACACGGATCCTTTACAGAAGAATGGAAAAACTGGAAGAAGCCACCCTCGGAGAAGATCAGTTCCAATTCCGAAGAAATATAGGGACATGCAAAGCAATACTGACCCTATGACTTCTTACAGAAGATAGCTTAAGAAAAGGCAAACCTACATTTACAGCATCTGTAGACTTAGAGAAAGCTTTTGACAATGTTGACTGGAATACTCTTTCAAAGTCTAAAGATGGCACAGGTAAAATACAAGAAGTGAAAGCTATTTACAACTTGTACAGAAACCAGATGGCAGTTATAAGAGTCGAGGGGCACAAAAGAGAAGCAGTGGTTGAGAAAGGAATGAGACACAGTTGTAGCCTATCCTGTATATTGAGCAAGCAGCAAAGGAAACAAAAGAAAAATTTGGAGTTTAGATTAGATTAGTTTTCGTTCCATAGATCCGTGTTGAGGAGATCCTCGTGGATGTGGAACAATTCATCTTTTTTTATTTTTATTTTTTTTAAGTTGAAATAACAATACTAATAATATAAATATACACAACACATCATTTGTTTCTATTAAAAAATTCGTCAATGGATTAGAAGGAGTTGGCCACTAGTAAGTCTTTCAGGCTCCTTTTAAACTGATCTGTATTTGTAACTAAATTTTTTATATTTGCTGGCAAATTATTGAAGATGAGTGTTCCTGAGTAGTGGACCCCTTTTTGAACTAAAGTAAGTGCTTTTAAGTCCTTGTGCAGATCATTTTTGTTCCTGGTATTGTATGTATGAACTGAGCTGTTTGTCGGAAAAAGACGTATATTACTTAGGACAAATTTCATTAAGGAGTAAATATACTGAGAGGCAGTAGTTAGTATACCCAGTTCTTTGAAGAAGTTTCTACAAGACGTCCATGAGTTTACTCCACAAATAATACGTATTACACGCTTTTGGACTCTGAAAACTTTTGTTTGACTTAAAGAGTTACCCCAAAATATTATACCATATGACATTGTGAAATGAAAGTAGGTAAAGTATGCAAGCTTTTTCACTTTTATATCGCCTATGTCTGCTAACACTCGAATTGCAAATACAGATTTGTTAAGGCGTTTCTGCAGTTCTGTGGTGCGCTCCTCCCAACTGAATTTATTATCAAGTTGTAATCCCAGGAATTTAATACTGTCAACCTCTTCTATCTGCCCTTCTTCGTACTTTATGCATATGCCGGGTGGAAAGCTCTTACAGGTTCTGAATTGCGTATAGTGAGTCTTTTCGAAGTTTAATGTCAGTGAGTTGGCTTTAAACCATTTATTAATATCCATGAAATTATCATTAGCAGGTCTTTCTAGAACTACACTCGACATACTATTTATTTCAATACTTGTGTCATCTGCAAACAAAACGAACTCTGCTTCTGGCAGTGTAACTGATGAGAGATCATTAATGTACACAAGAAAAAGCAATGGCCTTAAGATGGATCCTTGTGGGACACCACATGTAATTTCTTCCCATTCTGATGATGACTGATGACTTAATTCACTAGTTCCTTGCACTGACACCCTTTGTTTCCTGTTAGCGAGGTATGACTTGAACCATTTCATCGTAACCACTAGAATGCTTTGTTTTTAAAGATTTTATTATGGAAGTTATTTCTTTTGGTGATGTGAGGGACATATTCATGTTCCTAAAGCTATTTGTAAAGGCTAGTTTCAGATATTCAAGGGCATTATTTACTGATCCTGACAATCCCATTCTATCAGTAATGGATATAAAGTACTTGTTAAATCGATTTGTCACTATGCCCATCGGTTACTAATGTGTCATCTACCCTTAGTGCTATTTGCTCCTGTTCCTTTCTGGTTCTACCAGTCTCCTCTTTCACTATATTCCATATTGTTTTTATTTTGTTCCTCGACATTGCTATCTTCTTCTCGTAGGGTATTTGTTTAGATGCCTGAATTACTTTTTTTTAATATTTTACAGTAATCATCAGCATTTGAGCTATTCTTGGTCGACAGATACATTTTCCTTTTTGTCTTACAGGAAATCTTTATTCCTTGTGAGATCCATGGTTTTATTATAGACTTCTGTTTAATTTGAATAACTTTTAGAGGAAAACAGTTTTCAAACATGGTACTGACATTG
Organism: Schistocerca gregaria; assembly: GCF_023897955.1. Lineage (NCBI taxonomy): Eukaryota > Metazoa > Arthropoda > Insecta > Orthoptera > Acrididae > Schistocerca > Schistocerca gregaria. The sequence continues at coordinate 756,409,757 of NC_064922.1, forward strand.
TTCATGAATGTGTTATGTTTTTCATTCATGTCATGAGCATTATAAACATCTTTCCAGTTCATACCTTTGAGCAGTTTTCTAAACCACTCAATTTTTGGTTGATTGAATACTCTCCTGTACTCAGATTTAGCAGTCTAGATAATCTGCTTAGAATTTACATCTAAAAGAAGGAGCTGCATGTCATGATCTGATAGTCCATTTATTACAGGTTTTATGATATGATTTTGTTTCTTTGATTTGTCTATAAAAATGTTATCAATGGCTGTCCTTGAGGATTTAGTGATCCTAGCTGGAAAGTTTACAGTGTGAGTTAGATTGAAAGACAGCATTACTAACTGCCATAAATGTTTATGGAAGATTGAATTAGAAAATCTGTATTAAAGTCACCAGCAATCAAAATTTCTTTGTTTCTTACTGTTAAATAACACAAAAGAGCTTCTAGATGATTTATAAATAGATTATAATTGCCTGCAGGTGCTTGGTAAATAGTTACTATTATATAGTATCTGTTATGGAACTCTACTTCTGTTGCACATGCTTCTAGATGCTGCTCTAAACAGAATTTATTAATGTCAATGTTCTTGAATTTATGGCAGTTTTTAATAAATGTAGCAACTCCTCCTCCCTCCATATCTACTCCGCAGAAGTAGGAAGCTAGCTTAAATTAAAGACCAGGGAGAAGAAATGAAAAATTTGAAGTTTGCCAATGACATTGTAATTCTGTCAGAGGCAGCAAAGGACTTGGAAGAGCAGTTGAACAGAATGGTCAGTATCTTGGAAGGAGGATGTAAGATAAACATCAACAAAAGCAAAACAAGGATAATGGAATGCAGTCAAATTAAATCAGGTGGTGCTGAGAGAATTAGATTAGGAAATGATACACTTAAAGTAGCATATGAGTTTCGCTATTTGGGAAGCAAAATAACTGATGATGCTCGAAGTAGGGAGGATATAAAATGTAGACTGACAATGGCAAGAAAAGCATTTCTAAAGAAGAGAAATATTTTGACATCAAGCATAGATTTAAGTGTCAGGAAGTCCTTTCTGAAAGTATATGTATGGAGTGTAGCCTTGCAAGGAAGTGAAACATCGGCAATAAACAGTTTAGGCAAGAAGAGACTAGAAGCTTTTGAAAAGTAGTGCCATAAAAGAATGCTAAAGATTAGATGAGTAGATCACGTAACTAATGAGGAGATACTGAACATAATCGGGGAGAAGAAAAATTTTTGGTAGAGCCTAATTAAAAGAAGGGATCAGTTGGAAGGACACATTCTGAGGCATCAAGGAATCACCAATTAGTAATGGAGGGCAATGTGTGTGTATATGAGTGTGTGTGAAGGGGGGTTAAAATCATAGAGGGAGATCAAGAGATGAATACTCTATACACTAAGCAGATTCAGAAGGATGTAGGTTGCAGTACTGGGAAATGAAAGGGCTTGCACAGGGTAGAGCAGCATGGAAAGCTGCATCACATGTTCCACATCCACGACGATCTCCTCAACACGGATCTATGGAACGAAAAACTAATCTAATCTAATTTCATCAAGCCAGTCTTTGGACTGAAGACTGTAACAACAACAACAACAACAACAAAGGAGGAAGATCTGAAAAGTCCCAGATGCAAAATGTCCAATGTCTACTTTAGTGCTTGCATATACATAGTGCCTACTTGTTCCTATTGCCAATATACATATTCTCGAATAATTGGAGTGAAAGCAAACAGGATGGGAAAGAGACAGGAATGAAATAATGACTTCCAGCCACACAGGGTATTGCAGCTATGCAATGGCGAGAGTTGAACATTTGTGCAGCACTCGGACTCGAACCCTGATGCTCTGCTTCTCTAGAACAGTTGTCTTAACCACTTTGGTCATCTGACATGCTTTCCCTCAGACCCAAATTCACGACTTCCCGCTCACCACATAGCAACAACCGCCACCCATTAACCTCCTACTCACAGATTTCTGATTCACATACAAGTTCTTCAAATATTCGTTATACATCCACATTGAAACTTTTTGACTTTCACTACATCCATAGAATCACAGATATGAGTGGTCTGTTCTGTTAGACACGTCCAATATTCTTGTGGAACCAGGCTTTCTTTTATTATTATTAACATTTCAATTCTTAAAAGGTAAATGGGTATTGTGGAATTCCATATCAACAGAATAATTTTTGAAAAATCATAATTTCCAGAAATGTTAGTAATATTTGTAGAATGTTTTCTTTTTTATGTTGTTAGGCTGTAGGCAACCATTTAAACATTTTCATTTCATTAACCACATTACACAAATAGTAGCATCAGTATGCTTCATGCATACTATCAGACTCCTTTTTGCAGAGACATTAAGATCATGATCACATCAATTACATTTTGGCTGCACAACATCATAATTATGTGAGATCTTTCTGAGCAGTGAAACTAGTCAAAAAAATGCCTCCAAGTGAGAAGAAAAACAAGCATTTGTACAAATGCAGCCTGCTCATGTTATCTTACACACCTGGATCTATGGACATAAGTTAAATCAAAATAAATAAATAACATGTAAATTAAAAATTGTCTTCCTCAGATGTAGCACTCTTTATCTATACCTGACTCCTTTGAAGCAGAGTTGTCTCCCCTTCAAGACAGGCAGCCACTTCTCCAGTAATACTTCATCACCCTGAAATAGAATGGGTCCGTGTAAAAGACATGACAAAAATATGTAAATTTACAAAACTCATGCAATATTGTACATTTGCCATTTCGGAATGAAACTCTAATATCTTCCCAAAGACATTAGAGACTAAATAACAGCATAGGAGTTGGTTCACAGAAAGTGACTAATGCATCACAGAATGAGAAATTCTTAAAGTAAATGTCAGATGGACTTTGTATCTTATCCCAGCTTGCTGTTTCAATGGGTAAACAAGACTCAATGAACCAGCAAGCATTCACAAAGTTTACATGGAAACCATGAGTGAGCACATTCATATGATGTGATTACTCATTTGGCAGGGAATTAAAAAACCTTGCTTCCCACTGACTGGGTATATGAGCACAGCCTACATTGTTGTCAGATCTCCTGTGATATGTATCAAAGTCAATTGTTTGATTTAAAAATTGATGTGAATTTCTTCCCATTGCTGAGGAAATGAGAACAGCTACATTAACCTTCCGCTAGCTTCTCCCCTTTCTACATCAACTGCCAGAGTCTTGTCATTTGTGTTCTGTTTAATGAAGGTTAACATCATAAAGTGTCATCAGAGATCAGCCACTGACACTCCCCCCCCCCCCCCCCCCCCCCAAAGATAAAATAAAAAGGATGAGAATTAATCCGTCTCTGCTCTACCCCCTCCCATTGTGCCTGTGTGTGAAAGAGAAAGAGAGAGAGAGAGAGAGAAATTTCATGATACTTTTTTTTTTTTTAAAAACCCTTTTTTCAGATATGTTATAGCAGCAGCAGCAGCTACATCTACATGATTTAACTTCTGGCTTTGAGTCTACATTACCATAGCAGCATCCCACAATAGGCCTATCTGAAATACGATATCAGAAGACGCAGCTGTTCAAGTTTCTACAATCCACTGAGCCACAGATTAAATGGTGCCAGCATACTACTCTTTGCCTTTACACATAATTTCACTGTCAGTAGACCCAAATGTGCAAACACAAGCTGACTGTCACTACCATGTAATAAAGGAGACTGGGAATGTTATACACAGTGCTAAATCTAAGTTGTACAATGCCATACACTTATGCTCATATGATGACGGAGTATTACCCATCTCACCCTCCCCCAGATATTGACTTCTCTGGTATGAAGCTATCCATCATAGGAATGAACAGGGCTGCAGCACTCAAGGTAACATCTAGAGACTCTTCCATTTACTGACATCATTCAAGGTTTATTATCTTAGTGGCGTAGGCGGTGCATTATGGACTGTGTTTGACAAACTGAACTAGTGGCAACCATATGACAAAGCTGTATTCAGTGAGACAGTGTGTTATCTATATGTACTTAACATAATTTTAGATGACTTAACAGTGTATAAATTCATGGGTCCAAGCAGTGCAAAACTGACTGCTATCACCCCCATACTCATTAAATCCACAAACTGAATTTACAGACAGCATTTTAGTTTTTTATTGGACCCATCTGTCTGAAAACTGTAGATGCCGAAATCCGGATGTGTAAGGAACAATTTGGAAACTACTGCACAGCTGTTGATGTAGTGGGGAAAAAGTGATTATATAAGAAAGAAAGAAAAAAGAAAGAAGAAAAGGGGGGAAAAAAGATGATGATTTGCTGCACACAATGTAGTATAGTGAATAATATTATCTTTCAAAACTATTTATGTTTTTACAACCCCATCCTGTCAATGTGATTTAAGCATTTATAAAGAGGTGCAGTCGCTGTAGTTCCACAAATAAGGTGTTTGTTCTTTCAACAGAAGTTCATACAGAAAGAGAGTCATTACCATCCTTCGAACAACTTTCTAAGCTATAACGACTGGACTTATTTGCGTCTTTGTACCAAAAACAAAGATGATATGTAAATACACACATTTTTGTATTTTAAAGTTGTATGCACTGTTGCTAATGTTATATATTCACAGCAGTTGATAAACAGTTCACCTACTTGCATAATAACTCACAAAGGATGAAAATGTCTCAATCGATAGTATCACTCTTGCCTCAAGATAGCCACCAAATAAGTATTAGCGGCAACGATTAGTAAGAATGTCGTCAGGTGAGGCAAAGTCATTGCAGCCACCTGACATGAAAATTATGCTGCTTAATTCTATGTTGTTGTTGTTGTGGTCTTCAGTCCTGAGACTGGTTTGATGCAGCTCTCCATACTACTCTATCCTGTGCAAGACTCTTCATCTCCCAGTACCCACTGCAACCTACATCCTTCTGAATCTGCTTAGTGTAGTCATCTCTTGGTCTCCCTCTATGATTTTTACCCTCCACGCTGCCCTCCAAAACTAAATTGGTGATCTCTTGATGCCTCAGAACATGTCCTACCAATCGATCCCTTCTTCTGGTCAAGTTGTGCCACAAACTTCTCTTCTCCCCAATCCTATTCAATGCTTCCTCATTAGTTATGTGATCTACCCATCTAATCTTCAGCATTCTTCTCTAGCACCACAGTTTGAAAGCTTCTATTCTCTTCTTGTCCAAACTATTTATCGTCCATGTTTCACTTCCATACATGGCTACACTCCATACAAATACTTTCAGAAATGTCTTCCTGGCACTTAAATCTATACTCGATGTTAACAAATTTCTCTTCTTCAGAAACGCCTTCCTCGCCATTGCCAGTCTACATTTTATATCCTCTCTACTTCGACCATCATCAGTTACTTTGCTCCCCTAATAGCAAAACTCCTTTACTACTTTAAGTGTCTCATTTCCTAATCTAATACCCTCAACATCACCCAACTTAATTCGACTACATTCCATTATCCTCGTTTTGCTTTTGTTGATGTTCATCTTATATCCTCCTTTCAAGACACTATCCATTCCGTTCAACTGCTCTTCCACGTCCTTTGCTGTCACTAAGAATTACAATGTCATCGGCGCCCCTCGAAGTTTTTATTTCTTCTCCGTGGATTTTAATACCTACTCCGAACTTTTCTTTTGTTTCCTTCACTGCTTGCTCAATATACAGATTGAATAACATCGGGGAGAGGCTACAACCCTGTCCCACTCCCTTCCCAAGCACTGCTTCCCTTTCATGTCCCTCGACTCTTATAACTGCCATCTGGTTTCTGTACCAATTGTTAATAGCCTTTCGCTGCCTGTATTTTACCCCTGCCACCTTCAGAATTTGAAAGAGAGTATTCCAGCTTTTTCTAAGTCTACAAATGCTAGAAACGTAGGTTTGCCCTTCCTTAATCTAGCTTCCAAGATAAGTCGTAGGGTCAGTATTGCCTCACGTGTTCCAACAATTCTACATATAGTTAAGTAATGGCAGCAAAATGCGTCAGTGTGGGAATGAAGTCGAATAACAAGTTCTACCCAGTGGTGGCTTGAAAAAACCTGAGTGTTATTGTGATATGAAAATCATATTATTATACCAACTGAACCACCACCATTATAATGTTCATTTTCATGTTCCTGGACACATTATGAGTTTGCACCTCTCACCATGTGAGGGTATGTCTGTAATCACTATTCAACCGAATCTATTCAAATCTGAGAAGAGCACCTGATACCACTCTTCATTGGTCCAGTCCCTATGTGACCATTGAAGGGGACAGACATGCTGCAAATGCACTTCTGAGTCTCTGAGCTGTGACTTAACAATGCATGTGTAAATACATGTGGCACCCTATAGTCCATATGAATTACTATTATACACTCCTGGAAATTGAAATAAGAACACCGTGAATTCATTGTCCCAGGAAGGGGAAACTTTATTGACACATTCCTGGGGTCAGATACATCACATGCTCACACTGACAGAACCACAGGCACACAGACACAGGCAACAGAGCATGCACAATGTCGGCACTAGTACAGTGTATATCCACCTTTCGCAGCAATGCAGGCTGCTATTCTCCCATGGAGACGATCATAGAGATGCTGGATGTAGTCCTGTGGAACGGCTTGCCATGCCATTTCCACCTGGTGCCTCAGTTGGACCAGCGTTTGTGCTGGACGTGCAGACTGCGTGAGACGACGCTTCATCCAGTCCCAAACATGCTCAATGGAGGACAGATCCGGAGATCTTGCTGGCCAGGGTAGTTGACTTACACCTTCTAGAGCACGTTGGGTGGCACGGGATACATGCGGACGTGCATTGTCCTGTTGGAACAGCAAGTTCCCTTGCCGGTCTAGGAATGGTAGAACGATGGATTCAATGACGGTTGGGATGTACCGTGCACTATTCAGTGTCCCCTCGACGATCACCATAGGTGTACGGCCAGTGTAGGAGATCGCTCCCCACACCATGATGCCGGGTGTTGGCCCTGTGTGCCTCGGTCTTTTGCAGTCCTGATTGTGGCGCTCACCTGCACGGTGCCAAACACGCATACGACCATCATTGGCACCAAGGCAGAAGCGACTCTCATCGCTGAAGACGACACGTCTCCATTCCTCCCTCCATTCACGCCTGTCGCGACACCACTGGAGGCGGGCTGCACGATGTTGGGGCGTGAGCGGAAGACTGCCTAACGGTGTGCGGGACCGTAGCCCAGCTTCATGAAGACGGTTGCGAATGGTCCTCGCCGATACCCCAGGAGCAACAGTGTCCCTAATTTGCTGGGAAGTGGCGGTGCAGTCCCCTATGGCACTGCGTAGGATCCTACGGTCTTGGCGTGCATCCGTGCGTCACTGCGGTCCGGTCCCAGATCGACGGGCACGTGCACCTTCCGCCGACCACTGGCGACAACATCGATGTACTGTGAAATCTCACGCCCCACGTGTTGAGCAATTCGGCGGTACGTCCACCCGGCCTCCCGCATACCCACTATACGCCCTCGCTCAAAGTCCGTCAACTGCACATACGGTTCACGTCCACGCTGTCGCGGCATGCTACCAGTGTTAAAGACTGCAATGGAGCTCCGTATGCCATGGCAAACTGGATGACACTGACGGCGGCGGTGCACAAATGCTGCGCAGCTAGCGCCATTCGACGGCCAACACCGCGGTTCCTGGTGTGTCCGCTGTGCCGTGCGTGTGATCATTGCTTGTACAGCACCTCTCGCAGTGTCCGGAGCAAGTATGGTGGGTCTGACACACCGGTGTCAATGTGTTCTTTTTTTCCATTTCCAGGAGTGTATTTTAATAAATGCATGTGAAAATTAATCAAGTTCTGTTTTAAAGTTGGTCACCGTCAATCTGCTACTCTAAGCGTGCAAGTGGCATTTCTATCGTCTGACCTAATGGCAGAAGATAAACACGCCACGATAAGACCACGAGACATATTGCTGACACTCGCCTACTTTGCTAGGGCGACAAGTAAAATAATCTGATGGTGTGTGTACCGAAGGTCTTACAGTACGCACACTATAAAAACCAAATGGGATTCCATACAGACCTCGTGATTGATTTACTTTCAAACCTTCCAACTGTTTCTCTACACCAGGGATGCTAATTACTGTGTCATCTTATGGGAGTCAGTCTGATGCTCAAATGACTGTATGTTTGCATGACTCCCCTGTGTGAACAATTTCTTGAAAGTGAAATTTAAAACTTCAGCTTTTGTTTTGCTATCTTCAACTGCCATACCGCACTGAATGAAAGCCTTACATAGGACCACAATTTTCTCAGGTCCTCTGCCAGATCTTTTGCTAAGATGTGACTATGGTAGTTGTGTATTTCATGCATAGATCTTTTCACAAACGCATGAATCTGTACTAAGCTTCGCTTGACAACATTTGGGCATTATCTTTTGAAACAAAAGTGCAACAGCCTCTGTTTCCTCAGCATCTTCCAATTTCGTTACTAAACTATGGTGGTTCCTTTCCATCCTTTACCCACTTACTAGGCTGTTAACTCTCGCAGACTACGATTTACAATCTGCTTAAACTCTGCTCACAATTCCTGTACATCTACCTTACTGGAACTATGTGATGTCAATTCACTCTCTAAGTGGAATGCTAACAACTACTTCTTTGCTCGATCTAGCAAAAATTCTCTCCTAGCCTGATTTATTAACCTTTGTAATCATTGTTGCTATTATGATATCAAGTTCACTAATTCTTGTTTCTATACTGACATTGTCGATAAGATTCGTCCTATCTGTAGCTACAAGATCTAAGATATTTCCAGTACGTGTGGGCTGCCGAGTTAGCTGCTCAAAATAGATTTCAGAAAACATGTTAAAAAGTATTTTGCGTGACCGCCTGTCTGTACCCCCACAATGAATCCACAGTGATCCCAATCTATACTCGGTAGGTTAAAGCCAACTCCAACTAGTCTTGCATGAAGTCAGTATTTACGCACTAGTGACTGAAGATTTTCTTTGAATTACTCTAGAACTGTCACAGCAGAATCAGGTGGCTGGTAAAAACATCCAACAATTCACTTGGTTTCACCTACACCTGTTAAATGCAACCAGATAACTTCACAGTCACACTCAACTTTGACCTCAATAGAGACAACATTTTTGTCAACTGCAACGAACACTCCCCTACCTATGGCCCCTAATCTGTCTTTGGGATATATGTTCCATATCTTGCTAAATATCTCAGAGCTTTCCACCTTGGGTTTCAGACAGCTCTCAATCCATAAAGAATTTGAGTGTGAGAATTTTCCCAGAGGACAGTAAATTCGGGAACTGTATTGAACACTTCTACAATATGCTGATATTGTGACAGTTGAAGTGTCTTTACTCAGAAGGCTGTCTGACTTACCTTGCTGTGTATTGACTGCAAGTGGCCATAGAGCACCTAAAAGTACCGTCTAGCCTAAAAACCCTTCGTGTGCACTCCACAAGTACTCTGCTATCTGAGTAGCTTCTTCCTTTGTATAGTGAACCCCTGACCTATCAAAGGAAGCCCTACAAATCCCCACACGATAACGCAGGTCTAGAAACCTGCGGCCAAGACTGTTACAAAGTTGATGAAGAATTGGTTGAGACCTTCCACTTGGTTCCAAACCAAAGGACCCTGATTAACTCTAAGAACAATGCTGCAAATTGCGACGTCTGCTTGTACCCCACAAGCGATGCCAGCTGTCTTCACTACCTCTGCCAGCCACCAGTATGAGCTGAGGATGGCTTCAGAGCCCACACATCATGCATCATTTGTGCCGATGTGAGGCACAACTTGCAGATGACTGCACCCTGCACGCTCGACAGCCACAGGGAAGGCCGTCCAACATCTCAGATGAGGTCTCCTGGCAAACGTATCAAGTGCTCATTGGCTTTCTTTCCAGCCCTGATTGCTGTCTACCTAAAGGGCTCCATAACACACCCAGCATTGGCACTCCCGATAACTAGTAAACCCTTCCCCCCACGTGCCTGCTTGGACCCTGCTGAAGGAGTGGAGAAGCGGCCATACGTTCACTCACAGGTTGAATGGGTGAGGCCACGCAATGGGTCTCCACATTGGTAGTGGGGGTATTTGTATAGAACTGGATGCCACTGTTCAGCATCCACTCTTGACCCTTTTGAACACCTCCCTAGAGCTGACACTTCGTTATACCATTAATGTGGAGCTGCAGTGTAAAGAGAAGTCATCAACACACAGCAATGGACAAACTGCACAGCTCACCACATACATGATGCCACTGACAGCAATTAAAAAATATTAAATAATGGACTGGTGCATGGATACAATTTAATTGGATATATAAAGAGTATAAGATAGTTAAAAACTGCATTGATACTGGAATAAATATTGCCTGAATTTGTAAATTTAGCAGTTCATCATTCTTTCGAACAGTTTGCACAGGCCATTCCAGAGAGATATTCTGGTGTAGTTGTTCAAAAAATGCTTTGCTGACCTCAAGACTGAAATAATGCAACTCTTTGGCCATTTGGAGGAAAATGCCCCTTCTCTCCATAACAAATTAAAATACTTCGAGAATGTGCAGTTAATTCCTATGGCTGAGATGCTTCCATTTCTGTAGACGTGTTACAAAATAATGTAGTGTACACTGCGGCTTCCACTGACTGTGTAATACCACAACCCCTTATGTGCTCCTGTATCCTATTCCAGTCTCATCTCCACCCTCCCAAAGAGGGAACATATGCAATATTAGTAATTTACATCAATTTAAACTGTTGCTTTGACTTTGTCTACATTGTGTCTCATCAATATACAGAATCAAGGAAACATGTTTATGGTTATCTGGATTCAAATACACCAAAGATTCTTCGTGCAGAAACTTAGTAATTTACACTAATTTAAACTATTATTTTGACATTGTTTATGTTGGGCCTCCACTATATAGGGTGAAGAAAAAAATGTCAGATTAAAAACCAATGTACCATCATAATTTACACACAATACAAACTACAGGCACATGATAGGAATAAAATTGGTATTATAATTATGGAGTAATTAACGATTAAAGTTCTGATATTTCAAATCACCGAGAAACAGCTGTTTTTTATGTATTTTATGCAAGAAATTTTTTATTCCCCTAACAGAAATAAGACACGATGATTTTTCAGACAGAATCAAACATGTTCATGTTCTAATTTGTGTTAGTTAATAAAACTGTAATTACAACTATAGGCAAATGTAAAATTTTACTTGTACAAAATTTAATTAATTCAATCTAGGACTTTCATTCAATAAAACTAATTGCTCTGTTCACCTGAAAATAATAGGATGATTTTACTTTTAAGATAGTAAAATAATATATGCAAATTAAAAAAACATATTGTTGCAAAGTTAAAACATGTAATTTATAGTCTTAATAGGAACAGATTCTTTCCTGCCTTTGTACGAAATTATTCACTGTTATTCCATGTAATCTTCACTGTAATTTGGGAAGATGTATGTAAAAACTTTAACTGTTAATTATGCAAAATTCAATATGTAAAATTAACAGTAACTGTTTATGAATATAATAGAGGGAAACATTCCAAGTGGGAAAAATATATCTAAAAACAAAGATGATGTGACTTACCAAACAAAAGCGATGGCAGGTCGATAGACACACAAACATACACACAAAATTCAAGCTTTCGCAACCAACGGTTGCTTCGTCAGGAAAGAGGGAAGGAGAGGGAAAGACGAAAGGATGTGGGCTCCAAGGGAGAGGGCAAGCAGCCACTCCAATCCCGGTAGCGGAAAGACCCACCCCAAGGGGGAAAAAGGACAGGTATACAATCGCGCACACGCGCCCACACACACACACACACACACACACACACACACACACACATCCATCTGCACATACACAGACACAAGCAGAAATTTGTAAAGGCTTGTGTCTGTGCATGTGCAGATGGATATGCATGCGAGTGCACACCTGTCCCTCTTCCCCCCCAAGGCAAGTCCCCCCGCTCCCGAGACTGGAACGACCCTCCACCTTCTTTCCCAAAACCCACATAGCCCACATCCCCCGTCCCTCCAACTTCCCCGAAGAAGCAACCGTTGGCTGCGAAAGCCTGAATCCCGCGTGCGTGCCTGTGTCCACTTGTGTATCCATCGACCTGTCAGCGCTCCTGCCTGGTAAGTCACATCAACTTTGTTTTCACAATATATATATATATATATATATATATATATATATAGAAAGAAACTTCCACATGGGAAAAAGATATTAAAAACAAAGATTCCAAGACTTACCAAGCGGGAAAGCGCCGGTAGATAGGCACAATAAATAAAACACACACACACACACACACACACACACACACACACACACACACACACAGAGAGAAAGAGAGAGAGAGAGAGAGAATTTCTAGCTTTCGCAAGCGACGGTTGCTTCTTCAGGAAAGAGGGAAGGAGAGGGAAAGACGAAAGGATGTAGGTTTTAAGGGAGAGGGTAAGGAGTCATACCAATCCTGGGAGCGGAAAGACTTCCCTTAGGGGGAAAAAGGGACAGGTGTACACTCGCGCACACAGACACATATCCATCCGCACATACACAGACACAAGCAGCCCTCTCCTTCCCTCTTTCCTGAAGAAGCAACTGTCGGTTGCGAAAGCTAGAAATGTGTTTGTGTGTTTTATTTATTGTGCCTATCTACCGGCGCTTTCCCGCTTGGTATATATCCAAACAAAGATGATGTGACTTACCAAACAAAAGCGCCGGCAGGCGACAGACACACAAACAAACGCACACACAAAATCCCAGCCTTCACAACCAATGGCTGCCTCCCCAGGAAAGAGGGAAGGAGAGGGAAAGACAAAAGGATGTGGGTTTTAAGGAAGAGGGTAAGGAGTCATTCCAATCCCGGGAGCGCAAAGACTTACCTTAGGGGGAATAAAGGACAGGTGTACACTCGCATGCACGCGCGCGCACACACACACACACACACACACACACACACACACACATCCATCCGCACATACACAGACACAAGTAGACATTTGTAAAGTCAAAGAGTTTGGGCAGAGATGTCAGGGGAGGCGGAAGTACAGAGGCAAAGATGTTATTGAAAGACAGGTGAGGTATGAGCGGCGGCAACTTGAAATTAGCGGAGGTTGAGGCCTGGCGGATATCGAGAAGAGAGGATATACTGAAGGGCAAGTTCCCATCTCCGGAGTTCTGATAGGTTGGTGTTGGTGGGAAGTATCCAGATAACCTGGACGGTGTAACACTGTGCCAAGATGTGCTGCCCGTGCACCAAGGCATGTTTAGCCACAGGGTGATCCTCATTACCAACAAACACTGTCTGCCTGTGCCCATTCATGCGAATGGACAGTTTGTTGCTGGTCATTCCCACATAGAAAGCTTCACAGTGTAGGCAGGTCAGTTGGTAAATCACGTGTGTGCTTTCACACGTGGCTCTGCCTTTGATCGTGTACACCTTCCGGGTTACAGGACTGGAGTAGGTGGTGGTGGTGGTGGTGGTGGTGGTGGTGGTGGTGGTGGGAGGGTGCATGGGACAGGTTTTACACCAGGGGCTGTTACAAGGGTAGGAGCCAGAGGGTAGGGAAGGTGGTTTGGGGATTTCATAGGGATGAACCAAGAGGTTAAGAAGGTTAAGTGAACGGCGGAAAGACACTCTTGGTGGAGTGGGGAGGATTTCATGAAGGATGGATCTTGAAATTAGCGGAGGTTGAGGCCTGGCGAAAGCTAGAAATTCTGTGTGTGTGTTTGTGTGTTTTATTTATTGTGCCTGTCTACCGGCGCTTTCCTGCTTGGTAAGTCTTGGAATCTTTGTTTTTTGTGAAAACAAAGTTGATGTGACTTACCAGGCGGGAGCGATGGCGGGTCGATGGATACACAAACAGACACAGGCATGCACGCCGGATTCAGGCTTTCGCAGTCAACGGTTGCTTCTTCGGGAAAGGGGGAGGCACGGGGGGATGTGGGTTTTGGGGGAGAGGGTGGGGGTCGTTCCAGGCCCGGGAGCGGGGAGACTTGCTTTGGGGGGGAAAGAGGGACAGGTGTGCACTCACGCACATGCACAGACACAAGCAGACATTTGTAAAGGCTTGTGTCTGTGTATGTGCGGATGGATATGTGTGTGTGTGTGTGTGTGTGTGTGTGTGTGTGTGTGTGTGTGTGTGTGTACCTGTCCTTTGTCCCCCTTGGGGTGGGTCTTTCCGCTACCGGGATTGGAGTGGCTCCTTGCCCTCTCCCTTGGAGCCCACATCCTTTCGTCTTTCCCTCTCCTTCCCTCTTTCCTGACGAAGCAACCATTGGTTGTGAAAGCTTGAATATTGTGTGTATGTTTGTGTGTCTATCGACCTGCCAGCACTTTTGTTTGGTAAGTCACATCACCTTTATTTTTAGATATACAGTAATTGTTTAACATCATATAAATAGAAGTGATTTTTATGCTGCCAGAGGTCAGCCCTACAACAGTCTTAAGCCTGTCTTCGACCGAATTTTTGTATTAACAGCATGTAGTCAGACTTCGTACGTTTCCCGCCGAACATCTAGCGTGCGAAATCAAAATTTTTTGTGAACAAGAAGTACTGAAACTTATTTATACCATTACATGATTCCCACGTGGTGATGCAGTAACATCAAGATGAACCTGTGGCAACATCAAGAAGCAGCACCCCGGATTACACAAGATACGTCTTATTTTTTTAGTGGAGGATATCCGTAATAAGACATGGCATATTGAACATTATTTTTCTTGTGTTAAGCAACGATACACAACCCAAGCTTCATCATAAAAGCATTTTTGCCAAATTATATTACAACTGAATCAAACACTTAGTAAGACAAGAGCCCCAGGGCTTTTCTAAAAAATTCTTCTACTGCTAATAGAGAATCAGTGGAAACGGTTGTGTATGCTAGGATAAAATTTAATAAACAGAGTTGATGGACGTGTATTTATACACTGATGTTTTAACTCTGTGAGAACCAATTGTACTTACGTGTCTCATATTTGAGAAAATCGCTTGTACTTCTGAGATATCCTGACAACTGGTGGTGGCCCTACATATTGGATGCCGATTCCCAATCTGGCTTATTCTAGTTTGCACAGGCGCCATATGTCACTGGTTTTGAGGACTCCATGAACTTCACATTAGTCCTTGTCATATGTTATAATTAAGCAAGTCTATGATTCAGATGGAACCATCGAATAATTTTGTGGAATACCTATTCACGAATAAATCTTCAAAAAGGTAGCAACTTGCTCAGTAAGACAAAATCTTAATATGCTCTAGTGTAAAAATGCTGATGTACACAGCTGAAACAATTCACACAGCATAGGATTTATTATTTTAAAATAAAATTACTTTGGACACTATGTTGACATCATCTTTACTATTTGGTGCCAAAAAGTGACCAATCAGCTTTTCTGAGAGACAGTCACTGATGCAGAGATAATCATGACTGTGTGAAATAAGCAAGTGACAGTTGGGATAAAAGTTGTGAGCTCTAGGGTAGAGTATCTGCAGGAGCTGTGCTGAAATGAATTTTAACTCCAGTATTTGGTGGGCAATGATGAAGTTATGCAATTAATTTTTCTACTGTTTGGTCTCTTATAGACTTATTTGTATTATCCCATGGAAGTTGTGGGGGTGGGGATTGCCTCACTAGGCCTGTTATATCTTGGGATTTAAGCTATGTGCAGAAAGGATTCCACTAGAGCAAGTAATACGAAAGAGACAGAGCAGATGTCTTCTCCCTCAGCTGGGCAGTCTATCTGTGGAGAGAATTGGTGTTTTGTCAAAGTTGTAGCTGGTAGAGGTACAATTACCACTTCCACAAAGCTGTTCTGGGTGAAGTCTTTCGTATTTATTTCTAATGTCTTGACATGGCAGGCATTTGAGAATTTTATATTCTTGCGTTTTTCTTTTTTTGAATGTAGGGCAGGTCTGCACGCAAGGTGAGTATTGTTTTGGGCCCTTCACATGCATTACTTTGTGCATTGCCCTACTACAGTTCCATCAGACAGAATCATGGTGCTGCAGAATGACATACATCAAATCTTATGCATTTGAAACACCTCACAGACTGAGGAACAAAGGATTTAACAAGCTGCCAATATATCATAGCCTTGAACTTCTTTTTGGTACAATATTTTTCTTGAAGGGATGAATAAAGGTACTGGTATCTACTCCATTAGCCATAGGTCTCTACTGGTTCCAACAAAAAAAGTTAACACATTGGCACTCTAAGTCAGTGCACAGTTTTTAGATGTGACAAGCCCTTAATGTTGCACAGCTTATATGCTATGGAAAAAACAGACAAAAGCTTTGGTTTAAGCAATATGAAGGTAAGATGTTTGACTGTGGATGCTAAATGAGGCACAATGCAGAGCTAGTTTCTTCTTGCTTTATTCTTCTTAATACTCACCCATTTAGTCAACCGGTTTGGACGTCTAAGTAAAATGAAAGACCTAATTGTCACTTACAATGAATGACTGCTTCTGTCAGTTTTATCAAATTGAGACTGTATGAGCATTTCAATCGCCTTTTTGCACTTTGAAATCCTTTCCCTGTGGTGAGTTAAGAAAATATGCTCAAATGCTAGCGATATAGTCAGCCATTCAGCTGATAAATATGTGGACAGACAATGTACTCTTTCATAACCCCCTGAACTGTCAATATTCTTGAATTTGAAGGCAAGGCCAGGTACTGTGTGCACATCTTCACTGAGACCTGATGAACTTTTGAAATCAATATTAAGGGCATAGTTCTCATTGTTTCTACTTTTGCAATTATTACTGATTAAATTGAAGTCTAGTTTAACGCATAACAACTGGAAAGAAAATATTTGTAATCTGCATTGGACTTCCTACTGAGGAAGGGCAGTTTCTCCCAGGTACACAATTACTTGAGGAGATGAAGTATCCTTTGCCTTGCCCCTCAGTATTCAATGAAGGATGACGCAAAAAGAGTGTTTTGAAAGAAATAAACTTCATTAGAACTGGACCAGAGTTGTTGAAACCTTCAATGGGGTATATGTTCTTACCTTCAATAAAATGAATTCTTATAGTCAAATAAGCTACATTTGCATACAAAATACTTCATTTGATGATTGTCCTCAGCTTATGTGGGACAGAAAAGCAGCCACTATACTACAATAACTACTAAGCTCTAATAATAACTGCTGCAAGGAACTAGACTATGCACTGAACCTGTCGAACGTGACAAAGGAGACCAAAATTATGAAGTACGGAAGTAGCTAGCTATACACAAAAAACACACACTTCAAAAAAGGTAGCTGACACCAGCAGGAAACAAGTACTAATGTTGTGTATGTCAACAACGCACCGTTTTTAAACTATGGAAACTTGGTACCTCATCCTCCGATTGGCCGCAGGATCAGACTGTTGCCAGATGTTCTGGACAATGCCTGACCGCGAATGCTTTGCCTGCCAGAGATCGTGATCTATATCAAGCAGCTCGCATGCTCGATGGCCTTGGAGCAAATCCGCCAAGGTCCCGACACATCCATTGTAGTTTCATAATAAGACGTACCGGGAACAAACCCGTCAACAGCTGTTAGTTCACCTACAGGAAGTCTTTTATGTGTCGGCCCTGAAGAGGACCTTTTTCGTAGCTAGGGCATTGTTTACTTAAAGCAGGTGCACAAACTGGCGACCCTCTGAAGCGACACAAGCTTGGTAACGTCGAACCGTGTTTTGCCGAACTCTTTCAAAGATTCTTGGCATTGTCCTGATTTGATTGGCGGCATGTTGAATGTGATCCATTAATTCCTCTTCGTTTCTAGGTGGTTCGGCGCTGGGTGGGTGAACTAGAACCTTGAAGAATCCCCATAGGAAAAAGTCCAGTGGCATGAGGTATGGTGATCACAGGGGACATGTCCTACGAGCATCTCTGCCAATTACCTGGCCGTCGAAGAGTTCATTTAAATATCCGTGCACAGCACGACTGTTGTGCAGGCGCCCCATCATGCTGCAACCACATGCGTAGCCATATGTCCAGGGGAACATCTTCCAGCAGGCTCAGTAGAGTTTCTTGCAAAAAGTGAAGCTAATTGGCCCCGGTATGTCAAGGAAGTAGACAGACCAGCCCAATCAGATGGTCTCTCACAACGCCTGCCCAAATGTTGAACGAAAATTGTTCCTTGTGTCTGTGGATGCACATGACATCAGAATTTTCCCTTGCCCGCACATGACATGAGGATTTTCCCTTGCGCAGTAATGAACGTTTCGAGTGTTGTAAAGGCCATCCTGATGGAACGTGCACTCGTCGGTATACAACACAACAGCGGGGATCTCGTGCAACACGTCGCAGAAACCACCAGCAAAACCTCAGCCTGTGATCATACTCCACCACAGGATTTAGGCCTTGGACAGGGTAGGAACTAAATGGATGCTGGTCATCATCACTCAAAACCTTCCAGACTAACCAATGAGTGAACCCCATGTCCTGTCGAACTGCCGACTACTTGTCGTAGGTGCTTCCTTGAAGTCTCTTCAAATGCAGCATCCCATCATGTTCGAGGTCTTCAGCATCACCAAGATATCCCGCTAATGAGCCTGTTTCACCAAGTCGCTGGTAAACTGCTGTAAATGTTAGCACTTGTGGGTGGTGTCATGCAGGGTACCATTCCTCATACATCTATCTAGCTTCATGCGCATTAGTGTTGGCTAGTCTTTAAACAAAAACCATATCTCATTGTTCATCAAATGAACACTGTGCCGCCATGCTTACTGCATTACTAAATTGTAGGTGACATGTGGGCACTCTGAAGTAAAGCTTACGGGTGAATGCCTCTGACGTGAGGTGGAGACAAACAGCAAGACCTATTCGACACTTGCGTGTATCTTGTGGGGCAGTGACGTGGCGAGGGATGTTTGTATGTGTGAACCGACAACCACAGCACTGCCCATCAACCGACAAATGCCAACGGGGCAATCCCACAGCTAATCAGAGCACGCGACGCCAAGTTTCCTACTTACTAGACAACAGACTTATTTTGCCTGAGTCACGACCATGGCAAAGAAGTCAAAACAAGATCTGAGGGATCATTATATGGATAATCTTCTGGGAGAGTATGCCAAACAGTGAGAATAGCTGCATACCTACTTTTACATGACACTTTGTAAGCCATGAAATAAACGCTGAAGGAAACAATGGTATTTTTATTGAACTACTAAAGACATATGTTAACTCAAGATATCCCAGATACAAAAAGACTAACCTGAAATGTGCATGCAGTATCATTTTCAAAACCACAAAAACATTTTAAGAAGATTACATGCTAAAAAATCAAATTTTTCAGATGTAATATCAATATTAATGATGCTCCTCATGTCCTCCTCCTCCTCCACCACCACCATTGCCGCCGCCACCAATAAAACTTACCACCAATGCTTGAGGTGTATTATTTCTTCTCATGACAACCGACTGTTCCTTATTTCCATACTGCATATCATTGATTTTTGCATCTTGGCAATTCGTCTCCAAGTTGACAATGCCATTATCTTCATCGCTTGAGTCTTCACTATCATTAACAACATCGAAGCTTCTTTTAGTTGCCAGAAAATGTTTCTTTGTAGTTGTAGCAGTGTTGCTACATTCTGGTTCATTTCTTTTCGGGATTCCACAGTTAGTTCTTTCATCTTCTAAACATGGCCGGTTTCCTGTATTTTTAGTATCACGTGTTTCAACTACAGCGTTATTAGAACCAAGTCCAAGAACTCTTTCTGTGAATTTATTGTTGTCAAGCAATGAATTTCTCTTCTGAGTTTTGTTTGTGAATTCCTCACAACTACTTTCTGGTGATGATTGTCCAGGGGACTTTTGGATGGAAGAACAGTTGTCTAAAATAGCTGCATTGTCATTTCCCTTCCACTGAAAATCTTGTGGTTCTCCTGATTAACAGCCAGAAAAAAAATAATAAAATTAAAATTGAAGAGATTACAATGAACTGGCGAACTTAAAACATAAAAGTAAAACAGTTAAAAAGAAATGAAATCATTAATTCTTGGAATTTTCATATCATCTACAATCTGATCTAAATATTTATGTACAAGAATTAAATGATAAACAAGCAAATCTGTGAATCTAAAAGTAATAACTGGCAACTAAGTCAGTTAAATGAGTTTAAAATGAACTACCACAAAATCTGGCAGCAAAAGAAATCAAGCTTTTTTTTAGAGTCTACATAAAGATAACCACTAGCCATATAGGTAAGGCACTGAACAGACAACATGCACATAGAACAAGACTGGAAACAATGTTGCCTTTTTGGACAATGTACTCCATAGCTTTCAATGTTTTCCTCAAAATCTGATGAAAAACACAGACTCATAGACTGAAACATGCACAGCTACATTGACCCAATTAATTACATTGCCCTAGGGCAGCAGCCCAACTGGCATGTAGAGTTTTGTTGGATGGAGAGGGTGAGGAGAGCAGTGAGGGTAAAAGGGGGTGAATGGAAAAGGTAACAGTGGAAAGAAATAGGTATGCAGAAACAGAAGACACGCCCATGAGCAGTCAGGGGAAGTTGCATGTGATGCTCGATTTAGTGGAGGAGTGTTTGCGGGGTGGGGGGTGGGGGTGTACAGTAGATTAACAGAGTGAAACAGGAGGCACTAGGGTGATGGTGCAGGTGGATGTGGAACTGGGGCTACCTAGGACTGAGATGAGGAGGACTGTAGGACTAAAGGAGGAACTGTAATGGCAACTGCCAGCTACATATACTAGGATAAATGGCCAAGGGGTGAGGTAGAGGGGGATCCAGATGCCACAGGTTGTGCAATGACCAAGAAGTCAAGCCTGTTGTGCTCAGCAGCATGTTCCACCACTGGATAGTCAACTTTGCTCTTTGTTGTAGTTTTTGATTGGTTATTATTAAAGTGTCAAGTTTACATAAAATTTGTACCGAAGTCACAGCTGAGTTTGTATACAATATGACTGCTTTCATACATGACCCTGTCTCTGATAGGGGAGGATATGACTGTTGGAGTGGGATATTCTACAACGAAACTCTGTGAGCCACTGTGAAGAGCTTTTTTCTGTTCCATTCCCACAATGAGCACAGGAAGAATGATTGTTCAAAAGCCTCTGAGTGTTCTGTAATGAATTTAATCTTGTCATCACAATCCTTATGGGAGCAATATGTTGAAAGCAGTTCTTGAAACATTGTTAGAAGACTTTCTCAGGACTCTTAACGAGTCTGCCAGTTCAGTTCTTTCAAAATACATGACCCTCTTCCATGGATCAAACAAACCTGTGACCATTCACACAAGCCTGCGACATTCCCACTGCCCTTCTCAATATCCCCTGCTAGTCCTAATTGGTAAGGGGCCCACACAAATAATATTCTAAGATGGGTCACATGAGTGATTTGTAATCAATCTCCTTTGTAAACTAATTGCATTTCCGTAATATTCTACCATAAAGCTGAAGTTTGCTACCTGCTTTATCTATGACTGACCTTAAATATAAAAAATAAATTCAAACAGGACTGAAACAGTGTAATGGTCAAAATTTAGTATGTAAAACCTGTAAAATTACCTTACTGAGTGAAAGCCAAGGTTATAATGTTTCAAGTTACCTTAATGAAAAAGTAAATCTCGTGTGTCTGGGATATGTGTATCCTTCAGCAGAAGCCAAGGATGTCTTGCAAAAAATTAACATAAAGGCTTCGAATCTGATGTCATCGTAATTTTGACTGGAACAAATGACATAGCGAAAAACAACAGCATGAACTTAATAAAAGGTTTAAGAAGCACATTACCAAGTATTACATCAAAAAAGTGTTTGTTGTCGATGTTCCATTTAGATATGATCTTCAAAACGATCCTGCGTAAATAGCGAGGTATTGGAAGTAAACAAACGGCTATATCACCTGTGTTCGAAATTAAAAAATACC
Organism: Schistocerca gregaria; assembly: GCF_023897955.1. Classification (NCBI taxonomy): domain Eukaryota; kingdom Metazoa; phylum Arthropoda; class Insecta; order Orthoptera; family Acrididae; genus Schistocerca; species Schistocerca gregaria. The sequence continues at coordinate 756,431,646 of NC_064922.1, forward strand.
TCAATCATTCAAGCTAGCCAGTTTGACAGGGAGTGCTATACACGACAAGGAATCCACCTCAACAACCAAGGAAGAAGATTAATCTTGAAACTGATTACCAAGGGAGAAATGGCCAACTTTACAGTAATACCGCTGGACCAGGGAAACCTGTAAAGCCTGCTGGTCTGTCTGGCAAAATAAAATCAGATATTTTCCAGCAAGATCAAAATAATCTTCAAACCTTTCACTCTGAGACGAGAAAACTAGATATATCCGAACGTCGAAAAAATGGGGCCTGGCTACCAGCAGTAGACTTACAAACAACTCCAGATATCAGCTGTATAGAAGTTCCCTTAAGAAGACAATCTGAACCCTCTTCTTTACTGCCCAGGGTTAGCAAAAATAGTCTTCTGTGCTTACATATTAATATACAGTCTTTAAGAAAGAAGTTGGGAGAATTGCAGTACTGGTTAGAAACTTCCAAATGTTGTATACTTAGTGTAAATGAGCACTGGCTATATTCATCAGAAATTGACCTCAATATTCCATTTGGTTACTCCTTAGCTAGTAGTTACTGCAGATCAACAACTGGACATGGGGGTGTTGCAATATATATTAAGAATGGGCTAAATCTACAATACCTGACTATTGATGTCACAGACCCGTGTACAGACACCACCTTTGAGGCTGCAGTTGTACATATACCGAAACATAATATCATTGTTGCATCTGTATATCGCACACCATCTTCTAGTGAATATGAATTTATAGTAAATTTAAAAAACTGTTAGTCTTACTAAGTAAGCATACCAAAGAATCTTAATTTTTGGTGATATTAATATGGATATCAGGGTACAGAGTCATATCATATTGGAATTCTTGGATAGCCTAAGAGCTTTGGATTGCTATTGTCTAAATTATAAGCCTACAAGATATAATGCATGCTTAGACACTATAATAAGTAATATCCATGAAAATAATGTTGAAATTGAAGTAGTCAAGTTAGGCCTAGCTGACCATGATGGGCCTATGGATTACAGTTTCAGTCAGCATTCCAGATGAACAACACAAAACTGTTAGACCTATGAATGAATGCAACATAGCGAGTTTAGAACTAGTTTAAGGTCAGTTAACTGGAATGACATCTTATAGAAAAATATGTGTGTGAATAACACAAGCAAATTATTTATAGAGGAAATTGCAAGAATATTTGATGATTGTTGTCCCAGATTAGTAAAAAGACAGAATAATAACCAAGCTCATAAACCACAGAGACTACGTAATTGGTTTACACCATACCTCAACAGAATCAGGATTATGCTTCTTATGTTTAAGGACAGATCTCATAACAGCAGCGGGTACAAAGAGATGTATATTAGATTAAGAAAAATTTATAGATCTGAAATAAGCTTGACAAAACGTAGGGTGAATGATAACTATATTCTTAAATCCAGAAACAGCTGTAAAGCTGCTTGGGAAGTAATTAGAAGTGAAATAAACAGACCAACAACTCAACTAGCTATACCCATAGCCCCAGATATATTAAACTCACACTTTGTTAACTTCAGTTTACAACAAGATTTGTCTGCCCCCAATGCCATGCTTGATGCTAATACTCTTTTAGGTTCAAATAAGAATGTAGTTCATAAATTCTGCTGGGCAACAGTAACTGAAAATGATGTTTGCAAAGCACTAGGCAAACTAAGTAGTTCCAGGGCAGAGGAATTCTATGGTCTGTCAAATTTTGTCATAAAGAAGATATCAAGTGATCTTCTGTCCCCTCTAACCACTCTCATTAACCATATATTACAGCAAGGGATTTTCCCCGACTGTTTGAAAATAGTAGTAACTATTCCCATATTTAGGAAAGGAGATAAATCAAATCCAAGTAACTATTGCCCTATCTCATTAATCCCAATAATATCTAAAATATTTGAAGATTGTGTTCACCAACAAATGAAACACTATTTTGAGAGGAATAACTTGTTAAGTAACTCACAGCATGGGTTCAGGTCTAAACTATCCACAGTTAAAGCAGTTGAAAATATTGTTAGTGATATATATATGATGGCTTTGAAAATAAATTAATCTCTTGTGCTACTCTCCTAGACCTGAGTAAAGCATTTGACACTGTATCTCATGGTACTTTGATCGTGAAATTAAGACACTACGGCATGGAAGAGGACACCCTGAAATTATTAGAATCCTACTTAAGCAACAGAGTACAATTTGTTAGTGTAAATGGGCAGCTGTCAAACCCACACACAATAAAAAGAGGTGTGCCACAGGGTTCCATACTTGGGCCCTTCCTGTTTTTAGTGTATGTTAATGATATGCCGCAGTATTTACCCTGTAAAACAGTCCTCTATGAGAACAATACAACTTTTATCAATTCAGGACAGACCCTTGAGTCTGTACAAGAAAAAAGTAATATAATATTTGAAAAATAGGTTCAATGGTTTAGTGCAAATTCCCTATACATTAATGAAACAAAACTGAGGAAATATTCTTTAATTTGAAGGTATCAAACAAAGAAAATAAGTCTGTTAAACTGTTAGGAATGATGATTGACCAGAAACATCTGGGATAAACATACCACATACGTGTGTTCTAAACTTGCACGTGCTATGTCCCTACTTTATAAGCTTAGGAATAATGTCAGCCAAAACTTACTGCTGCATTCATATTTTGCTTATATCCACCCCCATCTTTCATATGGCATTCTGTTCTGGGGAAATTCTCCCAATTCAGTATCAATTTTCAGATGGCAAAAAAAAAGCTCTTTGATGTATAGTGGGTTTATCTCCTAAGGATACATGCAGGGAACATTTCAAAAAACTTAACATCATGGCAGTTCCTTGTTTGTACATCTATTATTGCTTACTACACATAAAAGAAAACATAGCTCAATATCCACTTTGGTCATCTGTCCACACCCATAATACAAAACGAAACCACACAATTGATCTGCCATACTCTAGATTGTCCCAGATACATAATAGTTATAAATATGTAGGCCTCGAACTGTTTAATATGCTTCCTAAAATTGTACAAACAATATCTAAAAATAAATTTAAGACAACATTGGGTCAACGGCTCAAAGGTAAAGCATTTTATTCAGTTGATGAATAAAAAGATTGTAATATGGCAGATTTGTTGTTTTAACATAGAGAAAGGTACCTCTGCTTGTAGTAGGATCTACATTTGGAAAAACAATATCTAACATATAGGCATAATAGACCTATTTCGAGTGCTCTATATTTGTATCAATATCTTAGGATAATGACACAGTGTTGTCAACATGTATATGATAATGACATAATGTCATCAACATGAATACTCCCCACTTAATATAAATTTGTATAATGTTTTCTTTTTTATTGTAAAACTAACAATATATAAAATTCCAAATGTGTGCTATTGTACTACACTAACATTCATATGATTTATATATACATTGTTATGAGAATATAACCATCTTTATACTGTAATTGAACTTATTGACGAAGCCCATTGTATAAGAAAATACTGAACGGCTAATACAGATTCTTATTCTTATGTTTTTTCCCCCTTTCATGTCCTATCAAGTATTAAGCTCAGGCATTTGTGTGAGTTAACCAAATTCAACTATGATTCACTGAATGTTCATCGGATACTATGATGCCTTTTTTTGTATTATTTATTTTGTGAAGTGCACAATTTTACATTTCTGAACATTCGAAGAAAGTTGGCAACCACTGCACCACTCTGAAATTTTATCACAGCCTGAATGAATATTTTTGCAGTTTCCTTCAAACTGTATTTCATTGTAGATAAATGCATCATCGAAAAAGTCAGGGGTTCCTATTAATATTGTCTGCAAAGTCATAAATATGCAACATGACCAGCAAGGGACCCAACACACTTCCCTGGAGTACACCCGAAGTTACTTCAGTTCTATATTTGTCAATGGTTCTCTATCCAAGATAACATGCTGCATCCTCCCTACTAAGAAATCCTGAATTCAGTCACAAATTTTGCCTGATACACCACACAATAGTACTTTTGTTGACAAACATAGGTGTGGTATTGAGTCAAATGCTTTTTGAAAATCAAGAAATATTGTACCTTCCTGACTGACTTGATCCACGGCTTTTAGAACCTCATGTGAGAAAAGCTTGTGTTGATTTTCACATGATTATGTTTTTGAAAGTCATGCTGATTAGCATGGAGAAGGTTGTTCTGTTCAATACCTCTTATACTTGAGTTCAGGATATGTCCTAAGATTGTGCTACAAATCAATGTCAAGGATACTGGACAGTAATTTTGTGAATCACTTCTGCTATCCTTCTTATACAGGGCGTTACAAAAAGGTACGGCCAAACTTTCAGGAAACATTCCTCACACACAAAAAAAGAAAATATGTTATGTGGACATGAGTCCGGAAACGCTTACTTTCCATGTTAGAGCTCATTTTATTACTTCTCTTCAAATCATATTAATCATGGAATGGAAACACACAGCAACAGAACATACCAGCGTGACTTCAAACACTTTGTTACAGGAAATGTTCAAAATGTCCTCCATTAGCGAGTATACATGCATCCACGCTCCATCGCAGGGAATTCCTGATGCCCTGATGCAGCCCTGGAGAATGGCGTATTGTATCACAGCCGTCTACAATACGAGCACGAAGAGTCTCCACATTTGGTACCGGGATTGCGTAGACAAGAGCTTTCAAATGCCCCCATAAATAAAAGTCAAGAGGGTTGAGGTCAGGAGAGAGTGGAGGCCATGGAATTGGTCCACCTCTACCAATCCATCGGTCACCAAATCTGTTGTTGAGAAGCGTACGAACACTTCAACTGAAATGTGCAGGAACTCCATCGTGCATGTACGACATGTTGTGTCGTACTTGTAAAAGCACACGTTCTAGCAGCACAGGTAGAGTATCCATATGAAATCATGATAATGTGCTCCAATGAGCGTAGGTGGACAAAACTAAAATGAGCTCTAACATGGAAATTAAGCGTTTCCGGACACATGTCCACATAGCATCTTTTCTTTATTTGTGTGTGAGGAATGTTTCCTGAAAGTTTGGCCGTACCTTTCTGTAACACCCTGTATACAAGCGTAACCTATGCTTTCTTCCAGCTACGGGGTATAGTTTTTTGTCTGAGAGATCTACTACAGATTGTGGTTAAAAGATGAGATAACTCAGCTGAAAGGTACTCCCCATCAAGCTGGAGCTCTGGTCAAATTTAACAATTTCAGCTGTTTCTCAATGTCACTAAAACTAATATCTATTTCACTCATCTCTTCAGTGGTATAAAGATGTAACTATGACAATACTAATGTGTTTGCTTTTGTAAAGGAACATTTGAAAACAGAGTTAAGAATTTTTTCTTATGCATTACAACTCTCAAATTCAGTTCTTGTCTAGTTTGTGAGTGACTAGATGCTAACTTTTGTGCTACTACAAGCCCTTACCTATGAGTATTGCTCACTTAAGTGCCAAACGCCTTTAATTTAGCAACTCTATCTGCACCCCTATGCTTTGTTTTATGCATATGATCCAATAGTCTGTTTCTTTAGAAGATTTTTTGGTGTTAATGTATACCATATAGAATTCTCACATCATGAACTGTTTTACCAGGTATATAACTATCCAGTATACGGTCAACTATTCTTTTAAACTTGAGGTGTAATTCCTCTACATGTCCCTGTACTGTGCTGAAAGTTTCCAGTTTCTCACTGAGATATGACACTACTACTTCTCTGTCTACTGAACATACAGGAAAAGATAGATTGCTATGTATCGTAAAGACGATACATTAAGTTGCAGACAGGCACAATTAAAAGATATGTAAATTGAAGGGGTATCATTGATGTCAGCTGCAGCAGAACATTAAGCCAAATCAGTGGTGATGACTGAAAAATTGCATTTCCTACTGTTCTACCAAAAACCAAAGTTTTCTATCTGAATTATCTATGACCGATCTATTGCATTTTCCCCTTTCATGACCCTACCAAGTGTTAGACTCAGGTATTTCTGTGAGTCTACCTATTCCAACTGTGATTCACTGATACTATATTCATTGGATACTATGTATTTCCATTTTGTGAAGTGCACAATTTTACATTTCTGAACATTTGAAGAAACCTGCCACTACTCTGGAACCTTATGATAGTCTGAATGAATATTGTTTGCAGTTTCCTTCAAACTGTACTTTATTGTAGATAACTGTATCATCGGAGAAAGTCAAGGGTTACTATTAATATTGTCTGCAAGGTCACAAGTATATAACATGAACAATAAGGGATCCAACACACTTCCCTGGAGTACACCCGAAGTTACTTCAGTTCTACATTAGTCAATGGCTCTCCAGACAAGAGAACATCCTGCGTCCTCCCTACCAAGAAATCTTCAATCCAGTCATACATTTCCACTGATACACCAAACAAATTCTGGTCCGAGATGCCGGTGTTGGCAGTCATGTGTGCGTGACGTATACTTGCTTGTGAGAGTGAATGGTGTGTGTTTCCTTTCTTTTTTCGGACAAAGGCTGCTGCAGTTGAAAGCTTATGTGTAAGTGTGTTTTAACTGTGTCAGTCTGCAATTTTAAGTGTCTCCCTTACAATAAGTAGCAATCTACTTTTCCTATATTGTTGACATTCCAACTGGGAGTTTCCATTGTTTGATTTTACTCAACATATAAATCTTTCTACTTGTTTTAGATGCTCTTTTAACTTTGGTTGCTGCATCTCAGGGTGTCATTGACAGCAGTTTTGATGTGGACATCTTCAAAGAGGCCAGGTCTGTTTGTTGCTGTAGATCTAATATATTTCCATCATGAGTGAGATTCAGAACCACCTGTTCTAGGTAGTTTTCAGGGAAGTCATTTAATGTTTCACAGGATGTCTTGTCACAGCACTACTAACAAAACTATAATTATCTCAATTGATTTTTGGATGATTAAAATCTCCTGCAACAATTACAGTGTGATTATGAAACTTACTTACAAGAGAACTTAGATATTCTCTCAGCTTTTTATTACATCAGGAGGTAATGTCTGGTGGTCGATAGGAGAACCCTATTGTAACTTTATGCCCACTGTAGATGACGAGTCTTGCCCAAACAATCTCTCAAATACAGCTACAATATCTACCTCAATGGATTTGTGTTACTCGTCTACAGTGAGAAGTACAACCACCCCCTACTTCGCATTTCCCTATCCTTTTCGTATACACTTAAATTATTCCTAAGGAGCTCAGTACAGTTAATTTTAGGTTTTAACCCGCTCTCTATGCCTAACGTTATGCCAGCTCCAGTGTTTGTTAGGCCTCTTCAAACTCTGGCATTTTGTTGTGAATGCTTTGACAGTTAACCATTTGGATTTTACCACTTTATGGTCTGACAGGATTTTTGGGTCCCATTTTAAAAGAAGAGCATAAAATATTCTCTTTTATTAATAGCATGAATAGGACTGCTGCTCCTTATTTATGCTTAGTTTGGTACACCGTTAACATATCGTAGAACTTTTATGGCTGTATTACTGTGGCTCTAGACCGGCTTGAATCTCAGCGGTGGTAGTCTTTATGCTATTCAACTGCATGTAGTTGGATGGATGTCATTCTGTGCTTAATTTTCAATGTTAACTGTGATAATCTGGTTTTCATATTTTTTCCCCAGTTTCATGGAAAGTCTGTTTACGCTATAACTTAGTCCAAGTAGAAAATATTGAAGAATTTTTTTCATATAAAATATTCTGTACTTGTAATTTACTTCAGATCTATAGCTTCATATTTTTGTATGAAGATGGCAAGAAAATTGGAAGATAAAGTGATAATGGAGTTACTCTAAAAGTTTTCCCAATCTGATATTGATACAGTAATTAAGGAAAGTAGTGATTATGAAATAAAACACATTCTTGTATAATTTGAACTCACCAGCCAAACAAAAAATGACACCACATCATATGTCACCATCAACAAACTATTTCCACTTATTCTCCAAAGGCTGAAGACATTCAGTCTGAGGGTGGCAGTGATAACAGCAGTCTCTCCCAACTATTTTTAGAAAAAAGAAGGGTTTTCACTTTCAAATGTAATTTGAACTCAACATCCCAGCAAGAGAGGAAACTTTTTTGTCACAAACAGTTCTCATGAAGTAACGTTTGTTGAAGATTTGGTATTTATAGCTTGAAGAGACTCTGTAAGTCCAGAGGCAGCAATGCTTGCCACTAGACCATGAGCTATGGAGCCACATTGAGCTACTGCATTACACCAGGCAAAAGGAGGTCTGACACAGTATTAGAAGGTCTCCTAAGTCTTTTGTCACCTAGAGTATTTTGGTTATTGTTCTGTTTCATTTCACCTTCATCTTCCAGCCTACAACTCTTTATTAACATAATCACTTCAACAACAAGTTTCATAAACAAGGCATGTAGTAATATGTACCCAACCATTTTCTCTTTGCTAGTTGTAAAGTTCTTTACTAGTCATATTTCTTGCTCACTCATTGCCAGACTTTGTTCCTTATTCAATCAGTCTCCTGATTTTCAAGAAATTCCCTTGGAACACCAAAATTTAGAGGCTCCAATAATTTTTTTCTGCTTTTCCCACTATACATGCTGCACCCACACATGGAGTTGTGCTCCAAACAGATTTTCATTAATCTTTGTCTGGTCTCAGCATATGGGCTGTAACATGGAAGCATTCAACTGGTGTTCCATAATTCTATACACGATGAGATCACCAATCTATTCCACAATTTTGTATACCTGTCCCACAACCATCCTGAAACATTAAGGAAGAAGAATTGAAAGAATCATCATCCTTTCTCATAACTGTTCTTTGGACACCTGAGTAATGGACTCTGAAGAGACAATGAATAGGTCAACACTTTTAGCCATGCTTTGATTGTGTCAATCTTTCAATCTGATTCAAAAAGAGTACTTTCCACCATATAAATGGTAGTGCTATCAAAAGAAAACATCTTCAAAGATTGGTTTGATAGCTGATGGACACACTGTAAGAAAAATGAGAAATGGTTTGTCATACTAATAAGCAAAAATACTAACACAATGAAGAGTCAAAGTAAAACCACTTCCTTAGGTGACAAACAAAATATCTAGAGATACAGGTCGAATTGCAATCTGGACACTCGTTAACAATCTTAAAAGAACACTTGCCGAGTTGTCTATAACTCAAGTCATATGACTGAAAGGTGTAAAGCTTTTCTAGAAAGATTCACTTTCCTGTAGCTGCCCCTACCATTATTCATAGTCTTTAAAAAATTTGTAAGCAAAATTATAGTATTAGCAGACAACATGTTTGGTTAATATAATCAGTAGATAATGTGGAAGGAAATTTGAGTTGTAACACAGTTTTATATAAAAGACAGTCAAGGGCAAGATGCAGGATTTCACTCAATCAAACAACTGTTTAATGTTCAATTAATGAGGGTATTAGAGATGCAGGACAAAGTTGATTGGGGGAAATCAGCCAATCTACAGAAAACACAAAATACCAAAATCTGGATGGCTGGACAGTGATTTGCGCCTCCTTATTCAGCAATTTCAGTGTAAAAAATACTGTGAAATGTTGACTAATGCTATCAAACATGCAAAAACCATGCATCACATGAGAGAACAGCAAACTCACTGAATAAAATTATCACTTTAACGTATGTCAGGAAATAACTATTACGGCGTAAATAGGGCATTCAAGGTATTACTACAGGGAAAATGAAAATTAATGCACAAAATTTCATAACCACTATTTTTCATTAATTTGCAAGTAAAATCAAGCTTTTACTGACAAACATGTAGAACTTTTGGAATACTGTTTTCCAAGGCAGCTGCACCACACGCAGTGACAACACACAAAGAAACAAACAGAGGAGACTGAATCAATTATTGAAACACTGACAATCAAAGACTCACACATACAAAAAAATATTATGTAAAATTATAACAATGAAAATAATCAATTTTTGAAAATATAATGTAGTCTTTCCTTCTCATCCTGGTCAGTAAGTCTCCTCTGACCCAGGGTTCTGGCTGACTTTTCTGAACTCTACTCCTCTGCCTATACCTCACTAGTCCTTTTCCTTCATCCCTCTTCCAGGGTGAGCCATTGGCTCCAAAAGCTTGTCTATGTAATACCTTTTTTATGTGTGTTCTCCTGCTGCAGCTCGGTGAGAAGATTTTTTTATCTGTCCATTTACGTTATGTATAATTATAAGTATCGATTCATGACACAATAATACTGCAATGTCTTCAGTAAATTTTGGGTGTTACTGAATTAAAAGCAGCTCCACTGCAGCCGTATGTGAGGCAAGCATGCAAGCACAGAGGTGGTGACACGTAATTTCACAAGCTAGCCAGTTTGTACACGGTAAGGTGACTGGGCTGACCAGCACAATCGCGGTGAAAGGCCATGCAACTATTAACCAGCTTGTGGAGTATTTCCACAGCATTGAGGCTCTGAGATGTTGATCTGTATGCGCGTGGAAACAGGGTAACAGCACAATTCATTGCTATAAATACCCTGTGTTTCCAACATAATTATGCACAGTCTGGCAGCACCCTCCATGACATCAGCTTCATGCAATTCTCTATCATATTATGGGCCAGCCAGCAACCAACACCAATCTGAGCAGCCATCTCCACCAGACCAGCTCAGAGTTTTATGTCTCCACCTGCACACTTGGAACAACACATAAGATGAGCCACCAACAGGCTCCAACGCAGAACTTCTGTCTTGGAGGGCAGTGGTTCGCAGCTACAGAGGTACTGCAGCAATCCTTACACACCAGTGTGAGTTTCTAACCCAGTAACAGTGGCTGCCTATGAGAATTCAGTGGTTTATGCATCACTGACACTGCTCACTCAGGGTCTCATAATGCTAACTTAGCCACGCACCACTGAGTGAGATAAACAGTGTCAGCAACATGAGATGAGGACATAAAATGGCCATCCTGCCCCTGCTACACTCCAACATCCATCGGTATCACCGGTAGACCACACACCTGAAGAGGGTGAATCCAGGAGCATCACAGCACTTCCAAGTTGCAGCTCAAGGTTAACTAAAATATGTTGTATCTTTCAGCAGAGTTTTCCTAGTCACCCCTGGCCAGCACTATCATCTCCAGGCCCTATGTGGAATATGATTCAGGTGTTATCATTTACTGGACATTATAATGTTTGTTAGGGAGAAAAAAGGAAGAATGATTTTATAAATGTTTGAAGGGATAAAGCAATAATCATTTAAACAAATGGAGTGTGTGTGTGTGTGTGTGTGTGATAATCATTTAAACAAATGGAGTGTGTGTGTGTGTGTGTGTGTGTGTGTGTGTGTGTGTGTGTGTGTGTGTGTGTGATTGACTAAGCAGGAAGTTAAGGATATTAAATATTTATTTTCTTTCAACAAGCACTTGTTCATGTGAACAATACCACACACTTGCATCACACGGAATATTAAAGATTTATGTGGCAAACTGATCAGTTGTTTCTTTTGCATCTAAAACACAAATAATAAAACCAATTCCAGCAAACAGGTAAAAGGAAATGTGGACCACAATGGGATTATTATCTGTGTGGTCATCATAAATAATTCTGGGGCTTATGCTCTGGCATATCAATGGACAAAATTCAATAATTTATAATAATTACTAAATTAAATTATAAAAAATAAAACTGAATGAATTCCCAAATAAATATATTAAATGTTCTGTTCTCTCTATTTTCATGCTTGTATGGCATTGTACATCATTACATCACAATTCAAATGCAATGCCTAATACAGTATGTTCACCCAACCCAAAGCAACGCATATACATGCACAGCTACACTGTCCTGAACAGGTCCACACTCCTAGCACAGCAGCACTCCTTCCATTATTCCACTATTGGAAAGTGTTATAGAATCATTTTAGTGATTTATGTGGCACGCACCGTGCTGGGAGATGACAAAGTAGTGAGAGGTGGCACAGACCCAATGTGTTTCACTATTAATGTTTGGTTGATTGTCATGAAATAACTAGATTTAAACGAAACCAAATCCTTGTTGACAACAAAAGTTGAACACAGCCCACATAAAAGTCAAGAGAGAAAATGAATTCAAAAATAAAATTCCATTTACCACTTTGGTGAAAAATCCTAAGATATTTATGACTTACACACCACCACTTCCACCATGTATTTCCATGGTGTTGTTATAAGTCTTTTAATGTTACCTAACCATCATCTACAAGATCAGCATCTCTGTTCTTAATCTAGCAGAGTCCAGCAAGCAACTTGCTTAGTCCATTTAAAATCAAATTGTGTGGCTACATGTGCTGTCCACCTCAATTTCATTTTCGTTAGTGTTATAAAATTAATCCTACAAAGAAGTCTGTTCCCTGAGCCATTGGTTTGTTTCCTCTTGTCTTCAAGTAACTCCCAACATGCATCTCCTTATTGCTTGATGAACAACCAGGGTGTTTGAATGTTTTCTTTCTTTTCATTTTAATGCTATGTCTCACTGCCGTAGGACAAAGGTAACAAACACTGATTGTACACTTTAATTTCAAACATGTCCGAAGTTTTTATGTATTTTGGAACAACATGGGGACCAGACTAATTTCCTTCCTTTTTATGTCTTCAGCTCTCCATCTAGCTGCAGTCAAGAAGTGATCTGAATAGGAAAACTAAGCTGTTCTATGGCTCAGTTGTCAACTTGTGCCATTTTCTATTAGATGTTTTGTAGGCCTACTTTCAAACTTACTGTATTAAGTGTTTTCTTTAGTTATTGACGTCTGCCTGCACTACACACTAACAGTGATTCTTTACTATCTTGTGTGTATTTTTTTGGTAACAAAAAAGTCTGCAATGCTTCAATAGATGTGGCACTACAATCCTACAGACAACGAGAACATTTCAGTGGAAAACAGACAACTTGAAGAACAAAGAGAAGATGAAGTGGAACTATTACGGCAATGTGGAGACTATAAAAATAACGCATTCCAAAAATGATCACTGGTCTCAGAAAGATACTTGTGTTAATTCTGATGCAGATCATTTTTAAAAGGTATATTCTGTATCTTTGTTAACTTCCTGTGCATTGGACGAGTGCCATAAGTGAACATATGAATTTTGATTGTGAAATAAATTTTCGGCAATAATACTTAGCATACAAGGTGAGGAGAAGCGACTGTGAACAGTTCCTGATCACCAGAGGGAATCCTCGTGTCTTGTATTCAATCTTGCAAACTAGAGATAGCAGTGTATGCACAGGAGGAGGGATGAGTCTGTCTGGCAGGCCATGCAGGGAACTAGGCTGGTAACAGGCATCACTTTGGGAGGTGTTGGGGCAGGGAGTTGGGGAAACAGAGAGCAATAAAGGAGAGGAGCAGTGAAGGGGAAAGATGGGTGGGTGTGTTGGCAGAGGGTGTCAAACAAAGAGGGTGAGAGACAAGAATAGGGATGAGGTGACAGAATAGAGGTGGAAACTGTTGGATGGAGGGTGTGGGAACAGTACGTTACCATAGGGAGAGGTCAGGATAATTTCAGGTGCAGAGAATGTGTTGTCAGGATACTACCATCTGTGCTCTTCAGAAAAGCTGGTGGTGGAGGGGAGGATTCAGATAGCTTGGGTTGTCAAGCAGCCATTAAAATCAAGCCTGTACATTCAGCTGCATGTTGCACCACAGGGTACACTACTTTGCTCTTTGCCACAGTTTGGTGGTGGCTGTTCATCCTGGTGGACAGCTGCTTGGCAACTACACCAATATTAAAAGCTCTGCAACAATTGCAGCACAGTTGGTATATGACATGGCTGTTGTCATAGGTAGCCGGCCTCTGAAGGGGTACAATAAGCCTGTGACGGGACTGGAATAGGAAGTGCTGGGTGAGTGGACTGGGCATGTCTTGCACCTGGGCCTCCCACAGGGATGTGAATTGGGATTGAGAGTGGTACAGGGATGCACTAGGATGTTGAGGAAGTTTGATGTGCAACAGAACACTTTCAGAGAGGTTTGAAGGATTTTGGGTTGGATGTCCCTCATTAATTATTAATTTTATGTCTGTAAATGAACTGTTTAAACAGATTTACATTTTACAATTAATAAATTAACATTGTGAGGTGCTTTGATATAGTTTATGTTGATATCCCCCCATCCACCTGGCCCCCCCTTGCTGCTATTTGAGAGGAATGGGCAATGTGCCATTACCAGATTTCACCATCTTCCTTCATTTTCAGAGTCGTCCATGACAATTCTAGGCATTAACACAAATGATATCACCGTGAAGAAGCAAAAAGAAACCTAGACTAATGCAGCATAAAATTCCAGTTTGACTATATTACTTACAAGAAACAACTAGTTTTCTAAGAAAAAAGAAGATAAAACTACAAACTCTTCTCCTCCAATAAGTCTGCACATGTTATCTATCTTTGCACCTCTCTTTTCTTCATCAAATAAGTTCCCCCCTGCCCCCAAGTACAGGTTAGTGGTTGCTTCACAAAGAGGCTTAACATACCTGCTTTTAAAAACATGGTCCATTGTCTTCTTAACAGTTTCCAGTCTTCAGGGAATCCACAAGCAAATCTGTTTTTAATGAAGTGTGGTAAGCCTGAAACTGAAGTCAAAATAGAAATGTCAATTAATGTTTTTCAGATATTTTTGTATTAAAAAACCCTGATTAATATACTAATGGAAAAAACTGCGACAATTCCTTTCATTGGAATCAAAGCTATCAGATTATTACAAATTAAAAACACTAGAAGTTGGAATACAATTATTCTGCACAGAAAGCTCAAAGCAAACAGAAAAAAAGGCAAGTAAGAATATTACAAAAAGAGATTACCAGTTAGACTACTTTAGTTCAGAAGTAGGTACCATCAGTTGGATTAACAGATGCTAACATGAGGTCCTTGAGGCTTGGGGCAATCAGGGCAGGAATACTTTTGTTAGTTGGTTGGTTGGATATCATTACAATTTCAAAGGTTACATACACTCCTGGAAATTGAAATAAGAACACCGTGAATTCATTGTCCCAGGAAGGGGAAACTTTATTGACACATTCCTGGGGTCAGATACATCACATGCTCACACTGACAGAACCACAGGCACACAGACACAGGCAACAGAGCATGCACAATGTCGGCACTAGTACAGTTTATATCCACCTTTCGCAGCAATGCAGGCTGCTATTCTCCCATGGAGACGATCATAGAGATGCTGGATGTAGTCCTGTGGAACGGCTTGCTATGCCATTTCCACCTGGCGCATCAGTTGGACCAGCGTTCGTGCTGGACGTGCAGACCGCGTGAGACATGCTCAATGGGGAACAGATCCGGAGATCTTGCTGGCCAGGGTAGTTGACTTACACCTTCTAGAGCACGTTGGGTGGCACGGGATACATGCGGACGTGCATTGTCCTGTTGGAACAGCAAGTTCCCTTGCCGGTCTAGGAATGGTAGAACGATGGGTTCGATGACGGTTGGGATGTACCGTGCACTATTCAGTGTCCCCTCGACGATCACCATAGGTGTACGGCCAGTGTAGGAGATCGCTCCCCACACCATGATGCCGGGTGTTGGCCCTGTGTGCCTCGGTCGTATGCAGTCCTGATTGTGGCGCTCACCTGCACGGTGCCAAACACGCATACGACCATCATTGGCACCAAGGCAGAAGCGACTCTCATCGCTGAAAACGACATGTCTCCATTCGTCTCTCCATTCACGCCTGTCGCGACACCACTGGAGGCGGGCTGCACGATGTTGGGGCGTGAGCGGAAGACGGCCTAACGGTGTGCAGGACCGTAGCCCAGCTTCATGGAGATGGTTGCGAATGGTCCTCGCCGATACCCCAGGAGCAACAGTGTCCCTAATTTGCTGGGAAGTGGCGGTGCAGTCCCCTACGGCACTGCGTAGGATCCTACGGCCTTGGCGTGCATCCGTGCGTCACTGCGGTCCGGTCCCAGATCGACGGGCACGTGCACCTTCCGCCGACCACTGGCGACAACATCGATGTACTGTGGAAACCTCACGCCCCACGTGTTGAGCAATTCGGCGGTACGTCCACCCGGCCTCCCGCATACCCACTATACGCCCTCGCTCAAAGTCCGTCAACTGCACATACGGTTCACATCCACGCTGTCGCGACATGCTACCAGTGTTAAAGACTGCAATGGAGCTCCGTATGCCATGGCAAACTGGATGACACTGACGGCGGCGGTGCACAAATGCTGCGCAGCTAGCGCCATTCGACGGCCAACACCGCGGTTCCTGGTGTGTCCGCTGTGCCGTGCGTGTGATCATTGCTTGTACAGCACCTCTCGCAGTGTCCGGAGCAAGTATGGTGGGTCTGACACACCGGTGTCAATGTGTTCTTTTTTCCATTTCCAGGAGTGTAGTACTTCTGTGCCTGGAAAATTCTCTCATAGATTTTACAGAGAGGGGTGGGAGACAGGGGTGAGGGTGGGTGGAGGTGGGGGGGGGGAGGGGGGGATCTTCCATAATCATTAACTGTCTTTCCTTGTTTTAAGATAGTAATGACCCCAGTTTGCTCCCACATGTTAAGGTGTTGGCTGAAGGTAAAGCAAATTACAATGATTTCTAACAGTCATTGTTACATTTTAGTGCCAAAATATTTAATTTGTTATAATAGAATATCATTAAAGTCTTTACTTTGCTCTTGGTAAGTGTTCTGTTTGGCTCTCCTGTACTGGAGGAGTCCCAAGTATTAGTATTTCTTCTTCATCTTCTTTGTTCCTACTTTTTTTAAGTACAGTTTGAAGGACATCAGCCTGAGTGTGCCATTTGCCAGGAGAGCCTGGCTATTTGGCTGGCAGTCCTCCTGTAGAGTATGTTGTGTTGCAGTTGAGATTTCTTTAAAGATTCAACTGCTCTCCCCATTTATAGCTCTTCCATTGCCTTTCTAATACAACTTGCGATTTTGGCAGTCAGTACTGAACTGATTAGCAGTTGGCCAGTATTACCTGCAGGCACAAAGAAGGGGTTGGCTTTAAACAGCTATACATATCTTTATAGCTTGTGTTCCATTTCTCGAGATAAGCCCTTGAGCTAATTGTAGCTATAGCCTCTTGGAATGAACTGTTTTAGAACTTTGTTGCTGTTGTTATTTCAATACTATATTATCTACTATGTTCTGGAGTGTCTTCCAGTTTGTTTTTTGGGTGTTATACCTGCGTCAAAATCTGACATTTGCAAACAGACATGCATATTACTTTAAAAATAACTTTTCCTGTTTTGGTTGTTTGATGTAGAGGTGCAACATCTTTTATATATTGGTGTATTATATGCTGAGTGACAGAGTGGAGCTCCACATCGTAATCTCTTCACCATCTTGGATTTTTAAAGGACACAGGGAATCTCACATTGTCAATCAGCTGTAAGTGGTTTGTTTCAGTCCACTGAATAATGGCCTCCCCATTGTTGTAATCTTCAGAATGGCCCCATAAGTTTCTGTGACTGATCACATCTTTGAAAATAGAACTAACTGAATGTTGTTGATGTTGTTACAAAAGAAATATGTATCTGCTCCATACATTTTCAATTATCTTCCAGAGATCTGCAAAAGATCTGACCCTACAAGCCACCAAGTTTCTATTGTGATAGGTTCTCAAGGACAGAGATATCTCTATACATTCCCATTTTATTAACTCCGTACAACACTGTTTAATGTATAGATGATTATTTCTTGTTGTTATAAAAAAAAAACTATTGGGTGTGCGTATGTGTGTGTGGGGGGGGGGGGGGGGGGGGGGCTATGCTTATGCCTACCTTTGAGGCTCCACCATAAACGTTCAACTCAAATTTTTAATGGTCATTGTATGAGAAATTCCACTTTTGTGCAGAATTAGAAAATATAAAATAAACGTACATGTCCGAACCTCTTCAGCTGATACTGGAGGGTTTGCTCCACAAAATAGGAAAAGGCAAAGAAAATGTGGACCACAGTGTACATATTTACTATGTGCTACAATTTGTTCATCATAAGAATAAACTTGATGTAAACAAATACAAACACGATGATTAGTCAGCAGCCATAGCACATGTACACTGGTGTTCTTACACTCTTGGAAGCAGGTCCTACTTATGTATTAGATGTCTTATTACTGTGTTGCTGTAATGAAACTTCAAGATATTATATTTGTATTACCAGCCATCAACATACGAGGGTGGTTTAAAAAGTTCTCGGAACGGAAAAGGTAAAAAGTACTTACATGACTGAAACTTTTTTATTTTATTTTTCAATTTAGTCTCCTTGTAGGTTAATGCACTTGGTCCTATGATGTTCCGGTGCCTTGATCCCATCTCAAAAATTTGTTTCCTCCAGGCCTACAACAATTCTTTGTTTGAAGTGAATCTTTGTCCACCAAGAAAAATTTTCAGTTTCAGGAAGAGATGGAAGTCTGACGAAGCCATATCAGGTGAATAAGGCATGTGTGGCAACAATTCATACCTTAGTTACTTAGTTACTATGGCAACAGCACATGTGTGCAATTTGTCCAGGAGGTTAGCACAGTATTCTCCAGTAATTGTTTGCCCAGTGGGGAGATAACCTACAAACAGAATCCTCTTCACATCCCAGAACACTGATGCCATGACCTTTTGGGGACTGATGACCTCAGATGTTAAGTCCCATATTGCTTAGAGCCATTTGAACCTTTTTGAGTCATGACCTTCCCTGTCGAAGGAATTGTCTTTGCTTTCTTTGGTGGGGGAGAAACAGAATGGTTCAACTGCTTTCACTGTTGTTCTGTCTCTGGGATATAGTACTCCACCCAAGTTTCATCTGTAGTCACAAACAGGGGCAAAAAACCTTTTTCATTTCTCCTAAAACAGGCCAAACATTGTTCTGATGCATCCATTCTCATGCGTTCTTGATCCAGCGTCAAGAGTCGCGGCACCCATTGTGCAGATAATTTTTTCATTTCTAATTCTTCAGCTAAAATGTGAAATACCCCTTCAGATGCCATCTGGCAAGCATGATCAACTTAATGCACTTTCAATCAGAGATCATCCATGACTATTTTGTGCACTTTTGCAATGATTTCTGGAATAGTGACATCTATGCCGGCCACTGCGTGCATATCATTTAAGCTCTCCCGATCAAATTTAAATTCATTTATCCACTTGGCAACAGTTGAATATGAAGGAGCAGAGTCCTCCAGTGTATTCTTGAAATCGGCATGAATGTCCTTTGCTTTCATACCTTCCTTTATGAAGTACTTAATCACTGCTACAATCTCGATTTTTTCCATCTTTGCAACTCACTATGCGAGAACAACAGAGCCACGTTACCACCACAGCTCTCTTCCAAGAGCATGTAAATGGTATATATTTACAGACAACAGTCCAATGAATATCACGTGAACAACATGTTGCACTAGCACTGACCTCTCATGGCAATTCCGAGAACTTTCCAAATCACCCTCATATCTCTTAAATACACTTCAGCTACATAGTTTTTATTGCAAAAATTGTGTACCATCTGTGCACAATAGTCGGCTCTGATTGTCATGCTGTTAATATATACTGTGAAAATTGCTGACGCAGTTTCCTGCTCCATATTAAAACAGATGCATGGGGCACCTTTAAAAAATACCAGAAATTGGTTGTCCTTAATGATTTTCACAAGTTCACAGAGAAAGTTGGCTTTGAAGTTTTCTGAGGAACTTTATTTATGAAAGTTAAGGCATATCTGTGAATGAGTTGCATGGCTGAATCAGTGGCGTTAAAGAATTTTAGCTGGATGTTGTAGGGATTTCTCTTATTTTCTTCTTGTTCCTAATTACGCATATTCCAGTTTTCATTGCAAATATAAAACTGTAATTATCGATATTTTGCAAAAAGTTTGCTATTAAAGAGCATTTAAATTAAGAAAACATTGAAAATAAATTTTTGGGACAAAAATGATAATCAAATTTTCTTTATTTGGATAAACCCACTGTTTTACTTCACACACAAGAAATCAACAAACCAGAGTGATAAGCTTTCTAGAAACATGGAAAACAATAATTTTCATTTTAATGACATTGAGCACACCATACAACTACTGCATTTTTATAGCTGCCACCATACACTGCAATCCAAACAGAACTGAGTTAAAGGTTATTTTGTGAGAAATAACATGAAATTTAAACTCCCACATGTACTGGAATAAATGAACGAAGCTTTGTGACATGTCAATGTTGAATGGTAGCAGGATGCAGAAATGCATATCATAAAAGATGGAGAAAAAAGTGATGCTTGAATGGCTTCATGGATTCTCTTGTTGACTGCCTTGTCATCAACATAGCTAGTAACTGTTCCTAAACTGAAATGTATTCCTTGGATTTCAATATGGAATGAGTTCAGAGATTACCACTCGAACGGCTGTAAGTAATACTTTCAATTGCTTCCCTATATGGTGGTGGTGGTGGTGGTGGTGGTGGTTGTTGGGATGTTTTAGGGGAACTAAACAGCTAAGGTCATCAGTCCCCCACCCTATACGGTGAAATCCCTGCAACACACTTTTACATCACACATAGCTTGTGCCGAAAAATTACCCCGTGTTGAAGTTGGATTGCTCACCACTCTTATTTTTAATTACATCACTACGTTAGCTACTGCCAACATTATGTTATGTTTTCCATATTGTGCAGTAAGAAGTGTACTGCCGGAGTTTTGCTGTATATTATTTCGTTCTATTTAAAAATTAAATGGCATTCAAAGCCGTATTGTCTCCCTGCTCACCTCTTTTTATGTTGTAACTGAATGTTCACATCCCTGCTGGTTAGTTGGGCCATCTAATTGGCCAGTGCTGTCCATGTTAAATGTGCTGGTAAAACTGTTGTCCTGTATTATCGTTGAGTTGATGTGCGAGTAACACAGCATAAAACATATACTTATTACTGTACTTCACAGTACTCGAGACAGCTTGGCTTCCACTGCATGTGAAATGTAATCCAATGAGATTCTAGCTAGAATGGAAGTATATATAATGTAATGTTTACATCAGGTTTATTCTTATGAAGAAAGCAGCATAATCAGCATGATATTCGGAGAGTCCTATCATGAAACATACTCAAAATGAAGTACTGGTTACTGCCATCAACAGAGCTAGTAAAAAAAAACAGTTATTGTTGAGCCCCAGTTTACATCTTCAGTCAGTCTGGAGTATAGAGAGGGTGGGGGCAGGAGAAACGAGACACACACAGAGAATCCTCACACTTGTAAAGTGGAATCTGTGATCTGATTTCCACACACTTTAAAAGAGCTTTGTGTTGCAGCTTTATCTATATGTTCAAGAATATCCTGCGTACATTGGGGAAACCACAGACAGCCAATCTCCATCAGAATTACACAAACTATTTGTATTCAACATGTTGATATTGTCGTACGCTAATGTCGAGTGTGCCTAAACTGGTGTGAAGACTGGTTATTTTTAGCTGTGACATACATATGTTTGTCATTGGAAAATCCAGCCATTATCTAGTATAGAGGATCTGACGATGATGTACATTGCTGAAACCAGTAACATGCAAAATAAATTGAAGATAAAATTACAGCTGACAGTGTTCATTTTTACATACAAATTAGCTGTTGTCCTAAAATACAGCAAAGTTGGAATGGGGGCACCCAAGCTGCACAAATCATGTCCAGCTGTCAACCATAAAGTGTTAAAAGATATAATGTATTGTTAAATTTTTACCAACATTCCACATTTGACGTTGTTTAACCCATTAGTGCCGGAATTGATTTTTTCATGATTTGTTAAAAAAATTTGCGTCATAATGTCTGTAAAAGGCATAAATTGCACAACAGAATTTTTTCGACGAAAGTCATTACCGCCATTAGCGAGATATTTGACGTTGCCATATGGCAACGTTAGGCGCTTTCACTACCTAAATTTATATGGATTACAACTTCAACTAAAATAAGTAGGTTATTGAAATTTCTTGTTACATATATAAATTTTGTGCAAATTTATTATTCAGTCTTCATCATACAATTGGTACTTTATAACACAATACAATTAATAGGCCTAATCAAAAATCAAACACTGAACTCAGCATTATTTCACATGAAATGGAATAAAACATTCAATACACAATCCCACATTCCCACATTACATTTTGAACACATTGTTCTCACAATAGATTTACTGTCCTTGTGTGCACACCTTTTCTTCTTCTTTCCTTCTGTGTGCTGGACGAGGTAGTCAGTCTTATCAAACCTAACTGAATCTGATGTGCGGCTGTCAGAACATGCCCTTGATGCAGATGGTCTCCCAGCTCCTTTTGGTAAAGCTTGGTGTCTTTGCAAGTACACTGTTGCTACTTCTCTCTTGAAATCAAGCTGAGAAATAGTTCGGTTTCTTGCTTTAATATACAAAATCCAACTGTTTTGTACGGCGACATCTAACATCCATGTAAAGAGACACCAGTACCATTTCTTGCATCTTATTGCAATTCGATAGCATGCTTGTTCTGATCCATCTGATCAGTACCTCGCACGTATGTATTATATTTGGCTACCAGTTTTGGTCTGTGAATCATTATATTTTGCTTTTTAGTTGCGAGAATCTCTTGACTTCGCCAACTTCTTGTGCACCACATAAAGAAGAGATCATTGTGACAACTGAGTTGCCCAGCCACCGCACATACAATAATCCATCATTCTTCTCTATTCGGATCTGGGGGCTCAACAAACACTCACCTTCAATATCATCATTATAAAGAATCTCCAGTGCTTCAGCAAGCGAGAAACCTCTTCTCAAACAAAAAAGAGAAAATTCATCCTTTTACTGAGTACAACCGCCTAGCGTTGCCACATGGCAACACCGACGTTCAAACGGCCTAAATGAACGTAATTTATTTCACAGCAAGCAGTAACCTCTAAAGAATATATATTTGAGTACTTAAAGCACAACCATACTAAAAAACCAAATTATATATCATAAGTTACTGTGTAAAACATTCTTACTCGAACTCATACTCCATTTTTCTTCATCAATCAGCAAACGACGACTTCCAACACTGCTTACACCGCAGAATTTAAATGTATTGTTAAAACTGTTGCATTGTAGTGATCTTTACAGTATTGCGGAACAGAATTCAGTGCTGTCAACACTCTCGCTTCGTTGATGTCATGGAATCAATGAATTTAAAAAAAGTGTTACAAGCGTTGCCATATGGCAACACACAGCGCTAATGGGTTAAACCTGATCACAGTTATTAATTAAAAAATCATGGTACTTTGACAAAGCAGCTGTACTTAAATAATAAATGAAAAAATTTGCTGCATCAGCTTTGGAAATGTAAACAGAGCACATTACAGTCTTTCCTTTTTGTAAAATGTTTCATAATGGCCCACAGTTTGGTAACCGTACTAGTCATTTACAAAACACTATTACAGAAACAATAATATTCCCATCACATTAACGAAAATCTCATTGTCATTTTCCCTGGATTTTAGTTATTGCTCTTACAAGGTGTAACATGATGATATTGCTTAAGGGCATATTATTACCAAATGATGACCAGTCTGTCACCAGTGCAGGTACTGCACAAGGTCCATGCATGTGCCCTGCAAAAAGAGTAGTCTCTGTGAACAGTGGCAGCCAAGTTTCGCAGCAAGTGCCAGTTTAATCTGGGACACGTAGTTACTGTCTATGGGACTTGCTTGCAATGATCACTTCACACAAACAAAGAGAAAGATTTGAGTGATGTTCCAGCAAATACTGAAGTGCCTCACATCATGTTTAGCTGTGATGTCACTCTCCTGAAGCCTTGCGACGAGGGCTCACAAGTTAAATCTTTTCCCAAGCAACCATAAAATTTGCAATGGTTGTGTCCATCTGACTGGAAAGCCGCGATTCACTGTTTCATCAACTGAGTTACTCAACAACTACTTACGACTTTCATATGCTTTACATATGCCCGTGCCCTCATAGACACTACTTTCAGACTGGTTCTTACAGTTGTAAAAACAGGTGTAAATTTAAACTGGTGATATAGAAACACAGATCTGCTTATCAGTATTATGACTTGCATTCAAATATCCAATATAAGTAACACCATGCAACAGCCTTCCTCAAAGTGTAACAGACATTTCTTACCCCACTGCTGCTACTGCACTGCGCTTGTAAAGAGAAGGGCTCCAGGAGATTATGCAGCAGATGCCATGGCATGTGTACAAGTCACATGGGCCACTGCAGGCAAACTCTGGTGGCCAGTCATGCAGATGCCATTGACAGAATATTCAAAGTATAGCGTTCTAGTGGCCTGGTGCCATGGCTTGTACCCAAATATTATATTCAGAGTTCAAGCAGCCCTCCCCCATGGGGAAAGAGCATTCCAATTATGCGGGCATGGGGGCAGCTCTTACAAGAGAACCGATAACACAGGCACCAGTAGCATCTCGATGTCCAGTTCCTTGATATGGTGGAACTGTGCCCATGGTGAAGGTGCTGGCATCTTGTTTAGGGGCACCGGCGTTGAAGGGCCTGAAGGCACTGGCGCAGCTGGCACCAATGGCAGTGAAGCACTGCGGAAAAGCCCAGCAGCAGGCATCGAGGCAGCTGAACCCGGAGAAAAAGCAGGAGGCAGCAACATCCACATGGAATTGAGTCCACCCCTGCAGCAGGGACACTCTACAAGACGAGGACATGTGCTGAGGGCAGAGGCAGCAGACCCTTGGGCCTCTATTATGCTGTACTATTAAGCACTACTGGTAGGTGTGCAACACCGTCAGCCCATCATTGGTGCGCACAATATAGTGGCAGTGGCCTCGGCAGCTGTGGACCATGACCGAAGTCCATTTCGGTCTGTGGCCAAACACAAAAGCCCAGTCCATGGGCCCAGTAGCTTGGCACAAGGGCTGTGCTATCAGACTTTGGTGGAGTGGCATGAGCAGACGTTAGAGGGTGCATTACTGGCAACCATGGACCATCTCAATTCTACTCCAATCCCTGTAGGAACTCAAGAAGCATGTCAAGGCTTTGTCTGTGGAGGAAGACACCACAAGGTACTTTTTCATTTGTATGTTGAATGTATGGACAAGATTTCCCATCTCACCATTTCGTTGGGGATGAAATGGGGCAGCAGTCATGGGGAAAATACCTTGATGGGTGTAAAAATAATAGAAGGCCCGAGACACATACTGTGGACCATCATCCATCACAAATTTCGGAGACGGCCTGAATCATAGCTGTGGCTGATGTCTGAGGGCAGTGAGTAACGTATTGAAATTTATAGAAAGCATTGACAACCAAAAACCAGGAAAAATTTAGGATGGGTCTCATGAAATTAATACACACATATTCCCACAGATGCTGCAGCAAAGGCAACGAAGAGAGCATCACTCGCAGCGCTGTCTATTGTGTAGCACACTGAGAGCAGGCTGCAACAAAATGTACACTGTCACCGTCAATGCTACGTCAAAACACAATAACCTGGTACCCAAGAACCCTCAGTGTCCCTGTCAAAACTGAAGCACATTCTGCTGTAAGACAGCCAGAATCACAACCACAAACGACAGCTCATCCAAAACTAAGAGGACACAATCATAAAACACTTAAAGGTCATGATGTACGGCAAAACAGTTATGTAGAGGATCAGAAGCCCTGCCCAGAGGCCTGTCTGGCCAAACATGCTGAATAAGGTGAACAACTTGATGCAAAACCGTATCAGCAGTGGCAGTAGCTGCAATCCAGAGGCTGAAATAGAAAACCCTTCCACTGTATGTTGTGCCTCAACATCTAAGTGAAAACAAAGGAGTTCACCCTAATAAAAAGTAGGGTCTGGCCCCAGTGGAAGGCGAAATAGTGCATTGGTGTTGGTTTGTTGCACAGTAGGACAACAATGTATTTCATACTTCTAGCGAGACAGAAACAAGGCCCAACACCGGAGACAATGAAATGCTTTGTCAGAAAACAAAGCAGAAGGGTTAAACAACGAAACCAGCGCGCTTACTGTCAGTAATGAGGAAGAATTTAGACCCATACAACACAACATGAAACTTTTTGAGTGCATAGAGAGCAAGTGTTTGCTTTTCAACTTGAGAGTAGCACTGTTGAGTGAAGTTTAATATTTATGACACATTAACTATTGGACTTTTGGAACCATCCCCACGTCAAAGTGTGAGAACAGCCTCCAGTCTATACTGAGAGGTGTCCATAGCCAAAATGTCTTTGTAGAGCATGTAGAATTCTGTCATTGCCCTCCAGTCCTCCAGGGCCGGGTAGCACAACCCCACGCCACTGTCTACGTCACTGATGTCCGTTTGTTACCAATTCTCATCATGATACCTATGCTAATTGTATGGTCCTTGGCACCATCATTCGGTTGGCTCCTGAAAAGGAGGTGCAAAATGTAATTTTGAATTTCAAAAGCATGAACAAGTGCTCACAGGTCGGTGTCCACTGACAACAAAGGTTCTTGTGGAGAAGAAAGACAAAACCTCAGAACACAGAGAGTCTAATGCTGGTAAGGGTAGTGGCCAGGTACGAGGTACACCATATGTGAAACAGAAAAACCAAAGGTATTGAAAGCATCCTGACCAAACAAATGTGCAGTACAAGCTTCCAAGAAAGTTGAGGTACAAATTACAGACAATACATGGTGGGAGACACAAATAGCCCCAAAAGTGGAATGTGCTGCTTGTTGTAGCTCACCAAATATCAAGTCACTGGAGACACAATTAACACCCATGTCCATTTCCGCAGGAGAGGGATAGGAATGATACACAGACACTAGATGCCCTTTTTTTATTTCAGTTGCTGCCAAGTCACCAAGTGCTTAGGGAACACGACCTTACCATGTTGCACAGAAGTAAACGGGCAAGATAGGAGCATGATGAGCTGCTGTTGCTGTGGTGGTTGTTTGGCATGTAACTGTCCTGTCCAGTATGGCATGGAGGCTGCATTTGTACAGCTGTCACGTCGTCCTCCCAAAGAACTGACTGGCACCCAACATGCAGGGAATAGGAGTCCCCACATTGATGTCACACCAAGTCTCAATTTGATCACCAGCAGCACAAGATACCTCAAAAGACTGAGCAATATTTAACACTTATGTCAAAGATGGGTTTGCAAGTTGTAGTGTGCACTGATGCACCTCCTTTTCAGGAGCCAACCAAATGATGGTGCCATGGACCATAGAACCAGCACAGAAATAATGATGAGAATTGGTAACAAATTGACCATGGCCTGGAGTTCTGCCACCTCAGCCCTGTAGGACTGGGGGGCAACGTCAGAACTCTAAATGCAATGACCTGTGTGTTTAACAGTGACAATCTGACAACAACTTATACATTTCGTCAAACGAAAGCAACGCAAGTTCCTGGAATGTGGCTAACTGGAACAACAAATGGAAGATCCAAGGAGAAATCCAAGAAAGGAAGAAACATAGAATTATACATGTTTGCAGTAATGATACCAAAAGCTAAGAAGTGCTGCCAAAGATGCTTCTCATATGACTCCCAGTCTTTGGCCGCATCGTCATAAGGGGGAAAGGGTGGTTTTTATACCAACAGTACAAAAGACTGCTGAGCCAATGTGGCCAACAAGTTCGTGACAACAACCGTAAGGGCCTGCTGCTGCTGCTGCTGCTGCTGCTGCTGCTGCTTCAGCTGCTACTGCTGCTGCTGTTCAAGGAGACTGGACACTGCCTCCATGGATAGAAGAAACAAAGGAAAACCAAATAGACTTGCACAGGCAAAAGTGAACACCATGCTCAAAGCCAATTTGTCGTACTGTAGGATACATGCAATAACATGGCTCCAATGAAACAAGGTTTGCTCTTCTTCCACATTCAAGCAAACAACAGTTGAGAACATAAACACAAATATAGAAACAATCCAAGTATTGATACAAGCAGTTGCTGACGGTAAGTATGAATACAATATAAGGGCATGTACCTGCTGCACTGCACTTATAAAGATGAGAGCTCAGTTAGATGGTGCGGTGGATGCCATGCCCTGTGCACAAGTCATGTGGCCATTGCTGGCGGCCTCTGGTGGCCGGGCTGTTCAGAGGCTGTTGACAGAATATTCATAGTGCAGTGCGCCAGTAGCCTGGTGCCACAAGAAGCAGTAGTAGCAGTGGGAGGAGGGGGGACATACTTTCTGCATGGTAGCTGGACACACTTTCTGGGTGATAGCTCACATAATTTCTGCAACTAAGGTGCATCCATTGGCACTTTTCATTTTGAGAAATGTGAATGCTGCTCTTCCTTCCTCTGTCACACATTAAAAATTCAAATTTGTCCAGAATTTGTTTATATTTTAAATATTTCAGTACTGCTTAGTAGAAGAAATTCACATTTTTCACTGAAAAGAACATTGGAGCATGTGCTTCTCATTAAACTGAACAATGCAAGAAGTGCAATAGTATCTAAGGAAACTGACGCAGAGATCTGAAATGTGAAATAATTTGGGTGAAGGTCATGGTTAAAGCAGGCTCAGACATGGTAATTGGATTTCTCTATAGCCCCCTGGCTCAGCAGCTGTTGTGGCTGAGCACCTGAAGGATAATTTGGATAATATTTCGAGTAGATTTCCCCACCATGTTATAGTTCTGGGTGGAGATTTTAATTTGGCAGGTATAAACTGGAAGACTCAAATGTTCATAATGGGTGGCAGGGACAAAGAATCCAGTGAAATTTTTTTAAGTGCTTTATCTAAAAACTACCTTGAGCAGTTAAACAGAGAACCGACTCGTGGCAATAACATATTCGACCTTCTGGTGACAAACAGACTCGAACCATTTGAAACAGTTAACGCAGAACAGGGAATCAGCGATCATAAAGCGGTTACTGCAGCAATGATTTCAGCCGTAAATAGAAATATTAAAAAAGGTAGGAAGATTTTTCTGTTTAGCAAAAGTGACAAAAAGCAAATTACAGAGTACCTGACAGCTCAACACAGAAGTTTTGTCTCAAGTACAGATAGTGTTGAGGATCAGTGGACAAAGTTCAAAACCATCGTACAATATGTGTTAGATGGGCATGTGCCAAGCAAGATTGTAAGAGATGGAAAAGAGCCAACCTGGTACAACAACCGAGTTAGGAAACTGTTGCAGAAGCAAAGGGGACTTCACAGCCAACATAAAATTGGCCAAAACCTTGCAGACAAACAAAACTTACGTGAAGCGAAATGTAGTGTGAGGAGGGCTATGTGAGAGGCGTTCAATGAATTCGAATGTAAAGTTCTATGTACTGACTTGGAAGAAAATCCTAAGAAATTTTGGTCTTATGTCAAAGCGGTAGGTGGATCAAAACAAAATGTCCACACACTCTGTGACCAAAATGGTACTGAAACAGAGGATGACAGACTGAAGGCTGAAATACTAAATGTCTTTTTCCAAAGCTGTTTCACAGAGGAAGACTGCACTGTAGTTCCTTCTCTAGATTGTCGCACAGTTGACAAAATGGTAGATATCGAAATAGACGACAGAGGGATAGAGAAACAATTAAAATCGCTCAAAAGAGGAAAGGCCGCTGGGCCTGATGGGATACCAGTTCCATTTTATACAGAGTACATGAAGGAACTTGCCCCCCTTCTTGCAGCGGTGTACCGTAGGTCTCTAGAAGAGCGTAGCGTTCCAAAGGATTGGAAAAGGGCACAGGTCATCCCGGTTTTCAAGAAGGGACGTCGAACAGATGTGCAGAACTATAGACCTATATCTCTAACGTCGATCAGTTGTAGAATTTTGGAACACGTATTATGTTCGAGTATAATGTCTTTTCTGGAGACTAGAAATCTACTCTGTAGGAATCAGCATGGGTTTCGAAAAAGACGGTCGTGTGAAACCCAGCTCGCGCTATTCGTCCACGAGACTCAGAGAGCCATAGACACGGGTTCACAGGTAGATGCTGTGTTTCTTGACTTCTGCAAGGCGTTCGATACAGTTCCCCACAGTCATTTAATGAACAAAGTAAGAGCATATGGACTATCAGACCAATTGTGTGATTGGATTGAAGAGTTCCTAGATAACAGAACACAGCATTTCATCCTCAATGGAAAGAAGTCTTCCGAAGTAACAATGATTTCAGGTGTGCCGCAGGGGAGTGTCATAGGACCGTTTCTATTCACAATATATATAAATGACCTTGAGGATGACATCGGAAGTTCACTGAGGCTTTTTGCAGATGATGCTGTGGTGTATCGAGAGGTTGTAACAATGGAAAATTGTACTGAAATGCAGGAGGATCTGCAGCGGATTGACGCATGGTGCAGGGAATGGCAATTGAATCTCAATGTAGACAAGTGTAATGGCCTGCGAATACATAGAAAGATAGTTCCCTTATCATTTAGCTACAAAATTGCAGGTCAGCAACTGGATGCAGTTAATTCCATAAATTATCTGGGAGTATGCACTAGGAGTGATTTAAAATGGAATGATCATATAAAGTTGATCATCGGTAAAGCAGATGCCAGACTGAGACTCATTGGAAGAATCATAAGGAAATGCAATCTGAAAACAAAGGAAGTAGGTTACACTACGCTTGTTTACCCACTGCTTGAATACTGCTCAACAGTGTGGGATCCGTATCAGATGGGGTTGACAGAAGAGATAGGGAAGATCCAATGGAGAGCAACGCGCTTCGTTACAGGATCATTTAGTAATCGCGAAAGCGTTACGGAGATGATAGATAAACTCCAGTGGAAGACTCTGCAAGAGAGAAGCTTAGTAGCTCAGTACGGGCTTTTGTTACACTTTCGAGAACATATCTTCACTGAAGAGTCAAGCAGTATATTGCTCCCTCCTACATATATCTCGTGAAGAGATCATGAGGATAAAATCAGAGAGATTAGAGCCCACACAGAAGCATACCGACAATCCTTCTTTCCACGAACAATACGAGACTGGAATAGAAGGGAGAGCCGATAGAGGTACTCAGGGTACCCTCCGCCACACACCGTCAGGTGGCTTGCGGAGTATGGATGTGGATGTAGATGTAGAAGCAGAATGGTGAGACCAGGTGAGATAATCAACAATTATGAAAAGGATAGATCGCTACTCAATGTGTCATCTTTACAGTTAGTAGCACTCTTATCCTTTTCATTAAATTGAGTGTTTCATTTTTCTAAAACTGATTTACCATTTACTTGGATGCGACATTATGAGTGTGATGATCTCGCTTTGTTGGCATACTACTATATACCGAGTCCAACAAGTATTGTATAAAGCAGTGTTCTGTAAAGTATATGACAGCCGGCAAGTTATGTGTTGCAATCATTCTCTTAGAAAACTTTTCTCATGGATAAAACAATCTTCCTGCAGATATTTCCTGCCTCATTACATAGCCAATATATTTCTGTTGTCGGCAACGCATAACATTGCTTGGTGGGGTGGTTGGTTTGATGTTTAAAGGGACCAAACTATGTGTCATCGGTCCCTTGTTCCACTGAACTAAGTCCATGGGACAAAACGGAAAACAAACAGGACACACCACAACACACCACAGGAGTTCTAGATAGGGAAAAAAGTGATCAGAACAGCTTAAAGCAGTAGAGCAGATGTCCTGGGCTGTCTGATCACGAGGATAAAAAAGGATGATCCAGCCACTCTGCAACACATTAAAATCTCGAACCTAAAAGTACTAGGGTAGAACACACAGAGAGACTAAGGAAAGAAACTAAAACTTAAACCAAAGAATAAGAACCAGCGGCACGTAGAAAATGTAAAACAAAGTTAGCTGTGGAGGCACTGTCTCCTAGAATTGAAGGAAGGGAGTCAGGGAGATTGAAATTCCGTCGTAGAGCGGCTAGATGTGGACAGTCCACAAAAGGCGGACCACTTTCAACGGGAACCGCAGTGACAACATGGAGGGGCCTTATGCAGGAGAAGATAGCCAAGTGTGGCCGATGCGCAGGCAGCAGAGGACCACAGAGTCCCTGCGAGAAGCCCGCAGAGAAGACTTCCACTCAGTTGTGCTCTCCTTGATGGCGTGGAGTTTATTGGGCATAACTAAGCTGTGCCACACTAATTGTAATCCTGTTTAGTCATAGTACAAATCGATAGCATGGCATCACAGTCCAGAGGGGTGGGTGGGGGGATAAGCAAACAGTTGTAATGTTTTCGTTTACAATGTTAACAGTTGGCCTACACGTGAAGAAAGAAATGATATGTAATAACAAATCCAAGCAGTGTTTCTGAAAACTTTTGGCAGACACTGTAATGTGAATTTTTAGTTCAGTGACCATAGTAAGAAATTTCTTATAATGTTCATAAATAGGTATTTGCTTATAAGACTAATAGAGAGTGTTTTAAATCTTGACAGAGTCACAAACATAGTGCAAGCAAATTGCTAGTACGTGGAAAAGATGTGGAGAGAAAACTTAAATATTGCTGTCACTGTTGCAATAGCAGCCATTACTATTCTTATTATTATCCATGAAATCCTACTTAGTGTGCACAAAAAACTTCAATTGCAATGATAAAGCAATATTTAAATTTCTCTCCACATCTTTTCTACATACTAGCAAGTTACTTACACTCTGGTGGTGAATATTTCACGATTTAAAACACTCTATCTTGTACACAAATATACATTTATCACCATTACAAGAAATGTCTTCTTGTTGTCCAAGATTTAAAACACTCTCCATTAATATTGTACACAAATACCCATTTATCACCATTACAAGAAATTCCTTCTTGTTGTCATTGAACTAAAAATTCATTTTACAGTGGCTGCGAAAAGTTAAGAGAGTGACTGCAGGAATACTGCTTGGATTTATTATTACATCTCATTTCTTTCCACTCGTGTAGGCAAACACTAGCATTGTAAATACAAACATTACAACTGTTTGTTTAAACCTGCTGGCCCCCTGGACTGTGATGCCACACTGTCAACTTGTACTCTGACTAAACAGATTACAGGCAATATCACACATCACCAACAACAGAAATCTATTGGTTATGTAATTGATCAGGGAACATCTACAGAAGGATTGCTTCATTCATGACAAAAATTTTCTATGAAAATAAATGCAACTTCTTCTTTATAGAACATTGCATAATACAATACGTGTTGGACTCGGTACGTAGTAGCATGCCAACAAAGCAAGATCATCACACTCACATCACATCCATAGTAAACGGTAATTCAGTTTTACAAATTAAACACTCAATTTAATGAAAAGGATAAGAGTGGTACTCACCGTAAAGATAACACACTGAGTAGCAATCTATCATTCTCATAACTGCTGATATTGCAACTTGGACTTTCCATTGTTCACTTTAATGAAATGTTCGTCCTCCAATGGTTCTTTCATCACTGATTATCCTGGTGTGGAAACAACTAAAAACATCAAAACATAAATTTTCAACATTTTTGTTTTCATTAATGTGTGTCAGATATACACCACTCATTTTGGATTCAAAATTTGTTGAACCCTTCTTCACCCTGAAATGGTGTTAATATCAAATTTTGACAATATTTTGAATTAAATTATAGACTATATAACAAAAACAGTATATAAAAAATGATTGCTTCTATGTCAAATGATTTGATATAACCTCATAATGACTCCACACTTCCAATTTTTCCATGGAAACAAAGAATACCCAATTGCAAGATAAAATGCTATATATGTTGAGCTATTTTCATGCCCAACCTCACAGTTCAGAAATCCCTTGAAATCACCAAATTCAGAGAAGAATAAATCCTCAGTATAAATGTGGTACAACAACACTACCTCAAGGGGATGACCATAGAGGCCATGCAAGTGTACGCACCACAGGTGGGTTACATTTCTGAGGAGAAGCAAGATTTTGAAGAGGAAATTCAGAAGCAGATGGGAAGAAAGAATGTGATAGAGAACAGTAGAGACAAGAGAAGAGTATCAAGCAAGAAAGAAAGAAAGAAGCAAAAAGATTGGAACAGTGGACCAGAATGATGGAGAAGGATAGTGAAGGTTCAAAAAAGGTGTTATATGGGATGATTAAAAGTAAGAGGAAGAACAGTAAAACAGATTATGCCCGAATGGTGAACAAAAGCGGGCAGGATGTAGGGAATAAGGAGAAACTCAAGAATATGTGGAAGGGGTATTTTGAAGAGCTCCTGAACCCAAATGGAGACCTGGATGAGGAGGAACAAGGCAAGGAGAAAAAAGAGGAGGAACAGCAAATAGAAAAAGGTCTTACGTGGGGAGAATTGAAGAGGCATTAAGCAAGATGAAGGGAGGGAAGTCACCAGGTCAGCGTAAGTGTGGAGATGGTGAGAGCAGCAGAAGAGATGAGAATACAATGGTTATATCAAGTAATGAAAATTGTGTGGAGACAGACGATGATCCCAGAAGACTGGAAGAAGGGAATAATTGTCCCAATCTTTATGAAGGGAAATAGAAAAGAGTGCAAGAACTATCGGGGGAAAACACTGATGAGTCATTGTGCAAAGATTTTTGAGGAAATTTTGGAAGCACAAATTCGTGCATAATCAGAAGGAAGAATAAGAGAAGAGAAAACATGGCTGCAGAACAGGAATTCTAATTTTCGCTGTAAGACAACTGCAGGAACAGCATTATGAATATGGAATAGATCTACTAATGACCTTCCTGGACGCTGAAAAGGCACATGATAGTGTACATAGAAGCAAGGTGTGGAAAGCCCTGGAGAACAGAGGAGTAGCAAAACAAATTTGGATGATAAGGGAATGTACCATGGAAGTGTGAGCTGTGTGAAAGTGGGAGGAGAGAGACCAGCTTGGATTGAACAGAAGAATGGCTTAGGCAGGGAAGTGCACTTTCACCATTACATTTCATTGTAGTGATGGATGATATAATGAGTACAGCAGCGCAAGTAATTTGTAAAGGAAAGATGAAAGCTATGGTGTTTGGAGATGATCTGGTGATTTAGAGGAATAAGGAGGAGGAATTACAAGAGCAGTTGGATGTATGGGAACGAACAGTACAAGAATATGGGGATGAAATTTAGAAGTAAGAGTGATATGATTATTAGGAAAAGAATGAAGGAGAGAGGAACAAGTGGAATAACAATTGGTGGGGAACAATTGAGGAGAGTGGAGAGTTTCAAGTACCTTGGCACCTGATACAGGCAAGTGGAAAAAACAACAGAAAAATAAACGAGTGGGGGAGCAAAGCAGAAACATTTTGGAAAAGTGTCAGAAGCCTGATGTGGAGCAAGGATGTACCCCAAATCAGCAAAAATGTTACATACCGGTCATACTACATCCTGATCCTGACATGAGGATCCGAAAGAAAGGAAGGGCGAAAAGCAAAGTTCCAGCTAGTGATATGAAAATCTTGAGGATCAGTATTGGACTGACAGATATAGACAAGTTATGAAGTAATTGGATCAGAGAGTTAATGAAGGTGGAGGTAGAGAAATCAAGGTTGAGATGGCATGGGCATGTTAAGCAAACGGAGAAGAAGAGGATACCCAGGAGGATACATGGGATGAAACTGGAAGGAAAGAGACCAAGAGAAAGACTGAGAGACAGATGGCTGAAAGGAGTGGAGGAATGCGTCCAGAAGAAAGGAGAAGACTGGACCAAGGTGAAGACGGAGAGATGGTGGCAAGACAAAAGACGATGAAGAGGCTTATGTTCCAAACAGAGGCTGGAAACTGTCCAAGATGATGATGACCTCTACCATCTTCATTTTGTTTTGTCAGTGCATAATAATGCTGTTCTGTATTATATTAACTAGCTTAGCGCCCTCTGCTACACTCACGTAGACTGTATGGACTCCAGAGATTCTTCCCCCCCTCCCCCATGAAATTTTTATGTCGATCACAAACTGCAACACCTTCTAAGCTTTTCAAACTATTAAAGGCCATATAAGCATGGTCTTTTGTGAAAGTACTAATGACCAAAAAGTGATTCTGGCAGATAGAGTCCAAAGTTTTCATTAATCATGCTTTTGGCATTCTTGTGGAGATATTTCTATAGTAACTTTCATCCCCTAACAAATATTTCTTTATATCTAACTGACAAGTGAAATACCAATTTTTATAAATTTAGCTTTAAACTTTTTTTTAATTTAATGAAATATTTTCTTAAAAATTTTCATCTCCTATTGCGTTCTCTCGAATGATGAATTTCCAGAAACACTGAAACTTACTGATTTCTAGCTGAGAAATCAAATATCAAATGCCAATTGTTACAGATAAAGTCTTAAAAATCCTTTAGTAGTTCATATTTTCAGAAAAACTTTCACCCACTATTATACCCCCCTAGCTGTTGAATTTCCAAAAATGCTGAAACACATATTTTTATTTTCTGAAAGAAACCAAATACCAGTTTTCGTTGTTCTAGCTTCAAAATTCCCTTCACAGCAATATACTTTCAAGAAGCCTTTCATCCCAAATTTCATTCCCTTAGGAGTGACATTTCAGACAATCCTTTCTTAACCAATGCCTTTGTAAGACCCACACCCTCTCCAAACTCAAGTTTCTGTCCTTAGCAGTTTTGCTGGGCGATGACAAATCAGTGGATCAGCCTCTGACCTTATTTCACCCCCCTATGGGCTGAATATCCAAAAACGTGAAACATGTATTTTTCATCTCCAACCGAAAAACCAAACATAAAATTTCAAAGATTTAGATTTAAAAATGCTTTCACAATGAAATATTTTCATAAACTCCTCTCCCCACCCCCCACCCCCCCCACCCCCTATTTCACCCACTTAAGGGCTGAATTTTCAAAAACAGTGATTTGCATATGTTTTATTTCTAACAGAGAGACTAAATACAAATTTTCCAAAGCTTAGCTTCAAAAATGTTTGCACAGTGAAATATTTCCAGAAAAACTTTCATCCCTTCTTTCACCTCACAGATTCAGTTAAAAATTCTTTCATAATAAAATATTTTCATACAAATCTCATCCCCTATTTCTCCCCTTAGGGGTTCAATTTACAATAACACTGGAACAATTTTTTTTTGTTGTTGTTATTATTTGTATTCGAGAAGTCAAAATACCAATGTTCATTAAAAACACTTCAATAGTTCTTTAATACAGATACACTTGCAAAAAAAGCTTTCACCCACTATTTCACCCCCATAGGGTCGAATTTCCAAAAATGCTGAGACACATTTCTTTATTTCTGACCGTGTCACCAAATACCAATTTGTTTAGGCCTAACTTCGAAATTGCCCTATAGTGACATTTTAAAAAGAAAACTCTCCAGCACCTACTTCACCCCTTTAGAGCTGGAATTTCGAAAAATCCCTTCTTAAACAATGCCTGCAGTATAAGATCCATTCTTTTTCCAAACTTCAGATTTCTGTCCTTAGCGGTTTGGGTTGGGCGATGATGAGTCAGGCAGGCAGGATGTTGTCTTTTATATATAAGAGATTAAGATTATATTGTATCATCTGCATTTATGAGCCATTCACATTCTACATAGTAGAAAATGTGTCCTTTGGAACAATTCAAACAGATTCAAATTGTATAAAGTATTTAGAAAATAAACTAATTTTTCTTTAACAGTCTAATAAAAAAAATGGCAGGACATACCACAGTCTTCATCACTGAAATTTTTCAGTTTGCATAAATAATTTCGACTGGCCACAGTATGGGAATCCATTCGTTTTATTATTGGTTCAGTCTGAACCATACCACTCCTATAAAGATAAAGAATATAAACAATAAAATGATTGCAAGCTTATTGTAACAAGTACAAAACTAATTGTGTATAGACACTTCTCTGGATATCCATTACAAAACCAACATTTAATGCACCACTAAATAAAAGTTATTTTTAACGTTTCTCATATTTTGCAAATCACTGATCTAGTTTAGCAGCAGTATTTTATCTAAACAAACTTAATTGCATTTTCTGCTTGTTAAATGTCACAAGAGCAGAGATCTAGAATTAATGAATAGTAATTTCACCAGTCAAAAGGTACTCCACTCTTATTATTTCAAAAAACATATTTGCAGGATTTCAAATCATATGTGGGGCCTATAAAAGTGCCAAACAGTATATATGATAGCCAAGAGGTTTCTCGTGCAAACTGTTCTCTGTGCACTTTTCACTGTAATTCTCTATTAACACCTGAGCTTTAGACAATAATCATCATTATCTTCATCGAAAAAGCAACTGTCTGTCAAAGAGGTGACAGGATAACAAACATATAACAAATTTAATGGTACCCACTATGACCAGAGATTACATTGGTGTCAGCAATGAAGTGTAACTCTCTGTGTCTGTTTCCACCACAACATTTAACATGGGATGTGCTGTTACGCAGTGTCAGGTTTGCCCAAGTATTTTTCCCAAAGTCAACAAAACCATCTCTCCTCATTCTATTTGTAAATCCAGCCGAAGTTCACAAAAGTGCCAAGAAACTCATCCATATAAGACATACTTATCATACACTACCTGATCAAAAGTATACAAAAACCTATTAGTGGGCATTATTATGGGGTGCATCTTTGCCTTTATCACAGCTTGAAATCTGTTGTGGGCACTTTCATTGGTGTGTCTGAATATCAGTGAAGAAATGCCAGGCCATTCTTCCTCCAGCGAGAAACCAGAGAAGGATGCTGGGTC
The DNA here is from genome assembly GCF_023897955.1 of Schistocerca gregaria. Classification (NCBI taxonomy): domain Eukaryota; kingdom Metazoa; phylum Arthropoda; class Insecta; order Orthoptera; family Acrididae; genus Schistocerca; species Schistocerca gregaria. Next base: position 756,470,123 of record NC_064922.1, read on the forward strand.
TGGAGCGAAGTCAATGTTTAAACTCCCCAAAAGTGTTCCACTGGGTTCATTTTAGCACTCTGGGAAGGCCAGTTTCAAAAATGTTATTGTCCACAAATGGTTGCCTCACAGATGCTCAAGTGTTCAGGTACTTCTGAGCAGATAGTGATGTCTAGTTTCTATCCAACACATTTGTTATATATCACTCAAAAGTTGCCACATACTGCAACTTAGTGCATTTGCGGAACAGAATAACACACTTCTTTTGAAGTCACAATCAGAGGAAAACTAAACTGTATTTTGACCTCATCGCCCAGAATGTCGCGACACTAACAGCATTTCGATTCATTATTGATGCACAAAACAAAATGTAATTCATAGCAACATGGACCGTTTAAGTAGGGAAAAGGAGGCCATGCCACTTTGTGCATAAATTCAGGCCATTTCTGTGATCTTAGGAAATTTAATTGATTAACTTTTGAAGTGTTCAGTTGTTATACCTAAATTAGAATTTTCAACAACACAAAAAAAGTTCAAGATTCTGCACCAACAGAAGTACATTCAAGAAATTCTTTAACATATTAAAACAAAGTATGTTATGAATACTCAATAACATCAGAAACACTGAAATTATCAAAAACAAATATTATCAATTTTAACACTTTTTAGATGCATGGAGTAGCCACACGGTCCGAGGCATCTTGTCATGGTCCGAGCAGCTGTCCCCGTTGGAGGTTCGAGTCCTTGCTCGGGCATGGGTGTGTGTGTGTCATCCTTAGCGTAAGTTAACTTAAGTTAGATTACATAGTGTGTAAGCTTAGAGACTGATGACCTCAGCAGTTTGGTCCCATAATACCTTACCACAAATTTCCAAATTTTTTAACACTTGTTCTCTGAAAAGACCTGGGAAACTGAAAAACATGCAGAAAAATGGCAAATAGATGTAATCCAAACCCTTCATTTTAAAAAAAGTAAATAAATAAGGTGTTCATAACTACAGAGAAGTGTTAATTTAATCTATTTTATTACAAAACTGTAAACAAACATTTGAAGACAAATAAGAGAACATTTGTCTAAACAATTCCCAGAATATCAAGGTGACTTCAGAAAGGGAAGAGTAAATCATAACACTACTCCAGATATACACTATATGATCAAAAGTATCCAAATGCCTGGCTGAAAATGACTTACAAGTTTGTAGCGCCCTCCATCGGTAATGCTGAAATTCAATACAGTGTTGGCCCATCCTTAGCCTTGATGACAGCTTCCACTCTTGCAGGTATACATTCAATCAGGTGCTGGAAGATTTCTTGGGGAATGGCAGCCCATCCTTCACAGCATGCTGCACTAGTGAGGAGAGGTATCAATGTCTGTCAGTGAGGCTTGGCACAAAGTTGGTGTTCCAAAGGTGTTCTATAGGATTCAAGTCAGGACTCTGTGCAGGCCAGTCCATTACAGAGAAGTTATTGTCATGTAACCACTCCGCCTTAGGCCACGCATTATGAACAGGTGTTCGATCGTGTTGAAAGATACAATCGCCATCCCCGAATAGCTGTTCAACAGTGGGAAGCAAGAAGGTGCTTAAAACATCAATGTTGGCCTGTGCTGTGATAGCGCCTCACAAAACAACAAGGAGTTCTAGCTCCCCACGAAAAACACGACTACATCATAACATCACTGCCACCGAATTATACTGCTGGCACCACACATGCTGGCAGTTGACATTCACCAGGCATTCGCAATATCCACACCCTGCCATCTGGTCGCCAAATTGTGTACCGTGATTTGTCACTCCACAAAACATTTTTTCACTGTTCAATCATCAAGGTTTATGCTCCTTTACACCAAGCAAGCCGTCGTTTGGCATTTACTAGCATGATGTGTGGCTTACGAGCAGCCGCTCGGTCACAAAATCCAACTATTCTCACTTCCCGCTGTCATAGTACTTGCAGTGGATCCTGATGCAGTTTGGAATTCCTGTGTGATGGTCTGGATAGATGTCTACCTATTACACATTATGGCCCTTTCCAACTGTCAGCGGTCTCTATCAATCAACAGACGTGGTCAGCCTGTACACTTTTGTGCTGTACGTGTCCCTTCAAGTTTCCACTTCACTATCGCATTGGAAAAAGTAGACCTAGGTGTGCTTAGGAGTGTGGAAATCTCGTGTAAAGACGTATGACACAAGTAACACCCAATCACCCGACCATGTTTGAAGTCCGCGAGTTCCACGAAGCATCCCATTCTACTCCCTCACAAGGTCTAATGGCTACTGAGGTATCTGATATGGAGTACCTGGCAGTAAGTGGTAGCAAAATGCACCTAACATGAAAAACATATGTTTTTGGGGGTGTCCAGATACTTTTGATCACATAGTGTAAAATCAATAATTTTTCACAGCATTTTACGCAGAAAACTATACACTTTTATTTGCTGACTTACAAAACATCTGATCCTGTAGACAGAGTAACACAGGATAAAAAATCAGAGAATTTGAAGCGACAGTAAAATTAGTAAACATTATCTGTGAAACCCAAACTAATAATCAGTCATTTTCAAAATTAAGGACTTCTCCAGGTTTTTCAAGTCAAATTTTTCCCTAAGGTTACTTTTTCACTAAATTTGGCACTAGAGCATAATTTTTTATAGAAGTATATATTGACAATTCTTAGAATATCTATAATTAATTATTTTTTAGAAGTATAAATTGGATAGGAATTGGTGACAGGCCTCATCAAACCAATCAGAAGACTGAGGACCACAAAAATTAACAGATACAAAATAAAACATTTTTAAACTATTAAATATTGTATTTTGATTTAAAGGCAACAGAAAATATCAAATAAAAATTACAAATTCTGTCTTTACAAATATAGATACCTACATTATTATTTACTAATTAAAAGAACAAACTCTAAAAATATGTCATAATAAAATAAATATAACACTTTATTAAATTTTCTATATCTGCCAAAATCTCTGACGCTTCGCTCAACATAATTGCTCCTTTTGTCCCTAATTCTTCGATTTCAGCTTGCTTTCATTTGTACAGTAAGCATTCCTCCTTTTCTCACTCACATTCCTTCTAATTTTTTATGTCTTCTTTGCACAAAGAATGTGGATGCAAAAACTGAGTAAAAGACTTTTGTATATGTCTATGTATCTTTGTCTTTATGAACCAAGAAGCAATGCTATACTTTCCCATTTCAGGTGGCCATTTATGTACACTAGCAACATACTTCATCAAATGCGGAACATGTTCTTTAAGTGGTCTCTTCATAACTTCAACATTTCCAACCCATCTCACAGAAAAAAATTTGAGAGGAAACTTCAAAAACCCTATAACATTTGAGAAGGTTGTCCTCCTTGAAGGAAAATACTTCATAAAATATGGAATAACCCTAAGAAAGTCAAGAACATTCCAACCACTTTTATTACGAGCAGTTTTCAAAGCTTCATTCACTACATGAGGTGAGCAAGTGCCACAATGAACATTTGTGTTTGATTATCTTCATCGCTGAACAGAAATGCTTGCAAATCATGCGACATATTCAAGTTCACATCTGGCCCATCCATATAAATTTGAATTATATTCTTAGGTAACAAATTCAAACCATTCGGATCCTCCAGGAAACCTGACTGTAAATCAGAAAATGAGGCAAAATTCAAAAACACAGATGTTAAATATCTTGTGGATATAAACTGATATTGTTCATCCCTGAAACAAACCACCAAATTCATCTGTGCCTTTTGCACAACTTCGCTTAAACTCTTGCCATATGACTCACAAAAGTATCAAACTTCCCTGACTTTGTTAGGTAGGAATTCTGGAAATGAGGACCAACTCCACAAGTAATTATTGTGAAACCTACCCTTGTGTAACTGTACTTTTTTGATAATCATTCTGTCAGAAAACATAATTTGGAATATGTCTGTTGTGTTTCCAGAACTTTCTCACTGAAGAATGAGACATGACTAGTCATATACCATATAATCTCAGATTTTACTAGCTCATCAATAACTAAACAATGTTTCAGTGAGTTTGTTTTGGAACCCTCTTCAACTTAAGTTCTATATACTGTAGAAGGAGCAAGTGATTGTAATTTGTCACTCCCATTCAAATTCCATTCAGAAGAAACTTGTGACTGTGTTGACACTGTTTCTACTATAGCACAAGACAACTTGTTTTGTTGCCTTGAAACTAATGAATCAACCAATGTTTAATGTCTCTTTCCTTTTGCAAGTGTTTTTACATATTAAATGCCACTGGCACTAATGTCAAAGTCACATTTGCACAAAACTGCTGATAGATGCCAAGTTATAGTCTGCAAGTAGTACTAATATGGTGTGGGAAACATTTTAGCTAGCAAGAAAACAATTTTACTCTGATTGTCCTTAACATCTTCAAAATGAGATTGAAATTACAATAGTTTTATATTAGTAATTAAAAGCCTTTACAGAAATGTCTTCCCATAAAAGATGCAGAATAAAGAGATTTAAACAGAACTGGGAATGGACAGAATTAAAGAAACAGCTGATAATCCTCCAGCACCACATGAGATGGTAGCACTGTCACGGGCAGAGATACAATTTATATGTCATTTTCACTATGTGCATATGTGGTATCACGTATAGCTCAATGAAGTCACACCTTCAAATGTCTTAAGTTCCTCTCACGGTTGCGAACCATAGTAGCAGGCGATTTGCTAACATGATTTGCACAGATGGACATTTAAGTTCCTTACACGTAACAAGACCCAAGAGATCTGATTAATCTTTATATATAATTTTTTATTAAATGGACTGCTGGGTACAACATTTCTGAGGGAAGTTCTAACTTGCTACTCCCTTCTAGAACCGCACCTGACACACAAAACAAAATTCACGACCACCGAATCAAATTCATTACCTTTCCATTACATTCAAGACCACTTGTTCATTTTCAATACTTTTTCATTACATTCATGGCCTGCAGACACCGGGCAAAATGCAGCCCCACTGTGAATGCTGTTTTCGAACACAGGACGAGCTGGTTGATGTTCGTTAGGAGCTGAAAATCACCCTGACTACTGTCAAATGATTGACAGCTGCTGCTAATTGGTGTTTCGGAATACCTCCTAAGATCCATGTACCTGTCATATTGGTGGCAAAGGTAGTGGCATGGACCCTGTCTTCTCTGCAGTATGTATGTGATCTGTCATTACCTTACTTGACCACTTGACTGCAGGTGGCATTTCAATGGTAAATCTAAGTGTCCTGTACAGTGTGGACAGGAAACAGGGAGAACTCAAGAGTGTTACACCAATCCCTCTAAAAAAAGATGTCTAAGGTGCCGTCTTTCACTGAAACTGGAACTGAGGCAATAGGACTAACTTCCTTTGCTTTGAGGACACCCATTTTTTCCAGTGTCAAAGAGGAGCAAAGACGAAAGCACAGGTATCTATTAACTGTTGGCAGTTCAAATGCACAAAGAATTACAGTAACCCTTAGGGAAATGGCAGCAAGGGACAGGAAAGCACAACAAGTGCACTCAGTGTCTATGGCTGGACACATCATTCAACATGTTGGAGAGGCTATTACAGCAGCTATTGAGCAAACATGATATGAGGGGCGTTTGAAAAGTCCGTACAAAAATAAAAACTACTTATGTGTTTGGGGTAAACCTTTTTTTATTTTTCAACATAGTCTCCTTTTAGACTTATACACTTCGTCCAATGCTGTTCTAATTTGTTGATTCCTTCCGAATAATAGGAATTGACCAAGTCTGCAAAATAGGTATTTGTTGCTGCAATCACCTCCTTGTTCAAATAAAATCTTTATTCCACTAGCCATTTCTCCAAATTGGGGAACAAATAGTAGTCATAGGGAGTATAGAGGGGATATGAAACGAGCCAGAAGCCTATTTCCATTAATTTTGCGACCACAACAGCTGATGTGTGTGCTAGTGCATTGTCGTGATGGAAAAGGACTTTTTTGAGGTCCAATCGCTGCCGTTTTTCTTGCAGCTTGATTTTCAAACGGTCTAATAATGAGGAATAATATGCACCTGTAATAGTTTTACCCTTTTCCATATAGTCAATGAGGATTACCCTTGTGAATCCGAAAAGACAGTCGCCACAACCTTTCCGGCCAAAGGAATGATCTTCACATTTTTGGGTGCAGATTTTCCCATGGGAACCTATTGTTTAGATTGTTGTTTGGTCTCAGGAGTATAGTAATGTATCCATGATTCACCCACAGTGGCGAAACAATGCATAAAGTCCTCCGGATTTTTCCTCAACTGCTGCAAACCATCTTTGCAACACTTCACATGATTCCGTTTTTGGTCAAGCATGAACAATTGCGGAACCCATCTTGCGAATAGATTTCTCATGTCCAAATGTTTATGCAAAATATTATGTACCTGTTCATCCATGATGCCCACAGCACTAGCAATCTCATGAACCTTAATTTTTCTGGCATCCATCACCATATCATGGATTTTATCAATGATTTCTGGAGTTGCAACCTCCACAGAGCTTCCAGAACATTCAGCATCACTTGTGGCATATGGACTCCAAAAATTTTGAAACCACTTATAAACTGTTCTAATCAAAGGTGAAGAGCCACCGTAATTTTTATCAAGCTTCTCTTTGGTCTCCTGAGGCGTTTTGCCTTTCATAAAGTAATGCTTAATAACCACACGAAATTCTTTTCGTCCATTTTTTGACAATCGCTCGACTTACTTGATTCACACGAATGCCAAACATAAAGAAATAGACCAATATGGATGAAACTTGGTGTGCATTCTTTACAAAGATACTACTAACTAAATATGACCTCGATATGTGCTGGCAGTGCCGTCTCTCGGACTTTGCATGGACTTATCAAGCGCCCCTCGTACAAGCATCTGCAGGTCGTGATGCGAGTTGGAACAAATGATGCCTCCTGTCTGGGCTCCAAGGTCACACTGCCATCATTCCTGTGACTGGCAGAAAGGAGTTTCAACACAGCTCACAGTGTGCAACACTGTCCCCAGAACTGATCGTGGTCCCTTGGTTTTGAGTCAAGTGGAAGGACTGAACCAGAGACTTCGAAAGTTCTGTGACAAGCTAGGCTGCAACTTCCTGGACTTGGGACACGTAGTTAAGAACTGTAGGGTGCTTGTAAATGGGTCATGTGTGCACTACACAACAGCAGCTGCTTTCCAAGTAGCTGACTGTGTGTGGGGTACACACAAACCCTTTTTTTTTTGAGTAGGCGACTCTCCATCCAATCCAGATAGTTGTAGCTTTATGAAACCAAGAATAATCACTATAAGATTGAAAGAAATGCCTCCCACCGGATAGACTATATCAATCCTAATGTTAACTGCCGAAGCATTTGCAGCAAAGTGCCAGAGTTTAAGCACTTCTGAAAACCAGTGAAGCTCACATAATACTAGGCATAGAAATTTGGTTGAAACTTGAAATTGACAGCAGTGAGATTTCTGGCAGAAATTGAAGTGTGTATCCAAAGGATAAAGTAATGTGAAATGGAGATGTGTTTCTGTCGCAGTAGACAAGAAACTCATACCCACTGAGATTGAAATTGAAGATTCATGTGACACTGTTTGGGCAAGGCTCAGCATCAGGGTTGTGCATAAAATGGTAATTGGATCCTCCTATCTCCCATCATGCTCAGCTCCTGATGTAACCAAAAACTTTTGTGAAAACCTCAGTTCACTTATAAGCAAGTTCGCCAGTAATACTGTAATCATTGGAGGAGACTTTAGTCATCCGACAATCACCTCGGAAAATGACAGCTCTGTTAATGGTGGGTGCAATAATACATCCTGTGAAACTTAACTAAATGGCCTCTATGAAAACTACCTACAACTGATAGTTGGCACCCCACTTGTGATGGAAATATTTTGGATCCAATATTAGCAACTAGACCTAACCTCTTTAAGGATGTCCACGCCAAAACTGTTATCAGTGACTATGACACAGCTCTGGCAACAATGATTACAACAGTACAAAGGACAATTAAAACAGCAGAAGGATATACAAGTTCAGTAAAGTAGACAAAACTCAGTAGTGCTGTATGTCAATGAGGAACTTGAAACTTTCAGCACAGGGCAGGGGCATGTAGAAGAACTCTTGTGCCCTGGATAGATATATAATCAGTAGAACAGTCCATAACGGGAGGGAACCTTCGTGGCATACAGTCACTGTAAAGAAATGGAATTTCTGCATAATATGTGTAAAACAAAGTGTAGGGCTGTAGATAGAAAGATACTGAATGAAACGCGTTTGGCTGTCAAGAGAGCAACACATGATGCCTTCAGTGACTACTGTAGTGCATTACTGCCAAGTGAGCCAAGTGACCTTTCGCAGAACCCAAAGAAGTTCTGGTTGTATATAAAGGCAGTTCATGGCGCTACAGTTAGTGTCCAGCCCTAACGAATAAGACATGAACTGAAATCGAGGGTAACAAAGCAAAAGTTGAAATCCTTAAATCTGTTTTCAAATGTTCCTTTACAAAGGAAACCACAGAAGAACTGCCTCAATTTAACCCTCAGACTACTGAAATATGTGGTGTTGAGAAACAGTTTAAATCATTAAAATTGAACAAAGCCCCAGGCGTGATGGAATTGCTGCCTAATTATACACTGAACTTTTTGCTGAATTAGCCCCTCTTTTAACTATAATCCATTGTAAATCTCTCAAACAAAAAGCCATGTGCAGTACTTCGAAAAAGACACATATCACCCTCGTCTGCTAGGGGGGAGTAGAAGTAATTCACAAAGCTACTGTCCAATATCCTTGACATCGATTTGTTGCAAGAATTTTAAAACATATTCTGAGTTGAGACATAATTAGGTTTCTTGAACAGAATGACCTCCTCAACGTCAACCAGCTTTGGTTTCAAAAACATTGATCATGTGAAACCCAATTCACACTTTTCTCGCTTGACACACTGAAAGCTATGTATCACGTCAGTGAGAGAGACACAGTATTTCTTGATTTCCAAAAAGCGTTTTACTTAGTAACACACTTATGCCTATTAGGATGAGGATAATGATGATGATGATGAGGAGGAGGGGGAGGGGGAGGAGGAGGAGGAGGAGGAGGAGGAGGAGTCTGTGCTTAATGTCCCATTGCCAACAAGGACTTTAGAGATAGAGAACATGCTCAGATTACGGAATGATGGGGAAGGAACTGGGCCATGCTCATTCACAGGAACCATCCTCCTGGATGTGAATCCACTGTGCTAACCACTGCACCACCTACCTCAGGAACTATGCTTTTGTCATAAGTTCAATCACATGGGATATCTAGTATAGTTTGTGACTGGAATGAGGACTTCTTGGCAGGGAGAGTCATTGGCAGACAGAGTCATTGACAGATGCGGAAGTAACTTCGGGTGTGCCCCAGGGAAGTGTGTTGGGAACCTTGCTGTTTATGTTGTATCTTAAATGATCTTTCGGCCAATATTACTGCTAAAATCAAACTTCTTGCAGGCAACGCAGTTACCTATAATGCAGTATGGACTGAAAGAAGTTGCATAAATATTAAGTCAGATCTTGATGAGATTTCAAAATGGTGCAGAGATTGGCAGCTTGCTTAAAATGTTCAGAAATGTAAAATTTTGCACTTCACAAAACAAAAATAGTAGTATCCTATTAGTACATCAATGAGCCACTGTTGGAGTTGGCCAACTCATACAAATACCGGGGTGTAACACTTTGTAGGGATTTGAAATGGAATGATCACATAAGTTCAGTTGTGGGTAAAGCAGATGTTAGACTTTGGTTTGTTTGGAGACTCTAGAATATTGCTAAAGTGTGTGGTACCTACACCAAATAAGTGTAATGGAAGATACTGAACATATACAAATAAGGGCAGCATGAATGGGAGAGTGCTACATTGATTTTGAAGTAACTGAACTGGCATACTCAGGCGTACACTGCTCTGGGAAAGTCTACTGCTCACAAAGTTCCAAAAACGAGTTGTAAATGATGACTTTAGAAATATGTGATGACTCCCTATGTATCACTCACATAGGGATCATGAGGACAAGATTTGAATAATCACAGTATGCACGGAAGCATTCACACATTCATTCTACCTGTGCTCCACACATGAATGGAATGGGAAGAAACCCAAATAACTGCTACAAAGGAACATATGCTCTGTCACTCACTTCATGGTGATTTGCAGAGTAGGGATGTACATGTAGATCTCCACAAATTTGAAGTTTAGCATGGTCCACTTTTGAATTCAACTTTCTTCTGCTTGATCCCAAAATTTCAAGATGTAATGTCAATCTTCTTTAGTTACTTCGTGGTTTAATGAGACGTTTACATTCAACTACGAAGCAGCACACACTAAGCTGTGTTTGAGGGGTGATCTTTCTCGAAATTCCTTAGCATATCAAGAATGCATATTTACAAGCTTTCCTTTAATAACAAAGTTTCTACTTCGGATACATTGTTAATTTTCTTAGTGCAGTTCTTGTAGCAAAACCCAGATTAAATTGTCCTGCTATAATCAGATTATTCACATAATTAAAGACGAATTTTTGCTTTTTAAGACCTCTAGTTTTACAACTTGCAGCATCAAAGTCTTAATAAGATTATGTACTTCATCATACAGAAACAAGTCATCAGATCACTCTATAAATTGTGTAAAATTGGTTCAAACAAATGTGTGGCTAAACTGAAGACCGCCCCTTTTTGTGGTTAAACTGAAAAATGCCCATTTTCAAGCCAACTATTTGCTGTTCAAATCTTCTGAAACAATTCTGAAACTTGATGACCGAGGAATGGTTTTTAATTTCTTAATCTCAATGACATAAATTCGGATTTATTTGAGAATTTCCACAGTTTTTTCAGCTGCACTGGCATTTCCGACCCATCTTATTCCACAATATGACACAAGAAAGGATGAAGATCCCATTGGCTCAGTGTAATGTGGCCTCCATGCAGCCAAATCATGAAATAAATAATAAAGCGCTTTCAAAAATGACAATTTCCCACTCAATTTTGAAGATGCCTGTTTTGAAAGCACAATGTAATACATGCAAACTGCATGTACCAATTTGTAGCAGTTGTAGAACATCAAAGGATTGTTTTAGCTCCTTGTTAAATTTATTCAAAAGTTTTGAATTTATATTTGGCCCACACACTGATGAATGTAACTTTTTAAGCAAATCAGATGCCACTGTGTTTCAGAAAAAAGGAATCTAAGTAACATACCATTGTTATTGATTTATCATGGCCCCAAAATCATATATATAAACCCATGTGGATCTTTTGATAGAGAATATTCATGCTTCCACCAAGTTAAAGTACGATCAATTCACATCTGTCAATGAGGCCAGTTAAGTTTACATCTTGTGAACGGTGCCAATCCATATACAATGCTGTAGTGAAGTTTTGATTCTTCCAATTGAATTTTTGTATAGGTACGTAAGGAAAAGCCACGACACGCTACAATAAAAGTTATTGCCAATGACAATAAACACTAGCGCAGCCACCATAAGCATCGGCAAAGACAAATGATGGCGTCAGCGAAAGACAAATGATGGAAACTATTTTCAAATTTTTTTTTGAGAGACTCTGTCGTTAGTTCTTGTGGAGAGAAGACGTATTTCTTGTGATACAGTATGCTGCCGCACATTATCCCAATGTCATGTCACTGTAGCTGCCTGCATCACAAGAGGAAGTCCGATTAAGACTCAATATTGTACATTGTACAAGAATGAGAACTAATTATGGCGGTAGGAGAACCTGATGACACGTTGATGACAATAGATGAAACTACATCATACATCTCAGCGAGCAACATTCTGCTCACACAGGAAAACATAGAAAGTGCACATAACATGATTTTTGGTGACACTTTACCGTCACCCATCACACGAAATCCAAATGTTGATTTACAAAGTACAGTTGTTAACATCCAAAGTACATTAGAAAGCAACCAAAATGCGCACTTGCTGAGATACTTCAAAAACTTGATAGCTTGAGCACCGAAATAAAAAATACTAACACCAATTTGCGAACAGACATAAACACAAAATTTGAAGTTTGTCACAAAACCTTACCATAGCTCACACAAGACATAAACAACATGAAACACGAGCAAAAACAAATTTTATAAGATTTTCAGGATACATTCACACAACAGATCAGTGATTTGACAAAGAATTTATCAGTCAATCATCCAGACTGTTGCCCCCTGCAACTACTGAAAAGGCTGCTGCCCCTCTTCAGGAACCACACGTTTGTCTGGCCTCTCAACAGATACCCCTCTGTTGTGGTTGCACCTACGGTACGGCTATCTGTATCGTTGAGGCACACAAGCCTCCCCAACAACACCAAGGTCTGTGGTTCATGGGGGGGACAAAGAAAAATAGCTGACAAATAAGGGACATTGTACCACTTTTGGCAAAAATTTAGATTTAGGCTATACGGGTGTATAAAAAACACTGTGCGCCTCCATTGCATGTCACCGCACAGTGTGGGGGCAATTGTATAGGTACATAAGGAAAAGCCCCGACACGGTATGATAAAAGTTATTACCAATGACAATAAACACTAGTGCGGCCACCGTAACCGTAGGCGAAGAGATATTTTGCTACGCCGGAAGGCAAAGGCAAATGGATTTCTTGTGGTACACTACGCTGCCTGAAGAATAATTTTATGAAAATATCAAAGTCTGAAAGTTCGTTTTTGTGCAAACAATGAAAGTTTTCTTTTCTTCCGCGAATTACCCCAATGTCATACCACTGTAGCTGCCTGCATCAGAAGAGGAAGTCCGATTAAGAATCAATATTGTACACAAAGTCAAAAATGAGAACTAATTATGGTTTTCATGGACCTTCCTGTGGCTCCGAATATAATGCTTTATTTGAGACTGGAACTCCCATTAAAAAATAAATAATCTATATTAGCTACTAAACAACACAAATTTACAAATTAATAAAATGTACTTCAGGCTAAAAATTGTTTACAACATAATTTTCTCAAAACTGGTCGCTGCACTTCTGCTGCGGACGTAAACTGTGGTGTCATCTGCATACAGAGCAAGTTTGACAGGCTCTGTAAGTGGCAAGTCCACTGAGTGTAACGAGTAGAGGGTCAGGTCAATGACCAAGCCCTGTGGTACACCCACAAATATTTGACGTTCTGTGGAAATTCCACAATCAGACAGGACATAAAACTTCCAGTCCCACACATAGCTCTGCAGGCAGGGTATATACGTGGACAAAGAAAAAAGGTTCCCGGATTTCCCGGTTAAAAATACGTTGCATATTTTCGTATTACAAAGGTATAAATTTAAATTCCACCAAACACTGCATTTCACTTTCCGAAGCATTGAAATCGAGATTGCAATGTGCAGTTGTAAGCCAGTCATAGCTCATGTCACTTGATCTCGCCCACTGATGACAGCACAGGACACGTGATGTAATCAGCCAATAGCAAGATCACTCTTAAGTAGCGCAAATACACAAATGTGACAGTAAAATTTTTAATAATGATGTGAATGTCTGATCTGGGCTCGAAACTCTTCTAAATGGTCATCCTCAAAGAGTTGGTTTTTAAATGGAGTCAAACTCTTTGTGATTTAAAAAATTCATCGTACATAGTTCATCTTGCGCAAAAGGAAATTTGCTTTGAATGTAATTCTTTTCAAACCACCATTCGCAATATTTTCCTGTGACCTGTTAGAAATGGTTCGTTTCAGCAATTGCAAGAGAGCGCCAGATAACAGGTGTCACCGCACTTGCGCAGCTACGATGACGCAGGAAGCCCATGTGTTCATACGTGTAAAACATTAAAAGATCATACATTACGTCATAAAATAAACAAGACATCAGAGGATACTTCAAGAGCATCGGAATTTCATGAACCACATTAGTGTCTTAAAGCGCACATTCGTATGTTCATATTCGGATGTAAATTTTCTTGGTGTACCAGTGCTGTATTTTCTCATGTTTGGTTCTTTATTATGGTATAATGCCACACATGCACTCGAAATGCAGTGAGCAGTTAAAACCAGCCAAGAGTGTGAAATTAAACACTTCGTTTCAAATAAACTGACTGCCTGAGCAGAAAAGATTAATAAAAGCCAAATCTCTTTAACAAATCAACAAAAACAACTTCATTGTTTTGCAAGGCGATTAATGCTTGACTGTCAGAAAATTGGAAATAAAATCTAAAACTATAACATATTTTAGCCTTCCTTTACTAAGCGAATGTATTTTAATTCGTTTGATAGCTCCCGGCCACAAAAATCCGTTTCATCACCATTAAATGAGAGCAATAAACGAAGAACACGGGTGATGTGGAGACGACCCACCTACCCACCACAACTCGGACTGCTCTGTACATCAGCCCCAGATTTACTATATTTCCTAACCGTGGCAACATATGGTAGTGGCGCCCAGTCACACTTCTGTAACCAGAAGCTGGAGGAGGTACTACTCATACGCGACTAAACTGCACATCAAAGGCCCGCCCGCAACTGCTCAAACGACTCAAATAATTTAAAGTTGCCACCACACGCTCATCGGGGGCAATTTTTTGTTAAGAAGCATTGCATAGTCTTCCTAAGGCTTCGACATAATGTGCTGTTGGCAGACGCTTGTATGAGCACTGTGTTTTGTTGTTGTACACGGCACATTTCCTTTGCAACTTAAGGTTTCCCCCTCCCACCCCCCCACCTTTTGTTGCTGCAGTATTATTATGCAATAGCAGGATACAGTAATATCCTTTGTTAGAGTATTGGTCCCTACCAGTCAAAATCACAAAAATTTAACTGAAAACCAAAACAATGAAAAATTCCCGGAATTCTAAACAATTCTCAGGTTTTTCCCGGTTTTCTCCAGGATTAAAAAATTCCCGGGTCGTATACACCCTGACAGGAGACTCACATGCACCATCAAAATCCCAAGTACAAAAAGTTTCTAAAGGAGTCTGTCTACATCTATACACTGCAAACTACCATGTGGTGCATGGCATGTGGTCCATCCCATTGTACCAGTTATTAGGGTTTCTTTCCATTCCATTCACATATGAAGCACAGAAAGAATATTCTAATCTTGCCTTCATGATCCCTATATGAGCGATATAGTGGATTGTAGTATATTCCTAAAGTCACCATTTAAAGCCAGTTTTGAAATTATGTTAATAAACTTTCTCGTGATAGTTTACGTCTATCTTGAAGAGTCTTCCAGCTCAGATCCTTCAGTAACTCTGTGACACTCTCCTAAGGATTAAACAAACCTGTGACCCTTCATGCTGCCCTTACCTGTACATGTACAACATCCCCTTTTACGCCTATCTGGTACGGGTCCCCCATACACTTGAGCAATATTCTAGAACTGGTCACACAAGTGATTTGTATGCAATCTCCTATGTAGACTGACTGCACTTCTCTAGTATTCTACCAATAAACAACTTAAGTCTACCACCATGACTGAAGCCATTTCATATCCCTACAAAGTGTTACACTAAGTTATTTGTACAAGTTGGTCAACTCCAACAATGACTCACTGACATTATAGTCATAGGATACTACTACTTTTTGTTTAGTGAAGTGCAAAATTTTACATTTCTCAATATGTAATGCAAGTTCCCAATCTCTGCAACACACTGAAATCTTATCAAGATCTGCCCAAATATGTAGGTAAATTCTTTAAAGAAAGTATTACATTCTACATAACTGAATAACCTGGAAAAAGCCTTATTTTACTATTAATAGAGTCTGCAAGGTTATTAATATACAACATGAACAGTAAAGCTCCAAACACACTTCCCTGTCGGCCGCGGTGGTCTCGCGATTAAGGCGCTCAGTCGGGAACCGCGTGACTGCTACGGTCGCAGGTTCGAATCCTGCCTCGGGCATGGATGTGTGTGATGTCCTTAGGTTAGTTAGGTTTAAGTAGTTCTAAGTTCTAGGGGACTGATGACCACAGATGTTAAGTCCCATAGTGCTCAGAGGCATTTGAACCATTTGAACTACACTTCCCTGGGGCATACCAGAAGTTACTTTCTCATCTGATGCTGACTCTTCATGCAAGAAAACATGCTGTGTCCTCACTATCAAAAAGTTCTCAATCCAGTCACAAATTTCACTTGACACCCCATAAGATGGTACTTATGACAATAAGAGTAGCTGTGGTATTGTGTCAAATGCTTTTCAGAAATCAAGAAATGCTGCATCTACCTGGTTGCCTTGATCCAAAGCTTTCAGTATGTCATGTGAGAAGAGTGAGAGTCGAGTTTCACACAATCAATGTTTTTGAAATCCAAGCTGGTCGACATTGAGGAAGTCATTCTGTTCAAGAAACCAGCTTATGTCTCAACACAGAATATGTTAAGATTCTACAACAATTAGATGTCAAGGATATTGGACAGTAGTTTTGTGGATCATTTCTACTACCCTTCTAGTACACGTGGGTGACATGTGCCTTTTTCCAAGTACTGTACATGATTTTTTGTTTCAGGGATTTACAAAAGATTTTAGTTAGAAGAGGGGCTAACTCAGCCAAAAATTCAGTATATAATTAGGCAGCAATTCCATCATGCCTGGGGCTTTGTTCAATTTTAACAATTTCAGCTGTTTTTCAACACCACGTATTTCAGTAGTCTGAAGGTTAAATTGGGGCAATTCTTCTGTGGTTTCCTTTGTAAAGGAACATTTGAAACCAGATGTAAGTATTTCAACTTTTGCTTTGTTACCCTCAATTTCAGTTCATGTCTTATTCGTTACGGCTGGACACTAACTCTGGTGTCACGAACTGCCTTAACATACAACCAGAACTTCTTTGGGTTCTGTGAAAGGTCACTTGGCAGTAATGCACTACAGTAGTCACTGAAGGCCTCATGTGTTGCTCTCTTGACAGCCATACGCGTTTCATTCAGTATTTGTCTATCTACAGCCCTACACTTTGTTTTACACATATTATGCAGTAATTCCATTTCTTTACAGTGACTGTATACCATGAAGGTTCCCTCCCATTATGGACTGTTCTACTGGTTATGTATCTATCCAGGGCACAAGAGTTCTTCTACATGCTCCTGCCCTGTGCTGAAAGTTTCAAGTTCCTCATTGACATACGGTACTACTGGGTTTTTGTCTGCGTTACTGAACTTGCATATCCTTCTGCTGTTTTAATTTTCCTTTGTACTGTTGTAATCATGGTTGCCACAACTGCGTCATAGTCACTGATAAGTTTTGGCATGAACATCCTTAAAGAGGTCAGGTCTAGTTGTTAATATTGTATCCAAAATATTTCCATCACAAGTAGGATTCCAACTATCAGTTGTAGGTAGTTTTCATAGAGGCCATACCAAGCAAGGTGGCGCAGTGGTTAGACACTGGACTTGCATTCGGGAGGACGATGGTTCAATCCCGCGTCCGGCCATTCTGATTTAGGTCAAATTCCGGGATGGTTCCTTTGAAAGGGCACCGCCGACTTCCTACCCCGTCCTTCCCAAATCCAGTGAGACCGATGACTTCGCTGTCTGGTCTCCTTCCCCAAACCCCAATCTATAGAGGCCATTTAGTTAAGTTTCACAGGATGTATTATCGCACCCACCATTAACAGAGCTGTCATTTTCCTAGTTGATTGTTGGATGACTAAAGTCTCACCAATGATTACAGTATTACTGGCGAACTTGCTTACAAGTGAACTGAGGTTTGGTTACATCAGGCGCTGAGCATGATGGGTGATAGGAGAATGCAATTATCATTTTATACACAACCCTGATGCTGAAAAATTTAGGTTTCTGAATAAAATAAATGGTTTTCTCCAGATTTTGAAAATTTCCAGCTTTTTCCAAGATTTCAATGTTCTTTGTATAACGACCCTGCTCCATGTAATTCTGGAGTATAGTAGATGGTGATATGGCAGTAATTAATTATACAGTACGACACATTTTTTTGGTCTTAAAATATTTTGTAAAAACGGTAAAGATATTTTCTCCACATGAGTTAACTTGTTTATTTCCATATCTGGGGACCCAATATTTCACATGACATTCTTCTTTACCCTCATTTAATCCGAATACCTACATCTTTGTATTTTTTACTATCGTATGTGGTTAATTGTATTCCTACACATCAGTCATCAAAGAATTTTGATCTTTAACAAAATCTACCCCCCATGAACCATGGACCTTGCCGTTGGTGGGGAGGCTTGTGTGCCTCAGCGATACAGATGGCCGTACTGTAGGTGCAACCACAACGGAGGGGTATCTGTTGAGAGGCCAGACAAACATGTGGTTCCTGAAGAGGGGCAGCAGCCTTTTCAGTAGTTGCAGGGGCAACAGTCTGGATGATTAACTGATCTGGCCTTGCAACATTAACCAAAACGGCCTTGCTGTGCTGGTACTGCGAATGGCTGAAAGCAAGGGGAAACTACAGACGTAATTTTACCCAAGGACATGCAGCTTTACTGTATGAGTAAATGAGGTAAAATAGTCCCCCATTCAGATCTCCGGGCGGGGACTACTCAGGAGGACGTCGTTATCAGGAGAAAGAAAACTGGCATTCTACGGATCGGAGTGTGGAATGTCATATCCCTTAATCGGGCAGGTAGGTTAGAAAATTTAAAAAGGGAAATGAATAGGGTAAAGTTAGATATAGTGAGAATTAGTGAAGTTCGGTGGCAGAAGGAACAAGATTTTTGGTCTGGTGAATACAGGGTTATAAATACAAAATAAAATAGGGGTAATGCAGGAGTAGGTTTAATAATGAATAGGAAAATAGCAATGCGGGTAAGCTACTACAAACAGCATAGTGAACGCATTATTGTGGCCAAGATAGACACGAAGCCCACACCTACTACAGTAGTACAAGTTTATATGCCAACTAGCTCTGCAGACGACGAAGAAATTGAAGAAATGTATGATGAAATAAAAGAAATTATTCAGATAGTGAAGGGAGACGAACATTTAATAGTCATGGGTAACTGGAATTTGGCAGTAGGAAAAAGGAGAGAAGGAAGCGTAGTAGGTGAATATGGATTGGGGCTAAGAAATGAAAGAGGAAGCCACCTGGTAGAATTTTGCACAGAGCACAACTTAATCATAGCTAACACTTGGTTCAAGAATCACAAAAGAAGACTGTATACATGGAAGAAGCCTGGAGATACAAAAAGGTATCAGATAGATTATATAATGGTAAGACAGAGATTTAGAAATCAGGTTTTAAATTGTAAGACATTTCCAGGGGCAGATGTGGACTCTGACCACAATCTATTGGTTATGACTTGTAGATTAAAACTGAAGAAACTGCAAAAAGGTGGGAATTTAAGGACATGGGCTCTGGATAAGCTGAAAGAACCAGAGGTTGTACAGAGTTACAAGCAGAGCATAAGGGAACAATTGACAGGAATGGGGGAAAGAAACACAGTAGAAGAAGAATGGGTAGCTTTGAGGGATGAAGTAGTGAAGGCAGCAGAGGATCAAGTAGGTAAAAAGACGAGGGCTAGTAGAAATCCTTGGGTAACAGAAGAAATATTGAATTTAATTGATGAAAGGAGAAAATATAAAAATGCTGTAAATGAAGCTGGCAAAAAGGAATACAAACGTCTCAAAAATGAGATCGACGGGAAGTGCAAAATGGCTAAGCAGGGATGGCTAGAGGACAAATGTAAGGATGTAGAGGCTATCTCACTAGGGGTAAGACAGATACTACCTACAGGAAAATTAAAGAGACCTTCAGAGAAAAGAGAACGACTTGTATGTACATCAAGAGCTCAGATGGAAACCCAGTTCTAAGCAAAGAAGGGAAAGCAGAAAGATGGAAGGACTATATAGAGGGTCTATACAAGGGCGATGTTCTTGAGGACAATATTATGGAAATGGAAGAGGATGTAGATGAAGATGAAATGGGAGATAAGATACTGCGTGAAGAGTTTGACAGAGCACTGAAAGACCTGAGTCGAAACAAGGCCCCCAGAGTAGACAACATTCCATTAGAACTACTGACGGCCTTGGGAGAGCCAGTCATGACTAAACACTACCAGCTGGTGAATAATATGTATGATACAGGTGAAATACCCTCAGACTTCAAGATGAATATAATAATTCCAATCCCAAAGAAAGAAGGTGTTGACAGATGTGAAAATTACCGAACTATCAGTTTAATAAGTCACAGCTGCAAAATACTAACGCGAATTCTTTACAGACGAATGGAAAAACTAGTAGGAGCCGACCTCGGGAAGGTCAGTTTGGATTCCGTAGAAATGTTGGAACACCTGAGGCAATACTGACCCTACGACTTATCTTAG
Organism: Schistocerca gregaria; assembly: GCF_023897955.1. Taxonomy (NCBI): domain Eukaryota; kingdom Metazoa; phylum Arthropoda; class Insecta; order Orthoptera; family Acrididae; genus Schistocerca; species Schistocerca gregaria. The sequence continues at coordinate 756,490,373 of NC_064922.1, forward strand.
AAGCTAGATTAAGGAAGGGCAAACCTACGTTTCTAGCATTTGTAGACTTAGAGAAAGCTTTTGACAATGTTGACTGGAATACTCTCTTTCAAATTCTGAAGGCGGCAGGGGTAAAATACAGGGAGCGAAAGGCTATTTACAATTTGTATAGAAACCAGATGGAAGTTATTAGAGTCGAGGGACATGAAAGGGAGGCAGTGGTTGGGAAAGGAGTGAGACAGGGTTGTAGCCTCTCCCCAATGTTATTCAATCTGTATATTGAGCAAGCAGTAAAGGAAACAAACGAAAAATTCGGAGTAGGTATTAAAATTCATGGAGAAGAAGTAAAAACTTTGAGGTCCTCCGATGACATTGTAATTCTGTCAAAGACAGCAAAGGACTTGGAAGAGCAGTTGAACAGAATGGACAGTGTCTTGAAAGGAGGATATAAGATGAACATCAACAAAAGCAAAATGAGGATAATGGAATGTAGTCAAATTAAATCAGGTGATGCTGAGGGAATTAGATTAGGAAATGAGACACTTAAAGTAGTACAGGAGTTTTGCTATTTAGGGAGTAAAATAACTGATGATGGTCGAAGTAGAGAGGATATAAAATGTAGACTGGCAATGGCAAGGAAAGCGTTTCTCAAAAAGGGAAATTTGTTAAGATCGAATATAGATTTATGTTTCAGGAAGTCGTTTCTGAAAGTATTTGTTTGGAGTGTAGCCACATATGGAAGTGAAACATGGACGATAACTAGTTTGGACAAGAGGAGAATAGAAGCTTTCGAAATGTGGTGCTACAGAAGAATGCTGAATATAAGGTGGATAGATTACGTAACTAATGAGGAGGTATTGAATAGGATTGGGGAGAAGAGAAGTTTGTGGCACAACTTGACTAGAAGAAGGGATCGGTTGGTAGGACATGTTTGAGGCATCAAGGGATCACAAATTTAGCATTGGAGGGCAGCGTGGAGGGTAAAAATCGTGGAGGGAGACCAAGAGATGAATACACTAAGCAGATTCAGAAGGATATAAGTTGCAGTAGGCACTGGGAGATGAAGAAGCTTGCACAGAATAGAGTAGCATGGAGAGCTGCATCAAACCAGTCTCAGGACTGAAGACAACAACAACAACAACAACAACAACAACAACACAACAAAATCTAAAACTGTTAGAGAACCACTATACATTACTGCTTCTAAAAATAACTGGTTACTCAAACTTAACAAAATTCAATTACTATTTGATGAAAGCTATTTTATTTAAATGTCACCTGTAAACAAGTATCAATATAAATTATATAGTGTGAGCTAACAATGTAAAACTTGTGTATCTTTGGTTTATGTTACTCTTTTCCATAGTGTGTTGGTTGAGGGCTGTGGAGGAGAAAAGCCGTTTTTTTTAATAGTATTGATGATCAGATATGGGGAGGTAAGAGTGTAATTTCTCTCCATTGCATCCATGTGAAAGTGGAATATAATGTTGACGTATGAAGAAATGCGAAAATTTGTAATCCAAGAGAAAGAGAATATACAAGACTATGATTGAAACTGGTGTTTCATATTGAAGAAATCATATTTATACCACACTGCATTATCTCGAGATCATGACAGAACTGCAACATTAATGATTTTGTTGGAGGAATTACAACTTAATTTTGAGACCAAGAGGAAGATTAACACATTGTTCTTAAACATTTTCAAGATACAGGTCCCTCCCAGCGAAATCATAGTCCATTTGTTTTCAGGACAATGAGGAATAACAACAACTACAGTGAAAATTAAAAGATGACTATTATTTATAGCTATTGACTTTAACAAATACATTGTTCATGAAAATAGTTCTTGCACCCAAGTCCTGCAATCTTTCTTAATCAATTCTATGTCTGCTGTTATCCACTGACAGAAATGTGACTGTTCTTCTATTACATCAGTTACTCAACAATATTTCAATTACAGACAGGACAGAGTAACTTCAGAATTGGACACCCTATAATATATCACACAAAGCAAAATTCATGGGATATTTTAGACAAAAATTGACATCAAGCCAGGGTGGTAACTTACCTTTACTTTGTAATTGTGAACTATACAAATTTTATGAATCTGGAACTAACAACTTTAAGATCATAAAATTAAATCAATCATTGTGAACTCTGAACATTTACAACAAGAAGCACATCTAGGAACAAGAAACTTAGTCACAAAAAACACAGTTGTTACATGCATGTGAATGCTTAGCAGTCAACTGCAATCCACGTAAATTATGTGCAATGTAAAGAAGAATACAAAGAAAAACGATAAGTTCAGTAAAAACAAAGTAAGTTTGCAATAACAGAAGGGCATGCCCTCTGAGACAATAAAGGTAACTGGGTAAGACACAAGACTTCCCTACTGTACTAAGACTAACAAAAAGAGAAGTAGTCAAGCAGCACTATCTGAAGTCTTTCATTAATCATTTTTAAAGAAATTGGTGAAGCAAAAGTTTACAAACCTATTCATTTAGGCGTACAAGTACGATAACGACAAGTTTAAAGAATACTCTTTCGCTGTGTGAAGACCATAGTCCACAAAGAGTGAAATTTTTAAGAAATTAATTCCTATATTTACTTTTTTAAATGATGCCGATGTGGATGTGCTAAAGAGCTTTCCAAGTGAATAATTTTCAAGTCAGAGCAATTGGTGTAAGAAAAAGCTCAAGAAAATTTGCCCCCCAAGATACTGAAAATGCAACAATTTAACAGGACACTAAGCTTATATGTATTTTTTTGTTTTCTTTGCAATTACACTGTCTTCACTTGGTTTGGGTCTTAGCTTGATTCAGACTGGGTATGCATGTATCAAGTCTGCATATGAGGCTTTAAAAGTTTCTTTATTCCTTAAAGTCCAGGTATGCTTACCCAACAACTTTGTTGAATATTATTTATTACATTATTCAGAGCTGGTCCTGCAGTTCAGTTCCAGCCTCTCTTCTTTTCTGTGCTGTGACTAGGTCTTCTTCTCAAAAGATTTAGAGAATATGCTGAACAAGAGCTTAATTCTTGACTTAGTTACTTAAGCAACTTAAAAACCTCTTTCCATTTAAAACTTACATTCTCTCTTCAATTAACAATACAACTTCTTGTATTAGATCAACCAGCTTTGTGGATCTCAACTCAAACAACCGTTTCCACCTCAGGTACTTGTTCCACACCAAGATCAAGAATAAGAACAATTGAAGAATATGCCAAAGATACAGTTTTAAATTATTAATTAAAGTCTTGCATCTTCTCCAAGAATACTTTTCATGACACACTCCACTCAAGTCCATACAGAATAACACACACCCACTACGACAGGTGAAGACACGCGTTGAACGCTCAATTCCACTAGACAGACAGCTCTGCACAAACAGAAAGCTTTGCAGCAGTGTACTGCCCCCAATCATTCTTCCTTAGCTTAAAACGTTTTTCTTTCTTCACGTGCATATTTTCCATCTCTTTCAGAGCCTAAAAGGTATACAATGCCATTCCCCATTCTAAATGACATGTAACACCACAGTCTTCAACTCGATTAGAAGATATCCTGCAAATATCCTCTTTTTTCACTTCATTACGTATGCTGTCACATTGCTTCTCTTTCTCTCTCTACATATTTTTCAATAATAAATTTTACATAATTTGGCCTGTATACCAATACTTTTTATAATTTTTAACTTTCAATCATTTTAATTACTCAATATTCATTCTTTTAGACTACTCTCAAGATGTTAACAATCCACTGAGAATACTAAATTTCACACAAATCCCTGGTTACACATATAGACTTTTACACTTTCTGACTTACACCTGCAGAAAGTCTTTGTGCATAATGTGCCTATGCTTTGGTATTTATCCTTATATATTCCTCTATTAGATAAGACCTTACCCTAAGGATGAAATTCCAGAACACAAAGGTACTTAACCATGAAGCTTGAAACATATGTGTCACACAAAATCACTAACTTTTTAATTTTTTTGTTTAGTCTGGAGAAAAATTTTCATTGTTTCCGGCCTTTGCATTTCAATAATTTCCCTTCATAATAACTATTCATTTCTTAGTCTTTCTAGGCATAAGTACTCTTTCCCCTTTTTGCTACCTTTACAGCATGATGTCCCTCCTTACCTTCTTTCCCCAATATAAATATGGTAGGGATCATCCCTTCTCTGAATCCTCGTGAACCTGGTACAAGTTTACTTATATGGGGTAACTTAGCCATAAATATCTTTACCCTCTATCTCTCTAGAAGGTGCAAGACACCCTTCACCTATTACTTTATTCAGTAATCCAGTGTTGTTCCCATTGTAGACATTCTACTTGTCCATAATTTCCTGAATATGTATTCTCCAACATGCCTTTGTGACTGCTTCTCTCTCTGCTCGCTTTCCCTTTACATCTAATACACACTTCCAACAATTACTTCCCCCAATCCCTTACAACAATTCCCTTGGCACTTTCCTTCTCTCTTATCCACCATCCTTTCTTATTCGCATGGATGCATATTTTCTGTGAGTGTGCTCTCTATTTCTCTCCCTTGTTAGCTTGTCACCCCTTTCGTTATCTAGAAACGTTGCAACTTGTTGATCCTCACCCTGAAAAATGTGACAAAGCTAACAGCTCAAACACAATTACTCCTTACTATTGCTGTTAAGTGAAAGTAATGTTTTTCAAGGTGTATGTGTGGGAGTGGGGGACATTGCTGCTCATCTAAACTATGAAAATAGGCTTTGTAGTCAATAAGTGACAATTTATAGTCAGCTATTGACCCAGGAAAAAAGAAAGGTATCATAAATATAAACATGTGAATCTGTACAGGGGGAATTAGAACTGGTCCTCAAGAAGCTGAGAAGCAAGAATTAAAAATGAGGAATCAAAGTGTTAGACCTGAAGAAGAAAGGATGATAGACCCCAAAGACTTAATCTCTTCCCATACCCTACCCAAGGACACACCCTGCAAGGTGTATCATTGAGGATGCCAAAAGATGGCATTGGGGATGCTAAAGGACGCAGAATGGTCAACATATCCTACAAAATGGACTTGCCCCGATTTCTCTGAAGAGGCCGTGAAAAGTGAATTCAACATTCCACTACCGCATGCCTAGGAGTGTAAGTAATACTACTCATTGTTATGACCAGTAATGCATTCAGTGTGTGTAAACTGAACTTCAATCCCTATTACAAACCTCAACAAAATCACATATAAACCTGACTACTTCTATATTCCTCATAAAAGTTATAAAATTCTCACACATCACACTTGATTCTAATTTTATTTATTGTAGCAATTTCATTTAAGTCAAGATAAGTACAAGATCACTAAGTAGTCTTCATACAATTAGATAACAGTGTGAGCACTCTGGCTGCTGTATCTTCAATCTGAGTAGAGGCTTTGTCAAACATTTTCTCTAATGGGTGGCACTGAAACTATTGAAAATAACATTATATTCATGAACTCCTCTCGTTATTCTTTGGATTTAAATCGTTTTTCCATTTCTACATTATATAGTCATTTTTACTTCCCAGTAGTTGGTTCTACTAAGGATAATGCTTTTGGATGTAGAATACAGCTAATTTTATATAGTCCTACATATCTAGGAAAAAATTTACTTGTTTCTTTTTCAATTTTCGAACAAACTTGATAGTCATGAATTAAAACTAAGTCACCAATTTGAAATTAAGCATGGGCAATGTATCACTCTAGTCTTTGTTTCGAACTATGTTACTTGTTATTAGTTACTGTAGTTCTTCTAATGTTAATACTTCTTTGAGGCCAACTAAACATTTTCAATAACGGTTCTCCTATAAAAAGCCATAGCAATAACCTCCATGGGCAATAACCTCCATGGGCAATAACCCTGTTGTCAGGGTATATTACCATCCAAGGCTAATCCCTGTTTGAGCATTAACCATGTATCTTTAAAGTATGGGTCATCTATTATATTTGTCTAGTATGTGGGCGAGGTTCCACACTTCATTATTAGTGTAGCTTAGTGATAAGCAATTTATATTAAAAGTAACTCTAGGACCTTACGTACATCATGCATTCCTAACAGAAGACATGATAGTGCATCACGAACCACATTTTGTGGACCTTTTATGTATTTAATATGAATATGATAATCCTGCAACAATACTACTCAACAAATCAATCTACCGCGTAACAATTGTTTTCCATCAGGAATGCTAATGCCTGATGATCTGTGTATATGGATACTTTAAATCCCAACAATGAAGTCTGAAACTTCTGTATACTCCACTCTATAGCTAATAATTCTTTTTCTATGGCTATACAGTTTACTTTGTGTTTGCTTAAAGCTCTACTGGCAAGCACTAATGTGACATGCTCTCCTGTACTAGGATCCTATTTGCCCTGAAATAGTTTACAAGCTATCCCATGATCTGAAGCTTCAGTACATAGTTTAAATGGTTTATTCATACATGGATGTTTTAAAATGGGTGCTCTCACCAATGCTAACTTAATGTTGTTACAGACTTTTGACCCCGCCTCTCCACAAATCCATTTTTATTTCTGTTTTCAAAGTTTTAACAGGAATTGATCATTCTTAGATCAATCGTGAACATAGCAACAGTAGAACCCTGCTAACCCTAAAAATAACTTCAGTTGCTTTGTGTTCTTAAGTTCTGGGCAATCTTTAATTGCTCATGTCCTAAAAATTTTAGCTCTTCTCTATCAAAGTATGATTCTGAAAGCTTGAATGTAATATGTTTTGCACAAAAAACCTTTCCAAAGTTTTTGCTAATAAATCACAATATCTTCTCACATTTCAGATACTAAAATACATCATCTACATCAATGATTAAGTCTTGTAGTAACTCCTTTCCTAAGGCAGCATCTCAAGCTCAAATAAATACAGATACTGAGATGTTCAATCCAAATGGCAATACTTTAAACTGATATAACTTAACTTCACATAAAAAAGCTGTAATTTCTTTAAGTCCTCATCCAGTTTCACCAGCCAGAATCCAACAACCAGATTCATTGAGCTAAAGTATTTGGCTTCCTCAAATTTAGGTTATTTCATCTATACTAATAGGCCTCTCTCTCTTGGTTTCTATACTCTTATTTAAAATGCAAGCACAGAGCCATAAACGTACTCCACCAGTGGCCTTGCACACCAAAAGTAGTGGATTGTTATATACACTAAAACTACGTTCTATAATACCATCATTAATCCTTTTGTCAATCTCCTCTTGCACAGCGCGACGTATGCTTAAAGGTATCAGATACAGTTGCAAAAAAAAGGTGTTTCATCATTTATCTTGAAACTATAAACATAATCTCCAAGTACGCCTGGTTTATCTGAAAATATCTTTTAATATTTTAATAATATCTTGTTCATATCTTACTTTTGTGACTCATTCAATAAATCACTCGTAAGCTTTAATGCTAATCTATACCTTTATCACACCTTGAGGACTCATTGGATTCTCCAAACTTACTGTCTTTCTTGTAGCAATTAAGCATATTTCATTGTCTCCTATGTCTACCATGTTCTTATTTTTAAAAGGTATTTCATAAACCACACTGTTGTAGCTACATGTCTGTTTCTTACTTCAAAAATCAAAGATTAAATGACACGTAATTGCTCAGTTGATCCCAACTAACATTTGTATGTTAACATTAGATACTACTAAACAAGTTTGCATAAATGGAAACTTGTTTACCAGTATTCTTACAAATATAGTCTTACTTCTCATTTGATCTGTTTGGCTTTAGACCCTGTAATACCAATAACATATACTCATGTTAGTACAAGTATAGGATATACTGTTCTGTGTTTCAATAGCTCAAATGATTCATCACTAATCCTTTAACAACGGGTTTAGTAATTACGCCATGATCTTTCTGTTCCTCCTCCAGAAACCATTTCTTTACAAGTAGACTTTGGCAAAAGCTACTAATTTTTCTATGTATGGGCCTGATCTTACACTGATACATCCTGGATTTTGGCTCTTTGTCCAGGACACTGTCGGTCTTCCTCTAATAATGAAGCTCATGACTGTGTATATCATTGAAATATCATTTTATTATCATCTCTTTTAGTATTACTAAGTGTTTCTGTATTTGCATTTCTCAGCCTATTATTCTGTTGTTTGTACATTTTGTTACCTGACAAAAGTTTGCTTCTTTCTTTTTCTGAAATTCTGAATTAGGTCTACTATTGTCGTGATTTGTCTCTTCTTGATTTTTTTTTTTATGGTATCTAAACCTCTTATAAAAGAGATGTAACTCATTTATTGGCCATCTTCTACACAAAATTTCTTTATGTACATAGTAAAGTAAACATCTAACTAGTATCTTTGCTAAGAGTACTTTCTCGAGTGGGTAGTCTAAAGACTTCGATCAGATATGGTGAAACTCTGCATACTTTTTAAAACTGCCCCTTGAACTGTTATAATAGTTTAGGTCCAGTAATTCTAATGTTAGTTTCTCCTTTATAGCTCCTGATCTATAAGTATTTCCTGAAAATCCCCCCGAGATGTAAACTCTTCTGAGTGTGCATTTCCTCACTCTGTTGCATCCCCTATCAAGTAAGTCAATGCAGAATCTATGTTCTTAGAATCCTCCTAATTTTATGGTAAGGTCCTAGAAAATAGTCTTAAGAAATAAGTAGAAAGTACACTCATGTTCAGAAGAAACAGAACAGCTTGAACGACTAGAGATAGGACATTCATATTCACAGGACATGTACTTTAGTATGTTATGCAGAAATGATTAGCATTTCAGTCACGTTGGTTCAGCATGTGTCCTGTTGCCTAGTAGGCACACGGTCTGCCATGAGCCATGATAACGTGTTCCATGTACGATGGCATCAATGTGTACAGGGTGCCCCTTTTATCTTGACCACCCTAAATAACTGTTTGTCCAGATGAAAATCACAAAATGTTTCAAGCAAGCGTTCTTTAGCCGTCAGGGGGACATCAATCAGCAAGATTGCCTTCATGGTAGCTATGTTTTTTAAAAAGATATCAATGTCGGTATGACTTATTTAAATGGCACCCTGTATTTTTTATTCGGTAATTCATTTCCTCTCCTAAAGACCTATTCAAAAATGAATCACAGTGTACCATTTACTGAAACACAACGTTATTAATTACATAATACAACAATGGCTTTGAGTCCGGGACCACAAACTCGTCCACTTGCTGGAGTTGTCAGAAAACAAATGAAAACCAAGTAAAAACATAACACAAAATTGACTTAGACTTGCCTGTACCATTGTCCACGAGTAGAACATTCAGAGGTGCTCAAAGTGGTGACCCTGGACATCGATACACTGGTGCACTCATTGAATGAAAGAATTATTTAATGCTTCTAGTGTTGCCTGCTGAAGAGAATTACAAACAAGCACAATATGTTCCTGCATGTCCTCTGGAGTTGTTGGAATATCGCTATAGACAACTTCTTTAATGCATCCCCAGAGAAAAAGTCCAGAGGATTTAAATCAGGAGACCTTGCAGGCCAAGTAACTGTTCCTCCTCGACCAATCCATCTAACAGGATACCTTCAATTCAGAACATGATGTGCACACAAGGCATTATGTGCTGGACATCCACCGTGTTGATACCATATAAGCCTTCTGGTTCTTAGAGGTGCTTCATCCAGAAGAGGAGGAAGAATTTGTCTGAGGAAGTTTGCATACATTGTGCCGTTTAGACTACCATTGATGAAATACGGACCAATAATTGTAGAACCAAGCATCTCTCACCAGACGTTAATTCTCCATTGATGCTCTGTTCCACCTGTCTAAGCCATCATGGGTTGTCACTGGACCAACAATGCATGTTCCTTGCATTTACCTGTGCTTTGTTTGAGAAGTAACATTCATCGGTAAATAGAACATTGGAGAAGGAGTTCGGGTTGGTAAGGATTTGCTGCTGTGCCCACTGACAGAACTGTACACGATTCTGGAAATTATTCCCATGCAATTCATGATGTAGGTGTAAATGGTACGGATGGAACTGGTGACGTGTAAGAATATGATGTACACTGGATTTAGGAATGCCAATCTCATGTTCAAGCTGCCGTGTGCTCACATATGGATTCATAGCAAAGGAAGTGAGATCAGTGACTTTGGCAGCTTCGTCTGTGCAAGTGCTACTATGATTGTGTTGTCGTGGGTTGAATCTTCCTGTTCCCTGAAGCGTCGCAGCATGAGAAAAAAATCCTTCGGGAAGGTGGGTTCTTGTCAGGATATCACTCTCTGTACAGTTCCGCAGAAAAGAAATGTTATGTTGATGGAGTTTGTAGGAAGGACAGCCTTTACTGTATGCCTACTCTACACAACAGTATTAAAAGGACTGAACTACTGTACTAAATGTACCCATACATAAGAAAACAGTATTGCAATTACTGTTCTGCTAACTTCGATTACCTATAGATTAGTAGCACTTCTAGCTTTTCTTCATTGGTGTACATTCTACTCACACAACTCTTCAGCTGACGATGGTTGACAGAATGATGGGTGTGCATTTGTTCTCTGCCAACATCAGCACATGGCTGTGTTCCATTACTCCAAGTACCTGCACTAAGTGCTGGGAGTGCCAACAACAATGTTGTGTTATGAAATTAATAATTTTGGGTTTTTCAGTGAATGGTACACTGCTACACATTTTTTAATACATCTTTAGGGAGGAAATTACTGAATAAAAAATACAAGGTGCCATTTAAAATAGTCATACCACTATCCATATCCTTGTAAAAAAAAAAGCTACAATGAAGGTGATCATGCTGATTGATGTCCCCTTAATGGCTAAAGAACATTTGCTTGGAATATTTTGTAATTTGCATCTGGACAAACAGTTATTTAGGGTGGTCAAGATAAATGGGACACCCTGTATACAATGCAAATAACATTCTGTGGCATAGCCACCTATGCTGCAGTCATCTGATTCCAAAATTCATCTGTAGTGGTTGGCATTGGGTCACAGCAGTGCACCCGTCGTTTCACCATATCCCACATATTTTTGATTGGTGACAAAGTCTGGAAATCTGTTGGGCCACAGCAAAAGCAAGACATTCTCTGACACCAAGAAGGTACAAGTTTGTGCAGCAACATGTGGTTGTGCATTATATTGCTGAAAAATGAAATCTGGGATGTTGTTCAGAAAGGGCAAAGTAATGAGCCACAGGAAGTCATTAACATATGTCACACTTGTCACAGTGCCATGGGCTAGCAGCAACTGTGATTTGTAGTTGTACCCAATAGCACCCCACATCATACTTTTCCATTTTTTGATGTTTGTCTTGAGTAGGCACTGTACGACTTGTGTGAATGCAGTCACAGTAATGCTGCTCCCCGAATGCAGTGAAACAAAATACGGCCATCATTTTCAAACAAACAGAACCCGGATTCATCCGAGAACACTGTCTGATGCCAGTTCTGTCCCCAGTAACATTGTTCCATACACCACTGAGGTCTAACATGTTTCTGCACATTTGTCAAAGGTAGGTCGAGAAATGGACGACGTACATGTAACCTGTACCATAATATAAAGTGACTGACTGTCAGTCCTGATAGTGTACAATGTGTCACACTGTCCCACTGTTGGGCCAGAGCCGAGGAGGAAGCAGTTCTGTCCTACAATGCCAGGCGGATGAGGTGTCAATCTTCTAGGGGCTGGAGGGGTGGGGGAGGGGGTATTTAGGTGGTGCGATCTGACCCATCTCAACATGTTCTACAACCTTCCATTACCACTTCTGCACACACCCATTGCACTCCCGAAACACTTGGTTCCACATGAGCATCAATTTCCTGGATGGATGCATCACATTCTCTCATGCCTATAATGCACCACTTTGAAACTCACTGATTGGATGGTACGGTTCCTGCATACATCTGTGCTGCATCCTGCACTTCTGCTCAAGTCACACTGTCAGTTTACAGCAACAACAAAAGCCACATGCACATTTTACTGGTAGGTGGTGGTGTGCCATGATATTGGTGTTGACCTCCAACCTGTGGGCTAACATGATACAAATGCTAATCATGTCTGCAGAACATGCCCTGTGAATAAGAATGTCGTATCTCTAGATATTCAAGGTGTTCTGTTTTTTCTGAACATGAGTATACATTGCCACCAGTTTCAATTACTGAAAATGTTTATACATATTCACGTTACTTCCTAATTACACTCTGGGAAATACTGCAACCAGCCTCAAATATTTTTTAATGATTTTATTCTACCATTACTAGTCACAGAGCGAAGCCTATCATCAGGTGGTAACACTGACTTCTTTGCAAGTTTTACATTTGTGTCCCGAAATACGACAAAGTTTTTGCGATTACATTCTTTAGAAAAGGTTTTACATTTGTTTCCTAAAATATATCAAAGTTTTTACGATTACATAGTTTTATGCTTATATATGCTCTATACATAGTACTTACTTCATGAAAAGCCCTCATTTACATAAGACAACGGTTTGATTTTCTTTTACAATCAATGAACTGAGCTAAATACAAGATGGTAAATACATTTGTTTACATTGACAGCTGATACGATGTGCCAAAGACTGTGATATGTGAACAGATATGGCACACTTCTGGACCTACTGCAAAGGTACTTCTTAATAGTACAGGTAATTACATACAGTTATACATTTAACTATTTAGGTTTAACAGATGCTGGTAATGGCCAACGAAGAATTTTCTCTCTGTCAATTAATTAATATTGTTATCATTTCAAATTATAGGAGCAGTATGAAATTTTGGAGGTATACCAGACTTTTTTCCTTTTTAATTCTAGCTGATCATTCAGTACACAGTCAGGTTTCTTGTGAACATAGCTGTATATTTCTAATTGAAAATGGTTCAAATGGCTCTGAGCACTATGGGACTTAACATCTGAGGCCATCAATCCCCTAGAACTTAGAACTACTTAAACCTAACTAACCTAAGGACATCACACACACCCATGCCCGAGGCAAGATTCAAACCTGCGACCGTAGCGGTCACGCGGTTCCAGATTGAAGCGCCTAGAACTGCTCGGTCACACTGGCTGGCCACTTCTAATTCTTCTAATAAAACCATCTATACTCCTTTTTCAGCTAAAGGAAATGTCATTAAGTTGTCTTTGATGCTTATCTCTGTGTTTCCATGTTGGATAATGTGAATAGCAAAAGTTGACTTATTTAGGTTGTTGAGCCTTAGAGCATCCCATGTGTTCATGATATTGTACATTAAAACTCTTACTAGTTTGGCTAATGTAAAAGTTGGAGCACACAGAACAATTTAGTTTATAAATGCCAGACCTGCGGTATACTTCAGTTTTTGAATTTAAGTTGTGAACAATTTTGTCTTTCATTTTATTGTTCGCGGAAAAACTAATTTTGATATTTTATTGCATGTAATAAGTTTGCAATCTGATATGATGCTTTATCAGTGAATGGTAAGCAGACATATTTCACAGAGTTTTGAGGAGATATTTGTGCTAAATTACTGTTTGATTTGGACTTAGAGATATATTTGTCACTGTATTTGCTTTAATTCTGGTGTGATGTTTAGTGATGGTGCCAGAAATGTAACCATCACTGTGGGTGATTAGTTTCATTGTTTCTAGTTCTTGTGGTTTATCTTCAGTGTCAAGGGATTTTTTCCATCCATTGAACATTATCGTATAATACATAACTGTGTGTTGCTCAGGGTGACATGATTACCTGTGTTGTGGTACCCGCTGTAGTGGGTTTTCTTTACATGTTAAACTTATATTTACCATTGTATTTACTAATTGTTTTATCCAAGAAATTTATGCCATTATCAGTTCCATGCTCAACAGTAAATTTTATGTTTTTGTGGGATTTGTTAACCTCTTTCAAAAACTGATTAATTTATTCTACAGTTCCATCAAGTGTTTGTAATACACGAGACTTTTTTCTTTACTGTCATATTGGCATTAAAAAGGATGTTTCTAAATGGTTTGTGCAAATGTTGGCTAGACACCTGCCTATTGCAAGGTCATCTTTCTGATCATATAAATTGTTATTAAAGCTCAACTAGTTATGTGACAGCACTAAGATTATAAGTTGAACTATCTCGTAAATTTCAGGTATACTGATCTTTTTATATTTAAGCATGTTATTTTTAATTACTGAGATAATTTCTTTTACCGGTATATTTGTAAACAAGTTAACTATATCAAAGAATGTGAATGTGGCTATGTGTGGTATGGGATGTCTTTGATGTTTCCTGAAATCTCATAGCTATCGTTTTCACAAAAATTATCTTCAAATGTAAAGGCCTTGGTGAGGATCTCTTTAAGTTTTCTTACTTATTTTGTAGCAAGGACTCTTTACAAGATCACAATCAGACATACAGGACAACGTTCTTTGTGAATCTATGATTGTGATCGAAGTTCTGAGGCTGGAGGGTACTTTATTGTGCATTCAGATTTTTCAATTTTGATTAGGAGGAAGTTGCAATCTCTGAGGACTTTTTTATGCTTAGCCTGTAATTTTAGGTTTGGGTCGGTATTAATTTCTTTTATGTTATGTTTCTGAAAAATCTAGTGTTTATTAATGTAATCGTCTTCATACAGTATCACTACAAGAGCTTTGTTCTCCTTGAGTTTTTTTATTTATTTTTCTGAGATCAGCTGAGTCTTGTGAAAATTTGCATTGTGTCTGGTTTGTGATTGTGTGTTTCTGGTTTAGTTTGTTTATTTTATTACCTACTACATTTTTACTGCAATTATTTAATTTAGTTATGTTACATACAATTCTGGTTTTAACAATTACTCCTTTACTGTTAATTTTTATTTGTTTTACAGGTAATGTTATGTTTTGGGCTCTTGTTTAGCAGGTTTTGTCGAGAATGACTGAAACTAATAGTTTCGAAATTGATAACTCTATCAAAGAGACAATCTTCATAAGATGATGGGTTATTGTATGACTTCTTGCTTAATATTACGGTTTTTAATTTTCTCTTTTGTCTTTGTGGTATGATATAATGTTTTGTTCTAATGAAAACACCAGTTTCGTCTATAATGCATGTGAAATACACCGGAAACAGCAAGTTATTCCGTTCTAAATGAAGAAGCTCTTTCTGTTTATACTGAGCTCTCATTTCACTACATAACCAACACAGTTCACATTTTACGTTTGCTAGATGTACGGTTTTACTGATGTTCTTGACATTCAATTTGATATACTTGGGAATCGCTCTTACAGCTAGACACTTTTTGTTAAATGCTACAGCAAGTATTACTTTCATTAGCTGAAGCTTGCACTTTTCAGAAATCATGCACAATTCTCTTTAACTGGCAGCGTAATGACAACATTATTTTATCAACCTTGGTGAGAGAACACCTCAGCTGTTTTCATAAATTACACTGTTGGAGCAGCATTGACTTTTTTGGAAGTTTTACATTTGTGTATTGAAGTTTCTGTGATTGCATAGTTTGCGAAAAGGTTTGCATATGCGTCCTAAAATATAACAAAGTTTTTTTGATTTCAAAGTTATATACTTATATATGCTCTACAAATTGAACTTTACATATTATAAGATGAAGGTTTGACTGATCAATCCTCGTTGATCAATGTTGATGTAAACAAATGTATCTGCCATCTTGTATTTAGTTCAATGATCAACATGGAATGTAAAAGAAAATCATACCTCTGCCTTATAATATGTACAGGAGGGCTTTTCATGAAGTAAATACAATGTATAGAGCATATATAAAAACTTTGGAATATTTTAGGATATAAATGTAAAATCTTTCATAAATTATGCAGTCACAAAAACTTTGTTCTATTTTAGGACACAAACATAAAACTCATAAAGAAGTCAATGCTACCACCTGCTGATGGGCTCAGGCCCGATATTAGTACCAGCAAAAAAAACACACCACCACCACCACCACCACCACCACCACCCCACCACCCCACCACCACCACCACCACCACCACCTTGTGGCTGATTGCAGTACTTCTCCTAAAGAGTAATTCATGAAACCAGATGTGGCATTCTCTAACCAAAATGGATAAAATATTTCCTAACTGAAATTCTTCCAGTAATGTATTAGTGGCACAGGATTTTCCCAGATACTGATTTTTTCTTTCTTTTCTGGTTTTTGCTAATTCATTCCATAACCATTTGAATTCCATGTTTTGTTGAGTAGCCTCATCCCCCAGAAAGTTTGATACTACCCAAGTTCTTTGCCTTTTCTCGAAATTTTTGTTGTACTAATTCTTGTACTTTTCCTCCAAACTGGTAAGTGTATCTTGTGAACAAATTGGTTCACCATTTTCACATCTCTGTTCTAATAATTTGATACGGCCTTATGCCTCTGAGATTTGATCCTTTACATATCTGCATACCTTCTCAGTCAAATCATGTAACAGGTCTACATTAATGTGTAATTCTTTAATATGACCGTGTATTTCACACTTCACCAAGACACACTGCCATAAAATTTCAGTGTGTATCTCCTCTTTTAATGCTGATAGCTTTTTGTCTAATTTATTACCTAGCCTCAACTCAATTTCCGATTTCAGAACCTCACAAGTTTCCCAAATCTCTTTCTTTAGCTCCTCTTCTAATTTCTCATTATTATTTTCTGGCTTAGTTGCACAGTCTTGTTTTTGAAGCATTTCACTATTAAGGTTATCACCTTAAGCTGTAAAACCGTTTTCTGTTTTATTATTACAACTTTGCAATAAAAATTTCTCTATTCATTCCCTGTCCCTCATGGGCTATTTTTCTAGTCATGCAAGTACAGTAGGTCTGTAAAGTCATGGTGCAGTTATAAACGCTTGTTGTGGCAAACAGAAACGAAAGGCTGAAACTTACACTACAATGGACAGTATGGCAAAGAGTTTCAGTAGTATGATGTTTAAGTAATATGATGTTCAATGGTGTGTGTGTGTGTGTGTGTGTGTGTGTGTGTGTAAGTCATGACGCAACCCAACAAACCATGTAACAGCAGCAGATAAGGCCACGTCAGTCAAGATGTTGGCGATACAGAGAAAAGTTGTGTACTTTGTAGCTTGCTTATAAAAACACATTAATCAGTGGGAGACCCAGTTAAAGGATGCTGGCAGTTTGCTGACAAATCCTGTTCTGGTAGGCATTCACTATGCGCTGAGTCTGTAGAAGCTGTACATGATAGCTATCTAATGAAACAAAAAAAAAGGAGTGTGTGTAACCTTGACAATTAGGCCTAAAAATAAGTTCAGTTCATAAGGTCTGAAAAAAGGTCTTCTTTTTAGGGTTACAAATTGTAGTTGTTGCACAATATCAAACTGACTGATAGACCCAAACGATTCAAGTTTGTTACAGATTTACTTAATAAGATCGATTATGATGAACGATTTATGAAGAAGACTGTGTGTAGCAATGAGGCCACATTCCCTGTCTGTCATATTCATCATTGTAACATCAGAATATGGGCTTCTGAAAATCCTTGTACCTTCACTGAACATGATCGTCCACCCATAAAATCAACACATGGTGTGCCCTGGTGCATAAGTTTTAGACCAATTTTTCTACGTGGCGCAGACTACGACATCAACAACTACCTTGACATGGTGCACTTGAATGCAGTGGCAATGCCACAATTTCCAGAATGTGTTATCTTTGAACTTGATTGTGCTCCTCTACACTACGCCAACAATGTTTGCAAGTTTTTGGATACAGAATTTCCCCCACGATGAATGGGAAGGGGTGGTTTTAACTCATTGCCACCATGATCCAGACCTAACATCATTAGACTTTTACTTTTGGGTTTATGTGAAGCAACGTGTGCACAGTGAATGTACCATCAACATTAATCACAGAATCACTGATGCTATTAGCTCTGTTACACCAAATGAACTGTATTAAGCACAGCTCACCTTAAGATGAGAACTGTGTGCTGGTGATGAACTGCCTGCTGGTGTGCTGCAGATGCATCACATCAATCAGCTATCGCAGGCTGCTGTTGTAGTGCGGCTGGCGACCAGAAACTGTGTGGTGCCGTAGGCTGCATGCTGAGTCGGGAGGCAAGCGCAATGTTCATAGACTGCTATCCTGTCACCACTCTTCTTCACAGAACTCAACCAGACATCTTCCTTATTGTAAGATCTTTTTCTTCTGTCACACAGATACAGTCCTTAATGCTGAAGTTTTGTTACTATAATCAACTGTGCTATTCTGTTTAATCTTTATTAGCACTCTTCTTTTTCTTCCCAAATTCTTGGCAATTTGTTTCTCTTTATTACTTTAACAATTCTTCTCATTTCATTCTACTACATGTGTACAGCTAGACATTTTATTATTAGTGTCGGTTGCCCTTGGCAACTGTACTTCTTCTCGAATATAAGTGTAAAATCTTTTTTAAATTGCTGTTCTTTTTTTGACCTTCCACTCTCAATCTACCATATTTCGTTTGTCTTGGCCTATATGGTCAAAATATGCACTGGTTTCACTTGGTTTGGGTCTTAGCTTATCCACAGACTGGATGTGTTTGTTATCACGTCTGCACACAAGGGCTATCAAAGTTTCTTTACTCCTTGAATTCCACGCATGCTCGCCCAACACAACTTCATCGACTATAAAGTCACCTATGTTATTTATTACAGGATCCACAGGTGGTCCTGTTATTCAGTTCCAGACCCCCCCCCCCCCCCCCCCCTTTGTTTTGCCTTGATGGGGTACTCTACCGTAATGATTTAAAAAAAAAAAAGTACTGAAAGGAGCTCAATCCTGATCTAGCACCTCAAACACCTATTCCCACTTAAAACTTATATTCTCTCATAAATTAACAATACAGCTTGGTCATATTACATCGTCCAGCCTTACAGAGCTCAATTCAAACATTTGCATCTACCTCAAGTACGTGTTCCATACCAAGATCAACAACAAGAAGAACAAAAACAACTGAAGAATATATCAAAGACACATTTTTACATTGTTAATTCAAGTATTATGTCTTCTCCATGAATATTTTTCATGACACTTTCCACTCATGGCTGCACAGAATAACATATGCCCACTACAGCAGGTGGAGAAATGCGCTGACTATCCACTTCCACTCGGCAGGCAGCTCGGCACAAACAGAAAGCCTAGCGGCAGTCTACTGCTCTCAACCACTCTTCCTTAATTTAAAACCTGTGTCTTTCCTCACATGGGTATTTTCATCTCTCGCAGAGCCTAAGAGGTGTACACTGCCATTTTCCACTCTAAATGACACGTACCACCAACAATAACACTATCTCCATTTGCGTACATGTTCTTTTTTATTATTATTATTTTTGTGACCTTATCCATTGCAACTGGGAAAGAGATCAGGACATGTCAGGCATGTCTGGCAAACATATCACTAACAAAATGATATATTCAGATATGTAAAGTTACACCAAACAACTTGTCATGTCTAACATACACTAATATTTTTCCCAGTTGCATTTGGTAAAGGCTCAAAAGCCTAAATTTGGGAAGTAATAAAAAAACACGCAGTCAGATGGTGGCAATGTTACAACAATAAGCTGTTTGAGTGTTCCAAGAAGATCCAAAAGTAACAGAAGCAATTTGTTTGCAAAGCACATTCACATTCACTTTCAAGAAAACAGTCACTTATTCCTTTGGTTACAGTGTACATATTTTAACCTTTGTATTCTATGATCAACAAATAATTAATGCTGGATACCAACAATGCAGAAAAAAACAAATAGCTACTTACCTTAAAGAAGACACATTAAGTTGCATATTATTGTGTCTGTCTGCCACTTAACGTGTCTCCTTTACAGTGGTTAGCAATGTATTTTTTCCTAAATTGTTGATATTCCTACCTGGAATTTCCATTCTTTAATTGGTTCCGAATGGAATACATGAAATTAAGACATAAGTCATCAAAGAAACCAGGAAATACCACAGCTCAATAGCCAGGAATATTTTAATAACTGTGGCATTTCAGCCATGAAAGTTTACAAGTGATAATTAGATAGTTTACACCACCAAACGTCATTAATATCAAATACACAAGACCAAAGGAAATTAAAAATATCAACAAGTTGCTAAGGCAGCAATATTTTTCTATGACAGTGTTTCTAGCAGGTTAGTAAAATATTGTGAAAGCTAGATAGAACTAACCTTGAACTATATTCATATCAGTCCTTCACTCAAGGGACATTTCTGGACAAACTTCAATACGAATTAGGAACGTCATACGTAAAAATGGGGATAACCGAGGCTTTACTCTCTTTCCAATAAAACAATAAATAAAAAATGATGTGAGTGATTATTCACTTCTCTCTCAAAATTTAATAACTGGTTTTCAGTTTCACATGTGGCAACTGACATATACTCATACAAATGAAAACCTAGCAGAACTAAAAACAACCAAAATGATCCTGCTCGTATATTTTGTGACTTTATTGAAGCCTTTTATGTAACTAAACGGTTCAATTTTGTAAAATAAATCTGCAAATTTTCTTCACAATGAACAGCCAACTGCATGTCCTAAAATGAGTTTTTGGCTTCAAAGGACATGGTGACAAATTAATACTAATTAATCACAAAAAGGAGAAATATGAAATCATTTACAAAGCAGTGTAATCTACATTTTGAACATGACGAAAGACAGTCATTGTAAACAACATGTAAGAAACAAGTGAAATTTCAAACATACGTACTTGTTCTCCACAAATCCCTGAATGCAGAGATCGAGTTCATCTGTTAAAACGCACCACCATCTTTCAAAGAACACCACTTTCTGGAAATAGAGGAAAGATAGTCTTAATTACTTCATAAAATATACCTTTGAGCTAAGATTTATTTATACAGTGATTGTTTTTTACTCATGCAATTAGTTGCACATCCAAGCACTCTTTTCTTTGCTGCACTAAAGGGGAGGGGAGGGGGGAGGGGGGGCAACAGCAACTTACCTAGTGATGAGAGTGGGGAGGGAGTGGGGTGCTAAACGTTATGTTACCCCCCCCCCCCCCTACCTGCCCCCAAACACACACACACTTTTTCACTAGAATGCAATATTTAATAATTCTTCTACAATAACTTGCTGAATTCACAGCTGTAAATGAATTTTCTTACTAGAATACAACAAATTAAAAAAAGTGTTATGTCTTCTTCTTCTTCTTCTTCTTCTTCTTCTTAAAATATTCAAACAAAAAATGTTCTAAGTACTAAGACATTCCTTTGATTTTATCTCATACTCACAGGGCTGGCAACATAAACATGACATTTACAAAACTCTTTTTTAACTATCACATCCCTTGGATCTTGACCTTCTGCATATGACTGAGAGCTAAATAAGAAACAGCAGGTTTTCTTCCAAGTTCCAACCTGTCACTAAACTGCTGAACAGCTGACTGATGTCACGAAGGTTTTCCGCTACAAGTGTGGGGAATGCGTCACAAAAAACACACCATAGCTAGAATTAAACTGCAAAGTAAGTAAGTCTCTTTTACATCAAATTGTATGCCATTTAAATAAACTCAATCTACATCTATCAGAATAGCACACACATTCACATATGAATAGCCACATAAAGCAACAAAATTACTACCCTAGCTGCTGTCTCGTTCTGGAAACCATTAATAATGAGCTATCTCAATAAAAGTGATTTTCCTTGTGGCAATTATCATAGGATGGTTTTTGAAAGTAACGATCAAATAATTTGTCCTCGTTATAAAGGGTATTTGGAACATCAGCTCCTCAGAAACTGTGTACCTCTACTTTCAGAAAACACCACAATTGCAACCACAAAAGTAATGGGGTAACTTGTGTCTTAGTGCTATATTACAAGGTTCGGGAGTGGGTTAAGAGACAGGAAACTGCTTGATAAACAGGAAGAAAATAACATCTAAGGCCTAAGATGTAACTTCCAAATGCTTCGGGATAATGTGTCAGACTTGGTTACACTTTATATCAACAATGAATAACAATAACATGGGAAGGCTATATTGCTATTCATCATATAGAGGAAGCATTGAGTTACATTTTATAAGAACAATGAATAACATTAATATGGGAAGAATATATTGCTACTCATCACATAGAAGCAGCGTTGAGCCAAAGACAGGCACAATGAAAAGACTGCTAAAATATTAAAGCTTTCAGACGAAGTCCTTCTTCTGCATTAAAAAACAATACACATTCACCCCAGCTTAGCTCACACATACATGACCACTGTCTCAGAGCACTGGGGTCCAAATGCGACTGCATCTACGTCTCACGAAGCAGCAATCTGCTTGGATGAGGCAGTGTGTAAAGACGTAGCATGTGGAGGAGAGAGGGTGGAGGATCAGGTTAGGGGTAGGGGATGATGCTGGTGCTGCCTGTGAGACTACCTAAGGAAATGGTGGGACAGGACAGTGGGCTGCTAGGAGCAGCATCAGGAGACTTGCTAGACGAGGGTGGAAACGGAAAGGAGGAAAAGGGGGGGTAGAGAAGAGAGAAATAACTTCTAGGTGTACTGGCAAGATAGAAGATGTATGTACTGTAGTGGGAGCTGGGAATGGGGTAGGCAGGAGGAAGAACGAAAGGCTGAGGTGAGAGGGGATTCAGGAACGATGGATATATTGTAGGAAGAGTTCCCACCTGCTTGTTGGCCTGTTAGCAGTCATGCCCAGGTAGAATGGAGCACAATGGTTGCAACTTTGTAGATCTCACAGCTTCTTGCACAGGTGGCCTTGGATGGGGTGAGAGAGGCCAGTGATAGGATTGTAGTAGGTGGTAACAGAAGAATGTATGGGACAGGTCTTGCATTGGATCTATTGCATGGATATGAGCCAAGTAGCAAGGAATGGGAACTGGGGTGGACTAGGGATGGACAAGCATATTTCATAGGTTGGGGGCGGGGGGATAGTGGAATATCACTGTGGGAGGGGTTGGGAGGATATTTTTCATTTCATTTTTGACTATATCCCATCCTGTCCTGAAATATCCCAGCTACTGTCCTCCCCAACCCTCCTACACAGATATCTTGTTGCCTGCCAGTCCTAGATAATACTCTTAATCTATCACTACCACTCTCCTGCTCCTAGCCCCTTGCCTGATGGCTCATATCCCAGCTACAGACACAGATGCAATATCTGCTCCAGTCCTATCACTGGCATCTCCTATTCAATACTAGAAATTGAATAACAAAATGACAACTGATACATACATTCATAGTAACCTACACATGTTGCATACCTGCATTGTGTTCACTCCATTTATAAAAGTTATTTCACATGGTTGCCTCTGTATGGCAAAAAAACTCTGTGGCAAAATCTGTTCTAATCTTGAAAGAAGCAGCCATGATCTCTTGCATGGTAGATTTAGTTATTACTGGTGGACCACAAACAGATACAACACTGTAACAGCTCAAGCGGAAGACAACATTCCCTCCAGGCACGTCCACATACAAACATCAAAAAATGTTTTGCATCACCCCCGTTCCCAGAATTCCTGAAGATATATGTTGACTGTGGATATTGTATCACAGACACAGTCCCTTTGACTGTTCAGGGATGTCACTAAAACCACCCAAAGACGTAAACAACCATGCATGAGCAGCACCTAATAGACGGAGGGGGTCCAACAGCCGATCAGTTCCAGTCATTCCACCAAGAAGGAGGTACACGGCTGGTGTTGTCTGTATCTCAACAATGCCTAGCCGATCAATACCGTGGTTCAATCATGTCCGCATTGTTACTTTGTGCCAGGAAGGGCTCTCATCGAGGGAAGTGTCCAGGCGTCTCAGAGCAAACCAAGGCGATGTTGTTCAAACATGGAGGAGAGACAGAGAGACAGAAACTGCCCAAGGGCTACTACTGCAGTGGATGACTGCTACCTATGGATTATGGCTCGAAGGAACCCTGACAGCAATGCCACCATGTTGAATAATGCTTTTCGTGCAGCCACAGGATGTCGTGCTACGACTCAAACTGTGAACAATAGGCTGCATGATGTGCAACTTCACTCCCAACGTCCATGGCGAGGTCCATCTTTGCAACCATGACACCATGCTGCATGGTACAGATGGGTCCAACAACATGCCGAATGGACCGCTCAGGATTGACATCATGTTCTCTTCACTGATGAGTGTCACCTATGCCTTCAACCATACAATCATCGGAGATGTGTTTGGAGGCAACCCGATCAGACTGAATGCTTTAGACACACTGTCCAGCGAATGCAGCAAAGTGGAGGTTCCCTGATGTTTTGGGTTGGTATTATGTCGTGCCGATGTACGCCGCTGGTGGTCAAGGAAGGTGCCGTAACAACTGTACGATACGTGAACGCCATCCTGTGACCGATAGTGCAACCATATCGCCAGCACATTGGAGAGATATTCACCTTCATGGGTGACAATTCATGCCCCCATTGTGCACATCTTGTGAATAACTTCCTTTAGGATAACGACATCACTCAGCTACAGTGGCCAGCACATTCTACACACACAAATACCAAACATGCCTAGGATAGACTGAAAAGGGCTGTTTATGGGCGATGTGACCCACCAACCACTCTGATGGATCTACGCCAAATCACAGTTGAGGCATGGGACAATCTGGACCAACAGTGCCATGATGAACTTGTGGATAGTATGCCATGACGAATACAGGCATGCAAGACAATGTGCTACTGGGTATTAGAGGCACTGGTGTGTACAGCTATCTGGACCACCATCTTTGAAGGTCTCACTGTATAGTGGTACAACATGCAATGTGCGGCTTTCATAAGCAATAAAAAGGCCAGAAATGATGTTTACATTGATCTCTATTACAATTTTCTGTACAGGTACCGGCACTATCAGAACTGAGGTGATGCAAAACTTTTTTTGATGTGTGTATTATAGTGTTGCCAGATTGTGTAGATGGCCAGACTTAAGAATTCTTAAGGAGCAACTAATTTTTTTGCTGTCAAATGTAAACAATAAGTTTACTTGGGTGAGCAATGGCTTGCCCAACTTACAAAAAAAGGTATTACAGAAAAAGTATTCAGTATTATACATACAGACTGCAAAAATGAAAGACATAAGAAAGATGTAGACAACATTTCAAAAACCCATTATGACTGATAATGTTAGCAATCTTCCCAAGTGTCGAACTGCCTTGCATCACCAGTTATTTTGGCAGCAGAGAATGTTGCTGTCTTCAGCTGATTTCTGTGGGATGGACACTGGGTAAAAATTATCTCTCTACTGTGTTGAAACTAAATGAAACAGCACACATCTGCAGGATATGTGAAACAAGGAGTGGGAACCTACTGCTGATTGAAAGCTTCATCAGTACGAAAGCCATCTTGAAATACAAACAGTGGTTGGTTAAGTATCCCATAATAAAGGTAAGAAAAAAATTTTCTTGTCTTGGCAGAGAGTTGATAATGATATGAAGCAAAGTTTGTTTTAATTATGCTGAATAAAATATGTGTGAATAGTTCCATGTTCTAGATTTGACCAATTTCTTTTTACATTATGAGTTAAATGTAAGCAAGTTTTACCATGCATTCATACAACTGATTCACCTCTACAGGTAATTAACCCACTACCTTCAATGCGGATGTACACTTATGTTCGACCTCCAGAGAAAGTAGGATGGGGACAGCAGATAGGTGGCATTGCGTGGGAGTGAGAATCTGCCAAGGAGCATGGTCTGCATTTTTGCAATAAACACTGTGTCCAGGTGGCACTGCGGGTAACGCAACTGCCTGGTAACTAGGGGGTCACGGGTTCAAGTTCCAGCCCAGCATGCATTTTCACTCACTGTTACTGACCCTGCATAAAGTCTCACTGCAGCTAATATCATTAGTTCCTTCCCTTTCCCTTCCTTCCTTCCTCTCCACTTACAACAGCTCTCATAGCTGCAGATTCAGTGTGTTGTGTTCCTCCGGAAATTTCCAAAACAAAAGACCCCATGCTCATATAATAACTATAAGTACTTCCTCAGGCTTCACTACTTCGGAAAGACCAGAAGAAGAGCAAAATTAACATTTTATTTTTAGGTAATGATGCTGAAATGGTAAAAATGGAAATGCCATGTGGCTAGGGCCTCCCGTCGGGTAGACCATTCGCCTGGTGCAAGTCTTTTTAGCTGATGCTACTTCAGCGACTTGCGTGTCGATGGGGATGAAATTATGATGATAAGGACAACACAACATCCAGTCCCTGAGCGGAGAAAATCTCCGACCCAGCCGGGAATCGACCCTGGGCCATTAGGTATGAGATTCTGTCACGCTGACCACTCTGCTACCAGGGGCGGATGCTGAAATGGTTATCAGGGGGATGACACACAATCCCCATGTGCGATATTTTCTTTATTTTACACTGTCATTACCACAGTAAGTTGTGTTGGTCATTATGACACATTTTTTGTTTTACGAGATTTCCTTCTGGCAGCACATGATCCTTCTGTTTTTGCTTTGGATGATCCTGTGTTTATGTGGCTTGTTCTTTTTCTGTATTCTAGTGAGGAACTACTGAATCTTAACATCTACATTTGTCAAATTATTTATCATACTTACATAAAAAGTTGATATTACCATTCGCAGACTCAGTAGTTGCAGCTTACAAGTTATGGAAGATATACATTTGTGCAGATGCTTCAGCTGTCAATCTGCATCTCCTCCAACATGCTATGGTTGTTCACAACAAAGCCTCCATAACTATTGTTGTCCCCTCCCCTACCAAGCCATCTGCACAGCTATGGTCTAGGTTATTTTGTGTGCTCTGTAGCAAGAATTCAACAAGTGTTGTAAGCTATTACAACAAAGGTAACTAACTTGTTTGTCCAATGAGCCTTCAGTATCTTCAAAGCCACCACAAGGTCGACTCTTCAAATTATGGACCAATTTCGTACACTTTTACTGCTTAAGGAAGTAACAAATTCTTTGTGAAAGGTAGTAGAGACCATTCTGACCTAAGGGAAGAACAGAGTTTTCAACATGTGATTTGATCACGTAGTGTAAATATTTGAACAAGTCATCTATTGAGGATATATATAATGCATTTAACTTCGGAATATACACATGTAAGAAATAAGCAATTCAATCTAGGCACAATGCTTGAATGAAGAGTATTCAAAGGAATATCAATTGCTGTGTAACACATGAAAAGTATACAAACAGCATTAAGGTACTACAAACAGTGTCTGAAATTTATTTATCATCCTGAGAGATACAGTAGTCTTCTTATGCTGTCAAAACGTAAGCTGAAATATTCAATTCCAACAGGTATAAATCCATTTAATAAAATATGCTTGTTCTTTACTTCATTACATTAGATTGCATTAGATACACCATTCAATCTATGGATCAATAGTGAGGAAGTGCTCATGGATGTAAACTTGTCAGAACACAAAGAGACAAGGAAACACAATTTTCAAATCAGCTCGTGTCTGATTAAATATTCACTTAGGATATCACTCCAAAAGTATCACCATGCTTTGTAGCCTACTGGATCCCTTTAAAACAGCCTGGCCTTTATGCACCAGCTGTTTCTCATAATCAGTACTAGTTATATCAGTGTGTGCGAAATATGTTCCAGAACAACTGTGATATACATACAAAATCTTCTGAGACAAATCACAGTTAAAACTCAAATTTTCAAAGATAATTACTATCTTCTTCATCTGGGGATGTGCATGCATGTGCACATACAGTATCTACAGCATTCAGTGTGAGCTTGGGCTATGGTACATGGAGCAGGCCCCTGCTGGAGCACATCAGGTCTGAGGCAGAGTGACAAATTGGCAATCACTGAGCACAGTTTGGGAAAAAAAAGCTGCATGTTGGATTCTGAATGAACAAGAGTGCTTTTTAATCAAATGTAGTTTGTGACAGCACAATAAAGGAAACCATCAAATTTAGGGCTAATAACAGCCTCAGAAACAGAGATGGTGGTGATTAATAAAGTTCTGTTTCGAACGTGTTACTGACCATAACACACTGTGAGCACTCAGAGCTGAGAGATATCTGTACAATGTGCTAGTTGGAATCTGACTGAATGTGCTGGGATTCAAGCACACTCCCTCAACCGCTCCAGCCTGTGCTGGGTCAATGGCAAGGACAACTCAACTCACTGCAGCACCTGTATAAGGACAACCAAGATGCCATTTCAACACTTTGCCAGTAGATGGCGGAAGCAACAGTCATCGAAACATCGCAGCTTTATGACAAACTGATTTGTATGGAAACACGAGAACTTTATATTAGTTCAAAACACACAAAAGACGACGAGGTCTTACATATACATGTTGACACCAATGACTTATTTCTTTGGTTTTACTATTTTGTTGTATATTTGGTATTCTATGTGGTTCATTAATACAGGATGCCACAATCCCTTCAGGTCAAAATAATAGCAACAATAAAGGGTAGAACTGAGTATTTTGAGAAAAGAAACAAGTGGTTGGAAGAGTGTATTTCAGCAGTATAAGGTCTCGAATGAACAATGTTTGTGAAGTAAATGTTTGTAAACTGCTTATGCTTCACACTAAAGCAATTGCCTGAAAACTGACAACCATAACACTATCTTGAAAAACAATACACTATTGCCTAGACTGTATTCACAGAGGAGTTGACTGATTGTAAAAGGTATAGCATTTCTCATTACAAAAAAACTGAAGACATGTATTTAATGTATGATGTTGCAGCATGCAGTGCCCAGAAAGTCGTACAAATGTACAGAGAAAAGATTCATAGTATGTATCTTGTGAACTGGAAAAAAGTTATCAGCACATACAGGAAATTACAAGAAATTGGATTATTCATGCCACAGACAATCGGCAAACATTCTCAACAAAGATTTGTTTCGAGAGTAGAATTTGAGGAGACAGTGTTGGATCCTGTGACAGAACATTAATCAAGCACCAGGGTCATTCCATGTCAAACGTACCAGATTCAGAGATGGTCCCCACACAACCATTTCTGAATCCAATGCCATTTTTGGAGTAGGTTCAACTATAGCTTGGATCAACATGTACAAAGCTTCAACTCGATTTCTTTCATTACAGTTCTTCAGCTTCTCTTAGACAGAGGTCTTAGTTTTCACCATCTACATGCATGCCAGAATGTTAACTGGATAACTTTTTCAAAAAGTGCTCTTACCTTATAAGATCCTGCTTTTGTATACTTAAACAACATTTTTTGCTGAATAAGAACACATTACTAATTAGATCTTTAAATACAGAGTCCACCAGAAAAATGTATATACACTTTATGGAAAGAAAAGTATTACTTATGTATGTATTTTACATTTAATAATTGATCACACATGTTGCACCACCTTCAGTTTAACACAAGATTACTTTAAATGTTCAAAATGTTCACTGTTGGCAGCTACATACATAACAAAATGACGAGCGCTCGCTGCAACCACGTCAGTCAATGTTACAGAGGAGATAGCTGCACATATCGCTGTAATCTCCTGGCAAAGTTCCTCCAGCATGCATGGCTAACATCGATAGAAGTTATCTTTTATGGTTTCCCACAAGTAAAGGTCCATAGGTGATAGATCTGGTGACCATGTGGTAGTGTGGTGGCACTCCATCCTGTTGGTAGAAGACCTCTTATCAGCTCCATAAAGCACACGTAAACCTGGCAAAACTGATGTTTGTAACATTTCCAGGTACATTTCTCCAGTGACAGTAGCATCAAAGAAAAAGGGTCTTACTAAGCCCCTATATGATGGTCCACACCACACATGAACCCCTGGTAGATTGACTGCTTTATCCACATAAACATGCCGATTTTCCAGTGTCCAGTACACAATGTTATGCCAATTCACGGTTCCATTAAGTTTAAATTGTGCCTCGTCACTCCACACTACCTCCGTCCCAAATTGATCATCGTCAGTTACCATTTGCTGATACCATTCGCAAACTTGCATTCAGTGGTCGGGATCAATATCATTAATCGTGTGCAGTAATTGTGGAATGTAAATTTTCCACTGTGCAGCTAACAGAATTCTTCGTACACTTGTACTGCTAACCCCCACTTCATGTGCACATTGCATAGCAGACTTCTGTGGTGAATTGGCAAATGTTTCAACACGAGAGCTGACGAAGCAGGACTGGTAGCTGTATGCTGTCTTACTGATCTTGCTTTGTGAATATCACAAATAGTTCCATGCAATTGCAACGACAATATCAATATCTTGATAGAGGCTCTTAAGTAAGAGGATCATACATGTTACCTCTCTTAAGTGGATATACAATAAACAACGAATAAGATGTGCTAATATTTGATGGTGTCTTGAATATAAACAGAAACAGAGTTACAATGAAAGGTTATAGTTTCTCATTAAAGTGATGGTACGTTATGTAAACTGAAAGAATAAACCTAAACAACTTAAGCTCATGGTGCTGGAACAGAAGAAATTATATATAAGAGTGCATCTAACTAATTTATTTAAACACACAGTTCACGAGATATGGTGTCATAAACAATGAGATGCCATCATATGAATACATGCAGATTCATTCATCCATCAATGAGAATGAGAGTACTTAGTGACTGGCATCAAACTATACATGATTTATAATTGTAAACATTTACAAAAAAGAAAAAATTCTCATTGACATGCCCCACAAAATGATGACAGAGAAAAATGTCATCACTTAGTACATTTATGCTGTTAATGCTGTAAAAACTGCTGCATCAGGCACGACATATTAATGTATTACTTCATTACTATTAACTCTATTCACAATATATTTTGCACACAGTATCCACAAACATCACTAAATGTGTGGGCAAATTTATATCACTGTGTGACATATAGTTCATGAGATTTAAGTCACAAACACTGAGATGGGTGAGACACTGCTGTGTCAGGCATGTATTTTGTTTTATTATTTCTGTTCTACTAAAGCTATTCACAATGTTTACATTTTGTAAACATATTTTTTTAAAAAAAGTGTATCAAACCTTGGGTGTACTCCAATGCAACATTGTATCACTATTTCAAATCAGTTGGCCAAGAACTTTCTGAGATTTGCTGTTACGTACAAATGAAAAGGAAATGTAAATGTTTCTTATCACATCTCAATGATTATAACACATATGCCATTTGAGTTCAATCACTTGCAGTTTCTGGTGTGACTTGCATTTGCAACGACCAACAAGGCGCAGGGACAATTGTTACAAATATACAGACTAAATTTGGAAAATCCATGCTTCTCTGATGGACAATTGTATATGGCTTGCTCATATGTTCCGAAACCTGCTTGATTTGTGTATGCACCAGGCAGGAAAAAACAAAAATATGTTGTATAGAAAAGCACTTTAATAAACAGATGATGAGACCAAACACCGTTTTTCTTTCTGTGGCATTGCAACACATGTCGGGTACAGTTAGTATTTAATAAACCTGACATATGTAAAGGATTAGCTAAGAATTTTCTGACAAAATTTATTCGTATAACAGTTTTGTGAATTTTGTAATGGAGACAACAACACGTCTGAGGTGTGGCATGTATAGTGTAAAATACCATTTTGTTGAAGCTATATGTTGCACAGCGGATCTACGACTGTCAAATGATGATCATAGACTACTGAAGCACATTTAATTACTGTAGTTTGGAAAGTAGGCCACACTTGTTGGCTGTGTGGTTTATTGTCTGAGCATGTTGATTAAATGGTAAGGGAGGTGGAGTAGCTACTGGATGGGGTGCTGCCAGTGGCAGCTTGCATTTGCCCACACTTGCTGTACTTGATATTTTCCCTGTGCAGCAGATTCCCACTTCGAAGTTTTGAGGGCCCCCTTGGAAGAAGACACCCTTGACAGTGCTTAAGAAAGTCACAGAACAAAAGTAGCTTAAGAAAGCCACAGAACAAAAGTAACTTGTGAGTAGGGTGTGCTATAAACTGTAACTCGGTTCGTTGCAAATGTTGTCGAAATATACTTGTCAACCAGATAGAATTGTTTGAAGACTTTCTTGTATGTAAAACGCAATACAATATCTGTGGTTTACAAAAGACAAAAGTGCTCTCATTTAGTAGTGTGCACAGAAGTAGCCTATTGCAGAGTTTTCAGCACTCAGCAACACACCAGAAAGGAAAATGCACTTATATGAGGCACACATGGTATACCTGGATGCCAATTTTTGGAAAGGGGGGGGGGGGGGGGGAGAGGAGCGGAGAGAGAGAGAGAGAGAGAGATTTTTTTCAAGTCAAGATGCAGGTTACAAGATAAAGGCATTTCACATTAGTCGCCTGCTCTCCAGCTAACATATTGCGCTAATAACCATCTGCAAGATTGAAATTAGAATTATATTAATACCTTCAGCTGCTAACGGGCATTGATATATATATCAACGGGGACCGATGAAAATGTGTGCCCCAACTGGGACTCAAACCCAGGATCTCCTGCTTACACCCCAACACACTCATTACTTGTGGAAGACATTCTTACCAAGTCCTGTAAGAGTTCGGGGAATATGTGTGCAACTGCACAGAGGAAGAAGGTCATAGCCAGTGTTGCCAGAACTATATACTTAATGACGATGTAAATAAAACAGAAAGAAACTTCCACATGGGAAAAATATATTAAAAACAAAGATTCCAAGACTTACCAAGCGGGAAAGCGCCGGCAGACAGGCACATGAACAAAACACACAAACACACACAAAGAATTACGAGCTTTCGCAACTGGCAGTTGCTTCGTCAGGAAAGAGGGAAGGAGAGGGAAAAATGAAAGGATGTGGGTTTCCCTCTCCTTCCCTCTTTCCTGACGAAGCAACTGCCAGTTGCGAAAGCTCGTAATTCTGTGTGTGTGTTTGTGTGTTTTGTTCATGTGCCTGTCTGCCGGCGCTTTCCCGCTTGGTAAGTCTTGGAATCTTTGTTTTGAACTATATACTTATATGGATATGGTGTCTGTTCTTACGGGACTTGGTAAGAACGTCCTCCACGAGTAATGAGTGTGTTGGGATGGCACACTATGAATGCAGTGTGTGGACATACAAGGTGAGAATGTGGGTTTCGCGGGAGACGTGCACAAGATAGTCCCTGCAGTCGCGCTTTCCTCTGTGCCCTCGGTGGCTCAGATGGATGGAGCATCTGCCATGTAAGCAGGAGATCCTGGGTTCGAGTCCCTGTTGGGGCACACATTTTCACCTGTCCCCATTGCTCTATATCAGTGCCCGTTGGCAGCTGAAGGTATTAATATAATTCTAATTTCGTTCCAGACGGCTTCAGGCTTTTGGACACGTCCGAAAGAACAGTCACCATCACCATATAAGTATCTGCAAGATTTTCTCACCTGCCTCAGATATGAACTGGTGTTTTGAAATAAAATGGTGGCTTGTCAGGCCATGATTTTTATTTACTTTCTTTTTTAAAAACCACTTTCTCTATAATCTCTTCTACAGTTGCTTGATGCATCTCTATAACTTCTCTATCAGTATAAACCCCCTGTTTGTATTGTATAATTTCTTCTGGGTCTTGTGTTTTAAAAACATCTACCAAATAAGATTCTAGCTCAGGTTATCCAGGACAATGTTCTAATATTGCAGCATACAGTCCTTGATTCCAAATGGCACACAGTTTTCTTGATTAATTCCTCGCAGTTACCATCCTTGATGGGTGTTGCAACCAACACCAGTTTGCCATTTTGATGTATTACACATACATGAACTGAGTGTACCAGCCAGGATTAGTAAGAAAAAAAAGCAAAAAAAGGGGTTTAAAAAAGGAAAAGAAGATAAAATTGGAATTTATTGCTTTTTTAAATTTCTTAATATTTATGAGTAAACAATTCGATATGAATTCCTATTAGTAATCTACTCAAAACAATAACCCAGTCTTACAACTCCTTTATTAGTGCCCCTTTCCATGCCCTGCCAGCAATGCACCTGCTGAAAGAATCTTGTCCATCTACAGGCTCATTTGGACAAAATTAATAAAAAAATTAGGAGAGAAAAGAACTGAGAAACTGGTGAAAATCTACAAATTTCTGCATGCTTCCAAAAAGTTGTTAATTGTTCTTTACTCTCAGTACAATTCTACATCAAGTTAGTTTTTTCTGGAAGTGTAAATGTTATTTTAGCTGCATTAATTAAATTGCAAGAAAAGTTAAAACACAATATTAATAAAATAAATTCTTGTGACACAACATATTTGCCTTCAATAAATATGATGGCTCCTTTTAATTCATGTAAGGCTAACTATGTAACATTTTGTATGTTAATTAAATTTTTGTATTAAATATAGTTGGGTTTTATTGATTTTTTTTTTACAATGGGTTTAAAAACCCAACCTTTTTGGGTCAGATTAAATTACAACAACCCTGGTACCAGCAGCACCAGCTGCAACACACCACTTTGGCCTGAGTTCAAAAAATTTTGAGAAGACCAATTCCAGCGCAACACATATTTAAAAATAAAAAAAAGCACCATCAACATAAGGAAGCCAATATAGTTACTCAGAATATGAACAAGACAGTATTAGCAATTTATTCAGTCTGATGTGAAATATAGTCCTTTCAGTTGTACAGGGTGTTTAGAGTACTAACTTTCTGGATTTTAATTTGTTTTATTGCTGCTTAATGCTTGAAGTTTATTCGTACATAACTACACTTGTATTTTTATGGGCAGAAAAAGTTTTCACTCATTTATCTTTCTGTTTATTCATTAATGTCACATTTAAGCATACACAATGTGTATGAAGAGTAATAACTGTGAGCAATTTTCTATCTGTCATAAGCAGGTAAGGGTCAAAAATTAAACTACATAGCTTCTGAAGCTGAAGACTCTTCTTTCTACATACAGAAAGATTAAATGCAAACAGTTGAGATATGGGCTACCAAAACTACATAAATTTCACACCCAAAACATTTTCACCTAATTGGTAGTTGAAGGGGGAGAGGAGGGATATATTGTAGTATCACAGTTAGATGGAAGAGTGTACTGAGTAATGCAGGGTTCAGTTCTAGTTTTGGGTTGGCAGCAAAACAGTGTTTCCACTTTAGGGAGAAGGAGAGAAGCTCTTTAACAAGCCCAGCATGACTGAATGCAAAAATGTGGTAAAAGACAGGCCCCTCTGAAATGAGGCTTTTGGAGGAGAGGTTCATGACTGTGTTACAGCTCTGTTTATGCACTAGGTTCGTTAAGACGGTGGGAGGAAGCTTGTGAGAGCGCAGTAGATTTACTTCTGCAAGACGGGGTCTGGCAAATGTGGAGGAGATTTGATAGACGGTTTTTGTAGTGGTGGTGGATAGTGGTAGTCTAACGTAAGAGTACAAAATGAACAGACTTGGCAGTTTTTGATATGGCACTGTGCATGCTGCTCTCGTTCCTGCATTTGCAGGTGGGATGCAGGAATTGGTACAGCAGAGTGGAAATATTTTACAGGTGGTGATGAGGTAGTGCAAAAAGATTTAGGACTCAGTTATATTATTCCATAGGGTTAAGTTCGTAAGGGCTGTGGAATGACAGAATTCAAACATGGAATCACTGTAGAAAGTTGGTGCAGCTCTAGATGTGTAATCTGATGGTCACACTATTTGGGAGGAATTCCACAAACTAAGCAGCAACATGGAAACAGTATGTGGGACTGGGTTCTGTATAAGGGTACAGAAACTTTTCTGTTTTCAAGCAGATGGAAGGAGCAAAAATAGAATGTGGAAAAATAAAAATTAGTAACAGAGCATCAAAACATGTGAATATTCTGAAAACTGGAAAAAGACAAAGCCTGATGAAGTATAGTGAAGGTAGGATGAAGCTACATGAAGCACAGTAGTAAAACATCAAGACATAAATAAGATGAATATGAAAACTGGATGAGATTAAAATGAATACAGAAATAGAAATAAATAATAAGACAATAACTGCATGGGATGTTGGTATGTAGTTACGAGTGAAGGAGGCAGCAGTTGTAAATGGGTTGGACATGATCAGTCTGGTGTGTGCATGGATATTGGGGAGAGAGGGGCAGGGGGCCGTTAAGAAGTCAGTAACATAAATTGTGAAATCCCTTGCCTTTTTGTTATGATGCACAGTAAAGCTTTTTTGCCTTTCCCACACCATAAAGAAGACACAATGTTGCCAATGTATTACCAGTTCACATGGATCCATATTGTACCTTATAATAGGGTGATCAAGTTATTTTCGGTGAAAACCGGAACACATTCACCCGGGTGCCAATGGACACCTCATTCCACCTGTACCCAGGTTTCTTAATTTTAAATATTAATGTTTAATCTAGATTATTTGTATAATTAATGACATTTAATAAACGTACACAGTAATAAAGAAATGTATTACGATTTTACAAAAATTTACAGCTATTCAACTTTTAATCAATTAATATTAACGTGAGCTTTAACATTACTGAGCACTTGTAGATGGAATTGACTGTCCTTGGAGAAAAGGGTATTTTTCACTGCCTCCAGCCTTCTTGATCATGTCTTTGTTCTTTGAGACACAGTGATAAAACTCAGCACAATCCATTTTGTAGTTGCACAGGATCTGCAGGATTGCTTGAAGAGAGTCCACCTCCATTCTGTTTCTTTCATCAGTCCACTGGATATTCATGAACGAAAATATTCTTTCCACATTGGCATTATGGGCTGGGATTGCAAATAAATACCTTGCAAATTATTACCAACTCAGAGTAATGCTGAAGACAGTCACAGCTTTAAAAAAAACTCACCCACTTCTCATGACATTCCAATGGTGTATTTTTTTTCATCATTCCACTTGTGCAGACTTTCTTCAACAATATTTGTCAGTATGCTGAACTGATCAAAGAGAATGGAATCATCGATTTCAATCTCTTTACTCTTGAAATAAGAAACTGTCTCTTCAACACTTTCCCATTTTGGCACTCTCTTCAGTAACATCCAATCAAACACCAGCAATGAGGGTAAATATGAGGCGCTCCACTCACGGAGATATTCTACACAAGTGTCATAAAACTTGTTAACTTCTTCTCTAAAACTCCTTTCTGCTGCTTCTGATACTTCTGCTCTTTTAAGGAAAGATTTAACATTAAAAGAAATGAACTGCTGTTCTCTCTTCTTAGTAACAGTTTCCAGAATATTTTTCAAAACATCATTTACTTCTATAACACTTTTCGTGCTTCCCTCAATTTCCTTTATCCCATGCTGCAAAGTGCTAAGCTGACTGTGAATGAACCATAAGTAGGCTTGACTTAAAGGGTTACTGAAAAACTGAACCAATATTTTGGGGGCTTTGTCTCAATATTTTGGGGGCTTTGTCTTCATTTAGGAAAAAATCTTCTAACGGTTCAAACAGGCGGATTACTCTTTCAACTGCTGGAAACAGTGATAACCAGTAGGCTTGACTTAAAGGGTTACTGAAAAACTGAACCAATATTTTGGGGGCTTTGTCTTCATTTAGGAAAAAATCTTCTAACGGTTCAAACAGGCGGATTACTCTTTCAACTGCTGGAAACAGTGATAACCAGTGAGTTTTTGAGTGATACATTACATTCATATATTCAATTGCCACATAATCACAGAACTTCTTAAGCCTCCCTGTTATAACAGTATATATGTAAAAGTGTGAGTATACCTTCATGACGATCAACATCACAGCTTAAACTGTCAGCAGATGTCTGCACGCTATTGTGTAAAACGTGCAGGGCACCCTATGCCTTCGATGTGTTCACGCCACGTTTCCTTTAATTTGGTAAATATGTTGCATTTGCCTTGTCTTTTTAACCAATAAAGTTTGTGTTGGTGTTGTCTCCACAAAATGCCACTCATTTATTTTTCTCAAGATCAAACATTTCGATAGTATTCATACAAAATCTTGAATTTCATCAGATGTTTCATTAGGTAGGAAACTCACCTTCAAAAGTTTGGTCTGAAATCCCTGATTAATATCGAAAAACTGAACAACAAATGGAAATATTTAGTGGCCTTATGATTGTTGGCATCAGTGGATATCCTGTACAAAGAAGACTTTTTGATGTATTCAAGGTTTTCCTTTATGCTCTGGGGAGCAATAACTCCTTTCACTAAGGCTGACACTATAGTTCTTGCTGAACTAAACTTTTTTGCAATGGAAGAATCATCAAACATAATGCTGTTGAGCTTATTAGCACAATCACTAGATCTATAAGTTTGGTGATGTTTTACTGTGTGGTAGGCTAGTGTAAATTCGGCTGCTCAAACTTTCGTCTCTTTCCTTGACTGATGTTTCACAAAATAATTTTGTAGTTTTACTGCAGCTCAGTGCATTGTATCTGTTAATGTGTTTCTTTGACCTGACGTGATCAACTATGAACGTCCACCATGACTTACACTAATAAAACAGTTACATATGGAACACTCTGCTTCGTAATCAAAACGACCTTTCTTAATGAAATTCCATTCCTTGGAATAACAGTCACTGACCTTGCAGGCACGTTTCGGCATTGCGTTTTACAGTACTGCAGCAACAATACCACTAATATGAGAAAAAAGCTATTGCAGTTTGTCTGACAAAACATCAACTACTACACTGTTCTGACAATGAGTGTATGAGTAAGTGGCGCAACAATCGGATGGTTTCATAGCTCTATTACAATAATACAACTTACTACTTGTTGGCCAAAGTACCGCTCAAAGTAAATTATTGCCTGAGTGTATCAATACTGATACTGTGATTACTAGTACGGGACAATGGAGGTTTTAGACAAATAAGCTAAAATAAACTAATTTCTTGTGTTGTATTGCCTTTAATATAGCGAAATCAAAAAATTTGAGAAAGTTTCACGAAATGTATTTAAAAACTGAATTCCGGGACTTTTGAGCGTCCCGAAACAAATTTGTGGGACACCGGAACACAGGGATGAAAACTGGGACAATCCCGGTTTTCCGGGACATTTGGTCACCCTACCTTATAACAAACAAAGAGTGAGATACCAAGTGACCTGAGTTAGGAGCTACTGAAAGATAATTTCAATGAAAATCAGTGGCTTAACAGAAAGGATTATTTCTTCTACCATAAAACAAGGAAGGAAAATAGTCATCCACAAGCATCAGAGCCAGCAAAAACATTCCACAGAATGTTTTTGTGTGACATAAATTGATTTAGTAACTGATCTGCAGTTTTATTTTACCCAGAGCATTTTAATGTACTGGAGGCAACTGAGAACAAACACTAAAGGGCACTAAGGCCAATCATATTTGGACTGGCTGCATAGCAGTCTCTGACCACCAGCTCTGCTGGGTGCTAGGAAGGTGACAACTGTTTGCTGTGGCAGAACACTGGTGTTTCCTTGAAAATGAAGATTTCATTCTTATTGTTGCCCCCACTAGTTTCAACACTATCTGCTTTTTAACAATTAAAAATCTTAATTTAAATAAAAGATGAATACAAGGTAGCTGTCATGCCATTTTCTTTTTTCATTTATTATTAATACAACAACATACCAGTCATCGTACAGAGTAACAAGTTAACTCTTTATATATTTCCTTCTTTTCCTCAAAGTACATTTATTAAATTTAGCACATGCTGCTCTGTTTAAAATGTTTCCTCTCACATTTTTGTAAGGAAAAATCCATTCAGTCTGTAACGCAATAGTTGCTCACTGAACAGCTAGTTCATTAATGCATCAAAGCCTATTTGTGATACATCAGAAAGGTAACAAGCTGCATATCTGGGATTCTATCTGCTTTTATAGTTTACTCCTCATTTGGTCTTGCTAGGATGGTTAGGATGTGTATCCTGTGTGTGGGCACCTGAGGAGCTGGCTGCAGTTCATGGACAGCTCAAGGCACTTCTGGCTACGGTCAGTCACCTTCATGCTGTTGCCTTGGGGTATAATGGTAGTGGAGAATCTGGTGTGTTGTATGGGACACCTCCAGTGTCACTTGTTTTGCCCATGGGCTCTGCTAACCAGGCACCTCCTAGTGTACATGATGCGGTGGATTCACCCTCAATGCAGGGTGAGCATAGGGTGGTAATGCATTTGCATCACTCAAGGGGGAAAGCCAATGTGGATACTGGTCGTCTGGCCTCACCCATTCACCCTGTAAGAAAATATGTGGCTGCTGCTTCAGTAGGATCCAGGCTGGCACACAAGGGGAGAGGTTTACTAGTTATTGGGAGTTCCAACATTAGGCATGTTGTGAAGCCCCTTAGACAGATATTGTTCACGGCTGGAAAGAAAGACAATGTGCACTCAGTAGTCTCCTGGTGAGCCTCATCCGAGATGTGGAGGCGGCTCTGCCTGTGATTATCGAACATGCAGGATGCAGTAGCCTGCAAGTTGTGGCTCAAATTGGCACCAATGACATCTGTCGCATGGGTTCTGAGGCCATCCTCAGTTCATACAGCCAGCTGGAGGGGGAGGGGGAATAGGGAGGGGGAGGGGGAGGGGAGGAGGAGAGGGTGAAGACTGCTGGCCTCGGCACGAGGTGCAAGCAAGCTCGCGATTTACATCATTGTTTCCAGTGGTGATTGGGTCCTTTGGTTTGGAGCTAAGTGGAGAGTCTCAACCAAAGGCTTCATCGACTCTGTGATGGTCTTGACTGTAGATTTCTAGACATGCGTTATCCGATGGGGATTTATAAGATTCTCCTTGATAGGTCAGGGGTGCATTACACGAAGGAAGCAGCTACTCAGATAGCAGAGTGCTTAAGCAGTGCACTCTGATGAACACTCACCAGTCAATATGCAGCAAAGGAAGTCAGAGCACATTCGGAGTACAGATATTTTGGCTGTCAAAATTTTATCAGTAAACTGTCAAAGTATTCAAAACAAAATTTCTTGAACTTGCTGCCCTACAGAAAAGCTCTCATGCTCAAATTATTCT
Organism: Schistocerca gregaria; assembly: GCF_023897955.1. Lineage (NCBI taxonomy): Eukaryota > Metazoa > Arthropoda > Insecta > Orthoptera > Acrididae > Schistocerca > Schistocerca gregaria. Next base: position 756,531,077 of record NC_064922.1, read on the forward strand.
TGAGATCAAGAGCTCATTAAAACCTAAAGTGTAAAGATTGAGATATTTAGCAAGTCATGGAACATACGTCAGAAATACATATTAGAGGCCATAGAAGGGGAGTGTTCATAGCAGTTGACAAAAATTTTACCTCCACTGAGGTTGAGATGGACTGCAACAGTGAAGTATCTGGCTGCGTATAAAAGGTGAATGTTTTTACCGGCCACCTGATTTCCATGTGACAGTTCTAAAGTCTTCAAAGAAAGTCAACCGTCAATTGTCCGTAAATACCCAGACCATGTAATACTAATTGGAGGTGACTTTAACCTATTGAGTATAGACTGGGATGTCTATGGATTCATTGCAGGGGATACTGACTGACATTCGTGCAAAATGCTTTTGAACACATTTTCTGAAAACTATTGTGAGCAGTTAGCTCAGCAGCCCACACACAATGGAAATGTCTTAGACTTGAACTGACAATATCAGTATAGAAACGAGGATTAGCAATCACAACTAACAATTAACCATGGTTATGAAAGTTATTACACCAAACAAGAAGGCTAGGAGAGTGTTTCTGCTAGATAAGAGGAGACAGGCAATTGTTAGCATCTCACTTTGACAGTGAATTAACATCACTTACTTCCGGTAAGATCAATGTAGAGGAATTATGGGCAAAGTTTAAGAAGATTGTAAATCATGTCTGGAGTGTTATGCACCTTGTAAGTGGATAAAGGATGGAAATGATCCATCATAGTTTAATAACAAAATTAGAAAGATGCAGAGGATATTTGAGTTCAAAAGAGACCGCACAAATGATGACAAGTGAAGGTTAATAGAGATTTGTGCGTCTGTGAAAAGATCTACGCGCAAAACATACAACTACCACCATGATACCTTAGCAAAAGATCTTGCAGAGAACCAGAGAAAATTCTGGTCCTAACTAAAAATGCTAAGCGCATATAAGACTTCCACTCAGTCCCTTGTTGAACTGTCTGGCATAGCAGTTAAAAATAGTAAAACGAATGCCAAAGTTTAAATTTTGCATTCAAGAAATCGTTCATGCAGCAAAATCACACAAATATACAGTCATTTGACCATCAGACAGACTCTATGGTGTACAGAAACAACTGAAATATTTAGAAGCAAATAAGGCACTAGGTACAGATGGAATCCCAATTTGGTTTTACAGAGAGTACTCCACAGCATTCTCCCTTACCTAGCTTGCATTTACTGCAAATCTCTCGCTCAGCACAAAGTCCCAAGTGACTGAAAAAAAAGTGCAGATGATTCCTGTGCATAAGAGGGGTAAAGGAACAGGCCTGCAAAATTACAGAACAATATCCTTCAGTTTGTTGCAGAATCCTTGAACATCATCTCATTTCACATACAATAAATTTTCTTGAGACTGAAAGGCTTATGTTCACAAATCAGCTTGAGAAAACATCGCTTGTGTAAAACTCAGCTCAACCTTTTCTCACATACACTCCTGGAAATTGAAATAAGAACACCGTGAATTCATTGTCCCAGGAAGAGGAAACTTTATTGACACATTCCTAGGGTCAGATACATCACATGATCACACTGACAGAACCACAGGCACATAGACACAGGCAACAGAGCATGCACAATGTCGGCACTAGTACAGTGTATATCCACCTTTCGCAGCAATGCAGGCTGCTATTCTCCCATGGAGACGATCGTAGAGATGCTGGATGTAGTCCTGTGGAACGGCTTGCCATGCCATTTCCACCTGGCGCCTCAGGTGGACCAGCGTTCGTGCTGGACGTGCAGACAGCGTGAGACGACGCTTCATCCAGTCACAAACATGCTCAATGGGGGACAGATCCGGAGATCTTGCTGGCCAGGGTAGTTGACTTACACCTTCTAGAGCACGTTGGGTGGCACGGGATACATGCGGACGTGCATTGTCCTGTTGGAACAGCAAGTTCCCTTGCCGGTCTAGGAATGGTAGAACGATGGGTTCGATGAGGGTTTGGATGTACCGTGAACTATTCAGTGTCCCCTCGACGATCACCAGAGGTGTACGGCCAGTGTAGGAGATCGCTCCCCACACCATGATGCCGGGTGTTGGCCCTGTCTGCCTCGGTCGTATGCAGTCCTGATTGTGGCGCTCACCTGCACGGCGCCAAACACGCATACGACCATCATTGGCACCAAGGCAGAAGCGACTCTCATCGCTGAAGACGACACGTCTCCATTGGTCCCTCCATTCACGCCTGTCGCGACACCACTGGAGGCGGGCTGCACGATGTTGGGGCGTGAGCGGAAGATGGCCTAACGGTGTGCGGGACCGTAGCCCAGCTTCATGGAGATGGTTGCGAATGGTCCTCGCCGATACCCCAGGAGCAACAGTGTCCCTAATTTGCTGGGAAGTGGCGGTGCGGTCCCCTACGGCACAGCGTAGGATCCTACTTTCTTGGCGTGCATCCGTGCGTCGCTGCGGTCTGGTCCCAGGTCGACGGGCACGTGCACCTTCCGCCGACCACTGGCGACAACATCGATGTACTGTGGAGACCTCACGCCCCACGTGTTGAGCAATTCGGCGGTACGTCCACCCGGCCTCCCGCATGCCCACTATACGCCCTCGCTCAAAGTCCGTCAACTGCACATACGGTTCACGTCCACGCTGTCGCGGCATGCTACCAGTGTTAAAGACTGCAATGGAGCTCCGTATGCCATGGCAAACTGGATGACACTGACGGCGGCGGTGCACAAATGCTGCGCAGCTAGCGCCATTCGACGGCCAACACCGCGGTTCCTGGTGTGTCCGCTGTGCCGTGCGTGTGATCATTGCTTGTACAGCCCTCTCGCAGTGTCCGGAGCAAGTATGGTGGGTCTGACACACCGGTGTCAATGTGTTCTTTTTTCCATTTCCAGGAGTGTATATACTGTGAATTACATATGAAGGGCAAGAAGCAGAATCCATATTTCTAGATTTCCGGAACACATTTGACACGGTGCCACACTGCAGACTCTGAATGAAGATACATATGCCACACTGCAGGCTCTGAACGAAGATACAAGCATATGGAATAAGTTCACAGATTTGTGAGTAGCTCAATAACTTCTTAAGTAATAGACCCCAGCATGTTGTCCTTGATGGCAAGTGTTCATCAGATACAAGGGTATCGTCAGGAGTACTCCACATACATGTGATATCACTGTTGTTTTCTACACACATAAATGATTTAGAAACCCCCATGAACCATGGACCTTGCCGTTGGTGGGGAGTTTGGTTGCCTCAGCGATACAGATAGCCGTACCGTAGGTGCAACCACAACGGAGGGATATCTGTTGAGAGGCCAGACATACGTGTGGTTCCTGAAGAGGGGCAGCAGCCTTTTCAGTAGTTGCAGAGGCAACAGTCTGGATGATTGACTGATCTGGCCTTATAACAATAACCAAAACGGCCTTGCAGTGCTGGTACTGCGAATAGCTGAAAGCAAGGGGAAACTACGGCAGTAACTTTTCCTGAGGGCATGCAGCTTTACTGTATGGTTAAATGATGATGGCGTCCTCTTGGGTAAATTATTCTGGAGGTAAAATAGTCCTCCATTTGGATCTCCGGGCGGGGACTACTCAAGAGGATGTCGTTATCCGGAGAAAGAAAACGGGCGTTCTACGGATTGGAGTGTGGAATGTCAGATCCCTTAATCGGGCAGGTAGGTTAGAAAATTTAAATAGGGAAATGGATAGGGTAAAGTTAGATATAATGGAAATTAGTGAAGTTCGGTGGCAGGAAGAACAAGATTTTTGGTCAGGTGAATACAGGGTTATAAATACAAAATAAAATAGGGGTAATGCAGGAGTAGGTTTAATAATGAATAGGAAAATAGCAATGCGGGTAAGCTACTACAAACAGCATAGTGAACGCATTATTGTGGCCAAGATAGACACGAAGCCCACACCTACTACAGTAGTACAAGTTTATATGCCAACTAGCTCTGCAGACGACGAAGAAATTGAAGAAATGTATGATGAAATAAAAGAAATTATTCAGATAGTGAAGGGAGACGAACATTTAATAGTCATGGGTAACTGGAATTTGGCAGTAGGAAAAAGGAGAGAAGGAAGCGTAGTAGGTGAATATGGGCTGGGGCTAAGAAATGAAAGAGGAAACCACCTGGTAGAATTTTGCACAGAGCACAACTTAATCATAGCTAACACTTGGTTCAAGAATCATGAAAGAAGGTTGTATACATGGAAGAATCCTGGAGATACAAAAAGGTATCAGATAGATTATATAATGGTAAGACAGAGATTTAGAAATCAGGTTTTAAATTGTAAGACATTTCCAGGGGCAGATGTGGACTCTGACCACAATCTATTGGTTATGACTTGTAGATTAAAACTGAAGAAACTGCAAAAAGGTGGGAATTTAAGGACATGGGCTCTGGATAAGCTGAAAGAACCAGAGGTTGTACAGAGTTTCAAGGAGAGCATAAGGGAACAATTGACAGGAATGGGGGAAAGAAACACAGTAGAAGAAGAATGGGTAGCTTTGAGGGATGAAGTAGTGAAGGCAGCTGAGGATCAAGTAGGTAAAAAGACGAGGGCTAGTAGAAATCCTTGGGTAACAGAAGAAATATTGAATTTAATTGATGAAAGGAGAAAATATAAAAATGCTGTAAATGAAGCTGGCAAAAAGGAATACAAACGTCTCAAAAATGAGATCGACGGGAAGTGCAAAATGGCTAAGCAGGGATGGCTAGAGGACAAATGTAAGGATGTAGAGGCTATCTCACTAGGGGTAAGACAGATACTACCTACAGGAAAATTAAAGAGACCTTCAGAGAAAAGAGAACGATTTGTATGTACATCAAGAGCTCAGATGGAAACCCAGTTCTAAGCAAAGAAGGGAAAGCAGAAAGGTGGAAGGACTATATAGAGGGTCTATACAAGGGCGATGTTCTTGAGGACAATATTATGGAAATGGAAGAGGATGTAGTTGAAGATGAAATGGGAGATAAGATGCTGCGTGAAGAGTTTGACAGAGCACTGAAAGACCTGAGTCGAAACAAGGCCCCCAGAGTAGACAACATTCCGTTAGAACTACTGACGGCCTTGGGAGAGCCAGTCATGACAAAACACTACCAGCTGGTGAATAATATGTATGATACAGGTGAAATACCCTCAGACTTCAAGAAGAATATAATAATTCCAATCCCAAAGAAAGAAGGTGTTGACAGATGTGAAAATTACCGAACTATCAGTTTAATAAGTCACAGCTGCAAAATACTAACGCGAATTCTTTACAGACGAATGGAAAAACTAGTAGGAGCCGACCTCGGGAAGGTCAGTTTGGATTCCGTAGAAATGTTGGAACACCTGAGGCAATACTGACCCTACGACTTATCTTAGAAGCTAGATTAAGGAAGGGCAAACCTACGTTTCTAGCATTTGTAGACTTAGAGAAAGCTTTTGACAATGTTGACTGGAATACTCTCTTTCAAATTCTGAAGGCGGCAGGGGTAAAATACAGGGAGCGAAAGGCTATTTACAATTTGTATAGAAACCAGATGGAAGTTATTAGAGTCGAGGGACATGAAAGGGAGGCAGTGGTTGGGAAGGGAGTGAGACAGGGTTGTAATCTCTTCATCTCCCAGTACCTACTGCAACCTACATCCTTCTGAATCTGCTTAGTGTATTCATCTCTTGGTTTCCCTCTACAATTTTTACCCTCCACACTGCCCTCCAATACTACATTGGTGATCGCTTGATGCCTAAGAACATGTCCTACCAACCGATACCTTCTTCTCGTCAAGTTGTGCCACAAACTTCTCTTCTCCCCAATCCTATTCAACACTTCCTCATTAGTTATGTGATCTACCCATCTAATCTTCAGCATTCTTCTGTAGCACCACATTTTGAAAGCTTCTATTCTCTTCTTGTACAACTATTCATCGTCCATGTTTCACTTCCATACATGGCTACACTCCATACAAATACATTCGGAAATGACTTCCTGACACTTAAATCTATACTCGATGTTAACAAATTTCTCTTTTTCAGAAACACTTTCCTTGCCATTGACAGTCTACATTTCATATCCTCTCTACTTTGACCATCATTAGTTATTTTGCTCCCCAAATAGCAAAATTCTTTTACTACTTGAAGTGTCTCATTTCCTAATCTAATTCCCTCATCATCACCCAACTTAATTCGACTACATTCCATTATCCTCATTTTGCTTTTGTTGATGTTCATCTTATACCCTCCTTTCAAGACACTATACATTCCATTCAACTACTCTTCCAAGTCCTTTGCTGTCTCTGACAGAATTACAATGTCATCGGCGAACCTCAAAGTTTTTATTTCTTCTCCCTGGATTTTAATACCTACTCCAAATTATTCTTTTGTTTCCTTTACTGCTTGCTCAATATACAGATTGAATAACATTGGGGAAAGGCTACAACCCTGTCTTACTCCCTTCCCAACCACTGCTTCGCTTTCATGTCCCTCGACTCTTGTAACTGCCATCTGGTTTCTGTACAAATTGTAAATAGCCTTTCGCTCCCTGTATTTTACCCCTGCCACCTTCTGAATTTGAAAAAGAGTATTCCAGTCAACATTGTCAAAAGCTGTATCTAAGTCTACAAATGCTAGAAATGTAGGTTTGCCGTTCCTTAATCCAGCTTCTAAGATAAGTTGTAGGGTCAGTATTGCCTCACGTGTTCCAACATTTCTACGGAATCCAAACTGACCTTCCCGAGGTCGACTCCTACTAGTTTTTCCATTCGTCTGTAAAGAATCCGCATTAGTATTTTGCAGCTGTGACTTATTAAACTGATAGTTCGGTAATTTTCAAATTTGTCAACACCTGCTTTCTTTGGGATTGGAATTATTATATTCTTCTTGAAGTCTGAGGGTATTTCGCCTGTCTCATACACCTTGCTCACCAGATGATAGAGTTTCGCTCTCCCAAGGCTGTCAGTAGTTCTAATGGAATGTTGTCAACACCCGGGGCCTTGTTTCGACTCAGGTCTTTCAGTGCTCTGCCAAACTCTTCATGCAGTATTATATCTCCCATTTCATGTTCATCTACATTCTCTTCCATTTCCATAATATTGTCCTCAAGTACATCACCCTTGTATAGACCCTCTATATACTCCTTCCACCTTTCTGTTTTCCCTTCGTTGCTTAGAACTGGGTTTCCATCTGAGCTCTTGATATTCATACAAGTAGTTCTCTTTTCTCCAAAGGTCTCTTTAATTTTCCTGTAGGATGTATCTATCTTACCCCTAGTGAGATAAGCCTCTACATCCTTACATTTGTCCTGTAGCCAAGCCTGCTTAGCCATTTCGCAGTTCCTGTCGATTTCATTTTTGAGGCGTTTGTATTCCTTTTTGCCTGCGTCATTTACTGCATTGTTATATTTTCTCCTTTCATCAGTTAAATTCAGTATTTCTTCTGTCACCCAAGGATTTCTACTAGTCCTCGTCCTTTTATCTACTTGATCCTCTGCTGCCTTCACTACTTCATCCCTCAAACCTACCCATTCTTCTTCTACTGTATTTCTTTCCCCCATTCCTGTCAATTGCTCCCTTATGCTCTCCCTGCAACTCTGTACAACCTCTGGTTTTTTAGTCTATCCAGGTCCCATCTCCTTAAATTCCCACCTTTTTGCAGTTTCTTCAGTTTCAATCTACAGGTCAGAACCAATAGATTGTGGTCAGAATCCACATCTGCCCCTGGAAATGTCTTACAATTGAAAACCTGGTTCCTAAATCTCTGTCTTAACATTATATAATCAATCTGAAACCTGTCAATATCTCCAGGCTTCTTCCATGTATACAACCTTCTTTCATGATTCTTGAACCAAGTGTTAGCTATGATTAAGTTGTGCTCTGTGCAAAACTCGACCAGGTGGCTTCCTCTTTCATTTCTTATCCCCAATCCATATTCACCTACTACGCTTCCTTCTCTCCTTTTTCCTACTGCCAAATTCCAGTCACCCATGACTATTAAATTTTCATCTCCCTTCACAATCTGAACAGCTTCTATTATTTCATCATACATTTCTTCAATTTCTTCGTCATCTGCAGAGCTAGTTGGCATATAAACTTGATCTACTGTAGTAGGCGTCGCCTTTGTATCTATCTTGGCCACAATAATGCGTACACTATGCTGTTTGTAGTAGCTTACCTGAATTCTTATTTTCCCATTCATTATTAAACCTACTCCTGCAATACCCCTAATTGATTTTGTGTTTATAATCCTATAGTTACCTGACCAGAAGTCTTGTTCCTCTTTCCACCGAACTTCACTAATTCCCACTATATCTAACTTTAACCTATCCATTTCCATTTTTAAATTTTCTAACCTACCTGCCCGATTAAGGGATCTGACATTCCACACTCCGATCCGTAGAACATCAGTTTTCTTTCTCCTGGTAACATCATCATCTTGAGTAGTCTTCACCCGGAGATCCGAATTGGGGACTATTTTACCTCCAGAATATTTTACCCAAGAGGACGCCATATGGTAAAGCTGCATGCCCTCGGGAAAAGTTACAGCCGTAGTTTCCCCTTGCTTTCAGCCATTTGCCGTACCAGCACAGTAAGGCCGTTTTGGTTAGTGTTACAAGGCCAGATCAGACAATCATCCAGACTGTTGCCCCTACAACTACTGGAAAGGCTGCTGCCCCTCTTCAGGAACCACACGTTTGTCTGGCCTCTCAACAGATACCCCTCCGTTGTGGTTGTACCTATTGTGCAGCTATCTGTATCACTGAGGCACGCAAGCCTCCCCACCAACACCATGGATATTAGCATGTGTAATTTTGAAGGAAAGCAAACGCTAAGAAGAAATTATTGTGATCATTCAACATACTGTTCAGTGATCCTGAAAAAAATCTGCACAAAAGCAAAATAAACAACTGTGTAGCATCAAAAGAATTTCTCGGAGCTGTCTGTTCACAAATAGGTAATGACTTTTCTTTCTTTTTCTTATTCTCCTCTCTCTCTCTCTCTCTCTCTCTCTCTCTCTTTTCTTTAATGACACAAAAACTAAAATTTATGTGTAAGCAAAAGAGGCTTTGACTGCTGCTGCATTGGTCTCTGCCATGGGCTAATCTAAACAAATTTTTCACACTGTTGGTAGCAGACGTCATAGTGTTACAATATGTTATTCGCTTAACTCCCCAAAAGTGAAGGCTGTCCCAGTGTGTTAAAAATTGTCACTCAGACACCAGCCAGCACCTAACCAGGTGGTAACGACATCTTGCACATATGATTTACAGCATACGTAGCAGCCCTCGCATTGACAAGCAATAAATGATTTATTATTGTGGTTTGATTTTCTTGTGATAAATATCTTCCATAATTCAAGTGAGCACTGTACAGTATCAACTGTGGTGTGACCATTTCTCATGTAGAACATAATGCAAGGAATATTCCAGTATGTTCCCTACCATTACAAACAAATTTTACATGAAATAAATAAATTGGTGTGTATGTCTGTGGGTTATTGTTTGGCATGTTGTAATGCTGGTTGCTACATGCACATTTATCAAATGTCATTTTTTATTTGTGGTTTTAGCATTACTCTTGAGGTGACAAGTCAAATGTCACATACTTGGAGGTCAAGAAGAGCATTAGAAAACACACTGTCAAATGGAGAAAGTATAACATTTGCAACATATTGTTTGCTTTTTACATTGGCGAGAGAAAGAGGAAAGGGGCCATGGAACATGGATACTACTCATAACATTTGTGTCGTTTCAAGTAGTTTTATTTTGAAGTGAATTATTCGCCTTAATCATTGGATAAGGTTCTTACGCTGGGAGAAAGGAAGATGTGAAGATTATAGTTTAACATCTTGTGGACAATGTCATCACAGTGTTTTCTTAAAACAGCAGTAAATCTAAATCAGTATGGCCAGATGAGGGCATAAGGGTACTTGTGCTCTAATTCAAAGCAACAAAAATCAGTGCATTTTTGCCTGAACATTATCAGCTGTCGCATCGAACATACCTGTTGAACATCTTGACTGGTGATATGGTATGGTGCTTTTATGTCAACTGCATTAAACAAAATTATGGTTTGAGGATTGAATAAAATTAATTTTCAAGCAGTGGCCAGTGTGAGTTCACAACAATAATGTTAGGCATCACGTGGCATATAGAAGGCACAGGAATATGTGCGTCACACTTGGTCTGAGAATACCTTTAATTCCAAACTAGTGTGTTTCTACAGGTACTAAATAGAAAACCTATCAGAGCACTGTCAAGCAGTTTTAGATAATGTGGGAGAATACGTTGTTCATAATTTAATTTATCTCTTATGTTTTTCCTGCTGTCTATATACAGAATGAAGTGACAAATGAAAATTTGTACAAAGGCTAGGATTTGAGCCCAGGTCTCCTGCTCACCAAACAGATGCGCTAACCACTACGCCGCCATGGCACAATCACTTTGCACAATTGTACTGACTACCCTAGTACACCTAAGTCCTCAATCCATATTCCCATTCAACCTCAGCCCACTTGGAAATGCTGTTGGAGTTTAGGGGGAATACTAAGTGGGCTGAAGTACAAATGTGAACTTGGATTAAGGATAACATTCAGAGTCACGAACTGCGGCCTGAACACCATAAATTAAGAGGAGGGATAAGTATTTGGGTGGTCTTTCTCTTCATTGACTGTTATGATTATATTGTAATTTTTTTTTTTGTTTTCCTGTCTAAAGTGCACTCCAAACTGGAAACTTGACTCACAAGCTGTAAATGAATAAGAGACCACTTGTTGCTTAATTACATCCCATACTTAATCTCCGACAGGACACTATACACATTTCCCGTTTCAGTAGTTGTGCAAATTGTTTACACTATCTGCTGTTCAGTAATTAGAATGTAATTTTCTTTTCAAATTAAACTCCTTTGGTTTTGAAATGTTGCAAGAATGCTTAACACTGACAGCAGCTTTGATGATAGATTAATAAAATCCTTTGACAACACAAGTGACACTAAATTAAATTGATGAAAGGAGAAAATATAGAAATGCATAAAATGAAGCAGATTAAAGAGATTGAACACACCCTGTAATGAGGCTGATAGAAATGGCAAAATGGCTAACCATTAAACACTAGAGAAGTAAAAGACAGTACAAGCTTGCATGAGCAAAGGAACGTTAGATGCTGCCTACAGAGAGAAAAAAAAAATAACTGGGGAGACCTTTAAAGAAAATAAAGTAGCTCTATGAATATCAAGAACTCAGATGGCAATCCGGTACTAATCAAAGAAGGGAAATCTGAAAGAACGATATGATACATGTATAAAGTCTACACTATGGAAATAAACATTAAGACATTATAGGAAAGGAAGACGAAGTCTATCAAGATGAGATGGGGCTCATGACACTGTGATAGAAATTTGACAGACCACTGTAAGACCTAAGGTAAAACAAAGCACACTGAATAGATGACATTCCCTCCGAATTACTGGAATCCTTGGGAGAAAATACCACTATAAAACCATCCCATCTGACATGCAGAGAACTATCCCATCTGACATACAGAGACGAGGGAAGTCAAAAAGTACATGTACTTTTGAAATTTATCACTGCAGAGCTTGGTAACACTGCTAGTGTCCAGGGCTGAAGTATTGTCATCATGCCACTTTTATTCCTGCGCTGGTCGTCGTACTATAGTAGACCATGAAACATGTTGGTCTGCACCGAGGAGGAAAGGAGGGCAGTAATTCACTTTTTGTTTACAAAAGGTGTTCAACCTGCGCAAATTATTTGTTGAAGCAAGCACAATATGGTGCCCACTCTTTATTGCAAACCAAGTTCTATGAATGAATAGAGCACTTCAAACAGGGAAGAACTTCTCTATGTGACAAGGAAAGATCAGCAGGCCATTAATGACAACAACTGAGAACAATTTGGAAGTAGTTGAGGGTATGGTGATGGAAAACATGGCAAATCACAGTGGACAAAATTGCCAATACTTTATGTATCAGTCATGGCTCAATGTATTCCATCTTACACTACAGGTTAAATTTTCAGAAAGTGTGTGCAACCGGGGTACAGAAAGAATTGTCACAGCAGCATAAGGTGCAATGGATGGACATCTGTCGTAAACATTTGGCTTGTTATCATCATGAGGAAGATGGATTTTTACAGTAAATCATTACTGTCGATGAATTGTGTGTGCATCTTCATGAAATGGAAAGTAGGACTGCAAGCTTAGTTTGGAAGAACCCATCATCAGCAGAAATTAAGAAATTTAAACATCAGCCAACAGTTGGTATGATTATGCTAACATTATTCTAGGACATGGAAGGTGTGGTAGCTGTTCATTTCAACCCAAGAGACAAAACTTTGAACTGTGAGAACTACTGTGATATGTAGCAAACTAAACTGATACCTGCAGTCGGATCCAAACAGTGTGAAAAGGTGTCATCCTGCAGCAAGATAACACTCGGCCATGTTCTGCCAAATGGGCTGGGATTCATAATCTGATATACCCGCCATACAGTCTGGACCTGAATCCGAGAATTTTCCATATGTTTGGACCATTGAAGGGAGCGTTCAGACGAAGTAGATTTGCAACCGATGCAGAAGTTATTGATGCGGTGCAAAATTGGTGACAGCTGCAACAATAGAACCTTTTTTTCTGACAGAATGAATAAGCATATGAAATGTTGGACAAAATGTGTTGAAGTGCAGGGAGGTTGTGTAGAAAAAACAATATATGTTTCAATTTTCTATCCTTAGAATAATTTTTTTTTTTTTTCGCAATAGACCCTTTACTTTTTGACTTCCCTTCATGACAAATACCATCAGACTACAAAAAGAATGTAATAATTCCAGCTCCAAAGAAGGCAGTTGCTGATAGGTGCAAATGTTGCTGAACTATTGGTTTAATAAGTCTTAATTGCAAAATACTGACATGAATTATTTACAGACAAATAGAAAAATTGGTGAAAGCTGAGCTCAGGGAGGGTCAGTTTGGGATCTAGAGAAATGTAGGAACACGCAAGGAAATATTTATCCTAGAACTTAGAAGATAGGTAAAAGAAGGGCAAAATTATGTTTACCACATTCGTAAATTCTGAGAAAACTTTTGACGATGTTGATTCAAACACACTCTGAAATTCTGGTGGTAGCAGAGGTAAAAAACAGGGATTGAAAAGTCAAACAATGGAAAATCCAGGATGGAATGTAACAATATGGTTTCAGTTACCTGTGACTGCAGTTGTGTGTGTGTGTGTGTGTGTGTGTGTGTGTGTGTGTGTGTGTGTGTGAAGGCCTTAATGGCCGAAAGCTGTAATTGTGAGAGTCTTTTTGTTGTGCCTATCTGAGACTCGGCATCTCTGCTATATAGGGATTGAAAAGTTATTAACAAGTTGTATAGAAATGGGACACCACTAAAAGGACATTACAAGGAAGTAACAGTTAAGGTGTGAGATTGTGTTTTAGTTTACTGCTGGTATGATTAAATGGTGTGTTGAGCAAGCAGTAAAGGAAATCCAGGAGTAGTTAGAAAATAGAATTAAAGTACAGGAACAAGAAACAGAAACTTTTCAGCTTGCCAAAGACATTTTAATTCTGTCAAAAATGGATGAAGAATTGGTGTAGAAGTTGACTGGAGTGGATGCCACCTTCAAAAGATGATATACGAGTAACATGAACAAAAGTAAAACAAGGGTGATGGAATGTACTTAAATTAAAACAGGTATGGCTGAGGTAATTAGGATATGAAATGACAAGCTAGAAGTAGTAGATGAGTGGTCATTTAGGCAGCAATAAAAGTAAAGATGGTCGAAGTGAGTCAATAAAAAATGTAGTGTGGCAATAGCAAAACAAGCACTGTAATAAAGAGAAACTTGCTGACAGTAATGTGATTCAATTGTCTGAATGTCTGGGGCATACTCTGGAAAGCAAATGAAACAAGGACAATAAACAGTTCAGACACGACAAGAATAGAAGCTTTTGAAATGTTGTACTATAGATGAATGCCGAAAATTAGAATGGTAGATCGGATAATAAGGGGGCATTGTATCAAATTGGATAGAAAATAAGTTTGTCACACCTTGACTAAAAGAATGGATTGGTAGGACACATTCTGAGAAGAAATCTGTCCTATAAAACATGTCGAAACATTCCCTGAAACAGTGGTTATATAACAGGTGGTGTACAATGTGTGTCATACACAGGATACAAGGTCTGTTCAAAAAATTCCAGAACATTCGCAATTTCATGCCAATGATGTGTTGGAGTAAAATGCGATTAGGATCCCTGCACACACCTTTGTTTAATGTGTAACTGCCAGAGGTTTCATTATTGTATGTCTGTTATTGTTCAATGCTGTATTAAGTAGAATGTTGTGTCACACAGTTTGAAAATTTCGATATGGTAGAGTTTAAGGAGCAATGCACCTGCATTAAATTTTGCGTGAAACTCAAGAAAACCTTTACAGAGACAAATCAAATGATCCAGAAAGCCTACAGTGATAAGTGCTTAAGCCGTACTCAGTGTTACAAATGGTCCACATGGTTTAAAAATGGCCGGACAGAAGTTAAAAATGACCCTCATTCAGGACGTCCTTTGAGACGTCTACCGACAACTCTCATGTCAGGAACGTCAATGAAACTGTGTGTGCAATTCGAAGACTGATTGTCCAAGAGATTGCAGAAGAATGTAACATTTCACTTGGATCATCTCATGAAACCCTTCACAGCATCTTGAAATGCATCGAGTTGGCACCATATTCGTCCCACAGTTAATGAGTCAAGATCAGGAAGACCTTCATCTCTCAATCTGTGAGGAGCTTCTAAGTCACACAAATGAGAACAAGATGTTCCTTAGGAGAATCATAACAGATTTGGATCTGTGGTTATAATATTGACACCAAAGTTCAGTCTTCACAATTGGTCAGGAAAGATTCTCCAAGACCAAAAAAAGCTTGTCATGCCTGGTCAAAAGTCAAAGTCATGCTGATAGTTTTCTTTGACTTTGAAGGATTAGTTCACCAAGAACTCATTGGTCAATGGTAATATTGGGAGGTTTGCGACAACTGTAAGAAAACATGAGAAGAAAATGAGCTGAAATGTGGAGAGTGAATGACCTGAAATGTGGAGAGTGAATTCATGGCTCTTGCTTCACGATAATGAACCCGCACATTCACCCCTGTTGGCGCCTGACGAAATCACTGTGCTGCCTCATCCCCGTACCCTCCAAACCTGACCACTGCAGAAATTTTTTTTTATTTCCAAAGTTGAAAACCCCATTGAAAGGACAAAGATTTGCAAGGATAGACAAAAAAAAGAAAATTCGCAGACAACACTTTGCGCGATCCAGCAAGAGGCATACCAAGACTCCTTCCGGAAGAGGAAATACCATTGTGAGAGGTGTATCAAATGTGGAGGAGGGTATTTTGAAGGAACCATGCACAATAAGTAAAAGGTACACATAGAAAAATTTTGTGGGCGAAGTCCCAGAATTTTTTGAACAGACCTCATATTGTGGAGACTAAGCTATTCTAGATGCCGTGGACAAAACCTCCAACAGAACAGACCTCATTTCAATGCATGATTTTAGGAAGTCAATGTCTTGTCAAAGTAGCTGGTTAATACCTTCAAGACCTAGATAATACTTAGTGGCAAGGGATGTACTCCTAAGTTGTTTTTTGGAAGATTGGATGTGATGGCCCACAAAATATCAATTTGCATCCCCAATCTGAAAACCTTACCAACAACGTACTTGATACTGAACCCTGCCTGGAACAGTTCCGACCACTAACCCAACGTGATCCTCCACCACTATCTCAAAACCATCCCCTACACACCTACAAAGAATTCCTCACATTCAGCATTGCTTCACAACCCTTCCTCGGGTCCCTACAACATAATCCTAACCTGTCCTCTGCAGAACTCCAGGCTCTTCATTCCCTGAAAGCTGATGGCTCCATCATTTTTCTTCCAGCAGACAAGGGATCTACCATGTGGTACTTGACTGACATGTGTTATGTAAGTGAAAGTCTACACCAGATGTCTGACACCTCTACATACAGCATCTCCCATCAAGATCCCATACCCGTGATTCAAACTTTCAAACTGAACTGCAGCCCCTTCATAAAACTTCAGGCCCTTCACAAGGACTTCTTACCCCACTCAAACCATGCATCCTATGCTCCACAAACACAATCACCATGGCCATCCCGAAGTTACTGGCTTCAACCACCAAACATATATCTGCCTCAGTTGATAAACACCTGCAACCCACCGTACAAAGACCTTCCTCCAATATTAAAGACACCAACCATTTCTTAGATCATTTCAAATCTGTGTCTGCCCCACTCCCAACAGACAAGTTGCTGGTTACCACTGATGCCACCTCCCTCTATACCAACATTCCCCATGTACATGGTCTGTCTGCTGCTGAAAATTTCTTCAGTCTGCACCCACCTGATTCCAGACCTATGACATCCTTTCTCCTCAACTTAATCAACTTTACACTTATTAAAAAAACTACTTCATCTCTGAGGGGCAAACATACAAACAAATCAGGACGGGTCCTTCCTATAGCAACATTTTCATTTGTCGCTTGGAAGGGGGTTTCCTGGGATCCATAAGCCTTCAGCCATTGGTTTGTTTTAGATACATTGATGACATCTTTGCCATATGGACTCATGATGAGGCTGATCTGTTAAAATTCCTGGAATCTCTAAATACATTCTCCTAATTAAATTACACATGCTCCTATTCCGAACACCATGTCACTTTCCTTGACATTGATCTCACCCTCACCAAAGATCGGCTACACACTTCACTTCACATTAAACCTACTAACAAACAACAGTACTTATATTTTGACAGTTGCCAACCTTTCCAGGTCAAATTTTCCCTCTCATACAGCCTTTGCATTTGAGGCAAACATATACACACTCTTTACAGCAAGACACCACCACTCTCACCTTGGTGCTCACCGGACATTATTATCCCCAGCAGCATAGTTCAAACGCATATTTTCCGGGCCATCACATCCAATCCTGCTACAGCTGATACCTCCAAAAAGCAGCCTGGGGTTACACCATTTCTCACTCACAATGGGAGGCCACAACTTAAGATGACAGCTTTGCTTCAAACTTTGTGCACTTTTAGTAGCCCATTAAAACAACATAATGCGCAAGTAGTAAGGTGCACTACTCTGGCAATTCTGAGAAAATCACAAGAGAACCTTTACATGTCTATTATATAACTGATGCATCTGTGCACAGATTCTAGACATTATTGTTCGTGATGGTCAAGTGGTTAATGTTTGAGCTCTGCAAAACAAGCACATATTGGGCGGTTCGACTCCAGCTCAAACTTCATTTTTAATCTATGTTTTATTTCATCACTGGTCATATTATTTAATTTATATGACCTTTGAGAGGTAATATAATTTTAAAAAGTGTATTTGCATGAAGTTTTAGTGAATTTCGTGTTATTTGACTACTTAATATTTTTAATTAAATTTAATTATTAGAACAAACATATTTATAACTATTGACAAGCAAATGAAGAAATGCATAAAGTTTTCCTAAAAATGTATGCCTGCTGTAATTTGTGAAATCCATTATACCTACAATCTGATATGGTACCCAGAATTACTTTGTACCTCGGCACTTCCAGCTGCAGACACAGAGGCAGGCCCCATTTGGCAGGTAATCTCCATAGCAATGAGATGTTGCTAACACAGCAAGAACGAATAGCGAGATGCATATTTTTTTAATGTCACGGAATTTACACTTGTACTACAAAAATGGAGGTTTGAACAGAAGTCAAGCCATCATCTCAGACTCGTTTATCTTACAAAGCTCAAAAGCTAACCACTTGAGCATCATAAACTCCAATGTTCAGCACCTATGCACAGGTACATCAGTTACACAATGGACAAGTTATACTTCTCTTGCAATGTTCTCGGAACTGCCAGAGTAGTGCACCTTACTACTTGCACATTATGTTGTTTTATTAGCCTACTACAGATATACAAAGTTTGAAGTAAATGTATGATGCCAACATTGTGGCCTCCCCTTATTATTATCTTGGTCCTGAATGTATTAGTCAGCTACTTTGACAAACTTATGATTTCTTAAAATCATGCCCTGAAATGAGGTCAATTCTGACTGAGGTTTTGCCCACCACACCTCGAACAGCTTTTCAATTCCCTCCCAATCTCTGTAATTTCCCTGTCAGAATCCATGTTCCTTCTGCACCCATCTCCCTATCCTGTGGCTCTTACCCCCTTGGCCAGCCCTGTTCCAAGACTTGCACCATGCACCTTCTACCACCACCTACACCAGCCTTGTAACTGGCAAAACATATACTATCAAAGGGAGAGCCAACTGTGAAACAACACACATCATATACCACCACCTGTTATAAACACTGCTCAGCATTTTACATCTACACGACTAATACCAAGTTATCAGTTAGGATAAATGGGGGTAAGCATAGGATGTATGCTGGCAACACACAATATCCTATTTCAGAGCATGTTCTACAACATTTCAGTCATGATCTCAGTGCCTGTTTCACCACACATATCATCTGGATTCTTCCCCCAGACATCAGCTTTTCAGAACTCTGCAGGCCGGAACTGGCACGACAACATATCCTTGGTTCTCGTACCCACCAGGTCTTCATTTCTTCGGTCTCAGCATTTCTTCACAGTAACTAATAGTTTCTTCACTCCCTTTTAGTTTTCTACACCTTCATTTTCTGACTTATTTTTCATTGTCCCCCTACCACCTCTATCACATAGATGCACTTAGCTTTTCACTCTTATTAACTCGTGCACAATGTTTTAGCAGTAATCTCTGTCTTGCATAGTACCCTATCTTCCACCTTCATTTTCCTTCACCACTGCTCCTCCCCCTTCAACCTTCTGCCAGAAGAAGGAGCCAATTGTGCCAAAAGCTTGCAAACTGTAATACTTTTTATATGTATGTTCTCCTACCACCACTTGGCAAGTTGATTTTTTATCCCTCCAATTACATTAGTAATTATATTTTCAAATATTGATTATTTTTGTTGACATGCATATAGCCTATCAGTCAGGTTTCATGCAAGAACTGCATGCCAAGTACATTTCGCCATTTCATGAAAAAAAGACAGAATCATTTTGCAGACGATGAATGCTATGACACATCTGTATACAACAGTGTCACTGAAAAGTGTCAATGGATATTGTTCCCACAGCATTATATCTTTCTTCAGGAACCTCTGGGCATATTAACACCAAAAAGTT
The DNA here is from genome assembly GCF_023897955.1 of Schistocerca gregaria. NCBI lineage: Eukaryota > Metazoa > Arthropoda > Insecta > Orthoptera > Acrididae > Schistocerca > Schistocerca gregaria. The sequence goes on from NC_064922.1 coordinate 756,550,316, forward strand.
AAAAAACAACTTAAGCTGCAAATATCGAGTAGTCAATATAGCAACATCTGGAAAAATGGGAGAGGATAAGTTTCAATATTATATCTGACATGTCTTCTTACTATTTACAGAAAATAATACATTGCTTTTGTTGGATTCTGGGCCTGGACATGACAGTATCTCTGCCTTTAGGAGAATGACGAAAAGACTGTTAATATAATTTGGATTCCATGTGGATTTAATGATGTGTTCAGCCTCCTGATAAAGAAACTGAAAGTGTGAATCTTTTTCAGAAAATTGTCAGACAATGTAATTTCCAATAACTCTGCAATTCATCAGCGGATTGGAAGTTTTAAGTTCAGACATTGTGCATTATCAGTTTGCATTATCACATTTTACATATTTGATCATGTATTCCTGGTATGCAGAACCGTGGCCACTACCATTTCTCCATCTATCCCAATTTTGTCTAAATAAAACTAGAAATTACTGTGAAGTGCCAGTGTGCCTGGTTTAAAGAAAATGCTTGTTTTTGTCATCCAACAGACACTTTGCATTTTGTGATGACTACAAGGAATAAACAAGAAACTGTTTCATTTTTAGAAAAATATATTGCCTTGATTTTCTTTCCTTTACTGGTCACTTGTGTAACAATTACATCTGCAAAAGTTTAGCTGTTGATATGAACTGCAAGTTATTCAAACAATTAATAATTTGAGGTAATTCTGGTGTGCTTTAAGTGCTTAAAATTCATGTATGAGCACTTTGGACTTGGTGCTACATGGCACTATATTCTCTTCTCACGGCTGCATCTACTTGTTCACCAATTCACACAATTGGCAAGAAGGGTTGTACAAACCACTGTTATAAGCATCTCACTATGCTGCAAATATGAGAAACTTTACTTTAAAAAATAAAGAAATAAATAACTGCAGTGCATCTTATGAATTTATAATTTCCTAGTACCACATTCACGAATTTTTCTTTAAAAAATAAATATAATTGCTGTGAGTAAATAAAAGATAATACCAAAGACCAGGCAAAATAACTCCACGTAGCCCCACCTCCACATGGTGCTGCATGGGCTGTAGTGCTCACTGCCTCAACTGCGTAGTACAGTTCTGCTACATGGTGGTGGGGGTGGGTGCTGGCTAAGAGGCCAACATAAAATAACAAGATGGCAGGCCCTAGTAGTCATAAAGCAGCTTGGCAGGGTATGGGAGGGGGGGGGGGGGGGGGGGGTTGCAGTGCACCTTAGCAGCTAAAATTTTGACAGTGCATTTCTATTCTTATTATGTTAAAGATTTAAGGTTAGTTTTCGACATGTCAGATTGGACCACTGCCTTGTGAGGCATCTATGAATCGCCAATTTTATAATGGAAGGTAGTGTTACGGGAGGGGACAAAAATATTTGAGGGTCAAGGCTTGAAAATAGTAAGCAGATCCTAGTAGATGTTAACTTCAATAACTATGAAGAGGATGCATACGACTGATTAGCGTGGAGAGTTGCATCAAACTTGTCTTAGGACTGAAAACCACAGCAACAATAACAACATATGCACACTTCTATAATGAAGATCCCCGCCCCAGTCTTCTGAATGATTTGAAGCAACCCTCCACGACTTCCTCTCCAGTGCTAACCTCTTTACCTCTTAGTGCAGGATGTGCTGACATCCAACAAAACTCACAGCAGTGAAAGACGGATGGCAGCAAGCTGATTATCTAATTGTAACATACAGAATGCTTGTAGTGACCATCATTTTAGTCGCATGTTAAATGATATCATCTAACTAATTAATGGAAAATCTCATATAAAGATGTGAAACAATTACTAACAAAGAGATAGAGGGGCTGGCCAGTACTTACCTCAGCTCAGTACAGCCGATAGAAACACAAAAAACAACCGAAAATTTAAGCTCCTAGCTTTCGGAATAAATGTTCCTTCATCAGGAAGGAGAGAGGGGAAAGAAAGGGAAGAAGGGAAAGTGGATTTAGTTACTCACAACCCAGGTTATGAAGCAACAGGGAAAGGAAAACAGGGAAGGTAGCAAGGATGGAGGCATGGTTGTCAGAGGGAAGCCAAAGATATTCTACTGCAGGTACTGTGCCAGCTTCAAACCAAAGAGGATGCATACAGAAGTAAAGAGGTGTATAGTATAAAGATGTAGGATGGAAAGATGCATGAATGGCTAAAGAGGAAAGGGAAAGAGGAGAAGACTGAAAAGTAAATGGGAGTGAGGTTGTTTAACGTAGGCTTAGTCCAGGGGGATGGCGGGATGAAAGGATGTGCTGGAGTGCAAGTTCCCATCTCCGCAGTTCAGAGGGACTGGTGTTGGGTGGGAGAAGCCAAATGGCACATACAGTGTAGCAGGTTCCTAGGTCCCTAGAATTATGCTGGAGGGCATGCTCCGCTACTGGGTATTGGACATCTCCTAGGCGGACAGTTCGTCTGTGTCCGTTCATGCGCTCAGCCAGTTTAGTTGTTGTCATACCGATGTAAAAGGCTGTGCAGTGCAGGCATGTCAGCTGATAAATGACATGTGTAGTCTCACACGTGGCCCTGCCTTGAATTGTGTATGTTTTCCTAGTAGCGGGGCTGGAGTAGGTGGTTGTGGGGGGATGCATGGGGCAGGTTTTGCAGCGGGGTCGGTTACAGGGGTAGGAACCGCTGGGTAGAGAAGGTAGTCTGGGAATATTGCAGGGTTTAACAAGGATGTTACGGAGGTTAGGGGGACGACGAAAGGCAACTCTGGGTGGTGTGGGGAGAATTTTGTCAAGGGATGATCTCATTTCAGGGGTTGACTTGAGAAAGTCATATCCCTGGTGGAGTAATTTATTGATGTATTGATGTATTCGAGGCCAGGATAATATTGGGTGACAAGGGGGATGCTTCTGTGTGGTCTGAGGGTAGGAATATTGTTGTTGGACGGGGAGGAATGTATTGCTCGGGAGATCTGTTTGTGGACAAGGTCTGCAGGATAGTTGCGGGAGAGGAAAGCACTGGTCAGGTTATTGGTGTAATTGTTGAGGGATTCGTCACTGGAGCAGATACGTTTGCCACGAATACCTAGGCTGTAGGGAAGGGAGCGTTTGATGTGGAATGGATGGCAGCTATCAAAGTGAAGGTACTGTTGTTTGTTGGTGGGTTTGATATGGACAGAGGTGTGGATGTGAGCTTCAACAAGATGAAGGTCAACATCCAGGAAGGTGGCTTTGGTTTTGGAGAAGGACCAGGTGAAATTCAGATTCGAAAAGGAGTTGAGGTTATGGAGAAAATTAAGGAGTGTTTCTTCACCATGAGTCCAGACCACAAAGATGTCATCTATAAACCTATACCAGGCCAGGGGAAGCAGCTGTTGGGTCTTCAGGAAAGCCTCCTCCATGCGGCCCATGAAAAGGTTGGCATAGGATGGAGCCATCCTGGTTCCCATGGCAGTTCCCCTGATTTGTTTGTAGGTCTGGCCTTCAAAAGTGAAGTAATTATGGGTGAGGATGAAGTTGGTAAGTGTGATAAGGAACGAGGTTTTTGGAAGATCTTCGGGTGGGTGTTGGGAGAGGTAGTGCTCAAGGGCAGAGAGACCATGGGTGTGTGGGATGTTTGTGTAAAGGGATGTAGCATCTATGGTGACAAGAAAGGTTTCAGGTGGGAGAGGAGTGGGAATGGATTTGAGGCGTTCTAGGAAGTGGTTTGTGTCCTTGATGTAGGATGGGAGTCTGCAGGTGATAGGTTGGAGGTGTTGGTCTACCAGAGCTGAGATACGTTCTGTTGGGGCTTTGAAGCCTGCTACAATGGGACGGCCAGGATGGTTCTCTTTGTGGATTTTGGGTAATAGGTAGAAGGTAGGGGTACGTGGCTCAGGTGGAGTGAGTAAGTCTATGGAAGCCATTGTGAGGCCTTGTGAGGGACCTTATGCCCTCCAGCATAATTCTAGGGACCTAGGAACCTGCTACACTGTATGTGCCATTTGGCTTCTCCCACCCAACACCAGTCCCTCTGAACTGCGGAGATGGGAACTTGCACTCCAGCACATCCTTTCATCCCGCCATCCCCCTGGACTAAACCTACGTTAAACAACCTCACTCCCATTTACTTTTCAGTCTTCTCCTCTTTCCCTTTCCTCTTTAGCCATTCATGCATCTTTCCATCCTACATCTTTATACTATACACCTCTTTACTTCTGTATGCATCCTCTTTGGTTTGAAGCTGGCACAGTACCTGCAGTAGAATATCTTTGGCTTTCCTCTGACAACCATGCCTCCATCCTTGCTACCTTCCCTGTTTTCCTTTCCCTGTTACTTCATAACCTGGGTTGTGAGTAACTAAATCCACTTTCCCTTCTTCCCTTTCTTTCCCCTCTCTCCTCCCTGATGAAGGAACATTTATTCCGAAAGCTAGGAGCTTAAATTTTCGATTGTTTTTTGTGTTTCTATCGGCTGTACTGAGCTGAGGTAAGTACTGGCCAGCCCCTCTATCTCTTTGTCAGTAAATGATATCATCTGTCAGTCAAATTATCTATTAAATGAAAACAATTGTTACAGGCAATTATAGTGAGCAACAAGTTGCCAAGGAGAGAGAGTCCTGTACGATAACAAAGAGAAATGTACATGTCTACACTCAGTCCTGATTGTCAGCCAACACAACACTGTCTTGGTAACATACACAAGGCAGAAAACACACAACATTCAGATCAGTTCAGAACTCTTTCAGCATCTGTCAACAGATAGAATTAAATTAAAATTAGTGTCACCAACTAACTCACATTCAGCCAGCAATAATTAATTATTCTGAAAGATTCTTACTTACAGGTCACTCTGAGTTATTAAATATATGTTTCTGAGCCCATGAAGATTGTTAAATGTAGAAACTACAACCATCTCATCTTCTATATCATAAATCATCCAATTTCACTGTCACTGAGACAATTAGGAAGTGCCGAAAGCTGCAGTTGTACGCTAGTGTAGTGGCACTCTTGTTACACTTTTTGAGTGGTAAGTGACAGTTGTAAAATCGCTAGGGACAACATTTTTCTCTCTTCTACGACAGAGCTGTACATCTATTGGTGACAAACTTTTAGAATTGTGCAGCTGTTAATGACTTGAGTTTTTCCTCCTCCTGCTGAGATATTACACAACTTTGTTGAATAAATTTTGGCAGTGAATAATTTTTTATGTGGGTTTTGTTATGCATCACTCCCTCTTCTATGTCTCCATACTTTCTCGATAGTCCTTTAAAGCTTGAGTATGACTGTCGACGGCACATAGATAGAGATCATTTTGAGACCTAAAGAGCATCACATACTGCTAATTCTTGACAATTTGGACATCATCTTGTTACAGATACTTTGTGTTATAAAAATAGAGTTTTGTTGTAGAGTTATCACATTAAATTTTACTTACCTTTTACAGTGTTTTTATGTTACTTTATTGAACACAGCATGAAAATGTAAGAGAGAAATTAATCCCGAAAAACATTCTCCTACAAGTTAACTTGCCAGACCAAATCTGAAGCACATTTTCTACATCTTCATCTACACTATTCCAGCCATCGTATGTTGTGTGACACAGAGAACCTTGTACCACTATTAATTATTTCCTTTCCAGTTTCACCTGCAAATGCAGCAAGAGAAAAATAGTCTATATACCTTCATCAAAGCCCGTATTTATCTTATCTATGTATATTGGCAGCAGCAGGACCATTCTGCACTCAGCTTCAAATACCACTTCTCTACATTTTCTCAACAGCGCTCTGAGAAAAGAATGTCATCTTGCCTCCAGGGATTCACAAATCATCTCTGTAATTCTTGTATGTTGGTCAAATCTACCAGTAATAATCTAGCAGCCCTACTCTGAATTACTTCGATGTCTTCCTTTAATCTGACCTGGTGGGGACCCCAAACACTCATGTGCTACACAGAGTGGCTTGCACTAGTGTTCTATAAACAATCTCCTTTACAGATGTACCACACTTTCTTAAAATTCTCCCAATGAACTGAAGTCGACCATTCACCTTACGTGCAACCGTCCTTACATGCTCATACCATTTCACATATCTTTGCAAAGTTACAACTTATCGTGTGTGTGTCAGGCCACATGCTACTACTGCTGTATTCCAACATTAGGGAATTGTTTTTCCTATTCATCTGCATTAATTTACATTTTCTTACATTTAGAACAAGCTGCTGTTCATCACCGCAGTAATAAATTTTGTTTAAGTCATTTTGTCTCTTCCTACTGTCACTCAAGGATGACTTCTTCCCGTACACCACAGGATCATCAGTAAATAGCCACAGACTGCTGCTTACATTGTCTGTCACATCATTTACAAACATCTCTATATATAAATTGAAGTCATCCCTTCACACCCGTCTGTATGTACTGGCTAATCTCAGGAACTGCTGCAATTTTGATGTGGTTTTCACTAATATAGTGGAACTTCGATTTTATGTTTTTCATGATTCTACACCATAAATTTGAAGCCCCTGTGAAAAACCCATAAGATCAATGGTAAAAATTCCCTGATTTTACGTTTCTTCCTAGTGAAGTCTACCTCGATTCTAAGTTCTTACTTGACGTTTCGCTTGACTTCATCTCATTTTCTTTCTATTGGCATATGATGTGACTTAACACGTTATAAGTGGCACAAACTACAAGGATGGTTCATTCCACAGGTGACTGAAGAGTTGGGAGAATATTTTAGTCCCTTGCGGGGATGGGAGACGTGAGACAGGAAATGCTGACTTAATCCATGATCGATGTTGCCAACAAAACTTGCAACATTTAGCTTCACCACACAATTATGATACTATTAAAGCTAGATTGCAGCAGCAATGGACAAACACAACAGTTGGCACAATGTATTCCAGACTCAGACAATACGTGACGAAGGGAACCAGTTGCCACCTTTTCTTGTGGAACTTCTATTTGCATGTATTTCTGATGTACTGTATACAGTAATAACATTAATCATCAACTTTTTAAATTGAAACACTGAGTCTCAAAGAATATGCTCGGCCATAATCAAGGAAACGGCCATTTCTGGCTATTGAGCTCTTATTGGCTGGCAACTTGTTAAGTCACCCAACAGCCAGCGCAGCCACCAAACCGCACAAAAACAATTAAAATTAGCTCACGTGCTGGATATGTGGAGAGAGCGAGCAGCCCTTCAACGATGAGAGTGCAGGTAGGGATGAAAGCATTTTGGGAAGTGCTGAAAATATGCTTTTCGCGCAGACGATGTGCTATGGAAGAGATTTCACATGGAAATAGAACAAGGGTTTTGTGATAGCACATTTTGTGTTCAAATCTGACACAATGCAGTTGCATACACTACTCATGTATATACTTTGCACCACATACTGTACATCTAAAAATTGGCAGCAGTGACAGCATGAAGTGAAACTGTAGCACCTGAGCTTTCTTTCAAATTTACATTTTACACAGTGTACAGAAATTCACTGAGTCGACTTCTAATAAGCTTGTAACAATTAGGGAAGTAAACTCATTTTTTCACTTCTCTGTTTCTCTCATTGAGGCTAAAATGATACTTGGACCGTGGCAAGCATTTAAAGTGTGGCTCATAAAATAAGCATTAAACAATAACATCAATGGTGACAAATTTTGTCACTGAGCAGATGTCGGTATTTATGCTTATGGTTTAACCACTTAGCTGCTGTGATATTTTTGTTTTAATTCACCATGTTAATCAATTTTTGCTTTTTTTTTTTTTTGATTGGCACAAAGCAAAGATATCTCAAAAACGTGTCTTTTGATGTATAATTTTTGGTCGTAGCGTGTAGGAAAATATTTCAATTACCTTGTACCAAGATAACAATTTCAATTTTTTTAAGAGTTTTAGACACATGATGAAATTCATTACCACAATTATTGTATAAACATGGTATTGTGCGTTTAATTTCCTTCACTTGTACAGATAATATACAGCGTACTGGAGAGTATTGCAATTTTTAACCATATAAGCAAATTGCGTGTATTATTGCTCGTATTTTGAGGGATTATAATATTTTCCCCAATTTTGCATTTTCCACAAATTTGTGTTTTTTAAGTCTGGAAAACAAAAAACTTGAAACAGGAGTTTCACTGTAGATCCTGAATTTATGAGGAATGTTTTTTTATATAATTTATAAATATTTCACACAAACTGTTTAAATTACAATGAACTGATGTTAAGTTGTAAATACAAAGCCATTGCCACCTAGTAGACAGACTTCCTAACTCAAGAGAGCAGCAGTGCCATGAGGGAGCAGAAAAAGTGAGCAAATTCACATCTGGTGTGGTGGTCTATGAGTACAGCATCTGCCTAAGAACTAGAAAGTTGCAGGATCAGATCCTGGCTGGGTCACTTTTTTTCCACTGTGCCTTAACAAGGAGCAATTAAATTTATACATCTCATTTACAGCAATGTTTCAACCATTTTTACAAATGTATTACTTCAAATTCAGAACACATCATCTGTCTGCAGCTCTCTCATTGGCTCATATAAACAACCGATACATGTTCTTTTGCTCCCATCATACCCCACGGCAAGTGCTGACAACATTCCTGCATGAAACACATTAGTACAACACTGGCCCTATTCCAGACTTTTACCTGCAGAGTCTTAGAGCCAGTCATATATCTGGGAATCCATTTCATACGCTAACACCTTCGTTAGTCTGGAGTGGGACATAATTTCAAATGCTTTCCAGAAATCTAGGAATATCAAATCTTCCTTTCTAAATTTTCCTGGTGGTTGGTTGATATGGAGTGAAAAAAGTAAACATTTCAGGGTACAAGATCACAAGCTCTTTTGTGAAATCATCAGAGTGTAACAGAAACACTTGATGCAGTCTTCTTGAACAGTTTTCCCACTTCAACCACAAAGTGCCCCAGTAAATGACAACAAGGACCAACTGCAATGGACATACCTAATGAAACAGTTCACAGTAGACACCTTCTTTGTGCCGCAAGATGCATAACATTATCATTTTGATTTCACACTGGCCATGGCTTTAAACTTTTTTTTTAGGCCTCAATCCACAGCGTTGTTTAATGCAGTTAATATAAAGGCACACTACCTCACAATCAGTCAGAGTAATGAATATTAAATAAGTACACTCAATGAAGAAGTTGATAAGATTCAAGCAAAAATGTATACATGGTCACACGCTGATTTTTGTTGCTTGGAATTGGAGTGCACAGTACCCTTACACCAGATTTGGAAGTACGATGGTACAAACAAAACACAGTTTAAAAAAGAAAGGAAGTCTATGTTTCTCCACATCATTTCTACAGATTCAAGTGGCCTGATGTATGCATATATTACAATCTTGTGTTTGATTTCACATGGATCACAATTTTTAACATGCATCAAAAGATGTCCTTTACCTCCGGTAAAACAAAGTGAAGAACACCAGAATCCACCATTGCACTGAATGCCATTTTAACATGGCGACTCCTGCTACCAACGGGATGAAACCTATTTACAGTGGGCCACAACAGAGACTATAACAAAGCAACCTGGAACTGGAACCCCTTGTTAATACCTCAGCCTTGCCAAATAACTGATTTTTTCCCATTTTTATTTCAACTGGATATGATTACATATACTGTAGGTATATCATATTTGCTCAATACATAGAATATTCTCACTTGGTATTATTATTAGGCTTTTTCTTTCAATGTGCTGAGATTTTAAACATGTAATTAGTTCTGCTGTAGACTGTACTAATTAAAAGTTATAATCAACTGAAAACTTTACTATTATTTGAGATAGGAAATTTAGAATGAGCTGATCAGCAGAATCTGAAGCAGTGACACTACTCACTGGAAAGCACTCATTCCATTCTCTGTGACAAGATATTTTGATTTGCTGGAAAATAATTCACTTAAAGTTTGGAACCAGGCACACTATCATCTTTTGTGTCATAATATCTGTGTACTTCTCAAGTTCATGCATGTATTTTCATAGACATTATTTTTCTGGACTGAAAGGCATCCTTCATTAATCTGTTAAGTCATTAATTAAAAAATTAATAAAATTAACATATGGCATTATACATTTAAACATGGCTACCATACTTGTAGTCGGGGTGTTGCTAACACAGATTAATAAAATGGTTGCATGAACTTTTCTAATACAGTAACACGCAACATATTTTATGAACCAACTTTTGGTCTGAGTATATAGCCCATCCAAAGTAGTAAAACTTAACCTCATCATTTTCAAATGATTATAGGATTCCACAAGCAGCAAAAATCCTTACGCCACCCTTCATAAGACCAATTCCACCCAAAATAGCTAGTCAGTGGCAAGCTCTCACATGATTAACATCTCTGCATTCATATAATCTAAAGGAAGTCCACCTAACATCTTCATTAACACCTTCCTTTTGTTTTTCTAGTCATCTTTGCAGTGACATACACTACCATTAACTTTTTGGAAACATTCAATAGGCAACATGTGGGTTGTGTAATTGTGTCAATATTATGAAAGACAGTGTACGTGTGTCACATTCCTGGATCCTGGATGAATCACACTGTGTGCACCAGGAATACTGTGGTTATGTTAATCGGCCACTCTTTGTCTGATGAAATGCTCTGTGATTACATCAACACTGTCACACTGTTGTTACGGATTGGGAGGTCATTTACTGGTAACAAACATTCATCGAAGATCTGAGAGCGGTCATCATTTTGACCTCAAGGAAAATAAATGCATGACTGTCAAAATCAATTACAATATTTATTTTGGCGTAGATTACATGACAACTTTCCATATACATGGTTTTCAGCAATAGTGTGGTCTCATATCAATGAGAGAAAATGCAGAATAAGAAGTTGTATGTAAGCAATGTTTCCAGATAGTTGTCACAGCAATCAGAAACTCTGTTACAAACATAATTTAGTTTCTGCGTTATTATCAAAAAATAGAAAATAAAAGTCATCATTCATTTGTGAACAGATGGCCTCAAGAAATTCTTTTTGTGCTACACAGTTCTGTTTCTTTTCTTACTAATAAGATTTTTTTCAAGATTGCTAAATAATAAATGATCACAATAACATCTTCTTAGTATTTGCTTTCAATTCAGTACATTAAAGTCACCTATGCATTTTTCTTTTTAGTAGCATACACATCGTGAGCAAGATATGGAACTGCAACACAAAAATGATAAGGCCAGGACATGAACAACTGATCTTTGCTTTTGTTGATCTATGTTGTTAACTGGTCACAGTTAATAAGTAAGCTTGTCATTTTAGCAACAAAATTGTTTTCTGAGTTGTTGCTTCAAATAACCATTTGTGTATTTGTGTTTGTATTACATCTGAACATTCTATCATATAATTAACATTAATTATTTTGATAATAAGGTTGGTTTTCGATCATTTAGCTGCAGCAGTAAATGTTCACTATTCACTGTCAACATTTTTAGTTGTTGGTATTAATGTATGGGAACTATAAACAGGATGCAGCAATGACAAGACAGCTGCCTTATATTCATCTTACATTTAAACTAATATTTTAATTGTTATGCCTACCACAGTGTTGAAACTAGTGGAGGTGACAATAAGAATGAAATCTTCACCTCTCAAGAAAATCATCAGTGTTATGCCCACCAAACAGTTGTCACTTTTCTAGCACCTGGCAGGGCCAGTGTATGGACACTGTTACACAGCCGGTCCAAAAATGGTTGGCCTCAGTGACCTCTAGTACTTCATAATAAAGAGTGTAAAGCAGGATCATGCTAGTCCAGCCCACCAGCACAGAAATGCTGTTAGTACTCGACCAAATGGTTAGTGGTTTTTGTTTTACGTAAATATTTGACAATTGGAAACAACACGAAAAATTATATGGATCTTAGTGCAGTTATAAGGACTACATTAATGCACAACATTGTTCGCATACAGACATAAAATCATGTTAATACCGATAAATAAATATGCTTACAGTTTCTGTCATATCCTTCTCTGGAGACGTGATTATCGGTTTCTTAGTGACTCACTGAATATCCCTCAGTAAAGTCTAATATATTCGAACTGTGGTATTTCAACTCTTGTTTATATTATCTCCAACCACTAACAACTTTGACATGAATGTAGAAAACCATGTGTCAGTTGTGAAGAGCTTAAACTGCTGTGGGGGAAAATGAAATTGCAGATCAGTTACTAAATCCATTTACAACTCCACATCATGTCATACAAAAATGTGCACATCACGAGGAATGTTTTACTGGCTGTGATTCTTGTGAATTACTATTTTCCTTCCTCATTTTATGGTAGAAGAAAATGATTGAAATTAGTCTTTCATTAACTCCTAACTCTGGTCTGTTGGTATTTAACATTTTTGTTTCCTGTAAGGTACAGTAGGAACATATGAGACATACAGCATGTTGATAGACATTTAGGTGGTAAATATACAGTATGTTGACGCCAGTGTCTCTCCTTGCCTGTTATGCTGTGTAACAGATAGTCAAGCTTTTCAGTTCAGCATAACAAAAGGCAAGGGATCTGGCAACTTATGTCACTGAATTTGTGAGAATGTATGTGCGATGCAGGCAGGAGCAGGAAAATACAAGGTGGATGAAGTGATCAGCTTAGTTTGAAGGTCCAGAAATAAACATATCAGTCTTAGTGCACGGATATGACAGTTGCTTTCTAGTGTGTGTGTGTGTGTGTGTGTGTGTGTGTGTGTGTGTGTGTGTGTGCGTGTGCGTGTGCGTGTGCGTGTGCGTGTGCGTGTGCGTGTGCGTGTGCGTGTGCGTGTGCGTGTGCGTGTGCGCGCGTGCGTGTGCGTGTGCGTGTGCGCGCGCGCGTGTCTCCACATATCTCTTTTGTGTATCTGAAAGCGGACTCTGTCTGACAGTTTGTACTATCCAACAGCCATCATCATTCATTGTGCCTGACTGCCACTCAGTCCCTCCTCCATGTGGTCAGCAGGAATCTGTCATATTTCATATAGTTGTTAAGAAATTTAATTTAGTATTACATACATGTCAATCACATACAAATATAAAATTAAACCTTATTACAAATCATATAACACTGCTCCATGATTACATAAACATTGTGATAGATTTATCAAATTTAAAGGAACTTTATTATGAATTACAGAACATAGACTTCATTATTAATCATGTACAAACAAAAACAGAAAGACATAACTCGAACAAACAAATCAGACTATATCCCAATTTTTTCTGCTATAAAAAATAATGAAGAGAACAACATGATAATTACAAAAAAATTCTTCTTCTTACTTTCATATAATTTGTTATTATCTCATAGGAATTTCTGTTACTTTCAAGTAAGTTAAAAGATTTCAGTGCTAGTTCTATTTCACACATTTCTGTACTACAGAAAAATTCAACAGATCACAATGTAGGTCAAATTTTCTTCTTGTATTATGGTTGCAGTACATTTGATTGTGAGAAAGTTATGACTAAAGAGAGAGAATGTTTGGTAGTGGTCAATACCCCCACTTTCTTGAAAAAGGCTAAGACAGGAGGTTTTTGGAGACACTATGCATATAACTCTTAATAATCTCATTTTGAGTGTGGCCTTTTTTCTGCCAGGGAACTGCCTTAGAGAACATTCACAAACCCACAAATGAATGAAAATATTTCATTCATATTAGGAATTATTCTGATAGCAAGTATTGTAGACCATATGCTTTCAATTTCCAAAATTAGGAGCTTGTGCGACTCCCAATTTTGCTATAGTCAGCATTACAAACCACTGGTATCCACCTTAGGGGCAATATTCTGTAGGGGAAATACTTTCCCTTTCAGATTTCCAGGTGCTGTGTACTAAGGAGGAGGGCATCAGAAAAAAATCTTCAGTTTTGTAATAGAGGGAAGTGGGAGGGGGGGGGGGGGTTGGTAGGAGGAGACCAAGGTTTGACAACAGCACACAGAGCCAAATGGATGTAGATTGCAGTAGTTATTCAAAGATGAAAACATCAGCACAGAAAAGACAAGCAAGAAGAGCTGCACCAAATAAGTCTTGGCCTTCAAAGTAACCATTGTTAGCTACAACACACTTCTCACATCAGTTGTAAAGCTGTTGGAAACTGTCAACAATTTTTTTCTTGTGCAATCGCTCAAAGCACTGTGGTCACACATTGTTGCATATCTGCAGTGTTACAGGAGATGAGACATGGTGCTACCAATTACATCCTGAGACCAAGTGATGGTCAGTGGCATGATGTTCGTTGTCTTCCCTGCCTCCCAAAGAGTCTTCTGTTGAAATCCAAAGTTAAAGGTGTTGATCGCTTTTTTCGAAAGCAAGGTCCTGATTCATCATGAATTTCTATCCGAGGGAGGCGAGGAAGATGTCTGTCGCCTGGCCCCCTATAGCACTAGTAGCACCTGGTCTCACCTCCTGTAATGATGCGGACATCCAACAATGCAGGACTTCGAACAATGCCACAAGAAGTGTTTACTGACAGTTTCCAATAGCTTTACAATTAATGTCAGAAATGTGTTGTAGCTAATGGTGATTACTTTGTTTGTAACTCTTGTTTTCTATATTTTCTGAGACCATTCAACAAACTTTTCGGATGCACTTTGTATAATAATATAGCACATTGTAATGCATCATGGTGATAGGTTTTCATTATCATGTTCTTATGTTTAAAAAGATACTTTATGCCACCTTACCTTATGTAAATTGCCTTTTGACAGAGCTGCCCTCATTTTCATTTCCTTGCACTTTTCAGCAAATCCCTCAACCTGCCACTAGAACAAAACAAGAAAGAAATTGTTGCTAATAAAACCACAGAAATTTGTCTGAGTATTCTATCTAAAAGTAAAATTCACTTGAGACAGCTACTTGGTCCAAAACCACTTGTGATCACCAGTCAAAAGCCCAAATAACTATACTTCACAGTGCGGAAATGTAGGAAGAGTGTCAATGAGGTTCCGGTAGATACCAACAGGGATGTGGACCCATGCCAGTTCCATTACCATGCCAAGTGCACTATGTTTCTCGGATGGGGATCCAAGATTTGTGGCACAAACTGTATCAAGGCAGTCACCGCATATTCTTCACTGAGTTTTGAATTCAAGCTCCGGCAGGGGGGGGGGGGGGGCAGAGGAGGGGGAGGGGAGGGGGGCAAGTGTGGAGCAGGAGGACAGTGAACTCACTCTGGTGCTCTTGGTACCAAGCTCTTATTACACTATGATCTGTGTGACGCATTCCATTGTTCTGCTGGTAGACGCTATCTTGCTAAGGAAAAATGAATTGCACTTATGGGTGGACTTGATCCCCAACAATTGGTGCATACTTGTGTTGAACCACTGTGCCTTCCAGAATGATGAGATCACCCGGGGAATGCCACAAAAACATTCGCTACACCATAAACCCTCTCCACCAGCCTGAACCTTTCCGACAATTGTTACAGCACTATACATGCCAAAAGCCATCTGTCTGATGGAGCATAAACCATGATTATTCTGAAAAGGTCACTTTTTGCCACTCAGTGGACGTCCAGCTGCAGCACTGGCATGCCAATTCCAGCCTTTGCTGCTGATGGACAGCAACCAGCATGTGTGCATGAACTGGACCATTGCTGCAGAGGCCTATATCCAGCAACAATAGTTGGACAGTCGTTGAAGAGACACTGTAGGTAGCCCCTTGGTTCATCTGGGTGGCAGTTGCTCAACAGCTGCCCATTCATTCACCCATACATATCTCTGCAACTGTCGTTCACCCTGTCATCTATGTCCTTTGCAGCACCACAGCTGCCTGCATGCTAGTTTTGGAGAGTGCTATTTTGCCATGCATGGTATACTTTTACCACAGTGGCATGTGAACAGTTTACAAGCTTAGCCTTTTCAGAAATGCTTCCACACTTGGCCCAAAAACCAATTATGTCCAATAAATCGCTCCATTTCACAATTACGACATCGTCTGCACTGTTTTCCGCCTCCCCCTCGACACACTTTATATACCCTCCAATGCCAATGCTGCTGTCTGTGAGTGGTTACTGCATGTTGACGTTAAACATAGGCAGTGGTCACATTACTGTGACTGGACTGCGTATAAAATCACAAAGAGACAGATGGGGGTGGGCAGTACTTACCTTTAGAAGGTGCAATTTCAAGTACTGCTGATGGACACTTATAAGTGTATGGGGTGGGGAAAAACATATTCCCAGGTTTTTTGATGTCTGAGGAACCTAATTCTCCTCTTCCAGTCCTCCCCAAGCTATGAATCTTTCCTCCCTGGGAATCAAACAAAGTTATGAGAGCTCTCCCTTCCTCATTCCCCCTCATTTTATGTGTGACTATCAGCAGCACTGGCAATTTCACCTCCCAAATATAAGTCGTGGTCAGTCATAGTGCATCCTCGGGATTTTCAGTTAAATGTCATTAAAAATAATTTTTATTTACCAAGTAGTTGTAGATACAGGAATAAACAGTGAGGTATAATAGTGCCATCTTTCAGATTCTTTCTAATGAAGAACGTACAGGAGCAGGAATAGTAACTGAAATTAAATGGAAAGAGTGAAAGGAAAAACATCTGCTCTTACTGTGTTGTTCACCTCTTCCTTGCTTCAGGAACACTTAAGAACTTTTCCTGTTTAATGTCACTATGCATTGCTTCATCCAACCTTTCTTTGCTTTTCAAACAATGGAAAATCCAGAATAAAATGTAACAATATTATGAAAAGGAAAGTTGCCATTCACCATATGGTGGAGATGCTGAGTCGCAGATAGCCACAACAAAAAGACTGTCACAAATAAGTAGCTTTCCCAACAAGGCCTTACTGGCCAAGAGCTTCTTGTTTGTGACAGTCTTTTTGTTGTCCCTTTCAAGGACTCAGCATCTCCGCCATATGGTGAGTGGCAACTTTCCTTTTCATAATATTGTTACTTTCTTCTCTTTTGGCAGATTAAGACAACTTCAGTTTTAAAAAAGGCTATGTTTCCCTTGACTAGGTTTACCTCGTCTGTGTGAATGCCTTCCTTGATGCATGGTAAGCAGGAATGTTTTCTATCAATATTTGATATAACACTTGTATGTTTCGCCAACGCAGAAGATCTTGAAATACTTGGACATACACTGTATGACAACACATTCAAGATAAGAGAATCAGGTGTAAATAACAGTATACAACAGTGAATCACACAATCTCAAAGAAATAAATAGTTTGTTATGGAAATAATGTCTCTCCGTCCGTCTACCAATCAATAAGCAGAGACTGGAAAACTCAATTTTATTTTATGTCCAATTTCAGAGTAATTTTTGCCTATTTGTTGCTGTTTTCTATCAATTCTGGTATCATTTTCTGCCAATTTTGATGGTATTTTACAGGAGTTTGGTATAACTTTCCAATAGCTTATTTCTGAAGTACCATATATCTTATATCACTGTTCCAGTGCTATGAAAACGAAAATATACCTATCTATTACATTATATTAGACATCACAGAAGAAAAAGGAAATCATTTATATGAAACCCATTAAATGCAGTCAACTAAAGAAAACATACACCATTTAAAGTTTTTCAAATTAAAGCACTGTTATAGCTTCAATGGTTTCTTTGAAACTTTTTACCATAAATTGATCAGTACTTCACAACAATGTGAAAACGGCAGCCTAAACCATAAATTTTAACATGGACAAGGAGAAGGCTTCAGATGCAGCCAACCAATTCAGCTCATATTTGGCAACCTGCTTGTATACAACATAAAATGAACACCAGTTTTGAGAACACCATCCCTACAGTTCAGGAGGCGGATTCGACTCAAAACTAACCAGTTCAATATACAATTGAAAAATGAGCACTTTTTATCATCATAGGAGGGGTCCGACAGCAAACGTTTTCAAAGGAATTTATGAAAGAAACTATTACAACTGCCACTCATGTACACACAAGGTAAATGCTATTCAACGAAATTACTGCTGATGCAGCAACCAAGACATCTGGCTGGAGAGCAGAGAACCTGTGTTCAATTCTCAAATGCATCTGCAGGATTTTCTCATCTGTTTTTTTTCCTTACTGAAATTAGTAGTAATAAAAGGGTTAATAAGGCAGTTATTAAGGAATAATAACAAGGCAGGTAAATAAATTTCTCAAACAACTTTGACTAGTGAAAAATTAAAATTTGAATTGAATCCTCATATGAAAACAATTGTCACAAGGGACCACAGACAGCTGAGCATGCTATGCTAGTTTACAGCTAGCCATGGTATAGGACTTTATTTGGAGGTTTCAAAACTGCAATGTGATTCTGGAAAACCAGTAGGAATTGTGTAACTGTGCAGGTGCAACAACAACTCATAGCATAGTTCATGATCATTTTTCAGCACTAATTTTTCAGGTGATGTTGTCACATGTGCGTTGTGCATTAGAATTACACTAGAAATCCAAAGAAACTGGTACATGTGCCTAATATCGTGTACGGCCCTTGCGAGCACCCAGAAGTGCCGCAACACGACGTGGCATGGACTCGACTAATGTCTGTAGTGAATGTAACTCCATCTTCTGGCAGAAGTGTGGGACTATGGCTGGTCAATACGCAATAAAACAATACCAAATGCTGTTATTTAGATTTTATTTTTAATTTTAGGCTACCAGTTTCGACGGTACATTATGTCATATTCAGACCTGCTTCAATCATGTGACCTTCGTGTAACAAGATACAGCAGCACTTTTAACCAGACTCGTAAAGATTTTACGGACATGCATGCTCCTTGGACACCTGTCAGCAACTGTCAAAACATCCACTCAAACCATATTTCCAAAGTTTTCACGCAAATTTTCCATTTATTCTGACAGGTAGCATAGCTGTAGCAATGTTTTGAAATAGTGTCTGTAAATGATGTAAGTTACAACCGCGCGTCGCCATTGAACTTCTCACAGCAAAGAACAAAACTATTGGGAATGTTCACAATCATTTGCATCTAGTTTACAGAGCATCTGCAATAAACAGAAGTTCAGTTAGTCACTGGGCAAAGAGGGTGAGGCCATTATGAGAAGTCGGTTCGGCAGAGCTCCAAGATTTGCGTCATTCGGGGAGGTCATCTGTGGTTATCATACTTGACCAGGCACAGCTTGCTGATGTGCTCATTCACAAGGACCAATGCATAACAACTTGACACTTGGCCCTGAAGCTACCAATCAGAAAAAGAAGTGTGGATGCAAATTACTCAAAAGTTTGTGCACAATGGGTTCTACACAGTCTGACGATAGAACAAAATCTTCTCACTCTTTGATGTGATGCCAGAGGCAGTATACCAATATTTCTTAAGCATATGTGAACACATTAACCAAACTCAAGAAGAGCTTCCAATGACTTTGATACCATAACAACCCAGGCAATTGATTGATTCTATAAGATAATGCTCAACCTCACACAAGTTTGAGGACTTCGGAACCATCATTAAACGGGGTTGGACAGTATTATCTCATCCATCCTACAGACCTGACCTAGCTCACCCCCAACTTCCAATTGCTTGGCTCATTGAAGGCTGGCATTTGTAGATGACACTGAGGATGACAAAGATGTGATTCTTACAGTGCAGAAATGGCTCCGAGAGCAGAACAAGGAGTTGCACTGACAGGCTACACACACACTCTCCTGTCTCGCTGGAGGAAGGCCATAAAACACGGCAAAAATTATGTGGAAGAATAGAAGGTGTAGAAGAAACATTCTTTCTTTGCGTATTTCTCAGTGTGTTCAATAAATAATTATTGAAGAATAAAAATGTGATGCACCACCTTCTGGGTAACCCTCATATTTATTTTAATAGTTATTCCATATTAATTTTACTATTTTGTGAATGAAGCTTAAGGTCACAGCATGATCTGTTGATAGTGAAAAGAGAGGGATTCTAATGGCTGTCTTGAGCCGAGTAGACATGTTACATTTCAATGATCTGTCACCCTGATGCTACTCATAAACATTTACCTTGAGTATACTCTTATAGTTTCCTTCTTGTAGTTTCTTGATGTTAAGGACCTGCTATGCACTGCCACCATCTCTCACAATGTCACCTTGTTCCCATTTGCAGGGGGTCGAGGGCTGTAAGACAGCTCTATAGTCTCCAAGCCATGAAATGACATAACTGCATTTTAAGCAACTCTTCTGTATTTTGTTGCTCTTATGTGACATTCATACACATTGGGTAAACAGATCTCACTAACTAGACTAACATTTTTGAAGTGAATCTCATAATACCACAGAAGAGAGTGACATTTCTCTTCAGCTTTTTCTGGGTGTTGATATCGCAGGCAGTGTCTCTTTCTCTTTGCCTTCCAAAACACTGCCAAGACGTGACCCCTACGCGTAAGTAACCCTTTCATAGCAGGTGAAGATGCACTATAGCCAAAGTGCCGCACATATTACACCACGAAGTAAGCACAGTGGTGAGTTCTTTACATACTAACTACCTAAATAATGTTTTTACATGAACATCTTTATCTGACCATGAGGAAGGGTGCATACATGGTTTTATGGATGAATAACATGTATCGCCTAAGTAGGCTGGGATCTATGTTATGTTAAAAGACACCAGATGCCATGTTAACTTACATGTTCACAAAACTAAAAGGTCATATTTGGTGTTTTTCATATTTATACTTTTGTAATATGAAATTATTTAGTTTAAATGATGCACCATATTAAGGATCTCACAAACAGTCATTTTTATACAACAGTTGTGTAAAAGGCTAAGGAATTGTCACATCCGTAGCTAAAACTGTTATTTAATAGTAGTTTGTTTGCAAAGTGCCACTCCAGTCTCCATAAGCAAGAAATTATTATTATTTAATTTTACAAATGGCTGCCATTCAGTCTTGTCACCTTGCCACCGATACAATAATGGACCGGTTCATGACAGACTAGGCCAAATCACCACCATCAAGATCTACCTACCCAAACAAATCATGCCACAGGATCACTTGACTTGAGACAC
The DNA here is from genome assembly GCF_023897955.1 of Schistocerca gregaria. Classification (NCBI taxonomy): domain Eukaryota; kingdom Metazoa; phylum Arthropoda; class Insecta; order Orthoptera; family Acrididae; genus Schistocerca; species Schistocerca gregaria. The sequence goes on from NC_064922.1 coordinate 756,571,213, forward strand.
GAAGCGCTATTGGAGCTGAAGAGCATCTCTCTCTTATGCTCCAAACTGCCGCCTAGAGCAGATGCTAAATGGCTCAGTTTCTTTACCTTGGCATTTTCTCTTCTGCTCCAAGGTGGTTCTGGGGTTACTGATGCTACCTTCTGTTGTCCCCTCGACAATTCTCACAATGTTAGTCCTATAAGCAAATAAACTGATACGGTTTCCTTTCCCCAACATGTGTACGCATATTAATTATAAGCCCACATTGCTTTCCAATCCTGACTACACCCCCAAGTAGGTGTACAAACTAGCATCTGAAGTGAGATGCGAAATTTGACCCACTTTCAGCTTTGAGGTGCTCCATACAAATTACTAAGCCCTGAACAGATGTGAGAAACCGTTGTGCAGGACAGTCTGGCAATGTGCTGTAGTGCAATAGACAAGTGCTTATCACAGTCAGTCCAGGCTGCCCACTGCAGTCAACCCAGACCCAATGCCACGCTGCCACCTACGCCATTAGGCAAGGCCATCCAACCTCGTCTGCCTCCTTGCACAAGGTCACATCACTAGTATGATGTCCCTGACACCTGGCATCACTGCTGTGTTGCTGCCCAGTTGATTGTCAATCCACGTATTTAATTGTAACAATTAAAATAACCTATTTCTGACAATATAATGTAATTGTATAGCTAAAACATCTACTCACCAAGTGACGCCAGAAGTCTTTCCTTCTCATCCCACCTGTTAAGTCTCCCCTGACGCTGGGTTCTGGGTGAGTTTTCTGAACTCTACCCCTTTCCTTAGACATATCCAGTTTCCTTCCCTTCACCCCTCTCCCTATCCTTTCAATCTTTCTGCCGGAAGGATGGGCCACTGGCTTCAAAAGCTTGCACAAGTAAAACCTTTTTCCTGCCACCATTAGGTGACTGGATTTTTTTTATCTATGTAATTACAAGATATTTAATTGGCAAGCTTCACTTGTAGGGGTAAAATGCCAATGGACAATTCTGCCACTGATGTCACCAAGATCTGCTGTCAATTTTTTTTTGTGTGTGTCTAGTTTAAAGGGATTCCCTCAACCACGTCACAGAGACAATTGGAGATGAATCCAAAATACTGCAAGCATGGATGGAGCAGTTCCGTGTGAAGAATGATGATCTGCAAAGGCACCTTAATGAGGCATTACTACATGTGATGCTGCAAAACAACACTGTGCCTAAAACTAGCCTAACTTCCCCATTTCTGTGTTTCCCATAGGTGGATCTAATCCAGGCGAAAATGACAACACATCCATACAAAATTTAATGGATACACGGAAACTGTCCTCATCGAGTGACTAAATGTTTATAGGAGGTACCAGCATGATGTTGCAAGGAGCTGCTCATGCTTATGTAGATTCCATGGAAGGGCTGAGAAATACCAAGGAATTTGGAGTCCTTGCGGAAGGCTTAGAGCATAGATATTGAGATAAATACCACCAGCTACTATAGGGACAATCTTTCCATTAAATATCAAAATTCAGGAGAGGATTTCAAGTGATTTCCTGACCGAACAAGAGTTGTGTCTTGTCATACACATGTACTAATGAAAAGTAATGAAAGGAATGAGATACCACTCAGCAAATCAGAAGCTTGCTGTGTAGATTCACTCATTTGCAGGATTGACCCACCCAGGTATGTGATGAGGTGAAGTTTGATTCATCAAGTACACGAAGGCAGGCTATATGACTCACAAAGGAGGTGCAGCAATTCGTCCAATCTTCCACCAGGATAAAGCCCACTAAACGTGCATTCATTGCCGAAGTGTGCTGCACTCACTGCAAATGACCAAAACTTACAAGGTTCCTTAGTGTTTGGCACCAGCGCGTGCTTATTTTAGGGGAAAAAAAACCACACACACGAGAGAGAAAATTGTCCATCTCTACAACACCAATCGGCTAACCATATAGGTCATCAAGGGGCTCGAAGGAATGTGAATACGGGAAATGTGGATGGGTGCAGTTCTGCCACTGTTCCTTGCTCCCCTTCCGCAAATCCTACCTGATAAGAGAGATAGGAATCAATTGGATGGCAAACAAATAAAAGCTTTGTCTGTTAAATTTACTCACTGTCGAAACCTAAAATCAGTTTTCTGGACCAAGTGGATTGTGAAAAAAGGTAATTTATCCTACAGAGTCACAATATGTGGAACTGGAAATAGGTGGGAGGAGTACCAGTTCAAATTCTAAGTAGTTTGAAAGCATGAATGTAATTTTGATGGCATTTTAGACAATGACTTGCTGCACCATTTTCAAATCAAAGTTAACTTCTGAACATAAGAAGTATAAATTGACCATTTTGACAATGTTTCCATTATAATGATGCGAGGGAGTCCACAACGAATGGCCACATTCCAAATACTCACTAAACGATGAACCATAGAATTGAAGAAACACTAAGCCAAGAAATTATCAGGGGGCACTGGGGAAATCATTTGGGGAGAGGTGAAGAAAGATTTTTTAACAGGAGATATTTTATTAGTGGTTTCATTAACAAGAAATGTAGTTTTAGATGGTACGCAGGTGCATGAGAAGCGCAGTTTATCTCTAACAAGTGTGACAACGGAGGGTACATTTTTGCCAGTGGAGAAAATTATCTACACTCACAGATAATTTTGGAAGCAGATGGTTAAAATTCCCTAGGGTACCATACCCGCAAAAGAGCATGAAGTAAATATTTATGAGACAACAGCACATGAAGAAAAATGAAAAGCCTGGAAGAACAGTATACATAAATTCCACCTCAGTTGTGTCACCTATAAAGGCAGGAATCGAAAAGAAACTTCAACATCTATGCAAATCAGATCAAGATCAACTGTACCCCATTCTAGCTGACTTTGCAACTTCATTTGAAGAAAAGAAACAACTTCTGTCAACCTTCTTAATGTACCACAAGATTCCTATGTATAATACTTAAGACTATAGCCTAGAAAACATATTGCATAGCCTGTCACTGCCTGTAGCAGACAAAAATACCTCAGATTTACTAAAAGCAGGAGTAATTCATTCTTCTTTCAGTTCGTGGTTGTCACATACAATGATAGTTCCCAACAAAATCAGTTACAGAGGAAAAGCTTACAGCATTTTTTGCAATTGCTGATATTTCAATCACCTCGGCAAATGCAAATTCTTCGCCACACCCCAGTTACTATCAGATTCATGTAGCTATTGAAGATCGGAAAAAAGAAAGCTTTTGTTGTGCCCTCTGGGCAATGTGAAATCAAAGAAAGCCCTTTGGCCTCCCAAATACCACCGCCAACTACATTTCAACATTTTGTTGATTTACTTTTAGGAGGTTTACAGCTGACCATGTGACTAGTATACCTTGATGACATAATTGTCTCTTCAAATTCAATGAAAAAACATGCAAAGTTGCTAAGAAACGTACTAACCCATTTTAGTGATGCTAATCTAAAGCTGAGATTTGAAAACTGCAGTTTTGCACTATCCAGGCCACATAATTTTGGCAGATGGTTAAGAACAGACCCAGAATTAAGGAATGCAGTGAACAATTTTCCAACACTGAGGAACATTAAAGAATTGCAACTGATTTCCAGGTTAATAAATTACTATCACCGTTTCGTGGAGAACTATGCAGCCACCACGAAATTGCTCACAAAATTACTAAAGAAGGAGTTGCTCCTGTCTGGCCAGTGGACAGCAAAAGAGCCATGTTAAAACTGAAAGAAATTCTTAAAAAGTTCACCTGTCTTGGGTTATCGGTATTTTGCTCTACCTTGTATCTTGTGTGATGCTGACAATGTCTCAGTTGGTTGCAATGTGAATCAAATACAAGACGGTGAAGAAAAACTAATTGGTTATGCATCACGTCAGCCGAATCAAGCTGAGCAAAATTACACCACCACACAAAACAAACTTCTGTCAGTGTTACCTACATGCATTGCAGTTCACAGTAATTGTAGACCACGTTGATTTACAGTGGCTTTTGAATTTACAGGATTCCAGCAGCAGACTTGTTAGATTGGCCTTAAAACGATGTGAATATGACCACATAACCAGACATAAGCCTGGAATGTTAAATCGATGCAGGTGCCTTGAGTACAAAAATTATGATCCTGCAAGTAGATTATGTGCTTATTGAGGAATTAAAGAAGGCAAAAGAATCCAGAGACTACTGGCAAGCATATAGTGCAACAAAGTCTTGAGAGTATATAGGCACATCAAAATGGGAAAAGAGCCACGCAAGCACATACTGCAGGCCATTATTGGTGGTCAAAACAAAAAAGAAAAAGATGATGTAGGATATTATGTTCAATACTGTCTCCACTGCGCTAAGAGAGTGCAAGAACAAACACCAAATATACCTCTTGAAACTATAACTGAGGTAGCTGAGCCTTTCAAAGTCTTAGCACACTATATTGTGGGACCATTTGCCGTAACATTTAAAAATAACAAAAGTAAGAAATAGCGTATGTTTAATCTATCACTGACCATTTCTCTCATTATCTTATTGTGCAACTCACTGAAGACATGGCTGCTGAAACAGTTGTGACAGCACTGGTCATTATTTTGTACAACAATCTGAGAGGCCACTATCAGAGGGCAAGGGACAAAAGTTATGTCCAATCTTATCATACAGTTATCTTGACTGTTTAAAATAAAGTAGTTCAGAGCTACAACATTTCATCCTAAGAGCAATGGCAGGGTTGAGCACATTCGTAAAACAGTACCTAAAATGCTGTCTTATAAAATGATTAGCTTGCCCTCAGACTGGGATTGTCTATTACCACATGTAATTTTGTCATACAACACAAAAGTACACGACACAACTGGGTTCATTCCCTTTGAGATCGTTTTTCATCACAAAATGCATTCATCTTTCAAGACTTAGAAGCTGCTGCCTGAAATGAATTCCAGCAAAGTGAAGCACCTGGCTAAAAGATGAACATTTATTTGGAAGAGAATTCAGCAGGACACTGCAGTCAAACATGGAGACAGCTCCATAGTTGAAAAACTGATAGGATGCTGCTATATCACGTAGGAGATCATGGGATGTTATGACAAACTGCCATGAAAACTAGAACAACTCAGAAATTTACAGGCCCCTGCACTGGACCATTACAGATACTGTATTTCAGGTTGCCTATCAATGTCAAATTACAGATCAGAAGATTATTGCTCAGTTTGATCGCCGACCAAGTATAAAGGTAGCAATATACCATCTCCTGTAGTGAGTCCAGCAAAACTAAGGACTGTTTAGAACAGATGCCATTTCTGTTGGTATAATTTACATTCTGTTACCCCGTAAAATTTACGGTCTAGGGATTAAGAACAAGTTTTATCTTAAGTGGGAGAAGACACTATCTATTTCAATCAACTGAAGATTCTGCTCTGTGTTTTCACCTCGTCAGGCCTTCATTAGTTGGAATATTTTGCTAAAATGTTACATATGAGTCATTGTTCTAAAGTTGCCTCTGTGCCTTGCAGGTTTTTAAACATGGTAGTCTCATATTACAACTAGCTGGACAAACCTCCTGCTCCACTGGGCTCCTTGCCAAGGGCAGTATCATGTCCCTTGGGGACTTATGGCCTTCGTCAAACAATGCCAGCCACACAGCTGACAATTTTTCTCCACAGTGCACCACTGTTCTCTGAGAATGTACCTCAGTTCCATCTGATTAGTAGGCCCATGTGTTATTAATGTGTCATTAATTTTACAGTTGCGTATTACATGCTGTTACTCCAAAATTAACCAGTATGGCCTCTTCAGCCTCATTTCACTCTTATTTATTCTTTTATATTTCATTACCTGCCTCTAAAATCGAATGGTTTTGTCACATGTTTGCGTTACTTCACTGCATAAAGACATTATCATTAGATAATTTTCTAGGTTGTCTGGTATTGCGAAGTTACACTAAAGTTTATGAAATTTGAAAACCTGCACAATCACACCCCAGATTGTAAGCCAGTATTGTGGATAAGGCTAAAGTGTTGTTAGGAATTATCTGCAGAAATAAGATCCCACTCTCTGTGGACCAAAACACCCATTGTTAAACCATCACCGAAGCAGCACACTCCAACACTGCTCCACACACCTGGCCTCCAACTAGACATTTGTGATACAGTGTAGTGTCTTTACTTACATGAGTAGCACAATTCACCACCTTCTGCAGATTCCATTTCTTCATGGAACATACTGAAGACAATTTGTCTCTTAGACAACAACTTCGATTGGTCCCAGATTGATAGCTGAATTAACCAAAGCTTGGTTCCACAGCATAAGAATCAGCTAGATACATGCTATCCCATATGCCATTCTGGTTTCACTTGTGTGTTCTAATTGGAATTTTGTTCTCCACAAGTACCTAACAAAACTGAATAGCAGTAGACTTCTATTCAGAGCATTCTGTTGCAATACCCTGGGACATGAATTTCTGTTCTCAGCACTAATGAAAGAAATTTCAAATGTCACTATCGAACCACTGCTGTTATCCATTCCAGAAATTAGCTTCCCTCTCAATACACATCCTGTCTTACCAGTTTTTCAGATACTAACAACAACGAACTGCTCTCAAAGGAGCAGCAACAAGTCACTAGATAGAGCTGCCATCTGTATTATGGCTTCACTAGCCCAGTATTTTATTTAACATAACAGGCCCAGTAGTGACTTCCACCCTGCTTGCTGTTGTGATACTGAGCATGATTCTATACTGCTGTTTCACATCTGAAGTTATGTAGCAGAATACATACAGCCACTCCAGCTTATAATGTTTCTTGGCAAGTTCCAGCAGGCTGTGTAGGGTGAGGTGTAAAAGTTGAGATATAACACATTCTTTTAGGGAAAATGATGAGTTACACTCTCTGTCCTAATGCATGAAATACAACTGATGTATTTCACACACACACACACACACACACTTATGTTTCAGACAGCAAATTGTGGAATTGTGGGAGAAATAGTTTACTAATATGTGCAGGTAATACAAGGTACATGGGTGCAGTATATCGGTAAGATGGTACGACACATTCAGATTCTCCAACTGGTGTGGGCCACTAGTTCTTACATGTCAAGCTTGGAGATGTGTTGCGACCATGAAAGAATGGTGCTCACAATAAGAATAGTGACGACATGTGAGCAGAAACAAATGTATTTTTAAACTGTCATTCTGATATTATTTCCCAATCTGACATTTTGCTTTGTCAAAATGTATTTATGTTGTGCAGTCTAATGAGACAAGACATCTGTAATTCATGCAATTGTAATATGACTGCTTTAAACATATCTTAGGGGAGCTATCTGTCGATATATAAAGAAGCATTAATGGCTGGATCATAGAAAGAAGAAATTTTCTTGGTCAAGGATTGCATCTCTCTTTCGCCATCTAGCACTTAAGACACTGCAAAGGTAATGACATCAACTGAGAAGAAAAGAAGCACGGTTATTTGGATCTGATCAGCAGGTCCAAATCGCAATTAATTCACATCATAGGTGACCATAAAAACTTTAATATCTATCATTTATTGATCAATTCAACAGGTGAATAAACAACTCCCCGAAGTTAATGATGATTTATTTTTCTGCTGCCACAAACTGTCATCTTGTAATTACACCTAAATTATTAATTTATTATAATCAAAACCCTTATTATTTTGTAACTATCTTGTAAACTGTTTATTTGTGTTACTGTTTCAAACAACAGTCTCTTATTATTGTGCTTATTTGTTCATTTGATATTGTTTTATTGCCATGAGTTATTTTTACAATTTGCTCATTCAATTTAACTGAACTTGATAACCTTGCTGTTGTTGTCACAAAAATTTAAGTCAAAGGGATTACCCTTCGGTGTGTATTGTAAACGATTTATTATTTCTTTATTAGGTGAAGAGAAGCATCAGGTTTTCCAGTTTCTTTTAAACTTATGTTAGTCAAGTGGTTATGCATTGTGTTACTAAAAATTACAGAATACACATTATGTTTTTATTCTTTTGTTTACACAATTTTCCTGTCCCTATCAATATGTAATTTTTTAAACTTTTTTCAAACAATGGAAAATCCAGGATAGAATGTAACAACATTATGAAAAGGAGTTGTTGCTCACCATATAGCGGAGATGCTGAGTGGCAGATAGACACAACAGAAAGATTGTTACAAATAAGCTTTCTGCCAACAAGGCCTTTGTCAAAGATAGACACCACACACACACACACACACACACACACACACACGACTGCAGTCTCTGGCAACTGATTTTGAAATTTTAGATTGTTCAATAAGAACTTTATTTTAAGATAGCTCTAAACTTTGTGGTACTTTGTTGCAATGAGTTTTTTTTAGTTAAATAATGTAAATGTAGCAACTCAAATTTCAATCTGAAGAAGCATGTAACAAGGATGAAGAACTACTACGCATTTTTGTATTTTTGTTTTTTATTATTCATTACATTTTACAAATATTTTGCTTCAAAGCACAACAAAATGATAAATTTTGTGATTACACAGGAAGAACTCTTAGTGCTTGCCAGCACCGCTGTATGTTTTTATCCCTTCGGTACACAAAGATTATAAGTTTTAAATGTTCATATTTTTCACTAGACTGTGTTGCTCATTTCACAGCATGTTTACTGCCAAGTAAGTGATTACTGACCATCCTTGGGAAAACAAGCAACCAGTCGTGTAAATTGTTTTATGGACAAGTATATGACTCCACACCTATGTATGATGTGTGCATCCAAACCTTGATTAATCTAACGATGATGTACAAATCAAAATGGGCAGTTAAAGAAAGCAGTCAGCCCACAACTTGTGACTTCCATGTATTTTTTATAGTCCATAATAGCACTGATACAACTTTAAAATTAAGTAAAAATTGGTGCATGACTTCACAACCTTACCCATTAACAATTTAATAAATCTGTAATACGATGTGCAAGACAAATGAAAATCATGGATTAAGAAGAGCCTTATATTTTCCTTTTACGGGGTTCATTGGTCCACGAGCACAGAGGTCAACATAGACCATTTATCTTTAAGTGTAGTAAAATGTTACAGTACTTCCTAATGACCTACACAGATAGTCTGGAGACAGCATTTGATGCTAAGTGTATACTGTACAAACATTTGCCTCAAGTTACTGATGAGAGCAGACCTGAACCAGAATCGTGTGTTTTGTAAACATTTCCAATTCTGGCGTTTGTTAGAAATGAAATGGTAGGTCTTTGTAGTAAGCTGACATTCTGAATCAATCCTAAGGCCCTACTTACACAGTACAACCGGAGATCTGTCCATACTAGACAGGTACCTGGAATAAACTCCTAGTCCAGACGAATGTTTTCACTTGTTTCAGAAAAGTCTCATATTACTCTAGAAATTCTTCTAATCCATATGTGGTATACAGCAAACCAGTGCTTAACAGTGTTGGTTAAAAACAGTCTTGGTTGCAATTTTAATTTTGTTATTTTTTAATGACACACTTCGCCTTACTTAGACATCTTCAGGTTATCTTACATTTTTGTTTTTACTGAGTTTAACAAAGGCGATGTTGGCCTGATATATTCAACGATGCCCTTTGGCTACACTGACTAAAGGATTCTTCTAAGAAATACCAAATTAAGATAACCTAAAGATGCATAAATAAGGCGAAATGCAGTGTTGAAAAATAAGAAAACTAAAATTGCAACCAAGACTGTTTTTAACCAATGCTCTCATGTTACACTTTTAGTTATAAACTAATCAGATCTTGCAAAGTAGTTCACTATGCTCCAAGTATGAATTATACCTCCAAACTTTACTAAGACTAACAACAACATCACTGTTCAATACCATACGCATAAATAAATGTCCTAACAGTACTTGTAGAACGTTGAAGATAACTCACAAATAAAGAACGTGTAATAGCAAAATGTGACAATTTTCTCTTCTGGGCAATATTAGTGACATAAATATCTTGCCACTATGAAGAAATATAGAAATTATTTTTTTGAAATGACAAAATAAAGCTATATAAAGAAAGCACTTACCTTACTGGCAGTATTTATAAGCTCAAGCCACATAGTTTCACCAAACTTCTTTACAGAACTGTGTAATTGAGAAGAATCATGTAGAACTCTTGAGTCATTGGATAAAGTACTACTATTTATAACACTTTTGTAAAAACTCGCAGCATAGCTATAGTTATTGCATTTAGACTGTTGTGAACAAAGTGATGTTGATGGGGAAGCGGATGTTACAGAGGACTCGAGTCTTGCACAGTAGTGTGTATCTTGTTTGCTACACTTTACTGTTTTCCTTGGTAGAACCCTTTCTGGCTTTTTAAAGATGTCCATTGTTCATCAGGAGCAGATACTGAAATAAAGGATTGGGCATACAGTGCATAATGTAATACAAAATTTACTTTTAATTACACATCCAGTATTAAATAAATTGTAATAAAATATGTGCCAGCATTCCTTTACAATGATGAAAATATAATTAATGAAAAAACCATGCCCTGAGTAAGAGTGAAGTTTACACATTTTACTGGCTCATTTTCATTAATGTTTTACAGAATCAAAATGTTTTACAGAATCAATTTGTTAACATGCATTCCCTTGCAGTGCACAATTCTCAGATCATCAGAGCAGAATTTATTTCAAAACAAAAACACAAAAAATGTGAAAACTTCCATACAGGTTCTAAGAATCATTTAGTAGAAAAATAGTCTGGAATAATCCAGAACAACTGATATGATTAATAAATTTGTTTTACGGATACATAGAAAATGTATACACAAGTTCTGGTACCTTAAGAATCACTACTTAATTAAAGAACTGTTATGCACAAATTATGTGCGCTAATGATAGTGAAGATTGAAACCCCAAGAAAGTCACACGTGCTTGCATTTTATACCACCAATTATGTACACTGCTATACACAAATGATTACAATCACAGTACTAAATATTATCTCTGGCTTTGAGGATTGTGCACACTGAAATCAGAAAATACAACAGCCACAGCACACAATCAAGGAGATACTAGACATGTTATGGGCATTCTCTCCCCATGCAGTTTCTATAAGAGTCCACAAATAGTCTACAGTGTTCAATCAAGAATCCATGACAAACAAGTTGCTAAACAAAACATATCCAGGACACATTTTGCAGGTGATGTGTCATGTGAAAGTGCAGTAAAGTATGCTGTGTATCTGACAGCTCCACAGTACTTAACTCTGCTGGAGAATTTATGAAAAAGCAGAACTCATATTATTTAAGCAAGACCCTATTACAAAAAAGCAGAATGATATGGCATTAAAACAAGACGAAATCATGAAAAAGTAGGATAGTATGGCATTAAAGCAAGATGAAATCATGAAAAAGCAGAATGACATGTCATTAAAGCAAGATACTACTACTAAAAAGCCAGATAGTATGGCATTACAGTTTGCTAAAAAAAATAAAGAGTTATACAACAAACAGAACAAAATATCAAGATGTTAATTGTGTACAAAATCAATGAACTTTTATCTTAACATTGTGTGTTAATGAAAGGACTATCAAATGAGATTGCCACTCTGCAAGTATCACATGCTAGAATAACCAAAACAGTATGACAACTATGTATCAAACTAACAGAAGTGAAACACACACTGACCAAGCTGTTGGAGACAGTTACAGAGCTGTCAATTAAAGTAGATAATGTCATTGCTGAGCAAGATAAGATGATTGTGATCAGTCTGAATAACAGTTAAAAAAGTTCAACAATGTTGCTACTTGGACGCTGATCAAAGATGAAAAAATTTTATGAATGGCTGACACTAAGATCCAAGGGATAATTGATAACCCAGTCAATAATGAGTTACGAAAAGCAAATGATATGATAAATCAAGACCTTCAGCTATGGCAGAATGTCGTCAGCTAACAGTTTAAAGAAATAAAAAAGAATTAGCTGATGTGAAGGCTGTCATGCAGGATGACAGTTTGGGGGCACCACGTTCAGAGGAAAATTTTGTTTCCAAGCCAATGCAGAGCAAAATTCTCCATGTGAAAACCAAAGTGCCAGCAGCTGTATTGCAAATTTCACAATGGTACAGAGACGGTGCCCTTCTCTACAACAATGATGAGGGAAGAAAGCTAAAAGACACTGGTAGTTTCAAGTTTTTGTGACAGATGCGAAAAGTGTGCATTCCATTGTTTTCATAAAATCATTTTGTGGAACTCTGCCGTGATCAATGTCAGATGCAAAGAGATGGCCCTTTATGGGCCATGGAAGTAGCAGAATATTCCTGGGCATATGACGAGCTTGAGAGGGTATTCCTGAAAAATACTGGTCAATGGTGGCAAGAATGACTGAGCAAAGAAGTATTCAATCCCGAACCATTCTAGACATGCCAAGGAAGTCTCTGACAATATTTTGAAAAATATTTAAATAAGACCTGGCAGAGGGAAAATCCGGTGTCACATCATGATGTCTTGAGGATCTTAAAAGTGAAATTGATTATTCATATCTGTAAGAAACTGAAATATTTCTGAGTCAAACATAGAAAAATTCCTGTCTATGTTGGATTTAGATGATTCAATACATGAAGATGCAAAAACCCTTTCAGAGAATGGGAAATATAACAACAGTTATCATACTAGACACAATGGCCAGACAAATCAAAATTACAGTCAGCAAAGTATAATGGGGGAAGCATGTAACAACAGTTATAACAGGAATCCACAACAATCAGTTTAACCATACACAGAAGGAAAAGCAGGATCACTTGTTTAATCCAGGTTATTTGAATCTGAATAAATTTTCAGTGGCAGCACCACCCCACAGAATATAACCCAAACCTGAATGAGCATGGGCTGAATGGGCACAAGAACATGACGGGACAGTGGAAGTCGACCGTCCATTTCCAATCAGGAAAATGGAACTCGACTGCACATAGCCCCGAATGGATGGTTGAGGAAGGGGTGGGGACAAACAACAAGGAGTCCAACTAATGAAGCATGACAACAGCTGCAATATTATAGGGAGGAATTATGCTCCAACACCTCAAACTCTCAGGATAGGTACAGCATTGTCTGTCAGTCCACAGTACTTAGAAAATATTCCTACTACCATGATTTTAGACTTGGGAGCTGCAGTAAGAGTGATATTCAATGACTTATATAACACAGTATGTGAGACTACTGACATGCCCACCTCACCTATTAGCAATTGCCTGATCTCGGGAGCCATTGGTATACCAGACTGCGGAACACTCAATGGCAGGCCCAAATACATATGAGAATAGGAAACGTAACAACATTTGGCATATTCCTAATAGTTAATTACTTGGTCATGGACTATATTCCTGCAGTTAGCTTTCTATGTCAGTGGAAGGCACAAATAGACTTCTCCATACGAAACTGTAATTAAAAAAAGCACAGGGGTAAGCTGGACTAGACAAAATAAAGCTTGGCCATGGCAGATACTGCCAGGGCATAAGAACTGAATATATAGGCAAGGAGGATTGTAATGAAAACCTGCAATCCCTAGGATGTGTTACTGACCTTAATTTAGAAATGCAGATTACCAACACAATAGCAGAATATAATTATTTAACTATGTATTACCTGATCAGAATTATGTTATGCTACATCAAAGTGTTGCGTGAAATCCCAGGAGTAATGAAAGGCTACAAATACCACTTAAATGCCATGCCTTGTGAATTGCTTTTCCAGTCAACCTACACTATTCCCTAGCCACAAAGGCTAACCCTAATGTGGGAGGTTGAGAAATGTTAGACTGGAATATTAAGAACCATCCTATTATCACAGCAGATTGTTAGTTGTGGCCAAAGCTGGAGTTAACGTCTGATTCATGTTAGATGCTTGGGCTGCTGATAAGATAATTACACCTGTGAGAACCCGAGCAGAGAATACTGATTAACAAATACTAAAGGTTCACGATATCAAGTATTTAACTTCTGCTGATGTGCAGCCTTCCTAATGGCAAGCAACCTTAGATGAAGACTCACAAATATATATACACCATACATTTATACAAAAGAAAAATTTGGAGTAGGTATTAAAATCCATGGAGAAAAAATAAAAACTTTGAGGTTAACTGATGACATCGTAATTCTGTCAGAGACAGCAAACGACTTGGAAGAGCAGTTTAACGGAATGAATAGTGTCTTGAAAGGAGGATGTAAGATGAACATCAACAAAAGCAAAACGAGGATAATGGAATGTAGTCGAATTAAGTCGGGTGATACTGAGGGAATTAGATAAGGAAGTGAGACACTTAAAGTAGTAAAGGAGTTTTGCTATTTGGGGAGAAAAATAACTGATGATGGTCGAAGCAGAGAGGATATAAAATGTAGACTGATAATGGCAAGGAAAGCGTTTCTGAAGAAGAGAAATTTGTTAACATTGAGTATAGATTTAAGTGTCAGGAAGTCATTTCTGAAAGTATTTGTATGGAGTGTAGCCATGTATGGAAGTGAAACATGGACGATAAATAGTTTAGACTAGAAGGGAATAGAAGCTTTCGAAATGTGGTGCTACAGAAGAATGCTGAAGATTAGATGGGTAGATCAGATAACTAATGAGGAAGTATTGAATAGGATTGGGGAAAAGAGAAGTTTGTGACACAACTTGACCGGAAGAAGGGATCGATTGGTAGGAAATGTTCTGAGGCATCAAGGGATCACCAATTTAGTATTGGAGGGCAGCGTAGAGGGTAAAAATCGTAGAGGGAGACCAAGAGATGACTACACTAAGCAGATTCAGAAGGATGTGGGTTGCAGTGGGTTCTGGGAGATGAAGAAGCTTTCACAGGATAGAGTAGCATGGAAAGCTGCATCAAACCAGTCTCAGGACTGAAGACAACAACAACAACAACACATTTATGCAGGATGCAGCTGCAAATCCAAAGTACTACTAGGTGCACTTAAAGTGAGTGCCGGCATAGTCACTGTTGTGCACCATGTTAGGACTCATCTTGCTAGACATGATTACTCAGTTTGTCAACAATTTACTAATTGTGATACAAACTTGGGAAACGTGCATTTGATTCACAGTCTTAGACAAATTTCATGAATATGGAGTAACGGTCTATCTTCAAAAACCAGAGTTTGGATGTGAAAAGATAAAATTTCTAGGACATATTATTGTGCCACATGGATTCTAGGTGATGAGGGTAAAATAAAGGCTGTAAATAATTTCCATTACCGTAAATGAGGAAACAACTAAAGGCATTCTTAGACTTAGCCTTGTTCTACCACTGGATCATACCAGACCAGCTATTGAATTGTGAACGTTCACTGAACTCACTGCAAAAGCATGACCAAATCGGAAGAATGTCAGTTAATGTTCAGAAAGATTAAGGAGGTGTTACTGACGGAATTGGAGGCATAGTATAGTCCTTTAAAATGTTTCACTATTACTTAGCTGGGGACCAAATGAAAATTTCTGTGATTATCAGATGAAAATTTTTCTCTTAAAACTGTAAATTATTGCATGCCAGATTGGTCAGACGGTCTTTGGCAGTGCAGGAGTACAATTTTAAGATTACATACATGAAATGCGGAAATAATATCATAGCGGATCAGTTGCCACGGCTGCTGGAAGGTTTAAAAAACAGGCAGGATTGCAATGAGCAGACTGCCAAATTCAAAATTTCACTAATGCAAGACGATCCATACAGAAACTGCTACTTTGACCTCAGTAGGAATATGGGGCACCTCCAAGACATGGATCCCATGTGGAGGAAGGTAGAATAACAACTTTTCAATAACCCAATAGAAAAACTGACAAGGTATCTTGTAGTGCATAATAATGAGCTGTTTTACCGCTATGATCCACAGTACTATAAATGATGTGTATGAATTCCAGCAGATAGCCACAATTTTGTAAACTTAAAGTTTGGAAGCACTCTGGTGTTACCAAAGATTTATAACTTAATTAGTAGTGCTATTTTCCGAACTTGTGAAGGAAAGTGCAACTGATCATATACAAATTTATACTTTACTAGGAGGCAAGTTATGGGTCAAAAGGCAAGTTGCATTCAATCACTATACAGAAACCACTGCAAGTAATTGCAACAAACATCTGTGGGCCTCTTCCAAGGTCACAGTCAGGAGCCAAATACATTATGGTTATGCATGATCACCTTTCAAAGCACGAAGCTATATGAAATGAAAAACAGTTCTAAGTACCACCTGGAAACCATCATGGTTGGGATGGTTTTCTCAAATTAAACCATTTCATGAGAACCTAATGTTCCCACAGAGTAAGGGCATGGGCTAATTATTCAGCACTATTTAATCATGCAGAAAGAAATGAACATAAACATATTGCCAAAACCACCAAGAGATAGAATACCTTTAGAAGAAAACGTGAGGCAGGCACTAAAAATGCTAATGGAAAGGGCTGCCCAGAGAAAAGGCGCTTCAAGACAATACTACAGAATGCACAGCAATTTACGACAGCGGACAATATATAACTGCCAGAAAACTTCAAAGCTTATCAAAAGAAATAAAAAGATGGAAGATGCTGTACTCATGAGCCATTTATAATTTTATGCAAGTGGTTTGGATATGAAGATGTATAAATGTGGAAATATAACTTGATGCAAGTGGCTTGGATGTGAAAAAGTATAAATGTTGGAATCAGAACACTTCGAATTATCCATGTTTGTACATTTATGAAGGAAAACTTTTATCAGACAAGGGCATTTTCCGAGACAGTAAGGAGTATCAGTGCAGACAGATTTTTTTGCAGATTTTTAATTAACACTTTTCTGTTATAGAATTAATAAATTTCCTTCACGTATAATACTCTGTGAACACAAGAAAGTTGGGTCAGGTTGTATGGCAGACTGTACAAATCCACATTCTGATACACACTGAACACTAGTGTGAACAACAAAGAGTGAAACTGTGCAGTCACACATAAGCGAACTGATACTATAAAATGGGCTATGGAAGGAAGCAAATGGAGTTTTGCAAACAGGGCAATGATTAAACAACACTTAACTTTCATTGCAACATCAGACTGTGGAAAGTGAACTCTTAGTGTGTGGCTTGTATGTGGGGACACACTCCTGAGTGGAGTGTGAATACATGTGTCAGTCTGGGAAACACAGTGTGTCTTTCTCACATGAATGCAAATGGAAATGGACAGAGGCTGAACAGCACCAGACAGCAGTAATCCAGCTCGCTGGCAGGCAACATTGTCAGTGTACAGCAGTGTGCATCAGCTTATGCAATACTACCCTATCATAAGATTTAAAGACCAAATGAGAATTACAGAGATGCTCCAAGCATGCCTGTGGTTTACATAAGCCTTAAATAATCACAAAGGAGAAAAAATATAACATTAATAAATAAATTCCTTGTAAATTACTAATCTCTAACAGCTCCAATTCCAGAGCCTACACTACTATTATTATTATTATTATTATTAATTATGAGGCCAAAAATACTTCTGCCTGCTCTTTACGATTAATCAAATTTGTCTTTTCTCCTCAGGAAGATTAAAATATTATTTGTTATTGACTATGTTCCATGTGTTTCATGTACACAGCCATCCAACGTGGGATAGCGAGTCAAGCAACCCTTCACTTGCTGACAACTAATAAGATGTACTTATAAGACACACCCTTGGCCGAACCAGGCTGCTCCACCTGACAACCTCAACTAACTACTGATCAAGATTACTGAAAACAATGTGTCTACTAAATAGAAAATTTTGTAACTGTCAAACATAAAAACCTACGTAACCACAAAATCACAACATAAAATTTTCTCCACTCAGTTCAGTAAAAACTTGAACACTTCTTTGGAAACCAGAAATTCATACATGCTGCATTAACAGATCAAATAATATTTTGTAAACCAAAATCATACAGTCTTAAGTAAATGTCTCATGAGGTTACAAAGCCTTTTTTTTATGGGGGGGGGGGGGGGGGGCGTCCCGTGAAACCACGCCCAGATGGAAGGGCAACATACAATTAATACACGCAGGATTGAAAAAGCAACCAACCTCACATACAATTAAACCCCCCCATGAACCATGGACCTTGTTGGTGGGGAGGCATGCGTGCCTCAGCGATACAGATAGCCTTACCGTAGGTGCAACCACAATGGAGGGGTATCTGTTGAGAGGCCAGACAAAAGTGTGGTTCCTGAAGAGGGGCAGCAGCTTTTTCAGTAGTTGCAAGGGCAACAGTCTGGACAACTGACTAATCTGGCCTTGTAACACTAACCAAAACAGCCTTGCTGTGCTGGTACTTCAAACGGCTGAAAGCAAGAGGAAACTACAGGCCTAATTTTTCCCGAGGGCATGCAGCTTTACTGTATGGTTAAATGATGATGGTGTCCTCCTGGGTAAAATAGTCCCCTCTTAGGATCTCCGGGCGAGGACTACTCAAGACGACGTGGTTATCAGGAGAAAGAAAACTAGTGTTCTACGGATCGGAGAGTGGAATGTCAGATCCCTTAATCGGGCAGGTAGGTTAGAAAATTTAAAAATGGAAATGGATAGGTTAAAGTTAGATATAGTGGGAATTAGTGAAGTTCAGTGGCAGTTGGAACAAGACTTTTGGTCAGGCGAATACAGCGTTATAAATACAAAATCAAATAGGGGTAATGCAGGAGTAGGTTTAATAATGAATAAAAAAAATAGGAGTGCGGGTAAGCTACTACAAACAGCATAGTGAATGCATTATTGTGACCAAGATAGACACGAAGCCCACGCCTACTACAGTAGTACAAGTTTATATGTCAACTAGCTCTGCAGATGACAAAGAAATTGAAGAAATGTGTGATGAAATAATAGAAGCTGTTCAGATTGTGAAGGGAGACGAAAATTTAATAGTCACGGGTGACTGGAATTCATTAGTAGGAAAAGGGAGAGAAGGAAACATCGTAGGTGAATATGGACTGGGGGGAAGAAATGAAAGAGGAAGCCACCTGGTAGAATTTTGCTCAGAGCACAACTTAATCATAGCTAACACTTGGTTCAAGAATAATAAATGAAGATTGTATACATGGAAGAAGCCTGGAGATACTGACAATTCAATTCAATGCCAGGTTTCAGATAGATTATATAATGGTAAGACAGAGATTTAGGAACCAGGTTTTAAATTGTAAGACATTTCCAGGGGCAGATGTGGACTCTGATCACAATCTATTGGTTATGACCTGTAGATTAAAACTGAAAAAACGGGAAAAAGGTGGGAATTTAAGGAGGTGGAACATGGATAAACTGACTAAACCAGAGGTTGTACAGAGTTTCAGGGAGAGCAGCATGAGGGAACAACTGACACAAATGGGGGAAAGAAATACAATAGAAGAAGAATGGGTAGCTTTGGGGGATGAAATTGTGAAGGCAGCAGAGGATAAAGTAGGTAAAAAGACGAGGGCTACTAGAAATCCTTGGGTAACAGAAGAAATATTGAACTTCATTGATGAAAGGATAAAATATAAAAATGCAGTAAATGAAGCAGGCAAAAAGGAATAACGTCTCAAAAATGAGATCAACAGGAAGTGCAAAATGGCTAAGCAGGGATGGCTAGAGGACAAATGTAAGTATGTAGAGGTTTATCTCACCAGGGTGAGATAGATACTGCCTACAGGAAAATTAAAGAGACCTTTGGAGAAAAGAGAACTACTTGTATGAATATCAAGAGCTCAGATGGAAACCCAGTTCTAAGCAAAGAAGGGAAAGCAGAAAGGTGGAAGGAGTATATAGAGGGTCTATACAAGGGCGCCCTCCAATATTAAATATTGGAGGGCAGTGTGGAGGGTAAAAATCGTAGAGGGAGACCAAGAGATGAATACACTAAGCAGATTCAGAAGGATGTAGGTCGCAGTAGGTACTGGGAGATGAAGCAACTTGCACAGAATAGAGTAGCATGGAGAGCTGCATCAAACCAGTCTCAGGACTGAAGACAACAACAACATACAAGGGCGACGTTCTTGCGGACAATATACGGAATAGGATGTAGATGAAGATGAAATGTGAGATATGATACTATGTGAAGAGTTTGACAGAGCACTGAAAGACTTGAGTTGAAACAAGGCCCCTGGAGTAGACAACATTCCATTAGAGCTACTGACGGCCTTGGGAGAGCCAGTCCTGACAAAACTCTACCATCTGGTGAGCAAGATATATGAGACAGGCGAAATACCCTCAGACATCAAGAAGAATATAATAATTCCAATCCCACAGAAAGCAGGTGTTGACAGATGCGAAAATTACTGAACTATCAGTTTAATAAGTCATGGCTGCAAAATACTAATGCGAATTCTTTACAGTCGAATGAAAAAACTAGTAGAAGCTGACCTCGGGGAAGATCAGTTTGGATTCCGTAGAAATATCGGAACACGTGAGGCAATACTGACCCTACAACTTATCTTAGAAGCTAGATTAAGGAAAGGCAAACCTATGTTTGCAAGATTTGTAGACTTAGAGAAAGCTTTTGACAATGTTGACTGGAATACGCCTTTCAAATTATGAAGGTGGCAGGGGTAAGATACAGGGAGCAAAAGGCTATTTACAATTTGTACAGAAACCAGATGGCCGTTGTAACAGTTGAGGGACACAAAAGGGAAGCAGTGTTTGGGAAGGGAGCGAGACAGGGTTGTAGTCTCTCCCCGATGTTATTCAATCTGTACATTGAGCAAGCAGTGAAGGAAACAAAAGAAA
Source organism: Schistocerca gregaria (assembly GCF_023897955.1). Classification (NCBI taxonomy): domain Eukaryota; kingdom Metazoa; phylum Arthropoda; class Insecta; order Orthoptera; family Acrididae; genus Schistocerca; species Schistocerca gregaria. Next base: position 756,591,852 of record NC_064922.1, read on the forward strand.
AATTCGGAGTAGGTATTAAAATCCATGGAGAAGAAATAAAAACTTTGAGGTTCGCCAATGACATTGTAATTCTGCCAGAGACAGCAAACGACTTGGAAGAGCAGTTTAACGGAATGAATAGTGTCTTGAAAGGAGGATATAAGATGAACATCAACAAAAGCAAAACGAGGATAATGGAATGTAGTCGAATTAAGTAGGGTGATGCTGAGGGAGTTAGATTAGGAAATGAGACACTTCAAGTAGTAAAGGAGTTTTGCTATTTGGGGAGCAAAGTAACAGATGATGGTCGAAGTAGAGAGGATATAAAATGTCGACTGGCAAAGGCAAGGAAAGTGTTTCTGAGGAAGAGAAATTTGTTAACATCGAGTATAAATTTAAGTGTCAGGAAGCCGTTTCTGAATGTATTTGTATGGAGTGTGGCCATGTATAGAAGTGAAACATGGACGATAAATAGTTTGGACAAGAAGAAAATATAAGCTTTTGAAATGTGTTGCTACAGAAGAATGCTGAAGATTAGATGGGTAGATCACGTAACTAATGAGGAGGTATAGAATAGGATTGGGGAAAAGAGAAGTTTGTGGCACAACTTGACTAGAAGAAGAGACCGGTTGGTAGGACATGTTCTGAGGCATCAAGGGATCACAAATTTAGTACTGAAGGGCAGCGTGGAGGGTAAAAATCACAGAGGGAGACCAAAAGATGAATACACTAAGCAGATTCAGAAGGATGTAGGTTGCAATAGTTACTGGGAGATGAAGCAGCTTCACAGGATAGAATAGCTTGGAGAGCTGCATCAAACAGTCTCAGGACTGAAGACCACAACAACAACAACATGCAATTAAAAACACATCAAACTCCAATGTTAATGGACAAACAATATAAATTTCATATTAACAAAAAAATATGTACAGTATGGATCAATTTTGTACAACCAGTGCTTGACTGTTTAAAATAAAATTAATGGTAGTACGATTTAAAGGTTTACTTCTGTTAATGTAATGTCAATTATAAAATGAAAATTTTTGTACCTACTATAACCCGCATTATAAACTGTATGTAACTAAACAGAAACAAAACTTGAAATAGTCAAAGGAATATTTTAACATGTAAATGTGAATGCTTTTGAGTGGTTGCACCCTTGTTCGTGATGTAATCCACTGTTACCATTGGAGGCTATATAATATATCACTTATGAGTGTGTACTTTGTGCATCTGCTATATTTCTGTCATGAAAACCAGACATCTGAAGTTGCTATATTCAATTACATTTAGGGTTCTTTGCCACCATGTGTAACCATTTACAGACTTCATGAAATTATAAAATTATTTAACGCATATAAAAATTATGCACTCATTCATTCTACAGTTGCTCATTTGACCATTTCGCAACTTGGAGATGGTTGTCAAGATTTGAGCATTTTAATTGTTCAAGACAATAAAATAAGAGAAGTGAATTAAAGTGTGCGATTTTCGCTTTCTTAATTCGACAGTGGAAAATGGGCTGAAGGTGTGAACTCTACGTACAATCTACCATTCAAAGTGCCTGTTGATGAGGTCATAAAGACCTTTAGAATGTACGGACGTGTTTTTAGACTAACCTGGGAAAAATGAATACCTGCCGGCAAAAATGTTGTAACCCTCACTTTTCTAAGATATCAGTTTGTCACGTATAAATGTTGTATGTGCCAAGAGTAAGGTGTGTATGAAGTGATGTTGGCAAATGTGTACATTAAGCGCCATTTTTCATTTGTTTCCTATTCGTCACGAGGTGCTCGCATGCAGAAACGTTGTAAACATGAAGCAGGAATGTTGTGTGACATTAAATCAGAGCATGTGCGAAGATATAAACATGGGCCGGAAACGGAAAATTAAGTATAGTGAAGGGAAGAGGAATGCGAAGAAACACAAACACAATTCGGGAAAACCATATTTGGCCCACAACAGCAAAACCAGTACCTGGGAAAATCCCTGCTGAACAGGTGGGTGCATAAACCTTGTATGCCAATCTAACACAATATTTCTGTGAAATGGGAGACTCCATATGTTATTTGCAAACATTATATTGCAATGCGCTGTCATAGCCTTTACCTTCGACATTAATGTGGTTAACTATACTTATCATTTTGTTGTGCTCCCTTTATAGATTGCTACCTGCAAATGTAGATACCAATGTAAAACACTAAAAATGGAGGACAACAGAGAGCTGTTTCAAGAATTCTACGCTTTAAGACTATAATGTACAAACCAGACATTTGCCTTCGTCATGCATTGAAATAGTAGACATCAAATGTAGGGAGACGAAGGAGACCACTTTGCACAGACACTGCACATTCAAGTACTTTATAAGAAGAGGAACAGAAAAAAATCAGGTATGTCAAAAAAACATTGTGCATGGTTTATATAATTACAGCTAGACGTGTACAAATGCTCCAAGGAAAGATGCAATGTGGCGTGCCGTTAAAAGACAGAGGAGGTAAGCACATGAATCATTCAAACAAGCTGCAGGACAGCTTGAAGGATGCGATAAGAAACCACATTGAGAAGCTACCAAAACAAGAAAGCCACTACTCAAGACATAAGAATGAAATGCTCTGCCTGAGATCCTATTTGAATATTTCTAAACTTTGCCGACTCTTTAAAGAAGATAATCTGACAGTATAGTGTAGTGAAAGAGCTTACAGAGATATTTTCAAGGGACAATATAATTTTCGCTTTGGAGTACCACATTCGGATTCATGTGGGTACTGTGACAGATTGTTCCTGCAGTTAGTTAACAGTAAAAATAAAACAGAGAGAAAGAAAATCGATGAAGAAAGCAAACTGCACCATTTACATGTGGAAGCAGCGTATTCAATGCTGGACAACGATACAGCAAAAGCTAAAGCAAATGAAACCTATGTTGTGATATGCACAGACCTCCAACAGGTGCTGTATTGTCCTACCCTTACCCATTCGGCGGTTTTCTATCAACGTCAGCTGACAACCTACAATCAGGCAATACATAACGTTGGTGACAATAAGATGTGCCTTCTGAATTACGTAACATTTACATTTTCAGTACTAAACCCGTGTGAAGAAAGAACTTTACTGGTGCGGTCAGATCGATGTACAGGACAGAACAGTAACTGGAAAACTATTGTTTTGTATCAATGTCTTCTGAACATGGAGTAGTTCACCTCTGTGGAGCAAAAATTTCTTATCACAGGACACAGCTTTTTGCCTTGCGACAGGGATTTCGCATTAATTGAGAGAAATAAGAAGAACTACTCTGTGTATGGACCATTTGAATGGGTTCAGGTAATAGCTACTGCACGACCAAACAACTCGTTTCTATTTTGTTACATGGAGCAGGACTATTTTATTGATCTAAGCGGTATTGAAAAGCACGTCTACAAAGATCCAAAATGCAAAATAATGGATTATGTTTGGATGAAGATATCTTCAGACTCCCCAACAGTACTTCACTGCCACAAGAGCCATAACTACTTGCAGCCTTGGTACTCAGCAAACTTAGCAAAACGCTCCAGGGGTAAAAATAGTATTACAGTTCCGTCAGTGGTGTTAAGGTTGAGTGATCTACCTAGACTTTATGGTGAGCCATTGCCTGTCTCTGCAGAAAAGATATATTCCTGAAAAAATACTGAGAGTTTTATGAGAATCTAAAGATAAAGTAAAGTGACAGTGTCAAGGTCGGTCACGCCAAGCATACATTTGCAACCATACGTCTTGTGTGCCATGAATAATTGTGTTACACAGTGGGAACTACAGTATAACCTCGTTAGCGTGAATTCACGTAAGATAAACTTGCGGTTAACATGAAAAAAATATTGGTCCCACCAGGAATACATTAGCTCTTATGACATGTTTCATCGTTTAACACGAATTTCGGTTAAGGCGAATTACGAACTCTGTTTCAGTTCCTAGTGCAATTAAATTTCTCTGTAACACAAACTTCCAACCTTAGAGTACTCTAAAGCGTAATTTTTTTTTTTTTTTTTTTTTTTTTTTTTTTTTTTTTTTTTTTTTTCGGGATGAATGTAGGAAATGTAGGCTACAAAGCTAATTATTCTTATTGTTGACTCGTTTTTAATGTATTGTAGGTCGGTAGCCGCGATTATCACCTCAACAATCAGCATATGCTGTACATTGTAAGACATTCAATAATGTGTGCAGCACCATTTAGTAATGTACTCAGTGCCAGATTTGACAAATGTTCTGTTAGTGGTAGCCGTATCGAGTTGGAACACTGAATAAAAACTATAATTACAACCAGTACCGTAGCACGCGAAAATGGCAAAGAGGAAACAGACAGCTCTAAATGTTCAGTTAAAGCTTAAGATTCTAGATGAAGTGGACCGTGATACCAAGAAAACGGCAATTGCCGAGCAGTTTGGAATACCTAAATCTACATTACCTATGATTATTAAGAATCGAGAAAAAATTATTTACGTTGCGGGATCAGGTTCTGGAAACAAATCTAAACAACTTCGTACCGCCAAGTATGAAGACATCGAGTTGTTACTGCTAGAATGGTTCAATCATATGCGTGCTTCTAACATATCTTTAACTGGCCCTGTGATTCAGTCAAAAGCAAATGATATTGCTCAAGATACGAGCATCAAAGACTTTCGTTGTTCTGCTGGTTGGTTGTATCGGTTCCAAAAGAGACATTCAATTTCATCTGTACAAATTTGTGGTGAAGCAAATAAAGTTGATGAAGAAAGTACGAACAGCTGGTTGCATGAATTCAACCGAGTGAGGGAAAAGTATGGCTCATGTGATGTGTTCAACATGGATTAAACTGGATTTTTCTACAATCTTTTTCCAAATCACACCCTGGGGATGAAGGTGATAAGTGTCACAGTGGAGCACGAAGCAAACAACGTGTGACTGTTGTACTGTGCTGTAATGTTGACGGCAGTGAGAAGTTTCGTCCCTGGGTTATCGGTAAATCCGAGAAACCATGTTGATTTAAAAACATAAATTTGGACACTTTACCTTGCATCTACTCTCACCACAAGAAAGCTTGGATCAATGGCACATCATTTTACAAGTGGCTTCTTCGTTTCAATAGTCAAATGGTTGCTCAAAATTGACATGTTGTTCTTACATGGGACAGATGTACTGCCCATAATGTTCATGATCTGAACCTATCCAACATCAAGGTTCAGTTTTTTCCACCCAACTCCATAAGCCACCTTCAGCCTTTGAACCAAGGCAAAATCTCTTTCATAAAGAGAGCTTATCGTAAGCAACTTTTAAGAGCTGCTGAAAACAATAGTGCAACCCCAAATTGGGATCTGCTTGACGCAATAAAAGCCATCGCAGCAGCCTGGAACTCACTATCACCACATCATATAGGGAAGTGCTTTAACAGAGCTTGAAGACATAGCAACACTGAAGACGTCCACGAGATAGAAGATGCCACTTCACCTGATGAATGGACAGTTCTGCAGGACATTGCGAACCCTGGGATTAGTATCAAAGAATTCATGAACATAGACGATGATGTTGCCGTATGTGCTTCTGTGGAATCGGATGTGCCAAAAGTTGTGAACGAGGTGCAAGAAGGGCCATCAGAAGAAAGTGAAGAGGAAGAGAATACACATACCATTCCACCTACCTGTCAAGAGATGTTTACAGCCTTGGACTGTTTAGAACAGTTCGCTTCAACATCCGACGTCACTGCCTGGTTTATGGATGCAATCATTACAATTGATTGAGAAATTACAAAATATTATCGTTTATCGTTCCCATGAACGTCAGCAAACCATGACCAATTTTTTTCCAAGAAAGTAATGTACCTAATTTGTGATTACTTGGATTTTACAATCATTTTATAGTGTTATAAGCAACAATGTGACTGATAGTGTAGTGTATTACACATTAGTGTACTGCTGTACATGTATATTTATTAAAATCTGTGTTTTCACTTAACACAATTTTTTTTTACATGAACTCCTGATTTTTTGGTCCCTTCGGATTCATGTTAACAAAGTTTTACTGCATTAATAATGTTTCATTTAAACTGCGTGTGCAGTATCGATCCTGTTTCGTAATATTCTTGTGAAATTAAAATGTGAATGTTTATCACTGCAAAACCTTCTTTTGTAACAATATTCCCACCTTCAGTTAAACACCCAGAAGCTCCGACATTGTATAATGCAAATTGCATTTATACCTAATCAGAATGAAACAAATAAACAGTATTAGAGGTTAAATAATATCAGTGGTATAAACGTTGCAACCCACAAAAGTGTGCTACTCTCGTTAAAGTTACAATGTTTTTGCATGGATGCCGAACGAAAATCTGTAATATCTTGCTTTTCAGGTCACGTACTGCCACAACTTGCACACATTAATCACTAATGCACTCGTTTCAAGTGATTGTGAATGCTATTTCTGCCGTTCGTAAACCTGTTGCATACGTAATCGTTTTTTGCGCCTCATGTACAATTTGTATTTTGCGGGTTACTATGTTTTTGCCGGTAGGTAATCAAATGTGTAAGTGCCTACAGAATTCGAGCATACCTAGGGGCGCACAGCGTAAAAATGGATTTATGGAAGCACATTGCATCGTTCACAATGATCTGTGATCACAGAGAACTTGTGACATATAGTGGACAGCCACAGACACAGTCAATATGCCACACAGAGGATCACATTAGAAACAATTCCCCCTGCAGACGCCCAATGCAACTCCCTAGAGAAAACACATACGCAGGGGTAATGACAGACCTGAATAGAGAGTTCCCAATGCTCTCATTAATTTCATGCCGTCACACCAGGAGGAAATGAATGACAGGATGGTGGCCAGCCAAAAGAGGCAAGCATAATGACAGCAGAGGCCTCTGCCACGGCGGTGCCCACAGTGACTGCACCAACACCTGAATCTGTACCTGTACCTGCAGCAGAAGCTTCGAGCAAACTAAGGCTGTTAGTGAAAAACAAGAGACCGGAATAATTTTTTTTAAAGAATGAACCCACCACCACACCACATTTATATTTTGCCATGTGATTTACAACAGTATGAAGTAGTTATGGAAATATTTTGAAAATTTTCAATTATGTTCTTTTTGTAAAAAAATTAAGTCAAAATATTAATTAGTATTTTGAAAAAGGTGATTAATTACAAGCTATGTTTTGTTGTATATCACTGGAAAGAGCATAAAGAATGCTGCAAAATAACACCTTACCTAGCTCTCTAGCTCAATTAGGGCAGCTCCTAGGGCGATTTAAATAAAGCCCATTCATACATTTTTGGGCAGTTTTTGAAAAGTTTACAAGACCATATTTCAGGAATGTATTGCGGTAAAAATTGAAATTTGGTATTGTTCTTAGATTGAGCACCCACTATAAGTAAACCACCTTTCAACAAAATCTAAGAGGGTGAGGTCAAATTTTTATTTAAAGTGTGTTGATTTGACATGGAATGGCCCAAGAATTTTGCTACTTGGGGTGAGTGGATATAAACCATTGAATTAGATTAAAGTATTAGGAAGGCTTTAGTGAAACTACTTGTCTACAATGTGGACACGCATGGAAGTGAAACATAGACAATAAACATGTTAGACAAGATGAGAATAGAAGCTTTTGACACGTGGTGCTGCAGAGGAATGCTAGAAATTAGAGCGGTAAATTACCTCACTAATGAGAAGGTACTGAATAAAAGTGATAAGGCAAATTTGTGGCACAGCTCCACCAAAAGAGGGGATCAGTTGACAAGACACATTCTAAGACATCAAGAGATCACCAATTTAGTATGGGAAGTGTGGGGTGAAGTAAAAGTCACAGGGTAAGGCTAAGACATTAATACAATAAGCAGATTGAGGTGGTATGTTGCAGTAGTTACTGCGGGATGAAGAGACTTGCACAATATAGAGTAGCATGGAGAGTGACAGCTGCATCAAATAAATCAACAGACTGAGACGACGACGACGAGAACAACATAACATTTTAGCTTCCTAACGAGATATAGTGCTCTAGTAAACTTACTGCAGATTCACGAATAAAACACTTTGTTCCCAGTCGTACGGATATAAGTAAAAGAACTTATCATTTTATCCAAAAATACGCAGGGTAGAAACACACAGAAATAACTTCTCTTTAAACATTTTCCACAGACGTTCGTCAATCGTAAACAAACAGAGAAGCAACACCAAATTTCAAACCGCTCCAAACAAAACCGCCAGCACAAACATAACATATGCAGCACGGATAATTACGTCACTTATGGCGAACGTCTTTGGACAAAAAGCATCGATCACTACGGGAGCGTCTTGCGCCAGTAAAGAGTTATGCACGCATGTGTTTTCATAGCTTGGCTTTTTTCATATAATACTGAAGAATGGGATATAACCGTCGGATTTGAAAAATGACGTCATAAGTTGCCACAGATGATGCTTTGCAAAGACATGGACGAATGTTGACAAAGCTAGGAATGTAGTGAAGAGGAAACAGATCGTGGATATATACCACGTATCTCCATATTTCGAAAGTAATGTTACATACATCGCTTTTTTTTCGCAGAAGAAACTCATAATATGCTATTCTTCAGTTGATCTGTGTAGGTCAGCTGAGGGATAGTAGCTCAACTGAAGGATAGGGACTTGAGCGCTAGCAAAAAAAAGCGACATGTGTGACATTGGCATGGAAAACGTCAGTTGACATATGTAAGATACAAATTTTACGTATGCCAGTTTTTTCACCTTCCTTAGTTTTCAAAAAATTAAAAGCGGCAAAATACAGCGACAGAGATGACAAGGCAACTGCTTATAATAAGGTATTTGACTGTTTTCTGAGAACTGGTTTAAATGCCGTTTTATGCTCCTAACATTTTCCTCTTCCTCTTGAATTTCAGTATTCTTCTATAAAAATTGAAATGAAATTCAAATTATCTGAAAGCCCGCTAAAAGGCACTATTCGGATCACCTGATACCTGTAACATCACTGGGTAGCTCGCTGTTCCTACTGTCATAATACTATTATGATGGTGTGTAGTACAATACTATAGAAATACAATTGTAAAAACTAGTGAAAAGTTGTTTATGAGTGTTACAGAGAATGAAAATATGTATAAAATGTGGCTGCCCTACACCAGCAAATTGCCATCAAGTCGACACACAAGTTACGAACTTAATCAAACATGTGTTGCACTGTGAAGTTAACATTAGTTTACCTCCAAGATACGATCTGCAACTGTTACAAAGAAGTATAGCGTCATTCTACGAAATTTAACTTCCAGTGAAAATTGTCATTTCACCCAACTACTGCTCAGCTGTTGGGTATCTCAGTTGTTAGAGCCATAAACCATCGATTTTAACGAGTTGATGTCCATAGATCGCTGGTTCTAATCTAACCCGACAGACTGTTTGAACTTATTTGTAAAATGACTCTACAGTCCTCTCACATGATAACCAAATCACAATCACGAAACTTCATCTCACTCATCAAAAACTGAATGTTATTGTATTTTCCTTGCTGTTTACATGAGCTTGCATTTGCAATCGCTGTTCACTTTTGTTATGCAAAAAATATATTTTCTAGTTAATGTGACCTTACACTTTTTACTTCATGAGAAACACTGTTTTTTATCTTCGTACTCTCCAGATAGGGTTCTTATTATTTAACTTTTGCAGTTTCATCATCTTCCGTAAAGATGAAGTAAGGCTGCTTCAGACGCCAACGTTAGTTTACATTCACAAATATCGCAGCCCTTACGTTTGTGCCATTGCATGCTGTATACTTCATATATCTCTCCATATAATCTCATTGTTCCACATCTCGTAGTAATTGGGTGTATGGTGATAACTTCACAATTATCAATGTTTTCAAAAAAAAGTACTGTTTGTTCATGAAGTAAATGCATCCTCTGCTGTCCATTTCTCAGATTAATACTAATGTGAAGCTATGTTTACTACATCCCACAATCGAAATAACTCATACAATCTTTTCTTGCTAGCAGTATTTACGTATTTCGTATAAACTTGTAAAAACACATGATCTCATTCTTTGCATTCGGATGTGTTATCCGTTGCACCGCTGAATGCGTGTTAGAAACAAGTTCCCTGCTGAGTGTCTTCTAAAGAGGAAATCAGCACTAAGTTTTGCCAAGAAAAATTTTATTGTGCTTTGGGTCATAGTTCATGACTGAAAGCCGTTAATCTAGCTATAATATATGGACCCATTTGCAAAGGTTCTACAATCCCTTAGTTCTGAGCGAGTTTAATGATGCTGCAGAATGTCCGTCATTGCATATATCTCAATTCTAAATGTGAGGAGCATGAATACATCAACTTTCGCAAGGCTTCCACTGTCAGTGTTAACAAAATTCTTTTCTATTGTTACTTAAAAGTTGTAATTGGATTTTTCATCAATAAATAGCTAAACTATTTGCAGTAAAAGTATGTAATAACTTCGTAACTTCGGATACACATTTATAACACACATATAGTTTTCTCTTACTTCTGTGTCACCACAGTATCAGCCAATAACAGAGCGTTACAGATCACACCACCAGATCTTGGTATTTAATGATTTTAAGCTTTAATTACATAAAGATAACAGATATTTCGTGAGAACATTGACTGTAAATGCTATTTAAAAGTGACAATCAATCAGAATAACATCAATCCGAACCATATTTCAACAGAGGGAAATAATCTGTTCTTTAGCAGAGAAACGGTACATAACAAAAAAATCATTGCGCACTATATGCCATAAGGAGCGAAGCTATGTAACAAATTCTTTTCGATCTGGTGCCAAGAGATTGCTAACATACTTTCACTCAGTACTGTCCTATGCCATAACCCAAGTTGTGACACCATAACAAAAAATGTTGTTCTAGTGAAGAGTGCAGCCAGAATATTGTGTTAACTTGATAAAGCTAGATATTGGAACAGTGCCTTCAGGAACATAATTATTAGTACACTTCTTTTACTTTCTAATATATGTTGTTCGTAATAAGACTGATTTAGAGGTGAACTGTAGAATCACTAACACAGTACTACGAGTCTTCCAGATATACTATGAATCCCTGTCTAGAGTTCAGAATGGAATTTTATATTCTAGTGCAAAAGTTGTTGATAGACTTCAGACAAGGAACTGAAAATTTTGACTTACAATCAAACTGAACTATAGATCATTGGCCACATATATAACTTCTAAGAATATATTGCGTCTGAAACTATAAAAAAATGATCTGTATCATGTCAGAAATGAGGTTCTATACTTTATTTGCTTTCATGAAAGCATCTCTCAGGACAGGGTAAAGAGCTCACGTTTGTTGGGTAAGATTTCACTCAAAAGCTTGTTTCGAAATTACAGTAGCAAATGCTATAACCATATAGCTCCTATTGCCAGGACTCCTAAAGCCAGAGAAATTTCTCTCCTCATAAAAGTTTTTTTCCATATTATACAAGCAGGTACGACGATCAAAAGATAATTATACATTTTTAAATCCATCCTCATGAAAGAAGGTTGTATACATGGAAGAATCCTGGAGATACTAAAAGGTATCAGATAGATTATATAATAGTAAGACAGAGATTTAGGAACCAGATTTTAAATTGTGGTACATTTCCAGGGGCAGATGTGGACTCTGATCACAATCTATTGGTTATGACCTGTAGATTAAAACTGAAGAAACTGCAAAAAGGTGGGACTTTAAGGAGATGGGACCTGCATAAACTGAAAGAACCAGAGGTTGTACAGGGTTTCAGAGAGAGCATAAGGAAACAACTGTCAGGAATGGGGGAAATAAATATAGTAGAAGAAGAATGGGTAGCTTTGAGGGATGAAGTAGTGAAGGCAGCAGAGGACAAAGTAGGTTAAAAGACGAGGGCTGCTAGAAATCCTTGGGTAGGAGAAGAAATATTGAATTTAATTGATGAAAGGAGAATATATAAAAATGCAATAAATGAAGCAGGCAAAAAGGAATACAAACGTCTCAAAAATGAGATCGACAGGAAGTGCAAAATGGCTAAGCAGGGATGGCTAGAGGACAAATGTGACGATGTAGAAGCTTATCTCACTAGGGGTAAGAAAGATACTGCCTACAGGAAAATTAAAGAGACCTTTGAAGATAAGAGAACCACTTGTATGAACATCAAGAGCTCAGATGGAAACCCAGTTCTAAGCAAAGAAGGGAAAGCAGAAAGGTGGAAGGAATATATAGAGGGTCTATACAAGGGTGATGTACTTGAGGACAATATTATGGAAATAGAAGAGGATGTAGATGGAGATGAAATGGGAGATGCGATACTGCGTGAAGAGCTTGACAGAGCACTGAAAGACCTGAGTCGAAACAAGGCCCCTGGAGTAGACAACATTCCATTGGAACTACTGACGGCCTTGGGAGAGCCAGTCCTGACAAAACTCTACCATCTGGTGAGCAAGATGTATGAGACAGGCGAAATACCCTCAGACTTCAAGAAGAATATAATAATTCCAATCCCAAAGAAAGCAGGTGTTGACAGATGTGAAAATTACCGAACTATCAGTTTAATTAGTCACAGCTGCAAAATACTAACGCGAATTCTTTACAGACGAATGGACAAGCTAATAGAAGCCAACCTTGGGGAAGATCACTTTGGATTTCGTAGAAATACTGGAAAACGTGAGGCAATACTGACCTTACGACTCACATTAGTAGAAAGATTAAGGAAAGGCAAACCTACATTTCTAGCATTTGTAGACTTAGAGAAAGTTTTTGACAATGTAGATTGGAATACTCTCTTTCAAATTTTGAAGGTGGCAGTGGTAAAGTACAGAGAGCGAAAGGCTATTTACAATTTGTACAGAAACCAGATGGCAGTTATAAGAGTCGAGGGACATGAAAGGGAAGCAGTGGTTGGGAAGGGAGTGAGACAGGGTTGTAGTCTCTCCCCAATGTTATTCAATCTGTATATTGAGCAAGCAGTAAAGGAAACAAAAGAAAAATTCGGAGTAGGTATTAAAATCCATGGAGAAGAAATAAAAACTTTGAGGTTCGCCAATGACATTGTAATTCTGCCAGAGACAGCAAAGGACTTGGAAGAGCAGTTGAAAGGAATGGACAGCGTCTTGAGAGGAGGATATAAGATGAACATCAACAAAAGCAAAACGAGGATAATGTAATGTAGTCGAATTAAGTCAGGTGATGCTGAGGGAATTACACTCCTGGATATTGAAATAAGAACACCGTGAATTCATTGTCCCAGGAAGGGGAAACTTTATTGACACATTCCTAGGGTCAGATACATCACATGATCACACTGACAGAACCACAGGCACATAGACACAGGCAACAGAGCATGCACAATGTCGGCACTAGTACAGTGTATATCCACCTTTCGCAGCAATGCAGGCTGCTATTCTCCCATGGAGACGATCGTAAAGAAGCTGGATGTAGTCCTGTGGAACGGCTTGCCATGCCATTTCCACCTGGCGCCTCAGTTGGACCAGCGTTCGTGCTGGACGTGCAGACCGCGTGAGAACGACGCTTCATCCAGTTCCAAACATGCTCAATGGGGGACAGATCCGGAGATCTTGCTGGCCAGGGTAGTTGACTTACACCTTCTAGAGCACGTTGGATGGCACGGGATACATGTGGACGTGCATTGTCCTGTTGGAACAGCAAGTTCCCTTGCCGGTCTAGGAATGGTAGAACGATGGGTTCGATGACGGTTTGGATGTACCGTGCACTATTCAGCGTCCCCTCGACGATCACCAGACGTGTACGGCCAGTGTAGGAGATCGCTCCCCACACCATGATGCCGGGTGTTGGCCCTGTGTGCCTTGGTCGTATGCAGTCCTGATTGTGGCGCTCACCTGCACGGCGCCAAACACGCATACGACCATCATTGGCACCAAGGCAGAAGCGACTCCCATCGCTGAAGACGACACGTCTCCATTCGTCCCTCCATTCACGCCTGTCGCGACACCACTGGAGGCGGGCTGCACGATGTTGGGGCGTGAGCGGAAGACGGCCTAACGGTGTGCGGGACCGTAGCCCAGCTTCATGGAGACGGTTGCGAATGGTCCTCGCCGATATCCCAGGAGCAACAGTGTCCCTAATTTGCTGGGAAGTGGCGGTGCGGTCCCCTACGGCACTGCGTAGGATCCTACGCTCTTGGCGTGCATCCGTGCGTCGCTGCGGTCCGGTCCCAGGTCGACGGGCACGTGCACCTTCCGCCGACCACTGGCGACAACATCGATGTACTGTGGAGACCTCACGTCCCACGTGTTGAGCAATTCGGCGGTACGTCCACCCGGCCTCCGCATGCCCACTATACGCTCTCGCTCAAAGTCCGTCAACTCCACATACGGTTCACGTCCACGCTGTCGCGGCATGCTACCAGTGTTAAAGACTGCGATGGAGCTCCGTATGCTACGGCAAACTGGCTGACCCTGACGGCGGCGGTGTACAAATGCTGCGCAGCTAGCGCCACTCGACGGCCAACAACGCGGTTCCTGGTGTGTCCGCTGTGCCGTGCGTGTGATCATTGCTTGTACAGCCCTCTCGCAGTGTCCGGAGCAAGTATGGTGGGTCTGACACACCGGTGTCAATGTGTTCTTTTTTCCATTTCCAGGAGTGTAGATTAGGAAATGAGACACTTAAAGTAGTAAAAGTGTTTTGCTATTTGGGGAGCAAAATAACTGATTATGGTCGAAGTACAGAATATATAAAATGCAGACTGGCAATGGCAAGGAAAGCATTTCTGAAGAAGAGAAATTTGTTAACATCGAGTATAGATTTAAGTGTCAGGTAGTCTTTTCTGAAAGTATTTGTATGGAGTGTAGCCATGTATGGAAGTGAAACATGGACGATAAATAGTTTGGGCAAGAAGAGAATAGAAGCTTTCGAAATGTGGTACTACAGAAGAATGGTGAAGATTAGATGGGTAGATCACATAAGTAATGAGGAAGTATTGAATAGGATTGGGGAGAAGAGAAGTTTGTGGCACAACTTGACCAGAAGAAGGGATCGGTTGGTAGGACATGTTCTGAGGCATCAAGGGATCACGAATTTAGTATTGGAGGGCAGTATGGAGGGTAAAAATCATAGAGGGAGACCAAGAGATGAATACACTACGCAGATTCATAAGGATGTGGGTTGCAGTAGGTACTGGGAGATGAAGAAGCTTGCACAGGATAGAGTAGCATGGAGAGCTGCATCAAACCAGTCTCAGGACTGAAGACCACAACAACAACAACAAATCCATCCTGAAGTAATTACGCCAATAGTCGAGTTCGCCCTCAACTCGTGAAGAAAATGTACATGTGTAAATTACCTTTCAGCGGCCATTGTATATACCGTTTTGATCTCTCTTCCTCTGTCTGGCATTATATTTTTTACAATATGAGTTGTGAAAACAGATCACAATAGAATTCCTCCATATCTGAATAAATGATATATACTTTGAGATTACTGAAAGAGAGTTACATCGTTTGTACACTTACAGTTGGCAGGAACAATACTTTTCCCATAGTAAAACACGACATGTGACATAGTTCACAAAAGTTAGCACATTCACTTGAAACCATGCAGGTAAAAAAAGGAAGGGATTGTCCTTGTGTCTGTCCTAAATAGCACCTGTTGCTTTGAATGTGCGAGGATGAAGTTGTTTCATCAAAAATGCCAGCTTGCGTCCTGTGATAATCGATAGGTTGTAAGTTTAATGGAGTTACATTTCATTTGTAAGTGGCGCCATTCAAGCACTATCTTCTTTCGCATACATAAATTATGATTTCACTGTTTACTGTCATCCTTTCCTGTGTTTTGATTGCCTTCCAAACCGCAAATGCTCTGACATCTAAGCCACGCTGTAACGACAGTCTCGTCCATGCTCATCACATGGCTACATAACTGTGCTGATTGTTGGTGCAGCATCATATGGCCTAAATTCCTCCCGCCAATAACTGTCCATTTTTCACATTTGCTCTCTCACTAAAAAAGATCCTGGCTACAACAGCCGAAGAAAGCAGTCAAGTGTGTGTGGGTTTTCTGTGTATGTTTGTACGAATGTGTGGGTGGGAGGGGGGGGTGGGGTGCTTCCTTTTTGAAGAAGGCTTTAAACGAAGCTTAAAGCTTAGTGAATACGAACCTGTCTGCTTCACAGTATAGTTATTCCCTCACGAAGTTTGTTGTAAATAATCCACTGCATTTCAACAGGAGCAATGATGTATGTAGTTACAATACTAGAAGAAAAAAAGACATTCATTACGCCATATCGAGGTTGTCTGTAGCACCTACACGGGTTCATAATGCTACAGCCAAAAGTTTTGATCACTTACCCAGTAATATAAAATTCCTAACAGGGAGCAAAGCAAAATCTCAAACTAAACTGAAAATGTTTCTCTTTTGCAACTATCCCTATCCCACAAAAGACAATCTATACTGTAATATGTAAATGATGATGAATAGGGATTACTAACATCTTTAATTTAAAAACAAAAAACCTAATAATTGATCAGCATTGAGGCATACTCATAAAATATATTAATATAAAAGATTCATTCCATATCATTACGAATTATCTAGTAAATAATACATGAGACATAAAACTAACTAACTAATATACAATTCGTATACGACAAAGCATAGTATAGGCTCATATACTTTGAAAACATCAAAATGAAATTCAAATTTACAATGAAGCAGATGGTGAAAGGAGATATACATTCCATTTGTGATATGTTTGGTTATTCCTGAAAAACTACAGAGTTACTGGCGAGAAATATTCTTCGAAAAGAAACAAATATAGATGGGCTACTGTTGGAAATGTAAACTTATATGTTACACAGGTTAAGTATTCATTACTAAGAAAAGGACTTACAAACATGTTAGAACAAAATACCCATTTTACGGGGTCTAAGTGTTTGAGACCATTCCTTTAATCACATTTATAGTATTACACGACGTAGGGACATGTTTAAAAACGTTATATCTTTTTATCCTGTAAATTGTTATTGTTAGTCACACACTGAATGACGTATTAGGTGAGATTTCAAAGTGAGTAGATGTGTGAACTACCATGTATCTAATGTGGTGACATTCTAATAAAACGAGATCTTTATTCTGCATGGAGGTGTACCTTATGCAGTTCTGTTTCTTTAACATTTCAGTAATTGTTCACTTTGTTGACAAGCACAAGATACAATAGCATGCCTTGCTTCTTTTCTCATCAAGCACATTCATGGGTTGGCAAAGAAAACGTAGATAAGTTTCTTGTAAACATGAACATTAAAAATGTCTTGCATGGGAGCTGAGAACTGAAAAGGTATTGAACAAGGAGCAGTACCAGTAAACAAACAAGCTTTGCTTTTGGAGATGTTTTGGAGTTTCAGCTTCATTTCCTATCGATAGAAAAACAGTAAAGGATGAATTAAATGGATTATGAAAGGACACTTTACACATCACTTCCTTGTCTTCTTGGTTATACGAAATGTATCAACAAGTTACATTAACGAGGCCAAGTGTGTCATGCAACTAGAGCAAACGTGCAGTCAAAAACAGGAAAACGCTCGATGTTACCTTCTTGACACTGTGTTATTCATATAAGCCCTACAATAATTAGCAATAAAACACGAAAGAAATAATGAAGGAGAAGCAAACGTAAACAGTAGTCTACTAATTTTCCAGGTTATTTAAGATGATGGTAGGGCCCATTCACTCTGGCTTGAAAGCAACGCACAGCATAAGTCTAAGGCGCCATCTCCCTTCGTTTTTACCTTGTGCCATGTACAGTACTACAGGTTTAGGTTGGCACTATCTGCCGAGGTTGGTCATGCTTCTTCTCGGCGGTGAGGTGACCTCTCGTGATGTCATGGGACATTAGAAGGAGGAGGAGTCCTGGCGGTGGTGCTAGGAGGAAGTAAGTGGCAAATGTAGCGGAGTGCTGGAGTTTCTTGTGGACGAGCAATCGGACATCCCAGAATGTCAGACATGAGTATAACCCGCCTGCGGGACGTCAATATTGATTCTGGATGACGCAGTGTCACTGACCAGTGTTCCCACCTGGTCTCTAATTTGTTCATTTGTCTGCAGCATGCCGCTTATGGATGGCTCATTTGTTTCTTGTGGGACTTGAATTATGTATACCTTAGGAGACGGGGTTTGAGGGTGCTTAGTAAAGAAGAAGAATAATGTTCTATGTGCCTTGTTGAATGATCAGGTCGTGTGTGGATAGTGATGCTAACTGGTATTCACAAACTAGCTTCGTCCCCTGTCACTATTTATAGAAGCGCCTGTATTTATGCACTGTGCATCACCGGTATCTAATACTGCCCTGTTGCAAGTGTGACCTGGGATGTTGCTGTTGTCTGTTTTTTTTTTTAATTTTTTTACTGAATGGGCTGATACAATCCACATTCGAAGATTGGATGAAAGGGGAGCGCCGCCAGGGATCCAAACCTACAAAAAGAAAATGGAAGACGAAAGCCAGCCAGGCAGATATGTGGGGGGAGGCTTTGGTTGTGTCGCTCCTTGCTCAGATTCCTCAGTTGTCCGCGTTATCAAGGAGTTCCAGGACACGAACAGAGGTATTAGGGATACTAAGGAGAGGATGCAGGAGGGAGAGACGGATAACCCCTACACCTTGGTTGATGGGGTAGTGTGTTCTAGCACACGGGCTAAGGTCATACCCAAAATAGACGTGCCTAAAGAACTAGTCCCACTTTTGATCAAATATTTCCATGAGTCACCAGTGGGAATCACCTAGGTGTGTATAAACCTAGGAAGAAGATCCATGATTGATTCATTTGGGTGGGGATGGATAAGGAAACATGGATAAGGGTGGGTAGTGGCCAAGTGGAGTGGCTTTACAGTTGAGGCGCCATACACGGACTGTGCGTGCCCTCCTCCCAGAGGATCGAGTCCTCTCTCGGGCATGGGTGTGTGTGTTGTTATTAGTGTAAGTTAGTTTAAGTAGTGTGTAAGTCTAGAGACCAATGACGTCAGTAGTTTGGTCCCTTAGTAAAACACACAACTATTTTGGTGGGTAGTTTCAAGTGTGCGCCATGAGAAAACGTAGCCATAGTAGCAGGATTAGCTATGTGGTCTCGAAACCGATAGATAGACGTTTTCAAAGTATGTATGTCCATTTGGCTTGCCTCCTGCGTAGATCTAGAACAGGGAATAAGTATATATTGGTATGTGTGGATGACCTTAAGAGATTTGTCTGGTTATTAACCATTCAGGGAGCAGCTGCAGAGATGGTCATCAAGAAGTAACAAGGTATGTACTGAAGTGCCAAAGAAATTGGTACAGCCACGTGTATTCAAATACAAAGATGCATTAACAGACAAAATACGGCCTGCAGTCGCAACATCTATGTAAGACAACATGTGTCTGGCGCGGTTGTTAGGTCGGTTACTGCTGCTGCAATGGTAGGTTATCAAGATTTAAGTGAGTGTAAACTTGGTATTATAGATGGCACACGAGCGATGGGACACAGTATCTTCCAGGTAGCGATGAAATGGGGTGTTTCACGCACGGCAATTTCACGACTGTACCGTAAATATCAGGAATCCGGTAAAACTTCAAATCTCCGACATTGTTGTTCCCCCAAAAAGATTCTGCAAGAACGGGACCAACGTCGACTGAAGAGAGCCGTCCAACGTGACAGAAGTGCAACCCTTCCGAAAATTGCTGCAGATTTCAAGGCTGGACAGTCAACAATTGTAAGCGTATGAACCATTCAATGAAACTTCATCGATGTGGGCTTTTGGAGTCGAAGGGCCAGTCGTGTTCCCTTGATGACTGCATAACACAAATATTTACACCTCGCCTGGGCCTGTCAACACAGACATTGGGCTGTTGATGGCCGGAAACATGTTGCCTGGTCGGACGGGTATCGTTTCAAATAGTATCAAGTAAATGGACATATACGGGTATGGAGACAACCTCATAAATCCATGGTCCCTGCATGTCAGCAGGGGATTTTTCAAGCTGGTGAAGACTCTGTAATGGTGTGGGGCCTGTGCAGTTTGAGTGGCATGGGACCCCTGATACGTCTAGATACATCTCTGGCACTTGACATGTACCTATGTATCCTGTCTGCTCACCTGCATTCATGTCCATTGTGCATTCCAACGGACTAGGGCAATTCCAACAGGACAATGCGACACCCCATACATCCAGAATTGCTCCGGAGTGGCTCCAGGAACACTCTTCTGAGTTTAAACATTCAGCTTGCAACCAAACACCTCAGATATGAACATTATTGAGCATATCTGGGATGCCTTGCAACCCGCTGTTCAAAAGAGATAACCACCCACTCTCACTCTTGCGGGCTTATGGACAGCCCTGTAGGGCTCATGGTGTCAATTTCCTTCAGCACTGCTTCAGACATTAGTCGAATCCATGCCACGTTGTGTTGCACCACTTCTGCATGCTCCCGGGAGCCCTACATGATATTAGGCAGGTGTACCAGTTTCTTTGGTTCTTCAGATTATTTGGGATCTTTGGGCCACTCCAAATCCTGGTTACGGGTAAGGCGACAGCCTTTACTGGATATCAGTTTAGATGGATCGTCCTTGTGTTGGGTATTTGCCACATAACCATGACCCCCTATTATCCTAATCCCTCCAATGCTGAGAGGCTGAATAAGAATCTCAAAGCTGCCTTAATCATGTACCATAGTGCAGATCAAGGGAAATGGGATCGCTCACTGCCCTGGCTGTTGATGGCATTTAACACCTACTGCCATGAGAACCATGAGTTCACACCTACTGTGTTGCTTCTGGAATACCGGTTAGCCACTTCACTGTGTAGTTTATGGTCCATTGAGGACTCGTTACCTGAAGGGAAGGATGGTCAGCAGGTAGCTATGCAGTGTAGGCGTGACACGAGGTATAACCAGGAGTAGCATGGAAATCAAGCCAGGCAATACAATACGGGATGGTGGCCCAGCTCCGATAAGGTCAGGGACATAGGCTGGGCCAGAACTTTTCAAGGGTTGTGTAAGCCATCAGACAAGATTGCAACGAAATTGTTACCCTGATTTAAGGGTTGTTTTGAGATCCAGGAGCTCCTGACATCAGTTACCATCCATCCAAGGAATTAGGAAACAGACCCAATTTGTCTCAGATAAAGCTGGGTCCTCGGGATTAAAAGATGACTTCCTTCGCTTCTTTGGCGGGTCGCCGTATCGTGGGAGTGGGAAGGGGGGCGTTTTCTTTCATGTACAGCAATATGGGTTTAGTATGGCACTAGCCACGTTAGGTTGGTCATGCATCCTCTCGGTGCCGAGGCGACCCATCATGGGTTCACAGGACATTAGTGAGAGGAGGAGTTCTAGCGGTGGCGCAAAGAGGAAGCCAACAGCAGAGGGAGCAGAGTGCTGGAGTTATGTTGTGGACGAGCAAGAAGCGTACTGGAGTGTTTGACATGAGTATAATGAGTATAACTAGGTGGCTGGACGTGAAGATTGCTTCTGGATAATGCAGTGTCACTAAGATATTGTGTTTGGCCGATATTACTGCCAAGTGTGAATTTTGTTCATTCACCTGCAGTGAGCTGCTTAAGGATGATTGATTTGTTTCTTGTGGGACTTGAATTATGTACACCATAGGAGAAGGGTTTTGAGGGCACTTATTGACGAAGAAGAATTATGTTCTGTGTGCCTTGTTGTATGAGCAGGTCGTGTGTGGACGGTGATGCTAGTATCCCCAAACTAGCTATGTCCCCTGTCGCTGTTTATTGAAGTGCCTGTCTTTATGCATCGTGCGTCACTGGTGTCTAATACTGCCTTGTTGCGGTTATAGGTAGAGGTCTGCGCGGATGCGGGTATCCGAGAATATATCCGCGGTATTTGTTACTTGGCGGATAAAATCGCGACCGGCGCGGATATCCGCGGGTCATGTGCGGATAATGAGCAAGGCATCTGTCCAGTACGTATGTTGCAATGTTAGTTGAAAATTTCAAGTCTGTTGACATTCTTGGAATCTTGCAGGGCCCGGGTAGAGCGGATATCTGTTGTCCTCAGACCCTGGCTACGACCGACGTAGCTGTACCCAAGAGACGTACGCCTAATCCGTTTCCGCGACCGTGTCGTTTGTGTGGCCTGTGAAGTGCTCTCTGGGTGGCAAACCTGCCCACTGTCTACCAGACAGGTGCCCATTGCAATTTTCCGCTGACTTCAGTTAGCGCTTTGTAGTGACCGAGTGACAACGTGCATCGTAGCAAATATCAGTGAGAGTTCTTTCTTCAAATGAATACTACACTCCTGGAAATGGAAAAAAGAACACATTGACACCGGTGTGTAAGACCCACCATACTTGCTCCGGACACTGCGAGAGGGCTGTACAAGCAATGATCACACGCACGGCACAGCGGACACACCAGGAACCGCGGTGTTGGCCGTCGAATGGCGCTAGCTGCGCAGCATTTGTGCACCGCCGCCGTCAGTGTCAGCCAGTTTGCCGTGCCATACGGAGCTCCATCGCAGTCTTTAACACTGGTAGCATGCCGCGACAGCGTGGACGTGAACCGTATGTGCAGTTGACGGACTTTGGGCGAGAGCGTATAGTGGGCATGCGGGAGGCCGGGTGGACGTACCGCCAAATTGCTCAACACGTGGGGCGTGAGGTCTCCACAGTACATCGATGTTGTCGCCAGTGGTCGGCGGAAGGTGCACGTGCCCGTCGACCTGGGACCGGACCGCAGCGACGCACGGATACACGCCAAGACCGTAGGATCCTACGCAGTGCCGTAGGGGACCGCACCACCACTTCCCAGCAAATTAGGGACACTGTTGCTCCTGGGGTATCTGCGAGGACCATTCGCAACCGTCTCCATGAAGCTGGGCTACGGTCCCGCACACCGTTAGGCCGTCTTCCGCTCACGCCCCAACATCGTGCAGCCCGCCTCCAGTGGTTTCGCGACAGGCGTGAATGGAGGGACGAATGGAGACGTGTCGTCTTCAGCGATGAGAGTCGCTTCTGCCTTGGTGCCAATGATGGTCGTATGCGTGTTTGGCGCCGTGCAGGTGAGCTCCACAATCAGGACTGCATACGACCGAGGCACACAGGGCCAACACCCGGCATCATGGTGTGGGGAGCGATCTCCTACACTGGCCGTACACCTCTGGTGATCGTCGAGGGGACACTGAATAGTGCACGGTACATCCAAACCGTCATCAAACCCATCGTTCTACCATTCCTAGACCGGCAAGGGAACTTGCTGTTCCAACAGGACAATGCACGTCCGCATGTATCCCGTGCCACCCAACGTGCTCTAGAAGGTGTAAGTCAACTACCCTGGCAAGCAAGATCTCCGGATCTGTCCCTCATTGAGCATATTTGGGACTGGATGAAGCGTCGTCTCACGCGGTCTGCACGTCCAGCACGAATGCTGGTCCAACTGAGGCGCCAGGTGGAAATGGCATGGCAAGCCGTTCCACAGGACTACATCCAGCATCTCTACGATCGTCTCCATGGGAGAATAGCAGCCTGCATTGCTGCGAAAGGTGGATATACACTGTACTAGTGCCGACATTGTGCATGCTCTGTTGCCTGTGTCTATGTGCCTGTGGTTCTGTCAGTGTGATCATGTGATGTATCTGACCCCAGGAATGTGTCAATAAAGTTTCCCCTTCCTGGGACAATGAATTCACGGTGTTCTTATTTCAATTTCCAGGAGTGTATATCGATGGATACAATTTCGTGTAAGGTGGAAAAAGGTGATTTTACATTAGTGAAGGAAAACAAATTGAAATGGCCAATTTGGAAAAAAAAATTCGGATACGTATTTGATGGCAACGAAAAGATAAAAGATATAGTGGCTTGTTTTGTATGTAAAAAAGTATATTCCTACACTGGACACAAAACTGGAACTTCAAATTTGCTAAAACATTCGTGAGAGGCTGGACAAAGTAGAATAATTACTTATTTAAATACCAAGAGAGAAGTGAAAGTTCCTGAAGTTGCGCCAAATTTGAAGACAGCCGCGACAGAAAAACTTATCAATCTTGTCAGCAAAGACATTTTACCATTCGAAGTTGCGTGTGGATCTGGGTTTCTCGAGACGGCACAGTTTCTTGTTGATGTGGGGGCCAAGTACGGTACAGTGAGTGCTAAAGAACTGCTACCTCATCCAACCACAATATCCATAAATTTGAAGGAAACGGCCGATCGTCTGCGTGAAACTGTGTCCGCAGAAGTGAAGAATAAATCAGAGATATAGGTGGAGCACTAACTGTCGATTTATGAACTGATTCGAACCGTAAAATAAACTATATGGGGCTGACTGCACATTATGTTGATTATGAAGAAGTGAAACTCGAGGATCGAGTGTTGTGCACCAGAAATTTTGAGAGTCAGATTAAAAAAAATTAATTTATTAAGATACTACGGTCATTCCATTTGTTCAGTGCTGTGAATAACATCGTGTTCGTTACGGATCGAGGTCCAAATTTTGTGGCAGCACTTCGCCAATACAAGAGGCTCTCGTGCTCAGCGCACATTCTAAATACTGGAGCACACGACTCGAGGAGACGCGAAAGATGAGAAGAGTGACGTGCAGCGACTGCTAAAATTCCTGTCGAGCTATCATAACTTTCTTTAAAAGATCTGGTCTTCAGAATCGCCTTCAGAAGTCATTGAAAGGAGATATAGACACACGATGGAACAGTAAATCGGATATGTTTGAGTCTGTTAATTCACAAAGGTTTAAAGTTCTGTCAACTTTGTCAGAGAAAAATCAAGATAATTTAATTGATTCTATAGACAATAGGATGTTGGAAGATATAATAACCTTTCTGGCACCATTTAAAATAGCTTCTTGTGATCTTGGAGCCTCCAAAACCCCTAACCTTTATTTATGTGTGTTGTGTAAGTTACAACTTCTCTCCTGATGGCGACAGCCCATATCTGATACATTTAAAGAGTACAGCCAAATCTACTTTAATCAGCAAATGGGACATAACAGTAACCCATAAACTTGCAACGTTTTTGAATCCAAAATATAAAAACCTAAAATTTCTTAGCAGTGCCAAAAAAGATGAAGTTGTAAAGGAAGCGAAAAATTATGTTACGTGTCCACAGTTAAAAGATAAGGAGGAAACAACATCTGGAATTCCTGCAAAAAAAAGTCTGACATACTTTTTAATTAATTTGAAGATTCCTCAGAAGATGAATCGACGAGAGATCTTGACTTTGCGTCACATGAAATTCTCAGATATACGAACGATAAAGTCCAATTTTCGGAAGGCATCGACCTGATAGCTCGGGTGGCATGGACGTGAAAACGTCTATCCACGTCTTTCCAAGCTTTCATACTTCGTTCACTGCATTCCAGCGTCCAGCACGCCATCTGAGAGAAGCTTCTCTACTGCAGGACAAATAATGCAGGACCGACACACTTTTTTGAAGCCACAGACGATTGATGACATCATGTTCCTGCATAGTAATCTTACAAAGTAAAAAGGTACTTGTACAGCTTCTCTTACTGCACTGTATTTTTTGGACTTATCTGAATTAGTTACAATTTTCATCTGATTCTTTCTTTTACATAATTTGAATCAGAAGCAAGCAGAAGATGAAAATATTTAATCTGAAGGCTGTGAGTTTTTATTGTAATATTTATAGTAAAGAATTTACTCGATATATTGTTGGTATTTTTACTATTCCCAACAAGAACATTTAAGTAGCATTAGGTAAAAGAAGGACATATTTAACAAGCAATTTGTTTTGTTGTAATTTTCATATTAAAGAGCTCTTTGCAACAAGAACATTCAACAGTTAACACATCAATATTATTAAATCAGGTAATGATGACCTCATAAGTGCCTACCTACATTTTAGCGTACACTACAGTAACATTTGCAGTCCCCGAGCATTGTTGCTCTTTGTGAACAGTGAAACAGCTCGGCCGGAGCGGTGGCACAGCGGGCCTTGTAATTAATTACAAGTGGGACTTCAAACTAGGGCTCACGACCACCGACAAGATGTGACTACGATAGCCCGTGAAAGATTATTCTGATCACATTGAAAACTTACAAAATATTCAAATCACCCAAAATAATAATGTGTCTTTTAATTTACCAGCCAATTAGTAAAGATAAGGGCTGGAATTCGTAACAAAATTGAATATTTTAACTGTAATTCGGTACTGCTTAACAGGGAACAGAGCCTAACATTTGAAGTTATAGGACAGTGGTTTTTATATAGACATCTTGAAATCGTTTGCAGTTTCATTAACTCCGAAAAAAATTATTTTTTAACATTGAAAGTATTAACTGCGAAATCTACTGCAAATTTTGTCTTAGTAATTTAGACAAATGTTGAGGATGTTTTAAAGTTTGTTTAGTTGAGAATGAAACAGACATTTCATTTATGGCTAGGTCTTAATTCGATAAATCAGCCATAAGGTGATGTTCGAGATTTCAATAGTATTTTTAGCTAAAGCTAAATGGACTCCTAATTTCTATAACCACTGATTTTGTTGTCACTCTTCGGAAGACGAGTTATTTCTTCCAGACAACGTCAATTATTGCTGGCAGTTTAACTTTTTCACAGGTGCGCCAGCGTTCTGCAGTGTAGGCCTAATACTGTAAATATTTTCACCTGGAAATGACGAGGACTGAACGCGTAAGCTATAATATAATCATCAGCTGACATGAACGGCTTCAAAACTTGACACATCCAAGCAGTGACTACAAAAAAAAACTGTCGGTAAATGATGCAATGTGATAGTAACAGTTTAAAACCATCGTCATTTTCAGCTGCCTTAGCACAAGAGCAGCGAAATATAATTGTTTCTACACACGTATTTTCATCATTTAATACTATTACATTGAATTTTATTTTTTTAAATAGCGTTACCAATCTCACGAGATTCGAGCCGCTAATGTGTGAGCTCCGGAGCGCCAATGCTTTCCTGTTTGGAATGGTCTGATTTAGAGTGGGTATAGAGAATTTCCTGTGATTTAAGAAGGCAAAAGTAGTTAAGTTGTCCCAGAAATGGCACCCAAACAATAACTGTGTCATTACATACGATAACTCTAAGTACTGCTGTCTATTACTATTAATTACTCATTCAAAACTTAAATATATGCAGATGTGGATAAGGAACTTTCGGATGCAATGCAGATGCGGATTGCACTTTTCTTATCCACGCAGACCTCTAGTTATAGGCGATTGTGTTCGGCACCGTGCTTCTGCTACAGTTGCAGGTTCGAATCCTCCTCAGGCATGGATGTGTGTGATATCCTTAGGTTAGTTAGGTTTAAGTAGTTCTAAGTCTAGGGGATTCCGGAATAGTCCCCAATTCGGATCTCTGGGAGGGGACTGCCAAGGGGGAGGTTACCATGAGAAAAAGATAGAATAATCAACGAAAGGATAATGCTCTATGAAACTTCCTGGCAGATTAAAACTGTGTGCCCGACCGAGACTCGAACTCGGGACCTTTGCCTTTCGCGGGCAAGTGCTCTACCTTGCCCGCGAAAGGCAAAGGTCCCGAGTTCGAGTCTCGGTCGGGCACACAGTTTTAATCTGCCAGGAAGTTTCATATCAGCGCACACTCCGCTGCAGAGTGAAAATCTCATTCTGGAAATGCTCTATGAGTCGGGGCGTGGAATGTCAGAAGCTTGAACATGCTAGGAAAACTAGAAAACCTGAAAAGGGAAATTCAAAGGCTCAATCTAGATAT
This sequence comes from Schistocerca gregaria, assembly GCF_023897955.1. Classification (NCBI taxonomy): domain Eukaryota; kingdom Metazoa; phylum Arthropoda; class Insecta; order Orthoptera; family Acrididae; genus Schistocerca; species Schistocerca gregaria. The sequence goes on from NC_064922.1 coordinate 756,619,483, forward strand.
AGTAGGGGTCAGTGAAGTGAAGTGGAGGGAAGACAAGGATTTCTGATCAGATGAGTATCGGGTAATATCAACAGCAGCAGAAAATGGTGTAACAGGTATAGGATTCGTTATGAATAGGAAGGTAGGGCAGAGGGTGTGTTACTGTGAACAGTTCAGTGACCGGGTTGTTCTAATCAGAATCGACAGCAGACCAACACCTCACCGATAGTTCAGGTATACATGCCGACGTCGCTAGCTGAAGATGAACAGATAGAGAAAGTGTATGAGGATATTGAAAGGGTAATGCAATACGTAAAGGGGGACGAAAATCTAATAGTCATGGGCGACTGGAATTCAGTTGTAGGGGAAGGAGTAGAAGGAAAGGTTACATGAAAATATGGCCTTGGGACAAGGAATGAAAGAGGAGAAAGACTAATTGAGTTCTGTAACAAGTTTCAGCTAGTAATAGCGAATACCCTGTTCAAGAATCACAAGAGGAGGAGGTATACTTGGAAAAGGCCGGGAGATACAGGAAGATTTCAATTAGATTACATCATGGTCAGACAGAGATTCCGAAATCAGATACTGGATTGTAAGGCGTATCCAGGAGCAGATATATACTCAGATCACAATATAGTAGTGATGAAGAGTAGGCTGAAGTTCAAGACATTAGTCAGGAAGAATCAATACGCTAAGAAGTGGGATACAGAAGTTCTAAGGAATGACGAGGTACGTTTGAAGTTCTCTAACGCTATAGATACAGCAATAAGGAATAGCGCGGTAGGCAACACAGTTGAAGAGGAATGGACGTCTCTAAAAAGGGCCATCACAGAAGTTGGGAAGGAAAACATAGGTACAAAGAAGGTAGCTGCGAAGAAACCATGGGTAACAGAAGAAATACTTCAGTTGATTGATGAAAGGAGAAAGTACAAACATGTTCCGGGAAAATCAGAAATACAGAAATACAAGTCGCTGAGGAATGAAATAAATAGGAAGTGCAGGGAAGCTAAGACGAAATGGCTGCAGGAAAAATGTGAAGACATCGAAAAGATATGATTGTCGGAAGGACAGACTCAGCATACAGGAAAGTCAAAACAACCTTTGGTGACATTAAAAGCAACGGTGGTAACATTAAGAGTGCAATGGGAATTCCACTGTTAAATGCAGAGGAGAGAGCAGATAGGTGGAAAGAATACATTGAAAGCCTCTATGAGGGTGAAGATTTGTCTGATGTGATAGAAGAAGAGATATGGGATCCAGTATTAGAATCGGAATTTAAAAGAGCTTTGGAGGACTTACGGTCAAATAAGGCAGAAGGGATAGATAACATTCCATCAGAATTTCTAAAATCATTAGGGGAAGTGGCAACAAAACGACTATTCACGTTGGTGTGTAGAATATATGAGTCTGGCGAAATACCATCTGACTTTCGGAAAAGCATCATCCACACAATTCCGAAGGCGGCGAGAGCTGACAAGTGCGAGAATTATCGCACAATCAGCCTAACAGCTCATGCATCGAAGCTGCTTACAAGAATAATATACAGAAGAATGGAAAAGAAAATGGAGAATGCGCTAGGTGACGATCAGTTTGGCTTTAGGAAAAGTAAAGGCACGAGAGAGGCAATTCTGACGTTACGGTTAATAATGTAAGCAAGGCTAAAGAAAAATCAAGACACGTTCATAGGATTTGTAGACCTGGAAAAAGCGTTCGACAATATAAAATGGTGCAAGCTGTTCAAGATTCTGAAAAAAGTAGGGGTAAGCTATAGGGAGAGATGGGTCATATACAATATGTACAACAACCAAGAGGGAATAATAAGAGTGGACGAAGTGCTCGTATTAAGAAGGGAGTAAGACAAGGCTGTAGCCTTTCGCCCCTACTCTTCAATCTGTACATCGAGGAAGCAATGATGGAAATAAAAGAAAGGTTCAGGAGTGGAATTAAAATACAAGGTGAAAGGATATCAATGATACGATTCGTTGATGACATTGCTATCCTGAGTGACAGTGAAGAAGAATTAAATGATCTGCTGAACGGAATGAATAGTCTAATGAGTACACAGTATGGTTTGAGAGTAAATCGGAGAAAGACGAAGGTAATGAGAAGTAGTAGAAATGAGAACAGCGAGAAACTTAACATCAGGATTGATGGTCACGAAGTCGATGAAGTTAAGGAATTCTGCTACCTAGGCAGTAAAATAACCAATGACGGACGGAGCAACGAGGACATCAAAAGCAGACTCGCTATGGCAAAAAAGGCATTTCTGGCCAAGAGAAGTCTACTAATATCAAATACCGGCCTTAATTTGAGGAAGAAATTTCTGAGGATGTACGTCTGGAGTACAGCATTGTATGGCAGTGAAACATGGACTGTGAGAAAACCGGAACAGAAGAGAATCGAAGCATTTGAGATGTGGTGCTATAGACGAATGTTGAAAATTAGGTGGACTGATAAGGTAAGGAACGAGGAGGTTCTACGCAGAATCGGAGAGGAAAGGAATATGTGGAAAACACTGATAAGGAGAAGGGACAGGATGATAGGACATCTGCTAAGACATGAGGGAATGACTTCCATGGTACTAGAGGGAGCTGTAGAAGGCAAAAACTGTAGAGGAAGACAGAGATTGGAATATTTCAAGCAAATAATTGAGGACGTAGGTTGCAAGTGCTACTCTGAGATGAAGAGGTAAGCAAAGGAAAGGAATTGGTGGCGGGCCGCATCAAACCAGTCAGTAGACTGATGCCCAAAAAAAAAAAAAAAGTCTAGGGGACCGATGACCTCTGATGTTAAGTCGTGCTCAGAGCCATTTGAACCATCTGAACTGCCCCTTTGCAGGTGCGACCTGAGATATTGCTGTTGTCTTTTTTCTTTATTGACCTAGCTGGTACAGTCTGTATTCGAGGACTGGAAGAAAGGGATCCAAACCTACAAAAAGGAAAGCGAAGGAACTGTTAATTTTTTTTTATATACTAGCATATATTGAGATATGGGTTGTTACTTCTCTGTGTAATCCTCTTCCTGGTTGTGTGGGAGTATGTTAATTTAATGTGCCTGGAGAGTAATTGTTCCTTACATACTGTGTTGGTTTAAATTAAAGTCAAAATATAGCGATTACAGCTTCCACATGTCAAATCTTGCCTGTTTCGATAAATTCCTTTACTGGACAAGTTGAAGCATAGTGATTAATAATTTTTTTTATATGTTATGTATGATCTAGGGCATGGGGCGTGATGTTCTTACTTTGTATATTTTTGGTGGTAGTTATTGATAAAGTGGCCGCTGGAGCTCCAATCAATATTTTCCAGAAACTGAATTAAATAAAAATTTGGTTTCTACCAGGATATCAGGACTCACATCGAGTCTGATGTTTGGAATATTAAGGTCGTGATTGATTCGGGGGAAGGGGCCAAACAGTGAGTTCCCATTAGATTAAGGAAGGATGGGGAAGGAAGTCGGCCATGCACTATCAAAGGAACCATCCTGGCGTTTTGCACAAGTTAGCCGTATTTGTAACTTTCCCTTTAAGAATGGTCAGTTTCCTGAACGATTAAAGTACTCTGTAGTAAAGCCGCTTTGTAGAAAGGGAGAAAGGGATCATGTAGACATTTTTAGACCTGTTTCTATGCCATCAGCATCTGATAAAGTTATTGAAAAAGCTGTGTATGTAAGGATAACTGATCATTTTATTTCACATAATTTGCTGTCAAGTGTATAGTTCGGTTTTAGAACTAGTTTAACCACTGAAAATGCTATATTACCTTTCCTCTGTGAGGTACTGGATGGAACGCCAGGCATCTTTTTTTATTTAACCAAGGGGCTTGATTGTGTTGATCACAAAATATTGATAGAGATTGGGAGTAGCTGAAAATTGATTCATCTAATAACAGCAAGAGGGGGGGGGGTCTGAGTGGGGCACAGCTAAGTGGGGGGGGGGGAGGGGGGGTGCCCCAGCGCCACTCCAGTTCCTTATTTCTATAAATGATGTGCCCTCTAGTATTACAGGTGATTTTAAAATATTTCTGATTGCTGATGACACTTGCTTGATAGCAAAGGATATTGTGTGCAGTAGTGGCACTGTTTCAAATAGTGCAGTTCAAGACATAAGTTCATATCTTGTTGAAAGTAAACTAACGCTAAATCACAATATGACTCAGTTTTTACAGTTTCTAACACACCATTCAACAAAATCCGATGTTTTAATTTCACAGAATGGGCACATGATTAGAGAAACTGAACAGTTCAAATTTCTAGGTCGGATAGATAGTAAACTGTCATGCAAAGGCCACATTCAGTATCTTGTTCAAAGACTTAATGCTGCCATTTTTACTATTCGAATGGTATCTGAAGTAAGTGGTAGTTCAACACAAAAGTAGTCTACTTTGCTTATTTTCACTCACTTATGACATATGTATTATATATGGGGGTAACTCTTCCCATTCTCAAATAATATTTTTGACTCAGAAATGGACCATTCAGGCAATAAGTGTTGTAAGTGCGTGAACCTCTTGTTGACCCGTGTTCATTAGTTTGGCTATTCTTACACTGGCCTCTCTTTATATATATTCTTTACTGCCATTTCTTGTTAACAATACCAGCTTATTCCCAAGAATTAGCAGCTTTCATTCAGTTAATACTAGACAGAAATGCAATCATCATTTGGATCACACTACCTCAACTCTTGTGTAGAAAGGCGTGAAGTATACTGTTACATCCATTTTCAATAAGCTTCCACAAGAAATCAAAAATCTTTGCAGCAATCAATGTGTTTTCAAATGGAAACTAAAGAGTTCCTCATGGGTCACTCTTTCTATTCTGTCAAGGAGGTCCTTGACAAATTAAGCTGATTCATGTATTATACTGTTTATTGTGTTTACCTAAACTTAAGGCTTATCTTTTTTTAGGTTCATAAAATTTTATTTTACCTGTTACTAATTTTATGTTGTAATTTCATGTACTGACACCTTCCATGACCTTGGAGATTCGCTCCTCAATTTGGTCCTACGGAAGTAGATTTGTAAAATAAGAAAATAAAATAAAATAAGATTGTTAAGGGAATCCCTCCTCTTGATGTCATACATGAGAAGAATCATATGCTGTCTTTGGTGACTTGTGTACATGGTAGCTTACTTTTGTAACAAAATTGATTTTGGCATGTCTTACTGAACTCTGTCGAATACTCCACTTGCTTTCCATTGATGTGCTTCGACCTTCATGCTTGAAACAGTGATCTCTAAATGTGAATATGCATGCTCAAGCATACTTGACCAGTACACTCACATTAGCATGTTTGCTCAAGGATGGTTGAGGGTGTGTATGATAAATTTGCTCAAGCATCACGTTTGTACAAGAACTTGATGCTTGAGTGAATTTCAGATATGCATGCTTGTACAAGCGTACAAGCATGTGCATGCTTGAGCATGTGTACCAACAATAAGGAGGACCCTTGTACAATCTTTCATCAGTTCTGAGTCAGTTTGCGTAGCTTGAGTATCTTGTTTTATCGTTTGCTTTCGTTCCATAACGATGTTGGATCTAATAAACGTGAACTTTGACGTGATCTACAAATATATTAGGCTTATGACAATCGTTTATGTTTGTGGAACATTAAATGCAAGGATTATTATGATAAAAGGAAGAGGGACATTATCTTTGATGTACTTTGAGCAAAGTGCAAACAGTTAGATCCAACAGCAACAAAACATACTGTTGTGAAAAAGATAAATTGATTAAGCACTAATTATAGAAGGTAAAAGAAGAAAAGAGAAGGCAGTTTCAAATGAAGGGTTAGTACTGATGAGATCCACAAACCTGGTTTTTGGTATTTTGCTTTGTTCCATTTTTTAAGCAAAGTAGGAGCCTCAAAGACGCTCTTCTAGTGCTTCATAAGGAACAGAGGTGTGAGGTTGTCAATAATATTTATTTCCAGTAGCACTGTTAGAATTAAAATATTTTTTTTGATTTCTTTACGCAGTATTTCAGTACATATTGGTTTTTTACATAATTTTCACAGTGTTGATGTTCAAATTTTGTTGCTAAGTAATTTTCCCTTCATGAACCGCTCTCTCGCATGTTTAGTATCAAGTGGACTATCTTCAGCAGAAGATCTTCTAATGGTGGCATATTAGAATCCTCTGATGTTAAGCAATCATGGAATATCCGATATACTATGTTCTATTTCCTCACTACCGAAATAATCACATGGAACATAGGTGTGACACATAGTGGTCATTATATAATTGTGCAAAGCATCTGTTGCTCTCACCACCCTATCAATATGGGTGACTTCTAAATTTATAGTTACATGGAAAATCCTAAAGTGTTTTGTTAGGATCCCAAAAATGTTCTCAATAATGCACTGAGCTCTGCATAATTTGTAGTTGTAGTATTTTTTCATACAGTCCAAGACACTGTGTTTCAGTGGTTTCAGCACGTCTGTCCTCAAGGGAAATGTATTGTCACCTATGAATACATAGGGCAGTTTTTCTCTTTTGGAATTTGGAGTGGTGCAGTGTGTTACTTTGTAATCTGCTAAAAGCTTTAATATTTGGAGGAACACCTCCGTCTGATATTCTACTACTAATGCCAAAATCAAAGTGTGCTCCAGCCACCCATCAAGATTAAGGCATTGCTAGGAAGTGTGAAAGATGACTTGCATCTATATCGGTGTTTATCATGTACCATGTGAATATAGTACGGCATACAGCGGCCAGACGGCCAGAACCGTTGAAATCAGGTGCAAAGAGCGCCAGAGGTACAACAGACTGAGACAGGCAAACAAATCAGCGATTGCTGAGCATTGTTTAGAACTCAATCATTCGGTAAAGTATAATAATGCAAAGATTTTAACACAAGCATCGAGATATTGGGTCAGTGTCATCAAAGAATCTATTGAGATTAAGGTCTCGGAGAATCTGATTAACCAGAACACTGGTTTCGAGCTGAGCTCGGCTTCGAAACCGGCACTCGATCTTCTGAAGACGCAGCTGAGGCAACATCGAGACCCCAAGGGAACAAGTATGAAGATGGAATTTGAGGTCATAGCCCAGTACATGTAACAGATGACCCACGTGAAATGGTACCTCAGACAACAGATACAATATCTGAGAACGTTCTTCTGTGTCTCGAGTGAACATTTGAACACGATCGGTCTGAAAATAACGCTGCAGCCGCTCCTGGGGGCCAAGGACATCGGACAGAACGCCTAACACGGCGAATACGGTAACAGAACGCCCTGATTCACAGAAGGACTTCTATGGCGACACACGGAAGATAAGACATCTACAACGGCTGGGACGTCATTCAGATCTTAATTCAGCAATATTGACAACGGATAATAACTACAAAGTTCGTGCACAGCGTTCGGATCAGCGGCGGCTAGAAGAAAACGCTACAGCCGCTGCTACTGGTCGGCGCACACCTAAGAAAGAGCGTCGGTCGCGGCGCAGACTGCAGAGGGAAACACCGCAGGGGAGCCATGGGTGCCGATCGGAAAAGACCAAGAGCCGAGCAGCAGCAGTCGTCGATCGAGTGCAGTGCCCGCAGACCCACCCTTCTCCCCCACCACTCCACCAAGGGGTACAAAGGAGCTGCCGCAGAATAAGCATCTGAGCTTACACGGTGGTCAGTCGTTTGCAAGGAAGAAGAGTGGCAGTGCATGTCCCTCACAGAGCTGCATTCTAAAAGAGCAATATTGTCGTGTCAGTCTCTACAATCATGGAGACAAGCAGAAGTGTCGTGTCTCGTCTACCTAGCGCAAGTGGGTAGACAAGCAAAATTGTCGTGGCACCAGTGTCGCACAGCAGTCAGAGCTGCCCCCTCCCATCAGATTAGGCCAGTGACACTGCCCCGATACCCGAGTACATGCAGACTAGGCCAAGGCAGCCCATAGCTACCCTATGGTGACAACCAAGTGAGACTGAACTGGGACAATACCACTGGTGCGACCACACAAATACACCACACAACTCCGATATGGACGCCTATGGTCGAGGAAGGACACCCCTCACCCGACCTGCATCACCCCCAACGACATCGATATCAGAGCAGGAACGGCAATGCTAGGGAACAACAAACGTAAAATAGATGACAACTGGACTGTGACGTATGTTCTGCACAATCTGCCCCAGGACTTCACTCAAAAGACAATGGCCACTAAAATCAACTCATTTGTTGAATATGCAGTGAAGACGGAAATCAAATCCATGAATGTAGTCCAAAATGGGAGGGCGTATATCAACACCACCAACAAAGGATGGGAAGATTATTTTCAAAAAGTCTTCAGAAACCATATCACCTCCTCAGTAACACTGTGGCCCCAAAAATCCGCGCGTCAAGGCAGCCAATGCTAAGGTCTCGCAAAGCACTACTTAGCGCAGTTATCAAAAGAGTTCCACTTGCCGCTGAAGAAGACGACGTAATGGACCAATTGCGCAGCCAGGCCTAGAAGTAGAAAGGGCAAAGCGCATCATCTCCCGAGAAAGACAAGCACCCACGAGAAACCGTAGAATAATCTCTCGAGACCAAGACACTATTGACCGCATCCTAAGGGTGTAGTAATTGATTATGCCAAGAAAGAAGTGGAGCCATCCACACTGCCTCCACCACAGCCAGCGCAATGTGGGCATTGCTTAAGCTTTGACCACGCCATGGCGAACTGCATAGCCCAGCCAAAATGCCCACAGTGCAGTGGAAACCATAAACTGAACAGGAGCGACACAAAAAACCCAGAGAAGTGCTCTAACTGTGACGAGGGCGACTCTGGCCTCTCACATAAGTGCCCAAAAAGACCCAAACTAACAGCAAAGAGGAGCTCTACGCGCCCATCAAAGTAATGGACGAACCCACGCCCTGCCGCCAGTGGAAAGACTACAGCAAGAAATCGTCTTAAAAAGGATTTCCTGCGAACACTTACCGGTGCACTCGTCAGTCTTTTCTGAGACAGGCAAAAGGAGATCATCAAAACGATTAACCAGGTGTCGCAGCAGTAACTCAGTAAAAGTATAAAGGCAACACAGTCGGGCGTCTGCCTGCATGTAACAGTGGCAGATAGAGTCAGCCCGGCGAAAAAATTAAACATTTACACATACACCCCAAACACCTGCACAACACCAACCACCCACTGCCTAAACATCCCAAGAGCAATTCCCTCACACACATGCACCGCCGGCCGCGGTGGTCTCGCGGTTCTAGGCGCGCAGTCCGGAACCGTGCGACTGCTACGGTCGCAGGTTCGAATCCTGCCTCGGGCATGGATATGTGTGATGTCCTTAGGTTAGTTAGGTTTAAGTAGTTCTAAGTTCTAGGGGACTGATGACCACAGCAGTTGGGTCCTATAGTGCTCAGAGCCATTTGAACCATGCACCAAACGCCACCCATAACACACCACACTCACACACAACAAAAAGTAAGAAACACTAGGACACTCCCCACACAAAAGCCGCAAAATCAACATGGCCAACCCCACACAACACCACCAGCTGAATCCCCTCTTCGCCAATGGGCGAGAGTAAAAGATAGGCGTACACTCCTCACCCACATGATGTTAAGTAACAACATGCGCGTAGGTGGCATTGTTGAAACCTGGCTGACAGAAAGAAAACAATGCATTACACCGAAATACAATAGTTTCCGAAAAGACAGAGATGGCAGAGGCGGAGTCGCGCTGTATGTGCGTGACACAATAGCTGCAACCAAAATTGGAGATACAGACATCGTCATGATCAAGCTGAAAAGGCCTAATGCATGGGCAGTAACAATAGCATGTTTATATAGTCCATCAGACAACCCCCTCCTGGCCCATGTATTACGATACCTCATATCCAAAGAGAGATTTATCCTACTAACCAACCTAAATGCGCGGCACGAGAGGCTAGGTGACCATAGCACAAATCAAAATGGACAAATCCTCTTCGACCTCCTAGCAACAGAACCAGCCCACGTTTATAGGCCACTGAGGAATGTCAGCACCCGATCATGTCCTATGTAGCCCAGCCCTGAGCAACTCGATAGCTAATTCGGGAGTCGGCAACTCCATCACAAGCGACCACCTCCTTATCCTATTCTCTACAGACGCAATAGCCCCACGTAACCATATGGCAACCAGATACGCCATACGACAGTACTCAAACACTGACTGGGGCAAGTATAAAGAGTGGTCATACAAGAACTATGTATCCCCATGACTGTGACTCACACGACCACGAACTCATAACGACCAAACTTAAATCCACTTTCAAGCTCGTAATAGAAGAAGCCATACCCCAAATCAATGTTGAAAATTGGAAACCCACAATCCCATTCGAATCTCTTGACCTCATACAATGAAGAAGACGACTGCAAAGAGAGATGAGACGTACCAGTAATCCTAACGTACGACAGGTATAGAACAGACTCAACAATCGTATAAAACAAATCATCTCGATATATAGACAAAGACAATGGAACGAAACTTGCGCGAGACTCTGCTACATAAGGGAGGACAGTTCTGGAAGCGATTTAAAACACTAACTGGACAAAGAGCGACAACCACAAATACCCTAATAGCAACCAACGAACCAACGACAGACGCACAGTAACAGGCCAACATATACAAAGAAGTGTTGCAAGACGTATTCTCGTTTCCACAAGACAACAACTTGGACGATGTTTTGAGACGAACGGTAGAACTCCGACTCCCACGACTACTTTCCACACAAACAGCAGAGACAGAAAGCGACCACCCTAACCAAACCAATAACCGACAACGAAATTGCAGATGCAATAGTAACAGAACGCAGTCCCACCCCAGGACAAAACGACATACGACGAATACACCTACAACAGGTACCCTTTCCCATCCTCATCCCTGTCCTGTCCATAATCTTCAACTTCTGTCCCAACTGCCTGGAAGACGAGCAAGACGATCATGAAACTTCCTGGCAGATTAAAACTGTGTGCCCGACCGAGACTCGAACTCGGGACCTTTGCCTTTCGCGGGCAAGTGCTCTACCAACTGAGCTACCGAAGTACGACTCACGTCCAGTACTCACAGCTTTACTTCTGCCAGTATCCGTCTCCTACCTTCCAAACTTTACAGAAGCTCTTCTGCGAACCTTGCAGAACTAGCACTCCTGAAAGAAAGGATACTGCGGAGACATGGCTTAGCCACAGCCTGGGGGATGTTTCCAGAATGAGATTTTCACTCTGCAGCGGAGTGTGCGCTGATATGAAACTTCCTGGCAGATTAAAACTGTGTGCCCGACCGAGACTCGTACTCGGGACCTTTGCCTTTCAAAAGGCATGTCTCCGCAGTATCCTTTCTTTCAGGAGTGCTAGTTCTGCAAGGTTCGCAGAAGAGCTTCTGTAAAGTTTGGAAGGTAGGAGACGGATACTGGCAGAAGTAAAACTGTGAGTACCGGACGTGAGTCGTGCTTCGGTAGCTCATTTGGTAGAGCACTTGCCCGCGAAAGGCAAAGGTCCCGAGTTCGAGTCTCGGTCGGGCACACAGTTTTAATCTGCCAGGAAGTTTCATATCAGCGCACACTCCGCTGCAGAGTGAAAATCGCATTCAAGACGATCATGGTTGAAAAAATGGCTCTGAGCACTATGGGACTTAACATCTTAGGTCATCAGTCCCCTAGAACTTAGAACTACTTAAACCTAACTAACCTAAGGACATCACACAACACCCAGCCATCACGAGGCAGAGAAAATCCCTGACCCTGCTGGGAATCGAACCCGGGAACCCGGGCGTGGGAAGCGAGAACGATCATGGTCCCAAAACCGTACGTGCTAGGGAAAACTTACGGAAGAATACTTACAGACAGACTCATGACATACGTGGAAAACAAAGAACTCCCCCCCCCCCCCCCCCCCCGATCCAAGTTGTTTCCTCAGCAAACACTCGACCAACGATCCGCTGTCCAAACCTGTAAACAGTCACCCAAGGTTTCAATAACGGTCATTGCACACTCGTGGTGTTTTAGGAGACTGAGTGGGCGTTTGAAAAATTATGGCATGACGACCTCCTCCTCAAGCTGTGTAAAATGGGGATTCCTACCAAAATGGTCCGGCTGTTCCAAGCATACCCAGCCAACCGAACACGCAAAGTACACACTTCCGACGTCACCTCACAATCATTTACCCCACAAGCAGGCGTGTCACAAAGTGGCATCCTGTCCCCGCTGTTGTACGCGCTGTACACAGCAGATATACCCACCACCAATTCGCCCGACCAAACAGTCGCGCTCTATGCAGTCGACACAGCGTATTGGTGCATGTCACTAAGAACAACAACAATACAAAGAAAGATGGGCGCATTTCTAAAACGACTGCAAAACTGGATGCAAAAATGGAGAATCAGACCATACCCAGAAAAGACACAAACTCTTGCGACATAGAAATTTAACCAAAAAGTGACAGCAAAATGACAACGACATGCAATTGACCCTCTGGAACATGCCACTCACACTTGCCTACACCGCTGGGTACTTTGGCGTGTTCCTAGACAAACACATGAGCTGACTCACTCATTAAACTACCTTCTTGACAAGACCAGAATACGCCAAAGACTAATAAGCCATGTACAAGGACGCCTTCGTGATTGCAGCATGAAAACTGCCATACACACTTATAAAACATTTATATGACCTGTCTTGGAATATGTCAGTGCTCCACTAGGAAGTATTCCACACACAGTAGCCGAGAGACTGTGCAGTACTGAAAGACGACTGCTCCGAAACCTCGTGAAACTCCAGACAATGACGCCAAATAGCGACGTGTATGAAATAGTTAATGTTGATCTACTCAGGGACATGACTGACAAAACTATGCACGAACTATGGAAAACGAATACTAACGCAAAGACCGGGCATGGAAAACTTAATTACAAGACCCCAAACACACCGACTAACAAAGTTAGGTCGCCCAGAGTGGCCGAGCGGTTCTAGGCGCTTCAGTCTGGAACTGCGCGAATGCTACAGACGCAGGTTCGAATCCTGCCTCAGGCATGGATGTGTGTGATGCCCTTAGGTTAGTTAGGTTTAAGTAGTTCTAAGTTGTAGGGGACTGATGACCTCAGAAGTTAAGTCCCATAGTGCTCAAAGCCATTTGAACCAAAGTTAAAAAATATCTTCCCAGCGCGTACAGCAGCCTAAAACACTGCAGGCCAATTCCCAGACCTACCACCTACTATGGAACCGATAATAACCCACACCACCATCCCTCCTCACCTACACATCAGGCAATAAACCACAGGCGGAAGATATAGTACCCGACATACAACTACCAAACGCGAGTGTACACACACACACACACACACACACACACACACACACATAAACAAGCCAGCACACTCTACAGTCACCACTCCTGTTCTGACACTGCAAATATTCTACAATTGTATATTACTACCTAATAACTTAGCAACATAGCTGCAACAACTCTTTGACACCCTACCACCTATATCTACAAACCCACAACCACATTAACTATAGGAGCTATTACCTATCTCTGTTGCTTACCATACCACAACAATAAGTTTCAAACAAACAGGTAATCTATCTTACAAGTCTACATTGAATCTCTACGAAACACCAAAATAATACATCCTACTTCCTCAGTATACAGAAAGTAAACTAAATCTATTAGTTAAACCATGAGGAAAAACAAGTATTTTAATATGACAAATTATGTATCCTAATATGAAAAATTAGGTATTTATGTTTTTAATTTTCATTTTTAATTTTTTATGCCTTTTGTTTTTATTCTTATATTAAAAAACCTGCATTGGAGTCAAAAAAATGAACAGACTGTGAATGATCAACTTAAATGTGATCAAAATGTAAGCAGCACCTTTTATGCAAACAATTTAAAATTATAATAAACAAGTAAATAAAATTGTAAAAACCTTTCCTGGCTAAAAAATGCAGTGCAAGTACTAGAACAGCCCGCCCTCACCCCTAAGGGGAGGGAATGAAATGTGCTAAAAAAAGAAAAAAAACGCACTGGAGTAAGTAAGGGAGTGAGTTTGGCGTCAAGGAAGGTGGTGCACTATGGGAACGGAGCACAAGTTCCGCACGCATCTACTCACTCTGCGGACGTGGCTGCAGCTATTCACGCGTAAAGAGGCGACGGAAGCACCTTCTGATGTGCCTGATAGCTTTCCAGAGTTCGCTCCCCCTCGATTAACTCCGTCAGGCACTGTAACAACCTCTGCAAGAGCGATTTGTTCAGCGACTTCCACAGCGTGCTGCCACTCAAACAGATACTCCACCTGCAGACGAGTCCACGGGCTCGCACGCATGTAAAGCAGTTCACAAGCGGCCTGTATTGATGGAAAGCCATCACATGCAGTCGCTAGAACACTGGACTCTGGGGGAAGGTAGGCGGCTCGTCCCAACCAAGAATATGGTGCAGCGGATGGAACAACGGTCTCACACGCTCCTGCGCCTGTACTATGGTCTGACATTGAGTTTGCTCCGCAAGCTGTTGCCCACAGTACCGCAAATACACCATCTGCGAGCACTGCAAACGTGAGCGCTCACACCACGCAATTCTTAGAAGCAAATCTGGCCATTGTAATGGGGATCACTTCTGACAACAGACCAACCGATGTAGTAGACATGAAAACAAACTCACGGAAGCCCCGCGCTGCCGTGAGTGAGATTCCCAAAGTTACTAAATGCTCTGCTGCAGCGTGGCTGTGAGCAAGAACACACAGTAATTCGTCTGGGAAAGGCACTAGAGAACAGCAAGCGCGAAAAATACCTGATGAAGACGATTTTGTCATGCCAAACCGCAAACGTACTGCGAGGGCAGTCACACTTAAGGCGCTAACGCAACAACTACAAAGAGACAAACGTTCTTCTAACCTAAATGATAATACTAATCCAGCTACAACCGACATGGACGTATCCGTGGCGGCCGAGCAGGGAAAAAGATTACTACCTCCACCACCGGTGGTTATTAGCTGGAAAGAGGATTACAAATCCCTCCAGCTAAGAATCAATTCGGTCTTGCAAAATAATTTCACCGTTCGTTTTACCGGACGCGACCTGTATAGAGTTGCAACGCGCTCCAAAGATGACTATGCAGCAGCGATGAAAGCGGTCGGTGACGGAAAACTGCATAGTTTTACGTACGCCTCAGAACCATTGATACTGAATAAGGCAATTTTTCGAAGGCGGCCCTTTAATATGAAGACAGATCACTTGCGTGAAGATTTGAGCTTTCTGGGAGTTCGACGCACGTTCTCTCAGCAAAATGAAGTCTCCTAAGACCCACAAAGAACAGCCCCTTTTTCAGGACAACATCGCGAACATGAAAATATTTCAAGTCGAGTTCGCTGAGAATATTAAAATAGAAGTAGAAAAAGCGCTGAAGGGTACAATGCTTTAACTGCAAAGGTCTTGACAAAGTGGCTAGATTTTGCACGTTGCCCACCCTCTGCGTTAAATGCGCCGGAAACACGCAAGTGGTGATAGTCGTCCCAGGGCGCGGACCTAAAAGGGAACGCTTGTGTCATGTGTTGTGCCCAAGTGTATCCTCCTTTGGCGGTTACTACTTGTTGTTATGTTGTGAGGAAGGATAGGCTTTTCTCGATCTTTATTAGCACTTTCGGAAGGACTTGGCCTCTTTGTTCTTCTGTCTATTTGTCCTTGTTATTGTTGGATTTTCGTTTTCTGTTATTCTATTTGTTATCTTGAAATCTTGTCTATTTGTTTTTCTTCTGAAGTTCTTATTCAGGTTGGTAGTTATCGTTGTGAAATAGAATGCTTTCTGCAGTAGAATTTTGTAGTGTTATCCATATATTATAGATTTCGGGACTTTATACAGTCTGTGCCATGGTTGTGAGTCTACTGTGGCAACATTTGTGAGTTGAGGGGTTCGGTTTCTGATGGAGTCAATTTTTTGGAAGATTTTTTCTGCATGTTCTTTGACTTTTTCTATGACATATTTTACATTTAATTCTTGATGGATTTCGGTGATTCTCGTCCATCGAGGTACAGCGAGGGACCATCTCAGCCAGGTGTTCTGTAATGTGGGAAGTTGTTTGAAATTCGTTGCGCAGGTTTTCCCCAAGCTGCTGCTCCGTTGAGGATTGTCGGTTGCACTGCACTGCACTATCGTAACAGGCGATCCAGAGCTCGTGTAGGGGCAGGGTAAGTGGTTGTCACTATTCCTGCAGCACGTAGTGGATGGGGTAGTGGAACTCACTGTAGGAGTTGGTTTGGGGTCTTGGTTGCATCCATTGTAATGGGAGGCTGTTGTCTGAGGAATGTGACCATTGCCTCAGAGAAAGCGTAGGTAGACTCATGTATGTTGGGTCGTGCGGAGGTGACTCAGACTGACCCAATGGGGACTACCCTGTCGATGCACACCTGGCTGAGACCACAAAAATGTTTTCCCAGTCAGAGGATGTGAAGACGAGGTGGCTGTTGATTAGCTTGAGGTACTTCCTCGAAACAAGGGAACGGTTGTCCAGCGCCTGCTGTAGTCGCTCACGGAAGCGGATGGAAGAGAGAGCACTTTGCACTGCTGTGGCAAAGACAACAGCATGTTGTCCAAGATTCTCAGCATTATGAGGAAAAAAGCACTGAAAACTCTTCTACAGAAAGTCAAAGCACTGCTGAGACAAGTTCCAGCAACACTGATGAGCTCAGAGTACTGATTCTTTCAGTGAACCAACTCGTACTGGAACTCGCCAGGACAATTGTTACTGCAATGAAGCTGGCCCTAGCCAGCCTAACCGCGGAAAAAACACGGAACTATTGTGGATAATAGACCAATAAATGGTTTTACCGTGTGTGTTTGGAATGCTAAAGGCATTTGTACACACGACCGCGAATTTCGTCAGTTCCTACCAGAAGAAGGAATAGATCGGAACTGCAATCTATGTCAAAACAAAACTGGGACACCATCTCGTTCAGCTTCCTGAGCTCGAAGGTACTGAAGCAATAGGTGCCTCAGTCAACACGTCGATGGGAGAAGCAACATTTATAGCAGCATATTGCCCACCTAGAGAGAACTTAATACCACGAGATGTCGATAAGCTCCTCTCTAAGTGTGGCGGAATACTCATTTCTCAATGCGAAACATGTCGAGCGGAACTCACGCTTTACCAATCTCAGCGTACATCTCCTTTTGCACCTAGCTGAGGCACATGATACAACATGGGGCCTTACGACCCAACTATTTATCCACATTGTGGCCACCCTGATGCCCTAGACATTGCCATATTAAAAGGCTCTGGTTACAAGACATAAAGTGCACCTAGAAGACACTCTTCCTGTCATTCCTAAACCTGACGAAGCCAGTATGGAGGAGGCGCTCACAGTACTCAAACACCTCAAGCTGCAAACCGTTTATGCAGCCATTCCCCTACGACCTCAACAACAGCGAGATTTATCCAGACTGCTCCTGCCAATCATCCTGCAACTGCTGACAACGAAAAACCGTATATTTCGTAAATGGCAGTTGACATGACAACTTGCGACGAAACGGCGATTAAAATACACTCGCCGTGAAAAAAAAGTCGTCGTCGACCAGCACCGAAATCGGGACTGGGAGGGAAAAATAGCCACCTTCAGAATTGATGATAACAGTGCATAGCAGCAGAGATCGAGAAACTAGGGGGACAAAGCAGGAGCTGGTCCATATTGTCAGTGCGTGTTGCCCACATCAGGGAGAGATATGTACTCAGGGGCAAACCTATTGTTTTCCTTTGATTGACAGGTACTTATCCTATTGCTCTCTTTTCATTGTCAGGTCTTAACCTATTATTCTGTTAAGTGGTTTTCCATTTCACTGCACTTAACCTATTGTTCCCCCACCCCTTCCCCGCCTCACTCCATCAGGAAACCCCCCACCGCTTGCTGCTACAGGTACACTTTCAGGTCTGAGTTAATCTATTGTTCTGTTAAGTGCTTTCCCATGTCACCCCCATTTCCTTTTGATTGACTGGCACTTAACCTACTGTCCCCCCACCCCCTCCCCCACCCCCAACACCCTATCTCCTTGCTGCTACAAGTACACTGCGCCGACGCGGACTCTTCGAGTATTTGCTGCACTAAATAATTATAAAAAGTGTTGTTATTAAGCTATTTTTAAACGTCTACAGGTGTTATAAATATAATATAAGTGTTGTTGAATTAGTGGAAGTGTTAGTGAAGTATAAAATAAGATTAAACGGTGTAAGAAGTGTATTTTTCTTCTCGCGCCTGTAGCACGAATCCTAGGCCTAATTTCACGCGCACGAATCGTAAGTAAGCAGTGAATTAAACTTATAGGTAAATGTTTCCAGTTGCTATAAATATATTATAAGTGTTGTTACATTAGTGGAAGTGTTGGTGAAGTGTTAAATAAGATTAAACGGGGTAAGAAGTTTATTTTCCTTCTCGCGCCTATAGCACAGACTTTAGACTTAATTTCACGTGCGTGTATCGTAAGTAAACAGTGACTTAAACTTATATGTAATCACCAGTGTTTTTTATTCATTACGCTTTCAACTTATTTATATCTGCCTGAATAGTTTCTAGGGTCCTTTGTTTACGTATTAGCCAGTACTTAAATCAGTTTATACAATTTCTGTTTTTGCCATGAGTGAGAAGTGTGTGACATGCCGTAGGATCGTTAGTTCCAGGGTATGGTGTGATGGGTGTTGTAGTTTCTTTCATTGGGGCGAATGTAGTGGCGTGGGAAATGGGGACATAAATGAGGCTCACCAGTGGTATTGCAGAATCTGCAGTAGAGATAGGAAAATACTGGAACAGGAAGGGAAAATTGCAACTCTTCAAGCTGACCTAGACAAGGCAAGGGAGGATCTGGACAGGTTAAAGAGGGAGAAGGGTGAACAGAGGTGGGAAGTGGCAACAGGTAATAGGGGGAACAGGCAAAGGAGAGTATCAGACAGCTTTGAGATAAATCTAGAAAATAGATTTGACCTGTTGCCTCAGTCAGAACCGGATGAGCCTCATGTAGCTGAAGCTGTAGAAAGGGCACAACAAGCTTTCAAGGACTTGAAAAAGGTAGGTAAATTTGTAAAGAGAAAGAAAGTTTTGTTGTTAGGTAGTACCTGTGGTAGAGGTGTTGGCCAACTACTGCAGGAAAATCTAGGTCCAGAGTACCAGGTCACAAACTTTTTCAAGCCTAGTGCAGATCTGGGTCAGGTAACAGAGGATATAGGTTGTCTATGCAAGCATTTCACGAAGGAGGATGCCGTGGTTATAGTGGGTGGTCCGGGAAACAGCATTGACAGAGACTCTGAATATTCCATAGAGAGTGACCTGGTGAAGATAGCATCAGCAACGAAGCACATGAGTGTGGGATTTGTGTCTGTGTTGAGACGCCATGATCGGCCTCATTTGAACTCTTCTGTAGTTAGGGTGAACTTGGAGTTGGAGTGGATGCTTAGGACAGATATAGGGTCCCATATTGGTTTGATTCCTGTGGATGCTATTGATAGGAGGGACTACACTAGGCATGGCCTTCACCTCAGTAGGAAAGAGAAGGGAAAACTGTCTGGCTTGATTGCAGAAAACTTAAGGGGGGACACTGTCACAAGTGGTAAAATACCAGTGGTCACATGTGTCAGAGAGATGTCTTTTTTAGGATAGGGAAGGGGGGTAGAAAACGAGTTTTAAGTTAGATTGGCAGACAGACTCAGTTTGAGAAAATAGATGAACAGGAATGAGATTTTAGCAAACAACCTCCATTTAAACAATGTTTAACAGAAAGTAATCAGAAACTGCCAGTTCATCTTCACCAAAGCAGTTATAATCGCATTAGTATACAGTATCAGTTATCTTTATTACACCAGAACATTTCGGGACTCAGAAATAAAGTTGATGAACTACTCATTTGTATCAATGAAATGAATTCATCTAACGAAATTGACATAATCTGGCTCTCTGAACATCAAGTGACCACTGGTATAGATATGTTAAACATTTCAGGATTTAAGCTAGCTTCCTACTTCTGCAGAGTAGATACGGAGGGAGGAGGAGTTGCCACATTTATTAAAAACTGCCATAAATTCAAGAACATTGACATTAATAAATTCTGTTTAGAGCAGTATCTAGAAGCATGTGCAACAGAAGTAGAGTTCCATAACAGATCCTATATAATAGTAACTATTTACCTAGCACCTGCAGGAAATTATAATCTATTCATAAATCATCTAGAAGCTCTTTTGGGTTATTTGACAGTAAGAAACAAAGAAATTTTGATTGCTGGTGACTTTAATACAGATTTTCTAATTCAATCTTCCAGTAAACATTTACTGCGGTTAGTAATGTTGTCTTTCAATCTAACTCACACTGTAAACTTTCCAACTAGGATCACTAAATCCTCAAGGAAAGCCATTGATAACATTTTTATAGACAAATCAAAGGAACAAAATCATATCATAAAACCTGTAATAAATGGACTATCTGATCATGACATGCAGCTCCTTGTTTTAGATGTAAATTCTAAGCAGATTATCAAGACTGCTAAATCTGAGTACAGGAGACTATTCAATCAATCAAAAATTGAGTGTTTTAGAAAACTGCTCAAAGATATGAACTGGAAAGATGTTTATAGTGATCATGACATGAATGAAAAATATAACACATTCATGAACAATGTCAGTACCATGTTTGAAAACTGTTTTCCTCTAAAAGTTGCTCAAATTAAACAGAAGTCTGTAATAAAACCATGGATCACCCAAGGAATACAGATTTTCTAATTCAATCTTCCAGTAAACATTTACTGCGGTTAGTAATGTTGTCTTTCAATCTAACTCACACTGTAAACTTTCCAACTAGGATCACTAAATCCTCAAGGAAAGCCATTGATAACATTTTTATAGACAAATCAAAGGAACAAAATCATATCATAAAACCTGTAATAAATGGACTATCTGATCATGACATGCAGCTCCTTGTTTTAGATGTAAATTCTAAGCAGATTATCAAGACTGCTAAATCTGAGTACAGAGAGTATTCAATCAATCAAAAATTGAGTGTTTTAGAAAACTGCTCAAAGATATGAACTGGAAAGATGTTTATAGTGCTCATGACATGAATGAAAAATATAACACATTCATGAACAATGTCAGTACCATGTTTGAAAACTGTTTTCCTCTAAAAGTTGCTCAAATTAAACAGAAGTCTATAATAAAACCATGGATCACCCAAGGAATAAAGATTTCCTGTAAGACAAAAAGGAAAATGTATCTGCCGACCAAGAATAGCTCCAATGCTGATGATTTAGCTAAATACAAGGAATACTATAAAGTATTAAAAAAAGTAATTCAGGCATCTAAACAAATACACTACGAGAATAAGATAGCAATGTAAGGGAACAAAATAAAAACAATATGGGATATAGTGAAAGAGGAGACTGGTAGAACCAGAAAGGAACAGGAGCAAATAGCACTAAGGGTAGATGACACATTAGTAACTGATGGGCATAGTGTGGCAAATCTATTTAACATGTACTTTATATCCGTTACTGATAGAATGGTATTGTCAGGATCAGTAAATAATGCCCTTGAATATCTGAAACTAGCCTTTACAAATAGCTTCAGGTACATGAATATGTCACTCAAATCACCAAAAGAAATAACTTCCATAATAAAATCTTTGAAAACAAAGCATTCTAGTGGTTACGATGAAATATCAACAAAGTTAATTAAGGCATGTTCTTGTGAGTTTAGTACAATTCTAAGTTACTTGTGTAACCAGTCAATTATAACTGGGACATTTCCTGACTGGCTGAAATATGCAGATGTTAAGCCTCTATTCAAGAAAGGGGATAAAGAGATGCCATCAAACTACAGACCGATTTCACTTTTGCCAGCATTCCCAAAAATTTTAGAAAAAGTAATCTACAGGCAGCTTCTCAACCACATGACCACAAATAACATATTATCAAGAACACATTTTGGATTTCTGAAGGGTTCTGATATCGAAAAGGCTATTTACACCTACAGTGAAAATGTACTTAATTCATTAAACAACAAGTTACAAGCAGCAGGTATTTTCTGTGATTTGTCAAAGGCATTCGATTGTGTAAACCACAACATCCTTCTAAATAAATTAGAATTCTATGGTGTCACGGGCAGTGTTGCAAAATGGTTCAAGTTATACCTCGCTAACAGGAAACAAAGAGTGTCAGTGCAAGGGACTAGTGAATTAAGTCATCAGTCATCATCAGAATGGGAAGAAACTACATGTGGTGTCCCACAAGGATCCATCTTAGGGCCATTGCTTTTTCTTGTGTACATTAATGATCTCTCATCAGTTACACTGCCAGAAGCAGAGTTCGTTTTGTTTGCAGATGACAGAAGTATTGCAATAAATAGTATGTCGAGTGTAGTTCTAGAAAGACCTGCTAATGATAATTTCATGGATATTAATAAATGGTTTAAAGCCAACTCACTGACATTAAACTTCGAAAAGACTCACTACATGCAATTCAGAACCTGTAAGAGCTTTCCACCCAGCATATGCATAAAGTATGAAGAAGAGCAGATAGAAGAGGTTGACAGTCTTAAATACCTGGGGTTACAACTTGATAATAAATTCAGTTGGGAGGAGCACACCACAGAACTGCAGAAACGCCAAAACAAATCTGTAGTTGCAAATCGAGTGTTAGCAGACATAGGCGACATAAAAGTGAAAAAGCTTGCATACTTTGCCTACTTTCATCCCATAATGTCATATGGTATAATATTGTGGGGTAACTCTTCAAGTCAAACAAAAGTTTTCAGAGTCCAAAAGCGTGTAATACGTATTATTTGTGGAGTAAACTCATGGACGTCTTGTAGAAACCTCTTCAAAGAACTGGGTATACTAACTGCTGCCTCTCAGTATATTTACTCCTTAATGAAATTTGTCCTAAATAATATATCTCTTTTTCCAACAAACAGCTCAGTTCATACATACAATACCAGGAACAAAAATGATCTGCACAAGGACTTAAAAGCACTTACTTTAGTTCAAAAAGGGGTCCACTACTCAGGAACACTCATCTTCAATAATTTGCCAGCAAACATACAAAATTTAGTTACAAATACAGATCAGTTTAAAAGGAGACTGAAAGACTTACTAGTGGCCAACTCCTTCTACTCCATTGACGAATTTTTTAATAGAAACAAATGATGTGTTGTATATATTTATACTATTAGTATTGTTATTTCAGCTTAAAAAAAATAAAAGTAAACAAAGGTGACATGTTACACATCCACGAGGATCTCCTCAAGAGGGATCTATGGAATGAAAAACTAATCTAATCTAATCTTCACTTTCAGGTCTGAGTTATTGGAATGGGACCCCCTATCACACTTATCAATTTGATTGACTATTTAATTACATTGTTTAATTAATTAACCTCTCTGGTGGGAAAGTGCCATGCCCCACTGGAGTGAAGTTCAAATTTCATTATGACAATGCAACCAATACTAACTTTAGAAAATGGTAGCCAGATAGGTACTGGGGCAACCTCCACTAACTTAAGTTATCCGACTGCCTCCTCTTACTAGGGATTGGCGTGAAGTTTGAATTTTGGAGGTAAGATAGGACAATTTGTCTATCTCTACTAAATTAAGAAAATGATGGGAAAGAAAGAGCACTTGGGCTTCCTCCACTAACCTGTCATCTGACTGGCAGCTCTTACTAGGCGTTGGCGGGGAAGGACTCGGCCTCTGCTGGACATACGTGTTTATTTTGCATGCACCAGTATCTATATACACAATTAGAAGTATTAGCACCATCCAGTGTTTCGCCACAAGATCCAGACTCCAAGTGACCTAGTACACAGTAATGCCGCCAGAGGGCGCTGTCATCTGTTCTGTGGCATAATCCAACATGGGGGGGGGGGGGGGGGAATGGCGGAGGACGGTGTAGTCGCCATGAGCTCTGGAGTCCAACTGAACTAGTACAGAGTAGCACCACCAGAGGGCGCTGTCGTCCCTTCCATGACGTAATCCTATATGGCAGTCTGGTGGTGGACAGGAAGGAACTCATAACAGGAAATTCAAGAGTATATTGTTTATTTATAAAAAAAATCAGTTCGTGGATGTTGGATTTCCTTTGCTTATCATTCTCTGCTGTTTGGAAACATGTAGCTCTTGTAAGAAGTAATTAAATGGAGCAAACATATAATTTAACCTAATGTTTGGCACTGTACTCTGGGTGTCTTAACCTAATGTTTGGTCCTTTGTCGGCACTTAATCGATTATTCTGTTAAGTGGTTTTCCATGTCACCCCCTTTTCCTTAAACTATTCTACCGCCTTTGATACCAAATTAAGTAATTGGCTATATCCCCCCACAATTTTCTCGTACACTTTTCGAATCTCACATGCTTTTGAACGCCATTTCTTGCGCGTTCTTCTTTGTCACCCAACCCTTTAAACTTTTGTACTGCATGCAAAATTATGCAAATTAACCTATTGTTCCACACTTAACCTGCTGTTTTGCTTATTATCACCCACTCATGCACACCACCACCCTTAACTATTGTACTTCTAGTGCCATGTTGATATACAAAATTTATGCAAATTAATTAAATCGATATTTTTCACATGTGTGGGGTGCACCTGGCCCCAAACACCCCCCCCCCCCCCGGCTGTAGCCGCCACAGCATCACTCTGGCGTCTCCTCCTCCGCCGTCACGTCCTCGCCGATCACGTGAGGTACAGCACACACCCCTATCCACCTCAGCACAGATCTCCAAGGCGGACTCACACTGATCCTGTATATGAAATGCCTCTGGGCAGCACGTGTGTTTACCATTGCTGATGCCATATGTTTGGGTACTGATGTCACAGACGATGCTATAGAAATCTCTTCCAGAATAGCACAGGCTGCTTTCTCCCAAGTGGACCTAACAGAACATATGAGCTGTGTCCAGGCGTGCATACCTGTCCCACCATGACTGACACTTCACCACGAAACGTCTACTTGGCAACTCACCATCTAAAAGGTTTTCAAAGTTATTCCGATGTCGCATGGATGTGTAAAATAAGAACCCAGTAGACCTCTCGGAAATTGTATAGTGTTCCATAAATAGTTAACGCTCGCTTTCTTGATGTCTTAGCTTGTATGCAGAGAAATTCTTGCCCTAACAGACACTGTTTACGAACATAGCGCAGAATAACGCCGAATGCATTCTTCCTCGCGGTCTTAACTTGGCACCCCGTCCATCACGTGTTACCCTTCATGCTTTCAACATACACAAAAGTTCCCACCGCTAAAAACCTGTGTACGCTCGCGAAAACACCGATAATCATAAAATCATTCTTGTTGTTTGTGGGGGGGGGGGGGGGGGGGGGGAGCATTCAGAACTATTACGCAAACAGAATTTGGAGCACTGTCATACAGACGAGAAAAAAATGGCCGGAATTTTCGGTATCCTATAGCTACAGGTCTGGAGATGTCCTAATGCCACAGTGGCAGATGATTGATGGCATCCCAGCCAGAGATGGATGTTCTGCTTCATCCTGTCTTTGAACACTTGCTTTCCCAGATCTTTCCGTACATTCCTTGCTCCCCCTGCCCCCAATTATGTTCAAACCCGTATGTACATGCTCCTATGTCCTGGCACAAAGGATGTCTCGTGAACGAATAGAGTATTATGATTTTATTTTGTACAGATCACCATATTGCACCGGCAATTAAACCCTCCAATGTGCCCGACATATAATCAAATATGGAAAGACTCTTACTCAATTACACTGCTCTCCCACTGAGGACAGGAGCTTGAATATTAGAGCGTAAAACCAATCTCCATCCCAACAATATATCACCACGTACTGTCTCGATGTAGTAAACATACAAAATCGGCCCTTTTACATCATTTGTACATATACACTTCTTGCAGCACTAGAGACCCCTGCGAGGTCGGCAGCCATCCACTTTTGGCCGAAGACCAGAGTGCCCTCAGCAGACCGAACTAACTCTCAGAACTGTTCTACAAATTCGGGTTCATCCCCCCCCCCCCCCCTTCCAGCTCAAACGCGTTACTGTTTGTGGTCGGGACATGCTTTCCTGCTTGCTTGCTTTTCTACACTCATCTCCAGACTCTGGGATTACGAGAGAACAAATATGTTTTCACATGGTTTGCACACAGCAGTATCCTACCAATCGATTGGGCAACATAATTCCCAAGATGTAGACTGGAAATTATTTCTCTAGGAACCTGAAACTTAAGCTAGGTGTATGTACGAAGACATTTTTTTGGAAACGCGAAAAAAATAGAGAAAACTGATATATCCACTCACCAATACCGAAGTAGGTGATGTAGCAGATTACATATCACCCCTATAATTTACAAGGTCAACGTGTCTTCCACATACTAGATGCACACACCACAATCGATCTTCTCTCAGCTACATAAGCAGTCAACCGAACAATTATTTGGCCCATCACAAACGCACCTCCATATTCAATTTTCTCAAATTTCCACGCAATCACGAAAGCTATTCAACACATACTAAGCATTAGTTCGCTACTCGGTCATCTAAAGGACAACACGGTTAATTCATCTACACTCCTACACTACAACAGGCCTTTCGAGTCTGACAGCTCCTACCGTTACTGGGAAACGTGAATCATTCACACACAGTTCAACTACGCTCCACGTATAGGCAGAATTATCATCCTAAGAAACCACCCTCGTATATATTTTATGCCTGTACTTACAGTTAAATGTTAGGATTGCGATCTAAATTGAATGACATTCGACAATGAGTGAAGTATCCAAAGTACACCCTCTTAGGGCAGGGGCTCTGGAAATAGAAATATTACTTTAGATACTCTTCCCTCTGCTATCACAGTATTCCACACTCATCTCATTTGCACATGTCGGAACTCAAACGCATAGATTATGAGCCAGATGCTCAAGGTGAACCTATCACACATCCCCTACTACTATTAAGTATAGTACTTGAGCAATATATGATTCCAGACGATACAAAATAATACTGAGAGAAAATCAGCGCTGGCTATACATGTCTCATAAGTTTTTCTTGGGAGTGTTACCACTGTGTCTTAGAAAGAGACATGTAATCAGCCACATGTTAAAAAATCCAATTGCAACAACTACTGTATGTTACTGTCACAAGCAGTCTTGGTTCTTCAGGCGCACACAAGTATCCATGTTAAAAGCTGTACTGGCTTTATAAATCAAGGTATGGCATTACCTCCGAATGAATTGGTTTTTCTGGACAGATACCAAGACAGTGATTCTAAAAGTGTGTATTATCACACCAGCAGTGCGGTTACACATAGCCAATGATGCACCCTCGTAATAAAACTATCGAATTTTGAAAGTGATTTGGATAAGGAGCGTGGTATGGAAGAGGTATTTGCCACCTCCTCACGCCACCGCCACTAGGTATTTCTCCAGTATTTGTAACGCATTCTGTCTCGATGCCATATCATATTTCTGGCACTCCCGTATCTCGTAACGAGTCACCTTTCCCGAATCTATCTGCTACATTAAAATTCCAACATGGTTATAGTCAGTCCCTACGCATCCTGCAACTGCTCCCATTTCTGCAACTTTCCTCATGTGATCGTTCCAATTTAAGGCGGAACTGAGCAGAAGTAGGAGGAAGCCATATAGAGCATCTTCTGCAATCCTTGTAGAAACAGAACATTCCAGTCTATATCTTGGGAATTATGTTGCGCAGGCGATTGGTAGGATACTGCTGTGTGCAAACTGTGGGAAAATATATTTGTTCCCATAATCCCAGAGTCTGGAGATGAGTGTAGGAAAGCAAGCAAGCAGGGAAGCATGTCCTGGCCAGAAACACAAACGCGTATAAGCCAGCGAGGGGGGGGGGGGAGGGGGGGGGGGAGTGGGGGACGAGTTCGAATTTGTTCTGAGAGTTAGTTCGGTCTGCTGAGAGCGCTCTGGTATCCTGCTGAGGGTGGATGACTGCCGATATCGCAGGAGGTCTCTAGTGCTGCAAGGAGTGTATATGTACGAATGATGTAAAAGGGTCGATTTTGTATGCTTACTACATCGACAGTACGTGGTGATATATTGCTGAGATGGAGACTGGTTTGACGCTCCAATATTTAATCTCCTGTCCTCGGTGGGTGGTGGTGGTGGTTAGTGTTTAACGTCCCGTCGACAACGAGGTCATTAGAGACGGAGCGCAACCTCAGGTTAGGAATGGATTGGGACGGAAATCGGCCGTGCCCTTTCAAAGGAAACATCCTAGAATTTGCCTGAAACGATTTAGGGAAATCATGGAAAACCTAAATCAGGTTGGCTGGAGACGGCATTGAACCGTCGTCCTCCCAAATGCGAGTCCAGTGTGCTAACCACTGCGCCACCTCGCTCGGTCTGTCCTCAGTGGGAGAGCATTGTAATTGTGTAAGTGTCTTTCCGTATTTGGCTATATGTCGGGCACGTTGCAGGGTTTAATTGCCGGTGCAATATGGTGATACGTACAAAATACAATCATAATGCTCTATTCATTTACGAGACATCCTTTGTGCCAGGACCTAGGAACATGTACATACAGGTTTGAACAAGATAGGGGGCAGGGGGAGAAAGTTATGTATGGAAAGATCTGAGAAAGCAAGTGTTCAGAGACAGGATGAAGCAGACCATCCATCTTTGACGGGGATGCCATCACTCATCTGCCACTGTGGCATTAGGACTTCTCCACACCTGTAGTTGTAGATACTGATAATTCCGGCCATTTTTTTCTCGTCTGTATGACAGTGCTCCAAATTCTCTTTGCATAATAGTTCTGAATCCCCCCCCCCCACCAAACAACAAGAATGCTTTTATGATTATATGTGTTATATTTTCGTATACAGGTTCTGTTAGGGCAAGAATTTCCGTGCATACCAGCTAAGACATCAAAAAAGCGAGCGTTAACTATTTATGGAACACTACACAATTTTCGAGAGATCTACTCGGTTCTTATTTTACACAGCCATGTGAAATCGGAATAATTTTGAGAACCTTTTAGATGGTGAGTTGCCAAGCGGACGTTTCGCAGTGAGGTGTCAGTCATGGTGGGACAGGTATGCACGCCTGGACACAGCTCATATGTACTGTTAGGTTCACTACGGAGAAAGCAGCCTGTGCTATTCTGGAACAGATTTCTATAGCGCAATCTCTGACATCAGTATCCGTAGGTATAGCATCGGTAATGGTAAACAAACGTGCTGTTCGGAGTCACTTCATGTATAGGATCAGTGTGAGTGCGCCTTGGAGTTCTGCGGTGAGGTGGACAGTTGTGTGTGCTGTACCTCACGTGATCCGCGAGGACATGACGGTGGAGGAGGGATGCTGTGGAATTGGGCTGCTGCGAGAAGCCTGGTTGCTGCAGCCCTAACCTGCTAGGCTGAGGGAGGGCGACCCCTGGACTCCAGAGCGATGCTGTGGCGGCCACAGCTGGGGTGGGGTCGGTGCCGGTGGCAGTGGGGGCGGTGGCGGCTGCGGTGGTGGCGGCGTTGGGTGTAGAGTGGTGGGATGTGTTTTTTATTAGCGATCTTTTGTTTATACTTCATTCCATCTATTTCACCGACCAAAAGGATGCTACGAATTAAAATAAAATACGCCATACAAGTGATAAATATCAACTTAATTAATTTGCATAAAATTTTTATATCAACGTGGTGTTAGAAGTACAATAGTTAAGGGTGGGGATGTGCATGGGTGGGTGAATATGAGTCGAACAGCAGCTTAGGTGCAGAACAACAGGTTAATTTGCATAATCTTTAAGTAAAATGCAGTACAAAAGTTGGGATTTGGTGAGAAAAAAGAATGCACCAGAAATGGCGTTCAAAAGCACGTCAGACTCGAAACGTGTACCAGAAAATTGTTGGAGGATATAACTAATCACTCAATTTGGTATCAAAAGCGGTAGACTAGCATGAGGTAAAGGGGGTGACATGGAAAACACTAGACAGAATAATGCTGTTGTTGTTGTGGTCTTCAGCCGTGAGACTGGTTTGATGCAGCTCTCCATGCGACTCTATCCTGTGCAAGATTCTTCATCTCCCAGTACCTACTGCAACCTACATCCTTCTGAATCTGCTTAGTGTATTCATCTCTTGGTCTCCCTCTATGATTTTTACCCTCCACGCTGCCCTCCAATACTAAATTCGTGATCCCTTGATGCCTCAGAACATGTCCTACCAACCGATCCCTTCTTCTGGTCAAGTTGTGCCACAAACTTCTCTTCTCCCCAATCCTATTCAATACTTCCTCATAACTTATGTGATCCACCCATCTAATCTTCAGCATTCTTCTGTAGCACCACATTTCGAAAGCTTCTATTCTCTTCTTGTCCAAACTATTTATCATCCATGTTTCACTTCCATACATGGCTACACTCCATACAAATATTTTCAGAAATGACTTCCTGAAAGTTAAATCTATACTCGATGTTAACAAATTTCTCTTCTTCAGAAACGCTTTCCCTGCTACTGCCATTCTACATTTTATATCCTACCCACTTCGACCATCATGAGTTATTTTTCTTCCTAAATAGCAAAACTCCTTTACTACTTGAAGTGTCTCATTTCCTAATCTAATTCCCTCAGCATCACCCGAATTAATTCGACTACATTTCATTATCCTCGTTTTGCTTTTGTTGATGTTCATCTTATATCCTCCTTTCAAGACACTGTCCATTCCATTCAACTGCTCTTCCAAGTCCTTTGCTGTCTCTGACAGAATTACAATGTCATCGGCGAACCTCAAAGTTTTTATTTCTTCTCCATGGATTTTAATACCTACTCCGAATTTTTCTTTGGTTTCCTTTACTGCTTGCTCAATATACAGATTGAACAACATTGGGGAGAGACTACAACTCTGTATTACTCCCTTCCCAAACACGGCTTCCCTTTCATGTCCTTCGACTCCTATAACTGCCATCTGGTTTCTGTACAAACTGTAAATAGCCTTTCGCTCCTTGTATTTTACCCCTTCCACTTTTAGAATTTGAAAGAGAGTATTCCAGTCAACACTGTCAAAAGCTTTCTCTAAGTCTACAAATGCTAGAAACGTCGGTTTGCCTTTCCTTAATCTTTCTTCTAAGAGAAGTCGTAAGCTCAGTATTGTCTCACGTGTTCCAACATTTCTACGGAATCCAAACTGATCTTCCCCGATGTCGCCTTCTACCAGTTTTTCCATTCATCTGTAAAGAATTAGTGTTAGTATTTTGCAGCTGTGGCTTATTAAACTGATAGTTCGGCAATGTTCACAGCTGCCAACGCCTGCTTTCTTTGGGATTGGAATTATTATATTCTTCTTGAAGTCTGAGGGTATTTCGCCTGTTTCACACATCTTGCTCACCAGATGGTAGAGTTTTGTCAGGACTGGCTCTCCCAAGGCCGTCAGTAGTTCCAATGGAATGTTGTCACTCCGGGGGCCTTGTTTCGACTCAGGTCTTTCAGTGCTCTGTCAAACTCTTCACGCAGTATCACATCTCCCATTTCATCTTCATCTACATCCTCTTCCATTTCCATAATATTGTCCTCAAGTACATCGCCCTTGTATAGACCCTCTAGTAACTCCTTCCACCTTTCTGCTTTCCCTTCTTTGCTTAGAATTGGGTTTCCATCTGAGCTCTTGATGTTCATACAAGTCGTTCTCTTTTCCCTGAAGGTCTCTTTAATTTTCCTGTAGGCAGTATCTATCTTACCCCTAGTAAGATAGCCTCTACATCCTTACCTTTGTCCTCTAGCCATCCCTGCTTAGCCAATTTGCACTTCCCGTCGATCTCATTTTTGAGACGTTTGTATTCCTTTTTGCCTGCTTCATTTACTGCATTTTTATATTTTCTCCTTTCATCAACTAAATTCAACATTTATTCTGTTACCCAAGAATTTCTACTAGCCCTCGACTGTTTACCTATTTGATGCTCTGCTGCCTTCACTACTTCATCCCTCAAAGCTACCCATCCTTCTTCTACTATATTTCTTTCCCCCATACCTGTCAATTATTCCCTTATGCTCTCCCTGAAACTCTGTAAAACCTCTGGTTCTTTCAGTTTATTCAGGTCCCATCTCCTTAAATTCCCACCTTTTTGCAGTTTCTTCAGTTTTAATCTACAGGTCATAACCAATAGATTGTGGTCAGAGTCCACATCTGCCCCTGGAAATGTCTTACAATTTAAAATCTGGTTCCTAAATCTCTGTCTTACCATTATATAATCTATCTGATACCTTTTAGTATCCCCAGGGTTCTTCCATGTATACAACCTTCTTTCATGATTCTTAAACCAAGTGTTAGCTATGATTAAGTTGTGCTCTGTGTAAAACTCTACCAGACGTCTTCCTCTTTCATTTCTTAGCCCCAATCCATATTCACCTACTACGTTTCCTGCTCTCCGTTTTCCTACACTCGAATTCCAGTCACCCATGACTATTAAATTTTTCTCTCCCTTCACTATCTGAATAATTTCTTTTATTTCATCATACATTTCTTCAATTTCTTCGTCATCTGCAGAGCTAGTTGGCATATAAACTTGCACTACTGTAGTAGGTGTGGGCTTCGTATCTATCTTGGCCACAATAATGCGCTCACTATGCTGTTTGTAGTAGCTTCCCACATTCCTATTTTCCTATTCATTATTAAACCTACTCCTGCATATCCCCCTATTTTATTTTGTGTTTATGACCCTGTAGTCACCTGACCAGAAGTCTTGTTCCTCCTGCCACCGAACTTCACTAATTCCCATTATATCAAACTTTAACCTATCCATTTCCCTTTTTAAATTTTCTAATCTACCTGCTCGATTAAGGGATCTGACATTCCATGCTCCGATCCGTAGAACGGCAGTTTTCTTTCTCCGGATAATGACATCCTCTTGAGTAGTCCCCACCCGGAGATCCAAATGGGGGACTATTTTACCTCCGGAATATTTTACCCAAGAGGACGCTATCATCATTTAATCATACAGTAAGGCTGCATGCCCTCGGGAAAAATTACGCCTGTAGATTCCCCTTGCTTTCAGCCGTTCGTAGTACCAGCACAGCAAGGCCGTTTTGGGTATTGTTACAAGACCAGATCAGTCAATCATCCAGACTGTTGCCCTTGCAACTACTGAAAAGGCTGCTGCCCCTCTTCAGGAACCACACGTATGTCTGGCCTCTCAACAGATACCCCTCTGTTGTGGTTGTACCTATGGTACAGCTATCTGTATCCCTGAGGCATGCAAGCCTCCCCACCAACGGCAAGGTCCATGGTTCATGGGGGGGGGGGGGGGGACAGAATAATAGGTTGGGATAAACATTAGTTTAAGACATCCAGAGTACAGTGGCAAACATTAGGTTATCCAACATGTTTGCTCCATGTAAGACCTACATGTTTCCAAACAGCAGAATGAGAAATCCAACACCCACAACATGATTGTTTTATAAATAAACAATATACCCTTCAATTTCCTGTTATGAGACCCTTCCTGTCCACCATCAGACCGCCATCTCGGATTACGTCATGGAAGGGACGACAGGGCCCTCTGGTTGCGCTACTCTGTACTAGGTCAGCTGCACTCTGGAGCCCATGGCGACCACACTGTTTTCCATCAGTTTCCGAGCAATCTTGGATTACGTCATGGAACAGATGAGAGGATCCTCTGGTGGCAGTGCTGCGTAC
Source organism: Schistocerca gregaria (assembly GCF_023897955.1). Taxonomy (NCBI): domain Eukaryota; kingdom Metazoa; phylum Arthropoda; class Insecta; order Orthoptera; family Acrididae; genus Schistocerca; species Schistocerca gregaria. The sequence continues at coordinate 756,653,060 of NC_064922.1, forward strand.
TAGGTCAGTTGGAGTCCGGACCTTGTGAATGGTGGTACTGACTCATATTTTTTAAATAAAGACTTATATCCCACACAGGTCGAGTCCTTCCCCATCATTCCTTAGGAAGATCTGGCTGTTGGGTGACTTTAGTTAGTGGAGGTAGCCCAAGTGTCCTTTCTTTTTTTCTTAGCCTAGTAGAGGTTGCATTGACCTGATGAAATTTGAACTTCCTGCCAGGGGGGTGGCAGGGGAGTCTGGCACTTTCCCACCAGAGAGGTAAATTATTTGATCAATTTAATTAAGTATCAATCAAATTGATAAGAGTGAGAGAGGTGCCTATTCCAATAAATCAGACCTGTAAGTTTACTGGTAGTAGCGTGAGAGGAGGGGCTTGGTAGAGGGAGAGAGGGTGGGTGGGATATTAGGTTAAGTACATGTCAATCAAAAGGAAATGGGGTGAGATGGAAAAGCACTTAACAGAACAAAACTCAGCCCTGAAAGTGTACCTGTAGCAGTGAGGGGTTGGGTGTTTCCTGAGGGAATGGGGTTGGGAGGGGTTGTGGGAACAATATGATGAGTGCAGTTATATGGAAATACACTAACAGAACAATAGGTTAAGGACTTGACAATCAAAGGAGGACAATAAGTTAGGTACCTGTCACTCAAAGGAGAACAATAGGTTTGCCCCTGAGTGCATACCTTCCCCTGATGTAGGCAACCTGCAGTTACAAAATGGACAAGCTTCTGCTTTGTCCCCCTACTCAGGCAAACAGAGTCCACATTGCTGAAATGCATTGCTGCAGATAACAGGCAGGCTCATTTGCCTACGGTACATTGTATTATTATCTATGAGGGGCATAACATTAAAACCGACAATGGCCCCCAATTCGTGTCCTCAGAGTTTGAAGCGTTCGGTGCTGCTAATGGCATTCGCTATGTGACCTCAGCCCCATTCCACCCTCAGTCGAACGGCGACTCCACCGCTCGCTGCTCTGCCGCGGCGCGCCAGCCATCGTTGCTGCGGCCAGTCTGGTCACCTGCACCAGACAGGCGCCTCTCGCCATAGCCGCCGTGTTCCTCCACGGTGCCAGAACTGGTGGACGCTGAGGCTGCTGTCCCGCCGATGCCGCCGTCGACCATGGAGGTCGTTGCTCCACCTCCTCATTCGAGCATACCAAGTAGTGGTGCGCGACCTGGGCAGGTTTCCCACAGGGCGTTTTCCTCGCCTCCTTGCGAGCAATTCAGGGTCGTGGGTGGACAGCGCGCCCTGGCAGTTCCGCTGTCCGCCCCTTCAGCTGCGCCGCCCCTGGTTCCCTCCACCCGCGTCGGAAGCCATACTCAACGACGGTACGCCGTTTCAGGGGGCAGGATTGTGGTATCAAGAGCAACGATGCTATGGCGTATAAAAGTTCTCAGGTTGGCACTGCCACGAGACACCGACGGCAGTACCCTCTAGCGGGTATTGTGGAGCTCTACGAGGTCCGCTAGGGATTCCTCCCATTTGATCAAGAGCAGACAGCTTGGACACTTCGCTTCAGCTTTGCTCTACATACAACGGGACAGCATTGCACCTCATTGCAAGTTATGTAACCATGTATTAACTTGTTTTTTGCACCTGTAAACTGCTTTTACTTACGTGCATTACCGACGTATTTTTCCTTCTCCTGCTCCTACCCACGCTCCGCCTTTCAGGTGGGATACAAAATGGACTACCAGAGAAATATTCGCCAATGACAATGGGTTTGGAAAGTTCGGGAATACCCATTGCAGTGGATATTGTTAAAGGAAAGGTTCTACAGGATGTTAAGAGTGAACCAGATTCTAATGCTTCAGAAAAAGAAACAGCTTCGGCTTTATACTCTAAGTACAAGAAGAAGAAGCCACTAAGCTGTTTCAAATGCCAGAAAAATGGACACATTGCTTCAAAGTGTAACGAAAAGTTAAGTATAAAATAAAAGAAGCATGTCACTTGTAGTAGTCCTGAGTAAAGACTATAGATAAAAGTAAGGCATTCTCTGTCTTTTACTATTTTAATGAAACGAGTGACGATCATGCAGAATGGTTCCTAGATTCAGAAGCATAAGTGCACATTACCACTGCTCTGTCAAGTTTGTATGATGTTCAGTCAAGGACTGACATTGGAATTTCCACAGTTGATGGATGTATGTTAAGGTGTGAACTCGCAGGAAAAGTGGATCTTAATTTGCTTGTGAATGGGGAAAAGGAAATTGTTACTGCTCATGACGTACATTATGTATAGAATATTGCAACTAATTTGTTGTCAGTAAGAGAAATAGTAAAGAAGGGTAATAAGATATCTTCTATATAGAGGGAGCCAAAGTGGTGACATTGTAGCTACTGCAAGTAGTGTAAGAGGTATTTACAAAGTGAATACAGTTCAGAATACTGTTGAAACAGGAAATCACTCTGTTTACGCTGCAAAAGGTTTCTTGTGGCATAGGAGATTTGCACATTTGAATAGGAAAAGTATGACTTTACTGAAGAATATGGCAACTAGGATGGAAAATTATGGAATGATTAATGTTCAATGTGAGGTGTGTTTGCAAGGGAAGCAGGATAAATTGCCATTTAAATCGAGTCAGAGTAGATATACTGAACTCATACACTCAGATCTCTGTGGACCTATGGAGAATAAATCTTAGGATGTAGCTTCAATTTCCTGACATTCATAGATGATTTCTCTAGATACATGCATGTTTATTTTATAAGTAGCAAGTGAATGATGTATTTGTTGTTTATTACAAAATGGTCTAAAGACAGACTGGGAAGAAACTTAAAATTATTAGATCAGACAAAGGATCAGATATGTAAACAGACAGTTTAGGGAACAGTTGAATGGAATGGGTATTAGGCATCAGACTACCATGCGCTAGAGTCATTCTCAGAATTGAGTTGCAGGAACAGCCAACATAACCATTGTAGAAAAGGCAAGAAATATGTTAAGCGATGCTGAGCTACCCAAGTGTTTTTGGGCAGTGTATTTAATTAACAGATCACCTACCAAAGCTGTGAGACACAAGACACCTTATGAAGTATGGACTGGAAAGGAACCGGATCTAAAGCACTTAAAAGTCTTTGGATGTTAAACCATGGTTCAGATTCCAAAACCATTAAGAGGAAAGTGCGATGCAAAGTCTCAAAAATATATTTCTGTTGGCTACTGTGAGGATTCAATAGGCTACAGATTTTATAATTCTGTGAATAAGAAGATAATAAATATTAAAGATGTAGTATTTTTGGGAGATCATAAACCTAAAATAAAGGAAAGTATTCAAAGTGATACAGTAATGCAACCAAGCATGATGTGTGAAAGTGCTGAAACAGAGACGGAAACTGAAACAGAGGAAGACGAGGATAAAGGGGAAGCTGATGTGCTACCTGAGAATCAAAATAATGGTTCAAATAGCTCTGAACACTATGGGATTTAACATCTGAGGTTATCAGTCCCCTAGAACTTAGAACTACTTAAACCTAACTAACCTAAGGACATCACACACATCCATGCCCAAGGCAGAATTCGAACCTGCGACACTAGCGGTTGCACGATTCCAGACTGAAACGCCTAAAAACGCTCGACCACAGTGGCCGAGAATCAAGTTGAGGAAGAAGATTCAACAGAGGAAGTCAGTTTAAGCCGGTCTTCATGTATAGCAAAACCAAAAGAATATCCAGATTATGAAATGTATGCTGCCCAAACAATCAAGAATGAACCAATCACAGTTGATGAACTTTGGCAAGTTCAAATGCTCAAGATTGGAAAAAAAGTTATTGAAAAGGAGCTACAATCTTTTGTGGCTAATGATACATATGAATGGGTTGACATGATGAAAATAAAAAGCCACCGAGAACAAGATGGGTGTTTAGTATTAAAAAACCTGAGAGTGCAATACCAAAATTCAAGGCCAGATTGCTAGTTAAAGGATATTCCCAGAAAGAATAAATAGTTTATAATGAAACTTTCTCACCAGTGGTGAAGTATTCATCATTAAGATATCTTTTAGCTCTTGCAGTAAAGGAAGACGTATTAATTCATCAAATGGATGTGAAAACAGCCTACCTGAATGGAAGCCTGGAAGAGGAAATATATGTGATTCCACCTGATGAAGTTAAGCGACCTTATCAAGAAAAAGGAGAATTTGGAGTTTGAAGAAAGGCATATATGGATTATAGCAAAGTGGCCATTGCTGAATAAATGTTTGCATAAACATTTGATGAAACTAGGCATGTTATAGTCAATCCCAGTATATATCATAAAAGGAACAATGAAGAAATTGCAATCATGGCGATATGGGCAGATGATTTTTTTGTTTTAACCAATAATGAAAGCCAGAAGGACTTTTTTAAAGAACAGTTATGGTCAGAATTTAATATGCATGATTTAGGTGAAATTAATCAATACTTAGGAATGAAGAATCGAAGAAGTGTCAACAGAGAAGATGGATTAATCAATCTCTGTACACAAAGAAGATCTTAGAAAAGTGCAATATGGAAAATTGTAAACCTATTTCTACTCTTATGGAAAACAATGCAAAACTGCTAATAACTGATGATGACAAGAAACGTAAGGGAAGTACACCCTATTTGGAAGCTGTAGAAAGTCTACTGTACTTAGCACAGACTTACAGACCAGACATTTGCATTTGCCACAAATGCAGTAAGCAAGTTTTGCAGTAATCCAAGAGAAAATCACGGATGGCACTCAAGATAACATTCAGATATTGAAAGGGAACTGATGATTACAAGTTAAAATATTCTAAAACTGGAAATGTAAATTCAGAAGTATACAGTGAGGTAGACTGGGGAAATGAGCTCGAAAGCAGACACTCCATCACTGGAAGCTGTTTTAGACTATGGGAAGATTGATATCATGGTCATGTATGAGATAAAGAACTGTTGCTTTGAGTACTGTAGAAGCTGAATATATGGTCTTGTCCTCCACTATCCAAGAAGCTGTTTGGATCTGTACTACTAAACTTGCAAAAAATAATGTCACCAGTATAAGATACAAACATATTAACATAAGGCATCACTTTATAAGACATCATGTGTAACAGAGAAATATAATCCTCAGATATCTACACACAGAATAAATATTATCTGATCTCCTAACCAAGTCTCTCAGTAAGGACAAATTTCAGAAGCTGGTGAAACATTATGGTTGAACCTCGGATGTATAGTGCTGAGTATCTGAAAAATATTTGTTCAAGGTGGAGTGTTGGGGATACGTGAACAAACATTTTGCAGTGTGCATAGTGGCACACAAGATATGATGAGCAGAGTGCATTAGACTCTGTGGAATATACATGTTCTGTGTTTATTGATGGGGCAACGTAATATGGAACAATTTATAGAACATTTAGAAAAACTTGTGATCAGTATACAAAAATATACTAAATACAAAATCTTAATCTTTGGGGATCTAAACATAGACATTAGGAAAATGACAGCCAGAAATGTTAATTTAGTAAACATGTTAAGATCCTACAATCTCTTTTGTGCTAATGAAAGTCCTACAAGGCACTCCTCCTGTCTTGACAATCTAATAACAAATGCATACAAATGTGATTTTGAGCTAGGCTTATTTAATGTTGATTACCTGTCAGACCATAGAGGTATATGGGTGAAACTAATTACTAAAAAACCAAAAGGAGACGAGGAACAAACTCAGTGTGTCAGACTATCTACAGATACAAATATTAGCAAATATAGAGAAGAACTTAAGTCTATAGATTGGAATACTGTTATACATTCCTCCAAAAATGTTGATGAAGCCTTCAGCACATTCCTCAAAATCATTTCTGAAATCTTCCATGCATGCTGTCCACTGGTTAAAAAACAAAAAAAAACAAGAAAGTTAGGAAACCTAGCCACTCAACTTTACAGAAGTGGTTTTCACCCCATTACAAAAACTGAGACTATTGGTAATTACTTGTCATGATAAGGTCAAAAAGGAGCAGTAGATAAAGAAACTTACAAAAACCTGAAAAGAAAATATAGATCTGAAATTAAAATGGCCAAGAGTAAGGCAAATGGTGATTTCATTAAAAAATCACACAATAAATGTAAGGCTGCATGGAAAATAATAAAAGCAGAGCTAGGTATGGATATAAACTACAAAGACAACACAAATGCTGCTAACATCACTGCTGATGGTTTCAATCACTTTTTTGTCAACTCTGCCAATCGTAGCCTTCCAACCCACAGCAACCAGAATTCCAATTCAACACACACACCTATTTCTCACCCCATATCTGGCAGAAATTTTCAACAAAACATTACAAACATAGTGTCAGCTTGTAAATGGAGAGAAGTACAAGTAACTGATATAATTAAAGCAACCTCTAAATTAGGATACTCTAGATCTGAAGATGTGTATGGCCTGTCAAACTATGTAATTAAAAAAGTTGTAGATCTCATATCATATCCTCTTTGCATACTGATAAACTGGATGCTCTCGTGTGGACACTTTCCAGAATGTCTAAAAAAACAGTTGTCATACCATTATACAAAAAGGGTGACAAGTCCTGTATCAATAATTATAGACCAATTTCACTTGTGCCTATTCTCTCAAAAATAATAGAACATTGCATACTGCAGCAAATATGCATACACCTATCAGACAATAATATATTAAATGATTCTCAGTATGGATTTAGGTCAAACTTATCAACAGTCAAAGCAGTTGAAAACCTTATCTCTTTTGTACTAAGCGCATTTGAGTCAGAATTATCTGCTGAAGCCATTCTAATTGACTTGAGTAAGGCTTTCGACTCAGTTAACCACAAATTATTATTAGATAAACTGTGTTGTTATGGAATCAAACACTTGGGGATCTAAACATAGACATTAGGAAAATGACAGCCAGAAATGTTAATTTAGTAAACATGTTAAGATCCTACAATCTCTTTTGTGCTAATGAAAGTCCTACAAGGCACTCCTCCTGTCTTGACAATCTAATAACAAATGTATACAAATGTGATTTTGAGCTAGGCTTATTTAATGTTGATTACCTGTCAGACCATAGAGGTATATGGGTGAAACTAATTACTAAAAAACCAAAAGGAGACGAGGAACAAACTCAGTGTGTCAGACTATCTACAGATACAAATATTAGCAAATATAGAGAAGAACTTAAGTCTATAGATTGGAATACTGTTATACATTCCTCCAGAAATGTTGATGAAGCCTTCAGCACATTCCTCAAAATCATTTCTGAAATCTTCCATGCATGCTGTCCACTGGTTAAAAAACAAAAAAAACAAGAAAGTTAGGAAACCTAGCCACTCAACTTTACAGAAGTGGTTTTCACCCCATTACAAAAACTGAGACTATTGGTAATTACTTGTCATGATAAGGTCAAAAAGGAGCAGTAGATAAAGAAACTTACAAAAACCTGAAAAGAAAATATAGATCTGAAATTAAAATGGCCAAGAGTAAGGCAAATGGTGATTTCATTAAAAAATCACACAATAAATGTAAGGCTGCATGGAAAATAATAAAAGCAGAGCTAGGTATGGATATAAACTACAAAGACAACACAAATGCTGCTAACATCACTGCTGATGGTTTCAATCACTTTTTTGTCAACTCTGCCAATCGTAGCCTTCCAACCCACAGCAACCAGAATTCCAATTCAACACACACACCTATTTCTCACCCCATATCTGGCAGAAATTTTCAACAAAACATTACAAACATAGTGTCAGCTTGTAAATGGAGAGAAGTACAAGTAACTGATATAATTAAAGCAACCTCTAAATTAGGATACTCTAGATCTGAAGATGTGTATGGCCTGTCAAACTATGTAATTAAAAAAGTTGTAGATCTCATATCATATCCTCTTTGCATACTGATAAACTGGATGCTCTCGAGTGGACACTTTCCAGAATGTCTAAAAAAAACAGTTGTCATACCATTATACAAAAAGGGTGACAAGTCCTGTATCAATAATTATAGACCAATTTCACTTGTGCCTATTCTCTCAAAAATAATAGAACATTGCATACTGCAGCAAATATGCATACACCTATCAGACAATAATATATTAAATGATTCTCAGTATGGATTTAGGTCAAACTTATCAACAGTCAAAGCAGTTGAAAACCTTATCTCTTTTGTACTAAGCGCATTTGAGTCAGAATTATCTGCTGAAGCCATTCTAATTGACTTGAGTAAGGCTTTCGACTCAGTTAACCACAAATTATTATTAGATAAACTGTGTTGTTATGGAATCAAACACTTGGAACTCTCACTAATTGAATAATACCTCAGCAATAGAAAACAAATAGTATAGCATAATGACCAACAGTCACAGACTTTAAGTATAAAACGAGGTGTTCTGCAGGGCTCAGTGCTTGGCCCTCTGATATTTATATTGTTTGTAAATGACTTTCCGAATAACTTACCCTGTAAATCTATCCTCTATGCTGATGACACAACATTAGCTAATTCTGGAAAGGATATAAACAAATTGAAAGAGGAAAGTGAAGAGTGTCTCAAAATGTCTAATATCTGGTTTAAAGCTAATGACTTATCTATGAACCATGAAAAGACTGTCAAGATAATCTTCAGTTCATCAAACAGTAACACAGAGTTATCACCTGTTAAACTGCTAGGAATACACGTTGACCCAAAATTAACTTGGGACACACATACAGATTATGTATGTCGAAAGCTATCACGAGTTATCTACCTACTAGCCAAACTACACACATGTGTTACACAAGATTTATTGCTTCAGTCATACTATGCCTTCTTTCATTGCCATCTACAATATGGCATTCTTTTATGGGGTAACTCTCCAGGAGCCAAAAAATTTTCACTTGGCAGAAGAAAGCAATTAGACGTCTTTACGGAATCACTGACAACAAGACCTCATGTAGACCTTATTTTAGAGACTTAAAAATTCTCACAGTCCCATCTCTTTACATATATTGTTGCCTATTAAACATAAAAGAAAACTTAAACCACTACACTTTAAGGAAATCAGTACATCAACACAATACTCGACAAACAAATATGATTGATATACCCACAACCAGGCTTAAGAAAACACAATCTAGCTATGAATACATAGGCATAAAATTATTCAACACTTTACCCGTACAGGCTCAATTAGTTTCAATGGATATTTTCAAAACTAAAACCAAAGTGTGGATGAAGAAAAATACTTTCTACAGTATAGAAGAATTTCAGAATAGTTGTAAAGATGATCTAATTTTTTGATAAACTATGGCTTACTGTTATGTATAGTTATGGATGTAGAGGCAGATAGCTATAAGCTAATAGGGTACAACACTGTCATTTTTTTCTCCATGTAATATTTTTGTTATATAATGTACAAAGAGCTATAATACTTCTGACAACATTGACTGCATTTTAATGCTGATAAATTATGGCTTACTGTTATGTATAGATCTAGGTGTAGAGGCTGTTGTAAGCTAATAGTTTACAACATTGCTATATTTTTACTATGTAATATTTTGGTATGTAAAACATAATGTACAAATAGCTGTAACTCTTCTGACGACATCGATTGCATGTTAATGCTGAAAGATGGATAAAAAATAAATAAATAAATATAATTTGGTAGTCAAATGTATTAATATGTGTTGTGCGAATAAACCATAACTTTTTTTTCTGTCCCTTAAATAGTTGTTACTTGTCATTTAATTGCGTTAATCTGCATAAACTACAACAGTTTTCAATAAACAAGTGCTGAAACATGTGTTTTACATAACATGCGGAACCTATAGCCAATAACGAAACATTACGTATGCTGGAGAATAGTGGCATTAAGAGGGTAAAACGACGTATTACACAAAGTTTCACGGTTTACTGAACTGGCACGAACAGTGACTTTTGCAACTGCCAGACATTTTGTGACAAATGTTTCTTTTCTTCCTCCGATCATTTACTTATGCACAAACTTTTCATAAACGCCAGAAGTTACTTACCAGTCGATTCGTGCAGAACGTTTTCATTACTATTTGGATAAAAAATATAAATCCAACCTCTAAATGATTGCACAAAGATTTATTAAAGTGCCAGAATTTAATATAAAATCAACAACAGAACAACTATATATTTTTTAAAGAAACTTCACAGATCTCTAATACAAAGAACAAATACGTCGAAGATACTTACACACATGTAACAGAAACAATCATTTAACACTCTCCCACAAGTTCATATTTCACCACCAAATCAAGAATTTTACTCAATCTTTCTTTTCATTAGTTACTTCCATCCCAGTTAAAGTTTTCATTCTTGATAGCTTCTTTGCTGATAAGCCCTTAGTAAGAATGTCAGCTGCCTGATCTTGTGTTGAACCGTACTCGACATTGATCTTCTTCTTATTGACTAACTGTCATACATATTGATAGTGTGTTTCAATACGTTGTTGCTTTAATTTGTTATGTGGAAGCGGTGCTGATAGACAATAAAAGAGGGTTAAAAGCTGTGAGCTATCTGAGGAAGTTAACGTTGCATTACTGAGCAACTGTTTCACCAGGTATCCAATCTAGCTTACCAAATTTCCAACCAGACTAACATTAATTATAATCTTTTAATAGTCATACGAAAACCGGTGATACATATATAAAAAAGAGAATTTAAATAAAAATAAATAAATCAGTTTATATTTGGAAATTTATTTTAACATTGATCATTGAAATTTCAGCATATTAAACTTGAGTCATAACTAAGCTGGTGCCTTATTTTGGATTGTGAAAATGTGAGTTTGTAATCTTACGGAACACATCAAATAGGGAACCAAGATTGGGAGACTGCATACAACACTACATTCATAAAATAACATACGAAGAACATTGAAACATATGTAAGAGGAAATTAACCACAACCAACCGATTCAATTTTCACCCAAAGAAGTAACGTTCGTAGTGCAATCCTGTCCGTCATGTAATTACCACACACTGGTATACTAAATTCATACTAACTCTCTGTGAAATCTTCCCGAAAAGAATAGCTGAGAGCTACTTTGATGATTACACCACATGCTTCACGTGGTTAACTTGGTTTACACAAAGAGTGTAACTCCACAATAATTTTGATAATTAAAATAAATTAGATCGAAAAGCAATTTACAAAAGAAAAACCTCAAACTGGTTACTATCGTCTTACTATTAACCTGATGGGTCAAACAATTGTATAAACACGTGGTACTGGTCTCACGAAGTACACCCCACGTGGGTTGAACATTAAGAAAAGTTGCTATATTGAAAAATATTGTTAAGGCGAAACGTTATAATCTCACGCACATTTGCATTTAAGATTGATGATCTTAGTTAGAGTTACTGATCAACACGTGGTTCCACTTTACTCACAAAGTAGTAACAAAGCAACTACTGTAAAATATTCTGAAGTTCACACTCGAAATACACTGCGTTGCAATTTAAGATAACATCATATATTTTAGAGCTAAACCTGAAATAAAGTTGATTAAATTTTCAGTTAGGCTGAACTTAAGAAATCCATTGTCCTACGGATTTAGCAGACACGCGCTTAGCCGGAGATCTTACCACTTCAGACGCTCGCCACAGACAGACTGACCTGCGCTCCTACCGAGCGTGCTTCCCGATACAAAACGGAAGTGACCAGAGGGGCAGCTTCCTATACCAACATGACAAGGGACGGACAGAACCAGACTAAGGATAGAAACCTCTTTGCTTTTAGAAAGCACAGCTACCTGTTCCGACGTTGGTCCTACTGTTCTCTAGCAGACAGGCTTGTCTGCTACCCTCAAGCATGCAACTAGAAATACATTTGCTCATTCATCCTTTCACACAGAAGGAAAGGGGGATGACAGTATCTTATCATATACAGTATATAAAAGAAAGCGGATGTAGGTTCCGTATGAGACTGTGTGACATGAATTACATATATGAATTAGATATAAACTGTGCTTTAAAGTGTAGTAGTGTGACAGATCGTTCTTGTTTATGTGTAAAAGTAACACGTTTCACTGCTCAGTCTCCTCGCAGATAGTCAGAAACGCCACAGTAAATTTAGGAGGAATTTATACTGTAAATGACAACAGATTCAAGAAATTAACATGAAAGGAATCCAACAGAGACCTTTCAACATTTCTGTAGTTTACTTTTCCACATTACTGGTCCACCGCAAAACTTCATTAAAAATCCACTTGTTGAACGTCTAGTCAATTTTTCACCTGCATAATCAGTACCGCTATAACCTTCTATAGCAGAACTGTTCATTTTCCTAAACTGAATTCCATCATTTATTGTATCCTTCAAATAGCGAAGAATTGGTTTAATTAATTTTAGGTGTGCTTCAGTAGGCCAATCTTGTGCTCTTGAAGCAACACGTACAGCATAAGCTAGATCTGGATGTGTCCCCAATGTTAAATATGTGAGACTGCCTATAATTTCTCGATAAGTGTCGGTATCAGTAGCTGGTGGTAAATTACCAGGTATCCATCCAGGCTCAATTGGTAATGATATTGGCTTTGCATCAGTCATATGATACCTGGCTAACACTCTTTCCACACATGCTGTCTGATTAATCTTCATACAATCATTAACTGTTTGGACTTACAAGCCAAGATAACAATCAACTTCACCTACTACCATATCAAACTCTTCATGTAATTGTTTTGTGTAATTATGAACTGTTTCACCAGGTCCCATTATCAATCCATCATCCACATGAAATAAAACGATTAAATTTTCATTAAAGTACATACAAGGATCAGCACTACTCTCCCACAAATTTGATTTCTTAAGGTATAACTTTAAACACTCATGCCAACATTTTGCTGCTTGTTTCAGTCCATACAGGCTTTGAAGCAATCTACAAACATAGCCTGTGCCGTCATGATAACGTTGTGGTTGTTACATGTAAAATTTCTTCCTCCACTTTACCATTCAAGAATGCTGTTTTAATATCAAATTGTTTGATGTTCCAATTTCTTTGAACAGCAACTCACAAGAGGACTCTCAGAGTTTCAAACCTAACCACAGGACTGAAGGTTTCAGAAAAATCATGCCCTGGCCTTTGGCTAAACCCTTGGCAACTAGCCTTGCTTTGTACCGTACAATATCATTGTTATTGTTCAATTTAATTGCAAACACCCGTCGATTTCCAATAGCCTTCCTTCCAGCTGCTTTATCAACTTATTTCCAAGTACCAACCTTTTAATGTCAGTCCATTTCTTCATCCATTGCAGCTTTCCAGTTTTTTACATCTGATGATTTTACTGCTTCACCATAGTTCCTTGGAACTCCTCTCAGAATCATCATCTTGGGTCGCACAGGTAACATATCGATCTTCTAATTGTTTGTCATGCCCTCTAAACTCGATGACTATGTGCATTTTCAGTCCCTTCTACATGATCTTGATGATCCAGACTTGCAATATTTTCTTTTTATATTTCGTCATTATTAGAATCAGATGATTCTAAATCATTCATAGTCGATATGTCAACTAATTTGGTAACACCAATCTTCAATGATTGCTTCAATATTTCATCCCTGAATTTTCCATCTCGAGTAACAATAACTGAATGCATATCTGGAAGGTATACACAATAGCCACGGCCATCATAGCCAACTTCATAATCTTTCAAAGATTTGGCATCAAACTTTCTCTGTGACACTTCCTTCTCAAAAATAATTTTGTTGGTGTCTTTTATTTAACCTTAGTTGGCCCAGTTTGGTTCAGAGTGTGAGTAGCTGCAAGGACAGCTTCTCCCCATAAAGTTTGTGGAATATGCTTTGCTAACTGAAGCCATGAACGTACAATTTCGTAGATAATCCTGTTTTCGCGCTCAGCAACTCCATTTTGCAGTGGTGTATATGGCACAGTGAAAGAATTTCTCAATCCAATTGACTCAGCATATCTTCTCCCATTATTATTGTCAAACTACTATCCACCATCAGTCTGCAATTCTTTAATGGTACATGGAGCTCGTGTTTCCACCACCTCAGTGAATTTTGGCAACTTCGCCTTTACCTCATCCTTTTTTCGTAAAAGATATGTCACTCTGAAGCTTGAGAAGTCATCTTTAAAAACAAGAAAATATCGATGGCCAGCTAAATCGTTTTCTTCCATTGGATCACATATAGCAGCGAAGATTAATTCAAATGGGCTAGTTGACTTATCAACTAGTGAACCAATAACTAGCCTATGATGTTTACCTAGCAAACAACCTTCACATAATTCATTGTCAACCTTACATTGATATCACGAGCAGTCAAAAATGATTGTACATGTTCCTTGTTCTAGTACCCAAACATTTCTGCAGCTACTAAATGGCGCTCGTAGCAACACCATGTTTACTTGCCACACTTTCTAAAGTGGGCACCTCAATCTCGTTGCAACCCTTGTTCACAGTACGAGCAGCCCTTAGCGGTTCGCCATCTCACAACTGTTCATGACGTCACCTTTCCGGCTCAGATCTTTTTTAATATGTGACTTGTAAGTACTGCATCTTTTCCTGTCAGTACAAAATTTAATTTTATTAATGTACTATACACATAATATGTTTTAGACCAGTTAGTCTAATTCTGAAGACGACACTCATAGTAGCATCGAAACCACGTCAATTTTGACTTAATATTTGTGACCGAGGGCTTATTTGTTCCAATATAATTCTGACACGGTCACTGAACCTTAGCAGCTATGTTCAAAGTTTTACGTTTACATATATACTAATTTAAAGGAATTACCTATTTTTAATGTTGTCAAGGACATTGACCTTTTTTTGAGTATTTTCTTCATGTTTTAATATAGGACATTGGCCCTTATGTTATTAATACATGACTGATTTTTACGTTGTTACAAATTATTATTATTCAAATACCACATTTATTTGTCACGAAACACACAAATGCGGGCTAATAACAATATTTAGAAAGTATTAGAGCATTATGTTAGAGGAATGAACACGCAATTAGAATACTGTATGTATCAGTTTTTTTTATTTTGTAGTAATATTTCATGTACAACATGCTGATGATACTTTCAAACTGTTCAAGAAACAATGTAGATACAACATGTAAAAACGGTTGAGTTATTAGTAGTTTTAAGTAATTGTGCTATTGATTACAACTTGTCTGTACACATACAGTAGAAGTTATAAACAAAGTAGAAATTAGAACTTTATGAGATAAAGAATGGTACTAGGTCAGTTAAAACACACACTAGATCTCCTCGTTTTCGAAGTCACAATCAGTGTCATCATCCTCATCAGAGGTGCATGCCAAATTATTGATGAAAGTGGCGTAGTATATCCTGCCACTGCTACTTATCAATGGCATCAGAGATTTCAGGTCATTTAATTTTTTAGGAAGTTATATGCCTATGGGATACGTGGAGTTGTCACAAATGGTTGGAATCATGTCTGTTGGACAGGTATCAGAAGGTGGAGATAAGCCATGCAGATAGGACATATTCATCAAGATTCGAGAGAGTTTCGTACAGAGTACCGCAGAGATCTGTATTGGGGCCATTACTGTTTTTCATATTTATCAATGACCTACCAAGTCTACTATCTAAAGCAGAGGCAGTACTGTTTGCTGACGATATAAGTTTGTCTGTTAAAGCAAACAGTAAAGCTGACTTACAGGAAAAAGTCACATTAGCAACAGATGAAGCAGACAGATTGTTTAATGAAAACAGACTCATTGTGAATGCAAAAAAAAGAAAAACAATGTGAATCAACTTCAGACATATTACAAATAAAATAAAAACTAACCTTACAGTAGAACTCGGTAAGTGTAAGATTGAACATGCATCATACACTAAATTCTTGGTAGTATGTTTTGATGAACACTTAAGATGGGAAAAACATGTAATATCATTGAACAAAAAATTAAGTCAAACATGTTATATACTTAGAATGCTTAAAAGCTTATGTAATATTAAAATAGTGTTATATGTTTATTTCTCATTTGTGCACAGTTTATTAAGATACGGTGTACAGTTTTGGGGGAACAACAGTCTCACAAAACATTTAGACTACAAAAGAAGGCAGTCAGAATAATAAAAGGTATAGGACATAGAGACTCTCGCAGGTATGCTTTCAAAGAATTAAAAATCATGACACTACAATCCTTACACGAGGGATTTTCTACATTAAACAGAGAATTTCACAACTATGAAACAAGGAACAGGAATGATTTCCACAGAGAAATTTATAAAACAGCTGTGTATCACAAAAGTGTACTATACCAACCCAAAATCCTCTACAGTGCTTTCCCCAAAGAACTAAAAATAATACCAAAACTGAACATATTTAAAAGAGAATTAAAAAACATGTTTTTGAGCAATAGTTTTTATAGTGTTGAATCGTTTATGAATCATTGACAATAAAAGCACAGTTAATATTTCCCTGACATAATAAATATATGTAATTACTCACATTTAAATACTTGCTGTTTCTATGAAAGTGTGAAACAGTGTTAATGTAAGAATGGAAATAATCTTTAATATGAGAATCACTAGCTTTTTTTGGTGCATTGTTATTCTACTTGTATATTTTTATGTTAATGTTCGTATAGTTCTATTAAAATTGTAATGTTTAATTGACAAGTAAATTCAATTATAAATTTTAAATTGTAGTGTTTATTGACAAGTCCTATGCATTTTGATGATGTACTACAAGGATGCTAATAATTGAATTGAATTTTCTTTTGACACAGGAAGTGGTTGGTTTGATATAGGCTTAGGTAGCTTGCTTTTTGCTCCCATGCTGTTTCCTTTTTTTTCTACTTATGTCCAATAGTTTGAACAGTACATTATCTTGAAGAGTGGTTTTGTACAAGAACTAGAATGTGAATCTTCATTAAACGCACATTTAACCCACCTAACACTGTTCCAATACACAGTTTCCACTTCGATATTTTCAGTCCTGTGGATGACGATGTTTTCCGTGAGGGACTTGAAATACTCCCTTTGCTCCATTTCGAATACAATAAGATTTGGATCACACTGTATGTGCCTGATGAAGGTCACCCAAACCCTTGGAATTTCAATGGGGTCTACAGATTTTTTCTTTGCTCTCTCAATAAGGGCATGAATTGTGTCAGCTTCCATATGAGTAAGACCTGGCTCTAAGAATTTATGGTGGATTTGCAAGCCCTTCTTCGTGACGTTTTTGCACGTCATAAAGGAACATTGCTCTAACAAAGATGTTTCTTGTTTGACCTGGACAACAGTCACTGTAGAATATTACTTCTGATACTTCTTTGTCTAATACATTGTTTAGGTACTTCATCAGACACGAAGCAATTTCTTGCCTACCCCGTTTGGCAATGGTTTCACCCCAAATGAAGCACATTTTTTGTTTTGGATTAGCTTGATTACATCTTGTCTCATATAGTATGAGATTATAGGTCCAGAGCTGCCTCTTGTAAGAAGATACTTCATTCACTAAGGCACTTTTTCAAATTGGAGGAAACGACAGCTAGCTTTTTATCCTTCAAATACAACTTCTTGTCTATATCCTTTAGTTTATATGCAGCTCCGGCAAAGTTAAAGTGTTCATTTTTCAACTTTTCAGCATTTATTCGCTCTTCTTCTTGGTCGGTAGATTTAATAATCATATCAAATTTATCACATATTGCGCAAGTATCATTTTGGGCAATTTAAATTGATAGTTGAAAATTTCCACAAACATCTGCCTGTAGAAAGACTTACTCTGAGGTATGATGTTGTTCTTTGTATAAAAATGGACATATAGTTTGTACATTTAAGAAATTGACAGATTGGATGAAAGGTACTTTCTTTCATATGTGAACGAGAGTAATGAGATTCAATGGCAGGAAACATCTGTATATGATCGAGAATAATCTTCTGTGCCTCTTGAGACACTTTTGGCTGGTTCCCATGCTTACCCCACAGATCTTCAGCACACATACCTGAGTTCGATTTCGTTTTTTCTCCATTACAACTCGGACTTTTTTTTAAAGGAGACATCAAGTATATGTAAAAACATTTTTTGAGAGACTGCGATATGCTCACCAGATTTAGGGAATGAATAGAACCGAGTGAATTTTCGCCTACTCTCCAATTCTCTACCACCTCGTAATCCTTGGCGATCTTTACCTTTTTCACAAACCAATCCTACTATGAATAGGTTTTTTTTTTGCTTCATTACTTAATGAGTAATAGTATGCAAATATAGTTTGTCTTTCAATTTCACTGAATTTTTCGAAACACTTCAGCCTACATGTACAGGCTGCTTTAAGACCTTTGGCCTTAATCGTTTTTCCTGTAGCATTGTTATATTTTAACTCACATTTCTTCTTTTCTTCCTTATTTCTCTTGCCCACAGGTATGGGGTCCTCATTCTTTTTCTGGTAGTATTTCATTCAACCTTCTTTCTTCCACGATTTTTCGTTGTCGATGCTCTTTTTGTTCATGAAATAAATTGCCCTCTTCGTCCTCGTCATTATTCAATTCACTCAAAGCATTCATTTCATTTGGTGTGTTCACGACATGCAGTTCATTCGCTTCATTCTGTCCATTCGCTTCACTGCCTGTATCGCTTGAATTACCTTATGAGGGAAAATACTCATCAGAGGAAAAGGCATTTAGATCGCCACAATCAGGTGGTGAGTTGGTGACATCAATCTCATTACTAAGTTGTAAAAATTCTTCGTCGGTGGAGGACAGGTTCTGTTGCTGGGGCTACCGAGACGGACCTGAAGAGAACACGTGTGCTAATAATTTGTTTAAAGCACAAAAGTACTTATAATTGCTAATTTTATACTGATTATTATAGTGTAAAGCAAACAACAGTAATGCTTAAGAGTCAAGTGTAATAAAGTAAAAGGAATAATACAAGTTTTCATTACCTTGGCTTGGAGTTTCTCTCAAACCCATTTGTAGCAGTTTTTTCCCTCTTGTTGCCATCTTGTTACCTGTGTAACAATGATCTAAGTGGCGTTTAAACAAACACTACAAAACCATCTCGACAAGCGATTTCAATACAGTCTCAACACACAATTACACAACAATGTCAACACAATGTTATACAACAATGCCAATACAAGTTGCTTGACGGGGGCGGGGGTTATCATCGCAAACACATATAGATGCACTTTGGTCCTTTTATTTATACAAAAATATATTTCAAACGGGCCTAAGTGTATATTGGCCTTTCTTTCCATTAATGCTATTCTGACATTCCGTTTGTGTATATGCCCTAAATGAATCTGTATCTCTGTTGATAAAGGAGACATTGGCCTTTTTTACACCAAAACAATGACCTTACGGACAGTGTCGTAGAGCCAATAACTGAAAAACGTTGATTATGGACATTGGGCCTTTTAGCACCAAGCCACAGAACTATATATTTTTTTAAAAACTTCACAAATCTCTAATACAAATATCAAATACATCAAAGATACTTGCGCACATGTAACAGAAACAAAAATGAACTTGTAATATTATTTACAATCCTTTAACAATTGCTAACTCGATTCTCATTGGTTGACTGCACTGTAGAGCACATGTGGAATCCTGACTGTACGTAATCGATTAGCACAATAATTACGATTTATCGATTAGTTGCAATTAATCGTCCATCCAAGGAGGCTGGAAGTGTTTACAATGTTTGCATGTGCAGACAACGATGGCGGAAGAGAGTGATGTTTTAAAATTTGATGGAAGCAACTATTTACGACAGCGGTTAATATTATCGACGTTAAGTGGAAAAGCTGTTAAAGTTAAGAATATTAGATCTCGAAGTGACGATCCAGGTCTTAGAGAATTTGAAGTGAATCTTGTGAGGTTGTTAGATAAGGTAACGAATGGCTCAACTGTAGAGGTTAATGAGACAGGGACCTCCTTATTTTATCAACCTGGATTGCTGTTTGGAGGACATGTTGAACACGAATGCTGTAAAGCGAGAGGTATTGGTTACTATTTGGAAGTGCTTATAGCTCTTGCTCCTTTTTGCAAGAAACCGCTAAATGCTGTTTTGAAAGGTGTTACAAATTGTGCGGCAGACATTTCAGTGGATGTGCTTCATAATGTTGCCCGTCCAATCCTACGAAGATTTCTTGGAACAGATGAGGGACTTGAATTCTCAATCAAAAAGCGTGGTATGGCACCAGGTGGTGGCGGTGAAATTGTTTTCAAGTGCCCAGTAAGGAAGCAGTTGAAACCTTTGCAGTTAGAAGAACCTGGAAAAATTAAACGTGTACGTGGTGTAGTTTATGCAGTACGTGTTTCACCAGCGATTGCGAACAGACTAGTAGAATCAGCGAAAGGCATTATTCTGAAGTTTTTGCCTGATGTGTACATTCACACTGACCACTGTACTGGCACGAAATCAGGCAAGTCGCCAGGTTTCGGGATCGCTTTGTACGCAGAAACAACATCAGGTGTAGTATATACTGGTGAAATGGTTTCCAGAGCTGCTGGAGCAAATCTGCCTCCATCAGTACCAGAAGATATAGGAAGAGAAGCAGCATATCGACTGTTGGAAGAAGTGTACAGGGGTGGCTGTGTAGACTCAGTGTTTCAGAGCCACACCACTTTATTTATGGCTCTTACACCAAAAGATGTATCCGTGTGTATCACTGGACCATTATCACCTTATGCAATTCAGTTTCTTCGTCACATGAAAGAGTTCTTTAATTTGGCTTTTAAACTTGATGTAATAGAGACTGTAGATAATGAAGATGAACTAAATGTTGGGTCCAGAAAAGTGAAATTAACTTGTGTTGGTGTAGGCTTTACAAATCTAAGTAAGAGAGTAGCATAGTAGTGTGTGTTTATGAGCACATGATTCAATTTGAGTGACGGACATTTTATGATGTTCTGTACTAGATTGCAGCTTTGACAGCCCTTTGTTATTCTGGCAGATTCTGTGCAGGAGGAAGAGTACTGAACTGATGCTGCAAAATATGTCTATAATATGAAATATGTAAACAGTAACTTTCTTCTCATTTTGCATGATCCTCATCATAAGTGGCAAGATGTGGAATTGTATTCATTAACTGGACACCACATTGGCAAATTTTGGATTGCCTAATTTTTATATATACGAGCTCTGACCGCAATTTTATAAAATATGTATGAGGGTGACTCAATAAATGAATCAGTACTCTTTAAAGTCTTAGATATCTACATTGATAACCTGAAATAGAAGCCATGCATTATAGATTTTAAATGACAGCTTTGTAGCCTTTGTATCACAGATAACAGATTTTGAAGATGAAAGTGTAAACCACTGACAATGTTCCCACTTGTTTTCAGTACTGTATTAAACTCAACTCATAATGCAGACAAGTGTGGATAATAGATTGTGTCACTCTAGAACGTCTTGTAGAAAGGTCACTAGACTATTAGGACTACTGTTAAGAGCCTGGCAGTACATTTACTCCTTTGAGATTTGGTGTCAACAGCCAATCACAGTTCAAAAATAACACTGACATGTATACAAGTAATATTGGGTAGAGAAATGTCTTACACAGTCCATCACTCTGTTGTACCAAGACACGGGAAGGAGTGATGTATAGAATCATAAAAATTTTCAACTGTCCACTTAGCAAGGTAATGTATTTGGTAGGTAATAAAATTAACTTTCCAACACAGACTGAAGTTATATGTGCTTCCCAGTTTGCTTGAAAGCCAAACTGCAAAGATTTCTTTTCTCCTCAATTACAGCCCCATCTCGCACCCTTTACATCTAGTGCTTTGCTTTTGTCCTTTCTCATTTCTACAATCTGATTTCTGGGTGAGTTGTAGATAACCTTTCGGTCCAGTTATTATAGTCTCACTACGATCCAGATTTCAAAGAGTGAAAGCTTTATTTAAACCTACAATTGCTCTAAATGTAGGGTTGCCCGTCTTCAGTCGATTTTTTAAGATAATTCATAGGGTCTGTGTCACCTCAAGTATTCTTATATTTCTCCAGAGACCTCATTTAGTTTTATATATATATATATATATATATATATATATATATATATATATATAAAGGTGACTATGCAGAGTCTGAGATTATTACATCAGTGACATCACTGTTTCTCTGTTTCACCATACTTGCCTAGCCCTCTAGTTGCAATCATCTCACTATGAATGGAATATTATTTGAATAGGTATAACTGTCAGAACCATGTGAGACATGTTCCTGCAGAACAAGAATCAGTCTAAAATACATGTCAGACATCACGAACCTTTTTTAATTAGAAGCAGAATGCATGAATCTCCACTTGTGAACTCAACTTACACTATGCAACTGATTGAAAATAATGATATTTCTTATGTTTTATTGTTTTATAGTATATAAATTAAAAGATTAAAATGTTAAGTACTATTTATACAGTAGCCTATGTATATGTAGTTTCCTAATAATGTTCATTAAATTTTTCATCTTATTCTGTTTGTTTTCCAGTTTATAGTCCCTTCAATATAACAACAGCTGTACTGTTCTGTAATTTCTCAGAACAGTGTTTGTGAACAATTATTAGCTTTCTTCACATCAGTTGGAGAGAGATTTAAAAATTTCAAACGGGTGATACAAAGCAACAATGTGACATTCACTGGATAACACAAACTGAAGAGGTGCGTGTAATGGTTGAAGAGTTCTCTGGAATTACAGGTGGAGCAGCCACAATTTCTGCTCTCATAACAGGTTGTTGCTCCTCTTGCTCAGCTCGAGATAATTGGATGCCCAATACATGAGCTACCATCTTCTGGAAGCATAAAGCCACCTGTTGAAATAAAACATTTAAAAATAGTAAAGTTCTATGGAGTTAGTTTGTAAAGAACTACATAGACTGCGTAAACCACGCAACAAGGGGAAAAAAATGAGCTAGAAAAGTAATTAAAATCGCTCCAGTCCATAACTATTGCAGTGTACTGGTTCAGCAACTGTAATAGATCTTTAGTTACAGAAATATCAGTCTTTCTTGCAGAAGATAGGTTTATTTAATCTTCACGTGACACACATTTCACCTGTTCTAGACATCACCGGACAATCGATAAAAACATTCTAATCGTGATCAATGCGCCGAACTTTATTAAAAGCCCTAGAATCAGTGTAACAGCCAGATAGCCACAGTCAATGCTTTAGTACATCACTGTTGAGAGTCCCAAAGAACTGGGAGGAAACAGCCGCATAGCCACTGTCAATGCTTCATTACATCACACATGAAGAAAGTGGCCCATGAACACACACATGTTCTGTCTGTGAGCATGTGTTGTCATACCACAACAGTGTTCATGGAGCAGTTTCTTTGTGGGTGATGTAACGAAGCATTGACAATGGCTATCTGGCCATTTCCTCACTTATTTGGGAATCTTAATCATATTTGACACCTCAGTTATGAGTAGGAAGAATTTTATTGGTGATGTAATGAGGCGTTGACGGTAATTATCTGGCTGTTACCTACCAATTCGATGGGACTTTTAATTAAGTTCGATGCCTCGGTCATGATTAACAAGAGTTCTTATTGATTGTCTGATGATGCCTACAACAGGTGAAATGTATCACATGTGAAGATTAAATAAATCCATCTTGTTCAACCAGGATTGTTTTTTTTCTGTTTCTAAGGTAGAAAAGTTTCTTTTTGGGTCATAACAGATGTTCCTCTTTCTTAGTAAGCTCTGGCCAGTTTTTCCAAACACTTTCACTTTGCACTATTTCAATAAATTCAGTTAATTAAACTTTTATGTGAAATATTTCATTTATATTGTCTGAAAACTGGATAAGGGTCATAAAAGCTGCTTCAAGGGCAGTTTACATCACTTTTGCTTCCAAAGTGGAACTAGGGCATTCAGCAGTATGAATGAGATGACAGAATGAGGATATTCTATAAGAGAGAATTCATTTTTCAGGAGCTCTTGTCCCACTTTTATTACAGACTTGCCCTACAAAGCACTTATTTAAATGACTTATTATTTTTTATTTGGTTTAAAGAAAAGGTAAGCATTATTGCAAGGAAATGAATCTTGCCTGGAATTATTTAAGAAAACCCCAAGAAGGATGGACTATGAATGGAGGGATTAAAAGAAGACCAAGTGTTGCACCACAAGATGATGGTAGATGAAAATCTACATATTATTTTAGAGTTAGCTGGACATTGGATTACTGTGCACATTATAATTCGCTGATGACAGCAGTAATCATCTGTAGTCACGCCTTTTATATACATACTTGCTGACAAGTGCATATTACGCTTCAGCGATACAGCTTGTTGGAAGGTAAGTACCTTTTGTGACAAGTATTCTGTAGTCCTTTCTGTGCTGCAAAACTAGAATGATTTGTAATAAGTGTGGATGTTGCATTATGATAGCTTTTTTGGTAGTAACACGTGAGGGTTGTGGGTTGGTTTGTCAATGGGTGCCTGCAATGGGGATGAATTAAGTACTTTGAGGGGAAATACGGAAACTCTGATACCGCCCGTCTGCTTTGACGCATGACGTCACAAATATGGCGGAAACAACTATAAACCACGATTCCAATATGGCACATATAAAGTTGTTACGTACACATTATGAGGACGAAAATACATTGAAAAACAAACACACACACGTTCCACAAAAAGCCTAATGACACTAACGGGACAAACGCAGGAAATAGGGGGTTTTTGGGTGTTGAAAAACTGAATATAAACAAATTTAGACACCCATCCCCATACAAAACCACGCAAAACGACGAAAAAAACCGACATCACAAAACTCCCCAAATACCACTAAACACAATATCATCTGGAATCGGACACTTCCCTTGTCCTATATAGCTCAACAACAGCTCCCGATCCCATAAATTAGGACCTAACATTTCCCTTGACCTATATGGCTCAAAAACATCTCCTGATACAAATACCAACATTCACAGCTACACATTGGGATTGAACACTTCCCTTGACCTGTTATCCTTACAACATCTCTACATACAGCCGTCCATGGTCCGAGACACCGGAACGTTAAGTAAGTCTCATTTCTTCACGACATACTGAGCACTTCACGACTTCATCCAAAAGTCCGAATAGTTGAAGAAATTTTATTAGAGACAACACATTGTCCCTCATCATAGCCGACAACCGAAAACTGTTGACACTGTCAGTCATATCCATACCTACCAAAGACATAAAAAAAAGCAATTTACCAAAATTCACACTCGCAAACTAAACCAAAAACATCACCGATCGCTTCAAAACGACACCTACAAATACGCCACTCTCACAAACTAAATCCCGCGCCGTCGTGACGTCACACACCACACCAGCCTTACGTCACGGGTCAAAGCCGACGGATGGGATCGGACGCTTCGGTCGACCCCTTTGAGGCTCTCTCTCATGAAGCTATAGATTTTGCAGGCAAGAGTAGAGAATGGTGAACAGGGTAGAAAGATTTGTTCCCTTCAGCCAGTTACCTTTTGTATAATGTTGAAAGGGGGAAGAGGGAATGGGTAAAGAGTAATTAGAAAAAAGCAATAGTAAAAATATGCAAAAATCGCATCTGAAATTCTGATACCAATCAGGTTGTCTTTTTTACATGAATATGTCTTTACTGTATCAGAATTAGTTACTGAAGTATGTACTAAATTTACATTGTAGAGGACTAATAACAATAATGTGCCTGCAGGTCAGTAAACATTTGTTAGCCAAACCTAGACCTGGCTAAATATGGCATATTCGTTCCAGCATATGAAATTTCAGGAATGTTATTATGTCAAGTGAATTTTTCACATCTTCAGGAACATTTCTCTCAGAAGCCAGAGAGACCCAGTCATGCATATCACTCAGCATATGATGTTATATTCCAACATTTCAAAAAGAATAAGTGATAATCAAAAGGCATCAGTTCAACTGACAAAATCACATAATTATTGTGTTGTTTCACTGGTCTCATTTCAATTTTACCATCACTTGCATGATAACGTGGCATAATAGCTACTCAGATCTGAAGCACAGGTGTGCACCTCATGCAGTTGTTTCAGTAACATAATCAGCCTCGTCTTAACACAGCTATTGGGCTTATTAACATGGAGCTTTAGAAGGCACTGCTGGCAGTGGTATGGCTCAAGTTGCAGTGATGCCAGTTAAGTCTGTCAATAGACTGGGTTTCACTAGGCATGGCCGTGCAGGTTGGCAAAGCTTATGGGTGACAGTGTAGTGGAGGGTGCTGGGATCACTTATGGTAAAATTGCTGAAGTACTTGATGTTAAGAGTTACATCTTCTTTATATTAAATAGGTATTGCTGCTTAAGGGAAGTCTCTCATAACAAAGGAACCATTTTCACTTTCAAGAAATTAGAGCACATTTCATTAAAATATGAAGTATTAAAAATAAAGTTAGTGAACTGATTGTTTATGTTGACTCTAACATTATTGGTGCATCAGAGCACTATTTAAGGAATGTGACAATTCAGAGCTGTCCTATACTGGTGTCAATTAGCTGTCTGTTTTTCAAGAAGCTCTGCGAAGTGGGGGAGTGACCATGTATGTGAAAAACAGTACTCCATTTGAATTTATTGACACACACAAGCACTGGACAGACCACTGAGTGCGGGGGCAACTGAATGTAGTGAAACTATACTTTTAATTATAGTTATCTGTATGTTGCCTAACCTTGATTTCAGAACATTTCTGTTGAAGCTAGAGACAGTACCAGAAATTAGTTGTACGCAGTGGTTTCAATATTACTTTTACAAGTGATTGTGGAAGGAGAATAATGTTGAAAGATCTAAATTTACATCATCTGACTTTATTCTTTCCAACTATAGCACAGGGAATCAATAACACTACATTTCTGTTCATTTTTCTTTTCTAGAAGGTTGTTCTATTAGTAAAAGGGTAAATGGCCTTTCGGATATGTTAAATGTTTCTAGTGTAGATACAGAATGGTCTTATAAAATAAAGGAACAGGAATTACAAACAAAAACCTCTACTGGGCTTCAACCTAATTACCATTAGCTACTACGTACTTCTGACATCTGTTGTAGAGCTGTTAGAAACTGTCAGCAAAAGCTTGTTGTGGAATCACTTGAAGTGTTGTGGTCACATGCAAGGTCTGCAGAGCATGTCTTTCAATGCTAATATAAAGTGTGGAAACAAAAAGAAGTCTGCCAGCATCAGATCTGGAGACTGAGGGTTTCGAAGAACAGCCACCTTGTTTTCAGCAAGAAAGTTGAGCTTGCAGACATTGCGGATATCCAGTAATACGCAACCATAGTCCTTTAAGCAACTTCAGTAGAAGTGGTTGCTGCAGCCTTGAAGCTCATATCAGAAGTATGTTGTAGCTAATGGCAGTTACGTTGAAGGTAGCTAATGGCAGTTACATTGAAGGCCAGTAAAGGTATTTTGTTTTGTAACTCATATTTCCTTTACTTTTTGAGACTATTCTTCCAACTTTTCAGACACATCTTGTGTAACTCATCCCGCAACACATTTCTCACGTTCTTCGAGAATTATTTTCCTGTGAAACATTTAAAATAGGTTGCTACCACTAACAGGCAAGCTGTATGGCTCACTAAGAGGATAAGGATGATATGTAGAACAAAGTGGGAATTACCTCAAAATATTAGTATCAATCAAGCTGCAGGAGTCTATTACAAACAGTATGGTAAGGTGCTTAAAAATGTTGTTAGGAAGGCAAACAGCATGTCATATGCAAACAGAATGACTAATTTTCAGAACAAAATAAAAACCATGTGGTAAATCGTAAAGGAAGTGTTTGGCTTACAGTACAAGTTTGAGAATATAAAGTCAGTACACAGGACAATCTTTTTGTTACTGACGAGTTACAAATATGTACAGAATTCAACAATCACTTTCTGAATATAGCAGGTGAATTAAATAAAAACTTAGTTTCTGCAGGGAATCCTATAACTCTCTTAGCAAATTATAACAATCGAAATTGATGGGTGGAACAATATGGAAAATAAAGAAAAGGCAACCACTCGCATATAGTGGATTGATGTGTGCTGAATAGACACACACTACAGAATACAGTATTCACAGTAGGTTTTGAGCTCCAGCTCTTTTGCTTGCAAAAGTACACACCAACCCCAACGAAAACACACACTCTCGCAGCTGTGGCAAAACTCTGTTAGCCAGTGGCTTTCCAAGGCTGACACCTGAAATATGCCTTCATGACACTTGCAGAAGGCTTTTTGACTCTGTGTCTCTCAAGAGACTTCTAATCAAATTGTGTGCCTGTGGAGTATCATATCAGTTGGGTGACTGGATGTGTGATTTCCTGTCAGAAAGGTCACAGTTCGGAGTAACTGATGGAAAGTCATCAAGTAAAACAGAAGTAATATATGGCTTTCCCCAAGGAAGTGTTATAGGCCCTCTGCTGTTTACAGATGATGCTGTCATTTCCCTCCTTGTAGAGTCAGCAGATCAAAAGCCAATTGTAAAAAAAATTTAGACAAGATATTTGTGCGGTGCAAAAAGTGGCAATTGACTCCTCAACATGAATACACAAAGGAATCCACTGAATTTCGGTTACACAAAAAACTCACACAAATCTAAAGGCTGCAAATTCAACTAAATAATTAAGGATTACAGTTACAAATAACTTAAATTGGAATGATCACATAGATAATGTTGTGTGGGAAAGTGAATCAAAGACTGTATCAGGTATGCGAGTTGGGGTGGCAATCATTAAGACAAAAGCGTTTTTCATTCCAGCAGGATCTTCTCATGAAATTTCAATCACCAACTGATTCCTCCGAGTGTGAAAATATTTCGTTGCTGTCCATCTACATAGAGAGAAATTATCGTCATAGTAAGACAAATCAGAGGTTTCATGGAAAGATTTAAGTGGTTTTTTTTCCTCTCTCCTTCAGCCGGAACAGTAGAGAAATAGCTAGAAAGCTGAATTCTCTGCCAGGCACTTAATTGTGAATAGCTAAGTAATCATGTAGATGTAGACAATGGGGAGCTTGAGTCAATAATTCCATCACCAAAGAAACAACTCTCACTGATAAGTTGGGGTATCTAGCAACATACTAAAGCATTGTGCTACATATGTTAGTCCAGTACTTAACCACATTTGTAACTTTTTCCTTACAAATGCCTGAAGACTGAAGTACTTAGTTGTGAATGCACTTTATAAAAAAGGAGAAAGGTGTAATGTAGACAATTTTACACCTATTTCTATGCTATTGCTTTTTGCAGAAATCATTGGAAAGGCTGTACGTAGAAGGGTAATTGATCATGTCAGTTCACATAATTTTTCTGCCACACTTACAATTTGGTTTCAGAGGAGGTTTAACGACTAAAAATGCTGTATTCTCTTCTCTTTGTGAGTCGCTTGGCAGATTAAACAAAAATTTCGAACATTACATGTGGTCTTTGATTTCACATAAGGCATTTCAATCACACAATATTGCTGCAGAAGTTTGATCATTGTGGAATAAGAGTAGCAGCTCACAATTGGTTCCTCACATACTTCAAGAACAGAAGGTGAAAGGTCATTCTCCACAGTAATGAGAGCGGCTATGAGGTGTCTTCTGATCGGAACACAATTAAGTATAGGGAGGGGGGTGGTGCCTGTGCTGGGATCATTATTGTTTATTATACATATATAAAGGAATAGGTGAGTCTAAAACATTTGTGTTCAGTAGTGACAGATACTGAGCGCTACATAGGCAATGTACCAAACACTGAACTTCAAGACATACGTTCATGGCTTGTAGAGAATAACTGATGCTAAATTACAGTTAAGACCCATTTTTTACAATTTCTAACTCACAATTCAACTAAAGCTGACAGTTTAATTACACAAAATGGGTA
Organism: Schistocerca gregaria; assembly: GCF_023897955.1. Classification (NCBI taxonomy): domain Eukaryota; kingdom Metazoa; phylum Arthropoda; class Insecta; order Orthoptera; family Acrididae; genus Schistocerca; species Schistocerca gregaria. Next base: position 756,682,810 of record NC_064922.1, read on the forward strand.
TATGATCAGTGAGTCTGAACAATTCAAATTCCTAGGTGTCCTTATAGACAGTAAACTACCATGGAAAGCCCATGTACAAAGTGTTGTTAAAAAATTGAATGCTGCTAAATTAACCATTAGAACAGTATCTGTTCTGAAAAGGGCAAATACCACGGGTGTGAGACATTAAAGATAAACATGATAATACAGTTTTGGAAAGGACCAAAGGTTTGGGAGTTTGGAAGGAATATTTTGAGGAGCTTTTCAGTGTTGAAGATACTACAGTTGCATGTCAGAAGAATACTGTACGGTAATTCGCAAATAGGGAATGTCATCCATGATTAATTCATTCATGAAAGTTGAAGTTTTATTCTACAATTGCTGCATAATTTTTTTGCTATAATTCAATAACAGCTTTTAACAAAGGATATAATAAACTAATAGTGACATTGCTGTCCACGGTGCTGCATGAACTTCATCCAACCGATTATCAAATAATATTACTAATGAAATAATTCATAATCAACAAGAAGAGAAGTAAGAGCAAATAAGCAGTTGACAACTGGCAATGTTCCAGACAACTTCATCACAATATTCAGAGATAGCAAAGGCAGTCGAACTACAGTAATTTGGGAGAATGCAGCTTAGCAGTTCTTGTTTCGCTGAAAACAATTCTGGAAAAAGAAAGACATTTTTTTAATTATAAACTGTGATCAGTGTGGCTTTTAGGAACAAAAGACCAATTCAACGGTAGAAGTTGATTCTGAAAAAAAATAGGGAATACTTTTAAATAACAGTAGTTTAAATTATGACAGTAACAAAGTTGGGGAAACAGTATTTAGTTCAACAATGGCGGTTCCAACATCAACAGTGTAAGAGTACAGAATCTGGCTGAATTAAATTTGGATATTTTCTCGTAAGTACTAGACATGCAAAAATTTCTGTATGCTCAGTTACAAATGAGCAAGCATAGGCACAACTGATTTTATTATAATTTTACTAATAATTAAATGGCATAAGAGTAGTTCAGAAAGTTGTTACTTATGTGTATGTAAACACACACACAAAATTACGAGCTTTCGCAACCGGCGGTTGCTTCGTCAGGAAAGAAGGAAGCTAAAAGGAAAGATGAAAGGATGTGGGTTTTAAGGGAGAGGGTAAGGAGTCATTCCAATCCCGGGAGCGGGAAGACTTACCTTAGGGGGGAAAAAAGGATGGGTATATATTGAAGGGCAAGTTCCCATCTCCGGAGTTCGGATAGGTTGGTGTTTTAAGAACTTTATATCCTAGAGAAGTATATTAAACCTATCGACAGCCTAGTGGAAAGGTTTATAGAGTCGGCTAATGCCTTCTTCAATCATTTCTTTTTCTCTTGTATAATAAAAACGTGAACTGTAGTAGGCTTGTGTTATGCTTTGCATTAAATCTTGGTTGCTATTCTGTGATTAGTCTCCAGCAGTTATCACCATTATGCTGTTATCCTCTCTCTCTCTTTCCACCGTCCACCTAACCTTTGTAACCTCTTGGTTCATCCCTATGAAATCCCCAAACCACCTTCCCTACCCTATGGCTCCTACCCTTATAACCACCCCCGGTGTAAAACCTGTCCTATGCACCCTCCCACCACCACCTACTCCAGTCCTGTAACCCGGAAGGTGTACACGATCAAAGGCAGAGCTACGTGTGAAAGCACCCACGTGATTTACCAACTGACCTGCCTACACTGTGACGCTTTCTATGTGGGAATGACCAGCAACAAACTGTCCATTCGCATGAATGGACACAGGCAGACAGTGTTTGTTGGTAATGAGGATCACCCTGTGGCTAAACATGCCTTGATGCACTGCCAGCACATCTTGGCACAGTGTTACACTGTGTGTGTGTGTGTGTGTGTGTGTGTGTGTGTGTGTGTGTGTGTTTGTGTGTGTGTGTGAGAGAGAGAGAGAGAGAGAGAGAGAGAGAGAGAGAGAGAGAGAGAGAGAGAGAGAGAGAGAGATTACCCTCTCCCTTAAAACCCACATCTTTTCATCTTTCCTTTTCCTTCCCTCTTTCCTGACGAAGCAACCGCCGGTTGCGAAAGCTCGTAATTTTGTGTGTGTGTTTGTGTGTTATTTTATTGTGTCTGTCTACCGGCGCTATCCTGCTTGCTAACTCTTGGAATCTTTGTTTTTAATATATATGTGTGTGTGTTCAAGTATTTGCTTTTTATTTTTATTATTTATCTGAGGTTCTCCTGGAACAATGTGCATTTGATGGAGTTCAACAGCAGAAATCCCTAAATCACAGCAGGTGCCATTTGGAGCTGCCGATACCATACTGAGTGCCAAGGAGAACCTGAGATATCTCTGACTCTATGTGCTTTAAGGAATGTGCAACATAACAATATCAACTTAAAAAAAAAGGGACTAATACGTATAACACTTTTAGTTAGTATGAGCTTAGGCATTGCTCAAGCCAGATGCTTATACTCTGTTAATAGGTAATAACAGTTCACCAGCCTTCAGAAGTGGCAGAATTATGTAATTAATGAATGACAAAAGAATAAGAAAACACTGAATCATTATTTGTATGGATTTGAAAAGAGAAGCTGCAGTAGTCAGAGAAATAAAAGTAGTAGTAGTCCAACTTCGGTGTTTGTTACACAGCTGTTGTTTTTGAAAAGTCATAAAGTGAGCATTTATTGAAAAGCAAATACTAATAATTTTAATTTTGACTCTGATGCTCAGACTCACTTTCACATTATGACCTTGGTGAAGGTGACAATCTGCAAGATGGCACCACCTGAAGTTATCAAATACTTAATGACTTTAACCTTAAACATTTTTAAAATTCTGTGTGAGTTTCGTTTGCATGAGTGCGTTTATATGTGTATGTTGTCTACTTTAGACAAAGGCCTTGTTGACTGGAGGCTAAGTTTACGACAGTCTTTTTGTTGTGCCTTTCTGCGACTCAGCATCTCCGCTATATGGTGAGTAGCAGCTATCCTTTTCATTATATTATTACAGTCTGTCCTTGATTTAACATTGTTAATATTGCATTCAAGGAATATATGAGGTGTGATCAAAAGTAACACGATTTTTGTTTTTCTCAAAGAATCTTTATTTATTCATCAATATCAGCGTAGTCTCTTTCAAAGTAATCCTCCTCATATACAATACACATGTGCCAGTGCTTTTACAATCTTGGAAGCACTTCTGAAAGTCACTTTTCATTATGGTGTTCAGCTCCTTCAGTGATTCTGTTTTTATATCATCAATGGTGGCAAAACTACGTCCTTTCATGGTTCTCTTCAGCCTTAGGAATAGAAAGAAGTCGCAGGTGGCTGAGGGAACATAATGGTTTTGTCTGTTGCCAAAAGATGCATGAACATGTATTGCGGTGTGAGTGGGAACATTATTATGATGCAATTTCCATGAGTGATTTTGCCACAATTCTGGTCATTTCCAACTTCCTGAGAGTGTTTCCTATTGACCATAAAATCATGATGCATTATCCACTGTAATCAAACAAAACAGTGAGAAGAACACATGTGATTGAACTTGTTGAATTTCTTTTGGTCTTGTCTCTTCAGGCAGTGTGGGATAATCGGGCCTTGGTTTTGATGTCATGCTCATGTGTCCTCACCTGTTATAACCTCCTTCAGAAGTTGAGGATTGTTATGGCTTCATACATCAATTCCTGACTGATGTCTGTGCGATGTCGTTTTTGGTTGAAATTCAACAATTTTGGAACAGCTTTTACATGTTTCATGCCCAAAATTGCTTGATAGGAGCTAAAGGATATGCCAACATCATCAGCAACCTCTCCGTTGGTGATTCAGTGATTTTCCAGAACCATTTTCTTTACTTCTTCTACATTTTTATCAGTAATTGATGTGCTACGGAATCCAGGGCGTTCGTTGTCTTCATCTTCTTGGTCCTCTTTGAAATGTTTATACAACTTGTAAACTCTTTGTCTTACTCATAGCAGATTTGCCAAACCCCACAATCAACATTTTGAATGCAGTGCTGCACTTTGTTCCATTTTTCAAGCAAAATTTTTTTGAAATTCTTTGATCCACCTCTTTTGAAAGTAAAAATTTTGACTGTCAACAATAAACTAAATATTCAAAAAAGCTGAAAATGCAAACATACATAAGGAACATGTGTAGCAACAATATAAAAAAACTGAAAATCAAATGTACAAAGCCTGCAAAATTAAAAAATTCCCATTACTATTTGATCACACCATCATAAAACAATGAATTTTTCATAGCAAGCATAATCAACAAGAACTCATCAAGATATTCAGCAGTAAGAGCAAAAAAACATTAGACATTGTTCCATGATATTTGTTGGTCACTGTTAAATACAAAGGTTATTTTCTGAAAATTTAATATAATTTCAAATGATCTTGCAGAAAGAAGAATCAAAAGCTGAAAGTTGGGGCTACATTATACTCGTACAAGTTTGTGTGCACTATCTGCATGATGGGCATGTAGCTCATTTGGAACAAGAGTCCAGGCACTGGCAACAGAAAGCATAAAACATGTGCTGCAGCTGCCTAGTGGCAATTTGCATTCAGCCATTTCAGATGTCAGGGGCAGCCGCCCAGTGGGAATCCAGTGACTTTCAAGCACTTGCAGCTTCTGCAGACAAGTAGCTGCTGCAGCCTGTATGAACTCTAATTAGGGCGGGCATTATCAGAACCTGGTGGGTTCTGTTTAAATAGGATACCATTTAGCGTGCAATGGATTATTAATTTTAATTTATTCAATAATGGTGTTAGGAAACATTCAATTTAGACAGTGAATTTTGTTGGTCTAAGAGCGTATTTGATAAAAGAAATAACATTGTCAATACCACTCTGTAAATCTTTTTAATCATTATTTGTGAGGAGATTGATGACATGGCTCATGCAGGGGGAAATGAAGCATTTCAAACAATTAAGCAGGCCTTATAGCAGCTAGACAACTAATTGTGCGAAATGGACATCAGATTTTCTCAAATAGATAACAGATTTTCTAAAATTGGTTTTTTAGCACAGATGACAAACTGCTTGATTTGAATTCACAGTTTAAACCAAGAATGGGCAAACTAGAAAAAAAGAGGAGAAATAGGATTAAAAATATGTACAAGATTTAGATGATTGTCTAGACTTGGTGGAAGAAAAGTTGATTATTAACATACCATTAACTGAGCACAACATATTCTAGTGAATAGAGAGTAAATATCAGAAAAAGAATTAACAGTGACAATTGGTAATTTAGAACAAGCCACAACTAAGAATGTTGAAATGCTTTCAGTATTTAGGCACTAAGTGGAATCATAAGGAAGGAACTTCATTACATGAAGTTGGGGATGAAAGTTCTAATACACAGAATTCACATATCAATAATTACCTGGACTTTGAATGTGCCAGACCTGAGGTATGCGATCTATTTGCCCAGCATAAGTTGAAATATAATGCTCGGAAGGATTTCTCTGCTGTGTATGATAAGGGTTTAAATCACAGGTTCCCAACTTTTACTCCATCAGGAGAAGTACTGCTTTTAAAATCGTGGTGGGGCAAATTACCTAAGATATGGAATAACCAAGAGAAAATCTGCTTTGTTTTAAGCTGCCTAAATATGGATGCAGCACAATGTTGAATGCTGTAAATTTACAAATTATGACAAATTTCAAATGACTTTTAAATCAAACTACTGGAATGAGGGGGACACAAAATAAATTATGTTTGGAACGTTTTAGTTCAAAAACTTCTAATAGCAGTTGAAAATTTTATAGAGATTTCACAGAGTGTCATCTAAATAAGGCAAAATACTTAGATAATACAATTAGAGAAAAACATCAGTTACAGGTAGTCATTAGCATATTACCATGGAGAGTAAAAGATAAGCTCCTTAGCAAATACTGCTAGATGATATCAACTTTATTAGAATATTTCAACAAACTGTTACAGTAGAGGTATTATCTGACAAATTATCAGATGGTAGTGGTTCAGATGATAAATGGCCAAATGAAATAAAACAGGTGATACAAAAATATAAAAACATGAGCATGGGTACCCCAAGACATGATTTCATCAAAAAAACAACACACAAAATAAAAAAGTCCACATAAATACAGTATGAACGTTCTGGCAGAACATAAATAGTTCATGTGTAAAGGAGACCGTTCACTGCACAGAGTGATTCTGCTGTTTAGTGAATGCTCTTCTTTACTCCTAAATTATTCTAAAGATCACATAAAGTTTTTTACATCACCAATAAGGGAAAAGGTGAAGACTCAAATGCTTTTGGGGTATGGCTTGGTCCTCGGAAGCAAATTTAGACAATCCACATAATAGTGAGTATATATTAAAAACAAAGATTCCAAAACTTACCAAGCGGGAAAGCGCCGGCAGACAGGCACATTAACAAAACACAAACACAGAATTGCTAGCTTTCGCAACCAATGGTTGCTTCTTCAGGAAGGAGAGGGAAAGACGAAAGGATGTGGGTTTTAAGGGAGAGGGTAAGGAGTCATTCCAATCCCGGGAGCGGAAAGACTTCCCTTGGGGAAAAAAAGGACAGGTGTACACTCGCACACACATACACACACATATCCATCCGCACATACACAGACACAAGCAGACATCAAGGGAAGTCTTTCCGCTCCCGGGATTGGAATGACTCCTTACCCTCTCCCTTAAAACCCACATCCTTTCGTCTTTCCCTCTCCTTCCTGAAGAAGCAACCATCGGTTGCGAAAGCTAGCAATTCTGTGTGTGTGTTTGTGTGTTTTGTTAATGTGCCTGTCTGCCGGCGCTTTCCCGCTTGGTAAGTCTTGGAATCTTTGTTTTTAATATATTTTTCCCATGTGGAAGTTTCTTTCTATTTTATTTACATCATCATTAATAGTGAGTATATGTTCATAAAGTTTAATAACAACATTAAGTGATGAATAAAATTAGATGAAAAGTTACTAAGCAATATTTTGTGCATAAGTGTGTGGTTTTGTAGAAAATGTGCCAGTTGACATTGTTCCTGACTCAGGAAGTGAGGTCCGAATAACTGACCGTGAAATGCTGAACAAGTTTCCTATGTTCAGAAGGAACTGACAGTGAGATTTATAGTGACAGATTCAAAAGAAAATTGGGGATGAAGGGGGAAAAAAGATGCACATGGGCTTGACTGACCAGCCAGGGGCCATCAACAGTAGTTTGCCAAGTGTGAACTCAAGGACACCAGCAAAAGGAATGGACAATGGAGATGGAACAGCAGAATAATACATACAAACAAGTGACAGAACATGAAAAACCTAAGATCTAGTATAGATCTAAGACCCAAACAATAGACAATGGAGAAAGAATGGTAGAAGTGACCCTAGACATAGCATGAACCTAAGACCAGCCAACAGTGTGAGAAGGATATGAGAGGACAGAAACTTCACACCTGAAGATAGCACTTCACAGCTAACTTTATAGCACAACCACAAGCACTAATTGGCCAGCAAGATACACGTAGCCCCATAGCACCATGTGTCCAGCACTGCAGAGGTGATAATAGCATTGCCAGTAGTAGTAGTAGTAGTATTGTCTAATGGCTTTCATCAAGTTACATGCCTTCCAGCTGGCTTTCAAAATTACTGGGCCAAGACAGCAGATCCCTACCACCCTTACATGAGCTTGTAGGGCTGGAGGCAGCCTGAATGATGCTTTGGGAGATGAACTGACAGTATGGCTGGTGTTCTAGCACTTGATCCTGGCGTCTGGTGAGAGGAGCTAGGGATTTCACAACAAGCAGGGTTGTGGCAATGTGGGCGACATTGATCGAGATTGCAGAGGCTGTGGTGACACCTCCACCTCCATGCCTGTGTCTGATCACGGGGCTGTGGGGTTTGGAGATGGAGCAGAGCACATGGCTGCTACCCTGGAAGAAGCTTCACTGGGTTACCAACATGAATGGGAGTGGTCCTGTAAGTGCTCAGGAGCATCATGAGTGGTGGTTCCCACCACTTTTTTTAAAACATTTGGTGTTTAAACGTCCATACCATACACCCAGCTTAGCCATTGAATGATAGATGAAATGGGACACTAAATAGATGTCTGACGCCGTTTGAGAGGCAGAATTGTTAAAAGCCATCATTGTCAATGAGGGCCCACTTTCTGACTCTGTGGTCCTGGGAAACCCTCCGTTGTTAAGAACCTGGATGAGCATGTTAACTGTGGTGTCTGTTGCACTGGATGTCATGCTGGCCACAAATGAATAGTTAGAGTAAGTGACCACTACAATGAGCCACATGGAGCCCACAAAGATGGCCACAAAGTCCAAATGAATGTGGTCCCATGGGTGACGGGTTGCACCAGGGGCAAAAGATTGGGGTAGAACAGCCTGATGCCTGGTGCAGGCAGAACAGCTGTACACCATGGTTTCTATGCCTTTGTTCAGCCCTGGCCAGCAAAGGCTGCAGGGCAGTTGGGATGATGACATTGTGAATATCTGACTGTCAAGCAGGAGAGCACCAGTGATGGCAGACAGAAGATGAGGAAGGTGAGCCCAGGCCTGGAGCTATTTGGGCCAGCCATGGAGCACATAGTGCACGACAAACCGTAAGTTAGAGTCACAGGGTGTGTCAGCAGCAATTCAAGCAGCCATAATGGGAAACCAGTTTGAAGTATGTTGTCATTCTACATCTATATGAAAACATGAAATTTCCTGCTGGGCAAATTCTGGGTCTGTTACTGTGGGTAGGCAAGAAAGAGTATCCACATCTGTGTGTTGCACTGTGGGCTTGTATTTATTACTGTAGGAACCAAGAGAAAGTACCCAATGCTGGAGCCACTGTGCTGTATACTCTGGAAGACGGAGGTGTGGCCCAAATAGTGCTAACAATGGTTTGTGGTCTATAATAAGCATAAACTTAGTCCCGAATAGGTGAACATGGAACTTGAAGATAATTGGTAAAGCTTCCTTTTCTATCTGCCAGCAGTTCTTTTTAGCAGGTGTTAGTGTTTTTGACATGTAGGCAATTCATTGTTCAGTACTGTCACCATTCCCATGCCAATGCCATATGAAGAAGCATCCAGGGCCAAAATCAGTAGAGCTGATGGGGAAAAGGATGGAAGACAGGGTACCAAGTGTGACTCATGATTTATTGATTGATATATTTATTTGCAATACAAATTGCATAGATGTCATCAGTTTTTGGTACAATGTTTCTTATTAAATAAACATACATAGGTTCTCAGAGTTTTTATAATTAGTTTTACAGTATTTATAATTATGTCATACTCTGTTGCTTAATACATGGGGTATTCACGGATATTAACTGTGTATCTACAGTTAATTTTAATATGCATTTAGAGTATAACAGCTTTTACTTAATAAATGTATTTTCAGCATTTGGCTTAAGACATGGAGGTCATTCACACCTTTAATCTCACACGGCAGGCTGTTATACAGTTTAGGCTGTTATATAGCATACTGTTCTGTCTTTTGACTTATTTTTCCTGTTTAGGTACAAGAAGTGACAGGATATAGTTTCATGGCCCTGTAAGTTTTCTGCACATTGTGGTCAGTGGGCTGGATCCCTTCTTTGTTGAGCAAGTAATAGAGGTATTCTACTTACTCCTGAAAAAACTGGTATTTGTATAAGCAGACTTGAGCCCAATATCATACAGTGTAGTAAATAGGGTGCGAAGGTTGTGCAGCTGGTCCTAATGTGTAGTGCCTGTGACAATCAAATCATTGAGATAATGCAAGCAGGGATGGACACTGTTAACTGTTCCAGGTCTTTGGAAGACTGCTGGAGCAGAAAAGAATCAAAGATCAAGAACCTGTATTTGTGTACACCAAAAGGAGTGCCATTCACTATAGTCGACACATTCATCCTGAGAGAATCAGCAGCTGCATTATATTTAAAACAATTCTCATTTAGTCTTCAGTCACAGTTGCACATTTTTAATTACACAACATGTTTTGATCACTCTGGCTAACCTTCAGATCTAAAACAAATTAAAACTAAATATGTACCATATAATATTTTAACAATAAGTAGAAAAGAGTTGTACATAAATGTAGAATTTACCTAAGTGATTGTGTCAGTAACCCATATCGTCTGTTCAGAAACTCTTATCATAGCACTGTGTTTTGTAACTGTAGTCAGTCTTTTAAACAGTTCTCTGTTGAAGTAGGGGATGCTGAAGAATAAACGATAATTATTTTAAAGGGTTTTTGTAATCATGGTGTGCTGCAACTCCTCATCTGGAGGGATCTGCAAATATGCATAGGTAAGGTATTTCTTAGAAAAACCACTTGAAATTTCCAGATAGCAGGAGAGAGCCTTGGGTTTCTTGTCCACTATGAGGTGCATGGCCAAAGCACTGGTTTTAACTGGTTCAACCACCCCAGCCTCATGGAGGCAATCAAGTCCCTGCTTAGTGGCCACCCATAAGCAGACTGGAATTTCCAGAATGAGATTTTCACTCTGCAGCGGAGTGTGCGCTGATATGAAACTTCCTGGCAGATTAAAACTGTGTGCCCGACCGAGACTCGAACACGGGAAGTTTGGAAGGTAGGAGACAGATACTGGCAGAAGTAAAGCTGTGAGTACCGGGCGACGGTAGCTCAGTTGGTAGAGCACTTGCCCGCGAAAGGCATAGGTCCCGTGTTCGAGTCTCGGTCGGGAACACAGTTTTAATCTGCCAGGAAGTTTCAGACTGGAATTGGTCGTGCCTGGCAGAAATGGGGCACATCAACTAAATGCAAGAAGATATGAGGCTGGAAATCTGTGGTACTCCCAAGGCCAGGTTCAAAGATTGGTGTGAAAGCAGCACAAAGATTTTTGGGTTCCTGGATGAGAATTATTCCAGAGATGACCTGAATGATGTCACTGATGGAGAATACAGACAAGAAGGGATCTGGACCCAAAATGTTTCTGACCAAATAACTATCAACAACAAACGGCATAATCAGTTGTGTGACCTTTTGGGATGTGGGAGTGATCATCAATTCATCATGAAGGGAAATCAAACTGTCAACATACATAACCAACATACCAATTCAGGGGAACCCAGACAAGCAATGTTTGGAGGTTTACCAAGAAAATGGTAGCTCCTGTGTCCACCTGGCAACGGATCATAATTGTGAGGTTAGTAAACAAATTGATAGTGAAAGGATATCCCTGAGGAACAACTGACTGAAGTTCATGTACCATCCCCTGACAATTGTAGGGAAGAGGGTCTGATCATCCCAACAGTTTATAAAATGAAATTCAGAGATGCTCATCTTTCCTACAAAAAGATGCAGTGCATCCAACAATCTGGAGAGATAACACACATATGTGCTGTGAAGCAGTCTGGACATGATAGGAGACCCTCCTGCCCATGCCGACTTGGTGTGACTGGTTGTTCAGTGGCTATGAACACATCAGAAATTGGTGAATCATGATGTCACTATCTGGGAAGTGGTTTATGAGTACTTCACCCTCTGCTATGGTTGATGTGGCATCTGGACCACTGACACTTGTGGCCAAACCATGAGACGCTCTTTTTCTACCTCTGTAACTTTAGAAAGTGGGTGTTTTTCAAAATAATGTCCAAGGAATGGTTGTCTAGTTTGAGGGTGATCATTTGTACCTCTAGATTGGGACCAATTGCATGACGACATCCCAAATTAAAAAGCAAGCATAAGAAGTTTTGCATGCTGTGTTTGCACAAATGAAACCACATCAACAATTGTTAGTCAGTCAGCCAGGAGCTATATGATTGACCAGATTGTTTATGATATTGATGAAATTTGAGTCGCCTTGCAACCACACGGAATTATTGCAAATAATGATTCAAAAGCAATGTGCACGTTGCACATCTCAAATGTGAGAAATGAGAACACACTTCTTCAATTAAAACAAAACAAAAAAAATCTCTGTGGACTCGAAGAAAGAAAAAGTGACCAAGGGAGAGTGTCATTAGAGACACGAAAAGTGGTGCCCTGCTGTTTCAGCCACTGTAAACACATGTCCCAATCTCATTGTCATCATTAAACAGTGGAAATGCAGGCAGGCAGTTTTCCACCTTGGAAGTGACCTTCATCTGTATGGGGTGGGTACCCTGAACTTGTGGTTGATTCTTCAAAAGCTGAATTTTCTGACAGGCCAACTCAGATTGCTGTTGCTGCTTTTGATGTAACTGCTGTTCCAGATGCTGCTGAAAGAGCAGCTGTGTGCCATTCTGTTGTTGTTCCACATGTTGCATGAGCTTTGCACCTAAGAGACACCACTAATCTTTCACCTCATAACGAGTTATAGCGACTGAGATCCAGCAGAAAATTGGGAACTACCAAAAAGACCCACAGATACTGGACTGACTGACCAGGGGTGATCAGTGGCAGTTTTCTGAGTGTGAACACAAGGACGATAACAACAGGAGCAGCGTACAATGGAGACAGAATGGCAGAATAATAACTCCAAACAAGTGCCTGAAGATCAAAAACCTAAGGCACAGCAAAAATCTAAGCCCAAACTAATAGTTTGTGTTGATAACAATACAAGAGCACTGTGAATATACAACTGATGACAGAGCTACTGTGCAGATTTCAATTTTATGAAGAAAATCACATTGAAATATGTTTTTGACACTGAGAACCTTTCAAAACTAAAAATAAAATCACATGAGCCATTCTATGTCAAGCTATATCTAATCTTCTTATCAGCTAAGGAAGTTATCCAAACTGAAATAAAAGAAATCGAAATATGGTGTATTATTGGAACTATGGGCAGCTGTTACAACAATCCTTTAATAGTGCTTAAAAATACAGATGGAGCAATCTGTTTGGTATTACATGCAAGACTGTAAATGAAAATATCTGTATTTGAAAGGGATAGTCAACTTATAATAGAAAATCATGAACTAGATTTTCAGGGGCCATATTTAGTATATTAGTAAAGAAAATCAAGAATCCTCTTACAAAAGATAAGAGATTCACAACCACAACACATGAAATAAGGCTAACATTGATATTCCAGGCTGTTTCCTGTGCAGATTTTGCACAGCAGCCCTGAAGGTGCTCAACCACATTCCACCAGATGTTCAAACATTTGCACTGATGATGTTTCAGAGCTAGAATGATGTGTGTGCTCCAGCACAGCCACTATATTCTGTAAACAATTTTTTTTTTCTACAAGTGGAATTTAGTCTGGTCACCATGATACCAGCACATTTGAAGCCACAAGCGGGAAACATTCAAGAGCTGCGAAGTCTTGTTTATAATCATTGTTTATAAGATCAGTGTTGTGTAATGCTTCTTTCTGACGATTATATAATATTTCAAACATCGGAAAGAAACATTGTGACACACTATCTCAGTTATTAATGCACTTGCATTCTCAAGGAATCACTATTAAATCTATCTAAATTACGGTTTGGAAGAGAGGAAGTAAAATTTTTGGAACATACTGTAAATATTCAGGGAATCATACCACATCCACACCAGATAGAGGTGATCATATTATTCCCAGAAGCAACACATGAAAAACAATAAAGACCTTACTTAGGAATGATAGTCTTCTACAGAAAGTTCTTAACAAAGTAAATGAAGGATGCACCCCATCTACTAACACTTTTGAAACAAAAAACATTGTGGAAGTGGACTTCAGAAAGTAGAACAGAATTTGAAAAAAAAAATCTGATAAAAGTTTAGCAAATGTTCCCTCACTCTCCATCCAGGCTTCTGTTGCTCATTTCATCTACCCACAGATGCCACAGACAGTGGTCTGGGATGTCAGATTTTTCATCTCATAAGTAACTATACCACAGAACACCATCCCACTGGGTTTGCAAGTTGCACATGGAATAACTAACAGGAAGCGCATCCAGTAGTATGGGCATTTAAGAAATTTAAATATATGTTAGCCAAAAATGAAACTGCAGTACATACCATTCACAGAGCATTTTCATTTGTATTGCGAAATAGATTACTACACAGCAAACTTCCTCGATGAGCTCACTTCTTACAAGAATTTAATTTGTCTATTGTTTATGTGAAAGGATAAGACAATATGGCACCAGATACATTATCTTGGCTCCTGTTAGGGCTACAAGCTGATGAAGATGTAAAGGAGTGAGGACACTTTGCTATTTATTTTTTGAAAATGGGGGAAGGACATCAAATGGTTTTCCAACAATTTATTTCACTCCAAATTGAAGACAATATGTTAATAATCTATACAAGACAACGGTAAAATAATCACATCCAGGAAAATGAACATTGGAAGTTATATAAGGGGATTCTATTCCATCAGAATAATAGGGTAAACTGATGGTTACTTTATATACCTACAAAAAGTATTGAAATATTAACATGGCATTTGCATCTGGGATATGCTCATTTTGGTCTCAAAAAATGTGTACAGCATGTATAAAAATTACCACCTTAACAATGTGTTTAGAATAATAGAGATGACAATGAGAACTTGTAATATATGCTCTAAAGTTAAATTAGTTACTACATGTATACATTCTGTTTGATGACAAACGATACCAGAAGACGTTTGGGATCTTGTTGCTCTTTTCTGGTCCTCTGCCTTGCTGTTTGAGAGGAATGACATACATAAAAAGTATATCCTTTAAAAAAAGGGCTGCTTCAAATACTGTAATAGATGAATATAGGGGCCATTATTGTAAGAAGACAGGGAAACTCAGAAAATTACTGTGTGATAATGGATCTCACTTCACTGCAAAGAAGTTAAAATAGTTTTTAGCATAGGGAAATATAAACCTTGTATTGATTCCAGGAACCAACTGCAAGCAAATCCAGCAGAAGGAATTGTATGTAATTATATGAGACATAACACACCTTTTATTTTCTGATTGGTTATACATATCAAAATGTGGTTTTTGGCAAGTGTTAGAGCATCAAGGGGTACATTTTTTATTAATATTTTTAGTGCTAGTATCAACAGAGATACTGAAGCAAGTATTGTTTTTTAAATGGAACTGTATACTTTTTACAATTGCATTCAATAGCTCTTCAGAAGACAATTACAGTGTTTGTTAACATTGATGTTGAAACCTGTCATTAAAAAAATTGAGAAATATTCTAGAATGTGTAGCACAGTGGCCATAAATGGCATTTGCAGTGCAAACACTGCCAAGCAGGCATCTTGGACGAGACTGTGTAGTTGTATACCATAAGACAGGCCTGCACTAAGAGAATAAAGTTTTATTTCCCTTTGAACCAACTTTTGACCTAGATGCAGGTTCACCTATGAACACTGTATTTGGAAATATGACATAGGCTAGAATCTAGTGTATCACAAAGGGCTTTGGAAAACTATTCCACATTTGTGTATCCTCCCAGATTTATTGAGCCGAAAGAGAGAAATCAACTGTTCATTCTTCAAAAATAAAGAGGTCTTACGTGTTGCAAAAAGTAACTACTGTATTAAATATCTAAATGTTAGAAGGAAGATTTGACCTATCTTTTCATGTACATCGCTGGGTGCTTCTTAGAGGTAAAGTATGTGCTGTTGGAACAATAAACTCTGTCAACTTATTTCACATTGCAATACGGTTTTGTACACATGTAACTGAAATAAACAATTTTCTAACAGTTATGTGGTAACCACCCATATCACATAACATACATTTTGTCTTTCAAAAAAAAAATAACTTTATCCTTTATTTAAGTATGTGTTCAAACTGTTGACCATAGGCTGAAAGGAACATTTGCAGTTGCCATTTGAAGGAACAATGAATGGATGTAATTACAGTGGATGATATGGTAGAGCATGCACTGGCAATTTGATGACCCATGTCATCTGGCATAGTTGAGCCTTCATCAGACTGCATCTTTAAGCACTCCCAAAGCAAGAAATCAAGAAGCGTCAAAGTGAGGAACCTCACATGCCATTTCACAACAAAATTTCTTCCTATCCAACGTCCAGGAAAGTTCTCATTCAGTATGTGTGTTGTAACATGGGATGAGTGAGCTGGACAACTGTCATGTCACAGCCATATACACTACTGAATATCCACTGGAACCTCTTCTAGGAGAACTGGCAAAATGTTTGTCAGAAAGTGTGCTTACAAATGTCCATTTAGAACACCTGTGATGAAGTAATGTCCCACAATATAATTTCTTATGATGCCATAACATAAGTTTACACTCCACGGCCATTGATGTTGCACCTGAAGAACCCAGTGTGGTTTTTGAGTTGCCCAGTAGTGCATGTTATACAAATTTACATTAGGGTGGTTAGTAAACATTGCTTCATCGATAAAAAATGTTGGAAAAACAAAGGTCAACTTGCAGTTCCTTAAGGGCAAACTGACAAAATTCTGTAAGGTGTTTGAAATCACATTCATCAAGTGCCTGATGTAGCGCAGATGAAAATTCCATTGATGCAAGATGTGAATGATACTTGTCTGGCTGATTCCACATTCCTTGGCAATATGTCTTACCATTGTGTGGATTCATTAGCGCCATTGCCAGAACAGCTTTTTCATGTTTTCTGTCAGCTGTCTTCTTTCTAGTCCTCTTTTTGACATTCAAGCAGCCTGTCTAGACTAGCGTCTTAATAATTCATGCAACTGCCTGGCACTTAGGACATTGTCAATCCAGACAGATACTGTACTACAACATTTCTTTTATATTCATCATATAAAAGTAGTATATCCAACTTCTCCTCATTGGTGTACATATCTGCACGCAACGATGTTGAAGCAGACACAAATGGCCTGCAGTGCAGCAAAGTAAACAGGCAAATGTGTTGGCATTCTGACATGGTGTAGCACAAGAGCTTTGGCCACTGCTCTCAAATCCTAGGATGTTTCTTGAATTTTTTTTTGATAGGTTTCAAGGTCAAAATTAATAAATGCTATATCACTTTAACTGCCTTCTCAAGAGCTATTGAATGTAGTTACACAAAGTATACAGTTCCATTTATAAAAACACACTTGCTTCCATAACTCCACTGATATCAGCACTAAAAGCATCAACCAAACAAAAAAATACGTGTCCCTCAATGCTCTAAGATTTGTCGATATTTGTAACCATTCATGAAGTGACAGGGTTGTTACATCTTATGTCACTCACCCTTTATATTTTAATACAGAGGATATAAATTTAATATAAAAAGGGGAAACACTATTACCAAATATCTTGCACAGTCCTTCAATTAATTACTTCAAATTTTTATATGATAATTCAGACAGACATAGGCTGTATATCTTTTTTTAACGGCAATGTACACGTTTTCTGTTTAAACTGACTGTGTGAAAGAAAATGTTGTGTTGTGCTGTGCTATGAGAATGTGCAATTTAATTTCATTCTTGCAATCAGTTTTGACTACAATAGGAAGGCATGTACACCATTAGACAAAGTGTTTCTCCCATATGTATTATTTCTCCTTATAAGTATGAGGGAGTGCTGAAAAGTAATGCATTTGAATTGTTATTCTGTTCTCAACATTGATTGGGGTATTAATGAATGAGGTATTAAATGTCATGCATACTGCTCAGTCAACTTTCGCACTTCACTGACACAAGTTGGAACCCTATGCTGTTGGAGGGCTCTGAGTAATTGGGAGTAACATGACGGTGGGTAACATCATTATATATTTGCATGAGAAAATCCTCAGAAAACTGAAAGCAGGAATTCGGAGAGTTCATCCACACATTGAGCACCCTTTCCTTCAGCATGACAATGCCATACTATACTTTAGTGCTACGACATCTGCAACCATCCACAACACCTTGGTTTCATTGTCATTGATCATCCTCCATGCAGCCAGACTTCACCCCATCTGATTTTTATCTGTTTCCAAAAGTTAAAGAACACCTCCGAGGACTTTATTTTGATAGCGATCAAGCAGCGCAAGCAGAGGTGAGGCTGTGGCTTTGCAAACAAAGTCAAACAGTTTACAATGATGATTATCAACAAACAGATCTCTTGTAGGGAGAAATGTGTTGGTCACCAGGGTGACTATGTCGAAAAATAAATATGGAGGCATAAAGAATAAAGCTGTAGAAGGTTAACAAAATTTGTTTTATTTTAAAAGATTTAAGAGTTTTTGCATGAAAAATTCGAAGGAATGCCCTCATATATTTTCAAAGAAAAATTGTTCACACAACAATGTGCTGTTTTGTTTTCTTCTTCACTATTGATTTTACAGAAAACAGAGAAGTTCCAGAATGAGATTTTTACTCTGCAGCGGAGTGTGTGC
This sequence comes from Schistocerca gregaria, assembly GCF_023897955.1. Taxonomy (NCBI): domain Eukaryota; kingdom Metazoa; phylum Arthropoda; class Insecta; order Orthoptera; family Acrididae; genus Schistocerca; species Schistocerca gregaria. Next base: position 756,700,971 of record NC_064922.1, read on the forward strand.
TGATATGAAACTTCCTGGCAGATTAAAACTGTGTGCCTGACCGAGACTCGAACTCGGGACCTTTGCCTTTTGCGGGCAAGTGCTCCACCATCTGAGCTACCGAAGCACGACTCACAAAGTTTCATGGAGCACTTGCCTGTGAAAGGCAAAGGTCCCGAGTTCGAGTCTCGGTCGGGCACACAGTTTTAATCTGCCAGGAAGTTTCATATCAGCACACACTCCCCTGCAGAGTGAAAATCTCATTCTGGAAACATCCCCCAGGCTGTGGCTAAGCCATGTCTCCGCAATATCCTTTCTTTCAGGAGTGCTAGTTCTGCGTGGTTCGCAGGAGAGCTTCTGTAAAGTTTGGAAGGTAGGAGATGAGGTACTGGCAGAAGTGAAGCTGTGAGTACCAGCCGTGAGTCGTGCTTCGGTAGCTCAGATGGTGGAGCACTTGCCCGCAAAAGGCAAAGGTCCCGAGTTCGAGTCTCGGTCGGGCACACAGTTTTAATCTGCCAGGAAGTTTCAACAGAGAAGTTATTTTCATGGCTTATCTGCTTATGATTATGATACTACTGTGAAATCTGAATCAACTGAAACATTGTAATTCTGTCCATTTGCTGAATAAAACTAAGCAAAATACTGTCATTGAAGCAGGAGATGTCTCTCATACCCTGTGTACCAATGATCCCCTGGCAATAAAAAGGCTCAATCAGTGTCAGAGAGAGGGGTGAAGAGGGGGAGGGGGCAGGGTGTGTAGGAGGATTGAGAGGGGGAAGGAGGAAGTGGAGAGAAATAGGGGGCAGGATACCAACAGAGAGAAGGGTAGGAGGTGATGGACAGAGAGAGGTGGGGGCAAGAAGGGATGCAAAGCATTGCTGCATTTGCTAATCAAGAACAATAATCCATAGTAATATTACAAATTTGAAAGTAACTCTGTCTGTTACATTTTGGTAACTAAACCACTGAACCAATTTCAGTGAAATTTGGTACTCACATATCTTGAACCCAGAGGAAGAACACAGGTTACTTTAGCAAGTAAAAAATTAAAAAATAAATAAATAAAATAAAAATACAGTTGGCTATTAAGAGGGCGAAGTAGGGGATGGAACACCTCTTTTTTCTTCAGTGGACATAAACAATGTCAAAAAAACTATTAAAATTTTTGCATAATGTACAAACTGTATAATGTACAGGTTCTTCAATAGCATGATCCATACATGTGCACTCCTGCCTATGCCCCTGTAGACACACTGCTTGGCAACAACGCTAGGCTCTCCATGTCATCGTGTATTGGGGCAGTTGCAGCTGTTCTTACTCAAATAGGCAGACACATAATGGCAGCTAATGTTATTGCACATACAATAACTTACTTACCATCACTGATCATAACAAAACTTCAGATATGCAAGCAAAGCCATGGGCACTGGTATAAAAAATGGATATACATACCTGATAAAATTCATAAACTTGTAGCTTTATAAGCAAACAAGGAACGGGATAAATATTTTGAGTGGTTTAATAATTAATTAGTGAGAATAAATAAACATGAGTAACACTTGATTATTTGAAGTATAATTAAAAAGAATGATTCTAATTATGATATTTCATCTTTGAATTAGATTACTTAGAAAATAGAAACAATCTTGTTCATTTATATAGGGCAGCATGTGTGAGTGTACACAATTCAGCTGATTAAATTTGAGAAGTTTCTCATAATTATCAGAAGTGCAAATATTTCTGTATCATTCACAGTTATACATGGTCATGCATGTGTATAACTAATTTTATTATAATTTTACTAACACAGTGAAACCTCATTGTATACCCCTGATTATCACATTTTCCTGACATAGTACATCCACTTTTGGATTGTGCACTCCCAATTGCATTAAATGCATGTCAAAATGACACATTTCTACATTCTCCCTCCCTGCTTAGTGTGTTCAAATTTGGTGGTATTGGTACTGTTTGGCCACTGCAGCTTTTGTTGCCAGGAGTCCTGTAAGTGGGTAGGATTAGGACATTTGCAGATGCATGATGAGGAAATGTGTGGGTAGACAGTGCTATTCATTGCCAGCAACTCTGTGACCCATACAGATCATTTTCTACAGTAGAAATAAGGGGCAGAAGTAGCTCATGTAGCTTGGCAGTAGCTCTGATGATTTCCAACTTCTACCAAGAGGTACTGACTGCAGGCAGGGGATAAGTTGTAGTGTCAAAACAATAAATCAAATATTTATTACTGTGTAAGCCAGTTGCTGGTGTTCTTCATTTGTGTTTAGCATTTGACTGACTCTCAGTTCATGATTTTTTTTAATGTCAAATGGGGTTGATACATCATGGACAAAAAGAAACAGTAAACAAATGAAGAAAGTGGAACATTATTCAGGAAGAGGACAAAGTTCTCACATGAAGGACGTTGATATTTCATGAAAGCTAAATAGTCTTCCATCAATATTAAACACAACACAATCAAATGAAAAAGAAATGAAACATTTGTTGAATTGAAGATTTGTTACAAACTTTTAACTTAATTCCAGTAGTTGAATTTCCATCCTGAGTGACAGATGGGTGTATAAGCCTTATTAACAATATCTTCATTGATAATTGTAGTTGTATTACTAGTACTATAAACATGGCCCCCTCAAGGGTAGGGCTGGGTGAACCCCTGGGCAGAGGGCCCAGACCTGAAGGGGGTAGGGTCCTGTCATATGCAACTTACTTTTTTAATTATTACAGTTTAATAGAAACTAGAAAACACATTTTGCATATTTTTATGCATTCAATGTAATTTTAGAAGATTCTGCAGCTAATTATAGCCCAAATTTAAAACAGATAGTTACAATAAACCATTTATCATAAACATTTAGTAAAACTGCTTCTGGTTATTATTGTCATTGTATGTGTTGTGTGAACTTACATGCACGTTAGCATAGTAAGGACCACAGCCCCTCCCTCTCCCTCCTCCCCACTTCCCAATCTCCCTTCCTCCTTTGGCTCCTTTTTATCTAGCCATTTCCCTCTTCCTCGTTACCCTAAAATCAGATGCAATACATTGCTCACTAGTTGTATTCCATCTGCCCGTGTGACAAGGATTGACTTCTGTCGTTTTTTACTCCTTCTACTGAAAGTGATAACCATATAAATGTGCTTTGTTTTGCTATGATTTTGTATACATTAAAATATTCTTGAACAAGTTAAGGCACAAGCAACCTTTTCTAATAACCCTATTTGAGAAATGAAGAAATATATTTTAAATGATTAATGGAAAATCTCATATTAAGATGTGAAACAAATACTAACAAAGAGATATAGAGGCTGGACAGTACTTACCTCAGCTCAGTACAACCGATAGATTCTGAAAACAGAACAGAAAATTTACATTCCTAGCTTTCGGAACTTTGTCCCTTCATCAGGGAGGAGAGATGGGAAAAGGGAAGAAGGGAAAGTGGATTCAGTTAGTCACAACCCAGGTTATGAAGCAACAGGGAAAGGTAAACACGGAGGGTAGCAAGGATGGAGGCATGGTTGTCAGACGGAAGCCAAATATATTCTACTGTTAAGTACTGTGCCAGCTTCAAACCAAAGAGGACACATACAGAAGTAAAGATGTATATAGTATAAAGATAAACACAACTATGTAGGATGGAAAGATGCGTGAATGGCTAAAGAGGGGAGGGAAAAAGTAAAAGACTGAAAAGTAAATGGGAGTGAGGTTGGTTAACGTAGGTTCAGTCCAGGGGGATGGCGGGATGAAAGGATGTGTTGGTGTGCAAGTTCCCATCTCCGCAGTTCCGAGGGACTGTTGTTGGGTGGGAGAAGCCAAATGGCACATACGTTGTAGCAGGTTCCTAGGTCCCTAGAATTATTCTGAATGGCATGCTCTGATACTGGGTATTGGACATCTCCTAGGCAGACGGTTTGTCTGTGCCTGTTCATGCGCTCAGCCAGTTCAGTTGTCGTCATACCAATGTAAAAGGCTGTGCAGTGCAGGCATGTCAGCTGATAAATGACATGTGTTGTTTCACATGTGGCCCTGCCTTGAATTGTGTATGTTTCACCAGTAGCGGGACTGGAGTAGGTGGTTGTGGGGGGATGCATGGGGCAGATTTTCCATCGGGGTCAGTTACAGGGGTAGGAACCACTGGGTAGAGAAGGTGGTCTGGGAATATTGTAGGGTTTGACAAGGATGTTACGGAGGTTACGGGGGGCAATGAATAGCAACTCTGGGTGGTATGGGGAGAATATTGTCAAGGGATGATCTCATTTTAGGGCTTGACTTGAGAAAGTCATATCCCTGTCAGAGTAATTTGTTGATGTATTCAAGTCCAGGATAATATTGGGTGACAAGGGGGATGCTTCTGTGTGGTCTGGGGGTAGGAACATTGTTGTTGGATGGGGAGGAATGTATTGTTCAGGAGATCTGTTTGTGGACATCCTTTCTACCCTCCGTGTTTACCTTTCCCTGTTGCTTCATAACCTGGGTTGTGACTAACTGAATCCACTTTCCCTTCTTCCCTTTTTTCCCCTCTCTCCTCCCTGATGAAGGAACAAAGTTCCGAAAGCTAGGAATGTAAGTTTTCTGTTCTGTTTTGTGAATCTATCGGCTGTACTGAGCTGAGGCAAGTACTGGCCAGCCCCTCTATCAATGTTAGAAATATATTTTAGCTGAACTGTATTATTTCACTTCAGATTACATAATACAACAACAAGTTAAGATGTTGAGTTATAAACATAAATCTGGAGCTTTAAAAAGAAAGCTGCAAAAAGAGAAATTAGGAAAAATAGCTGATAGCTGAAGGTCGTCAGACTACTATAAATTTTGGAAGTGTCATGAAAAAGGAGAGCCTCATGATAAACCAGAACTTACAACAGCCCCAGATAGCCAACCTTGGCGCTCTGTTCTTCAGTCAGTTTCTGACCAAAAATATGTAAAACAAGTTACACAAGAACAAGATTCTTTGCCTTAGATTAGATTAGATTAGATTAGATTAGATTAATACTTGTTCCATAGATCATGAATACGACACTTCGTAATGATGTGGAACGTGTCAGGTTAATAAAAGATGTCTGTACAAGAAATTACATTACACAAAATATTGCATGACACAAATGATTAAGTTTTTCTTTTTTTTTTTTTTTTTTACTTACTTTATATCTAAAAATTCAGCCAATGAGTAGAAGGAGTTGTCATCTAGAAATTCTTTTAATTTATTTTTAAATGTTAGTTGGCTATCTGTCAGGCTTTTGATGCTGTTTGGTAGGTGCCCAAAGACTTTTGTGGCAGCATAATTTACCCCTTTCTGTGCCAAAGTCAGATTTAACCCTGCATAGTGAAGATCATCCTTTCTCCTGGTGTTATAGGTATGCACACTGCTATTACTTTTGAATTGGGTTGGATTATTATCAACAAATTTCATAAGGGAATATATATACTGTGAGGTTACTGTGAGGATCCCTAGATCCTTAAATAGATGTCTGCAGGATGACCGTGGGTGGGCTCCAGCAATTATTCTGATTACACGTTTTTGTGCAATGAATACTTTTCTACTCAACGATGAATTACCCCAGAATATGATGCCATACGAAAGCAGTGAATGAAAGTAGGCATAGTAAGCTAATTTACTGAGATTCTTATCACCAAAATTTGCAATAACCCTAATAGCATACGTAGCTGAACTCAGACGTTTCAGCAGACCATCAATGTGTTGCTTCCAGTTTAACCTCTCATCAATGGACACACCTAAAAATTTTGAAAATTCTACCTTAGCTACAGACTTCTGTTCAAATTCTATATTTATTACTGGAGTTTTGCCATTTACTGTACGGAACTGTATATACTGTGTTTTATCAAAATTTAAAGAGAGTCCGTTTGCTGAGAACCACTTAATAATTTTGTGAAGAACATCATTTACAATTACATCACTTAGTTCTTGGTTTTTGGATGTTATTACTATACTTGTATCATCAGCAAAAAGAACTAACTTTGCATCTTCATCAATGTGGAATGGTAAGTCATTAATGTATATCAAGAACAGTAAAGGACCTAAGACCGAACCCTGTGGGACCCCGTGCTTGATAGCACCCCAGTTTGAGGAATCAGCTGTTTTAACATTACACGAACCACTTATTTCAACTTTCTGCATTCTTCCAGTTAAGTATGAATTAAACCATTTGTGCACTGCCCCACTCAAACCATAATGATTTAGCTTATCTAAAAGAATTCCATGATTTACACAATCAAACAGCTAATTGAAGCAGAGGCAATAAAAAAGATAGAGAGTCGCTTAGAGTATGTCAAGAAAGTAATTAAAAATGTGCTAATGTAGCTCATAGAATTAATACATATGATAGCAACAGTTGTATTTTGCATGATCCTGGCACTTGGTCTCCTGGTGATGAACTACAACAGGATTAGCACCATCTTACACTGGTTGCGCAGTTTTTCATGCCACATGAAAATCTTTCACCATCTACCTTTTAGGGAAATGTTTTCACGACACATCGCTTTATAAGAAATACATGACCACTAAAAGAACAAGTAAAAAATTTGCACATGAATGTTTAATCTGGTTGGAGTCATAAAACAGTATTTAAAAAAAATATTTTATGTTATTTATGTATTTTTTTACCTTGTTGCATTTTTAAATCTAATTGGAGTAAATTTTGAATAAGAGGGTGTTATCCACAAAAAATACCCTGAAAAACTTTACAGGCTGTTACATATGCATGGAAGAAAGGCTCTGAGAATCTACCAGATGTACTGGTATGAAATGTGCATTTTTTTTTAATTTTTTTGTGAAAATGAAACACTAATTTTGAATTTAAAAGTAAAAGCATTTTATCCAAAGTACTGACCATTGTTTTTTATTCATTTTGACCATCTTTCTGGCAATTTGTGGACACTACACCAATAGAAATGTTCGTCTTTTGAAGCAAATCAATTAGACACCCAATTTTCGACTTCTTCGTAGGAATCGAAGTGTTCCGCAGCCAATGCGTGTCCCATTGATGAAACAAAATGGTAGTCAGAAGGGGCCAAGTCTGGTGAATATGGCGCGGGTGAGGTAGCAGCTCCCAGCCAAGTGTTTTGATTGTATCCTGTACCAGTTTTGCTTTGTGTGCAGGTACATTGTAGTGTAAAAAAATTACTTTGCCATGTCTTATGGCCCATTCTGGTCTTTTTTCGATCAATGCATAGGTCAAATTGATCATCTGTTTTCTGTAGCGATTAGTATTCACAGTTTCATCGGGTTTTAGAAGCTCATGATACACCACACCTTTCTGATCCCACCAAACACACAGAATTGCCTTCTTGCTGAATCGATCTGGTTTTGCAGTCAATGTTGATGGTTGTCCTGGATTAACCATGATTTTTCCCATTTAGGATTCTTAAAATAAATCCATTTTTCATCACCAGTAACAATTTGATGCAAAATTGATTTTCTTTCATATCTTTAAAGCAAAATTTGACAAGAGGTTTTTCGGTTTTCCATCTGTCTTTCATTCAATTCATGTAGTACCCATTTTCCACACTTTTGGATCTTTGCCATAGTTTTCAAACGCTCAAAAATTGTTTGTTGTGCAACATTTAGCATTGCTGCCATTTGATTCTGACTGAAAGTATCATCTTCATCCAATATTGCTTGCAATTCAGCATCTTTGAACTTTTTTGGTGATCTTCCACGTTCTTCATTTCTTACATCAAAATCATTATTTCTGAATTGTTGAAACTATCTTTTGCAAGAGGCAAAAATTAAGGAAAATGACAAATATATTATGAAGTCATCCAATAAAACTAAGTCCATTTGGAAAGCTGTGCAGGACCTTACAGGGAAGAAGACAACTCACAAAAATATTGTGATATCACATGATGGCAAATGTCACTGACCCTAGGGCAGTTGCAAACAGATTCAATTCTTATTATGCAATTGTTGCTGGAAAATTAGTGAAGGAAAAATTTGGAACTCCACCTAATATAACATGTAAAGAACTTTTATATATGGAAATAAATAATATATCCATGTTCCTCAGTCCAGTAAGCCAAACAGAGCTCCTAAATACCATTAATTCACATAAGAGTTAGTATTCAACTGGTATTGATGATATTCCAGATTATATTATAAAAATAACAGCAAGACAAATACTTTCGCCTTCATTGGTCATATGCAATTCATCCTTATCATGTGGTGTCTTCCCTCAGTAACTGAAAATGGCAAAAGTAATACCCATATATAAAAAAGGTGATCATCAATGTATGGGTAACTATAGGCCTGTGTCTCTATTGTCAGGGTTTTCGAAAATTATTGAAAAAGTGTTCCTTTCAAAACTAATTACATGCTTCGACATGAATAATATTATTTCTGGATGTCAACATGCTTCAGACCACAGCGATCAATTGAAACAGCCACTTTCAGTCTGATAAACCATGTTTTAAATGCAGTGGACAACCACAGAAATATCTCAGGTTTATTCTTGGACCTAACAGAAGCTTTTGATGTGGTTGATCATTCTATACTCCTGAGGAAGCTTGAATGGTATGGGGTAAGAGGTGTGCCAAATCAGTGGATCGAATCATATTTGGAATATCGCTCTCAGGTAACTGAAATTAAGTACACGGAAGGAAATGAACTCCAGGTACACCTTTCAGAACCATGTGGACTAAGACAAGGTGTTCCACAGAACTCCATTTTAGGTCCCTTTCTTTTTTTGGTCTACATTAATGATTTCTCATCACACGTTAGGGATTCTGTACCAGTACTGTTTGCAGATGACACCTGTCTACTGATTGAAGGGAATAAAGAAGAAAATCTTACTGCATCTGCAAAAGATATTACAAAAAGAGTGTCTGAATGGTTTACCAGAAACAGGCTAATAGTTAATCCCCAAAAAATGGTACTCATGAATTTCCACACTGATCAAAATAAAAATCTGGCACAACCTGTAATATGTATAGATAACCAAAACATTAGTGTTGTCAATGAAACTAAATTTCTTGGGATTCATATACAGGAGAATCTTAAATGGAGCACTCATATCACATCCCTAAATTCAAAAGTAGAAAAAATGAGCTATGTAATAAGAATTCTCTGCAACAATACTAGTGTAGAAACAGTGAGGGCTGTATAATTTGCTCGTATACATTCAATACTGAAGTACAGTATCATTTTCTGGGTAAATGTACACCAGGCCATAACAGTTTTCAGGAAACAAAAGGCTATTATAAGAATAATGAAACTAGTGAGCAGCAGAAAACCATGCAAACCTTTCTTTAAAGATCTAAAGATCCTACCCCTTCCCTGCATTTATATACTGGAAGTAGTCATGCATGTCAAGAAAAGCATACTGAGAAAAGAAAACCTTTTTCCTCAAAACAAAAGTGTCCATGACTACAGTACCAGGTCAGACAGTGGCATACATGTTGATCATTGTAACACAACATTATGCCAAAAAGGTGCATATAATGCTGGAACAAAACTTTAAAACAGATTACCAAGACATATAAAATCTCTTCCTGAACTACAAAGCCTTAAAAAGTCTGTGACAGCCTACATTCTGAAAAATTGCCTCTATTCAATCTCACAGTATCTTATGCAAGAAAAAATGTAATTTGTATCTTTAATTGTAGAAATAAGTTATAAATATACAGTATTTCAGAAATTTGTAATTATTAACTGTATAGATCCAATTTGTTATAAAAATTTAAATCATGTATGTTTGATGTTTGAAAAACCAATAGCTAAAAAAAGGTTTCTGTCCAATGTCCTGTGTACAACATATGTACTGAAAAATAGATTTATATGGACAAATAAGTAAATAAAATAAACACGTTGCTTCTGATAGAGTATGATCACCATATGCCTCAACAAGCAATTGATGCAACTCTGCAGCAATTTGTTTCAAATGAAAACAAAAAATTAATGCTTTTCGCAAATCATCACTTTCTGGTACAAAATTCGAGTCGACATTGTTAACACGGTGAAATCATATGATGATGTTTGTTCCATGACTTGATGTATACTAAATATATTTGACAGGTGTCATACCAACCAAACAAAAAAAAAAAAAAAAAAAATAAGGCTCGTTCACAAGAAATGTCTCCTATTGACACATTTTTATCTTAACACTCATTTCATACCGGTACACCTGGTAAATCACTACTTATAATGGAAAACTGTGAAGCAGCAAGACGGAAAGCTATAATACAAAAATTCTGAACACAATTTTATTCTCAAGTAGTAGAAGTTTCGCTTTCCAAATGGCAAATATTCAGATTGGTGATGTTCACAACTGAATTCTTTTGGCAAATATTGGAACTGATTGAAAAATATCACAAAGTAAAACGTGACTATCTGACCAAAGTAAAAGTATGTTAGGTCAAGCTCACTATCTATTACTTACCAAGTGGGAAAGCGCCGGCAGACAGGCACATGAACAAAACACACAAACACACACACAGAATTGCTAGCTTTCGCAACCGATGGTTGCTTCTTCAGGAAGGAGAGGGAAAGACGAAAGGATGTGGGTTTTAAGGGAGAGGGTAAGAAGTCATTCCAATCCCGGGAGCGGAAAGACTTCCCTTAGGGGAAAAAAAGGACAGATGTACACTCGCGCACACACACACACACACACACACACACACACACACACACACACACACACACACACACACACACACACACACACACATACACAGACACAAGCAGACATATTTAAATTCACATTTAAGTGCTTGGCAGAGGGTTCATCGAACCACAATCATACTATCTCTCTACTATTCCACTCCTAAACCTTTCTGTTCGAGCTCTGATTTCTCTTATTTTATTTTGATGATCATTCCTACCTATGAAGGTTGGGCTCAACAAAATATTTTCGCATTCGGAAGAGAAAGTTGGTGACTGAAATTTCGTAAAAAGGTCTCGGCGCGACGAAAAAGTCTATGCTGTAATGACTTCCATCCCAACTCGTGTCTCATATCTGCCACACTCTCTCCCCTATAATGTGATAATACAAAAACAAGCTGCCCTTTTTTGCACCCTTTCGATGTCCTCCGTCAATCCCACCTGGTAAGGATCCCACACCGCGCAGCAATATTCTAACAGAGGACGAACGAGTGTAGTGTAAGCTGTCTCTTTAGTGGACTTGTTGCATCTTCTAAGTGTCCTACCAATGAAACGCAACCTTTGGCTCGCCTTCCCGACAATATTATCTATGTGGTCCTTCCAACTGAAGTTGTTCGTAATTTTAACACCCAGGTACTTAGTTGAATTGACAGCCTTGAGAATTGTACTATTTATCGAGTAATCAAATTCCAACGGATTTCTTTTGCAACTCATGTGGATCATCTCACACTTTTCGTTATTTAGCGTCAACTGCCACCTGACACACCATACAGCAATCTTTTCTAAATCGATTTGCAACTGATACTGGTCTTCGGATGACCTTACTAGACAGTAAATTACAGCATCATCTGCGAACAGTCTAAGAGAACTGCTCAGATTGTCACCCAGGTCATTTATATAGATCAGGAACAGTAGAGGTCCCAGGACGCTTCCCTGGGGAACACCTGATATCACTTCAGTTTTACTCTGTATTTGATAATATCTCCACAAGAGTACTGAAAAATTGTCATAATGTTACTTGTGTTATACTTTCTCGTGGATTTAAAGAATCCCTTCCACAAGATATTGTCTGAAACAAACTGGAGTGTATAGTTTTGAAAGCACTATTCAAGGATGGGGATAAAGCCGATACTCCCTTTCAACATGTTTTTCTAAAGTTCTGGAGAAACTGATGCATAGGAGAATTGTTGAACACGTGAACATTGACAAGGCACTTACTCATTGCAAATTTTGTTACCAAACAGATCTATTAACTGATGATGCTATATTTTCCTTTACCAATAATGTTTTAGAGGCATTTACAGTAGACTGTCTTCAATTGGCATATTCTATTATTTAACCAAGGCTTTTAGCTGTGTGAACTATGAGATCCTCCTTATGAAATCAGTGTTCTGTGGCATAAGTGACATAAGAGGAGTGTGGTTTAGATCATACCTAACTGATAGAAAACAGAGGATAATACTTAATCATGGTGATGGTACAATAGCTTCCATCTGACTGGGGAACAGTAAGTACAGGATTGTTCAAACAAAAATTTTAAAATTTACATCAGTAAGTACAGGAGTCTTTTCACGGTCATTGTGAAGTTTTTAATGCAAACATTTCTCCATTGTAGTTTAGGAATGACACACTGCACATGTAATATTTGTTATTACCACTTTCTAAATGAATACTATAGCCTACATTATCACTGAAATTTTTTATGCTCAGTTTAATGATGTACTTTAATTTTAGCAATTTTATAACTTACCATGTGAAATAACTGCAATGTATTATTTTATTGTTTTATACTTCAGTTTCAATATACTAAATTTTGTTCCTGTTCAAATGTCTTACAGTTTGTAATTATTAGCATACATAGTGACTGTAATTACCACATTGAAAATCTAGAAAGGGGATAATTGAAAAGCAGATGCTAATCATTTTAATTTAAACTCCAATGTTCAAAATTTCCTTTCAAAGGTTAGCCTGTAATGGTTGGACTGAATCAACTGTTTGCTACATTAAGGTGGTAAATAATTATCTTCAACAGCAAACTGCTGACATCAATCAACAAATAACTATCATAAACAGCAAGTTAAAAAGTGAATTGATTCTCTTAAATTCTAATTAAATTAGGCGGAGACTCAAATAAGAAAGAATTTATAAGAATGTTGAGAAATATTAGAAAAATCATGAAAGGAACTCATTGGGATGTTAATTCAGTATTCAGTATTCAGTTTATTTACCATTGACCACTTAACAGCGAAATAGGTATGAACATTAAATATACAATTAACAATAACTTTACAGCAAATTGTTTACAATTTAATTCCTTTTCTTTTAGTAATATTCTTATATACTAATGTCAATGATTATTTCAAAATATTCTGTCATCTTATAAAATGGGTGATTGAGTAACCAGTCATAACCCTTACGTTTGAAAATATTACTGGTCAGTGACCGAACAGATGCTGGAAGTTTGTTGAAGAGTTTTAAACTCATTATTTTGTGTGAGTTTGCAGTCTCTGTGAGCCTGTGTCTTGGTATGTTGAAGTCCAGTTTGCCTCTGGTGTTGTGGGGATGTATGTTCTCTCTGGTCTCGAACTCATTTAAGTTGATTTTGACATGAAGCAGTGCGGTGTAGATGTATAGATTCACAACAGTTAATATCATGTGCTTGATAAAGAGCATACATAGTGACTGTAATTGCCACCTTGAAAATCGAGAAAGGGAATTATTGAAAAGCAGATGCTAATCATTTTAATTTAAACTCTAATGTTCAGTGTTCAGTGTTCCTTGGGCTTAACTTTGCTCATTATTCTGATTACTTTTTTTTGAATTTTCAGAATTTCACTGACAAAGCAAGAATGTCCCCATAACAATATGCCGTACGAAATGTGTGACTGAAAGAGGCCAAAATATACCACCTTTAGATACTCATCAGTGACTACATCTGTCAGTCTCCAGATGAGATAACACACTCTTGCTATTCTCTTGCAGATATGGCTCATGTGTTCCTCCCAGTTTAATTTTGAATCAATGTGGAATCCTAACAATTTTATTTATTTACTTTCAACAGCTGTAGTTAAACCCAGAATTAGTCCTTGTGTTTTATCAGGATTACACAGGAGTTCATTAGAAGAAAACCAATCCATTACTAGTTCTAGTTTTTCCTGTGTTGCCTGATGCAGTTCTGTTGTGTCATGGTGTGTATTGAGCAATGTTGTATCATCTGCATAACACACAATTGAATTTGCTCCTACCTGGTAAGGTAAGTCATTAATTGCAATGATAAACAGAAAAGGACCTTGGACTGAGCCCTGAGGCACTCCAGTCCGAACTTCCTTCAGTGAGGAGCATCTATTTTTAATTGATACAAACCGTCTCCTGTTACTTAAGTATGATTCGATTACATCCGAAGATGGTTTGTGTATGCCATAAAATTCCAGTTTTGCAAGTAGGGTGTTAGATGGTATACAGTCAAAGGCTTTGCTAAGATCACGAAGTATGACTGATACTAGATCCTTATTTTCGAATGCAGTTAACACCTGGTGAACAACTTCAGTGACAGCAGTAGTGGTATTTTTACCATGTTGATATGCAAATTGTCTGTTGGAGAGGAGATCATGCTTATCAAAATAGTTATTTAGTTGACTGTACATTACATTTTCAAAAACTTTAGAGAAAATTGGGACAATAGAAACTGGTCGATAGTTTTGGGACAGATGCTTATCTCTCTTTTTAAAGACTGGTAGCACTTTAGCCATTTTGAGTGCATCTGGGAAAACTCCAGATTCTAAACACATATTAAAAATGAAAGAAAGAGATTGACAGATAAGGTGTATTATTTTTTTCATTACATAGTTAGAAAATCAATAACAGTCCATACTTTTGGAATTGGTGAACCTTGCCGCAGCTTTTACAATATCCTCTGGCGTGACAACATTCCAGTGGAAAGTATACATCCTATGGGGCACAGCACCAAGATGATCTAGTGCACAAGTGCCATTTTGCTTGATTTTGTTTTTCAGCTCACTCACTGAGGTTAGGAAGTAATTATTTACTTCTTCTGGGACCAGCGTTGCATCTTGTGTATGTATTTGTGAATTATATTGGTTGATGATATCCCATGCTGCTTTACATTTGTTGGGAGCACTTTCAATGTAATGTTCACATGCTTGTTATTTGTGAAAAGAGGATGAAGTATGTAATGTAGATATGACAGAACTATCCAAGCTCAAACCAGAAGTTGAAGTTTTAAAACTTAAATCAGATGAAGATCATGTGCTTGTTCAGGTGGAAGATAAAATCAATGAAAAAAAGGTGAGTTTGTGATAGTAAAGGGTGACTGTTGAGAGCATAAACAGTCACTCGTTATAACAGTAGTTGGTGTACACGAACAATGCACGGATCTGGTCACTAAACGTGAATACATGCAGCAACCTGCATTAAACAAACACATATTAGAAGAAAAAATCAGTAATGCTGTATAAGAGAAATATCATGGTATGCTGGGTGCAGTGCTAAACTTGACTGTTGGTACCAGTATTGATGCATGTAAGTTTCATGAGTTTACATTGACTCAAGGTTTGCATTCCACTGTTTCCATGCACAATTTCAAATATGCCTTTTCAACAGTGCAGTCCAGAAAACAAAAAATAGGTATCTGTGTGAGCAATTTGAAATACAGCAAAGACATGTGGGACACGATAACAGCTGATAAGCGTCATTACTCCACCAAATTTCACGTCTTTTTCGATTAATTTTGTTATTCTGACAATAGTAGGCAGTCAAATTAAAATTATTGTCACCGCCACTGTAACATAAATTTGAGAAATTTTGCAGAGGTATTTGGAGCATAATATATATTTTGATGAGCCTGACAAAGACATAGAAGTAATAGAGATTCTTATACAGTGATTACCATTGAGTGCTCATGAGAGATTAGTCCTCATAAGATACAAAGCCACAGAGAATGTATGCTTCATTGTTGATCACATTGAAGCTTTTGACATCAAAAGGCAGTGGCATTGGAACAATCATTCTGTCATACAAAACTGAGATAATGAAGCATCAGTATAGAAGCATAGTAATGGATGGATATTTGGGGTACTGAATCAGTGGAATGATCAGAACAAACCAAGAAGGTCTTATGACTGCAGGCAAAAATATTAAAGACAACAGTGATATTGTTATGAATTCCAGAGGAAAAACAGTCATGAGACTTCTGATTAATTACCACAATGTAGAAGAAATGATGAAATGGCTCGATTTTGGGATTCACAGGGAAACTGATTTTAGTTTTGGATGTGACCCACTCTGAAGCTCAATGTGCTGATATGGTGCCAACGGTGCCATCTATAGCAGTACAAACAACTCACACAAGCAATGGATGTGACATTATGGAGGACATATTAAGTGAAGATGAGCTATGTACTAAGGATACTGTTAAACCAATTATTTTAGCAGAAGTATGCAATGCTGATTACATTTTATTATTGACATGGATGTCACACTCAATCTCCCTACTGCTAGTTAACAAAGAACCATTCATCACTGGTACTCTCATGTGAGCAAAACAAACCAACCATATGTAATCCACCATATACTGAAAAAGCTATTGGCATTTATTTCTTTGTGAAAGGTTCCTGTTGAATTCTTAGGGCAATGGTTTCCACAGCAAGCTTTCACTCAAGGCTATTCTTCAAGAATAAAAATTCATTTGGTGTGTCCAGATTCTCTATTTAAGCTTCTGTACTACACTGTAAAGTGACAGTAACTAGTTAAAACCTAATACATCAATGATTTTAATGATTGGTCTGAGATTGGTAAATCTACTTTGAACAAAACATTTTCATTTTGTGGGTCATTTGGATATTATACACAAAGTTCAGATTGACAGACTTGCATTGTACTGCACATAATTGAATGTCATTTGTCTGTTCAGCCTTAGAAGTTGAAGACATCTGCGAAATTCGTAGTTAGTGAACACTTGCTAGACTTCCACGAATCTTGTGCTTTTCTGTACAGTATCCATTGAAATACTATTCTGATGCTTGTCAGTCTACATGGTAGCTTACCTTTTGAAGATGTTCAAGCTGTTCACTTTTTCTCTCCAAATAAATTGTAGCTTTTATCAAAGCACATAATCATTTGCATACATGTTTAGTTATACTACTAATTAAAAACCTGAATGAATGACTTATCATGTTTATTCATTCTGATTTCATTGGTTATTCATTGTGATTTTTAGATTTACTAGCATACTAACCATTTCTCCTGTTCTTGCTGAGACAAGATACGATGACACATTATTTTCCTGAACAAACATGTTGTGTCGATCAAGACGAACGCATCTTTGATGTTCTAAGTCACCTGAAAGAAAGTTAATTTATTATCATCATTAAGTAAAGGAAACATACATTGCTATACTTTGAAATTTTAAGATGTAGACTTACATTTATTTCCTAGTATGCAAATGAGTGGCTGATGTTCTTGAGCAGCACATATTCTTCTTACTGCCTCAAGCCAAGAATATAATCCCTCAAAACTAGGCATACTAGTGACATCATATACTGCATAAACAATCTGTGGAAGCAGTATTTTACATAATAGTATACAGAATTTTGTATTTAACAGTTTTTTTGGGTTACAGAAAGAACTTACATTAGCTCCAAGTACATATTTATCAAGCAAGTTGCCTGATAACACACGACCACCTATGTCCCAGATTTGTAATGAAATATCTTTTAAGCTACCAAGTGATGCTTTCTTTAGGAAAAAGTCTACTCCAGATGTCGGACAATACTGTCGCGAGAAATGATCATAGCAGTAGCGAGAAACTAAAGAAGTCTGAAACAAAGTACATACACACATTAGCCTTATGCAAACATTAAGAAATGGATTATTTCACATCATATAATCAAGTACACGGTCTGAAACTTAATAATGGAATGTGTCAAGCAACAGCAAAGAATACAAAATGTAAAATCAAGATAGCTTCAGCTGTCTAAATTTCCACTTGTTATTTTATTTGAGCAACCAGTTTCAGCACTATATTTCACCATTTTCAGGTCCCCTGACTGATATGTAGCAAGAATCCCACATCTGATCCAGTTAAAATATGGGTTAGCTTTCAGTGGTTAGTATCTGCAGATCTCTTCTTAACACAGAGATCCATTCGATCACCTTTTGGCGAGTAATGATTGAAGGGACTGCTGTGTTAAGAGGAAAACTTCAGATACCACTCACTGAATGCTGGCCCCTTTTTGACTGGGCCACAGGTGAGATCTTTCCTGATGTCAATCGGGGCCTGAAGATGGCATAAGGGAGTGCTGAAACTGGTTGTACAAATAAAAATAACAACTGGAAACTTAGACAGTTGAAGGTATTTTGATTCAACAATTTATACTGGACAGTCAAGATCCCACACAACCATGTGTATAAAGATGGGCCTACAGAGAAAAGAATGTGAGCTTCCACGGCCAGTGTCAGTTCGAATAAAATCGTTTTGAGAATTAGGCCATGTCATTACGAAATACTAAAAACAACTAAAACACCAGTGTTTCAACCACTTTTGCAGAGGTCTTCTTCAGCTTGAGTAACAGTCTGTTGTCCTCATGAAGACTACTGCAAAGACGGTTGAAATGTCATTGCTTTTGCTGTTTTTAATGTTTCATAATGATGCAACCTAATACCCAAAATGATTTTATTCAAACTACAAAGAATTTCTTAATGTCACTGCCAAAATGGAAAAGCTCTTGCTTCAGAAGCTAAGCCTAAAAAAGGAAACATAAGCCGATTGTCTGTCAAGATGAAGTCTAATTTATTCAAACAGCAGATCAGACTGTAGAAGTGGAAATTTTACAAAGCACATGAGATTCAACTTATTGTTAGATATTGTTTGCAAGAAGGGAAATGATTCTTTCATAAAACAATTGATTGATGGTTTTTTGGTTTCCTAACAGAGACCAGGCACATAGTAGGAAACACATGTCCTATTGTAACCAAAAGGTGATGTATTAATGTTACACATAAGCCCCATGTTAGCAACAAATGGTACACTCCACACCAATAAAAATTAGGATAATACTAAATACTCCAAAGAATAGGCCTCATGAAAGTGATTTTGACAAGGAAAAGTAAAGCAATGTGACAAAAACTACAGATTTTAAATCAAAATTGCTAAGTGCAATACTAATGATGAGTTTATTTTAAACTGTAAAGCAGTCTAAAATGTCATTAAAAATGAAATTAATAATTTCAAAAAAGAAAACAGTGTCAATATTAAGTGTGAAACTCTCCATGCATATTTTGCAAACACTCCACTCACTAATACTACTTCAGATGCAGAAGTTCTGCTCACTTATGCTAGACAGAGAGAAAGCTAGAAATTAACTTGGGGATCAATATCTTTAAATGACATTTACAAGTTGATTAATAATCTTAGCAATTCCAAAACAGAAGAGAATTTTGAACTTAGTAATTTAATCACAAAGTGTATTTTAAGCAAAATCAACATCCCAATTCTGGTTTCTGTACAAATTGTAAATGGCCATTCGCTCCCTGTGTTTAATCCCCTGCCACCTTCAGAATTTGAAAGAGAGTATTCCACTCAACATTGTCAAAACTTTCTCTAAGTCTACAAATGCTATAAATGTAGATTTGCCTTTCCACAGCCTATCTTCTATGAGATATAAGGTCAGCATTGCCTTGCATGTTCCTACATTTCTCTGGAATCCAAACTGGTCTTCGCCCGAGGTTGGCTTCTAACAGTTTTTCCATTCTTCTGTTAAGAATTCATGTTAGCATTTTGCTACCATGACTTGTTTTGACTTAGGTCTTATTATATATGAGTCAGTTTTGGACAAAGGTCTTAATTTTGCACCTACACCAAGTGCAGTAACTCTCATAATTTTTGTAAGTGGTGTTGAACAAGCTGTACGTCACCTTCCTATGGATGCTGCTGAAGAAATAAGAAGGGAAACTAGTCGGGTTCTTCTGAAAGCTCCTCCTCAGCACAGTAATATAACCGCTGAAGAAAGGGCTGCACTACGGAACCTTCAAGAAGATCTGGAAATAGTGGTGCTGAAGGCTGATAAAAGTAATTCTACCACTTTGTTACCTCATTGATTGTATTTGGAGAAGATATATATTCTACTTAGTGATACTATGTATCGGAGAATTGATCAAGACCCAACAGCATGTGTGCAATGGAAGATGTGTGCACTTTTGAACTCTTCCTCGTTAGCTCTTGAGACCATCAACCAGTTAAGACCACATGGTAGCGTACCATCGAGACTGTATGGTCTTCCTAAAGTGCATAAAGAAGATCTGCCGTTATGGCCTATAATGAGTAATATTGATACTCCCACCTATGATTTAGCCAAACATCTAGTTTCTTTGCTGAGACCATTTGTTGCCAAATGTTCACATCCCATACGGACTGAACTGTACTGATTTTATCAACAGGCTAGGGGCTCTCCACTTAAGTAGTTTGGATCTTCTAGTGAGTTTTGATGTAGTTTCCCTTTTCACAAAAGAACCTCTTGCAGATTCCTTGATTCTAATTGGTCAACTGTTTGAATCGGACACCACTGTTTTGTTTTGACATGCTCTAGCGGTGTCGCCATCGGCAGCCCTCTGTCTCCTCTGGTGGCTAACCTTTTTATGGAGGATTTTGAGGAAAGAGCACTTGAATCAGTGGTCTGTAAACCAACTGTTTTTTTGGAGATATGTTGATGATAGTTTCAAAGTGTGTCCCCACAGAGAAGAAAAGTTAATGGAGTTTTTTCATCATCTTAACTCCATCCATGAGAATATCTGATTTACTATGGAACTAGAGAAAGATGTGTGCCTTCTATTCTTGGATGTTTTGGTTAAACAGAAGAGTGATGGCATGGTGGGGCGTTCTGTCTATCATAAGCCCACTCACACTGATTTGTATTTGCATACTTCAATTTGCTATCACCCATCCCAGACCATGAGTGTACTTAAAACCCTTGTGCACAAGGCACTTACAGTGTTGGGTGGAAAGAATTTGCCTAAGGAACTTGCACATCTGAGGACGGTGTTCAGAGACAATGGGTACTCGACCCTGCAAATTAACAGGGCCATCTCAACTAGAACCAGGAACCTGGAAGTGGATAAAGAGGAAAACACGCCAGCCAACTCCCTAGCTTTTCTTCCCTTTATTGGAAATATCTCCTTCAAGATAGTAAGGATGCTTAATAATTTTCATGTGAAAGTGGTTTTTCATCCACTTTCTAAGATTTCGGATTTGATGGGATTGGCGAAAGATGATTTGTTACTGTCGAAGGTGGGAATTTACAAAATACTGTGTCAATGTGGTATGCCCTATATAGGACAGCATACAGTGCAAGAGCGTGTGTTTTTGCTTTTAGGAAGCTTTAATTTTCGAGTACTAGTAACAGTGTTCCCTAGATTTTGTGTTTGTTTTGAATACAGTCCAGAGACAGTTAGTGCTTCTTTTCATTCTTTCCAACAAGAAGTGTCTAGTAACCACAGTTTAGTCAGCTATCATCCACCTTTGGTGAATTAGCAGTCTAGTTAAAAGTTGATTACTTAACTCTCTACAGTAAATTGTTGATTTCTTAGGATGGATAGGATGTGTGACTGCTGTGTACAGATGCAGGAGGAGCTGGCCACTGTTCATGAACAGCTGAGCATGCTAATGGCCGTGGTCAGACATCTTCAGGCTGCTGCCTCGGAGTGTAGCAGCAGTGGAGAGTCTGGTGCATTGCATGGTACACTCCAGGTGTTACATGCTTCACCAACAGTCTCTGCTGTCGAGACATCTTCGTGGGTACTGGGCGCGGTTGGACCACCTTCTCCCCAAGGGGAGTGGCGGGTTCAACGACGTTCACGTCGTATGAGGCAGAGGGTCAATGTGGAGGCTGGCCATGTGGCATCACCCGCTCTGCCTGTGAATGGACATGTGGCTGCTTCTTCAGCAAAGTCCGAGCAGGCACACGGGGGGAGGGGTTTATTAGTAATTGGGAGCTCCAATCTTAGGCGGGTGATGGAGCCCCTTAGGGAAATAGCAGAAAGGTTGGGGAAGAAGGCCAATGTTCACTCTGTCTGCTTCTCGGGATGGGGGTCTCATCCGAGATGTGGAGGAGGCCCTGCCGGCAGTGATAGAGACCAGTGGGTGCACCTGACTGCAAATTGTTGCTCATGTCAGCACCAATGACTCTTGCCGTCTGGGTTCGGAGGTGATCCTCAGTTCGTACAGGCAGCTGGCAGAGTTGGTGAAGGTGGAAAGCCTTGCTCACAGGGTGGAATCTGAGCTAACTATCCGTAGTGTTGTTCCCAGAACCGATAGCGGTCCTATGGTTAGGAGCCGAGTGGAAGGCTTAAACCAGAGGCTCAAACAATTCTGTGGGGATCTGGGATGCTATTTTCTTGACTCCACTATTGGATGAAGAAATGTAGGGTCCCCCTGAATAGATCAGACAAGCACAACATGCAGGAAGTGGCTACAAGGGTAGTGGAGTACGTGTGGAGTGCACGTGGGTTTTTGAGGTTAGAGAATTCCCTCTGTAGGCCCAACAAGATGCCACCTGAGACGCGACATGGTAGCAGTAGGCAAAACGCAACATGGAATGACAATATTAATGTGGTAATAGTAAACTGCAGAAGCGTCTATAAAAAGGTCCCAGAACTGCTCTCATCAAGAAACGGTCACAATGCCCACATAGTACTAGGGACGGAAAGTTGGCTGAAACCAGAGGTAAACAGTAACGAAATTCTAAATTCAGACTGGAATGTATACCACAGAGACAGGCTGGACAGTGAAGGGTGAGGCATGTTTATAGCGATAAAAAGTGCAATAGTATCAAGGAAATTGACAGAGATCCGAAATGTGAAATAATTTGGGTGAAGGTCAAGGTTAAAGCAGGCTCAAACATGGTAACTGGATGTCTCTATATGCTCCCTGGCTCAGCAGCTGTTGTGGCTGAGCACCTGAAGGATAATTTGGAAAATATTTCAAGTAGATTTCCCCACCATGTTATAGTTCTGGGTGGAGATTTTAATTTGCTGGATACAGACTGGGAGACTCAAATGTTTATAACGAATGGCAGGGACAAAGAATCCAGTGAAATTTTTTAAAGTGCATTATCTGAAAACTACCTTGAGCAGTTAAACAGAGAACCAACTTGTGGCAATAACATATTAGACCTTCTGGTGACAAACAGATCCGAACTACTTGGAACAATTAATGCAGAACAGGGAATCAGTGATCATAAAGCGGTTACAACATCAATAATTTCAGCCATAAATAGAAATTTAAAAAAAAAATAGGTTAGATTTTTCTGTTTAGCAAAAGTGACAAAAAGCAGATTTCAGAGTACTTGATGGCTCAACACAAATGTTTTATCTCAAGTACAGACAGTGTTGAGGATCAGTAGACAAAGTTCAAAACCATCGTACAATTTGCATTAGATATATACATGTATTCACTGAGGCTTTTTGTGGATGATGCTGTAGTATATCGAGAGGTTGTAACAAAGGAAAATTGTACTGTAATGCAAGAGGATCTGCAATGAATTGATGCATGTTGCAGGGAATGGCAATTGAATCTCAATGTAGACAAGTGAAATGTGCTGTGAATACATGGAAAGAAAGATGCTGTATCATTTAGCTACAATATAGCAGATCAGCAACTGGAAGCTGTTAATTCCATAAATTATCTGGGAGTAGGCATTAGGAGTGATTTGAAATAGAATGACCAAATAAAATTAATCGTGGGTAAAGCAGATGCCAGACTGAAATTAATTGGAAGAATCCTAAGGAAATGCAGTCCGAAAGCAAAGGAAGTAGGTTACAGTAAACATGTTCGCACACTGCTTGAATACTGCTCACTGGTGTGGGATCCGTACCAGATAGGGTTGATAGAAGAGATAGAGAAGATCCAATGGAGAGCAACGTGCTTTGTTACAGGATCATTTAGTAATCACAAATGTGTCACAGAGGTGATAGATAAACTCCAGTGGAAGACTCTGCAAGAGAGATGCTCAGTAGCTCGGTACAGGCTTTTGTTGAAGTTTCGAGAACATACCTTCACTGAGGAGTCAAGAAGAATATTGCTCCCTTCTACGTATATCTCACGAAGAGACCATGAGGATAAAATCAGAGAGACTAGAGTCCACACAGAGGCATACCAATAATCGTTCTTTCCATGAACAATACGAGACTGGAATAGAAGGGAGAACCAATACAGGTACTCAAGGTACCCTCCACCACACACTGTCAGGTGGCTTGCAGAGTGTGGATGTAGATGGATATGTAGATGTAGAAGGATTACTATTCAAGTGATAGTCACATTCCAGTCAGGGCTGCCACCAGTAGTGGTCACGTCTACATGAGGTGTGCTTGCTTGTGTGTATGTGTGTGTGTTTTCTTTGGTGGAGAAGGCTTTGGCCTCAAGCTATTAATGTGGAACAGTCTTTTTGTTGGAGCTGTCTGCAACTCAGCAGGTCATCTTTATGGTGAGTCGCACTCTATTGTTTCCTGTTATTGTGAAATGTCTCAATAGGCCACAATCCTACACGCTACTGCTATCGGATTATTAGACGTGCTGGTCGATGTTTCTCCTTCATCCATAGGGCGTAACCCCATCCTTTAAAAAAATAAACAAAAAGAAACATAATTTTTTCTTACATACAGAATGTAAGTGGTGTTATTCCTATTATTTTGTACTGTCACACAGAAATGATAATCATTTGTACAGTCAACCATGTAATACAAGAGGCAGAATGTAGGTATGAGCCCCATAATAAGTAATTTTTCTAGCCTTGATGTTCAAACGACACTTATCAGCAATAAAGCACCCCATTCAATCAGATTTAACAAGAATAAAACATACAATTTCACAGAACTATAATCGCTGATTCATTTACAGTATTCAGAGCATTTAAAATTTAATTCTTTTCTAAAAATATTCTCACAACCTGGTGAACGCAACATTTCTTTACAGTGGGTTAGGAACAATTACAGTGGAAGTTGAGAGAAAGAGTTGTAAACATCTGGGATCAAAATCTGTTGTCCCATGAAGAGAGAACTTTCTTTAATGCAGAATAAAACATCACAGCAGCACTGCAAGCATTATTGGGAAATTCTGTACTGTATCATAAAAATAGTGGAAATCATATACCATGCATAAAAATCTCAAAATTCCACAAATCGAGTATTACTACTCATGAAATACATAAACTTGAAATGAATACACTTGAAATGAATAAACGTGGAAAGCTAAATGATATCCAACTCTCTGGTGACATTAGCAGTGAGACAGATACCATAAAATTAAAATAATTGCCTACTAAATTTAATGAGTTCTTCCTAATACCAGCCAAAAACACAAGGACAAAAAGGGACTATCAAATGCAGACCATTAGATAGGCTTTGCACACATTGCCAACAGATGTCAGTTTCACATCATCTTTACACAGATAATGAAATCACCACATCTCTGGCTATTAGTATCTCTTCTGGTTATGGTAGTATTTTATCTAAAGTTCTAAAATCCTATTATGACATGGTACCACACCCTTTGTAACCATTTGATGGGTCAAGGTGCATTTCCTGAAAGACTGCAATATGCTGTAGTAACCCCCACTAATGAAATTGAGATAAGCAAATGATCTTCAATTATAGACTCACTCTCTGTTTTTCATGTTCTCAAAATTTTTGAGAAGTTAGCTTACAATAGAATATTGAGCTACCTTTTCGAGGATACCACTGTAACAGCATCTCAGTTTGGCTTCTACAACGGATTCTCTACTGAGAAATCAATATAATTGTGATCTCACAAAGTCATTTTTGCTAGAACTGAACAAGAACAATCAACATTTTGGCATTTTCTGTGCAAATGCATAAATCATAAGATTCTACTACATAAACCAGAATGGTATAGCATGAACAGTCTCTCTCCTAATGACAAAAAACAGAGGGACATGTTAGTGAATGGTATGACCTGACTAAGATTATGTTTTAGTTGGGAAACATAAAATATGATGTCCTCCAAGATTAAGCACTTGAATCTATCCTTCTCATAATTTTACCAGATGTGACCAGGGAAATACTGGAACAGGCTTACAGCTGGTAACAGTGATCTGCTGAACCATTAATCTTATAAAAACTCATATTATGAATTTCAAATGAATGATAACTTACAAACATTAGAAGCTGAAATCAATTCACATATGAAGGCAACACCAAATTTTTAAAATCATACAAAAATTAGTTTTAGAAAACATAACTGACCTTTTCATTTTTCAATATGTTCCCCTTTAACATCAATACATTTTTGCATTCAGTGAAACCAGTCATTAAAGCAATGATACCACTCTTCCTGAAGACTTCAGAAATGAGGCTTTTATCATTTTCTGCAGCTTCGTCCAAAAAAAGTGACTCCATGCCATTTACCTTTAATTTTTGGGAACAAGAAGGAATCACAAAGTGCTAGGTCAGGGCCGTATGGTAGAGGGTCCAAGAGTCTGAGCTTTAGGACATCCAGATTCTCAGTTGTTAGCTTTGCTGTGTGCAACAAACTATTGTGATGTAACATTACGTTTCCTTATTTGTGTTTCTTATGAACTATTTCTTCAAAAATATGCAGTAAACAAAACATTTGTGGACCCTCTGGTGATAGTAGTATGTCTATTTCTAATGTTATGGTAGCTACATGGCCACTTTTACAAAAGAAAACAAGCAACAATAATCTTACCAGTACTATGAATTCGTGTACCTATCAACAAACTCATTGAACAGACTGACTTTTTATTTTCAGGATCATAACAACAAATACAAGATACACCATCAGTATCAATATTACACACCAAATATGAAGTGCCACCTTGGTATTTTTACTCAGTTTTCTGCAACAATCAATCCATTTTATTTGACTGAGAGTCAGTTTATATATAATCCATTGACAACAAAGTTTTCTCACATCTAATTGTTGATGCAAAATGTTGAGGATTTGACTCATATCATTACTCAATGTCAATCACATACATTCATAAGATGTCCACTGATCTGCTTCAAGTGTCTATTTTGGGCACCCTTCACAAAATTTGCCACTAAGAAAAAAACCATTCTCTTTTGAATTTGCTGTACCAGTTATAAATTGTTACCTCAGATGGGGCTTCTTTGAAAAATGTATTTATAAGGCAATCTTCAGACGTACTGTTTCAGTATTAATGATGAATTAAAATCATAAAAAATCATAGCCTGGAAATGTTTTCTAGTCAAATTTATTTTTTTATGCACACAAAATCTTTAAAAAATGATATAAAAATTAGAAAACCGTTAGAGCAAATCAAACAAATTGCATGGTAATCAGCTCACAAAAATTAGAAAGCAGCTATCAAATACAAATTTCATTTGTTTTTAGAGACAAGGCACTCTAAAAATTTTCAGGGTTTCTCTTGTACAGACTGTATGTGTGAATTTCCTAGTTACCCAGATTAATAATAAACCAAGGAGGCACCAGCACCTGCGTAAATCAACAGAAAAGCTCAGTTCTTCTTGCACTACACTTACAAATAAATGCTATCTTTTGAATTTGCAGCTCTTGTACTTTTTTTCTGTGTTTGCAGTAAAAATTATTGGATATAGGTTTCACCTTTTATGCAAAGCACTGGTGTGTTTTTTTTTACCCAACATGTTTTGATACCTCTGCACCTTCATCAGTGGGTTTTGTTCATTGAAAAACTAGATCTTACATTATAGGGTTTTGCAGGACCACTTGTATGGTGTCATAGGACACACAACAACATCAGTTACAACAAGTTTCGTTAAGTGAAAAGTTATTTGCTGAACCAAAATCACACTAAGCACATTTAATGTGTGTGTGTGTGTGTGTGTGTGGTTGTGTGTGTGTGTGTGTGTGTGTGTGTGTGTGCGTGTGTGTGGAACATGAAAGAAGAAGGACCTCTCACAATAAAATACGACAAGCTATCAGTGCAGGACACCATACAGATGGTCCTGCTAAACCATATAACGTAACATCAAGTTTTTCAATAAACAAAACCCACGGATTATGGCACAGAGGTACCAAAACATGTTTGGGTAACAAGAAAAAACAGTGTTTTGCATAAAAAGTGTAATCTATATCCAATAACATATGTACATATGTTTTTTGGTACTGCTAGCATACTTCGCAGCTTCCACTCAGTTCTGTGCTATGGCCTAATCTTCTGGGGCATTGCAGTGAAGCTGAAAAGGTGTTTACTCAACAAAACCATGCAATAAGAATATTGTATAATGCTGATAACCGAACATGTTGCAGAAGCCTCTTCAGGGACCTAAGGACTGTTACACTTACGCGCCAACATATAAATTCCCTAAAGGTACTTTTGGTTTATAATTAAAGTGACAGTACTATGAAAAGGTTGGATTGCTACTCACCATGTAGGGGACACACTGAGTCACAGACAGGCACAATAAAAAGACTGCTACACATAAGCTTTCGGCCAAAAGGCCTTCTCCTAATGTAGAGAACACATGTAATTCACTGTTTCTAGCCACTGAGGCCGGATTGCAAAAAACTTTGCCTGTGGGAGAAGTGACCTTGGTGGTGGGGGTAAGGAGGAGGCTGGGGAGGGGTAGTGGGAGGATGTAGTGCTGCTTGTGGGAGCGTGCATTGACATGATGGGGACAGGGTAGTGCTGCTTCATGCAACTGGGGATGAGATGCAAAAAAAGGAGAGAAGTAGAAGAGGGGGGGGGAAAGAGAGAGATATAGATAGATAGATAGATAGAGAGAGAGAGAGAGAGAGAGAGAGAGAGAGAGAGAGAGAGAGAGAGACTAGTGGGTGCATTGGTGGAATAGAAGGCTATGTAGTGCTGGAGTGGGAGCAGGGAAGAAGATACATGAGTGTAGGATAGGGAGTAGTGAAGGTTAAGTTGGCTGGTTGGTTTAAAAGAGGGGGGAAGGGACCAAACTGCTAGGTCATTGGTCCCTTGAAGGTTAAGGCCAGGGGGGTTACAGGAACATGTAGCATGTTGTGTTGGGCAGAATGTTCAGCAACTGTGGTCCAGCTGTCTCCCAGTTGCTGAACATACTGCCCAACATGCTTTACTTCAATGACTGCTTCACAGCCTAAGCCATGTGGATCCATCCTACCAACATTAGCTTTTCTGAACTGCACAGGTGGAACTCTACCTGCAAAATATCCTATGTTCCCGTAGCCCACCTGGCCTCAACCTTTGTTAGTCCCCCCTATCCTTGACCCACCTCTCCTCTTCCCTGTTCCCACTCCAGCACTACATAGACTTCTAGTCCACAATGCACCCACTAGTCTATTCTCTCTCTTCCCCCCCCCCCCCCCCCCGTCCTTTACTTCTCCACTTTGCTGCTCCTCGCCCCCCCCCCCCCCCCTCCAACCCATTACCATCTCCCTGCATGGTACCACAAGCAACACTATACCCAATCGCAACCTTCTATACTTCCCCCTCTCCACTCCAACCTCCTCCTTACCCTCACCACCCAGGCTGCTTCTCTCATCAGGCACAGTTGCTAGCAGTCCAGACTCAGTTGCCAGATACAGTGGTCATGTGTGAGTGAGTTGTGCTTGACTGAATGTGTGTGTGTTATCCATGTTAGAAGAAGGCCGTTTGGCCAAAAGCTATTTCTAACAGTCTTTTAGTTGTGCCTGTCTGCAACTCGACTTCTCCACTATATGATGAGTAGCAGTTTATCCTTTTCATAACATTGTTATTATTCCATCATGGATTTTCCATTGTTAAATAACTAAAGTGAATTTATGGCGAACTCAAAAGATTATGATTTAAATAATGAAATACTGTGCCAGCTACATATTTTTTCATGCTTAGCACAACACTTTCTTGAAACACACACACACACACACAAAAGTAACTGGTGTAGTGTTTCATTATTTAAATCATGAATAACACAGTTGCAGGCTTGCCAAAATAATTTATTATGATGAATGAAATTAAGCTAAAATAGGTTGCTAATGAGCATTGGACATGGTATTTAAAAATCTCCAAATATTTAAACATTTCTATAATTTACCAAAATGTTTGGACTCAATGATGAAAATCCCATATAGTAATTCTAATGCCTCCCTTTACATTATCAAGTGCCAATGCACTGTATACAGACAGATTATAATGGTCTGTGTAAAGTTACATAAATACTTTGAAGTATTAGATGAAACCAGCAACTGAGCTATATAAGAGGAATAACATTGCCTTTTTAAAAGTCTGTTTTTCTCCTAACACAAATAAACAAATATCAGGTAAATCCAAACCCCACTGACAAAATTTTGGAGGTAGTTCAGGGATACTTTCTTAGTATTCTGGTACAAGTAATTTGTGGTCTCTGGTGGCTCATTATAGAGTTATAGAATTGCATCTGATTTCTTATCCCCATTCATCTATGTATCTGCAGTGCACCGAAAATACTTGCACAACAGTGGAAATGTCAACAGCATGCACTGCGTGCCTTGTTTGGAAAAAAAGTGTTCCATTCAGTCACTGTATAAATACCTATTGTTGACAATAGTAATGTCCGCTTTATTCTTTGTCTTAAGCTTTCGCAATAATAATAATAATAATAATAATAATAATAATAATAATAAAAGCTGCCTAAGAAAAGCTCATAGAAGAAGCTTCCAATAAGTGTAAGGCAGCAGAGGAATCTGTTAGCTACAACAGAGCTCAGCCTGATCCCAGCAATTAAATGAGAATTTTGTAAATTCAGTCAAAGAAATAGCAGATACAATCAAAGCAGCAGGCCCATCTGCAAATGACCTGCTTAGTGCCTCACTAAAGTGTGCCATGCCAGAGCCACTAGTTATAAATGTGTCCAATTTCTCAAATTACTGAAGTATGGAGTGTTACTGGTTGTCCAATATATTAAAAAACACCTGTGCTCTTATCCATTGGTTTTTGTTTTTGATAAATGCTTAGAGATTGGAGCCTTTCCTTATAAGTGAAAAAATCTCAAAAGATGTTCCAGTATTTAAAAAAAGATGATAAACTGTTATTAAGTTACCTCTCAATTGTGCTAACAGTTTTGAAGGTATTTGTGACAATATTGTACACCCTATTAAGCACAGCCTGCTCAGTGAGGATCAGTTTTGTTTTTGGAAGGACAGAAATATCATTATAGCTATAAAATATTGATTTGCTTTAAAAGTTTTTCAAAGGAATAAGTTTGTGTATCTTGCTTTGTATGACGTAAGCAAATCAGCTGCAATCCATGTGACATCTTAGTAACAAAACTGGAGGTCTATGGCATATGTAGTCCCATGTAGCCAGTAACTTCTCCCAACTTGGATAACAGAAAACTGTTTTCCTCAACCAGAATGGACGTTCCTCTTCATTTAAAATTAACACTGGGTTTCTGTATGGTTCTGACCATAGACTATTCTTTGTCATTACTACAATCATGGTATGCCCTATCATGTAGCTCAGTCTCCAATATACTATGCTGATGAATGACACTGCATATCATGCATCAGGTAATTATGGCTCTCAATCAGAAGACAAGGGAATCACATGATTTTTTTACTGAAATGGTTTACTGCTAATAAACTCATCTGAAATCCAGTCTAAACACAAAAGCTCCTTTTGTGGCTGTCAGAGAATTCAGAAACTAAATCTGTTAAACTCTTAGATGTCCATATTTATTCCAAACTCTGTTGAGAGAACCATATCAACCATGTTTTGAAAAGATATTGTGAATAACTTACCTCATGTGGAAACTAAGAGATATGGTGAACAGTGATTACCTTTGTGTGATGTACTTTGGATTCTTCCACTCACTTACTTCTTATAACCTGCTTGTCTGGGGACATTCCCCTCACATCATTAACATTTTTGGGAAAGAAAGCGAAGCACATATAATGTGTAAGAAGGGTGCTATGGAGTATAGTTGTCCTCTCTTTACTAAGATGAGAGTACTAACACTTGTTCACCTATAAATTTATATTTGTGCCATTTACAACAAAATAAATAATAAAGAACCTATAGTCAGGGAAGAAATTCATCATTGTTATATCAGAAATAAAGCATGTTTAACAACAAATGTTCTGTCACCTACCCAATCTCCACAACATCCTAGTTCATTGAGGAAGACCCAGTGCAAGACCTGCCCAATCCACCCACAAAGCACTTCCTATTGCCGTGCTGTCACAGGTTTATGCTACCCTATCAGGGGCTGGGCCACCTGTGAAAGCAGCCATGTCATTTACCAGCTCTTCTGTAATCATTGCACAGCTTTTTATATTGGTATGACCAACAACCAGCTGTCCACTAGGATGAAGAGCCACCACCAAACTGTGGCCAAGAGCAAAGTAGACCACCTTGTGGCACAACAATCGGCTAGCATAACATGCTTGACTTCAATGGCTGCTTCACTACCCAAGCCATCTGAATCCTCTCCTCCCCCACCAGCTTTTCTCAAATGTGCCGATGGGAGTCACCCTTATAACACATTCTCCACTCCCATTATTATCCCGGCCTCAACCTATGGTAACATACTGTCCCCACACCCTCCATTCGACAGTTTCCACCCCCTCTGTCCTATCATCTCCTTCCCATTCTCGTCTCCCAGACTCTTTGCCACCCTCTGCCAATACACCTGCCCATCTTTCCCTCTCCTTTCCTTTCCACTTCTTTTTTCCCCACCTCCCTGCCCCACAACCCCTAACACCACACCTGCTGGCATTCTAGTCTCTCCATGTTCTACCAGACAGTGTTGCTCTGTCCCCCCACCTGTACACTACTCTCCCTTCCCCTTCCCCAACCCCTTCAGATTGCTACTGCCATCCCATGTAATAGTTGCTTCCTGGCCTGAGTTGCTGGAGTAGGCGGTAATGTGTGCATGAGGTGTGCTTGCTAGTGTGTATGAATGGTGTTTCTCTTTTGCCACTGAAGGCTGTGGCCGAAAGCTTTGTATAAGTGTCTTTTAATTGTACCTGTCTGCAACTTAACGTGTCTTCTTTATGGTAAGTATCAATCTATATTTCCTACATTGTTGATATTCCTTTGTGGATTTCCCATCAACTGATGTTGCTAAAACAAGTTTAGGTATACCAAGGTGCAGACTACCAAATATGGTAACCTTGCAAAAAATAAACACAATCAGAATCTTCAACAAATTGTCACTATCTGCCTATAATAATTTTTAAGTGAACCGGTATAACTGACTATCAAACAATTCATTTTATAATTTAAAACAGTGCTTTGACATCTCAGTTATTGTCATTAGCTTTTAAGACTTTTACAGTGGTACAGTTTACTTGTCTACTACATTAACACCGCGTGTACTTCATCAATGGCAATACTAGCTGTTCAGAATTTTTTAACTGTAGAGTGCCCATTTCTCATGTTTAAGCATCCATCCAGGTGGCATTCCTCTGAGCATTGCTCCGTCTAGTAGAGGTATCCAGATTTGGAAATGGCCAACAAACATCACTTCCCACTGACCAGCATATGCAAGAACTAGAGACTAAATTGATGACAGAAAATAACCCTATGGCACTGCTGAAGTCTATACTCTGTGCTATTTTCAGAAGGCATATATCTTCTGAAAACAAGAGGTATTTTACAGCTTAACTTCAGGGGTAGGTCGTAGTGAAGGCCAATAATGTAAGACATGCACTGAAATCTCCTCAAAAAAGAAATTACCAAAGGAGCTGTGTGGTGAAGTCATTGAGAGCCTCATTGTCCGGCGTTACATTAGAGGGCAAGTATAAGAAGCATATAGTAATCTTATATGGTGTATGCACTATTGCAGCAACTGCTTGCAAGACAGCATGTTGGGAGGAGATTCAAGGAGTGGTATTCATCACTGATAGATACAGCCATTTCACTTTTAACCCTCTCCCCACTAAGGTCATGCTTTCTGTGCAGGCTATAATCGATGAACACAGAGGCACTGTCCTCTGAGGAGTGTCTCCTGAACTCAAAAATACATGTTCTAGTTCCTCCACATGAATGCTTAATCCACTGACATTCCACTGAAGTATGGGAGCCATTTATAACTGTAGGTGATTTCTGTTCTTCTTCTCCCCCCCCCCCCCCCCTTAACTTTTAACTTACTGCTGAGGCTGCAAGCAAACAATCTTTGTGAGGTTTGAGGTGGACTGGTTGGTTCCTCACAGCAGACTACTTCTACAGATGAACTCTTCTCAAAAAAGCTGTTGTGAAGCTTGCCACAGCTGCTCTGGTAGCTGTAGGAGTGGAAGTACATATACACTGGCAGAAAAACAGATTTGCATGTTTGCTATTAGTTTGTATCTGTGTGACAGTTTTAATTTCTATTACAGGATTTTTTACCATGGATGTGAATGATGAAGTGAAGCTGGGCAGCCTTAATGAACTGAACATCAACTTTGCTTCATTATACAGCACTCTCTGTGTCCCTTCCACCTTCTTTCCTTTACAGGATAGATGGGAGTTATGGTTCCAGTAAATGTGACTGTCAGGGTAATTCACACCTACTTCATGAAATGTCTTGCCACACTTGCAAAAAGTTCCACTTGCACCTGGAGGAAGCCTGCCTTAATTTACTTTGGCGAGGTAGTTTATCTAATATTGTTATAAATGCAGCAGTTTTTTGAAGCTCACCATTTACCTGTTTCATATTATATTTCACTTGCATCCCTCTATCATCAGACCATTCGCACTCCAAATCCTTTGAATCAATATTCACCATTTCCCAGAATATAATAAGCCCTTTATAAGCATTAAGTATCAAGGGTCATTCAAAATTCGCGGGGTGTTATATCTATTTTATGACATTTCAATAGCTGTTTTGCTTGTTTGACATCAGATGTTTCTATTAGAAGTACATCATTCTAGAGGTGCTTTACAAACTGTAAAATTTTAGTAATCATTTTTAATGATTTTTGTATGTATGAATCTGGCACCTTCTCAAATGTTATGTCTTTCTCTTTAATGAACGGAACAACTGTGCCCTGTTACTTTGGACATTTCTATTTTCTAATGTGAAAGCTTTGTAGGACAAGCCTACTTGCTTGCATGTTAATATTAACCAATGGTACACCTGATTCACTGGAGGTGAATTGATTGAGAAACTCATGAGCCATTTCATCCTTTAATAGGCTATGTCAATTACTAACAGAGCCCAATATGCTTAGCTAAGCCTTATACAACAGGGTTGTGACAGGTATCCCAGATTTTGCTTGATAATGACTGCTTCAACTCAACAGCCATCCACTCCACAGCATATCTAGAGGTTTAGGGTTTATTTCTTTTAGAGGTTTGTACCATTCTTGACATCTACATATTTAAGTCAGAAACCCCAATCCCAGGACACACAACATCCCACTGCTACGCTCCAAAGGCAAACTAAAACAAGCCGAGTGTTCGCTGTTCCAGAGGAGTGGTTGCATTCATCAGCCCACAGACTGGGAGCCCTTGATTTGCTAATCCTGTACCCGGCCAATGAAGAATGAGCTTCCTGAGGTGCTTACCATTTGGCATACCTGTAGGGCACATATAGCGTACTGAATGCCACAATGTGATGAGCATTAACACTTTGGACTGTTGAAATCTACGAACAAAAAAAAAAAATATTTGAAAATCTTATGACTGGTTGGAGCCGATTAAAAAGTAACTATTGTAGTACTGGAGCATGATGCCAATACATCCCACTGATAAATTCATACACTTTTATACAAAAAATTAAAATTCTTCTCATTCAAGAGTTAAATGGATAATACATTGAGACTTCTTTACAATCTTTCAAAATTTTGATTTAGACCATTCAGAATAATGTGGAGTTTGACAGGTAAATTATGATACCTGTGACACCATTTTGTTCTTGACGGTCTTTGTCTAAAAACTTTTTTTTTTTATATTCAGCTAGAGACCATTCTACATAAATGCATGAGAGATCTAAGTGTATGAAAAGAGTGGCATACAGTATGAGGGCAAAAGGAACTATTACAGGTGAGGAGTGTTTAGTGTACACGAATAAGGGATTCAGGCTCCAGAGGTGAGCAGATATGTGAATGTTAATCACATCAGGAATATTTAATTGTGATAATTAGAATACACAAAATATAGATGATTACCATATGATAATGAGCAATAAAAGAGCAATTGATCACAACCTATTTGTTGCTTGAAGTCATTTCATAAAAAACGTTTTTGAAACTCTTTTCCATCCCCTGACCACCTTACTGGTTAGATCCCCTATTACATCATCAACACTCTCACTTCTAATTCTCTCATTTTATATAGTATCATGGATGACACTTTTCATTTTATTTCATATTGACCTCTCACATTCTTTCATGTCCTCTAGCCATTGTATTCATTGTGATTTGCCAAATTTTACTACAACTCTTCCTTTTACTAATGCTTGTAATTTGGTGTTATAGCACACCTTGTACCCTTCTCCCTCCACTATTGGGCATAAATTTTGCATAGTACTTTTCATGCAAATGCTCTTAAAGTATTTTTGTCATCTTCTGTCAGCATCAATATCTTTGGCTCATATGTGAAAGCAGGCAAACTAGGGAGTTATACACTGTATCACCATCACTAAATTTTGGGTGTTACTGAATTTAAGCAGCTCCACTGAAACTGTGTATTAGGCAAGTGGGTAGGCACAGAGATGCCGATATATAATTTATCAAGCAACCCTGTTTGCACACAGTGAGGCAGCTGAGTTAAGCTGCACAATTGTGATGACATCGCAGAGAGGCCACGCAATAACAGGCCCACCTGCTATGTTGGGTCACAGAAGTATTGATCTGTACATGCCTGGAATCAGTGTAATGGCACGATAAGACCACTGGTAATTGCTATAAATATCCTCTGTTTCTAGCCTATGCTACGCCGAGTCTTGCAGCACCCTCAATGACCCCGGACGCATGTCAAGCTCCAACACATTGGCAGCCAGCAGTCAACACCGGTCTGGGCAGCCAGCTCCACCAGAACACCTCATGATCTGCCCTGCAGACTTAGGTGACACAATGGGAGCTGTCACTCAGGTGCCACAGCAGCATCAAATTTCTGCCTTGGAGGGCAGTGGTTCGCAGCCAGGGTGGTAATTCCACTAGCCCTCCACACCAGTGTCTGCTTCTGACCCAGTAGCCATGTCCACCTATAGAAATCCATTGGATATAAGCGTCACTGCAACTACTCACTCAGGGTGCATACTGATAGCTCAGGTAGGCACTGCTGATTGTGGTAAACAGTATTGGCAAAGCAGGACATGGAAGCCTAATGGCCATCTCATAGCTACAGCCTTCCAACATCACTGGCATCACTGATGGACCACACAGCTACAGAGGGCGAATCTGAGGGTGTCAGAGCACACTGGCATTGTAGTCTAATACAAATAAAATGTGTTGTCTCTTGCAGTGAAGTTTCCCTAGCCAACTCCAAACCCCGGTACTCGACCATCTCTACACCATAGCAGCCCCCGAAGTGCAGCCACTTTTCATAGATTGGCACCTCTTATATTGATTTTATTCAGTATGCTGTGCAGGGCTATATTGAATATGGCAGCAGAAAGATTGTCATATTGCTTGACTCTTTCATATTAAAGACAAGGTTTTCATGCGTGCTATCGAATATCTTTACTTTTGCTCTTATCTCAATCATTGTCATTCTGATTAGCTTTATTTAGTTTAGCACATATACCAACTTTTCTCGGCACTGTATAATTATTGCCAATTTATGCTGTCAAAGGCTTGTTTGAAATTGATAAATAGGAAGTGCAGAATTATATTATGATCATAGAACTTTTCCGTCATTTGTTTGATCACAAATATTTGATCAGCTGTTCCTCTGTCTGTCTGAAAACCACACTGATATTTCCCAAGTACGCCTTCTGCACACTTCTGTATGCTTTCATTTAGTGCTTAATAGTCAGATACTTCTGTAATTTTTACATGCTGTTCTCTCCCCTTTCTTATAAGTAGTGGTCATTAATTCAGTTTTCCATGCAATTGTCAATGGGGATTTAATTGTTTTTCATCTTGTGAACACCAGAGAAACTTCCTGCAGTGCTGGCTCTCTCATGTCATTGCCTACTTCAACTCCTCTCTTTCTTCATATAAGGTTGTCTGTTCTTCTTCTAGCTTGGTTATAGTGCATCTTTGAAGTATTCTGTCCATCTGGTCACTCTCTGTTCTTCCTTATCATCTTCACATCTTTGCTCAAAAATGCCTTTATGTTTGGTTGGAATCTGCTCCTTATTTTGCCTATAGCATGATAAAACTTTCTCATTTCACTCTGTTCCTTTAGCTCTCAAAATTCCTTCTTTATCCATTGCCTTTACTTTTTCTTGCACAGACTGTTAGCTTTTCTCCTAAGTTCATATTGTTTTTGGTTTCTCTTTGTGACAATCTCTTTATTGCCATTTTCTTTTCCTCTACTGCTAAACTGCAATCTTTATCAAACAGTTCCTAGATTATTCTGCTTGTTCTCACTGCTATTATTTCTTCTGCAGCATCCTTAGTAGCTTTTCCAATTCTGCTCCATCTTTTGCCTACTTATGATGGTAGTGTTTCATTACTCAATTTCCTACTAAGTTCATATTTTTTTTATTTCATACCAAACTTTAAGTTTGTCTAAGTTCCAGTTCTTCCTATTTCCTATTCTACTGCTATCTACTAACAATTGCTTCTCTCTCAAGATTGATTTTGCCACATAGTGACCTGAATCACAATTTGGTTCCCTGCAGCTCAATTCGTCTATAACAGAGGTGCAATTAAGGGCATTCACTAAAATATGATAAATCTGGTTGACCATTCCTTTAACTGCACGCTTCTATGTACCCAGATAAATCTTTTTATGTGGAAAGCAGGTGCTCTTAATTATAACATTATTCCTTGCTGTGTATTGGCACAATAGACTCCATTCTCATTGTTTGCTTGTGCACTGAATGTTTTCCAGGGACTCCACATTGATGCTTTACCTCCCATTGCATGAAATTTCCTACTACTAACATAAAATCATACTTATGTACTGCACAGCATGCTTCTCCCAGGTCTTCACAGAACTGTTCTTTTATTATATCATCCTTTTCTCTGCATATGCATTTACTACTGAAAAATTTCTAAATTTCCCTCTGCAAATTATTTCATTTGTGGTTTAGTTCCAATAAGCTTTTTCTTGTTTTCCTAGTTATTATAAATCCAGTTCCAAATTTGCAAGTTCTTTCCTCTGGTCAGCTATATGCTAGACGGTACTCAGATTTGTCAGTCTACACAATTGGTTTTTTCTTGCATCGTCCTCATATTCCATGTTGTTATTGTGAAATCCTTTGTCTGTCTGCTAGGATGTATGTCTACATCTACACTCCACATAAATTTTACATGCTTGGCATCTGCAGCTGTTGAAGGTCGAGAAGAATGAAAAAAATCGCTGACAGGTGGTAAAACTTGGTTTTAATTGACAACACTATTGGTTTCACGGCTTACAGACACACCATCAGTTGCAGACTTATATTCACTAAAAGGGAGCAACCCAGCACTCTTAGTCTCATGTACATTGCAACACAGTGTCCATGTCATAGTTATTATTTACTATTATTTACCTGGGCAGTCAGTGTTTCCTGTTGGCCAGTGAAGGTAGGGCCTACTCTTGCAAGCAGTGCCTTTCGTGTCCAGTTAGAGATGGTAAGAAAGAGGCCTGGTTAATTTATTCTACTTTGCACCTATCAACTTGCAGTATTTTCACTGTTAATTTAATTGTCTACATAAAAAGATCTACTCACCAAGCATCAGCAGAACACACACAAAAGAAAGCTATAATTAGGCAAGCCATCGTAGCCAGTGGCTCGTTCTTCAGGCAGAAGGGCTGAAGGAGGAGGATGAGGGGCGAAGGAAAAGAACTGGAGAGGTTTACGAAAAGAGATTTATTTTAGGAAAGAGAGGTGGGTGTGTGTGTGTGTGTGTGTGTGTGTGTGTGTGTGTGTGTGTGTGTCGGCTTGGTGAGTAGGTTTCTTTTACCTATCCTGTTATATTATTTTGTCAAATATTGATTGTTTTTATTGTTCTATTTTCACTGTTAGCTTTTTTATGGGCTAATACTTTCAAAAACAGTTTTAGCTTTCAAGACTATCTTTTCTTAGAGATACTTGCAGATGCAATGGATGCCAGTAAATCTGTTTGATCTATATGGCAACATTAATAGAGGATATTACATGGACCACCTTCCCAAGTAGCCTTCGTTAGTATGCACTTTTTAAATACTGACAATATTCTCAGAATGGCAATACCTTGACTAGGAATGTTGGTTTGACCTGTGGGTTAATGTAATAATTTTTATGAGTATAAGTCTGCAAATAATCTTTATATAATAGCATAAATCTGCAACACAGATTGTACTTCAGTTCTTAAATAAGTAGGTTGGCCCTGAAGATCAGGCTTATGTCATGAAATCGGTAGCATAGTTAATTAAAATCAAGTTCTATCAGCTGTCAGTGGTACTTTCATTCATCAGATACTCTGCAAGCAACCTTGCAATGTGTGGCAGAGGCTACTTTGCGTACCAGTGTCACTCCCCCCCTTTTCCTGCTCCAGTTACATATGGTTTGTGAGAAGAATGACTGCTGGTAAGCCTCCTTATGGACTTGAATTTCTCAAATTTTATCTTCATGGTCTTGTCATGAGATATATGTAGGAGGAAACAGTATATTGGTTGACTCTTCTATGATATTCACACTAAGAACTTTAACAGTAGCCGATAACATGATGCAGAATGCCTCTCAGCGTCTACCACTTGAGTTGGCTGAGCATCTCTTGAGATCCTTTCACATTTACTAAATGAATGTGTAACAAA
Source organism: Schistocerca gregaria (assembly GCF_023897955.1). Classification (NCBI taxonomy): domain Eukaryota; kingdom Metazoa; phylum Arthropoda; class Insecta; order Orthoptera; family Acrididae; genus Schistocerca; species Schistocerca gregaria. The sequence continues at coordinate 756,741,385 of NC_064922.1, forward strand.
ATGAGCTGCTCTTCTTCGGATCTTATTTTCTCTATCAGTCCTATCTGGTACAGATCCTATAGTGATGAGTAATATTTAGCTATTGGTCGAACAAGTGTTTTGTAAGCTACTTCCTTTGTCGATGGACTATATTTCCTGAGGATTCTCTCAATGAATCTCAGTCTGGCATCAGCCTTGTGATTAATTTTATGTGCTCATTCCACTTCAAATCGCTCCACAAGCATACTCCTAGACATTTTATGGAAGCAACTGCTTCCAGAGATTGTACTCATACAGTAAAGGGTCTTTCTCTCTATATACTTGCAATACAGACGCCACCAGTGGACTACTCCCTCCTGAAGAAAATAGAATTCGGGCAGCCAGAAAGTAGTAAGAAGAAGAAGAAGAAGAAGAAGAAAAAGAAGAAGAAGAAGCTGCCGAAATCAGCCGACAGATAAGCTGCTGCATCCACAGAAACCAGAGGACAGACCAACACGCGAAGAAAAACCATTCCAAACTGAGTGGACTTCAGGAGGAACAGCTCAAAACAGCTTAAACTCCGCTACCTCAGTCCAAGGCAGGCCCGTCATTATAGTGAGTGAGTGAGTAATATTTGCAATACGTTACATTTGTTTATGTTGAGGATCAATTGCCACTCGCTGCACCAAGCATCAATCCTCTGCAAATCTTCCTGCATTTTGCTACAATTTTACAGCATTGCGACTTCTCTGTACATAACAGACCATTTGTGAAAAGCCTCACTGAACTTCCGATGTTACCTACTACATTGTGAAAAGTAAAGGTCCTATGATACTCCCCTGGGGCACATCTGAAGTTACTTTTACGTCTGAAGACTTGTCTTCATTCAAAATGAATACACACATTTTGTTCTTTAGGCAGCAGTGCAGAACTGTATCAAATGCCTTTTGGAAGTCAAGGAACACGGCATCTGCCTGGGTGCCTGTATCTACTGTTTTCTGTGTCTCTCAGATAGACAGAGCGAGATGGGTTTCACATGATTGTTGTCTTTGGAACCAATGCTGGTTCCTACAGAAGAGATTTTTGGGCTCCAGAAATATCAAAATAAGTGAGCATAAAACATCTACAAAATTCTATAACAGAACAACATCAGAAATGTATGCCTACACTTTTGTGTGTGTTTTCAATGACCCTTCTTGAAACCGAGAATGACCTGTGCTTTTTTTTTTTTCCAAACATATGGAACACGTCACTCCTCAAGAGACCTATAGTACACTGCTGTTAGAAGAGGGGTAAGTTCTTTTGCATACTTTGTGTAGAGTCGAACTGGTATTCTGTCAGCTACAGTGACCTTTCCTTTGTTGAGTGATTTCAGTTGCTTTTCTATTCCTTGGTCACTTACTTTGATATCTGTTATTTTATCATTTGTGTGACTAAAGAAAGAAACTACAGTGTTATCTTCATCTGTGAAACAGTTTTGGAAAACCAGCATCTGTCCATGACATTATGGTCAAAGAGTGTCTGGACAGATGGCTTTGACCTGTTTACTGATTTACCATACGACCAGAACTACTTAGGATTTTTTGCCAAATTGGTAGCTACAGCTTTACTTTTGTACTCATTGAAAGCTTCATACAAAGCCCTCATTATGCTAATTTTGCCTTAATTTGTAGAGAAGCTTTCTTTGCTTTTGTAGCAATTTCCCAACATGGTTGAAAGTCATGGTGGGTCTTTTCCACCCCTCACAAGTATGCTTGGGACATACTTGCCTAAAGCGCATTGCATGATGCTCTTGAATGCTGTCCATTAATGCTCAACAATGTCAGTACCGGAGATGAAGTAGTTGTGATTACCTGCCAGGTAATCTGAAATCTGTCTCTTGTAGCTCTTCATGCCTTTCTTAGTATTACTATGTCCAGCCATATTCAGTGATGCTGTAACAGCCTTATGATCGCTAATTTCCTATCCTACGCTGACTTGATTAGTTCACGGTCTTTTTGTTACCAACCGCTCTCAGATGTTATCTTCACAAATCAGTTCTCTGACTAAACTGATATTTAGTTTGTGGGGTACTCAACTGCATGGTTATCAGTGTCTGTACAAAGTCTGGTCCTGTACACTGTCCAGTCTTGCCACTTTCCTGAATGATGACATGAGGAGGACAACATACACGCACAGTTCCCAGGCAGAGAAAATCCCCGACACAGCTTGGAGTTGAACCTAGGACCCTGTGATCCAGAGGCAGCAATGCTGACCACTAGACCACAAGGCACTTAGAAAACTTTCACATGATTCTCTATCACTATTACCCATTCTAATCACTTAAGTTTCACGGTATGGCAAGTCATAATCTCCTCCTAAGACTATAACATGACCAGGAAATTTACAAGAAATATTCTCCAAGTTTCTCCACAACTGTTTTGCCACTGCTGTTGGTGAGTATTCATATTCTGAGTGCGTGCTAATCTCACTAGATATTACATTTTTTTAATGACATAAACTCGCCTCCACCACCAGCATTCAACCATCTTTGTGACAAATATTCCAATTAGAATTTTGCTGCTATTAATCTCTGGTTTCAGCCAGTTTTCTGTCTCAAGTACTATGTGGGCACCGTCTGTTAGCACTGACAACTCTATGGAAATATTGCTCATCTCAGTTGCTAAGTTACTTATCAACAGAGATGAGTGGCATTTCTATCAGCCACTGAATTGTCCATGGTGAGAGGTAATGCCTAAAATTTGGTATTGTCAGCATACCCTTGACACTATATCTTGGAATATTGAGTTCCCTAACAATTTCCAAAATGGAATTATGATGATGTTCGGTTTGAGGGGCACGCAACTGCACGGTCATCAGAGCCCATACAAAGTCCCAATTATTACACAGTTCAACTTTTTACACAATCTAACCTAGCCACTACCACGAAAAATGATGAGGAAAACACAAATACCCGTCCCTAGGCTGAGTAAAATCCCCAACCTGGCCAGGAATCTAACCCAGGACCCCATGATCCAGAGGCAGCAATGCTAGCTACTAGGCCACGAGCTGTGGATCCAAAATGGAATGTCCCATGCATCTAGCTCCAACTACCATTCTGCTTCAAAGTCTGGTAATGCCCATACTGCCACCATGACATCGGAAACCTTTTCACATGAATCACATGATCACAAACAACAGGATGCCAATGTACTGCTCTTTTATATCTTGTGTACGTGATACTAACACCGTGTGTAAACGTGCATATCGCTATCCCATGACCTTCGACACCTCACTGCATTTAACCCAGGGGGAAAACATCATGACAATTATAACAGAAAACTGCTTGTACTAGGGAAAGATAATTGGTCCCCTTTGTCTTATGCACACCAGTCGACTGCTACTGTAAGTTGTCCTAACTGTGTGTCTGCAGGTTGCATCACAGCTGTAGTATCTGTCAACTGACTACTGAAATAACTGCTGCCTGTGTACCGCCTTCAACAGAAAGGACTTGCTTTCGCACTGAATGTCAAGTTTATCATTAACTAGACACATTCCCCTCGCAAACCATTCCAGTAAAAATGCAGTTACGGTGAACCTGGCCCTTCTGTTGCATGCTGCCCTTCATAAATGCACAATGAGTGGTGGGAAGCATACATGATGAATCGTAAGATGGTTGTCTGTAGCCAATCAGAATACTTGTTCATAATTCCCTAGGTTTCATAAATAAAGTTAGTTATTAGTTATTGGGTTAGAATTTAATCATATCATCGGACTTTTTTGCAAAACTGGAAGACAGACATACAAGTTGGTTACTGTTACAATGAATGTAATTTCGGGCTACACTACACACCAATCTATTATTGCAATCGTACTGAAATTCGTTGACTTTACCAGCTCACAATGAATTTGACACATTCCAATGTAACCTAAGCCTTGGGCTTCACAACAGGTCAGTCTGTCAGCCAAGTCACAACCAAACTACCACATTCCAGCCTAACCTCATTTTTGCAGCAGATCAATCTGTCAGCACATCTCGTTTCCTTTTCACTCTCCATCTCGAAAACAAACAACTAATTCACACGTTCTGCCAAAAGAAAATGACAGTTTTGTCACCTCACTGGTTACTGACACCCAACTCACATGTCACTTCCCATCAGTCATCACACAGTTGCCAACTGCTGCAGCATTCAACAGGTACACTGTAACTGCACTTCAGCCAACATTTCAGTCTTCTCCAGAACTCAAAAGAGGTCCTTGTGGGCTGAATTAGTTAGACCAACATTGTTTCAATATTACTCCTCTTCTACTCTCTCTTTCTATGCTGGATTGTGACATGCAGAGTTCACCTCTTTAGAGAGGAATCATGCTAGTGGGTTTTGAACCTCCTTACTGATTGAATTCTCATAGTTCATATTTCTGTCTCCATCTGATAATCGGTTCTTTCTTCTTTTGCTACGCATCTAACTAGTCTACATTCACTCAATTCAAAATGAGTTTAGAATCATTAAATCCTGTAAAATTTCTTTATTATTCACAGTTCACTTCCTGAGCATATTATTGTCTCTGTAGCAAACTATATTAATGAAACTTCCTGGCAGATTAAAACTGTGTGCCCGACCGAGACTCGAACTCGGGACCTTTGCCTTTCGCGCGCAAGTGCTCTACCAACTGAGCTACCGAAGCACGACTCACGTCCGGTACTCACAGCTTTACTTCTGCCAGTATCCGTCTCCTACCTTCCAAACTTTACAGAAGCTCTTCTGCGAACCATGCAGAACTAGTACCGTACGTGAGTCGTGCTTCGGTAGCTCAGTTGGTAGAGCACTTGCCCGCGAAAGGCAAAGGTCCTGAGTTCGAGTCTCGGTCGGGCACACAGTTTTAATCTGCCAGGAAGTTTCATATCAGCGCACACTCCGCTGCAGAGTGAAAATCTCATTCTGGAAACATCCCCCAGGCTGTGGCTAAGCCATGTCTCCGCAATATCCTTTCTTTCAGGAGTGCTAGTTCTGCATGGTTCGCAGAAGAGCTTCTGTAAAGTTTGGAAGGTAGGAGACGGATACTGGCAGAAGTAAAGCTGTGAGTACTGGACGTGAGTCGTGCTTCGGTAGCTCAGTTGGTAGAGCACTTGCCCGCGAAAGGCAAAGGTCCCGAGTTCGAGTCTCGGTCGGGCACACAGTTTTAATCTGCCAGGAAGTTTCATATCAGCGCACACTCCGCTGCAGAGTGAAAATCTCATTCTATATTAATGAAGTGTAAATAAGCAGCAAGTTTGCTTTTGATATGAATGAGAATAATTTCTATAGAAATAACTTTTTTACTTAGTGTCTACACTCTATTATTATGTTAAGATTGTTCTGTGTCATTAAAGGTAATTGCACACAATCAAAAGAGCTAAAATTGTATTGTTGAAAGTATTTCAATGGTTTTGTTCAATAATTGTTATGCTACAGTCTTTCATAAACTACAAAGCTGGTGTAATCATATTCACATTACTTTAATTACCTTCCAGTTCAACTCAGCACTCACTGTGTTGTCACTGATATTAGCCTCAAGCACCAATCACAACTGTAGCTTAATGCTTCGCAATGAACAAACTCAGTTCTACCTACACAATTGCATTCTATTTACACAATTGCATTTTTTAAATAAATGCTGGGAACCTGTAATTATCCACGCAAAGGAAACCAACCAGACAACTGCACATTGTGTCCAGTCAGTTGTCATGAAAACAGAGCACATGTCAGCTGGCACCTGGCTCTTTCAAAGAGTACATCATTGTTAATTTCCAATATAATATCAAAGAACAACAAATATATTTCGCCAGCTTAAAGAATTCCAGCTGCCAAATTGTCAATAGTGCACCTCTACTATCTTAATTATACGAAAAAAATCTGCTTTACACTAGGAGTTGGAACTTTATGTAACTGTAATTAGTACAAGTCTGCAAAAGAAGTAAATGCTACAGGCAAACTTTGTGTGCATCAAATTTTGAGACTCAACACAAATAATTTTGTGGCAAGCCCTAACAGAAAAAAGTGCGTGTTTTTAAAACAAACCATAAGCATTTAAGAATCGTGTTTATATAAAAATAATTATAAACAAAGCTAATGCTGAGTATAATTCAACATGTAACGGTCAAAAGCTGAAAATTTCATTTTATGCGTTAAGGTAAAGCATTAATGTGCGAGATTTTTGTTTCAGTGATTTATTAAAGCTATTATAAATACATTCCAAAGGAAAAATAATATCAATTACAAGTATTTCAGTACAGTTCAGAGTCGTCAAAGTACATACAAATTACAGTGTTTGTGCAATACAAATTTTTTCATGTGGCTGTCTGCACTAATTTTCAATGTGACTGTTAATACCACGCTGTCGGACGGGCTATCACCAGCGGATATAATTACTAAATTTTATCAACTCCTCTCAGCCTAACGGCACGTTTTCCACTGCCACAATAACGGCAACAACCAAATGGATTGAATAGTAAAACTGAATTCTCAACGAATCTCTTTTTATTACTCATATTCCATGCCAACAGAAACTTTTCCTGTAACATGATTGCATGCTTGCTTTGACATTAAATCAATAATTTGCGTTCAGTTCACGGAACTTTGTCAACACCTAGACAAAGTATAGTTTCCAACAGCTGGCGTTAATATCACAAAATTACAAAACTAATTCCGCTATCATCGTGTAGCTTGGTGACTTTTCCGTCCTCAAACGACAATTACGTGTCTGTGTACGACCTGAATGCTCTCACCTTCCCTGTAGCTGGTTCCCCTAGTACTATAATTCGTAATTGTTTCTCAGTTAGATCATCTTCAGAATCAGACATACTTTCTGCCCAGTTTGAAACCTAGTCTGCGTGCACTCGCGTGTTACCTGTCTGTTACTAATACGACTATGTGTCTAACTACAGGACAAAGTGTCCGAATACCCTTCATCACAGTATCAACGTAAACTTTAATCGGCCTTATCTCTGGTATTTCCGTGAAGGTAGCAAAGAAGAGAATTGTCATACGTCACAAACTTGCAGCCGACGTTCGTCATCTCAAGCAGACCAAAACATTAGGTTCACTGCGGCAATACTTCGCCGTGACGCCACTCTGACGGTTGGGTACGTACTACGTTGACTGTGTGAAGTAGTTGTTTCACGAAAATGCCAGCTTGCTTGTTGAAGGGGCGATATTGTCTTTTCCATGCATGAATTATAGTTGCACTTTATACTTTTATTGTAGTTGTTTTATTTCTATTATTTGACTTTACATTTGCCATACCTTATGCAGTGTCCGATCTTTCTCTTCTTTCCTGTGTTTATTCATTGCCTTTCACATTGCAAACGCTCCAACAACCGATCTATGCTGTGGCAACAGTCTCGTCCCAGCACGATACACACCTAACTAACTGCGCTGACTGTTGGTGCAGCATACCATATCCTAAATTCCTCCCGTCGATAATTATTCATAGCTCACATTTCCTTCCGCTTTACAAAAGATTCTGGCTAGGAACAGCCGAAGAGGGCGGCCATATGAATGTGTGAGTTTCGTGTGTATGACTTTATAAATGTGTATATGTGCCTTGCCTCCTTTCTGAAGAAGACTTCGGCTTAAAATTTATGTGAAGACTTTTTTCGTCGTGTCTGTCTACTGTTCGACATGGAGCAGCAAGGTGCCCATTTCACAGTATCGTTTTCCCTCGTATAATTCTTTGTAAATAACCGACTGCACTTCAACAGGATCCGTGATGTACGTAATTACAATACCAGAAGAAAAAATTACGTTCATTACGCCACATTAAGGTTGTTTGTAGCAGAAACAGAGGTTCACAAGCCTGCAACCAAAACTTTTGATCATTTGCCCATTGATATAAAATGCCTGACAGACAGCAAAGCAATATTTGAAACTAAACTGAAAACGTTTCTCTTTGACAACTCCTCCTGTTCACAAAGGATTATCTAGAACTGTAAAGTGGAAGTGGCGATGGGTACAAGTTCCTGGCTAACATGTGTCTGTCTTTAATTAAAAAAACGAAAATACTAATAAATGATTAGCATTTAAGCATAAATAAAAAAAAGATGTCAGTATATAACAACTAGTTTCACATCATTACGATTTATCGCGCAAATGATACTTGGAACACGAAAATGACTACGTAACTAACTATGGGTATACAAGAAAGCATGGTATAGGCTTATATATGTACTTTGTAAACCTCAAAATTAAATTCAAAAGTAAAATCAAGCAGATGATCAAAGTAGGCATACGTTCCTGTTGTGCTGTGTTTGGTTATTACTGAAAAATTGGCATAGTTACTGGCGATAAATATTCCAGGAAAAGAAGTTAACATGCTACTGTTGGAAAGGCAGGACTAAATGTTACACAGGTTAGGCTATCATTACTAAAAAAAAGACATACATACATGTTGAAGCAAAATATCCAGTGTACGGAGTCTAAGCGTTTGAAACCATCCCCTTAATCACATTTATAGTATTGCACTATGCTGGAACATGTTTAAAAAATTACATCCTTTTTTCACCTTGTAAATTGCTATTATTGTTCCTACACTGAATGACACATCATAAGCAAGATTTCCAAGCGAGTAGATGTGCAAATTACAGTGAAACTAATGTACTGACGATTTACTAAAACAAGAACTGTTCCATCCAGTTCTGTTCCTTTGGAATTTCAATAAACATTCACTTTGTTGACATGCACAAGATACGACAGCATGCTTTGCGTCTTCCCTCATTGTACACGTTTGTAGGCTAGCGAAAAATATGTAGCTAAGTGTTTTTGCAAATGTGAACATTAAAAATGTTGTGCATATGAGTTGAAATATGAAAATATAATGAACAAGAAGCAGTACCAGTAACCAAACAAGCACTGGTTTCGGAGTTCCAGCTTCAATTGCTGTCGATGGCAATACAGTAAAAGTGGGGTTAAATGTATTACGAAAGCTTGCTTTTCACATCACTTCCATTTCTTCTTGGTTATTCGAAATATATACAAAAACAAGCTACAGTGACAAGGCCAAATGTGTCATATTGATAAAGGAAATACGTACGTAAGAAGACAAAAAAAAGGGCGAAATTGTCTTCCTGACACTACGTTATTCATGTAAACACTGTAATTTTCAGTATTTAAAACAGTTTGTGTGCTCACGAAAGAAACAATGAACAAGAAGCAATCTTCGACAGTAGTCTGCAAATGTTTTGGGCCATTTAAGATGGCGGCTGGCCCCTCCTACTCCGACTTAAAAACAATGTAAGCGTAAAAGTCAGGAAACGGTAGGGACAGCCCCAGACATTTGCACAACACACCTACTCCCAGACAGTGTGGATACCATTTTTATTTTTCATTCTTATTGATGCTTTTTCAACTCGCATATTTAATGAACATATTTCTAATTCTTTTCACAATGGTACTGGAAAAACTGTATTTCGTACTAACTACTGATTTTCTTCCTTGTTATGACTGGCTTATCTGTGATACGAACAACTTTGATGTTGGAACAGGCGGCAGACCATGGGCGGAGCTTAGGATATGGATTGGGGGGGGGGGGGGAGGGGTGATTGGGCGGGGTTGTAGCTCACGTTACGTGAAAAAGTTTGTAGTACCATCTGCCTTCTTTTCTTTACCTCCATGAGGTATTTATCACAGATATACTCAAGAGGATGTCGTTATCAGGAGAAAGAAAACTGGCGTTCTATGGGTCGGAGCGTGGAATGTCAGATCCCTTAATCGGGCAGGTAGGTTAGAAAATTTAAAAAGGGAAATGGATAGGTTAAAGTTAGATATAGTGGGAATCAGTGAAGTTCGGTGGCAGGAGGAACAAGACTTCTGGTCAGGTGACTACAGGGTTATAAACACAAAATCAAATAGGGGTAATGGAGGACTAGGTTTAATAATGAATAGGAAAATAGGAATGCGGGTAAGCTACTACAAACAACATAGTGAATGCATTATTGTGGCCAAGATAGATACGAAGCCCACACCTACTACAGTAGTACAAGTTTATATGCCAACTAGCTCTGCAGATGACGAAGAAATTGAAGAAATGTATGATCAAATAAAAGAAATTATTGAGATAGTGAAGGGTGACGAAAATTTAATAGTCATGGGTGACTGGAATTCGGTAGTAGGAAAAGGGAGAGAAGGAAACGTAGTAGGTGAATATGGACTGGGGCAAAGAAATGAAAGAGGAAGCCACCTGGTAGAATTTTGCACAGAGCACAACTTAATCATAGGTAACACTTGGTTCAAGAATCATAAAAGAAGGCTGTATACATGGAAGAACCCTGGAGATACTAAAAGGTAGCAGATAGATTATATAATGGTAAGACAGAGATTTAGGAACCAGGTTTTAAATTGTAAGACATTTCCAGGGGCAGATGTGGACTCTGACCACAATCTGTTGGTTATGACCTGTAGATTAAAACTGAAGAAACTGCAAAAAGGTGGGAATTTAAGGAGATGGGACCTGGATAAACTAAAAGAACCAGAGGTTGTACGGAGTTTCAAGGAGAGCATAAGGGAGCAATTGACAGGAATGGGGGAAAGAAATACAATAGAAGAAGAATGGGTAGCTTTGAGGGATGAAGTAGTGAAGGCAGCAGAGGATCAAGTAGGTAAAAAGACGAGGGCTTGTAGAAATCCTTGGGTAACAGAAGAAATATTGAATTTAATTGATGAAAGGAGAAAATATAAAAATGCAGCAAATGAAGCAGGCAAAAAGGAATACAAACGTCTCAAAAATGACATCGACAGGAAGTGCAAAATGGCTAAGCAGGGATGGCTAGAGGACAAATGTAAGGATGTAGAGGCTTATCTCACTAGGGGTAAGATAGATACTGCCTACAGGAAATTTAAAGAGATCTTTGGAGAAAAGAGGACCACTTGTATGAATATTAAGAGCTCAGATGGAAACCCAGTTCTAACCAAAGAAGGGAAAGCAGAAAGGTGGAAGGAGTATATAGAGGGTCTATACAAGGGCGATGTACTTGAGGACAATATTATGGAAATGGAAGAGGAGGTAGATGAAGATGAAATGGGAGATACGATACTGCGTGAAGAGTTTGACAGAGCACTGAAAGACCTGAGTCGAAACAAGGCCCCTGGAGTAGACAACATTCCATTGGAACTACTGACGGCCTTGGGAGAGCCAGTCCTGACAAAACTCTACCATCTGGTGAGCAAGATGTATGAGACAGGCGAAATACCCTCAGACTTCAAGAAGAATATAATAATTCCAATCCCAAAGAAAGCAGGTGTTGACAGATGTGAAAATTACCGAACTATCAGTTTAATAAGTCACAGCTGCAAAATACTAACGCGAGTTCTTTACAGACGAATGGAAAAACTAGTAGAAGCCGACCTCGGGGAAGATCAGTTTGGATTCCGTAGAAATGTTGTATTGAGGCAATACTGACCCTACGACTTATCTTAGAAGCTAGATTAAGGAACGGCAAACCTACGTTTCTAGCATTTGTAGACTTAGAGAAAGCTTTTGACAATGTTGACTGGAATACTCTCTTTAAAATTCTGCAGGTGGCGGGGGTAAAATACAGGGAGCAAAAGGCTATTTACAATTTGTACAGAAACCAGTTGGCAGTTATAAGAGTCGAGGGACATGAAAGGGTAGCAGTGTTGGGGAAGGGAGCGAGACAGGGCTGTAGTCTATCCCTGATGTTATTCAATCTGTATATTGAGCAAGCAGTGAAGGAAACAAAAGAAAAATTCGGAGTAGGTATTTAAGTCCATGGAGAAGAAATAAAAACTTTGAGGTTCGCTGATGACATCGTAATTTTGTCAGAGACAGCAACGGACTTGGAAGAGCAGTTGAATGGAATGTATAGTGTCTTGAAAGGAGGATATAAGATGACCATCAACAAAAGCAAAACGAGGATAATGGAATGTAGTCGAATTAAGTCGGGTGATGCTGAGGGAATTAGATTAGGAAGTGAGACACTTAAAGTAGTAAAGGAGTTTTGCTATTTGGGGAGCAAAATAACTGATGATGGTCGAAGTAGAGAGGATATAAAATGTAGACTGGCAATGGCAAGAAAAGCGTTTCTGAAGAAGAAAAGTTTGTTAACATCGAGTATAGATTTAAGTGTCAGGAAGTCATTTCTGAAAGTATTTGTTTGGAGTGTAGCCATGTATGGAAGTGAATCATGGACGATAAATAGTTTGGACAAGAAGAGAATAGAATCTTTCGAAATGTGGTGCTACAGAAGAATGCTGAAGATTAGATGGGTGGATCACATAACTAATGAGGAAGTATTGAATCGGATTGGGGAGAAGAGAAGTTTGTGGCACAACTTGACCAGAAGACGGGATCGGTTGGTAGGACATGTTCTGAGGCATCAAGAGATCACCAATTTAGTACTGAAGGGCAGCGTGGAGGGTAAAAATCATAGAGGGAGACCAAGAGATGACTACACTAAGCAGATTCAGAAGGATGTAGGTTGCAGTAGGTACTGGGAGATGAAGAAGCTTGCACAGGATAGAGTAGCATGGAAAGCTGCATCAAATCAGTTTCAGGACTGAAGACCACAACAACAACAACATACAAGTGTATGCCTGTGGTATCTCCTGGGTATTTATCATGGAGGTTAGAATCCTTGATATTTCTACTGCCATTTTGCCATTGAACTATACACTTGTGTCTAAGGACAGCAAATACTCGTGCCGAAAGGATGCTCTGTGTTAGATTCAAGTCACAGCTCGCAGTGCTCCCTGGTGAAACACAACGAAAACTGACAGTAGTCTTTTGTGTACTATTCGCATATATTGGTTACTATGCATTTGTTTACTTTACTACAGCTCTCATTTGAAAAATGTAAAATTGGTTACAACATGTTGCAGTAATAAAAGCTTATATCGCCAAGCTGTCCAGGATTTAAAAAAATTAACCTTCCTACCACAGGATGGTGTCGAACCTAACACGTCTTATCCGTTTTAATTTGGAGAGCAAACAGTGCCAGTGTGTTATATATCTTTGTAAATCAAGTGAACCTGATTTATAATAGGAAAAAATAGATTATTCGCGAAGTGTTGCATACAACACAGCCTTGTGATTTGTGTCTTGATATTCCATCTTGTGGCAGGAAAGTTAACAAAACTTCCAAATGGCCATTACTTTTTTCTTTACTTTAGGAGTGTGAAAAATCAGCTGGTAAGCTAAAGAATACAACTTCCTGTTTAACCTGCAAATCTTTACTACAGATTACATTTCAACATCAGTCTCTCAGACTTTTAGTCTCGAATACCTCAGAACTGCTCTCCCAGAAAATTATCGAAAGACAGGTCTGTTGTTAGGTTTTTTGCCGCCGTAGGTTAGAAATGAAAAATGATGCCTCCTCTTTTTCACTACCTTCGATCTCTCTTATATCCTCCTCCCTCCCCCTCCACCGCCATCAACATCCAATGGCACAACAATGCAAATCTCCAATTATAATTTTCCTATTACACTTCTTCATTCTCACAAGAAGCATAAACGAAATTTGTTTTTAACTTCAGTGAGTCTAGCGCAAGACATGGCCTACCTGTTCCTGCCCCAAGTTGAAATCGAGAAGTAGGATGTTCCACGACAGATTGGAGTGTCTCAGTGGTCATGTTTAGGATGTGATGTGCAATCCGCTTCTTCATTTCAGCTACGTTTGTAATCGGAGCAATGAATACAGCAATTTTCAGTTAACCCCACAGCCAAGTCAGGATATGAATAGCCAGGCTGTAGGGAAATGACGGTTGATAATTCAAACATTTCCATAATGAATCTGCAGCAGCTGCTTCACTGGCTATGCAGTGTGCAGACGAGCGCTATATTGTATAAAAATAATCCTACCCACACGACCACACTGCTTAAGGATTGGAACGATGTTGGTGCATAAAAATGATCGTGCGACACTGATGGCCGGAAGGTCTCAACCAGGGACGTTCGGCCGCCCAGTTTCAAATCTCACTTCAGGTGACGCCACATTGGGCGACTTGCGTGTCAGTGATGATCAGGACGGGACAACACCCAGTCCAAGAGCGGACAAAATCTCCATCCCTGCTGGGAATCGAATCCAGGCCCGCTGTCGTGTCCCGAGAGGGAGTGAGAAGGACACGTAATTACAAGGGCTTACCTCGATCGGTGTAATCCATGGGCGAATTTCGGTAGGCAGCTTGCAGAACTCCCACCTGTAAAGAATCTGCAAGCTAAAGAGGATGTTCAGGGGCACAGAACATGGTGCACAGTGCAAAGAAACTCAGGTCTAATCCAGCTCAGACTAATAAAGTTCATTGGAAGTTCACTTCCGGCGCTACTGAGTTTAGCTTCTTCTATTCAGTGCACAATGTTATGATGTACGGCTGTACCTGTCAGCTGCCTTCTATCTCGCGTCCTGGGACTCTCTTCTGCGTATTATCTCGATCTCGACGTGGCTCTTAACTGTTCTACGTCCTCAGCCTGGCGACACCCGGCACAGGGGTAGCGTCCCAGACGACTGCCAACTGTGCTCCCCCTTTGGTTGGGGCGGGTCCCCTTTTGATAACGCTCGTCGAGTTTCTAGAACATTCCTTCTGACACACGTCGCTAACGAGGAGTGTACATTACCATACAGGTATATGGGAACTCACGAGGCACTAGCCTCACTGTCTCTAGCTGCTATACGTGATCTCGGTCACATGCTGGCTGACCAGAGGCTGTCTCTTACCCTGTGTACCGACCGTCGCCAGTCTGTCGCTGTTTGAATACCCGATTGCGTCAACTCCTCCGCCATCTTCCCACGCATCCCCTCGCTAACAACTTTGAATTTAATGCCGTATACCATCCCTTAATAGTGGATTTCGTGACACATCCTACCACAAGAAAAATTTTATAGACTCTGTCCTTGGGGATTATAAAATTTTCTTTTTGCATTACCAGTAGTGCCATCGCATCACTAGTTTCGTTTATCGCTTACGTTCCACACTGCCAGCAGAATTATGCAACATGACATACATCATTATATGTGACCATTCGTTTTCTCATTTTCAGTAGCATTACGCAACATTACATACATTTTTACATCATTAGAGGTATAGGTGGTCTTATTTTTCATTTAAACATTTATAAAATAATTCTACATCCTAATGGTGCAAGCATCTTTGTCCAGTCTGTTGGGAATTTACTGTTTATCGTTGCGTAATTGTGGGGAATCTGTTATAGGGGCGAGGGAGTCATTCTCCCTAATCCTCCCTGGCAGCGGCCTGGTGACCCTTGTTATTCATTGTTCAGCTGACGCAGGATACTGGATTGACTTAGCATCATAAGAGTCCGGCTCATTCTCCTCATAGCTCACGTGTGCCTGGGGCACTTTTATTTTACAATGGTATTTGTTACACAAATTCCAGCACAGCAGTCTGTACTGGCTATTTGACACAATTTCTTACCACAAGCCCTACAACATCTACAATAAACATACAGTCAACACAGAATTATAATTATGATAATATAGCGGATCCTGAGTATTCCCAGGTGGAATACTCACTCATCGACCATCCCTTGAAGGTCGTTCTTTGTTGATAATTTCATCTTGCAACTCATCAATCTTATGTCCTGCAGCTTTCAAATCGTCCAGCTGACAAACTACATGCTCTAAAGGTAGCATTACAAGTATTTCTGATATTTTCTATTTTTCAACTTCTATAATACAACACTCTACTTCTATGTTTAAGGCAGGCATTGTACACTCCTGGAAATTGAAATAAGAACACCGTGAATTCATTGTCCCAGGAAGGGGAAACTTTATTGACACATTCCTGGGGTCAGATACATCACATGATCACACTGACAGAACCACAGGCACATAGACACAGGCAACAGAGCATGCACAATGTCGGCACTAGTACAGTGTATATACACCTTTCGCAGCAATGCAGGCTGCTATTCTCCCATGGAGACGATCGTTGAGATGCTGGATGTAGTCCTGTGGAACGGCTTGCCATGCCATTTCCACCTGTCGCCTCAGATGGAGCAGCGTTCGTGCTGGACATGCAGACCGCGTGAGACGACGCTTCATCCAGTCCCAAACATGCTCAATGGGGGACAGATCCGGAGATCTTGCTGGCCAGGATAGTTGACTTACACCTTCTAGAGCACGTTGGATGGCACGGGATACATGCGGACGTGCATTGTCCTGTTGGAACAGCAAGTTCCCTTGCCGGTCTAGGAAGGGTAGAACGATGGGTTCGATGACGGTTTGGATGTACCGTGCACTATTCAGTGTCCCCTCGACGATCACCAGAGGTGTACGGCCAGTGTAGGAGATCGCTCCCCACACCATGATGCCGGGTGTTGGCCCTGTGTGCCCCGGTCGTATGCAGTCCTGATTGTGGCGCTCACCTGCACGGCGCCAAACACGCATACGACCATCATTGGCACCAAGGCAGAAGCGACTCTCATCGCTGAAGACGACACGTCTCCATTCGTCCCTCCATTCACGCCTGTCGCGACACCACTGGAGGCGGGCTGCATAGTGTTGGGGCGTGAGCGGAAGACGGCCTAACGGTGTGCGGGACCGTAGCCCAGCTTCATGGAGACGGTTGCGAATGGTCCTCGCCGATACCCCAGGAGCAACAGTGTCCCTAATTTGCTGGGAAGTGGCGCTGCGGTCCCCTACGGCACTGCGTAGGATCCTACGGTCTTGGCGTGCATCCGTGCGTCGCTGCGGTCCGGTCCCAGATCGACGGGCACGTGCACCTTCCGCCGACCACTGGCGATAACATTGATGTACTGTGGAGACCTCACGCCCCACGTGTTGAGCAATTCGGCGGTACGTCCACCCGGCTTCCCGCATGCCCACTATACACCCTCGCTCAATGTCCGTCAACTGCACTTACGGTTCACGTCCACGCTGTCGCGGCATGCTACCAGTGTTAAAGACTGCGATGGAGCTCCGTATGCCACGGCAAACTGGCTGACACTGACGGCGGCGGTGCACAATTGCTGCGCAGCTAGCGCCATTCGACGGCCAACACCGCGGTTCCTGGTGTGTCCACTGTGCCGTGCGTGTGATCATTGCTTGTACAGCCCTCTCGCAGTGTCCGGAGCAAGTATGGTGGGTCTGACACACCGGTGTCAATGTGTTCTTTTTTCTATTTCCAGGAGTGTATCTTAAGTTACTTATATTGTTATGTAGCATATGCTCTGATTGTAGCATGATCTGAGCTCCATAACCCTTACGTTTTCCTAGAAATGTTAAATTGCCGGTACAACCCACTATGACATCGGTCAATTGTAACTCATTACACAGAACTTTTAATCCTTTGTCCTTGGGAGCCACGAATAACCATTCGTTCTCCTGTATCTACGTCCATATACCTTCATCAAGATTTATGTATTTTTGATTGCAATCCTTAGGTACCTCTCGAACCGGCTGCAGCATTCGTGCTTTGCATCTCTCATGACCAAACTCTGTTTACATATCTGATGCTTATTATTAATATGTTTACATTTTAATTGTTCAAGAGACAGCTCCACATACTGCCTTTTGGCTTCATCGATTATTAAGAATTCCGTTGTTGGAGTAATATATGTAAACAATCCCCTATTGTATCAGCTTCTGCAAGTAATGGCTATACCTTATATACAGTATACTCTTTGCTTTCCACTAGTGGTACATTTATAATATAGCTTAAGTACTGCTGGCTAAAGATGTATCTAAATCTATAATACGTAGCAGTTGTTGACCCTGCTCCTCAGTTAGCGTGATGGGGAAACTCTTGTCTTTCATATCACCTTTAATTAACTCTAAGTATCGCACTACCTGTACTGGGGTTATTAAGTAAGGCTCTAACGAACTTTTCGGTGCATTCACTATGGCTGTAATTGGCAAATCATATATTCCCTTTCCAATTCGTTAAACATTGCTGTTAACTGTACCAACTGTTCGGTCACCGTTGTCAGAATTAAGGCTTTCTGTAACTTTTTAGATGTACTATTTTCGTAATCTGCCACATGTTTATTTAAAATCTGAATTACTTCAGCGATTATTTTCTCATTCTTCCTGACCACATTCACGGTCTGATTAAAACTCGCTAGGGAGACGTTCACTATTGTCACTTGGTTCTTGGACAGCCTTAGTAATTCCAGTTGCTGTTCCTTCAGAACATCTGTTTCAGCCTTGAAAAACGACGCGTCCTTCTCATCTAAAGTGCCAAACAAAACCTTACTTGCTTCCCCTATAAAATTCAAAATTCCTCTTTTCCGTCTGATGGTTTCATGCCTCGCTAACTGCCCTATCAATTCTTTCGCTTAACTTTTGTATTTTTTTCTGCATGCCACGTTACGGCTTGCTGTGCACGTTCACACTCGACTGTGGCCAACTCCACCGTATGTAATCTCGTTATGCAGGTTGACACTGCTAAGTTCGCGGCTTGGCGAGTCTTGTCAAACGTACCATGCAAGTCCTTCAGATTAAAATACGTCACTATGCGTCAAGTAGTACAGTGTAAACTAATCGTTCCTTGATTCTCATAATAAATCCCAGGCGCAGACTGGAATAGTAATCGTATGTCCCTCGTCATCTCTGTTTCTCCTGCTATGCTGGTTACCATACTGCCAAAGATTAGCCATCCCCACAAGTCTCGTACTCCTGCCATCTGTAATTAGAAGAATTCCTTCAGCTTATTTGCAAGTACCTTCGTACATTTCTGTCCACAGCGACTACTTGATAGGGTCCTCTCCATTGGCTGTCTAATTTCCTCGATCTACCCATTCATACGCTCTCATCACACAATAACACTCAGTCGTTAATCTTAAATGTCTTGGGGTTTTGCGTTCTATCGTACTGAATCTTATTCCTTTCTTTACTTTCTTTTGTGGCTGCCCTGTCCTCTTGGAGTAACAATTGCATCATCTGGTGTATCTATATGACGTAATTATGGTAGTTATAGATAAAATTCGCCGGCTTATTTTGCAAAAGTCCTGATAGGTCCGTTTTCTGCCGAAGAATAATTCAAACGGCTTATACCCTGTAGGAATTCGGGGGTTGTATTGAATAAAAACGTTGCGAGTGGCACCCACGTATCCCAGTCGGTTTGATCTCCGTTCACGCAATGTCGTAGCATTTCCATTAATGTTCTGTGCGTTCGCTCCAGTGCTCCGTTTGTTTGCGGGTGGTAGCTCGTCGTCTGCAGCTTCTCAATTCTTAACAGTTTGCAAACACATTTCATCGTGTCGCTCACGAAATTACTGCCCATATCGTTCAGTAGTGCGGTTGGCATACCAAATTTTAGTAAATGTTCTCTATCAACTTCCTCACGACGGAATCTGTATCCTTTTTGTCCAATGGCTCCGCCACGACGTATATCGTCAGGGAATCTTCAAATGTCAAAAGGTACTTATTACAAGCCTGCGACTGTGGCAACGGATCCACTATGTCTACATCGCATTTAACGAATATAAATTCTGGCATGGGCGTAATCTCTAATGGTTGCTTAGTCTTAGCCTGTGTAATTTTATTTTTCTGGCAACTTTCGCACTATCTATGTTTGCCTTCATTCCCGGCCAACTACAATATTGCTTTATTCTCTCATATGTTCTACCCATACTAGAAAAAAATGTTCAAACGTGTGTGAAATCTTATGGGACTTAACTGCTAAGGTCATCAGTCCCTAGGCTTACACACTACTTAACCTAAATTGTCCTAAGGACAAACACATACACCCATGCCCGAGGGAGAACTTGAACCACTGCCGGGACCAGCCGCACCGTCCATGACTGCAGAGCCCTAGACTGCTCGGCTAATCGTGCGCGGCTCCATACTGGAGACATGTGCATTTGCTTCATTATTGCTAGCTTCTCTTCGTTACTTATGTCGGCCTTGTTTACTCCTTTCTGCGGCTCCCCTGGCGGTGCTCCTGACAATCTGGTGGTACTGTTGTCCCTGCGCCTTATCTGCCAGTCATCACTGACCGCCTGGGTTGTTGCACCTATGGCACTGCCTGTGTCTACAGTGTTTTCTTCTCCACTCTTGTTGCTTCCCATTACTCTAGTCACTGTGTCACTTTCTACTTCACGTGCAGTCCGAATGCGAGTCAGTGCATCTGCAACCTTATTTTGTTTGCCCTCTTTGTCATATTCTTTTAATTTCAGCTTAAACTTAATCAGACGGGAAGATGGATCAGAGATGCTACCAGGCCATGTGAGTGGCTTGTGATCTGTCACTACCTTGAAACGTCTTCCGAACAGATAAGGTCTGAAGGGCTTCACAGCCCACACTATTGCGAGTAGTTCTCTCTCCACTTTGCTGTAATTTTGGTCAGCTTTGTTGAATGTTCTGGTTATAAAGGATACTGGTAGGTCCTTGCCAATTGGTTCTTGACTGAGTATGGAATCGATAGCATAAAGGCTCGTGTCTGTGGACACTATAAACTCTTGTTCAAAATCTGGGACTGTAATATTGGTGGACTAATTATTTTCTCCTTTAACTGTTGGAAAGTTTCTTCCTGTTGAGTCCCCCAGCTATATGGACCTCCCTTCTTCAACAGTTCGTACACCGATTTGGGTATCTTACTGAAGTCGCTTAAAAAACGCTGGTAGTATCCCTCCAGGCCTAAAAACGCTTTCAGCTGTGTTGTCGTTTGCGATTTTGGGTACTTCCTGATGGCTTCCACTTTGAGTAAATCTGGCTGAAGTCCCTTGGCCGTCAACATATGACACAAAAAAGTGACTTCTTTTCTCAGAAATTCGCGCTTATCTATCTGCAGCTTTAAAGTTTTTTGTCTCAGTCATATGAACACTGCCTCTAATCGAGCGTTATGCTCCTCGAGCGAAGTTCCCACGATGACTATATCGTCTAAATATACGAAAATTTGGTTACCCTGTATCCCTGTCAACACTGTGTTCATCAATCTTTGGAATGTGGATGGTGCAGACTTCAATCCCGAGGCCATTTTATTATATTCAGAGTGACCTGTGAGTGTGCTAAAGGCGGTTGGTACTATCCTTTTGCCAGATCCAACGTGGAAAAGTATTCTGCTTTTCCTAAGCTGTCTAGTATTTCGTCGATACGGGGAAGAGGATCCACCATGTTGAGTGATATCTCATTTACCTTCCTGTAGTCGACTACCACTCTTCACTTTTGTTGTCTGCTCGCATCTAATTTGGCAACATTATTAAAGGGAAGTTATAAGGACTGTTACTAGGGGATATTATTCGGACTGCCAACATACTGTCAACCTCCTTCTTCAGCGCCTCTTGCTGGGCCTGTGGAATTCTGTATGGCGATTGACCTGCTGCCTCTGATAGTAGCGGTATCTGGTGCTTCACTACTGTTGTATGCGTTAGTTGATCGTCCAGTAAATGGAACACGTCGTTGTAAGCAACACACAATTCGGTAATCAACTGTTTCTCTTCACTGTTTATGTGACCTACTTGCATGTTCTCTAGGAGATGGCTTTTCCTATACTTAAAAGTAATAGTTGGGTCTCTTTGTACATGTGTGGTTTTGCAGTCGCTTGGTGGAAGCACAGGCTCCGCAATTAATTCTGGTATTGGCATTTGCACTTTTTCTTCACAAGTGTTTATCACGCTCGTAATACACATTCCATCCTTCGAGGTCTCTACTGTGTCTTGGTGAACACACCTGGTCGTATTTCTTGTCTCAGAGTAACAGCTTCAGCCCCTTTTATTCGAGTTAATCTTACTTTCACAAAACGCTCTGCTCATCGTCCTAGCTACACTTTTGTGTTGACCACTGGTTGCTGTTGCTGCTGGCTTTCATCATCTGACTACTGTTGTTCCTCTGCTGTGTGGCAACGTGTCCTTCTGGTGAAATAGGCGGTTGCGATTCTTTTCTTTCTGTGATGCTGAAAGCCTTAGTGTGGTCAAGCCCAACGTGTACTAAAGGTCTGTTTGGCTGCCTCTACCAGGGGCCCATATCTCTAGTTCTGCTTGTGTTTACTTGTTTGGGCAAGCATCTCCTCCTGTCCTGTGCAGCTGCTGGTTTCTGTGCTGTCACTCACCATTTTTTGTACCTCTGGTTTCTTGTAACTCTTGTATCGCTATTTCTGTTTGGCGACCTTCCCAACATAGCTATTGTGGCATATTCGTTTGTCTCTTGCAGCTCGACCCACTCATTCCGTATACGTCTTCGACCGGTGAAGTCAACAATTACGCTGTGCTGGTCCAGGAAGTTCCTTCGCAATAGCCCATCAAAGGGTAAATCAATGCTTGCCCCAATGACCTGCACATTTTTACACATTCTGTCATCTGCGGTGTGTACAAGACTCGTCTCGTTCTGCCTTCAGTTCAGATCTCCTCATCTGCAGTACTTCGAATAGTGACAGCTTTCCTTTTATTCAAATTTTTCCCAGATTTCAATACTTCTTCTTTCGTTAAACTAACATACCCCCACTATCTATTAACAACTTTACCTTAAGGTTACACGAATCTGCGCAGTTCAATTGAATAAAACCATTCTTGCTGGCGCAGTCCGCAACACGTACTCGTATAATGCCAGATGCAGCGTAACGTGACTGCTCCATTATGCTTTGCGTTCCTTTCCCTGCCCAGTCTTTTTGCACATGTTCAGACGTCGACTCTCTGTACAGTCCCTGGCGTAGTGTCCCGAGTGGTGATAGGTAAAACACGTCCCAGGTTTTCCTTGTGTACACGGGGGAGTACGTGGGGGAGTATGTCCCATCAGGTTTCACTGACTGCACCATACTGGAGGCGGACACTGTGATTTGGACCGGTTTCCTCTGACTTCTTTAGTAGGAATTCTATTCTGATCTTGTCTTGGTGGAGGCACCTGAGTCTGATTGATTTCCCTTACTTGATACAATCGCTCACCAAGTGACCTTCCCGACCACACGTAAAACACTTGATAATCGCTCCACGGTTTTGTTTTAGAGAGGCTGCCCTCTCGATCCGCAGTCATGGCACTCTCTTCGAACGCTGCTAAATCGATGGCTTCCGACAATGTTAGACGCTCCCCCAGAGCTCTAACAATCGTTTTTATCCTATCTTCATAGAGTCCTCGAATATAAAGTGCCCATCCGAGTTTTCCAATTAACGCGTTACTTCCCAAGACATCTTCTGCATTCATTACTCTTTTCACGGCCTCCCTGCATTCGGGAGGTCGACCGTTCAATCCCGCGTCAGGCCATCCTGATTTTGGTTTTCTGTGATTTCCCTAAAGCTCTTCATGCAAATTCCGGTATGGTTCCTTTGAAAAGGGCACGGCCGACTTCCTTCCCTAATCCTATGAGACCGATGACCTCGCTGTTTGGTGTCCTCCCCCAAAACAACGGCCTCCCTGAAATGAAATTGCATCTCATCTATTTTGACGCCCCATTGAGCCACACACTCATCCTGTGTTTGCCTACTGCCAAACAATTTGCAAGCGTAATAGTCTAAAGTTCGTTTATTTTCATTATTTTCAATTAGAATCGCACGAACTGCGGATCAGGTTTCCGTATGATCACGCACTAATAATGTACTACTAGCTGACCCAGTGATTTGTCCTATAATAAATTTTCAAAATACTTTCTTACAACTAAGATCCACTAACTCATATGCGTTATCGCAGTTGTTTATGAATTCAG
Organism: Schistocerca gregaria; assembly: GCF_023897955.1. Classification (NCBI taxonomy): domain Eukaryota; kingdom Metazoa; phylum Arthropoda; class Insecta; order Orthoptera; family Acrididae; genus Schistocerca; species Schistocerca gregaria. Next base: position 756,764,904 of record NC_064922.1, read on the forward strand.
ACAATTGTTCGTGATGACCATCAAATTTTCGTGGCATTAATAACTTAAAAATTCTCGATCCCTACTGTCTGGGAAGTCACTCTCTGCCTCGTTAGGTGGACTCATGTTCACTGACCCCCCGTTACTTCGTCGTCGTTCTCCCTGTGTCTGCTTCTGAATTAGGTGAGCCTCTCGCTCACGACGGCACCACTGCAGCGTCGTCGTCGTCGGCGGCGGCGGCGACAGCACCTTTGGTCTCGAAATTATTCCCTCGACACGTTCCCGGTCGGTGTCACTGACCCACTGAGCGTCCCTACACCTACTCCAGTGCCCCGATTCGCGTGAGTACTCGACTAGATTCGTCTATTCAGTATTCAAAATACGCCCTACACCACACCTGGGACCAAAAAGAGTTCGCCACACTTGTGTCCTGAGAGGGAGTGAGAAGGACACGTCGTTAATTACAAGGGCTTACCTCGATCGATGTACTCTATGGGCGAATTTCGTCTAGGCAGCTTGCTGAACTCCACCCCGTAAAGAATCTAAAAGCTAAAGAGAATGTTCAGGGCCACAGAACTCGGTGCACAGCGCAAGGAAACTCAGGTCTAATCAAGCTCAGACTAATAAAGTTCATTGGTTGTTCACTTCCGGCTCTACTGACTTTAGCTTCTTCTATTCAGTGCACAATGTTATGATGTACGGCTGTACCTGTCAGCTGCCTTCTATCTCGCGTCCTGGGACTCTCTTCTGCGTATTATCTCGATCCCGACGTGGCTCTTAACTGTTCTACATCCTCAGCCTGGCGACACCCAGCACAGGGGTAGCGTCCCAGACGACTACCAACTGCGCTCCCCCTTTGGTTGGGGTGGGTCCCCTTTTGATAACGCTCGTCGAGTTTCTAGAAAATTCTTTCTGACACACGTCGCTAACGAGGAGTGTGCATTACCATACAGGTATATTGGAACTTACGAGGCACTTGCCTCACTGTCTCTAGCTGCTATACGGGATCTCGGTCACAAGCTGGCTGACCAGAGGCTGTCTCCATGTGTACTTAGCCTGTCTACCGACCGTCGCCAGTCTGTCGCTGTTTGAATACCCGATTGCGCCAACTCCTCCGTCGTCTTCCCAAACAGCCTCTCGCTTACAACTTTGAATTTAATGCCGTAGTCCATCCTTTAATTGTGGGTCTCGCGACACCGCTGCATGGTAGGCAAACACGTTACCAGTCAGCTAAGCCAGGCAGACGGTGTACAAAAGACTCCTAGTGTTTACTTGTGGCCTTTTGATGATCGACCCACACCACCTTTGCAGAATGAAGCGGTACCAGTTGTTGTGTGAGCAGATTATGTGTTGGCCATATCCAGCAGTTTTGAGTACTGGCATGACTTTGGAGATGGAAATCGGGTTCGTCTGTCCATGACCATTTATCGTCCACTTCCACAGAAGAAGAAATTCGAGAGCAAACGTTTGTCTTACTGGCAGGTCAGCATGATGCAGCTCCTGACATGGGTAATTTTGTATGGATAGGAAATACAGGACACTCATTTTTCTAAGGTTTTAAGCTCTTCTTCTTGTTCTTCCGTGTTTGCAATTTAAAATTAGGTTATTTCGGAAATCAGCCTTATGCAAACATAACTAGTTTATTTTTATATTTCCCCAGATATGTTTCGACACCAATGTGTTATCTTCTGTGGGTCAACTTTTATTTTCTGGAAAACACAATATCACATTTGTAATAATTTAACTACTGTAGGCCTAAGAAATACAATATTTGCAATTTCTTCGTTTTGTTTGGACACTCACCTTAAAATTATGTAGCTAATTGAACTGTATTATCAAACATCGATTTTAGTGCTCGTTTTCGTCTTTTTTTTTTTGACAGCATGTCTTCTGCAAACTTGCCATAAAGAAAATTATTGCGTATTTGTGGAGAGCTGTTTCGAGGTTAGAGGCTATGTACGTTTCTGTACTTACATTTTCCATCCTGTTTCGTGTCCCTGGTTGGTGATGCAATCAATGATCCTACCATGAGGTACCAAAGAAACATTCAAAAACTTTTAAAATCCCTCAGAGGCACCATCACAGAAACTCAAGCCACATACATTACACAAAAGAATCCCAAAGAACCCAACCTCAGTAGTTTACCAAAGATACACAAAAATAACTGTCCAATCGGGCCCATAATCAGTTTCAAAAATGCACCATCTTACCACCTAGCTAGCCAGTTACATACATTACTGCAGAAATTATACACTTTCACAGACAACAGAAACCTAAAAAATACCAGTGAACTGATGGAAAAGATATAAAAATACCATCAACAGCTACCCTGGTATCTTTTGACATCACGTCCATGTACACAAATTTGTCAGTAGAAGAAAAAATCAGCATTGTTAAAAACCAGCTGCAGTATCAAGGGGACATAACAAGTACACACATAGATGAAATAGGAGCCACCCTAAAGATTATAACAGAACAGAACTACTTCACTTTCAACAAAGTGTTGTATCTGCAGAAAGATGGCCTACCAATGGGCTCACTCATCAGTGGTCTACTTACAAACATATTTCTAAACCACATTAAAAACAAAATATTCAATGAAATCATACATAAAAACAGTACAAGATTATATACATGACATCATTTGCTTGATTGATGAAACACATACATAAATAAAACAATTACACAGCGACATAAATACAGTTCACATAAAAATAAAATTCACCATTGAGACAGAAGAGGAAATGAAGCTTAATTTCTTAGACATTACCATACACAGACTCAACAACAAACATATTTTTGAATTTTCAGGAAACCTACAGCTACAAGTACAACCATTCACATCACTTCAACCACCCAGAAGCACACAAATTCTCAAGTTTCAGACACATGCTACACAGGCTCAACAGAACTCCATTGGATAAACACAACTACACGCAGGAACTAAATACAATACACCAAATAGCCAGAGAGAATAGGTGCTGGTCAGAGTGGCCGTGCGGTTCTAGGCGCTACAGTCCGGAGCCGAGCGACCGCTACAGTCGCAGGTTCGAATCCTGCCTTGGCATGGATGTGTGTGATGTCCTTAGATTAGTTACCTTTAATTAGTTCAAGTTCTAGGTGACTGATGAGCTCAGAAATTAGGTCACATAGTGCTCAGAGCCATTTGAACCATTTTATTTAGAGAATGGGTACAACACACAAATGACAAACAAATTGAACAACAAAATTCAAAAACAAATTAAAAGAGAACAAACCATCAATAAATCACCAGCCATGATAGAGAACCAAGAACACAAGCTCCAGAAAAATACAGGATACCAGGAACACCCTACAAAGATTACAGCTTGGCACACATTAACATACAGCAACAAAAACGTACACAGAGTGGGAAATACGCACCGGTTTAAATGCTAACCTACCTATAAACTCGTCCAAGTTCTGGTCAGCCTTCCGTCGCCTTACCGGAACTAAACCCTCCCCTACTATCCTCTTCTCCATAATGATCATCCCTTCCCTGGCACCCTTAGTATGGCCAATCACTTTGCCTCTTGCCTCTCCGATGTCTTATCAATCCCCGATGATCTCCAGTTCGATTACTCCCTCTTCTCGGATGTCCGCGGTCGAACTGACACCTCTGCCCCTCCCCTCGCACCTGGTTTACAGTACTTGGACAACATGGCACACACGGTACTCAAGGCACCTATCACTGCACAGGATCTCATTGCTACACTTGGCACCAAACGCAACACCGCTCCTGGTCACGATCGAGTCATCTACCGTCACCTTCATGAAGCTCCTGTCTCTTTCCTCTCCACCCTGGCCAGGCTCTACAATGTAGTCCTGTCCACCGGTTACTACCCCAACCTGTGGAAAACCTTCCATATCCTGATGTTCCTTAAACCTGGTAAACCGTCGCCCCCGTCTCCTCCTACCGTCCCATCAGCCTTACCTCGGTCTTCAGCAAGGTCCTGGAATCTATCCTCACCTGACGCATCCACCAAGATCTCCGCCAGCACCGCCTCCTTCCCATTACCTAGTGTGGCTTTCAGCCATCCTTCTCTTCCGACGACCTTCTCCTTCACATCACTCATCTCGTTTCCAAACAGCTTAATTCCCGTCGCTCTCCAATCTTCCTCTCCCTGGACCTCGAACGTGCTTATGACCGCTTATGGCATTCCGGTCTCCTCTTCAAGCTCCAAACCTTTGCTCTTCCCATTAACTACGTCCATCTGATTGGCTCATTTCTCTCCCACTGTCCTTCCTACGTCACCATCCATAACACAGATTCCTACCCTTTTCTCCCTCCACCAGTGTGCCCCAAGGCTCTGTCCTATCCCCCCTTCTGTACCTTTCATATACGGCGAACAAGCCGCCGCCGTCACCCCCCGTCCACCTTCTCCAGTTTGCCGATGACACCACCTTCCTTGCCCTTGCCCCCATCCTGCAGCGCTCCCAACACCTTCTCCAATCCTATCTTGACCTGTTCACTGCTTGGTGCAACCAGAGGTTGCTCAAGGTCAATCCCTCCAAACCCAGGCGATCATTGTAGGCAAAACCACCCCTTCCTTCCGCCTCCTTGATTTCTGTCTCACCACCTATAGCCGTCCTATCGCCCTCACCCGCACTCTTAAGTACCTTGGCGTCACCCTCGATCGTTGACTCGGACAATCCAAGCCAAGGCACGCTCCCAACTCCGTCTCCTCAAGCTCCTTTCCGGCCATACGTGGGGTCTGGACCCCTCCACCATACTCCACACCTATAAATCCCTCATCCACCCTATCCTTTGTTACACACATCCGGCCTGGATCTCTCCCCCCCTACCTTTTATAAATCCCTTCAAATCCTTTAACGCTATGCTCTTCGCCTCACCTATCGCATCCATCTCCCCTCCCCCACATGGATCCTGTACGATCTCATTCCATTCCCCCACCTCCTCCTTTTCCTTGAAAGGATACGGATCCTGTACACCTCCTGCAAACTCAATCCTCCTCACCCACTTATCTCACCCATCCTCTACCGCCCCCTGCCCGCTGCCGCGTCCCACCCAGTCTCCATCTCTCCACCCTCCTTACCCTCTCCCAAGGTGGCTTCCGCCAGCTCCCTCTCCCTGATGATACTCACCTCCCCTCCATCTACCCCTCCTACCGACTTTGATCCTCCCACCCTCTTCCTGTTTTTGCTCCTTTGGGCACCCTCCCTTCCTTCTCTCCATCCTCCATTTCTCCCCACTCCTCCCCCAGGATTCCCCTCCCCTGTCCCTTTCCTCCCCCCCCATCTCCTCAGCTATTGGCATCCTTGTTCTCCCCTCTCCCCCACCTCTCCCTTATTCCCCTCTTGGCAGGTCCCCGGACTCGCACACACTAAGTGGACATTCGCGCACCGGAGATAATCGCCATCAGTGCCTCGTGTGTGTCGTCGTGTTTAGTGTTCAGTGTTCACCGTCACACTCCATCGTTCACCAGTGCCATCAACATCTTCAGTGTTTTTGCTTCGTGTCAACAGTTTGTAGTGTGGATTGTCATCAAGTGTGAACGGCTTCATGGTTTTTTTATGTTCATGTGTCCACTGTTTTTTCCCCGCCGTTTTGTTCCAACTCATGTGTCTTCTCTGTTTTTATCATTGTACTATCTTTGGCTGAAGAGCGGCGTATTGTGCTGCTGCCAGCCTACCTGTTCTACAGGTTTTAAAATCACAATTAACAAAAAAAAAAACATTTTCGACACACACATCTTCGGCGGTAGTCCGCAAGGCCTTTCAGTTCTCATCGAAGTGTTAGGTATATTGCAGATGCCAGCAGCCAGCAGCGGTCCCAGCCAGCAGCCAGCAGTGGTTCCTGCTAGCAGCCAGCAGTCAGTGCTGTTCCTGCCAGCAGCCAGCAGCCTGCAGCCAGCGTCCAACGTCCAGCAGCGGTCCTGCCAGCAGCCAGCGGCGGTTCCAGCCAGCAGCCAGCAGCCAGCGCCCAGCGTCCAGCAGCGGTCCCAGCCAGCCTCCAGCAGCAGCAGCAGCAGCAGCAGCAGCAGTGGTCCCCCGGCCAGCCACCCAGGTCGCCTCTCCCGCAGCAGCAGCAGAGTGGGGCTTCGGCCCCAGTCTCCTTCGTCATTCTTTGTCCCTTTTACTCTGTGTCTCTCGTCGCTTTGCCCATCGCTCGTTTGCTTTTTTGTCCTGTCCTGTGTCTTTCCCCTTCTCATAATGTCGACCCCCACCACCACCACTACTGCCACCACCACTGCCATCTTATACACATCCCCCTCCGCCGCCGCCACCTCTATTACGTGGTGTGCCGCATCACTCCCCCCTCAGTCCATCCCCCCACTCCTCACTCTCCCATCTCCCTCACTATTTGTCGCCCCATCCCTGGCTCCTCCCTTCCACACCTCCTCTGGTCCCTTCCCTCCACTCCCTCCCTCTGCTCCTTCCGTTTCTGCGGCCCCCGCTAGGGTGATCGCCCGGAGGGCTATGGCCCATGCTCAACTCTCCCCTTCGCCTTCATCATCATAGTCTTCACCGTCGCCTTCGCCATCGCCCTCACCATTCCGGCGCCGACTCCAGCACAGGGTGCTGCCACTCCCCGCCACATTCCAGTCGCTCCCATCCCCCACACCTCCTCCGCCGCCGTCAAGCGCCCCAGTGGCACCCCTGCCTCCTCTACTCCCAAAAATACTCCACCTCGTCCCCCTTCCCCAGCCCATTATGCTATGGATGTCTCCCCGTCTGTCCCTGCCACCTCCTCCTCCTCCTCCTCCTCCTCCTTCTCCTCCTCCTCCTACCGCTACCTCGTCTCCCGTCCTGATCCCTCCCTTCCTGGTGCCCCCATCTCCCTCCTCACTCCTCGCCGTAATTCGGTGCTCATCTCCTCCCCCAGCCCTACCCTCCACACAGATCTCCTTTCCCACATCCATGTTCTTGTCTGAACATAAAATAGGTTGAGGATAGAGGATGCTGAAACAAAGTAGTGACATCTGCCTGACATCTCCTAATTAATGACAAAGAATTAGCTAGGGAGACCTTTGTAAAAAATGATACCACATCAAACCTAACCAAACGGTCATAACTGCTTGGGTAGTGAGCCCCCAGTCTGTTGATAAAGTCAGCTGAGATAAAGATGTGATGTGAGAATTTTTCCACCAATTGTCTCAGAAAAGAAACGAAATGTTTGGCTAATGCAGATATAGGAGCTCCAGTGTCGCTCACTATTGGATGTAATGGAAAACTTTCCTGATGAATTTCTGAAAGGCGATATAATCTTTTTGGTACACAATCATGTGGTCTTAACCTCTTGACATAAGGAGGTGGAATTCATTAGTGCAGAAGTTTTCTGTTGCTCCTATGAACTATGATTCTGACCACAGCAACATCTTTTTGGGACTCCATTATTAAAGAATTCGTGGAAATAAGCTGACGGAAAAGCTAGTGAACTGAGATACTGGCTACCAGTTGCACAGTGCATGGGACCCTGTAGTCTCTGCGACTGTTTCTAATCGAAGACAACAGAGTGCGCCAAGGGCTGCAGCGAAAATGCAAAAAACAGTTGAGTTCCACAGTTCCGCCAACTAGTGCACTGCCACTGGGAAGTGTGGTCCTTTTGACAACTTGATTTTGATGCATGCATAGAATACCTGCAGCAACTACACTCCTGGAAATGGAAAAAGGACATATTGACACCGGTGTGTCAGACCCACCATACTTGCTCCGGACACTGCGAGAGGGCTGTACAAGCAATGATCACACGCACGGCACAGCGGACACACCAGGAACCGCGGTGTTGGCCGTCGAATGGCGCTAGCTGCGCAGCATTTGTGCACCGCCACCGTCAGTGTCAGCCAGTTTGCCGTGGCATACGGAGCTCCATCGCAGTCATTAACACTGGTAGCATGCCGCGACAGCGTGGACGTGAACCGTATGTGCATTTGACGGACTTTGAGCGAGGGCATATAGTGGGCATGCGGGAGGCCGTGTGGACGTACCGCCGAATTGCTCAACACGTGGGGCGTGAGGTCTCCACAGTACATCGGTGTTGTCGCCAGTGGTCGGCGGAAGGTGCACGTGCCCGTCGACCTGGGACCGGACTGCAGCGACGCACGGATGCACGCCAAGACCGTAGGATCCTACGCAGTGCCGTAGGGGACCGCACCGCCACTTCCCAGCAAATTAGGGACACTGTTGCTCCTGGGGTATCGGCGAGGACCATTCGCAACCGTCTCCATGAAGCTGGGCTACGGTCCCACACACCGTTAGGCCGTCTTCCGCTCACGCCCCAACATCGTGCAGCCCGCCTCCAGTGGTGTCGCGACAGGCGTGAATTGAGGGACGAATGGAGACGTGTCGTCTTCAGCGATGAGAGTCTCTTCTGCCTTGGTGCCAGTGATGGTCGTATGCGTGTTTGGCGCCGTGCAGGTGAGCGCCACAATCAGGACTGCATATGACCGAGGCACACAGGGCCAACACCCGGCATCATGGTGTGGGGAGCGATCTCCTACACTGGCCGTACACCTCTGGTGATCGTCGAGTGGACACTGAATAGTTCACGGTACATCCAAACCGTCATCGAACCCATCGTTCTACCATTCCTAGACCGGCAAGGGAACTTGCTGTTCCAACAGGACAATGCACGTCCGCATGTATCCCGTGCCACCCAACGTGCTCTAGAAGGTGTAAGTCAACTACCCTGGCCAGCAAGATCTCCGGATCTGTCCCCCATTGAGCATGTTTGGGACTGGATGAAGCGTCGTCTCACGAGGTCTGCACGTCCAGCACGAACGCTGGTCCAACTGAGGCGCCAGGTGGAAATGGCATGGCAAGCCGTTCCACAGGACTACATCCAGCATCTCTACGATCGTCTCCATGGGAGAATAGCAGCCTGCATTGCTGCGAAAGGTGGATATACTCTGTACTAGTGCCGACATTGTGCATGCTCTGTTGCCTGTGTCTATGTGCCTGTGGTTCTGTCAGTGTGATCACGTGATGTATCTGACCCCAGGAATGTGTCAATAAAGTTTCCCCTTCCTGGGACAATGAATTCACGGTTACACAAATATTTGATCGCTATAATTACAATTAAATGTTACGATTGCAGTCACAGTTGAACGACATTCGATAATGATCAAATATTGGAAATACTCCCTGCTGACGGCTGTGGATCTGTAAATAGCAATATATGTACCATTCTTACGACTTGACATACTCTTTTCTTTGCTATCACAGTATTCCACGTCAGATCCATACCTTCCTTATAACTGCACGTAGTCATTTCCTTTGCACATGTCGGAACACAAACACGTACTTTATAAGCCTGATGCTGAAGGTGAACCTATTACGCATACCCTACTACTAAATGTAATACGACGTCAATAACTGATTGCTGGCGATAAGAAATAATACTGACCGATAATCAACGATGGGTGAACATGTCTCATAAGTTTTCTTGCTGGTGGTACCACTGTGTCTTAGAAAGAGAGGCGTAATCGTCTCACAAATCGTCAGATGTTAAAAAACACAACCATATTACCATCACAAGCGGTCTTCTTTCTACAGGTGCATACAAGTACCCATATTAAAAGCTATACTGGCTTTATAAATCGAGCAATGGCATTACCTCTGAATGAAATATATTTCCAGACAAATACCATCTGACCAACAGTGCGGTTACACGACGCCAACGGTGCAACCTCGTAGTAAAATTAACGAATTTATAAAGTGATTTGGCTAAGGAACTTAGTATGAAACCGGTATTTGAAACTCCCTCATGCTGCCGCCACTTCCAGTATTTGTAACGAATTCTGTCTCGATGCCACGTCAGAGGTTCGGCGATATATCGACTGGGTTATGGGTGATGGTTGATTGAGAAGGATCACAAACAGTAGATGGTGTGCTGACTGAGGTCGTAAGAGATGTACACTGGGTTTTCAGATCTCTAGTATTACGCTACCCGCTAGAAATGCTGTGTGGAATTTGGAATCAAGTCTCTCCATTCAAGCACATACCTATGTTGGATCCTATGGAGAAGTCCTTTAATGATTACAGCCACTAGTGAATCATATTTCTGGCACTCTCATATCTCGAAACGAGTCACCTTTCTTAAACCTATCTGCTACAGTAAAATTCCAACATCATTTTAGGTAGTCCCTATGCACCTTGCAACTGCTGCCATTTCTGCAGCTTTACATATGTGATCATTTCATTTTAAGTCGGAACGGAGTAGAAGTCGAGCTATATCTCCCACCTTCTGCAACCTGGGTAGAAACAGGCTAAGCTGAGTTAGTGCTATAGGACAGTGTTTTCACTATTCAGTGGAAAGGGGAACACATTGTCGTAGCTCCACCAACTGTGCCCGCTGTGTAAAGGCAGTGCCAAATGAAGCCCGCTCCTGCAATATTAAATAGTACAAAAGACTGTATGGTGACTGGGATAAGGACGAGGATTTTGCTACTGAACTATGGTGCATCTCCAAACTACGTATGAACACTGCTGTCTGAAGCACATCCATGCCCCTCAGGGCCCATTGGTGTCTATCACCCCAACATGCTATCTTCGTTATTCTGTACCATCCAACAGAGAAAAATTACAAACTATAAAACATCCATCAACTTCACCCGATAGAGAACTCGATGAAATTTTTACTGCATCTTTCTCCTCCCATAGGTCGAAAATAAGTACCATATGTGTGTCGGCATCAAGCACATGTGACGATCCTATTAAATATACAGCTACTGATCCATTGCATGGACCAGTGTAAAGGTGCATCGCCTGTACTGTAGGAGGATGACCATATCCCACAAACTATCCTATAAGTCGAAAGGACCGTTCCTGTGACCCTGTGCCATTGTCTGAATCATTGCTTTTTCTGCTGCAACACGCTTCATAGACTGCCATACATATTATTTTTTTCCACCATGACTTCGAGGTCTGTGTCAGGTTCTAAACTGACATTAACACGTTCTGATCCACTGATTCTCACAAAAAACTAGACATCGCATGGTATAAGTCATGTTGTTACTGTAGCTACCATAACACACCACACACACTGGATGATTTTAAATAAAAGACAGCTACAACGTAAGGAAAGTGGAAGAGTTTGGTGGTGTTGTGGAGAGTTTCTAAACTGATGTGCGAAGGTGATTGACGGCCTCTACATTTTAACTCATCTGTCACAGTGACAGAATAGCTGATGGCTCTGCATTCAGTTTTGACTGATTACTCATATTGCAGTCATGTATGCGATCACTGTTTTGGTGCTAGCCATTCCCAGAAGGTGTTGACCCTCTGCCAAAACCCTATCTCCAACACAAACAAGCGATGTCAATCATTATGAGGTAACCAACAGCGTACCAGTGACGGATGAGATGGAAAAGACACCATCGATGTACTCAAATAATATGCATTACAGTTGATAGTGTGAACAATTTTAGCAATTTTACAGTAATTTCAGCACTGACCAATGGTGCGACAACATGTTTCTCAATTTCAGTATCACAGCTTAATTGTCCCTTCTCTACTTTGTTGGTATCATTGCGAATGTAGATAAATGACTGTGCAGTATGTCCATTCATTGTTAATTCTCGAACATATACATCATCAAAGTATACCAGACAACGCTCTACATACTTCTAGCACCTCAGGCATAGTGCTTAATTTACGACCTATCTCTATATGGATGGAACTCACAGAGCATTCTCATAGTCTTAGATTAAAATTAGAGATTGAAAGACCCCCTCACACTGTCATAGACCAACCCACCCTGCAGCACCGTGACCGATTTAATCTGCAACCGAACAGAAATAGACCGCTATATTCTGTCTCGTGAATGAATGGAGCTTGCCGAGTCCTCGCCCATCCAAGTGTACAAGATTTCTTCAGATGTGCCCATTTCGAGGAGGTTAGAACTCCTTATCGATGTATAGTAACAGCTTTGAAAGTGTTGTGATGTAACAGCTGACAGTTAAGAACAACATGAAACGGGTTATTTTTATGCATGATGGTGCTCCAGACGGATGGAGTTCGAAGCATTTTACGTAAATCAACTACGCTATCAACTCTAAAGTATTGTTCTAGAGTCTAGGGTCAGTACCTGGAAGGTATTGGTAAGAGAGAACATAAACACACGCACTCCTAAGGCTACGCGGTTCTGCACTTAAAACAGGCTATAATGTTAGATCGCTTGAGTTTCCGACCTATTAGTCATATGGAATGCAGCTATGTCAATATTCCTATGTAAGAAATATATTTCCAGCGCATGACATACATCCTTGTTGCAGGTTTCTCTGCGATAAACTATGGTAACAAACTGTAAAACGAAAAAAAACTACTTCCTTATAACAGTGGCTCTGTGTGATACATTTACAATATAACTTTCCGGAGATGTATAGCGTCCATTGTTCACACCCAATCATGGATCATAAATTATACTATGCCCGCATCGGGCTTAAATAACAAGATCATTAGTAACCGAGAATACATATTACACAGAAACAGATAAACGCATAGCAGCAGTGTCTGACATGTGAAATTACAAGTCGTGTTGTACAGCGCCCTCTAGCCGACGCTGTGGAGCTCAATGAGCGCCGCTTTGCTTTCTGCCCCAGTTGATCAAGAGCAGACGACTAAGCAACTTAGCTTCTACTTCGTAGGGGGTTAGCCATTACGGACTTTGCCTTTCTTACTTCAGTGATAGTTTAACTAATAGTTACTGTTAACTTTGATGCATGAACAACTTCGCATCTATTTGCTCATCAAGCCTAAGTTAAGTAGATGTCATTTACTAATATTCTCTATTAAATGTACTTTTACTTTACATACAGTACCGAAGTGCTTAACCTCTCCTTCTCCTACTCGCTTCCTTCATTCGGCCTATTTTGCAGATCACAGAAGCACACCCAAGCGCCGCCTTCCACGCAGGATGGGCTGACTGCCCAACCTAGCGGGAAATATCTAGTGCAGCGAGGAGTTTAACTAAGTTGCATATGCTTATTCTGTCTGTCTTCGCAGTATATGTATGAGTGTCTGGCAGCCGATAGCGATATGAATGATGTAACAAGGGCGATATTGTATGGTGCAGGATACAACTTGTATGATTACTACATCGACACGGTATGCGGTGATATATTGCTGGGTTGGAGTCGGTTTCACCCTGCCATATTCAAGCTACTGTCCTCAATGGCAGAGCAGTGTAATTGAGTAAGAGTCTTTCCATATTTGGAAATCTGTTGGCCACTTTGCAGGGTTTGTCAATGTAATATGGTGATTTGTACAAAATAGTTATCTTGCCACTGAAAGTCTCATCTGCAGAAAGAAAAAAAAGGATGACAGTGCTCCCACACCTACGGCATCAGTTATTTGATGGATAAATTCAATGAGAGCCAATCATAATGCTCCATTCATTCACAAGACGTCCTTTGTGCCGGGATGTCTGAGCCTCTACATAGCAGTGAGAATGTTTGCATTTCGGAGATGTTTGTTGAAAGCAGGACTTAACGATTTCCAGGAAGGGTAACACGTGATGGATGGGGTGCCACGTTAGGTCCATCAGGAGGAATGCATTCGGTGTTATTTTTCGTTATCTTCATAAACAGGTTCTGTTAAAACATAAATTTCCATGAGACAAGCTGAGCCACCATATGTGTGCTTTGGAGTTCTGTAGGGGAGCAATTTGCTGATATGTCGCAGTTGACCATAGTTCGAAATTGTTTTTTTATACACTGAGTATTTGTGCAGTGCAATATTTTATGCTGTTTAAGCATTGCAAGTGTGTTGGTAGAGCATTACATATGCATTACTTCGGTGATTTACAAGTTGTTTTCGTGTCTGTCCCATTATTTTGTGAACAGGTCTGTAGACTGCGCAATGCATGATTTCGACAGTTGAAGATAATCAACTTTTCCAGCCATTTTTCCTCCCCTGACCGCCATCTTGGATTATGGTGGCAGTACTGTTTACTAGATCAGTTGGAGTCTGGACCCCATGGTGAAGACACTGGATTCAGCTACTGCCTCAAATTGTTTAAATAAACACTGGATGCAAAATAAAAACTTTGGTTCATCATATCCAGCATTGGCTGAGTCCTTTACCCGCCAATTCCTAGGAAGAGGCAGTGGTCGGATGAGTGAGATTAGTGGAGTTAGCCCAGGTGACCTATTTTCCCGTCATTTTCTTAGGTTAGTGGAGATATCCAGGATGTGTTGCAGTGTCCTGATGGATTAGAACTTCCCGCCATTTTCGGGGGGAGGGGAGGAGAGGGGGGGAAGTCAGTGGGTTAGGATAGTGGAGGTGGCCCAGTTGTCCTATTTTCCCGCCAAAATTTGAACTTCCCACCATGAGATCATTGCGATATTGCCGCCATCTTGGATCCACAATCTTGAATAAATTTGGTAACAATGGAGAGTGGGGTTGTATGTACTTTGTTCCACTACTAACGTGTATGTAATGCTTTAAATTTTTCTTGTATTCATCCCAACTACTGGTTAGTCCAAACATTTTGTTTGTGTGTACATATATGTATATATCCTGTGAGTTACATTACATTTTTAGTAAAGATGTTCATGTCTGATTTCAGTCACGTTCCTCTAACGGCGAAAATATGCAAGAATGAGAAGACAAGAGTTTAGGACTGGAAATGTTTCAAAGAGGATCGACCTAGCACATCAGTTATTGATAACAATGTGGAAGAAGTCAAGAGAATGGTTCTGAAAAATTGCCAAACCGCGATCAGAAAGGTAGCTGATGATGTTGGCATATCCTTTGGCGGTGGCCAAGCAGTTTTTTGGGTTGTTTTGGGCATGAAATGTGAAGCAGCAAAGTTTGTTCCGAAATTGTTGAATTTCGAGCAAAAATCAAGTCATGCAGACATCGCTCAATAATTGCTGAATGAAGCCGGCAATGGTCCAGAACTTTTACAGAAAGTTGTAAGAGATGACGAAACATGGGAATATTGGTACATCATCGAAACCGAGGCCCAATCGTAAACTTTCGAAGACTCAAGACTGGAAAAATTCGACAAGTTCGGTCAGATGTGAAGGTTCTTCTTACCGGTTTCTTTGATTACTATGGCAGTGCATCATGAGTTCCCGCCTTAACGTCGTCTGGTCAATAAGGAATACTCCTGCAAGCTATGTGCTGATTGTGGATCAATCCTTGTACGTGTTTTTTGGCACAAAATGAACCTGTTACGTTACCATAACCACTGTATTTGCCGGTCATGACCCCACCCCCGTGATATCTTTCTATTCCTGAGGCTGAAGAGAACTATGAAAGGACGCCATTTTGCCCCCACTGATGAGATAAAAATAGAATTGCTAAAGGAGAAGAACACCATAACGAAAAGTGAGTTCCAAAAGTGCTTTCAAAATTGAAAAAGCTCTATCACAAGTGTATTATATCTTAAGTGGATTACTTGATGAACAAATAAAGATTCTCCAAGAAAAAAAATTATATTACTTTTTGATCATACCTCGTATATATAGCCTAAACGAAAAATACTGCACTTGCTGTTGACATGCGAATTTTCATCCTAATTAAAGGCAAAAGTGTATTTAGCAAAACACAGTCTTACCAACAGGTTTAATGGAAATGCAGATTAAAAAAAACAAGGCTCTGGCAAGGCTACAACAGCATGCAGCATGGCCAAGCACAGGTAGCACGAACTCTGCACTGTGCAGGAGCTGTCCCATTGTCAGTGATATGAGGAAGGTAGTAAGGGCCTAGTTTGTTATGACTCACTCTGTATCATGTCCAAATTTATTCAAGATGGTTGACGTCCCCCAAACCTCCACCTCCCCTTAACCCATTGTTCTGTTAATTGATGTATGACCCCCTGGGGTTGATTAATGCTCCCTGGGGATAATCTGTGCTACTGAGAAAACTCCCCATGCCTCTCCTTCCCCGTCCACCTCCTACACCCCTCTTGGAAATCCCTAAGCTCCCACCCCCTCGACAATATGAGCACACTTTTCATATCAAATTAATTATCTAATTAATTAAATCGATAAATGAATTAAACCCTTCCCCCTGGGAAATCCCCAGCCTCCCCCCTCTCCTTCCCCACATGGTATTGGCGGGAAAGGACTCAGTCTGTGCTGCAATGGAAGGATCTCATGATACAACATTCAGATTAATGTCATTTACATAGGAGAGGATATACTGTTTATTTATAAAATTCATTTTTCAAATGTTGGATCTATGTATTTGACAGGGAAAGCTCATAATTCTTTACTGTTTATTTAATTTCAGAAGATGCATATTTCGTAAAATATTTCAAAAAGAAGTAATTCAATACAAAAACATACCGCTGTTTTTGGATATCGGAAATAATATCATTATGAAATCAATGTCAATATAGCTTACCGCACCTAATTACACTGTTACAGTTCCCGTGAGAAAAACCTCCCAATCGCATCTTGACACACATGCAATCCTCTGGGCTGTGTTACGTGCCATGTCCGCCACAGCACTCCAAGCTGGCAAGGGGGCATGCACTTGCTGTCCACTTGAAGCTGTGGTGCATCAGGTCTCACAATGCCACACTGCACTTCGAGGGACCGTCAGCCGTCTACTGTTAAGTGTAATCCTCCCTCTATTAGAATGTTGACTGTACAGTGACTGTTGATCACTATTTTAATTGCTGCCTGCTATAGCACAAGCAAGCTACATTTCTTGTGACCATCCAGCAACCATCTCACTACACAGCCACGGTCCCTTCTGGTCACGGCGTCCCTTGCTGGGGAATTCCCATCTCAAGTGTCTACTTCTGGTTCCAGCAACTGCCCAATCTGCTCCCAAACACACACTTTCCACAGCATGTTAGTGGAAGCACCTGCTCTATGTGCTCGCCCTGCATTGCTGACTGAGTTAGTTCACAATACCACTAGCAGAGGACGCCCCACCCCTTCTCTCCTCCCCAACACCTCTCCACTTACTTCCTGCTGGACATGCCAGACAAAGCATCACTTGGCGATAAATCTTTGATAAAGTTGGCGGCAAGTCTTTGATATTGATACCTGGGAAACTCCTGTAGAAACAATGCTCTCTCTCTCTCTCTCTCTCTCTCTCTCTCTCTCTCTCTCTCTCTCTCTCTCTTCTTTCCCTCTCTCTTTCTTAAGTGGGTATTTCCTGCCAAGTGAGCGTCTCTCATGTACCACACTAACCCCCTTTTGTCCTGAGCAATGTAGTGGACACGTGGTAAATCCACAGCTGTGAATGTCTTGGAAATAGTCCATTCACGCTACCCTCACTCGATAAAATTGACTGACTGATTAATTAACTGACATCCTCTGTGTGGGATAATTCTGCCTTGCTTCCTGTTGGTCGGTATTGGAACTGAAATATTTGGCTGGAAATTCTGGGGCTATCCAGGATTCGATCCCACAGCAACCTTGTTTCCAAACCCTACTCTTCCCCCTTCTGGATTTTACTTGCATTCTGTTGGTGGTTACTGGCACAGGTAGGTCATGAGGGAGGAAATCCATTACGATGAAGGTAGCTTAAAATTTAAAATTTCAGTTCTGTGTTGCATGCAATGTCCTTAAACAATTTGCATGGGACAGAGCATGGGGCTGGACTGGTGTGTCTGTTCACAATACCACTATTGGAAACAATAAACTGATCAATCAGGAATTTGGCGTTGCTATTGGTATTTAAAGCACTATGTAATAAGTATACTGCTTCTCTCAGCTACCCCAGGATGAAGAATGGGAGGAGGAGGAAGAAGGGTCCATGTGATTGGATAGTAACAACAACGAATACGACTCCTACCTGTCCACTGCAAGGCAGAGTCCAGTGGACTGTACTGATAAGCAGTAAACATCACGTACATAAACCAGATTCCATTCTGTAGAAGTAGTTGTCATAGTTGGATGACAGAGACTGCTGAAACATTCGTACGTACTGTGTACTTATGCACCAATGTCCACGTGCAGCACTCAATGTCAGAGGTCGTGCACCACTAGTAGGTGTCATGGATGCGTGTCTTAGTGATCGCACTAGGTCTGCAGCTGGACTCGTCCCACTGGAGTGGCCTGCCTGGCTGTGGAGGGTGTCCAGGATGACTGTATTGGTAGGAAGTCAGATGTTTTCAGTGGATCCAGTGCCAATACTTTTCAGTGACCAATATTGAAACTTCTAAAATAACCACATAAAACACGGAGAATATTCATGAAGGCTGCCCAATGCATACTGAGTATTAGTTCGCTATTCACCCGGCCAGAGGGCGACATGGTGAGGTTAACTGCATTCCCATATCTCACCTGACCGGTTCCGGAGTCTTGGTGGCAACTTGCACCTTAAGCTGGAAATGTCTATTCATTCTGGCTACCGGCCACCTTCGCCATGTGCCCACACACCAAATGGTGTCGTCCTAGGAAATCAGCCACATATTTTCAGTGTAATTAAAGTTAAATACTAAGATCATGGGTTGAATCTGGTGACATTCGACAATGAGCAGTGTATCGAAAATACCTCCTCCTGACAACTGTGGCTCTGGAAATGTAAGTTTTCCATGTAAATGTTTGTCCATCATATGACTGGACATAATTTTCGTAGTAAAATCTTTCATACCCCTTTTGGCTAACGATGCACTGAAATAGCAGTTTTCCACATCAGATCTATGACTCCCTTATGAATGGACATAGTCCTACCCTCATCGCCACGCCGAGTGGCGACGCTGTGTGAAGTGTCGTGTCACGGACTGCACGGCCTCTCCCACCGGAGGTTCAAGTCCTCCCTCGGGCATGTGAGTGCGTGTTGTTCTTAGCATAAGTTAGTTTAACGTAGTTTAAGTAGTATATAAGTTTAGGGACCGATGACCTCAGCCGTTTGGTCCCTTCGCAATTCAAACAAACGTACCCTCATCATTTTCCTGTACACATGTCAGAACACTGACCACAATAACTTTGCATTCCAACACATACACATTTCTGATTATCATTTATGTGTGTGCAGCATCCGAAAAAATTACAGTATGTCCGCACTCACACCCAGTAGGTGTCTCGATTCTCAAGAGCTCTAGGAAATTATTTGACATTTAAGTCTTCCAGCCAATCATATTCGAGAATAGACTGCAGATATTTTCAGTCCGGACGTGTGGAAGGTGCTGCATTTCTCCAAGACTCTCTCAAACAAGTGTTATAAAGTATAGGCGTCCAGCACTATGCGATAATCAACAGCGTTCCCGCGGACGAGAGACATCACTGACATATGTTGGTGTACTGTAATAAACATCACAGTCGATAGTGCCACAAAGCACATGTAAGGTTCTGCTTACGGGAGCCGATGAGCGGACGCTCTTTGTATCCATAATATTACAGCCATGTTGCCTGCCCTGCTTGTACACTGTAGCAGATCCAGTTGAACCCTTGCATTGCTATATTGTTGAAATCACAATTCCCCGCGTGAAATCTTATGGCTAGACATAGGTAATTTTTTTACAGGAGCAGTAGTCTGATCACTTCCCACATATGTCTAGTGTTATGTTGGAACACTAACCACGTAACTTTGGCCTCCAGCAGAATAACGTTCTCGACAAGTGGTGTGATTATGATTTATAGGTGTATAACACCCGAAAAATTATGTTGTGTCCATACTCACACCAGCTGGGTGTCGTTTCACAAGGCCTACTTTAGCCTCCCAGTAGCAAAATCCTCCCGCCACATCGTCTTCATCACACATTCGTCGAGGAATAAGGGGCATAATTACGATTAAAAAGCCTTCGCGGCTTCTATTTACGTTACATACATTCTTTCTCGATAATCTTTGACAGAGCAGAAAGGACTGATACCGCAAGCTAGGGCACAGACCCCCTGCTGATTCTCTCGAAATTCCATCACGTTCCGACAGCACTGTCCCATTCGTTACAAGGCTGACAAGTAGAGAACTATCACAACGAAAGAAAATAGCACACTAACTTAGAGAAGGAAATTCACAACTATGCAGAGTATATGCAGACTGTACAAAGAAATTCAGAAGGATAACACCCACAAATCATCCATACCGAATGACAGTCTATAAATATCCGTTGTACATGTCCTAATCTCCTTTATCGTGTCACGCTATAAACATGACAATGTAATAGTGTCAGAGTCTTCGTTGACAGCACAGTCTCTCTCTCGCTCTCCCTCCTTCTCTCTCTATCCCCTTGTTGTTTTTGTAACATCCAACGGAGTTCTTCTTTCTCTTCCGATACATCGTAAACAAATACGATCGACATTTTGATATCGACCATACGTGGTGATCCTAATAAATATAAATGTATTGGTCCGTTGAAGCAGGTGATCATTGATCGAAGTCGCATCCACGGACCTGTGTAAAGTTTTGTCGCCTGTTCTGGGGAAAGACAATATCAGACTGACTATCAATCAGAATAGAGGGTTCTTTTGTTGCTGGTTCATATACAGTTTGATACATCGGTTTTGCTGTAATATATCGAAGCAGTGTAGCACTACAGCTGTGTACACAGCGATACATTTTGTTATTCTGTGCTGACTTTGAGGTCTGTGTCAGTTACTAAACCAAAGTTAACACGTTTCTATCCATTGACTCTCACAAAAAGCTGAATAACCCATGGTGTAAACTAAGCTGTCCCATAACACACAGAATGGTTTAAATAAAAGACAGAGGCGGTGTTCCTTATTGACAACAATGTGGAAGTCATCTCAATATATAGAAAATGGAAGAGTTTGCGGAACTGTGGAGTGTTCCCTTACAGCTATGTATGTAATCCTTGTTGTGGTGCCCTAAGTGGTAGTCATCCTGATCTCCAAATCTTTGGACACTGCATCTTTCATTTTTATGACTTATAATGGTTAACCATTTGTGGCACAAGTGGGTATTCTGCAGGACTTACATCTATATAGTAGGGATAGTATACACCATCAGTTGTCAGTTCGATTGGTGGAGGAATGAAATGATTTTCATATGCCCAGGTGAGTGTGTAAGTAAGCTCATCCCACCACATTTTCGTCGCAATTTCGTCAATATTACGTATTCTCCATCAATTTCGTAATTTTTCCAGGTTTTCCATAATTTCAACGCATTTTAATCAATTAATCAAGGTTCAAATCACCACTCTCGTGGTGTTAAGGCAACAAAACGTCTCATCGCGTCGAACTCGTGATGATGTCAGGCAATAACATTGCGGCATTGTTTTCAGTTTCTGTATCATCGCCAGGCCAACTCCTCCATTACTTACGAGGGTCATATACAAATGGACATATAGTGAACTTCGTTACACTGCCTGCACTACATGACACAAATACAGTTTCTTAGTGTAGGAAATAACCATTAGCAGAGTGGAGGTTCGAAAACTATGTTCCTCAGCGGAAATGCTTTATAAATTCAGTAAGATTTTATTACAATTTACCATCTGCCTCCGTCTGGATGGGAGTCACAAACTATTCTCACGTTCGTAGGACAGCGTTGGAGATCGATAGATCTCACCAACATCTTTGTTGATTACCACCTCAACAAACGAATCACATCCATAGCAACACTGTGCCCTCTATTTCGAAATGAATTGCCCCTTCTGTCTGCAGATTTAACCATTAGTGGTGCATGACACACACTCTCTATAGATGTGTGCATGCTGAGAAGCCTGATACAGTTGAGAGTGTTGTGGTGATATAACAGACGATTGAGTAGAAGAAGAAGAAGAAGACGAAACGTATGGTTTATGCATTCTGGAGCTCCAGATGTAAGAAGTTTGAAACTTTTCACGTATTATTGGCAACCACGAATATGGGTTTTTATGAAGTGACCTTAGCTAAAAAGCATTGTATTATTAACTTGGGGTCTGCACTATACAACTACAGAATGGATCACATGTTTGACACTGTGCAAGACTATTTCCGGGTTTTAAAGTCCAACAAACTATGAGGTGTCAGCTAACAAATACCTTACAGAACAGTTGCTGCATAGCATTTAACAACATTCCGCTGTTGTTTATTGAGGTAATAGGGACACATACAAGTTGACTGCTGTCTGTGATGCTTTCCTGGAAAAGAGAACCATCTGCCTCTGAAGTGACATGGATTTGTATTAAAGAGTGATAGCAAATAGATGGAGTAATCGGCTGAGAGCGGCTGTAACGAGATATGATTAAATGGTAGACTGATAACACATTCTATAGAGGGGGAGATGTTGCAGCAAGTCATTTATCACATTTAACAATTTTTCTCCGTTATTGTCTCAGTGGTGTATCAGTTCTGTGGTATAACCTGCATTTGACTCTTATACAATTGTGTGTTCTATGTGTGACCTAAAGCGATAGACAGATAGGCAAACTGCAGGGTGAATGTATGTCAAGTGTTGGAAATATATTTAGTCCATTGGAGTATTAACAGTGTTTCATTGCAAGTCACTAATAAATCGGAAAAACTCCAATTGATTAAGATCAGGCACTTTTATTATGGGTTGTGTAATTACACCAGACACAGGAAAACAATTAAAGACAGACAATAACAACTAAAACATCTACACCACCATCAAAAGGACAAAAGTCCAAAGAACACTGAGTCCAAAGACAATTTACTCTACACTTGACCGGTGGCAGTTACTGGCGGTCGATGGTTGCCACAGAGAACCCCCTCCCTCCCCCGTTTGGAGTGTGGAGCGCTGGGGGAGGGCGTGGATGTCTTCCGGTGTAGTGTTGTTGTGGGGTGCTCGCCAGTTGATAGAGGCAAGTGCAAAGAGTCCATGCCAGTACCTGGTCTCCTACCTTCCAAACTTCACAGACGAACCTTGCTGAACTAGCACTCCTGGAAGCCAGGATATTGCAGAAACATGGATTAGCCTCAGCCTGGGGGATGTTTCCACAGTGAAATTTTCACTCTTTCGCAGAGTGTGCACTGATATGAAACTTCCCGGCAGCCCAAGAGTTTGCCATCCAGCGGTGGGGAAGGACTGGTCGACCTGCACGTGTGAAATGGACTGGCACAGAATATATCGGCGTTGAAGTACAGGTAGAGAGGAGGATACGAATCTTGAGCTTCCTGGCACTGCTGGACATTGCAGCTATGCCAGCCATATCCACCCTAAATGAGGTTTTCCCTCTGAGTGCAGTGTGCGCCGATATGAAACTTCTGGAAGATTAAAACTGTGTGTCCAACCGAGATTCGAACTCGAGACTTTTGCCTTTCGCAGGCAAGTGCTCTACCAACTGAGCTACCCAAGCACGACTCACAACCCCCTCTTCACAGCTTTACTCCTGCCAGTACCTCGTCTCCTACCTTCCAAACTTTACAGAAGCTCTCCTGTGAACCTATCAGAACTAGCTCTCCTGGAAGACAGGATATTGTGGAGACATGGCTTAGCCACAGTCTAGGGGATGTTTCCAGAACGAGAATTTCACTCTGCAGCGAAGTGTGCACTGATATGAAACTTCATGTCAGATCAAAACTGTGTGCCAGACTCACACTCGAACTCGGGACCTTGCCTTCTGCAGGCAAATGCTCTACCAACTGAGCTACCCAAGGACGACTCACGCCCCATCCTTACAGCTTTACTTCTGCCAGTACCTGCTCTCCTTCCTTCCAAAATCCACAGAAGCTCTCCTGCGAACCTTGCAGAACTAGCACTCCTGGAAGACAGGATATTGCAGAAACATGGATTAGCCTCAGCCTGGGGGATGTTTTCACAGTGAAATTTTCACTCTTTCGCAGAGTGTGCACTGATATGAAACTTCCCGGCAGATTAAAACTGTGTGTTGAACCGAGGTACCGAGTTCGACTCTCGGTCCGGAACACAGTTTTAATCTGCCAGGAAGTTTCATATCAATGCACACTCCACTGCAGAGTGAAAATCTCATTGTGGAAACATCCCCCAGGCTGGGGCTAAGCCATGTCTCCGCAATATCTTTTCTTCCAGGAGCGCTAGTTTTGCAAGGTTCAAAGAAGAGGTTTTGTGAAGTTTGGAAGATAAGAGACAAGGTACTGGCAGAATTAAGGCTGTGAGGAAGGGTCGTGAGACGTGCTTGGGTAGCTCAGTTGGTAGAGCACTTACCCTTGCAAGGCAAGGTCCTGAGTTCGAGTCTCGGTCCGACACACACTTTTCATCTGTCAGGAAGATTCCATATCCACCCTATTTGGGATACCGACTGAGCACAGAATGGTGATATGTGACATGGGTATTGACTCATGCGAAGCATCCCCTACGCGGAGGACGAAGATAGATCCGTCATGGAGCTGTAAGGAAAGCTCGTCACGTTGACACTGGACGTAGGGGGTACTAGCGGGGGTGGGGGGTGGGTAAAATTAATGTAATTTGGAGAAGCACTAGAACACTATGTGGGGGTATGCTTGTGACAGGGTAACTTCACACACACACCATGTGTTAGACCTGAGGTTGTGGATCATCACATGCAGTGCCTGAGTGAAACGATGATAGAATATTATCACACACAACAACTATGCTGCCCAAAGGCGTAGGCTTGGTGCAAATATGATCAGTTTGGACATAGGGGAGTGGGTGGTACGTGTGAGATCGGAGCTGTCACATGTTGAAGGAGCACTCGATTCGAGAGGTTGTGGTACAAATTCCTCAATCATCCACGCTGGTTTCACACGTTGAAGAGTAACTGTCTGCCGACAACCATTGATGAGAATGTCCATAGTATTGTCCATGTGAGCCAATACTCGATTCAGGCTGGAGTAAGGTGGCTGTTACGCCGGTTTACTGTGCCATCCCATAACATAACAAACTCGCAAGAGTCCAGAGCTGATTGCAGAAAAACCTGAGGACAGGTATGTGGTCTTGGAGGGGGGCATGCAGATTGCAGCTACGTGTGACTGGACGTGCTCGACTAGAGCCAGGAGATCAGAGTGGTTGACAGTTGCTTCATCGTTGATGAACTCAGGGGGAGAACTAGGGTCTCGCCTTTCATGAGCTCCACAAGTGAAGCCTGAAGGTCTGGCTTATAAGCCATGCATACTTCTGACATAACCCAGGGAAGGGCTTCAGACCATTCATCACTGTGGTATATGAGAGCTACTTTCAGAGTCATGGTTCAATGCTCTACCAGTCCATTGCTATGTGGATGGTAAGCCATAGTGTGGAATCTATTCACCCCACCGAACACACAGAGTTTGTTAAACAGTAGGGATTCAAACTATCTGCCCTGATCAGTGGTGATGGAAATAGGGCAACTGAATCAAGCTATCCAGAGGGATACAGACACTCATGCTACAGAATCCGCTGTAATGTCCTGCAGGTGTATCGCCCAGACCCAACATGTAACACGGTCGATGACAGTCAGGATATACCTAAAACCATCAGAAATGGGTATTGGTTCTACGAGGTCCAAATGCACATGTCGTAAGTGGCCTTTGGAGATGTCGAATTTATCTAAAGGGTGCTGTGTGTGCCTGCTGACTATGCTGCACTGGCACTATGTACAAGCATGAGCCCAAGTACAACACTCCATCTTCACACCTGGTCACACAAAGCATTCTGTAACAAGGCATGTAGTAGCCTTAGCACCAGGATGTGAAAAAAATGAAATGAAATGATCTTATGGCATTGTTGGCCAGGAGGCCCCATGTGGGGTAGTTCGGCCGCCGTACTGCAAGTTCTTTTTAGGTGACGCCACTTCGGCGACTTGCGTGCGTCAATGATGATGAAATGATGATGAGAACATACAACACCGAGTCATCACGAGGCAGAGAAAATCCCCGACCCCGCCGGGAATCGAGCCCGGGACCCCGAGCTCGGGAAGCGAGAACGCTACCGCGAGACCACGAGCAGCGGGCGGGATGTTAGGATGTGAAAGATTACGTAACATGGTTATTACTTGGCGACGCAGCACGGAACACACCTGGGACTGGATAGAAGGCAATACCTTTTCCAACGGCGAAAGGTCCAGGAAGAAAGCCACCGAAAGGCAGCGCGAGAAATTCCTTCGACTTCCGGTAGTGAGACAATAGAAAGAAAAACCATCTCCCAACAAGGTGGTCATTAATTTAACAAACAAGGAACTGGATAGGCCAACACAAGAGGTTCTGTCCAAGGGGATAAACTTAGCCCCGATTCCGAGGACCCTGCCGAAACGGGACATCATAAGTGAGGTAGAGCAAGCCATAAGGAGACTACCTGAAGAGGCTACAGAAGAAGTAAGAAGAGATTTCTGCAAAGTACTAGACAAAGCAACGATGCCGAAGAATAACATTTGCGTGGCAGAACACATAGCACTACGGGCACTTAGTGAGGACCAGGACCCAGTGGTCTTGGCAGCAGACAAAGGGAATGCGGAGGTGTTGCTTAAATCAGAAGACTATTGGCAAAACTCAACGCCCTTCTGCAGGATCCTGCCTACCAACGACAAGGGACGGACCCCACTACAACAGTGACTCGCAAGAACGTTTAGATGCCCAACAACTCGGGACTAGAGAAGAATATCATCAGGAATCTGTACCCAAGGGCACTGGCGCCAACACGTCTCTATGGCCTCCCAGAGGTCCACAAGGAAGGCATCCCTTTACGACCTATTTCGAACACTATTAACTCGCTGACATGTGGTATTGCTAAGCATTTATCACAGATGCTAAAACCCTTGGTGGGTATTGGCCACACCATATGAAAAACACTGTTGAGTTTTTGAGGGTACCACAGGGCATGTGGTTGGAAAATGAAGACATACTAGTCAACTTCGATGTGACATCCTTATTCACATGAGTACCAATAGAAGACTCCCTGGCTTTACTCGAAGAACACTTCGAGGAGGATATCAACATGCTCTTACGCCATGTGGTAATCACCAACTATTTCAAAAGTGATTGGAAGTTCTACAAACAAATAGATGGTGTAGCAACGGGCTCCCCCCTAGCACCAGGCATGGCCGTCCTATACATGGAGCATTTCGAAAAGCTAGCACTGGACACTGCTAAACAAAAGCCAAAAGCCTTCTACAGGTACGTTGATGATACTTTTGTAGTTTGGCAACATGGTAGGGACAAACTGCTAGATTTCCATCAACACCTCAGTGGTGTTCATGGAAATATCAAATTTTCCAAGCAGATAGAAGAGAACAGACATCTGGACATCATGATTACAAGAAACATGGACGGCACACTGGAACACGTAGTGTACAGAAAGAAAACACACAGGGACCTCTATCTTAATGCGAACAGCTGCCACTACCCTGCACAATGCAATTCTGTACTCAACACCTTAGTGCACAGGGCCAGGTCCATCTGTGATAAGGCAAGCTTGCCAGGAGAATTGGAATACCTCAAGGACACCTTCAAGAAAAATGGATACAATGAGACACAAACAAGGAGAGCTCTGAAGACCGACCACAAGAAGAGAGACTGGATGAAGGTGAGACAATGGGCTGTGCTTTCTTGCTACATGCGGGTCCTCCAATGGCCAAGATAGCGAGAATTCTCAGGAAACATAAAGTGAAGACCCTTTTTCTGAGCAGCGGGGAAAATCAAAGACCTTCTCGGTTCAACCAAGGATCCACTAGTTCTGACGGCACCTGGTGTGTACAAGATCGGATTCAAATGTGGGATGAAATATATAGGACAGACACAGCATTGCATCTCACAGTGCCGCAGTGAACACATCAGGCATCTATGCTTGGGTCAGACCAACAAATCTGTTGGGGCAGAAGACGAGTCCATAGAAATACGGTTACAAGACAACCTAATCAACTACGACAGTGGCTACCATCTCAGCACAGCCTGGGAGCCTGCAATGAGGAAAATCAGAGAAGAACATTCCGTTCCACAGACGGATCAGACAGAGATGGACACATGGACACCGGGACACGAACCCCACACACGCTTCGCTCTCCCCCCCCCCCCCCCCCCCCCCCTCCCCCGCTCCAGGCGCATCGGGTGATTCTGCCGGCGGGTGATTGGCAGGCGCCGGGAAGCGGAGAGCAGTCCAGCAGAGATATCAGCCCGGGACCAACGATATCCCGACACTTCCCTGAAGATGATGGAGACACATTCCACTGAAACGTTGCTACGAGACGACGACGCTACTCGGCTGACAACCCGTGAAGACTTCATAGTTGAGCTATATCAGTCAGCTGTTGTTTCCAATAATGCCTTCCATCAGTTTTCAGGATTTTTCACTACATGTATTTGTATCACTTTTTGTCTTTTGTATCGCCTTCGATTTTTGTGTTTTTAGTCAGTATCAGACTTTTAAGTTGAGCTACACAATCCAACTAATGTTTTCAATACCAGTTATAGTTTGTTTGCTTTAATTGTGTTTTTTTTAGATTTTTGAAACTAATGTTGTACGTGCTTATATCGTTTCATATTGTATATTTTACTAATACCATGATTTTCCGGTTGTTACTCCTGATTTTTACCTCGTTTCCTCCAAAAAACCCCGTTTTCAGTTAGCTTCAACACTTATTGTTAAGGATTTATAAGGTCCTGCGTTTGATGTTTATTGTTTTGAGGGCTTCACTTGATGCCACCTGTCAGAGCTGACAGATGGGTATCGAACGCTCTTGTTAACCCATTACAGTGGTGGCATGAATTATGTCAGATAATACACTGAAGAGCCAAAGAAACTGGTACACCTGACTAATATCGCGTAGAGCCCCTGCGAGCATGCAGGAGTGCCGCAACACGACGTGGCAAGGACTCGACTAATGTCTGAAGTAGTGCTGCAGGGTTGTCCATAAATCAGTAAGACTAGAAAGGATGGAGACTTTTTCTGAACAGCATGTTGCAAGGCATCCCACATATGCTCAATATTGTTCATGTCTGGGGAGCTTGGTGGCCAGTGGAAGTATTTAAATTCAGAAGAGTGTTGCTGGAGCCACTCTGTAGCAATTCTGGACATGTGGGATGTCGCACTGACCTGCAGAATGCATAATGGGCATGAATGGTTGCAGGTGATCAGACAGGATGCTTACGTACTTTTCACCTGTCACAGCCATGTCTAGACGTATCAGGGGTCCCATACCACTCCAACTGCAAACGTCCCACACCATTATGGAGCCTCCACCAGCTTGAATAGACCCCTGCTGACACTCAGGTCCATGATTTCATGAGGTTGGCTCCATACCCATATACATCATTCTGCTCGATACGATTTGAAATGAGACTCCTCCGACCAGGCAACATTTTTCCAGTCATTAACAGTCCAATGTTGGTGTTGATGCCCCCAGGCGAGGCGTAAAGCTTTGAGTCATGAAGGCATCAAGGGTACACGAATGGGTCTTCGACTCTGAAAGCTAAAATCGATGATGTTTTGTTGAATGGTTCGCACGCTGACACTTGTTGATGGCTCAGCATTGAAATCTGCAGCAATTTGCAGAAGGGTTGCACTTCTGTCACGCTGAACGATTCTCTTCCGTCGTCGTTGGTCCTGTTCTAGCAGGATCTTTTCCGACCGCTCCGATGTCGGAGATTTGATGTTTTCCCGGATTCCTGATATTCACAGTACACTCGTGAAATGATGCTACAGGAAAAATCCCAACCTCCTCGCTACCTTGGAGAAGCAGTGTCCCATTGATCGGGCGCCGACTATAACACCACGTTCAAACTCAATCAAACCTTGATAACCTGCCAATGTAGCAGCAGTAACTTATCTAACAACTGCGCCAGACAATTGTTGTCTTATATTGGCGTTGTCGACCGCAGCGCAGTATTCTGCCTGTTTGCATATCTCTTTATTTGAATATGCATGCCTATACCAGTATTTTTGGAGCTTCAGTGTAATACAGGGGTTTAAGTGTCCAAAGTGTCAATGATACGTATAAACTGTGAATTTTCATCACACTTACCATAGACAACAAAGAAAAGTTTCAGCAAGGTGGTCCCACAGGTCCAGCTGTTGTGGCATATACAGCAAAATACGACTTTGCTACCTGGCACGGAAGACGTAGTGCAGCCAGCTCGTAAAACGTTTGGTGGCTGCAACGAAACCTGTAAATTCTGATAAATATCTCTCGGTTGGAAGCATTTACAAACGAGGATTGGTAGTAACTCTGTCGGATTCGTTCAACAACTGATCCAGCGAGGCGACATCTGTTGTAACCAACGTTATAAATTCACAGCGGTACGTTTCTGTTATCCATAGGTTTTTGCACAGTCACAATGTGTGGGAACATTGGGAGTATTTACATTATTAACTACATATGTTAACAGGAACGCCACCTTTCAAGAAACACTGGCTGGATAACTTCTCGATCACACAGAATGAAGAACATGCTGATAGTTTACTACAAATGTCATAAGTAATTTAACCAAATTGGAGGACCTATAATTTTTTTTAAACATGCTAAAATATATTTAGCGTAATATAGTGTTGTAATACAGTAATATAATATATATTATGTTATGTATATTCTAATATTGTGTTGACACAAAAATAAAAAAGTCTTGTCTTTTTGATTCTTATTTGTGAAGTATGGATTTACTATTTAAATATAAAACGAATTTTTAAATGAACTTTTACGTACACTGTAAGAAGTTCAATTCAAAGTTCATATGAAAAAGGGAGATAAGAAACCTTCAAGAATGTGTCCAACAATACAGGATCACTGTTTTGTATTTTCAGATGCATGTATTGCTTTTTGCTGTTTTCAGTAGTCTTTCACTGTTTCCCATTCTTTCAGAAAATTCAACATTTTGTCACAGTATTCCAAACAGTTCAGTTTTATAGGAAGTTATCTTTTCATTAGGACTATGGAGCACCGATTTCTTTCTTCTGACCACTAGTTCCTCATCATACTGAAGATTCTTTCTGAAAATAAATTATTGGTTGCAACTGAAAATATGTATGATTCAAGCCTAAGCAGTGTTATTAATTAATTAATTTATATACTTTGATCCACTTTTGAGCATTTTATGCAATCGATGTCGTCATAGGGAGTTGTCATGTGTTGTACAATTACATTGCATTGGCATACTTTCAGTACACATTCTAATAATAATACTGTAATAGGTGTAGTGATCGTATGTGTAAATATTAGTTATAAAATTAAGTAAAGACTTGGTGAAGGAAGTTACAGTGACTCAAGCACGCTAGCAGACACACGGAAGTGGAGCAGGACCGCAGAGAGGTAATCGTCCGATCGAGTATGCGAACCAAGCAGTCAGCAGTCTACTGGGGGCGTCGTCCGGAAGACGTTGCCCGCCCCGCTAGAAAGCAGGGCAGACGGATCAGGAGCCAGCATAAGTCACGTGTACGATACACAAGAGAACCTTCTAGCATCGAACCACAGAGGTCAGTCACTGTGCTACAAACGTCACACCGTCAGCAGGAACACGAAATAAATACCCTGGAAAGAGGCAGCACCCTCTCGAAGTTTGCAGCTTCTTCTGAAGTCTGCTGGGAGTCTGCCCGAAGTCTGCTGGAAGTGCTGGTCAACTTATGGAGTACGCTTGTCATGTTCCGGAAGCCTCGTGACGGTTGCTGGGCGTGCTGATGTACGCCCAACGATACGCATGAAGAAGAAGCGGCAGCTATGGAGGTCATAGGACAGCATCGAACCTGATAGCAGCGTCTAGTTACCACGACTTACGAAGAAAGAAGAAGATGTCGTCCCTTCGCCAGTAAGTCACAGAAGTCGAGTCTTCGTTCCGAATCAAGTCATTAAAGTCGAAGTCTCACCAATAGCAACGGAGGAAGACGTATAGTGAATAACCCGGGTGACTGGTTCAGACGAAGGGATGCGGCCGAACCAGTGAAGTCACCCGTGAATTGGGAAGAACTCCAGTTCAATGGACGCCGCCCAGAGCCGCCGAATCTGAGAACACGGGTTCGCTCCTAGCACGGGGCAACTTTCGTCATCGCAGTGGCCGGCCAGCCGCCCGGAATTGCAAGCCAGTACACTCGCCAAAACACAGTCTTGCCGCGTAAGCAACGCTCGCCACGTGCGGCCGTCGTCAGCTGCTGTTTCTGGGGCATTCCTTGCAGTCTACGTTAGCATCTCCCGCCGCCGCCAGCACCGAGGACCCTACGCCGTGTTGCTACGGAAGCACTGAACCAAGCGAGTAAAGTAAACCGATTGAAGTCCGCTGAATGCACTGTTGTCAAGGAAATGTTTGTCAATAAATAACTCTTGGAGTAAGGGATATTTTATTGTACCTCATCCTCTGAGCCAAGGGAAGAACCCATGTAGCCCAGCTCTCCATGCCTGACAAATAATAAAAAGAGACTCTACAATACAAAACACATACAATATACACTGGATAACAATTTCTGAATTTTACAGTACATAGAAAATAATACACAGAAGTATCAAATAAACTACAGACATACTAATTAAATACAAAATAGTTTACAGTGAGAAATAATTTAGCATCTCAGGTCATGTAAAAGTAAAGTATTAAATAATTTTATGCAAGGCACTCATAATTAGACTGTGTTTTCTTTAATATAGCTGTGGGCATATCTATCTGTTTTATTTGCTTAGTTTTATGTTGATGTACAGCTTACCTTAAGGTGTAGGTGTTTAATGTTTAGTAGGCAACAGTATACAAAAAATGGTGGGACTATCAATACTTTTAAGTCTTTAAAAAGTAGTACGCAGGAGGTTTCAGAGTTTTTAACTCCATAAATAAACCTGATAGCCTTTTTTGCCACATGAAAAATATTTTGGTCCCTGTAGAATTACCCCATAAAAAGATATTATATTGTAAGTGGTAGTGAAAGAAAGTATAGTAGGAGTTAAGAAACAGTGGTGCTGTTACACACGCCGGTAGTTTAGTCAATAAAAAGGTAACTCAGAAGTGCTTTCTGCATACACTGTTGAAATGTTCTTTCATTGGTGGCAGCAGGGAAATCTTGGAAGGGCCATGACCTAGGTTCAACATCACTTGTGGTTGACAATATCTAGATTTATTTTGTGAAATCTGGGTAAAAATTTCCTTTACAATGAGTTGAAGTGAAAAATCAGTTAAAAATAACCAATAATCATAGAACGCCAGAAGGGTTTAAAAATATGCTTTGAAATTTATCCCTATTTAAAATAATTACAAGAAAATCAAATCAATAAACGCAGAGCGCCAGAAGGTTTAGAATTTACTTTAAAATTCTCTCTTAAGAAATTTACCTGATCAAAATCAATGATCATCAAGTGCCTGAAGGCTTAGAAATTGCCTTGTATTTTTAAGTATTCCAATAAGTTGAAGATCAATACAGAGCCCCAGAAAGCCTAGAAATATCCCCTCTTAAACCAATTAAAAACACTTTAACAGAAATAGATCAAGGTATTTTACAATTCTTCCATAACAATTTAAGAGATTAACGGTCCCACTTTCAAGCATCTAGGTCACAGTGATGGCTACCAGGAATACAACAAAAGTAAAAACAGTGACAGCAAGTAGGCCTACAGGGGCTTAAACGTTTGGTAAATTTGCAATAATTCCAAATATGTATATTTATATGTTTGTGATTCACAATATAATTTAACTTGGTGATATTTAGTAACTGGCTGATAACTCAAAACCCTCCTATTGGCACAATTTTGAGGCTTAATTCCGGGATGGGAAGGCAGGTAAGGGCAAATTTAACAAGGAATGGGAAATGAAGAAGATCCCCAGGACACAGCGCCGCAATATGCATAAGAACGTATGTGACCAACGACTCGCAATGACAACTTGGCATGGAATAACAGTCATAGTGAGGTCCTAGTACCAGCCTCCAACCAGAGTTGCGCCCACTTCCTCCCCCATCATCAAGTCAGCTGGCTGGTGAGCCATGCCAGAACAATTTTTTGGGCAGTCCGACAACCAGGAGCTGGCTCAGAATACAACACAGGTAACTAGCACAGACCGCAAAACCGATAACCTGATATTAGTGTTAGATCAACTCAGACAGTAACAGCATAAAACACAAGAATAATTCACCACTTGAACCTTCTGCAGACATGTTCCCAGAACTCTCAATATATATATATATATTCTCTCAATGTTCGTCAGTATATATATATATATATAACATTGAAAGAAGACGGCAATATTTAAACACAAGGTAATTATAACATGTTGCCTCCGCAAATCTAATGCTCAGACATTGTGTTGGGGCTGACTGATCATTCTAAACTTTCAATAATTACAAATACTGCACTTTACCAATATGGGGTATTCATTGACAGTCAACAGTATCTGCTACATGACAGCCATTTGTGTGTGTGGCTATGGCCAATGGACACCCCCTCGGATGGCCAATTAATTCTAAATCACAATTTAAAAAAAAGAGCTTAACAACTCAGCTTAACAATTGCCATGTCTATCCCAGTAGCACTCCTAGTAGTTGGACCCCATCACAGATTCACCAAAAGACAATACCAAAAGCAATTCAAACACCACTAAAACCAATCATTATGCAGAAATAGGGACGAATTGCAAGTAATCAGCGGCACACAGAACCAAAACATGGCCAAAAGACCAAGTACACATTGTCTGCTGAGATGAGCGACCAACCAACTAATAGTCGTATTCGATGAAATCACGTGGAAGAGAAAACTTTGCAGTGAATCGCCAACTGACAGCTTGTTACCAAGAGGTCATTTCGAAGGACAGCAGCACAATGACTGGCAGCAGCAATACACTTTCAAAGAAAAACCAGTAGCCATCAGTCTCTTGCAGAACAGAGCCTTTGCTCATTTGCTGCACAATAAGCCAACTGCCGCCCCAACCGCTACAGCTTAGAGCCGCAACTTCCTCCCAGTGCTGTCCAAACGAGTCTCTCACGCTACGAAAATTCGGTGCACTGACTGCGGCGTGACGGCAGCGCCGCCAGGTGACCAGAGGAGAAACCAAACAGAGGACGTCGCCCAGAAGAGAAATCGATTTGAGCTGACAAGGCTCAATGGTCTCTATGTGTGTCTGAAGTTAATTTGGAAAAAAAGGTTATACCAAACAGCTTAATCGTTGAGCACTCAGTTTCACTGCTTGATACACTGTCGTAGTTCATGGACAACTCATTGGCTTTGTACCATGTAAAAACAGCTTGAGGTATCTTTGTTCTCCAGTTTCAATTTGTTTACGTATTTCCCAGAGCTAAGGAATGTTGTGTCATCAGCATAAAGTGAAGATTTAAGGAGCATGTTACTGGAAAGATCGTTTACAAATATTATAAACAGTAAAGAGCCAAGCATGGAACCGTGAGGAACACCTCAAGAATTGGGACTTTAGGTTATTTTAAACAATCATTTGTCTCCTGTCACTGAGGTAGGAGCTTATGAGGAGGACTTCTAAGTCTCTAACATCATAACAGCAAAGTTTCTCCAGTAGTACAGTAAGATTCACCGAAAGTCTTGGAACTAGAGCAGCTAATTCTGAACATGAAAAATGCTGGAATAAGGCAAGCTATATTTTGACATTCATTACGTAGAACACCGCATTTACAGTCGGTAGTTAAGGTAATGCCACAGAGTGTACGAAGCAGTCACATAGGTCTATTACACTCCGTGCACTACACTTTGCAGCATACACATTCATATACGAAATTATTGTTCATATATCCCCAACACCCCCTCTGAATAGATATTTTGGAGTCACTTTCAGAGGTCGAACTTTATTGACTCACTACCTTCCGAAATTTCTCCTTCTTCAATGGTCCGGTTAGCAGGTCAGCCAACATCTACTTCCATGTTGCCTTGCTCTATGTGATCACTTATAAAATGGAGCTTTATAACATCGAATATAGATTTATGTATCAGGAAGTCGTTTCTGAAAGTATTTGTTTGGAGTGTAGCCATGTATGGAAGTGAAACATGGACGATAACTAGTTTGGACAAGAAGAGAATAGAAGCTTTCGAAATGTGGTGCTACAGAAGAATACTGAAGATAAGGTGGATAGATCACGTAACTAATGAGGAGGTATTGAATAGGATTGGGGAGAAGAGAAGTTTGTGGCACAACTTGACTAGAAGAAGGGATCGGTTGGTAGGACATGTTTTGAGGCATCAAGGGATCACAAATTTAGCATTGGAGGGCACCGTGGAGGGTAAAAATCGTAGAGGGAGACCGAGAGATCAGTACACTAAGCAGATTCAGAAGGATGTAGGTTGCAGTAGGTACTGGGAGATGAAGCAGCTTGCACAGGATAGAGTAGCATGGAGAGCTGCATCAAACCAGTCTCAGGACTGAAGACAACAACAACAACAACATATCAATGTGGTTGGTTCTGGCGCTTTGGCTAAATATATAACTCTCTTGTTGTCACAGAATATGCCCTTGTTGTCACAGAATATGTTGGTGACTGCTTACTGATATTAGGCTCTATATCACTCTTTAGAGTCCTGATCCACAATGCGTCTTGAATTGATTGCGACAGACCCAAATACTCAGCTTCTACAGTACTCAGGGCTACTGTTTCCTGTTTTTTACAGGACCAGGATATAAATCCCCTCATTGATCTAAAAACATTCAATAATAGAATGTATGCTCTCCAACTCACTTCCACAATCTGTGTCACTACAGCCCTCGAGTTTAATGTTTCGCTTTTTACTGTGACAGTTCGAGTCTGGCGCCAGCAGCTGCCACTCTGTATTCCCGCTGAGTGGCTCCTCTGATGGCTGCAATGACTGGTTGAGAGAGGGCGCTCCAGGACCGATCGTACTCGTGCTGCTGGAGTGTATGGGCAGAACTTTCTGGAGGTGGACGACGTAAACTTCTCACTGTGACAATGAGGGCTGATGAAAAGTGGCTGCAGTCTTTGCCCTTGTGCTCCTTTGCACTGGTTGGGGCGCATGTTTGGTCAACCAGAAGTTCCAAGCCATTATGAGATCGAGTGGGCACGAAGAGTTTTATGAAGGGGTCAGCTGAAACTGCTGCATACCGCCATTCGCTGAACAGTAGACTCTGAGTGACGTTAAACAGCGACATAAAAAAGATCATGTTGATCGAGATGGCCATTTACAGCTTTTTACCCTATGTGGATTGAAGTTGCCTTTACAACTTGTAAAGACGTATTTACTGCTCAGACGATTGAATGACTTAGTTGGTGTTAATGAAGTACATTATTGGTGTGCATTGTTATTATTGTATTGAGACCTCGTGGTTTTCAATAGGTGTGCTTGCCTTGACAAGAATCATATTTATTACATTGTGTGCTGTTCAGTTGGGTACTGTGTATCTTGTTATTCATTTGATTATTGTTGCGAAAGGTGTCATCTACACTTTGGAAAGAGGGCTGTATATGGATAATATCACTGACTGTTCTATCAATTCAATGTTCATCACAGTAATGGACTTGTCTATTGTGTAAGTATTACCTGTGGCCATTTTAATATTATTTATTCTGAAATGCAGGATGGTGAACTCAGTGCATAAATTTGAATTTGTTCTTGTTAATTACTTGTAAGATCTGTGTGATTTCTGTCTGTCAATGAGTTTTTTATGTAAAGCTCGTCTGTGCGCCCTTTTAAAATTGTTTGTTCTAAATGCAGGAAGATGAACCCATAGTTTGAAAGTTGTCTTGGCTGATTCCAAGTACACTTATGCCATGCTGGCTCATTAGGTCTTGAAGGTAAAAGATAAATGAAAATTTAAATTGAAAACTTCGCTATTCCTTGATCTTAAAAGTTGTATTTGAAAAAATTGTCTGATGAAATTGTT
This sequence comes from Schistocerca gregaria, assembly GCF_023897955.1. Classification (NCBI taxonomy): domain Eukaryota; kingdom Metazoa; phylum Arthropoda; class Insecta; order Orthoptera; family Acrididae; genus Schistocerca; species Schistocerca gregaria. The sequence goes on from NC_064922.1 coordinate 756,802,397, forward strand.
TTAGCTTTTCTCTCGTAAGGTAAACTGGGAATTCATCTCTTGAAAGAATTATTGTTTCAATATTTGCGTGTAATAAAAGCATGAAATTTTTTTCATTGGAATATCATTATGCATACCTGTAACCTCAACACCGCCACTCCATCGCTACATCGCATTTACAGCACCTTAATTTATAGTCTGTTGTCCCTTTAGATATCTAAATAGCCTTTTAATGGCTCACCAGTGTTTCTCTCTTGGGTCGTTGCAGAATCTGCTTACAAAATTTTTGGTGAAAGTAAAATCAGGTCTTGATATTTGTGACAAATACAAAAGGTTCCCTATTGCCTCTAAATACAGTACATTTTCGTTGCACTCATCTTCTTCATTGGTTGTTAACTTCGCTCATGTTCCAATGGTGTAGAAATGGGTTTACAGTGACTCATGTCAAAGTTTTCCAAAATTTTCTTCGTGTATGACGTTTAGTTTATGCATAACTCTTCTGTCCTTTTTAAACATATTCATAACCAAGTATTGTTTTAGCCCTCCCAAGTTCTGCACGTTAAACTTGGTTCCTACTTGTCTTTTAAAATTACTCTTGTATTCTACACCTTTAGTTAGAATCAAGAAACTATAAACCTCTATAGCCATTATTGTGACCTCTTCATTAATTCTTATATAATAGAGACCAGGATCTGCATTAGATTGTATCATACCCATCCTTAGCAAGATGTAATCCAGACATCTGTTCCAGCAATTACCACTCTGTTTCATTCGCTAAATACTTTTCTTCAATCTCCAAATCTTCCCTTTTTCTAGACAAGTTTTCTAATTTTTTCTAGTAGGATCACATACCTTTCTTCATCTACACTCCTGGAAATTGAAATAAGAACACCGTGAATTCATTGTCCCAGGAAGGGGAAACTTTATTGACACATTCCTGGGGTCAGATACATCACATGATCACACTGACAGAACCACAGGCACATAGACACAGGCAACAGAGCATGCACAATGTCGGCACTAGTACACTGTATATCCACCTTTCGCAGCAATGCAGTCTGCTATTCTCCCATGGAGACGATCGTAGAGATACTGGATGTAGTCCTGTGGAACGGCTTGCCATGTCATTTCCACCTGGCGCCTCAGTTGGACCAGCGTTCGTGCTGGACGTGCAGACCGCGTGAGACGACGCTTCATCCAGTCCCAAGCATGCTCAATGGGGGACAGATCCGGAGATCGTGCTGGCCAGGGTAGTTGACTTACAACTTCTAGAGCACGTTGGGTGGCATGGGATACATGCGGACGTTCCTGTTGGAACAGCAAGTTCCCTTGCCAGCCTAGGAATGGTAGAACGATGGGTTCGATGACGGTTTGGATGTACCGTACACTATTCAGTGTCCCCTCGACGATCACCAGAGGTGTACGGCCAGTGTAGGAGATCGCTCCCCACACCATGATGCCGGGTGTTGGCCCTGTGTGCCTCGGTCGTATGCAGTCCTGATTGTGGCGCTCACCTGCACGGCGCCAAACACGCATACGACCATCATTGGCACCAAGGCAGAAGCGACTCTCATCGCTGAAGACGATACGTCTCCATTCGTCCCCCCATTCACGCCTGTCGCGATACCACTGGAGGCGGGCTGCACGATGTTGGTGCTTGAGCGGAAGACGGCCTAACGGTGTGCGGGACCGTAGCCCAGTGTTAAAGACTGCGATGGAGCTCCGTATGCCACGGCAAACTGGCTGACACTGACGGCGGCGGTGCACAAATGCTGCGCAGCTAGCGCCATTTGACGGCCAACACCGCGGTTGCTGGTGTGTCCGCTGTGCCGTGCGTGTGATCATTGCTTGTACAGCCATCTCGCAGTGTCTGGAGCAAGTATGGTGGGTCTGACACACCGGCGTCAATGTGTTCTTTTTTCCATTTCCAGGAGTGTATTTTTCCCATTTATGTAAGCTGTCTTCATATCCGTTTGGTCAGTTAGTAAGTCTTATTTTATTCACAGGGCTAAAAGGTAACTAAGTGGTTCATATTTTACCACTGGCGAAAACGTATCTCTGTAATCTATCCCTCCTTTCGTGAACATCCCTTAATTACAAATAGTGCTTTTTATTTTGGTGTTGTACTCTCAGTATTTTTTAAGCTAAACACCCCTCGTGATTGTAACAGCTTTTTCCTTTCTGGTATTTCAGCCCATTCGCAAGTCTCGTTTTGATAAAATGACTCTAATTCTCTTTCCATAGCTTCTCCTCATTTTTGGGAATTCAGGTCACCCATAGCCTCTTGAACTGCTGTACCTTCAACATTAAAAGATAAGGCTACATACATTTCACAGTCAGGGAATTCTTTAGGTTCAGGTAAACGACAAAACATTTTCTTCCTCTTCTTCAACCTCTAGAATGTCATCTTCATAGGCTGTATCTATGTTTTTGTTGCCATCTTCTTCTTCTTCCTCTTCTTTGCTTTCTTTTTTTTCTCAGAATTAGTATTTCTTGAACTTTACGACGTTAATGAAGTGTTGTATTCTCTTGGTGATCCTCTTATATTTCTTTTTTATTATTCTCAAGGGATACAACATCTCTACTAGTCAGTAAATTCTTATTCATGGGATTCATGAATTGGTAACCCTTCTATTCTTCATAATAGCCTACAAAAATATATGTATTACACTTTGGGTCCCATTTTCCTCTCAATTGTTTCACGATCTGTATCATAGCCTTGTATCAAAAAACTTTCAAGTTGCTTAGATTGGACTTTTACCCTGTCCACACTTCATAGGGCATTCTATTTTTTACCATATTTGTAGGCGATCGATTGTAGATACCCCTCTACCCAAAAACATTTAGACAACCCATCATCAGTTAACATACCTCTTGTTTTTTCAACAATAGTCCTATTTGCTCCCTCTACAATTGCACTCTGAGCTTGACTGTATCTCATGGTGGTTTGGTGTCATGGTGAAACAAGCACTGTATCATTTGAGAGATACACAGGCGAGCGATTGTGCCAGGTCTTACCCCAGTTCACTGCTAGTATCGCCATGTCACCACAAAGCGTCTGTGATAGCATACAAGTATTGCACCAAACTTTAAGAATGGAATTAAAAGTTAAAGTTGCTTTTCCAAACTTTTTCAGCAATTGCTTTATTACATTAACGTTTAACTTGTCAAATCTCAGATTGATCAGATGAATAATTTTCTCTAAATACACCATTAAAAAAATAAGTTGTGCTAAGTAATAAAGCTACTAAGTTAAAAAATTAGTCATAATGTGCAGATATATGTCAACATTAACTGTACAAGTCTCAATTTGATTAAAGCAATATTTTGGTCAGAATCCACACTTTTGAGAAAAATTGAAAGTGTTTAATATTAGAAATATCAAAATTTGTTTGAAGCTTCAGTTTAGTATAAAAATATTAATTATGTAACTCCGTTGAGCTACTTCTAATAGTTTTCAAGTAATTTGATGAAAAAGAAATTTGGAACAAAAACGTCCTTACTTGTAGTAGATTAAGTATCTGTTATGCTAATCCTAGAAACTTTTGGTTACAGCATGTGGTGAGACCTATTAAATAATAGGGCTATAACAAGTTTCAAGGCCTGGATGTAAATAATAACAAATAAAAGGTCTCTTAAATTTAGTTCATAGGCCTTGTTCTACAATCAGTTCCATTCTAAAAATTTTAGATTGCAAAGTTTATATGTAGACGAGCTAAAACTTTTTCTGTGATTTTAACCAACTTAACTACTTTCACACAAAGATTACGAATATTTTAATTTGATTCATGTCAATATTATAAAATATTATGGGTCTGAGAAAGCGGCCATTCAGAGGCTGCTACTGTGGGCATAGAGTGGATAAAAGCAGGTGTTGCCTCGGCCATCCACTGAGCCTGTATATAAATATAGCCCAAGAGGCAAGGCGAGTCTTCTCTTCGCTCCCAGTTACAGTACAGTCCAAGTCAGTCAAACGCTGGATTACACGCTGCCTTGAATAATGTCAGAGACAGGCTGTTGCTAAACGTATATTTTCACTAACAATAGAAATCGAAAGGGAGGCGATTATATACCGTCCTGGATTGCTTAGAATTCTTGGAAGTAACTGTCAGTGTGCCATCCGTAAGGTTAACTACTCCACCTGGCAAGTGGTGACAATTATTTTCCACTTTTGTGGCGAGCAGCTAATTTGATTATTGGAAGTCAGGGTGAAAGACAATTTAATCAAAACTTTTCGTAGAGATCGCCTCTGAACGTCTTATAGTGCTGTTTTGGATAGAGAGATTTATTATTAGTATTAGCATAATGAATATTACAATGTTGTGCTCTTGAAACTTTACCTGATATATCTATCAATTAGAACTCAAAGTCTTCGTTTATAATCATAGTCTTGATCCTATTGAGCAAATAGAAGGTAGAAACGCTTCTTTCAGTGGGCTGGACAAGAATGTGAACTTGCAGACTGGGAATTATGGCCAATATGTTCTCCATCACTTTCTGGATGACCACAGAAATAGTTTCCAGGCTCTCGTAAAAGATGGCGAACATTAATTCTAGTATTTCCTACTACTTACGAAATAGTTTTTATTATTATAAATCCGCCGCCCCATAGTGTCTAATTCCTACTTCCTCCAAACATTTCTTGAATTTTTGGTTGGTATACTCTGTCCCATTATCAGATTTGACAATTGTTACAGTCTTCCCCATTTCTCTTTCTACAGCATTATGAAAGTTCTTAAAAATATCTCGCACTTGATCTTTAGAACTTAAAAAAATGGTTATATCATGAGTAGTCCTATATAAAGGCAACAAAATAATGGCTTCCTCCTATAGAGCCACACTTATCGGTCCATGAACGTCTCTTTGTATTAACTGTCCTTTGTACACATATTTCACAGATATCTTGGCATATAACTTGAAAATTCCCTTTTCATTTGTTGCTGTAGCTACAAGTTCCCCATATTTGTTGACTATTTTTGCTCCATTTATATAGAAGGTTACTCTGTTTCTCTTCATGACTATTTCACTTACAGATAACAAGTTAGTTGCAATATATTTTACATAGTAAGCATCAGCTGCTGTAATATTTTCTTGTTCCTCATTTGCAGTTACCTTAAGATCAACTTTCATAGCAAGCTCACACTGTAATTTGGAACCATGCACAGTGGATATACCCATATGCGTTTTATAGTAATGTCATAAAGATCTGTTTTGGCTCTAATGATATAAACCCATGCTCCTGAATCTAATATCCGTTCTGGTTTTCTATTATTTGTTACTCAGAGAGAGTAATAAATGCAGAGTGCCTTACCTTGATCAGCAGTTCTCTCTACTGGATTATTTGCGTCAAACCTTATTTTCTTTTTACTTTGCCTTTGGCGGCATTGGAATGCAATGTGACCCATCTTCTGGCAGTTTTAGTATTTGACAGATTTCTTCTTTTTCTTTTCAGAATAAAGTTCTGTAGCTGTTTCCTTCTCTGAAGTAAGACAAACTGACATAATTTCCACGTACTGCAGGATCTTCAGTTCTATGCTGTCTCCCATAATCAGTGTGCATAATCTTTCTAATCACATAATCATGGGTGCATATTTTTCGGGCAGTCCTGCTAACAATAACGTGCCTACCCATTCATTGGCAATCTCGAACCCAATGTTCCTTAATCGATTCGATGTAGATATTGTCTTATTGACTTACACTTCCACGTTTTTGCAGTTATGAGTTCACATACTGATCCCATTTTTCTTGTAAGGCCACTGTCTTCAAATGTGATTAGATTAGATTAGATTAGATTAGATTAATACTTGTTCCATAGATCATGAATACGACACTTCGTAATGATGTGGAACGTGTCAGGTTAATAAAAGATGTCTGTACAAGAAATTACATTACACAAAATATTGCATGACACTAATGATTAAGTTATTTTTTTTTTTACTTACTTTATATCTAAAAATTCAGCCAATGAGTAGAAGGAGTTGTCATCTAGAAATTCTTTTAATTTATTTTTAAATGTTAGTTGGCTATCTGTCAGGCTTTTGATGCTGTTTGGTAGGTGCCCAAAGACTTTTGTGGCAGCATAATTTACCCCTTTCTGTGCCAAAGTCAGATTTAACCCTGCATAGTGAAGTGCTCTATAACTTGCCCAAACTTCTTTTGCTATTACAGCTTTCTCTATGTGTACATAGTTCACTGGATCAATCAATAACATTAGCTTCGATCTTGCCTTCCAGTGTACCATTTACTATGTACCATAAGTCCTCCAGATGTAAGTATGCTTCCACAGAAAATTTCCATGTATCATAGTTCTCGCTACCTACAAGTTTCTCTATTTGCGGTATCTGTGCTGCACTCAATTTCACAATTGCTTTTACTAGTTGTGAAGACATTATTAAACAACACCACAATCTGCTCGTCCTGCTAGCTTTTACTACACACTTCTATGACTATTTACACGATATTTACTTCTGTATGTCAGAATGATTACTGTGAACGTATTCACTGGTGACTGGTCCTTAACCTGTTGGAACTAGCGCAGCAAAATAAGCAGTTCTCAACACAAAAATGCAGGAATAAGGCAAGTCGTATTTTAACATCCATTACATAGAACAGCGCACTTACAGTCGGTCGTTAAGGTAATAACACAAAATGTACAAAGAAGTTCTAGAGATTTATTACGCTCTGTGCACTACACTTTGCCATACACACTTCTACATACTAAATTATAATTCATATATCCCTGACAGAATCAAATGCCTTGCTTAGATCGACTAGAATGATTTCATCAGATAACTTTGATCCAAATAAGTTTTGTATAAATGAAAGAATGTCTTCTACTGCTTTTCACTGTTGATAATTGGAATCTAAAACTATATTGAAATTGTGCACATATATTCTTGTATGCAGAATTCTATTATTTTTGAGAGAACAACTACCAGTGACATTGGACGATAATATTTGTGCATAACTTGTTACCCTCTTTATGAATAAGGGTGATAACTCTTCTTTTTAGACACTCTGGAAAATGACCATTAGCATACATCCCCTTTATTAGTGTACAAATCACAAAATTGGATAAGCCATAAATTTCCTCGGAGTTTGCATTTCATAGTTTTGTTACTGATTTAAACATATCTGCTTTTATAATCCTCCATACTATCTTACTCATCCATCTATTATTTGAATTTTCAATGTAATGTTCATTTTCTGTGGGTATGGCTATTATAATTTGTGATGTATAATGTCTTTGAGGCTGTTATGTCTGTCATTGTCCACATTACCACTTTTTGCTTTTTCGTTAAAAATAATAAACTCACTGAAAAGTAAAAGCTCTCACAGAATTGATGGCATTTCCAGCAAGGTACTTAAAGATTGTTCCCCACAGATAAGTAGGATTCTCAGCCACTTATGTAATAGTTCTTTGGAGCAGGGTGTTTTCCCCGATAGACTGAAATATGCCATTGTAAAACCATTGCATAAAATGGGGGGATAAGTCGGATAGCAACAACTACTGCCCAATCTCTCTTCTGACAACTCTATCAAAAATTTTTGTGACAGTAATGTATTCAAGAGTAGCCTCCCATATTTGTAAAAATAAAGTACTAACAAAATGTCAGTTTGGTTTTCAGAAAGGCTTTTCAACAGAAAATGCTATATACGCTTTCACTGATCAAATATTAAATGCTCTGAATAACCAGACATCACCCATTGGTATTTTTTGTGATCTCACAAAGGCCATTGATTGTGTAAATCATGGAATTCTTTTAGATAAGCTAAATCATTATGGTTTGAGGGGGGCAGTGCACAAATGGTTTAATTCATACTTAACTGGAAGAATGCAGAAAGTTGAAATAACTGGTTCATGTTATGTTAAAACAACAGCTGATTCCTCAAACTGGGGGGAGCTGTCAAGTATGGGGATCCACAGGGTTCGGTCTTAGGTCCTTTACTGTTCTTGGTATAGATTAATGACTTACTATACCACATTGATGAAGATGCAAAGTTAGTTCTTTTTGCTGATGATACTAGTATAATAATAACATCCAAAAGCCAAGAACTAAAAATTATTAAGTGGTTCTCAGCAAACAGACTCTCTGTAAATTTTGATAAAACACTGTATATACAATTCCATACAGTAAATGGCACAACTCCAGTAATGAATATAGACTTTGAACAGAAATCTGTAGCTACGGTAGAATTTTCAAAAATTTTAGGTGTGTCCATTGATGAGAGGTTAAACTGGAAGCAACACATGATGGTCTGCTGAAACGTCTGAGTTCAGCTACGTATGCTATTAGCGTTATTGCAATTTTTTTTGATAAGTATCTCAGTAAATTAGCCTACTATGCCTACCTTCATTCACTGCTTTCATATGGCATCATATTCTGGGGTAATTCATCGTTGAGTAGAAAAGTATTCATTGCTCAAAAACGTGTAATCAGAATAATTGTTGGAGCCTACCCATGGTCATCCTGCAGACATATATTTAAGGATCTAGGGATCCTCACAGTATATTCACTTATGAAATTTGTTGTTAATAGTCCAACCCAGATCAAAAGTAATAGCAGTGTGCATAGCTATAACACCAGGAGAAAGGATGATTTTCATTATGCAGGGTTAAATCTGACTTTGGGACAGAAAGGGGTAAATTATGCTGCCACAGAAGTCTTTGGTCACCTACCAAACAGCATCAAAAGCCTAACAGATAGCCAACTAACATTTAAAAATAAATTAAAAGAATTTCTAGATGACAACTCCTTCAAGTCATTGGCTGAATTTTTAGATATAAATTAAGAGAAAAAAACTTTAGTGTCATGCAATATTTTGCGTAATGTAATATCTTGTACAGACATCTTTAATAACCTGACACGTTCCACATCATTACGAAGTGTCTTATTCGTGATCTATGGAACAAGTATTAATCTACTCTAATATTTGCCAAAACCATTAGTTTTTGTAAGTGAGGATAAACCATTTGATTTCTGTTGGATGCTTGGGTCTTCTGACTGTTACTATATTCTTCTTTGATCTTTGGGTAACATATATTAAAACTTTTAGAAATAATGTTCGTGAATCTATTGAAGCCTTCCTCTACATTGTTGAAAGAAAGTAAGACAGTATTCCTATCTACTAGTTTTAGTTACTCCCTGCAGGTGTTAATATTCTTATCAGTTAATAAACTAACATCCCATTACTGAATTTGTTCTTGATCTACATTTAATTTCTCAACAATTAATTTCACCCATATGCCTTTATGGTCTGATAGGTGATCAACATCAAGTAATCTTAGTTCAGATTCACTTTTATGTACATTTGTTGTGAAGCTATCAAGGCAGGATTGAAGACAGGTAGGACTTTCATTTGTAAAGAAAAGATTATATGATCTTAACATATTTATTAAGTCAATATTTTTAGCTGTATTTTTACTAGCATCAGTGTTCAAGTCTCCAAAAATTATTATATTGTATTTGATATATTTCTGCACACAGACAATACGCTTTTGCAAGCATTCAGTAAATTTCTCTTCATCACTTTCAGGGGAGTGATTTACAGAAACAGTTATAAGCCTTACTGTTGTTAGAAGCTTAACAGCTGCTTTAAAAACAGTTTTAATACATACGTCATTAACATCGAGAACAGTATATTTCAGGTCTAAATCATTACTTATATACTGTGTGATTTTTTCCACCATGACAAAATCTGAGGATTGATTGATGAGAGGGTACATAACAAAAATGTCTAATGAACGTATGTCCAGAAATGCATGGTTTCCATGTTAGAGACAATTTATTTAATCATACTTTGTTACAGACTGCTGTCTAATACACGCTGTACCATGCAGCCACAGTTACAGTATGCATGGTTTCCTCCTAGAGGGCCATGCAATAGTACCCTCTCCTGCCATAGTCGTTGGTAATGTTGTGTCCAATTAATTTCTTTTGCTGGCTCACCTTGAAGTGGATGTGATATAGCAGTGTACACAATGGTCCCATATTCGAATCAAGAGCTTGCCGACATGGTGTTTACTTGGGGAAAGGCAAACAGCAACAGGTGGCAGGCAGTAAAGTAGTATCAGGTGATCTATTCCCGCCAACAACACTCACAGCATTCATTGTTTGCAACAGTGTTTCACTGTTTGCCTGGGAAAGGATCGTTTCAGGAAACAGGAAACCATGAACGGTTTACTCAAAATGTTTGCACATCAGACTTGGAGGACTGGCCCACCAGTACAGGGAAAGCCAGATGACCGTGTGAAAGTTCTTCATAACAATTGTTACTATTCTTTTCACTTACAATTTGTGCAGTACAGATTTTCCACATCAGGAGCAGTTATGTCACTGCTTTCTTCACCAGGCAACCATGATTCTGGTGTTTGTCACCTATTCTATTCACATATGAGGCCACCTTTAAGCAGAGTTGTATCTTCAACATTCACAACAGTCATCTGGAGAATGGTATGAGGACAGCCATGGTATGGTGACAGTAAATCATCACCAAAGGTGCAGCTGGAATGTGTGGGCTAGCATAATTGGCGACCATATTTTGGGATCAGTCTTCCTTCCACATCCCTTAACAGGCAGGAATTGTAGGAGTTTCTTATGAGTGACTTTGCCTCCCCTGCTAGAAGAAGTGTCACTAATGGTTCGAAGTGTTATGTGGCTGCTACATGATGGTGCTCCAGTCCACTTCACCACTAGCTTCAGGATGCATCTCAGTCATGTCTTCCCTGGTTGATGGATCAGTCGAGGGTGTCCAGTTGTATGGCCTGCTCATTCAGTGGGTCTCAGACTGTAAAATTTCTGCTTATGAGGCCATCTCAAAAGTATCGTGCATGCAGAGTCCATTCCAGATGTGGAAACACTGGAGCAGTGTATTTACACTGCATTTGACACTGTTCAGATGCAGCCTGGTCGATGTGAACTTGTGAGGCAGAACAAGCTACATGAGGCACATGGAAACCATTTTCAACACATACTATAACTGTGGCTGCATGGCAGTTTCTGTAGCAATGTGTGACAGAATCAATAGTCTCTAGCATGGAAACCATGCATTTCCACACATACGTTCGTTAGACCTTTTTTGTTCTATATCCTCTCATCAATCAAACCCTAGAGTTTGTACATGGTGGAAAAATTCATCCTGTATATGGAGGAACCCCCATAACTTTCATTGGTTCTACAGTAACTTGTAACTAGACGAAAACTTTGTGGAACATATAGTTTTATGTTTTCCTCTTTTCATCAATGTTAATTTAAGCTGCAGAAAACGTAGGTAGCGTTCAGGAAGTGAATGTTCAGATTCTTCACCGCTATGCCCTACATTTGGTGTCATAAACTTCCAGATCGATTGTGAACAGTCTTTCTCATTTCTGAAATAAAAAACGAGTTGATGACAGGTAAGTAGTGTACAATTCTGTCAATTGCTGGAAGAAGCGAGAGCCATCTTGTATGGATATGTTGTAATATTTCCTTAAACTCTATCTCCACAAACTCTGAAAATTCCCTCAGTGACTGGTTATTTAATACAGAGGAACCAAAAGCACTGTAGATTTTGAGAACTTTTGTCTCTACATCATAATGAAATGTTTTAAGACTATATTTTACAGTATCATTTACAACATGCTAATTGCTCTCAAAATGGATAGATATTCATTTTTCAGTCAGATAGAAACTGAAATATTTTTGCAGTTCATTGAAGCATTGCCAGCATTGTATACATTTGCTTGAATAAGATAAAATCCGGCAGATTCTGTAATGTTCTTTGTTGCATGGGAAATGTCTTTGTGTGCATCATTTAAGTCTTCATAATAATCTAGAAATCTCTGTTGAAACCCATGGTTAACATCAAAGTACTAAACTACATAAGAAAAAGCTTTTATATTTCCTCAGTTTGAAACATCTGAGGGCACAGAAAAATTAAAAGCTTTGTGAAGCTAGCCTATGACTGCATCTTCACTGTGTGAACCAAGAGCATTTTCCATGACAGGCATTGCCTTAGTTCTTACACACGAAATTTTAGATGCAATACTACTGTCTGTAAACAAGGTACAATGAAACTTCATTTGCCAATTGAATGACTTGTGCCAAGGCCGTGTTGTACACTGTAATTACACTACTGGCCATTACAATTGCTACACCACGAAGATGACGTGCTACAGACGCGAAATTTAACCGACAGGAAGAAGATGCTGTGATATGCAAATGACTAGCTTCTCAGAGCATTCACACAAGGTTGGCACCTGTGGCGGCACCTACAACGTGCCGACATGAGGAAAGTTTCCAACCGATTTCTCATACACAAACAGCAGATGACTTGCGTTGCCTGGTGAAACGTTGTCGTGATGCCTCGTGTAAGGAGGAGAAATGCGTACCATCATGTTTCCGACTTTGATAAAGGTCGGATTGTAGCTTATCGCAATTGCGGTTTATCGTATCGTGACATTGCTGCTCGCGTTGGTCGAGATCCAATGACTGGTAGCAGAATATGGAATCAGTGGGTTTAGAAGGGTAATACGGAACGCCGTGCTGGATCCCAACAGCCTCGTATCACTAGCAGTCGAGATGACAGGCATCTTATCTGCATGGCTGTAACGGATCATGCAGCCACGTCTCGATACCTGAGTCAACAGATGGGCACGTTTGCAAGACAACAACCATCTGCATGAACAGTTCGACGACGTTTGCAGAAGAATGGACTATCAGCTCAGAGACCATGGCTGCGGTTACCCTTGACGCTGCATCACAGACAGGAGCACCTGCGATGGTGTACTCAATGATGAACCTGGGTGCACGAATGGCAAAACATCATATTTTCGTATGAATCCAGGTTCTGTTTACAGCATCATGATGGTCGCATCCGTCTTTGGCGACATCGCGGTGAACACACATTGGAAGCGCGTATTCGTCATCGCCATACTGGCGCGTGTCACCTGGCGTGATGGTATTGGGTGCCACTGGTTACACGTCTCGGTCACCTCTTGTTCGCATTGACGGCACTTTGAACAATGGACGATACATTTCAGATGTATTACAACCCGTGGTTCTACCCTTCATTCTATCCCTGCGAAACCCTACATTTCAGCAGGTGAATCCATAACCGCATGTTGCAGGTCCTGTACAGGCCTTTTTGGATACAGAAGATTTTCGACTGCTGCCCTGGCCTGCACATTCTGCAGATCTCTCAGCAATTGAAAACGTCTGGTAAATGGTGGCCGAGCAACCGTCTAGTCACAATACGAAAGTCACTACTCTTGATGAACTGTGGTATCGTGTTGAAGCTGCATGGGCAGGTTTACCTGTACACGCCATCCAAGCTCTGTTTGATTCAATGCCCAGTCGTATGAGGGCCGTTATTTGGTCAGAGGTGGTTGTTCTGGGTACTGATTTCTCAGGATCTATGCACCCAAACTGCGTGAAAATGTAATCACATGTCAGTTCTAGTATAATATATTTGTCCAATGAATAACCGTTTATCATCTGCATTTCTTCTTGGTGTAGCAATTTTAATGGCCAGTAGTGTAACAAATGCAACATCACCACGTGGATCACGGAATCTTATTGAGACATATGTTCCTTCACAAAGAAAATTGTAATTGTTTTATTTTTAAGATACTGCTGTTTTGTCAGAATGTGTTTTTGTGTCTTCTGGTGATCCACTACAGCATTACGTCCTTCAAATTTTATAAAAAATGCGACGATAGAGTTCGTTGCATGTTGTCTGGGTTGACGTCACAAGACATCCGTTCAGGTTGATCGTTGATTCCTTGACTCCGTTTTATCATTACAGAAACACGCTGAGCTACCGTGCCAGCCCCCCCCCCCCCCCCCACCTGAGCTACCCAAGCACGACCTCACGACCTGTTCTCACAGCTTCAATTCTGCCAGTACCTCGTCTCCTATTTTCCAAACTTCACAGAAGCTCTTCTGCTGACTATACTCTCTCTTTCTCTCTCTCTCTCCCCCCCCCCCCCCTTTTTTTTTTTTTTTTTTTTTTTTTTTTTTTTTTTTTTTGCCCTTAAAACCGGGCATGGGCTCCTTTGGGAATGACGAAACAACTTGTCCGAACGCCGATCCTTTCTGATTCTAAAATCCTGAAAGTGCACTTTAAACGCGCTCGTAACTTAACTACCCAATAATCCCTCATTCAACAGGACAATGTGCATACAGAATCATATTTCGTGATTGGGAAAGGAAATTCACACATCATTTTTTTTCTCTTCGTTTGAAAATTCAGCACAAGACGGGATAAAAGTTGTCCGAGTCCCTTTATCCGGTATCCTACGCCTAGACAGTACTTTAAATTCTAGGAAAACCTCGCCGAAAACTGGAGGGGTGGTAACTGTATATCTTAACCATACGTATGATTATGTATGTACTAACATCATAGTTGTTTACAAGCAGCTGAATTACAGTTTCTTTCTCGTTTCGTTCTGTCAAGTGTGAATCGACCTTCCAAGGAAGAACAAGTACAAAAAGTTGAGTTAATGTCATTAAAATAAGTTTTAGATCATTTCAGGGGAAAAATAGAGGAACTGCTGCATATATATATCTGCGTGAAAATTAATTTAATTTGGAAGTTTGTTTCATCCGGGTACTCCAAAAAGTTCGAATATTGATGTAAACTTTTATAAGTGATCCACGAGTGGGCAATTAATGAAAGCGATGAAATCCTAATACTTATTATGTCAGAAGACTACCATTTACAGTGTAGCGGTAAATACAGGTAGCAGTCGTGTCGTATCTACTTTCTACACGGAATATCTTTGTAAGTGTCAACCAGCTTCAGTTGTTGACGTAAACATCTGTGCGTAAACATGCGACTGGTATACTATACGCTACTTGTTTTTGTGTTTGATGTTATCAACGTAAGAGAGAAGTGTCACGCCGAAAGCACGGTACCATGGTACGAATCATTACCGGCAGTAGCGATGGACTACAAAGTCCACATAGACGCTGGTAAGGAAGACTGTTATTTCCAGTACGTGAATCCCGGTGCAACATTTTATGTTAGTTTTCAGGTGAGTGTGCCATTTTTCTTGAGAGGGACGTTAATTATCGATTCAACCGAATTCTTTAACATTAAATTTTCTAATTTGATCGTTATTTATACTTAAATTTTATGAAATAAATGGGTACCATATGGATAGTTCTAAAACGCGTTGGCGCATGTTGCCCATGAAGTTATGCAAAATAACAAAAAGATTTTGGTGTATTCTTTCGAGTTATTGATTTAACTTTTTATTCTAGGGAAAAAAAAACCGTAGTATTTGATATCTTCAACTCAAAAGAGGGAGGTGGCAAAAATTGGTGTCTGGCATGAGTATGTCGCCGAGAATTGTAATACAAATTTGTTGCTGGAATGTTAGAGCAGACCAAGGACAAACTGAAATATCAACGAGAATTAATTCTGTAATATTACTAATTGGGCGAAAAAAGTAAAGACCCAGTCTTATAATTTGTGTGGTTCCATATACTTCCTACACTTGACCCACTTTTCATCACCGACATTGTCAGTGACGCTGGCAGAGATAACCCAATGTTCGATGCAATCTCAGACTTCTGTTGCACTGACACCTATGTGGAATTTACAGTGGTTTCTTCCTGTTGATAAGCTCTGTACAGATAGTACTCACAAGGCTGTGTTCTGATTTGCAGTCCACCACCTGAATGTCTTTACCATCTCTGCACTGAATCTTTAGATGAATGTTATGCAGTTAAATTATGAATAAGAAAGAAAACAAATGTCATAATTTGTATGGAGAGGTGAAACCCATAATTGAGGTTCTTTATGGAAGACTTATGATAATCCTTTGGAAAGCCTTTGTTGTGGTGTCTACTGGCTTGAAGAACATATACATGCTCAAAGTGCAAGCAGTGAGCTATCCAAGACCAGTGGACACATGCAATAAAGAAATAGGCTGTGAATATCCACATTGACATGGTCTCAGGAGCTCTACCATTATCATGGTATGAAATCCTGATGAAGCATTGATCAGGAAGATGCTGCAGAATGCTTATTGGTTGGTTAGCCTTTCAACACTCTTCAGGGACTAGGCTGCCCATGCAAGTTGTTCAGTATGATCCACTCTCCACTGCACTTTATGAATGAGAGCCATGATCTTAAATTGATATGTTGCAGGGGTGACAACTTTATCTCATTTATTGGAGGAGAGAGGAATACCTTGACTGAAACTTAGGAAATCATGAAGGAGAAATAAATCCTATAGGTCTGATTGTTGTGAGCAGTAGCTATAATGTCATATATCTTGTGTTAACATGCCACAGGCTTTAGTATTCTATTGTTGTGTTTGTGATGTGTGCAACATTTAATTGAAGGTTTGTGAGTTCCACAAGAGGCAGATCACCTACCTGACAACAGAATTCTAGCTAGATGTCCAAATATTTGTCATTGGGCATTATGAAGATGCAGAATGCCGAATGAAACACAGTGCTCCATTTTTAATGCCAGCTCCTGTGGTCTAAACAGTTTTACACCCCCAAGAAGACTGCTGTGAGACTGATAAATCGTCGGGAGCATCTTGTTGTTCACAGCTATTTTGAATGGAACTTGATGCTATAGTCAAGAAACTGCTGAATTCTTTTTCTGGATTGTTAAGATAATGGCTAGAAATATTACTTCTGTAACTATGAGTATGTTATTAAAATACATTTGGTTGTAATGTAGAGGCACCACACTAAGGCAGTATGCAGATGCAGCTCTTTCAAAAATGAGTAGCTAGTGTAGTGCCCCCCTCCACCACCACCACCATGAACCATGCACCTTTTCATTGGTGGGGAGGCTTGCATGCCTCAGCGAAACAGATAGTTGTACCGTAGGTGCAACCACAACAGAGGGGTATCTGTTGAGAGGCCAGACAAATGTGTTGTTCCTGAAGAGGGGCAGCAGCCTTTTCAGTAGTTACAGGGGCAACAGTCTGGATGACTGACTGATCTTGGCCTTGTAACACTAACCAAAATGGCCCCTTCCTGTGCTGGTACTGTGAACGGCTGAAAGCAGCCCTGACAAAACTCTACCATCTGGTGAGCAAGATGTATGAGACAGATGAAATACCCCCAGACTTCAAGAAGTATATAATAATTCCAATCCCAAAGAAAGCAGGTGTTGACACATGTGAAAATGACCAAACTATCAGTTTAATAAGTCATGGCTGCAAAATACTAACGTGAATTCTTTACAGATGAATGGAAAAACTGGTAGAAGCAGACCTCAGGGAAGATCAGTTTGGAATAAATAGAAATAGTGGAACACATGAGGCAATACTGACCCTACAACTTATCTTAGAAGATAGATTAAGGAAAGGGAAACCTACGTTTCTAGCATTTGTAGAAGGTGGCAGGGGTAAAATACATGGAGCGAAAGGCTATTTACAATTTGTACAGAAACCAGATGGCAGTTATGAGTTGAGGAGCATGAAAGGGAGGCAGCGGTTATGAAGGGAATGAGACAGGGTTGTAGCCTATCCCCAATGTTATTCAGTCTGTATATTGAGCAACCAGTAAAGGAAACACCTTTCAGGCCAGGATACAATGAAAACTGGGATTAGTTTCTGCTTCATTGACCTTTTGGCTAAAGAAAGATATGCCACACTTTAAGATCTTTTAAACTTTATTTTTTATTATGAAGGATCCTTTCACTGCTCAGCAGTGTGGGATCCGCACCAGGTAGGGTTGATAGAAGAGATAGAGAAGATCCAACGGAGAGCAGCGCGCTTCGTTACAGGATCATTTAGTAATTGCGAAAGCGTTACGGAGATGATAGATAAACTCCAGTGGAAGACTCTGCAGGAGAGACGCTCAGTAGCTCGGTACGGGCTTTTGTTAAAGTTTCGAGAACATACCTTCACCGAAGAGTCAAGCAGTATATTGCTCCCTCCTACGTATATCTCGCGAAGAGACCATGAGGATAAAATTAGAGAGATTAGAGCCCACACAGAAGCATACCGACAATCCTTCTTTCCACGTACAATACGAGACTGGAATAGAAGGGAGAACCGATAGAGGTACTCAGGGTACCCTCCGCCACACACCGTCAGGTGGCTTGCGGAGTATGGATGTAGATGTAGATGGAATGACTCAGAAGTCTTACTTTGACCAGGTGATTGAGCTCTTTATGAACAGTCTTGAAGCACATTCTATGGAATAATCTTACTGAAATTTAGTTGTCATTGAAATGTTGCTTTGAAATCTTTTATGCATCAGGGATTCTGCTGAAATACGAAAGAAATTCTGTTTACAGGTTGCTCAGTTTGTTGAGTGGGAAAATTTCAAATACACGTCACTTTAAATTGACTACAGAAAACACATAAGCATTAAACGAATGCAACGTAACAATGTTTGGAATACCTTCTTGTGTGCGTTTCATGTACTTGAGGTGGTTTTTGTGGTGAAAACCATCCTGTGTGTACAGATTTTAAGAACCCATAATTTACTACTGAAATGGGTTTTGCTGTTGTTCCAGGATCCACTTGAAATGCAGTTTGTTGACTGGCTGTGGTGAGAATAAACTAAAATATATGTGTGAATATTACTGAGAGGGTACTTGTTACCCATCATGTCATGGAGATGCTGAGTCACAGATAAGCACAACAAAAATATATGAAAGTAGTATCTTAGTATCTGTTTCTGAAAGAACAGATACCTTTGATGACTGTGCAGATTCTCTAGAATGAAATGATAATTAAATCGACACTCTAGCTCCAAACAGGCATTGATGTACATCATTGGGGACATGTTGAAAATGTGTTCCGACCGGGACTGGAACCCAAGATCTCCTGCTTACATGGCAGACGCCTCTATCCATCTGAGCTACCGAGGTCACAGAGGATAGTGCACCTACAGGGACTTATCCCTTGCACACTCCCCGTTAGACCCACATTCCTAACATGTCCAGACCACTACCTTCGTAGTGCGCCTAATAGATGTTTCCCCATCACACTCAGTACTCATGGCAGATTAATCTACCAAGACCCGTATGAGTTGGGGTATAGCATGTGCATTTGCACAAGAAGGTCAATTGTCGGGTAGCCTGTTTGCAGCTAGAGTGTCGATTTAATTATCATTTCATTCTAGAGAAGCTGCTCAGTCATCAATAGTGTCTGCTCTTTCGGGAACAGATACTACCTTCATATATAGTTAAAATGTGGCTACCTGGCCATTGACTTTGTGCGAATACACATGTTATGCCTCAACTCGAACGGGACTTGGTAGATTAATCTGCCATGAGTAATGAGTGTGATGGGCAGACATCTATTAGGCGCACTACAAATGTAGTGGTGTGGACATGTCGGGAATGTGGGTCTCACGGGGAGAATACAAAGGATAAGACCCTGCAAGCCCACTATCCTCTGTGCCCTCAGTGGCTCAGATGGATAGTGTGTCTGCAATGTACGCAGGAGATCCCGGGTTTGTGTCCCGGTTGGGGCACACATTTTCAACATGTCCCTAATGATATAAATCAATGCCTGTATGCAGCTAGGGTGTCGATTTCATTACCATTTCACTAAAAAAAAGTATCAAGAAGTGAGCTTTCGTCATGAACACACACACACACACACACACACACACACACACACACACACACACGGGGTAAGGAGAAGGCTGGGGCGGGGAAGGTGTGGGATAGCAGGGTAGGGGTGGGGGACAGTAAAGTGCTGCTTGTGGGAGCATATAGGGATGAGGTGGAGAGAGGGTAGGGCACCTAGATGCAGTTGGGAGGTTAGACAGTAGGGGTGGGGGGCAAAGAGGAAAAGGAGAGAAGAAAAAAAACAAAACTGTGGTTGGCTTAGTGGAATAGAGGGCTGTGTGATGCTGGAACGGGAACAGGGAAGGGGTAGGTGGGTAAGGACAGTGACTAATGAAGGTTGAAGCCAGGAGAGTTACGGGAATGTGGGATATATTGTAGAGAGAGTTCCCACCTGTACATTTCAGAAAAGCTGGTGTTGGTGGGAAGAACACCGATGGCACAGACTGTGAAGTAGTTATTGAAATGAAGAATGTCATGTTGGGCAGCGTGCTCAGCAGTGGGATGGTTCAGCTCTTTCTTGGCCACAGTTTGTCTGTGACCATTTATGTGGACAGGCGGCTTGTTGATTATCATGCCCATGCACAATGCAGCGCAGTGGTTGCAGCATAGCTTGTAGATCACATGGCCAGTTTCACAGGTAGTCTTTTGATGGGATAGGCAATGTTTGTGACTGGACTGGAGTAAGTGGTGGTGGGAGGATGTATTAGACTGGTCTTGCACAAGGGGTTAGGAGCAGGTGTTGTGTAGCAGTGGATGGGGATATTGTGTATGTCCAATGGGCGGCAGAACACCACTATGGAAGGGATAGGAAGGATGATTTTCTGTTGTTTGACAATGTATGTTTGGGTGTTTACATGAAAGGCACTGCTTGTGTTTGCATTCACCTGCATCTGTAAATTGTGCAATGTATCATTTGTACACTTATTGTGACAGACTTACAGAATTCATAGTCACAGGCAGGTTCAGGAGCACATGGTGTTAGGAACACACTGCTTTTTTCATCTGCTTTGAAGTACTTGGTGCAGGATGACAAATCACCATGTGGCTGTTTCTGCAGTCATATTATGAGGAATCACTTTCCTGTGAAATCTCCTTCTGGAGCAAGGCAGCCAGAGGAAGTAAACTATTTATTTTTTCAAAAGCAAGCAATAAGAACATTATGTAAAGCACATGATAAAACATGTGTCAAGACCTCTTCTGAGGTAACTAGCTGTCCTCATCCTGAAAGTTGGTTTGAATAGTGCCTTACTATGTACTTGGAGATGATATGTCTGTGCATTCCTCTGTTTGAACTGACCAACCTAATCTGTAAGAAGAGACCTACAGTTTAACATTGACTCCGAAACACAGGGCAAGTTAGCAATTTCCAAATTTAACAAAGTGTTGCCAGAGAAAATTTATGGACCATCATAGGAATGAATCTTGTACCTTTGATTGTTATCTTACGCTGAGCCACACCAAGGACTGTGTGAACTTCTTACTAAGTTCTCTGTGGATTTTTTGTTCTTTTTTTGTCCAGTATTAAAGATCAAGTTCTATACTCAGTCATTTGATTATCTAGCTAGCATTACTGATACTCCAGTTAGTAGCACAGTTAATATCAACACTCATAGTAAATGGAACTCGGTATTTAATAATATATACAAGGTGTTTCACTATTAAAGGTACACACAAAACTGGGAGTAAAGAACAGTAAAACAAGTAAATAATCCCTGGTAAACATAGGTCCAGAAACCAGTGGTTCCCCAATATGATGCAAACACAAATTCAGTCATGTCAGTGTTACAATACTGTTAATGTCTGTCTGGATGGCATTCTGTATGGTTCCAAGGAAACGATACATGCATAGTGGTGCACCAGCATGCTTTCATGTGGTTGTTTGGTAATACATAGCATGGAATCTTCGACAACAAGTGTATTGGTTGTGGTTCGCCAGTAACATAGTGTCCTAGGCCCCTTACTTGAATCCATTAAATTGATACTTAAAATCTTTGGTGGAATGCAACCTTGTTGAAAGTATCAATGAAGTGTGAAAATGCATTATGAGTGGTCGCCAACGCATTTGGAACATGCCTGGGATTTTTGAATGTGCACGAGCATCTGTAAGAATTGTGATGAAGCCTGCCTTCACATGAACAGTGGCCACATGAAACACTTATTATAATGTGTTTGTTCTCAAGTACATAGCTGCAGTTTGGCCCCTGATGTTCTCTGTTATAAGATGTTCATTTAATCAGTCATAATATGTCTTATTGGGGAAACCAGTGGTTTCCAGACTCATGTTTATTAGGATTATTTGCCTGTTTCATTGTCCTCTACTTGCCTCTTTCATTTGTGATTATAATAATCAAACACCCTGTATAAGTAAATGATGTATGCTTTGCAATTTTGTGCGTAATGACAGAAATGTCAAGGAGTGGGTAGTAGATGTACAGCAGCTGAACAGCATAAAGAGAGAGACTGGGAAAAAACTTTTTCTGCTAAATGCACTCAGTATTCATCTGTAATATTTCTGAGCATAAAAGGAATACATTAAAATACCCGTAACTATAATTAATTGTTTCTGAAGCCTTTTGAAGTAGCTTATAATAATTAACCCATCATTATTTTCTGTACTTCATAAAACATGTTAATGAAGAGAGTAAGATTATGAGTATTAGAATTTCACATCAGTGTTTGTCTGTTCAGGAATTATTGCTGTTTCACGTGTTTGTTTAAGTGCATATTGTTTCTTGTAAAGAATTATTTTTGTTGATTTTTGTGTAGGTACTACGAGGTGGTGATGGGATGGCTGGCTTTGCTGTGAGGCATCCAAATGGGCAGATAGTTCATCCATATCAATGGCGACCTAGTGCAGAGTATCAAGAACAGACATCCACAGGGGGGTACTATAGTGTCTGCATTGATAATCAGTTTTCCAGGTTTGCAGCTAAGCTCGTCAACCTGTACATTACAGTTATCAGGTGAGCAAGTGCTTGTTAAAACTTAAAGTGGTATTCTGCCAGTTTCCACTTTCTCTTTGTAGATTTAATTAGATGTGTGATGATAACATCCTGTCATTATTAGTAGCATCTCCTCTAAGAGTGTGAGACTGCCTGCTTTTAGCTTTTACTTAACAATCGTACTGTTTACCTTGTGACATCCAGTAGTACACTTACTATACCTAAAGAAACAACAAATAGTGGGAAACATCACATTCTTATGATAATCTATGCAGAAATTTTGGTAGGTGTCATAACATCAGGAATGAAAGCTGAATAGTAACAAGTAGCTATTATGACCCGTTACTTATGAAATTTTTTCCTTACCTTCATGAATTAGTTTTTGAGTCTTTTCAGGCTCATCTTCAGATAAGACAGGCAGGAGTTAACACACTCCTGTTTTTAGCATTGTGCTGGCTTTGTTACTCTGATAAGAAGATGGGAAACACTTGAAAGTACTGTCTTGCATATTAGTTACATAGCATGTTGTATGCTTCTGCATGCCTTATCTGAAGCAGTATTACCATGATGGTAGTGTGTTTTTACTTCAAGAACATTGTTTCTAGAGTAGTTATTTAACTACTTTCAGACACACTCTTCTTAAATGTATCAGGTCTTTTTTGTCACTACTATATATGTAGTTTCACACATCTGAAAAGTGTGTTCCATTAAAGGTTGTGGTAAAATTGCGCTTGTGGTGTACTGCAGCTTTTCTGTTGTCTCCAGCTGTTTGTAAGTGTTGATGTGGTGAGTAATGGGAAATTAACACAAACAATTGTGAGTCAGTTGTCAGTAGCAGATCAGATGGTTGTTCATAATTTCCTATGATTCATAATTAAAGTTAGCAGGTATTTTGTTCTCAGTTTAATCACATCATCAGAATTCTCAGTTAAATCAGAAATCAGGCAAATAAAGGTGATTGCAATGATAAATGTATCTCTCAGGGCTATGACACATGTCAGTCTATGATGACAGTTGTGTTTTAGTGTTGAGATTCATTGCGATTGTCATTCATAACCAGTTTGTCACATTCCTACCTTAACTAGGCCTCAGGTTTTGCTACAGGTCAGTCTATCAGCACATATAGTTTTCTTCCCACTCTCCGTATTGAAAACAAATCAATGCATACACAGCTGAAAGGAATCAATTAGTGTCAGTGATTCTCATTGGGCATTATATGGTATCACCTGATTGGCTTTGAGCGATGGAACCTAAATGCCAACAACAGCACACAAGCACATGGCAAAAGAGATTAGTATACCATAAGTGCACTTTAACTCGGGACACTGCCTATACTATCATTTTTGCATATTCACAAGGTGGAAGATGTTGGTTTGGTTTATTTAGTTGTTCCATGTGTATTGAGTGGTGGAACTTATCTTAGATGAACAGAATTGAAATAGCTCTGCTGGTTATGTGGTTTGTGGATGTGCTTAACATTATCAAATCAGTTATTGATGTCGCTGAGCAAGAGTATTCTAACAGTTTTCAAATGAATACACCGCCATTTGACTGTATTGTTGTTTATTTAACTATGACCCAGGTTTTGGCCTTTTATGCCATTTTCAAGTGATTCAGTTTAACATATATTGCAGTACATAAAGCTGAAAATTAGCCATGAAATGAGAAATATAAAATATTTTTTCTTAATTTATGGCCAATTTTGAGTGTGATGTCCTGCAATATAGGATAATGATATAAACTCAATCACTTGAAAGTAGCATAAAAGGCCGAAACCTTGGTTGTAATTAAATAAACAACAATAGAGTCAAATGGTGGAGTGTTCATTTAAAAATTGTTAGATTTATGAGGATGACGAACTGAGGTGATCAGTGGTTTTTATGGGATGTGGGTATTTGTCAGTACTTAGAGTAGATTTTTCGAATAACTTGCCTCCAGTATTGCCGACAGCCTTGCCACAGTGGTAACATGGGTTCTCATCAGATCACCAAAGTTAAGCGCTGCTGGGCTTGGCTAGCACTTGTATGGGTCACCGTGTGGGTCTGTCGAGTGCTGTTGACAAGCGGGATGCACTCAACCCTTGTGAGGCCAGTTGAGGAGCTACTTAATTGAGAAGTAGTGACACCAGTCACAAAAACTGACAACGGCCAGGAGAGCGGTGTGCTGCCCACGTCCCCCTCCGCAACTGCATCCAGTGATGCGTAAGGGCAGGATGCATGGCAGCTGGTCAATACTATTGGGCCTCCAAGGCCTGTTTGGACGATGTGTGTTTTTGAATTAATTTTGCATGTGAGAATGTTTACAACAAAGGGCAAAGTGATAATGTTCAGAGTGGTATGGATCTGTGTGTCAGTCTGAGACAGCAGAGAATATGGTTTTATGATGAAGGTAGGCATGCTGGTTTCCCCCAAGTTGCTTCAGATGTCATCCTATTTATTATATCTGCGATGTATTAGTAACTTTGTTCTATTTAAGTCCTTAACCATGAAGTTAAGTAAAAAATAAAAATTTTGTTTAGCTTGCTGGTTACACTCAGTGACTGGGAAGCTACCAAATAAAGCATCCATCAAATGCCGTACTAATTCAAAATTAGGGAATAGCTGTAATACACACCGTATGAAATAGGGCAAACATTAAGTGCATTTTTTTAGAGTACCTGCTTTGTCAAGGAAAAAAAGAGGACTCTGATGTGTTACTTTCTTTATAAATATGGAAAGTACAGTCTGGGTGTCCAATGGTCTGAGTGGAGGAGAGGCAAAGAATAAGGAGAGGAGAAGCAGGGTGTATACGTGGACAAGGAAAAAAAAATCCCGGATTTTTACCGGTTAAGAATACGCTTTCTCCCAGGTGAAAACACACTTTTTCTGTGTTAAGTGACCGTATATTTTCCCTGCAAAACTTATTGATCCTTTGAATGGTTATGGCTTTATACACGGGCGCTGAATTTCCCAGCCGGAAAATATCTTTGATGTGCAGCAACATGTATGCTGTGTATTTTCATATTATGAAAGTATACTTTTGAATTCCACCTAACACCACATGTTACTTTCCGAATAATTGAAATCGAGATTGCGATGCGCTTTTGTAAGCCAGTTATTGCTCATGTCATGTGATCTCGCCAGCCGATGACAGCAGATATTCAGAGCATAGGACATGTGATGTAGCCAGCCAACAGCAACGTCACTGTTAAGTAGGGAAAGTTAATAGTTTAAATTAATATACACAGTGTTGCTACAAGGAAAGCAAAGCATTCACATATAATATTGGTCTCTGAGGTTAATAGGCTACAACAGACGCTAAGCTTTCGCGTATAATGTTGATCTTTTATGTGCGTGTTACACTTTAAGATATATCACACAAATGTGCCAGTAAAATTTTTAATAATGACTTAAATGTCTGATCTTCAGGGTTCGAAATTCTTCTAAATGGCTCGTCATCAAAGAGTTGTGAGAGTCAAACGCTCTGTGGTTTAGTTAATTCATGGTACATTCTCGCACATAGTTCAACTTACATAAAAGGATATTTACTTTGAAAGTAAAACTTTTCAAACCACCATTCGCAATAGTTTCGCGTGATCTGTTAGAAATAGGTTCATTTCAACAGTTGCCAGAGAGTGCGGAGAACAGGCGACACCGCGCTTGAGCAGCTACCACGGCGTAGGAAGCCCGTATGTACGTATGTGTAAAAACATTGAAAGATCATACTCATAAAAGAAACAAGACATCAGAGGATACTCCAAGAGCATCGGAATTTCGTGAACCATACTAAAATGTGGACATTTAAAATGCATACTTAAAGTGCACATTCGTCTATCCAGATTCCCAGTGAAGTAGACATCGACCTTACATTAAGCTTTTCAGTGTGGTTTTCGGGATGTAAATTTTCTTGGAGCACCAGTACTGTATTACATCATGTTTGGTTCGTTATTATGGCATAATGCCATACGGGCTAGAAGATGAAAACTTGCACTTGAAATGCTGCAAACAGTTGAAACTGGCCAGTACTGTGGAATTAAATATTCCGTTTGAAATACATTGACTGCTCTACCGAAAAGATTAATAAAAGTCAAATTTCTTTAGCAAACAGACAAAAATAACTTCTTTGTTCTGCAAGGTGATTAATGCTTGACTGTCAGAAAGGTGGAAATAAAACTAATAACATATTTGAGCCTTCCGTAATTAGTGAATGTGTTTTAATTCGTTTCATAGTGCCTGGCCACAGATATTCGTTTTGTTTTCATTTGATGTGAGAGTGAACGAAGGAGGAACAGCAAAATCATTAAATGTAAACATGAGTGACGTTGAGACTACCCACTAAACTCAGACTGCTTTGCGCATCATCCCTGGATCTATGATATTTGTTAACCGGGTCAATACCAAAAAAATCGAATTTTCAAAAATATGTTCATCTTGTAGCGCACATCTTCCTGAAAAGTCAAACATAAAACATATGTGTTCGAGGAAATGTAAGACATGTTGTTTGGTCTTAAGTATGCCAAAGTGCAGTGCCATGCCTCTTTAGACAGCATCCTTCTATCGCACGTCATTGTATTTTGTTCAGTGGAATTTAAATGCGTA
This sequence comes from Schistocerca gregaria, assembly GCF_023897955.1. Classification (NCBI taxonomy): domain Eukaryota; kingdom Metazoa; phylum Arthropoda; class Insecta; order Orthoptera; family Acrididae; genus Schistocerca; species Schistocerca gregaria. The sequence continues at coordinate 756,829,437 of NC_064922.1, forward strand.
TATTTAGTAATGGATGCCATCAAACTATATTCAGAATAGTGGAAATTGAAATGTTCTGTTCTGCCTCTCCTGCTCCCATTCGGCCAGTTTGACAGCCTGGCCCAAACACCTTCGCGATTAATAGCGGATGGGATTTTTTGTAGTCGGGAGAACAAGAACTCTTCAGAAAATATGTACTCTTTATTGCCTATTAGCTAATAACTTGCTGTTTTGTGTGACATAAAATTAAATATAGGATACATAAAATCAATAAAGACAAGAGACAAGCAAGAAAGTACACATTTCTTCAATTCTTAGCTCCTAGCCTTTTTTTCTCTCTAAATTTGCTACAGATTTACATGGTGTGGTTTCCTTTCTGCGAAAGAATCTATTACCTCATCAAAGTTCGTCAAACGTTTTGCTACATGAGAAATCGAAATGGCGTTATCTAATACTGAAAAAGCTGTTAACACAAATATTACCCAAGACTGGTGTGGTTTCTCAATCTGATTATGTCTATTTTGTCACTGTCTGCTAGATAAAACAAAATAGGCCTTTCTAATATTGCAGCAATTTTGTAACACACCCCAAATAAACAATAATGTTTTGGCACAAATGGCCATTTTTATAACAAGACAGAATATAATTCACGAAGTACCAATATCAAATGCCTATTAGGCCTACTACAAGCAAAAAGCTTAATGTTAGGAAATAGTTTCACATTTTATTCACATGCACTAGTTTCTGAAAATGGTTCAGATGGCTCTGAGTACTATGGGACTTAACTTCTGAGGTCATCAGTCCCCTAGAACTTAGAACTACTTAAACCTAACTAACCTAAGGACATCACACACATCCATGCCCGAGGCAGGATTCGAACCTGCAACCGCAGCGCTCGCGCAGTTCCAGACTGAAGCGCCTAGAACTGCTCAGCCACACTGGCCAGCCCAGTTTCTCAAGCATGAGATCGAAAAGTAGTATTATGAAATTGTTATATAAATTTGGAATCATCTTATTCTTCCATAATTTGTATAATGTCCCTGTTTCATCTCCTTCCCCATTCTAACGAACAATCTTGTCATCACCAATTGTGTAGCTATTCCTGTGATAGTCAAAATTTGTTTGCCGATTAACTGCACTAACCCTGCCAGAATCACAGGTTTAGTTATCCCGCGATTATTCTCCGGTTAGGAGCTGTTACATATTCATACAACATGTTTTCCGCATTACTTCCAGAATAGAACTTACGCGGCTGCTAGCTGGGGACTGTACAACTGGTCCTGACTACTGTAGCGATCTGGCCCAAAATTTTCTGTCAAAATTTCATTTTCTTGGATACACCGAGAAGACAATATGTAATCTTTCTCACCAGTTATTCCTGTTAGTCGTGTATTTCCATTCAAGTAGTCTGAATCTAAGGATTTCGCTAGCAATTATAACAACGCTGATCAATCGCAAACCCAATCAACCACAAAATCAGACGGCAATTGGCATTCATCCATTTGGATTTACTAGATACTAAGCGCTTTTTGTGAAACAAGCTTTTATCCCTCAAGAATGTGAATTTGGTGCCCCCTTTTTCCAGTAGCATCTAGCTGCTTGCACAGCCAACAACCACATGCCTGTAGCCAGAAGTGGGACAATCTACTACTCAAACGCGACTCAACTGCGCACGCGCATGAGTCCGCTCATAACTACTGAAACAAATCTCATGTAAACAGTTGTGATTTCACACTCATCGGAGGCAATTTGTTGTTATAAAGCATTGCATAGTCTTCCTAAAGCCTTTGATCCTTTTTTCTGTTGGCACAGGCTTGCATGAGCACTGTGTATCATTGTTGTATATGGCCCATTTCCCTTGCAATTTAAGTTATATTCATTTTTTTCTGTCGTTTATGTTTTATTGTTGAAGAGTTATTCTGCAGTAGCGGGATACAGTAATATCCTTTGTCAGAGTACTGGTGCTTACCAGTGAATGTTACAAAAAGTTAACTGAAAACTAAAACAAGGAAAAATTCCCGAAATTCTAAAACATTCCCGGGTCTTTCCCGGTTTTCTCCCGGATGAAAAAATTCCCGGGTTTTTCCCGGTTGTCCTGCGTCGTATACACCCTGAGAAGAGAAAATGGGAAGAAATGTGATTTGCTGGTGGTTGGAATAAAAGTTAGATGAAGTTGTTCTACTACAAAGTAGAATAAATCAAGGCTTTCTCTTGGCCATCTACCAAATGCAATGTTGTTCTCCCTGTAGTTATTTGTTCATCAGTATTTGGTACCAGTTTTCTTATTCTCATACTTATTGAAGTACAGAAGTGAGATCCATATAGCATTTCTGTATTGAGGGTAAAAAAAAGAAACCATACACTTCACAATGAGATGTCATTCTACTTCTTCATTTATCCTTAATTGTACTCCAGTATCTAATATAATTAGTTGCACCCGCAGATGATGTACATTCGGCACACCAAAGTTTTATGTAACAGCATACCATTTCAAGTTCACTCCCATTTACAGAATGCAGTGGTAGTTTGACTTAAAATGTAACTGTCAGGCACATGGAGAATTTGTACCACTTTTATCAACTTAAAAAATTTCTTGTTGTAATTTTTCATGTAATTGCAATGTCACTCTTGCCCTGTTTCATTTCATTGCAGGTATGATCAGTGGGATAAGTTCACCAAGGAAATGGAAGAAATGAACTTAAGTGTGGAAAATTTCACGGTAAGTTTATTTGAGAGATGTTACTGCACAAAATATGTCACTCCTAAAGAACATGAGATTACAAGAATGCCACCAGCTGTAATTGGCATTACGGGTGGTCACTTCCATCCAGGAGTCTGAGTGACCTGCCTATCCTTTTTAACCTTACATAACCTATTCCTATCTCCTTCTTGAGAAAGGAACTAACAGTTGTGAAAACTAGGGTAGTGCAGTGTTCTTTTACTTTTATAGGTGTCTATCAGCAGTATTGAATATTCCACCTCAGAAAAGTATTTCCCAGCAGTTTTGCCTCGAAATAGTTTTCTCTATGAATTTTCCCTTTGATACATGTTGCCTTCAATGTGGTGCTGAAAGGTCTTGGCTGTAATACAAACCTGTGGGAGAAATTCAAATAAGCTCTCACTATACATTGAAGTGTTTTGAGGTAAACAGGCACATAAATTCATAGAATTCATTACTAATGCAAGCAGTATTCAGTAACTTTTGCATGTCGGCCACTATCCACCCCTTACCTATTGTAACTAGTGTGTCTTACTTTCACTGTATTTTTCTGCTTGTGTAAACATTCTCCATACGACTATACCCTCATATGTGCTTGAATGGTACTCTATTGGCAAGTGTTATGCATCATCTTGTGCGGTTTCTGATGAAGTTTTACACTACCGTTGTATCAATGTGTGCTGTGACTTATAAGAGCAAACAAACCTTTTTACATGATAAGTGAATATTAGCCATGTGCTCAGGCTGGTCTCTGCCCTGTGATGCATGGAAAATGGAGGTACATGCGTGGAGTGGTGGTATCTTGTGAAACGTATTGGCAACTGAGTTAGAGCACTGTCTCTTGTCTGTCTGCTGTTACAATTTGCAGTAATCGCCAACAACTCATGTCGTAGGAATACTGTTGCCCATTAGAATTGGCTCTGGTGGCAGCGATTTTCCCCAATTTGCCATATATGTGGTACCTCTTTGGCACAGTGGCATGTGTAAAGCTCGGTGCCTGCATGGTCTTGAATATAACTGATGCATTGAGATCCCTTGATTGACCCAGTCCACGGGGCTGATATCACATGTATTGCACATCCTATAGCCAAATTATTCCATTTGCGAGTGTAACAGGAGTGGTCTCTCTCCAACATAGCTTTTCATTAATGTACTTTAAGTTTCATAATTTAATAAAAAACTTTTTTTGCTATTTCAAGCACTAAACTGAACCTCATTTCTGTAAAAGCCAAAACCAGGTTGACTTTTAGTTACTCATGTATTCTAAGTCTCTGAACAGTTGAATTTCTGATTTTTAACTATTTTATTTACTTTCAACTGCTGTAACAAAAGGTGTCTTTATGGTGTCGTTAGAGGTGATCCACAGGGTTATTAGTTTTCTTATGCAACTACTATTTATCACAAAATTATTTGATCAAATGTTACCTAAGTTTCTACAGAGTAACTATATTTATTATCTTGATAATCTTTTTAGAAAGTTTCACAATAATGATTTTGTCACATCTTTCATGACAGTACAACAGTAATAATTCATGAGTAAAGGGAAACACTTACTGAGTAGCAGAACTGTTTAGTCTTTGACAATCTGAAACCTAGCGAAGTTCTCGTTCTCCTTCATATGTGCCTGTTGACAACTCAAGACTTTCAGTGAGTGTTCTCCTGTACTACTATATTATCTACATTCTGAGAGAACTTCCCTTACTATTATGTTTAGATAATACAGTGGTACATTTTATACACATGTTTAGTATTGTTGAATTGTCTGTCTGAGTTGGAGTCACCAATTTTGATTGGACAATACAAAATATTTGAAAGGTGCTTGTTAATTATTTTAGTTGCCTCGAATCAATACTGTTTGAATAGAAATCATTGTTTGTGTTATATTTTTATTTTCTGGGTAGTAGTAGACAACATTTCACTTTCATTCAGCTCCGAGGTGTATAAATTCCAAAACATTTCACATTGGATACGTAGTATTTTAGCAGGTGAAATGGAGAGTAAATTAATCAGATCCGTTTCAGCTGGTATGTGAGCATGTGGAGAATTACTTTTCAACTATTTTATTAGTATTGCTGAAAGACATCCATAAAACTGAAAGTGTTTCTGTTGGCAGTACTACACATTTTGCCTCTGAAGATGAGTACTTGCCGACAATTGTGTCTCATAATTGATTAGATTTTTGTAGAATGTTCATTTGATACAACTGTCTGGTTTACTAGCCTGTTTTGTGGTGGCATACCCAGTGTTCCAGAACATATTTTCTAAGTTAATACCTTTGGTGTTGCTTTCCTCAGTAGTATGGAACTCCATCTAATGTAATGTGGAACTCCATGCATAATTAAAGAGCATATCTCCAAACTGACACATCCAATCTCATACCAGTATTAATTTTGTGTTGGCAATGTTGCTTAGATGTTTTTCTGAATTATTTGATTGGATGGATAAAAATCTACTGACCAAGCGGCAGCAGAACACACACATAAAAGACTGTTGTAACTGCCAAGCTTTCAGAGCCAGTGACTCCGTCTTCAAGCAGAAGGGTTGAAGGAGAAGGAAAAGCACTGGAGAGGTCTAGGAAAGGTAGCAGATTTTGGGAAAGTCACTCAGAACCAAGTGTCAGGGGAGACTTACTGTATGGGGTGAGAAAGAGAGACTCTCTGTCCAATTAGATGTTTTTCTGTGATGCTGCTTGTTTTTTTCCCATAGTGGTGTTTATCTTGTTTACAATGGTATCTGAAAATGTGTCATTTCCTGGAGCTAGTAGAAACATTTTTGTAAATCACATGCTTGGTATATCATAGGTTTGACACTTCATTGTTGGTGCACAGGAGACCATTAGCTGCACAGTTGGTATTGATTTGTTAAGTTTGTGCAGATTTTGTGAATTATTTGTAATATGGTCGCATTTGGGGAAAAATTACAGCAAATATTATAAATATGCTAGAAAGAGCCCATATAATCAATCAAAATAACGGAAGAGTAATGAGTGGAGATGTGATGGCTTGCAAGAATGGTTGACTTGGCAGGCAATGAAATTCCACTGAGAAGACTACAAAACATTAAGCCTCAACAGAACATTTTTATTAACAACACTATTCTGGTACAGAAAACCGCAAAATAAAAAGGGAATGCTAATCATGGTGATAATTTCCAGTGCAATACTTCATGTGAACACTTGGTAGGGTTAAGCCATTGCAGCATAGTTATACTTTATTGAAGCTGGATATTATGAGTCAGTTTTTAATTAAATTAATAAATTGTGGAGAGTGTGCAGACCCATTTTATTGCAAGTTGTTTTCAATCAAACCATTCTTAACAAATAATGGTTATTTACCCATGGTATGAAATTAACCACGTCTTTTTAGCATTTTCTGCCTAATGTAATTATATTTTCTTAAGTACAGTAAATTAAACAATATTACAAGGTATGTAAACTGCAATTGGTATTTTAAATTAAATGTATATTTATTTTTAATAGCAGTATACAGACATTGTCTGGTTTTGCTGTAAAGTGAGTGAAATCTTAAACCCAAAGAGCATTATCTTCCACATCAAAAGAAGCAGGTTTTTTTAAATCCATTGTGTGCGTGTGTCGAGTACAAAAGTAGTCTCATGCAGAAAAAAATGGCTCTGGGAATGACAATTTACTGGATTATGTAAATTTTGTATTTTCTGAAAGTTTTCGTTATTTGGAGCTATGCCTCCTTGGAAATGGGGTTTTTGATTATGCAAAAAAATGGTTCAAATGGCTTTGAGCACTATGGGACTCAACTGCTGTGGTCATCAGCCCCCTACAACTTAGAACTACTTAAACCTAACTAACCTAACAACATCACACACATCCATGCCCGAGGCAGGATTCGAACCTGCAACCGTAGCAGTCGCACGGTTCCGGACTGCGCGCCTAGAACCACGAGACCACTGTGGCCGCTTTTGATTATGCATTCAGAGTTAATGTTTTAGATCTGCTATTGTGCCACTGTTACAGGAAGACCAGTCACTTATAAGTCAAACATAAAATTGATTGACGTTTCAAGACGTATAGCCTTCGTCTTGTTGATTGCAGATTGTGTTTTAAACAGGTAGTGTTGTTTTTAATTGTAATGACATGAAGAACATTCTGGCCCTCAACTCATATAAAAAAAAAGGTAGTTACACTGTTGAGAACTTGATCAGGGCAGCCATGCAGTCAGTTTACATTTCGGAGGTGATAGAAAGACTCCAGGAACAGATAAATTTAACTTTTCCCCAATTAGCTTTGTATCGGTATAGCACTAAAAATAGTGCGCAGCAGTGCAAATGTTGACTGTAAGCACTGCGGTTCCATTCACTCGTGGTACCTTCTTTTGACAACAGTAACCCCTTTTGAACTTTATGGCCGCCAGTTAGAATTCCTTATGGCTTGGTTCTGTTTTTTTCTTTTTCAGCTTTGATAGTTGTGTGCCAACAGTGATGAACAATATTATTGTGGTCAGGTTTACTGATGGAAGAGTTGTGTGATATGCACCTTGCTTATGTGTTCACTGAATGCAACAGAATAGTGGCACTGTGACACTATGCAGAGCTGGTCCTGCATTGGCAGCAACCACAGCACAGCCCCTTTGTGAAGAAGGGTTGCTGCATTACTTCGTGTTGTACCTTTTGGGACTGTACATTACAGGCTTTGTTACTCTTGAGAATATACATTCAGAGAAACAAAGCTGATTGTAGTAGAAACTGAATAAATCATAATTACATTATTACTTGTACCAAAATACTCAGATGGTATCCCTGAACAACCTCTGAAAGATTGTCGGAGTTCTGGTTCATCCTGTATTGTGTGTTGTTATAACAGGATGTTAAACATGAATCTCCTCCTCCATCCTTGTGTGGTATTAGGTATGATATGGTGTGGTTGGTTCTGAATCACCTCTTTTCAGTTATCTGGAAATGAACTGTAGATGACTTGGCTATAGAAATACTTTCATTCCAGGTAGTGGATCAGATAAGACTCTTACAGCATAAAAATTTCTCCTTTTAATTGATTTTGTTAATCAGCTGACAAGATGAAAGAAATTCACATGGAAATAAAAACAGTGTTAAAGCAGGAGATGCAGAAACAGATTGGACAAAGCAGACAATGAGTTTAAAACAAAGACATTCATTTTCATTCTTTTTGTGGATGTTATGGATGGCATAATGCTGCACAAGGTAACAGAGTTGGAAAGGATAATAAGTTAATTGCCTTATCCAGCTTAGGAGAATAAGAAAGATGAAGTTCACCAGTATTTACCGTAGATACGTGGGGAGAGGTTTTTGGTTTATATCGTATGTAATTTGATGTGAGCAAGAGAGAGAGAGAGGAATAATAGAATAATCTTTCTGATATCTGAAAAAAAAACTGACAGCTTCGAATATCTTTGAAGTGTAATAGAAGTGATGAGGGAGTCAATGAGAGTGAGGCAAGCAGTAGCATGTCTGAGAATTGTCAGGATTAGTACGAACAAAAGGTTTACCACAGAAGACCAAGTGAATATTATATCATTCCTATGTGCCGACCCTGGCCTATGCTTCTGAAAGCTGGACACTGGAGGAAAGGGATTTAAGCAGGAGACAGGCATGTAAAATGAAATTCCACTGAAACTGGGGTGGGCAGAATAAGAAATTATAAGATCAGGGAGACGGTAAGGAACAAATGGAATAAGCAAAGCTTAAGTGATACATACACAAAAAAGACATATGATACAATATCGAGGAAAATGAATGAATTGAGGCTCCAAGGCAAAAAAGATCAAGAGGAAGACCACTTTAGATTACTATTATCCCACATCCCTCCCTGTTCCTCAATTTGTGTGTGTGTGTGTTTGGTAACAATAATAACAGTAGTATTGTAGCATCTATTAAGAGCATTTCCACTTGTCTCAGGATGCATCAATTGTTCAACTTGCCAATTAACATTGATTGCAAATTAATACAAGAGTTTCTGACTTCTGTCCTTTATAATGTAGTCATGTTTGTCAGCATTACTTACTAACACTGTGTTGATATTCATAAACTTTATTTCTTTTTGCAGATGTCTATAAAGAAGGTGGAACATAATATAAATGAGATGCTGCAGTTGCAGTATCATAGTCGGAGTCGTGAATCGCGTGATTATAATCTTCTCCTGGATAACAACAGTTATGTTCAGAATTGGTCAATTGCACAGATTCTGCTCATAACATGTACTACAACCCTGCAAGTTTACTTTGTTCGAAAGCTCTTTGACGTGAAAGATGCCAGAGGTGGTCGCCCTCGTGCCTGAAACTGTGTCCTTAAGTTATGACACCAGAAGATAGTTGACATTGTTTTAGGAAGTAAAGTTATACACATAAACTTTCATCGTTGCCAGTGGCTTCTGAAGGACATAATACTACTTACGCATTTTTGTTCAGTATTTTTTGAGATAAGGTACAGGTAAAAGACTGTAATATAAGTTATTACTCATGTTTTGAAAAAGTCATTATTTTCATGATATTTAATATTATTTCAGTGCTGTTATGAAAAAAACTATTTTGTATTTGTTGTATACATCAGAATTATAGATATTTTTGACATACTGCAGTTCTTTTTCTCTTGATGCAGGGTTGAGCACTACCTAATAATAATCATAGTTTACCCCCAGTGTTAGATCCGACATAAGGACTGTGTTCAAAGTGTTCATATTATTTTCCAAATGCATTAGGCAGTACTTAATTACAATTACTAAAGCCTCCATCAGAAGTACAAATATTTAATACTACAATAAAGCCCCTTGGATGATAAATGCAATGTTATGTATTTATAGGTGATGAGATATGGGAAAATCTGTCAGTGGACTAGATTAGTAAGGGAAGGGATATTGTTGGTTGCAGTACTCTGATTGTCGTGGTCCCTGGCGAAGTTAAGTAACAAGTAAAAATCACCATACACCCAATAATAGATTACAATCTTTTCAGTAAATAGACACAGAGATCAGTTCATCTACTACAATCTTTGGAACAGAGAAAATGGCTTGCAGTACTGAAACAGATGGTTTTATTTTTACTGTACACAATACATATTATAAAAAAGTTGTTCATTCATACTGAATCTAAGAACCAGTTCTTTAGTTTTATAATCCTACATTCCAATATCATTTTGGTGCCAAAAACTCATTTATAATTGGCGCTACCCTTTCTGGATTATTCAGATGAACATGATGGGTTCCTTCAACAGTTTTATAAACAAATTCTTTTGACGATTTCTTCAACATGTTTAGAGTTTCCTCAATGATATTTTCCGGTTCTAGTTTTAATCCAGGCATGGCTTTGATAAAAAGGACACGACACTTAATTAATGCAGTCATCTCCATTAACTGATGATGTGTCCATCCTAGAAATCTACCTATCTTAAGTCTTTTATCTCTTCTGAAATAGTATTTTCCTTCAGAAGCAGGAATTATTCCCCGCTTCAGTAACACTTCACATGATTCTTTTGTCACAGATTTTGCAATCATTCCTTCATGCAGCCTTTCAATCATTTCCTCATATGTGTAGGAAGGAGTCTCCGCATCATTAAGAGAAACTGTGTCTAAGAATTTGTCCAAATTCTTGGCAAATTTTTTAGGCTCAGTGCTCATGTCAAGTGACCATGGCTTCAAAGCATCTAAGGCTATATGAGAGTCAATCTTGTCAGGAAATGCAGATGCAAAGATGAATCCTTCAGCTGCTCCAAAAGAATGTCCAAGCAGTGATACAGTTTCCCACCCAAAGTATTTCATTATTCTTCGTAAAAATAAAACTGATTCATTTCCATAATACGGAATGCCAGGAGGCAGATGAGAAGATAATCCATGGCCAGGAGTATCGATTGCAAGCACACTTATTGTTGGGTCCAGTAAAGGAATTAGAGTATCCCACGATCCAGCATTATCTTGCCACCCATGCAGAGCAAGGAGCGGTGTTTGGTTTTTTGGCCCCCACCAACGACCTGCCAACAAATAATACACTTTTTTTCTTTCATTGAAGAAAGACGAGAAGCACTAAAGAAGCTGCTTTTACATATTCTGCACACTCATATTTTAGTCAACTTATCACAAAATTCTCTCTAAAAGATATGTTGAAAATAAGGCTTGAATCCAGTCCCAGTTAAATGAGAATTCATAATGCCCCAGCAGTAAATCAATTCTAGTCTATAATCAATTACTGTATAGACAGCTTTGATCCCTTTCACAGTCATTCATCCATTCACATGTCGTGAATCTCATTATGAAGGACAGCCTTCAGAAATGCGAAACGAGTTACATTATACATTAACAGGCAGGAAAGTCATTGCAGAGTACCTGTGCAAAGCATTTTTCAGTACAACTTTGGTGCATAAAATTGGTTGATTGACATCTACAGAACAGCTGTTAAGAATGTTGGTTGACCACAAACAAACATGTTGGTAGGAATTTTTTTACAGTGCAGTTTCTGGGAGACACTTTTGATGTAAATGTAACAGAGGAAGAAGGCAAGCAGATGTATTCAAAATTTTCAACAATATTAAAGGCAGCAGAGAATAGTAATAGAGTGGTCACAGCTAACAATTGCAGAAAAGTAATGGACAATAGCTGAAGGAAAAAGATGCCATCAGGAAGTGTTTTAGCAAATAATAGCTTGAGTACAGTAGGTTGGAGGTCCAGTACAGAGGAGTAAAGAGTGTTAGGTTATAGTCTTGTAATGTATCTGAGTGAATATCAGTAATGCAAGGAGAGATACATGGAAGTTGAAGCAATTCTTATCTGTGACTTTAATAATTCTATCATCACAGTGCTTTACTCTCAAAGAGAGCACTGATCCTCAAATATATAGTCAGTATTTCCGTGTATGTTTTGCTTATGAGGAAAAGGTGAAAAATGTAAACCTGGCATTGAGACTTTTTGTTCCAGTTAAAAAAAAATCACTTTTCATATTCCTCCTTTTAGGACAACCACTTTGTTGAAAAAAGTTTCTTGTGATTAGTGCCCACCACTGAAGTATAAATATGGGTCAGTATCTTTAATGAACACTCAAAGTTTACAGTCATAAATATATTTTGTGATGTGAGGATAAGTTGAAATCATAAAGTAGCAACTTGATGAATAGAGTGGAAGTTCAAATAATCTTTACTTTTTATCCCACATATTTGTCATTGCCAAAGCACTTTCATGAGTAGGTGTATTACTCTCATGAAATATGACTTTTCTTGTGCGGTCCAGATATATTTCATCTAATTCTCATGAAAAATATGATCCTACTTGAAACTGGTTGCTAGTTTTTTTAACTGTTAAAATGAAAGAGTAGAGTCATCATAAACATTCAGTAACTTTGGTATTTTTGTGCATGTTACACATCAAAAACTAAGATTTTACGTTGATAAGGTATGCCAGTTTTACTGCACAGGGAAACTGGAAAATGTTATCAGTTTCTGAATTTGCACAAGAGACTTTTCCTAACATCAGCAGCCATCAATTTTAGCAAAACATTCTAACATATAATGTAGTTCCCACTTGTATCAAGAGACTTTTCAATAGAATTGGCGATAGCTCGCCATGTTATAGTCACTAGCTTATGAAAACTGTTATTAATAAGAAGATTAAATGTTTATATTTTAAAAAATATGACTTAAATAAAAAAAGCTAATTGCACCTGATAAGTCATTTGTTAGCCCAAAACTGGCTGAGAGTATGAAAATAAAAGCCTTACAACATAAGTGGTGATCTCCATGTCTATTGCAATGCTCAGTTGTGGATGTTCCCTTGAAAACCCAAAAGACTTTTATTTGTGGGAGCATTTGAAAGCTCATGTTTCGAATCTTGGTACAAGATGTAGAGTATCTTCATTGTGACAGGCTGTGATACAATAAACAATTCTCCAGGGATGCATTGGCATATCAAGGTTTCAATGCAATGCTGCTTGATACATGTATTCTTGTTAACAGAGGGCATTTGGAACATTTTATTTAGGAAAGCGTTTCATACTGTGCTGATAACCATTCTTTTCCTGTGTGTTTCCCATGATTAACAGGTTGAAGAGTTGTAGAAATTGAGCTCTAACGTAGAAATAAACCGTTTCTGGACCCATCTCCATATAACATATTTTCTTCCTGTACATATGAGGAATGTTTCCTGACAGATTGGCTATACCTTTATATTACACCCCATCTATATAAAGTCTTCCATCAGTTTGTGAGCATATCTTATTTCTTGTTATATTTTGAAGTAAAGGGTGTCCCATACTTATCCCTTTTTCTTTTATTACAAGTGCTGTGCAATTGTACCAATCATCCTTTGCATCCTGCCAACAGTGTATAATGTATATGGTCACAATGGAGGGATGTAGTAAGGATCAGTACTGGGCCCATTACTTTTCTTATTATTATATCTTAATGATGTGTCAGCTATTCTCCCCACTGCAAATATCACCTCTATGCTGAAGCTTTTAGTTATATCGAAATGCATGACCAAAAACTTGTGCAAACCATCCAGCACATAAATGCTGATTTATGTATCTTCTTTGAGTGGGCACAGAACATATGTTTGAAACATAACCCATCTAAAATTCAAGCAATCTTAATTTCTCACAAAAAAACTCATTGCAATGCAGTTCTAAGAATCTCTCTCACCCTTAAATCTCACAGGCACAGAAATAATCTTTTCTTCTTCTGCAAAAAACTTTGTCAATTCCGGACAATCACTTAAACAGGACTGAAAACACAACTGCAAGAAATTGTCAGTGTCACTTCATTCACTACCAAAATATAAAAAAGTATTTCATTTTGAGCTTAAAAAGAAGGTCATAGAATCACTAATACTACCCGTACTTGACTATTGAGATGTTATTCTCCAAGGACTTTCAAACAAAAGCTCATGCACACTAGAACTGGTGATGAATGCTTGTATGCAATGAGGTGTGCTACTTTGACCTATCGCTCCTGCCCATGAACAATTATCATGGCTGCATGCTGATGAGCATAGAGGCTATGATACTCTCTGTTTGCTGTATTGTCTTCTTAATCATTGCTTTCCCAATTATTTTTCTTTGACTCCTACTTTGCTGTTTGAATAGCACAGCAGAAATACTTATTCTCAAATGACAAAAATTCTCTCTATACCATCACGTAAGACTGTGATGTTCTCTAAATCGTTTCTGTACAAGGAATCCAAATTTAGTACAATATTCCTCAAAAAAATCAGAGAAATTAAACTCCTTCCAGACATCAAAAGATAGTTAATAGACAACCTTGTATCACGATAACCATCTCTCCCATAAGCTAGCCTGCAACTCCCTGTTGTCAGTCCACCATCCCCCATAATTTTCCCTCCCCTTTGTTGGCAGAGTTATCTATTTAACTTATTTTCTTTACTAACAGCCACTGTACAGTCATTTCAGTATCTTCTTTACCCCTTCCTCTTCCATAATAGTAAATGCCTGTTCAGATCTGCTAAACCGATCTGTATCACTCGTAAATGCCCTTTTACTGTTACTATTACTGTTATCATTATTATTAGTGTCAACTATTGTTATTGTCAATTATTATTATCATTATTAGTTCCTATTATTATTATTATTATTATTATTATTAATGTTTTGTAATATCTTTGGTATGTGTTGTTCCTGATCAGATATTATCTTTCCTAATTAACGTAACTTCCATAACAGATTAATTCTCAGAGATTCAACTCTTTGTAACAACTGCAACAGTTGCTATATAACAATATTACGACAAAATTAAAAATGTATAGAACATCCCATCATTAGGGTATTTACCCTGAATGCACTATTTAGCAAAGCTCAGCAAACATTTCTTACAGCTGCAAGATGTTTTATGGCTGAGAAATTAAAAAAACCAGACTTGAGTAATTTTATGGTAATGAACAAAATCATCTATGCTTGGATTCTACAGAGAAATCAAGTGTGCACACATTTTCCAGTACCTCCAAGACTGGATAACAGGAACAATTTGGTTGACAGCGTGTGTTACAGTAGCCTTAATCTGTTATCTGTTTGAAGAAGAGAAAACAGTCTTCTTTTTATTTAACAAAGTTTTTTAATATGAATTTCTTATGTAGAAAATGACACTTTACATGTTTTTCCAGTAATAACAAGGATTGCTACATTTAATTTTGCCAAGTATGGAGGAGCAGAGTGCGAGTTTCCTCAAGTCCATCCAAATTAAGATTTTTTGGGCAAATGCTCAGATAATTCCTTCAAAAATGTCACAGGCAGCTTCCTTCCCACTTCTGTTTGACAGAGTTAGTGAGTATTCCATCATCTCTAATGAATGACAATGGTCTATGAACAGATGTTGGCAAATCTTTCTTTACACTCTCTTAGAGAGAAAGTTCACACACACCTTTTAGCCAAGTGTGTGAAAGGAGGCATTTCTCAACTAGAAAGGGTAGTCATTTTAAATTCAGTGCCAGACACTGCTGGTCCAGCTGGGTAGTATTCGTACCTTAAAGTAACTTCTGCCCAAATATTAATTTTGTCAATAACAGTACACGACCACAATGCCACAACAAGGCTTTAAAAATGTCTCTTAAATTATCCATTGTTAAATTTGCATAAGAAAACTAACCTACTCAGCTAATCCTTAAAAGGTTTCCAGTATTTAAAATAAATAAGTTAATGACATGTAGCCTGGAGGTATCTGTTTTGAGTTCTTTGGCTGACTGATGATGATCCGAATTTTCACCAGGATGACCGGTTTACTTTCTCAAAGAATGGGATGAACCATTTGCAATTGAGGATAAGTCTTTGAGAATGCCACTCACTCATCCTGAGAGAAAAATCTGCCAAAAACCTGATGCAGGTGCCTCAAAGCAGTATGTGTAAGTTTGGCCATGGAAGTCTCAACAATTACAAATATGTTAAAGTTAAAAAGACTGGGTCATATTTTGGCTGACCATTTCATATGTGCTGGGGATTGTCTTCAGGTGGGATGAGATTTGTAATTTATACCTATACAATTTGCTGTTGATTATAGCTGTGACCTTCCACCATTTCTGCTTCAGCAGAAACAGCACCAAAAAGCCCCTACCTTATGCTTATGTATAAGCAAATAGTTTTAATTGTTTTGAGATATGTATTAAACCAGTGGCTTTAATCTTTTCTTTTCAACTGCTGTTATGGCATTTTATGGTAGTAAATTACACAAAAATATTATCTCGCCTGTTCAACTGAAAAATATTCCTTGGTTAAAGAGTCTGTCTGGCAGTTGAGAATTGGTTCTTCAACTTGAAATTAGAAAACAATGCACTAGATAACAATTTCTTAATGAGGAAAGTGACTTTAAAAACTGTGTCCCATACAGCAATATGTTCATCTGTATAGACGTGATCATCAATAATTCTGACGTTACGCGAGGTGCATTCAAGTTCTAAGGGCTCCGATTTTTTTTCTCCGGACTGGAAAGAGATAGAAACATGCGCATTGTTTTAAAATGAGACCGCATTCATTGTCAATACGTCCCAGAGATGGCAGCACCGTACGGCAGATGGAATTTTACCGTCAGCGACGAGAATGAGAACTGTTTTAAATACTTAAAATAGCGACATTTTGTATACTTAAACAGCGTGCAATCATTCGTTTTCTGAATTTGCGTGGTGTGAAACCAACTGAAATTCATCGACAGTTGAAGGAGACATGTGGTGATGGAGTTATGGATGTGTCGAAAGTGCATTCGTGGGTGCGACAGTTTAATGAAGGCAGAAAATCGTGTGACAACAAACCGAAACAACCTCGGGCTCGAACAAGCTGGTCTGACGACATGATCGAGAAAGTGGAGAGAATTGTTTTGGGGGATCGCCGAATGACTGTTGAACAGATCACCTCCAGAGTTGGCATTTCTGTGGGTTCTGTGCACACAATCCTGCATGACAACAAGAAAATGCAAAAAGTGTCATCCAGGTGGGTGCTACGAATGCTGACGGACGACCACATGGCTGCCCGTGTGGCATGTTGCCAAGCAATGTTGACGCGCAATGACAGCATGAATGGGCCTTTCTTTTCGTCGGTTGTGACAATGGATCAGACGTGGATGCCATTTTTCAATCCAGAAACAAAGCACCAGTCAGCTCAATGGAAGCACACAGATTCACCGCCACCAAAAAAATTTCAGGTAACCGCCAGTAATGAAAAAATGATGGTGTCCATGTTCTGGGACAGTGAGGGCGTAATCCTTACCCATTGCGTTCCAAAGGGCTCTACGGTAACAGGTGCATCCTACGAAAATGTTTTGAAGAACAAATTCCTTCCTGCACTACAACAAAAATGTCCAGGAAGGGCTGCGCGTGTGCTGTTTCACCAAGACAACGCACCCGCACATCGAGCTAACGTTACACAACAGTTTCTTCGTGATAACAACTTTGAAGTAATTCCTCATGCTCCCTACTCACCTGACCTGGTGACTTTTGGCTTTTTCCAACAATGAAAGACACTCTCCATGGCCGCACATTCACAAGCCGTGCTGCTATTGCCTCAGCGATTTTCCAGTGGTCAAAACAGACTCCTAAAGAAGCCTTCGCCACTGCCATTGAATCATGGCGTCAGCATTGTGAAAAATGTGTACGTCTGCAGGGCAATTACATCGAAAAGTAACACCAGTTTCATCGATTTCGGGTGAATAGTTAAGACAGATTAAAATTGTATACCAGAAGTTGCCTCCAGATTACATCTATGGTACATTCTACTGCAGGGTGAAAATTTGATGCTGGCTAATTAATTATGAGTGATGTATCACAGAAGTCAGTCTAGATGTCAGTGTAATGGATGTGGGCTGCTTCCTCATTTGCAGATGACAAGGACAAGGCACTAAAATACACAGAATGAAACTTTCGTGATACAGCCTCTGGCAGAATTAATAGTAGGATATAAAATGGCAAAAAATGTGAAACAAGTTGATAAATATTTTGAAACACATATTGAAAACAACATGCCCTTATATATCATATATACCATTTACTTGATTCTGATTTTAACACCATATGGTCACCATCCTGTTCCATGCAATCCTCTAGATGGCAAATGAAAGCTTCAAGCACCCACTTCAACATGTTTAATGGGATTTTCTCCACAGCTGTATATATGCTTTCCTTGAGTTCAACCATGGTATGGGTCTGTGTAGCATAAATTTAATTCTTTGAGTATACCCACAAGAAGAAGCCAGGGGCAGCCAAATCTTGCTACTGTGGTGACCATTGAATGTAGTCAAACCTGGAAACCAATCGAACAGGAAAATGATTCTGCAAGACATTCAGGGACTGCTGGGGCACTGCCTTGTCCTGTTGGAATCAAATGCAGTGTATAAAAAGGCCAACCCAAAGCTACACCGTACCACATTCACAGTGCATGGTTATCCACGCAAAGATTACCTTCATTATGTGGCACACAGTACCTGTTTCAAGAAGCACAAGGCCAAGGTTCATTACAACTTTAATTTGTTAGTTTAGTTTCCATACAACCTGCAATTTGTGTATAAGCAGAGGTTATCACAGATAATTTGCCGCAGGAAACAATCTGACATTGTTAGTGCCAATGCATGACTGGCAGCAGAATGGTGAGCTTCGAACGAGTGCTTGACATGCCTCTTACACTCGATCAGTGGTCCAATGTGTCCTTCATTGTACTGGACTATTTTCATTTACATAAGATGCAGATGGTGATGAAAGAGAACTGAACTGTGATGAGAGACTCAAAACAAACATGTCTCAATGCTCTGAAGTTCAAAAGGCCAGAATTACAAATGACTGTCCTTCCTCAAAGCAGTTTGTGCATACTTGTTTTGTGCAGGGGCAACAGTGATGCCATATTGCATGACCCAGATCCTACTGCTCATTCTGCCGCCCCCGTACACTGTCAGTGTGTATACTTGACAGTTCTACTAATGTAAATTAATATTTTTGAATTGGCTAAAACACCAAGATAGAGAGCTCTGTATTCAAATTACATAATAAATGAAGGCAATAAAATTTAAAGCCACATGAACACAGCTTTCCTCTTCAGAATTATAGTGAATATAATAATGAACTTGCTGAAAAGTATAAATAAAACTGGAAATGGTACAGGGTTATTTTTTAACTGTGATTCAATGACATATGTTTCATTGATATTTAGTTACATGATTGATAGTTTCCATTAAAATATTCTTAAAAGTATAATATATACATTTTTCTACAGAACTTAAGACAAGGATAGAATCAGTATTCAGTGAGTATAATGTCAAAACAGTCACAACAGTTTGAAAGTTTGCTTTAATAACTGAATAATGTACCACATTTGATTAAAATCCACCTATGTCAATCTGCTTCAACTTCAAGATTATGTTTGTGCAACATTCAATTCTTCAGAACAACATGGAATAGACTATAAATAAAAAACAAAAATACTTTAATCCAAAACATCTTATGGAACTGCTGTTACTCTATGTAACAATAGGATAAATCGGTTTTTATCACAGACATGATGACCGGTGATATCTATCTCATAGTATTATTTGGACCATTAATATAATTTCAGTGAGAGAAGCAATACATGAATCAGATACATAAAAAAGCTAATAATGCCAAAATATGTGCTCTCTATACATTAACATTTTTACATAGCTCCGAGGATGAGTTGGAGGAGACCACAACAGACAAGTTTGTGTGTTGCATTCTGCTGCTACACAGCATATCGAGGATCACAATGTGCTATATGTGTGTCTATTAGAGAAGAACAATCTTTGTGAGGGTTAAAACACAGGAAGATTTCTTAAGTAGTGATGTGAAACTTTTCGTATGGACCAGACATTATGAATGAGATCTATGGAATAACACGGTTAAATTACAGAGTAAAGCTATAAGGCTGTAGAGAAGTTTCCAGCAGGCATCCAGTGAGTATTCATTAAAATTGATACATACACACATTCTAAGTATGACTAGTGTTTCTTTAAAGTCAGTACCACCATTATACTGTTGTTTATTTACAGTGTTACATTTACACTTACATAATAATGATTTCAGCTTCAAAGTGCCATTATCAAGTGTTTTAAGTGTTATAAATTGCCTAAGATGGCATACTGTTGTATTAAAATACACTATGACAGTATGCCATCTTAGGCAATTTATAACACTTAAAACACTTGATAAGGACACTTCGCAGCCGAAATCATGATTGTGTAAGTGTAAATGGAACACTGTAAATAAACAACAGTCTAATGGGGGTACTAACTTTAAAGAAATATATTATGACTGTGGCCCCGCATTAGGAAAAAAAATTATTATATGACTAGTGTGTTTTCCCCAACAGAAGACCCAGCTTAAATAAGCCATTAATAAAAAGCATTACCAATTCATTTGATTACACAACCAAATCCATAATCCTGTCTCTGTCACGACACTTTTCTTCCCAGCCTGTATCTTTACCTTAGTTCAGCACATAAACTATTGTCATGATAACAGGAACTTGTTAATGAGATGTGATATCCTCTCTGGGTTATTTAGATGCAGATGATGAGTGCCATCCACATTATAATGATCCACTCTGCTGCCATTCTTCTTCATCATCTCTACAGTCTTCATGTACACTTCCTCATGTATACCAACAATAGAACCTTGATTACCTCTTATGCTAAGGTTGGAGCATTTCACATTCTGAGCTAAGCTAATAATAGCATCAAATGAGAGACGGCCCCAGACATGTATCCTCAGCCGTGGGTCCCGTGAGAAGTAATACCGGTCTTCATCACCATGAGGCACTCTAATTGCTCCCCTCCGAAGCAATATTTTACATGAGTCTATTGTTGGCGATTTTTCACTTCCTTCATAAAGACGTTTCAGTATTTCCTCATAAGTGTAACTTGGGGGCTTATTTTTTTCCATTTTGTCTTCGACAGATATGATCCAGTCAGCAAAGTGATAAGCTTTAACATCAACTACTGGCCTCACAGCCAACATTGTCCTGGCACATTCAATGCTAACATATTTGTCTACTTCTTCAGGATATGTTGCAGCATACGCTAAACTTGTCGCACTGCCAAAAGAGTGTCCAATCAGTGATACCTTTTTCCATTTGAAATGCCTTGTAATCAAACGTAGTGTTAACACAGCATCCACAAACTGATAAAATTTTCCAACTGGGAAATGGGATGAATGTCCATGTCCAGGAAAGTCAATAGCCAAAAGTCCATCCACATTTAAATGAGGAACTAAAGGGTCAAAAGTCCCAGCATTATCCTCATATCCATGCAAAGCAATTACTGGCTGGATATCCGTCCGTCCCCACCACTTACCTGTCAAAAAAGAAATACTGAAGTAGTCTGTAAAATATTGTAACTTACTAATGGTTTGTGTTGCAATTTTACCATGACAAGGGATTAAAAACACAATCTGTTGTTATTACAAGAATAATATTGTGAAAATACAATAGCCTATGTAATGTCTCAGCAACATTGTGCACAGAAATGATTGCTTCTTGTACCATAATAATATAATCAGGGATTAACAGCAAGTGTGTACCCACTTTGTGTTATGAAAATAAGATTGAATAGTAAAAAGAAGATACTGCTGAAATTCTGACTGAGATTTATTTTGGATGCTAACAATAAATTGCTAAAATGTGATCAATCTGCAAAATCTTGTGCAAATCAAGCTTCTAAAGAAAGTATCTGTTGTAGTCAACGAAAAACACAATTACTAGCTTCTGGTCAAATGTTAAATTTATAGCATTGAATAGTGACTTACTGGAGGAAACGTAACATCGACACCGCATATCACTGAATTATTTTGCTGAAGAACAGAGTTGTAGCCACCTGGGAAATATCCAACAGAGTGATCTGTCAGATACCTACATACAAGTCAATCAAACAGGAATGTGTACCGAATATTTTCTTCTCTTACTTTTTTATTTATTTATTTTAATTATTTATAGTTCCTTTTATTTTTTTCCTGTACTTTGTACAACATAAATTATCTGACCTCGATCTCAGTTAAGTAATCATTACCTGAACAAGGATGAGGTAATCAGTTTCTGAATGCCTCCTGCTAATAAATTGGAACATGCAGTTGGTTGTCTTAACTATAATATTATGTATTTTATTTCCAGAGGCTTTTATGCTTAAATGGTTGTTTCTTATTTGTACACAGTCTTAATGCTTAAAAGAGGTTTTCAGAATGTAATCTAATGTATATGAAATGTTCTTTGGTATCTTTTAGTAGTCTGAAGAAAACCACTCATGTTGTTTTAACATCCTCACTTGAATCATGGAAGAGTCACTGCACTAAAGTCTGTCATAGACCTGTCGACATTAATACCTACAGGTCCTACAAGCACATTGCATTAATAACATATCTCACTCTGGTGCTTAGCTCTGGGCTGTTGTATATGGGCAGAATTACTCAGATAAAACTCCAGACTCCTAAATGTTGCTCAACACTTCTTCAGAACAAAGTACATAGCTTCATACATCACTATTAACATACCTGTATCATAACAAGACAGAACAAGCACAATTTTATTACAAACCCAAATAACTGCAGCAATTAGGAACCATCACCTATGAAATTTTTTGTCAACCTATTTTCAAAACTTCAGTTATGAATATCTTTGCTTCTAGGATTTCTTATCATGATGCACTGCCTCAATCCTCTTGACCTAAATCTCCACTAACCTGGTTCACACCGCTTCACCTTTATGCTTTCCCTTCTCTCTTTTGTTCACACCAGTGTTGCCCCCCCCCCCCCCTCCCCCCAGATCATCTACTAACACTTCCCCTCCGCCAAGCACGCACATGCACACACCCTCTCCCCCCTCCCTCCTTCTGTCCCTTCTCCTCTCCTTCCCTGTCTCCCTCTTCATTGCCAAATTCCCCTCCTTTCCTCCCCTCCCTTCTCCCCTCTCTTAATTACTTATATGCTCTACACTTTGAACTCTCTTTGACTTGTTGCGCAGCAGTCATCTGTCAAAAGACCTGCATCACACTATCCCTCTAGGGGCCCTCCCTCCCCCCCCCCCCCCCCCCCACCACTTTGTGTGCCTTAGCTACCCCTCCATCTGTTCAGGCAACTGTTCCCTATAACTGGTAGTCAATAATCAGTCTATCGCAACTGTGTGTGTGTGTGTGTGTGTGTGTGTGTGTGTGTGTGTGTGTGTGCGTGTGTGTACTTCTACTAGAGAAAAACTAGAGCTCGAAAGCTAGTGTGAACACTGCTCTCTGTTATGTATTTCTGTACTCCTACATCGGTCTGCTAAAAGTGAGTGGTTGGCTTTCTGTTAATTTATGCATTTTCCCCTCCAGGAATTTCCATTATTGTTGAAAATAGTACACAGCTATTTAAGGCCAGCAAATTGATTGGTTTTCTTAAAAGAAGAGGCAGGACACGTAAGACTAGAGATTTTGTTAGACCTGTGTAGAATTAGACTGTGATTTTTTCCTTTCCTGTCGCAATCTATATGTTAGAATGTTTCTGAGCACAATGCTGAAGTTTTAGATCAATGATACAGCATCATTGTATAAAGTCATCAGAAAAATCCTATAATGACCAAATCATATTACGAGTTACTAATCTACCTGCTTAATATTACAACTTTAATTAAGGTGGATAGACATTACGAGTATGAGGACAAAATTATTTGTTTAAATAATGGCCTGGCAATTATCATTGCAACTCAGTACCGGTTGGATGACTGATCATGACTTTTTCTGTTAAGTATTCTTCAAATGAAGGGCAGATATGGTTTATATCATATGCGTTGTGTTAACTAATATGCATGAAAGTCCAATACAGCACACTCAGTCTGCAGTCAGGTTATTCTGTACATCCATATGAACTATGTATCCTTCTCTAGGGTACAGAACAGGGTTTTATATTATTATACTTAAGTCAATAACAGGTTGTCAGTGGAAAGCAGGCAAGAAATTGAAAATCCTCAAATATTTAATCATAAAGTAAAAGAACAGCTGATTAACCAATCATTCTATAATATACACTAATTCAGGCATGTACATTCTGCCTCCCTAATACTTGAATAAAATATATCCCAATTTTAGCAGCATATAGACAACTAATAGTGGTTTGTATAAAGATAAAATGGGTCATTTGGAGTATTAAATAATAACAGCAGCTGAGAAGTAAGGAGGAGGATCAGTGACATTTTTTTCCAAAGTAGTTGTCTTTCTTCTAAAGAATAAGTAATCTACAAGCACCGTATTTATTCTATTGTACCAGGTTTTTTCCCAGATTCATTATTTGAAAAAATATAGAATAATTTTACATTCATAGGTCAACATTTTTACACTGTTTGATAATTTAATATAGGGGTCATCTTACATTTACAGATGAAGCTTTGACAATTGAGATCGTGCAGATTTGTGTGTTAAACTTATTTTAAAACTATGTTTCATTCTGACAGTGTATTAATTCTGTAAATATTAACTGTTCCAGTTTACTGTAATGTACTATTTTGACAGTCTCTTGACAAATGACCAGGGTGGTAAGTATCATATTCAAACATTTTATGTTTTTTTATGTTATCCTTTCTGACATGTTCCACATTCACAAAAATCATCTCATTTTTTGGGTCTATGGAATGAAAACAGAATTTTATCTCATCTAATCTTACGTTGAAGAATTCAGAAAGGTTGGAGGGGGAACAGTGACACCAGCTTGAAATAGAATATGAATGAATGTGGGGAGGAGAGTGAAGTGCAGACAGCAAATTTTGTATTTCCAACTGTGAGAATGAATAACGTGTGCCTTGGCCTCAGTTAAACCGCATTTTGGCTGAATCCATTTGAACTCCGAATTGACATGACTTCAAACTTGGACAAGTATTCAACAATAGTATTCGTAATTATGTTGTTATTGCTGTCACTTGAGAATGGTATAATAGCCCAAAATCATGACTGAATAAACACTTTGGATAATATTCTAGATCGGAAATAATGTTCTTTCTAAAATGTTGCACGACTATGGAGGGGGAAAAAAAAGGGGGGTATTGTGGTGAAAACAGCAGTATTGGTTGCAGATTTGATTTACTTTCATTATTTAACCAAGATGTGTGTTTTGCCTAATACAAGGTATCTTCGGATTGTCCAGTATAGTGTTGGTAGGTGGGTTTTGGGTACCACGATTAGAGAAATGGCCAAAAAATACACTGTCCTCATCATACATAGTAAAATAAATCAAAGCAAGTATGTGCTCACATCATATGTTAAAAGCGTAACACCGAATAACCTTGCAGGTCTTTGTAGCACAGACCATTGGGTACAACGCATAGATCAGGCCTGTACGTAGTCCGTCACATGGTGGCACCGTTATTCATTCTTTGATCTGATATATGCCATTATGTGAAAATCCTTTTAAAGATGTTTAATAGGATACTACTTTTGCTACCAAAGAGACAGCAAATTTGTCATTTAAACCATAGTACAAAGTACACTACACTTACTCAGGTGGAAGAAGGAATTTATTCTGCTCACTAGCTTTAGAAGGGAAAAAAGGACTTTATTACAATTGTGTGTACTAATGTAACATCAAGATTCAGTATGTACAATGTCAAAACAGCTCTCAACAGTTTGAGAGTTTACTTTAGTTGGTAAATAATGTACCACATTTGATTCAGATTCACCTATGTCAGTCAGCTTCAACTTCATGATCATGTTTATGCAACTCTTGATTCTACATAACTAGATATATTGGATCGAAAACAAAAATACTTTGTTCTGAAAACATCAACTGCAAAGCTAGAATTAATCAATTTTGTCACAGACATGATAACTGATGATATCTCCCTTGTAGTTTTTCTTGAACCATTAATATCATTTCAGTTACAGAGAAATCACACAAAAATTCTATTAATGCCTAAATTTGTGGTCTACTTACGCAAAACACTTTTACATATATCAATGGAAGAAGACAATGAGTCCTCACGAAACAAGTTTGTGTGTTGCATTCTGCTACTACATACTACATAGGGAAAAAGAATGTTCTTGAGGGCTAGAGCATAGGAAGATTATTTTTGAAGCATTGATCTGAAACATTTCATATGGACCAAACATAAATCAGATCTACAGAACACCACAGTTAAACAAGAGGCTAAAAATATAAGGCTGTACAGAAGTCACTGTGGGCATCCAGCAAATATTCAATAACATTTCATTAAAACTTATACATACATACTATGTATGACTAGTGAGTTTTTCCCTGCAGAAGACCAGTTTAAACAATCTGTTAATAACAAACACTACCATTCCAGTTTAATTTACAACCATCTGTCATGCCTCTTTTCTTTTCTTTTTTCCCCTTTAGTTTATACAATTAATCTTTGTGTAGTAAACATGACTATGGTCATGATAACAGGAACTTGTTGATGAGATGTGATATCCTCTCTGGATTATTTAGGTGAAGATGATGAGTGCCATCCACATTGTAATGATCCACTGTGCTGCCATTCTTCTTCATCATCTCTAGTGTCTTCATATACACTTCCTCATATATACCACCAATGAAACCTTGATTACCTCTTATGCTGAGGTTGTAGCATTTTACATTCTGAGCTAAGCCAATAAGAGCATCAAATGAAAGACGGCCCCAAACATGAGTCCTCAACCGTGGATCACGTGAGAAGTAATACCTGTGCTCATCACCATGAGGCACACGAATTGCTCCCCTCTCAAGCAGTATTTTACACGAGTCAATTGTTGGAGATTCTCGACTACCTTCATAAATCCGTTTCAGTATTTCCTCATAAGTGTAACTGGGGGGTTTACTTTCTTGCATTTTTTCTTCGACTGATATGATCCAGTCAGCAAACTGATAAGATTTAATATCAACATCTGGTATCTCAGCCATCATTGTCCTGGCACAATCAAGACTAACATATTTGTCTACTTCTTCAGGGTAAGTTGCAGCATACGCAAAACTTGTCGCACTGCCAAAAGAGTGTCCAATGAGTGATACCTTTTTCCATTTGAAATGCCTTGTAATCAAACGTAGTGTTAACACAGCATCCACAAACTGATAAAATTTTCCAACTGGGAAATGGGATGAATGTCCATGTCCAGGAAAGTCAATAGCCAAAAGTCCATCCACATTTAAATGAGGAACTAAACGATCAAAAGTTCCAGCATTATCCTCATATCCATGTAAAGCAATTACTGGTTGGATATCCGTCCGTCCCCACCACTTACCTGTCAAGAAAGAAATGCTAAAGTAAAATATTGTAATTCACTAATTTTTTGTGTTTTAGTTTCACCTTGACCGCGAAGTCAAAACATAATCTGCTGTTATTTGTATAAGTAATATTCTTCATGTAAAAATTACAGGTTGATAGGCCGTAATCGATGTATAAAACTCTCCCCTGACATTTTGTCTCCCGCAGTCGGAGACAAAATGTCAGGGGAGAGTTTCATACGTCGACCACAGCCTATCAGCCCAGAAGTTTTAAGTGAAGACAATACCAGCCGTGAAAGCCTACATTGTATGATCATAAGCAATATCGTTAAAAGAAAATAGTCTTTCCTATGTCTCAGCAACATTGTGCACAGAAATTATTACTGACAGAAATGATTGATTCTTGTGCCACAATACTGAGTACTAACAGCCAGTATGTTCACACTTTTTTTTTGTTACAATTATGATTTAGTAGTAAGAAGACATGGCTGACATTCGTCAGTGAGATCAACTTTTGCTGCTAATGATAAATTGTTAAAAACTGATGAGTCTGCAAAATCAGTTTCTAATCAAGCTTCTAAAGAAAATGTCTGTTATGGACAACAGAGGAACATTACTACTACCTTCTAGTCAATCTGTGAAAAGTATAGTATGGAACAGTGACTTTTGGAGGGAGTGCAACATTGACACCACATGTCACTGAATTATTCTGCTGTAGTTGAAAATTTTACACAACAGAGAAATATCCAACAGAATGTCATCCCAGATACCTGTGTACAAGTCAATTAATCTGGAATGTGTACTGCATTTTTCTTCTTTTATTGTTTTAATTGTTTATAGTTCCCTTAATTTGTTTCATTACTATGTGCTACACAAACTGCCTGACCTCAACCTCGATTAAGTAATCATTATCTGAAAGAGGAAGAGCAAATAAGTTTCTAAATGTCTCCTGAAGTGATGGAGTTCATTAAAGACAACACTTGGCTTTCTCAACTGTAACATTATATATCCAGTTTCCAGGGGCTTTGATGCTTAAATGGTTGATTCTTATTTCTAATCAGTCTTAATGTTTAAAATAGGTTTTTTTGAAAATAAACTGATGGGCATAAGTTGTCCTTTAACCTCTTTTAGTAGTCTGAAATGAAGCTTTCCAGTTGTACTAATGTCACTGTACAAAGTCCATCTCGGAACTGTTGGCATGGATACTTACAAGTCCTACTAGCCTGCTGCATTAATAAAATCTGCCTCTATGGTGCTCAGCTCTGGACTATAGGTCCAGTTCTTTGATAATTATGAGTGCGCATTCAATAACAACAAAGAGTGAAGTTTGAAGTAGTTCGATGTAAAATATATCATGCTTGAAAAATCTTTAAAACAGTTTTGCATAGTACTATTTATTTCTTTCTTCTGCTTAAGATATACAAATAGATAGGCATTCAGTTATGATGGCTGAAAAGAGTTTTCACTGAGTAATGAGTCAACACTTTTTCAGAATGAAACACACAACTTCGTATGCCACCATTGACATGCCTGTATCAGAACACAAAAGAACAAGCACAGTTTTAGTACAAAACCAAATAGCTGTGGCCATAGGAACAACCACCTATGAAATTTTTAGTCAACCTGTTTTAAGAGTTTCAGTTATAAATGTCTTCCATTCCCCGAGTTCTTATCTTTGTGCACCGGAGTTGACGACAATGTGCAATCATTAGAGCACAGGAAGACAAGAATGTATCCTACTATCTAAGACTGGCAAATTTACTGGATTTCTAATAAAAGTGACAAGATATATATATGATTATAGATTTTGTTAGCCATACTGGTATGTATAATCAGAACATGAAATTTTTTCTCCCCTGGGAAGATTCACATATTTTAAGTTTCTGAGGACAATGCTGACATTTCAGGTAAATGATACAGCACAATTTTATAGAATTAAGAGAAAAACCTATAATTACCATATCACATTACGAGTTACTAGTCTATTTGCTTGATATTGTAGCTTTACTCAAGAGGATAGCTATTAAGTGTGCAAAGAAAAATTATGTATTTAAGTAATGTCCTGGCACATCAGAAGTATATTTAACAGAAGAAGTCACAAGAGCAGACATACATCGTAGCATGAGCATAATGCCATTTGAACCTACACATATGACAAAATACAGCACACTCAGCCCCC
This sequence comes from Schistocerca gregaria, assembly GCF_023897955.1. Classification (NCBI taxonomy): domain Eukaryota; kingdom Metazoa; phylum Arthropoda; class Insecta; order Orthoptera; family Acrididae; genus Schistocerca; species Schistocerca gregaria. The sequence goes on from NC_064922.1 coordinate 756,858,465, forward strand.
AGTCAGATTATTCTGCACTTCCATACAGACTATGCATCCTTCTCTAGGAATCAGAATGGTGTTTTATATTATGATGCAGAAGTCATTAATAAGGTGTCCCACATAATTAAACACAGAGTAAACCCAAATACTTAGAATCACAAATCTAAATTCTGCATAACTGTAACATTTGACTCAAATATATCCTGATTTTGACAGTATAGAGACAGCTGGTAGTTATCTGCATAAAGATGAAATGATTTGTTTGAAGTAATAGATAATAAAAGCAACTGAGTAGTATATAAGGAAGAACAGTGTTGGTTCCTCCCACCAACCCCACAGTAGCTATTTTTTTCCTAAACTACATGTATGAATTCCTCATTTGAAAAATACAGGGGTGTCATATTTGCAGATTAAACTACTGCTGCTGAGGCGAACATTTTTACAGTCTGTAATAGGTGAATATAGGGGTCATCTTATGTTTACAGATGAAGCTTGTGTAATTCAAGTCATGTACAGATTTATTTTTTTTCTTTAAACTACAGTTTGCCTGAATCTATTTGTAGTTTTAACAGAATTGACTTTAAAATTGGACAAATACTTAACTATTGTATACATTTCTGCAGGACATGAGAGAAGTCTAGATAGCAGCCATTGCTGTACATACATGTTTCATGCAGCAATGCAGCTGTGAAGTATGATGGGAACAAAAGAGGGTGTGTCAGCTGCAGGTTCTATGCAGCCAGTGAGAGAGCAGTGGACATATGACAGGTTTCAAAGCAAGAGACAAAGGAATATTGTCACATCCTCACATTAATAGAGACATGAAACATGCTATGTAGTCAGAAAAAAAGCAGCTGTATTCTCAGAGTCCACCAGAACCACAACCACAGAAACTGCAACAAATTCGGAAGAAACAACCAAATATTTTTGACAACCAAGATTATAAATTTCATTGCTGCTTTTACACAGAAGTACTTTGTCTCTTTTTTTTTCCGGCTTAGGTGAAACTATCATCCCAGATAATGATACCAGTGATGATGGTGATAGTGGTTATAGTGATGAAAAATAGTGGTACCACATACAGACGGCTTAGACAGCACGCAAAAATGGAAGTGAAGGTAACAACTAATGTAAAAATTTCTTTTTGTTCATTTTATTTCTCCTTGTACTATGGAGACTATCAATAAATATCTAAAGTTTAAAATAGGTATAATGTTAGCAAACGGAGAGCGATTTCAGTTGAGCAACCTTTTTTTTTTTTTTTTTTTATTAGAACTGGAAATGTTTTAATTACTTGACTGCAGTATTCTATGAAGTTTTACTGTATTTGGAATGTTTTCTCAAGTTAGAATGAAGGGAGAAACATCTCATAGGTATACAGAGGGCAAACAAGAAGTGCCATTCTGAGGAAGAGGAGAGGTCATGTTCGATCTTTTCCAAAGTAACTATCCTGGAATTTACTAAAACCAGTTAAGATAACCTAAATGTTGATAGCTAGATGACGATCTAAACCATACTTCTCTTTACTGTTGTACCATCTCACTCACTGCTTCCCTGAGTATGAGCCTGTAGACAACAGTTTTCCACCAGTAGCTCGTCAATTTCATGTGAGTGTTTAGCTGATTCTCAACACAGAATACAACATTTTATGGGTATCAAGTGGAGTAATGGATATTTAAGTAGGTCAGAGAATTTAAATAACTGAGGTCTGATTTATAGTAAAAGCAACAACAATAATATTATTTGAAAAATATCACCAGGAAGAAAAATTATAAAAATGGCCTTACTTAAGAAGATAAAATTTGAAGGTTTTAGAAATGACATTTCCCATCTTGTTTAGTATTCAGTGTATTTTTTCAGAACCGTAAGTTCAGCCTATTATGTTACAGAGATAACAACATAATTATGTCACTTGAGAATGACATAACAGAACAAAATCGCAATTCCGAATAAATGCACTGAACAACTATTTGGCCAAAAACTGTTGCAACTTCTAAAATATTGCAGGAGTTTGGACACAAGTAAAAAAAAAAAAAAGTTCCATAGGAGACTGATTTCTCTACCAAAGAGACAGTAAAATTGCCATTTAAACCTTGATAGGGAGTACACACATTCAGATAGAGTCAAGGAATTTATTTTGCTCACTAGCATCAGGAATAAGGGGACTTGTTTACAACTGCATGTACTAATGTAACATTATCTCTAGCATGAAGAATCTAGTGCAGAACATCTACTACCTTTTCAAAAATTACAGACTGAAGCACAGAAAATTTATATGGAGATCTGTTACTGTGAAGAGGGATATGTTCTTTAAGAAAATCACAAGCAAAGAGACAACAGTATTTAAGTCTGGAACTATAAGTAGTTTTCCTTACTTCACTCACAATCATCCCTAAAACATATTTTCATGTCAAATGCTTCTAGACAACAATATCAGTTACACGCCAATCTTTTCCATTATTACCAGCGGAAGTCTGTAAATGTTCACTGCTGATGAGATAACTTGTAAGGAAGTGTACGAGATGTATGACAATTTCCCAGACAAGCAATAAGATTCACAGCATTTGATCAACAGCCAGTACATTAGGGGCAAAGTATTTCACACAACACTAAAATCAACTATTAATATCTGTGAGCAGTTGAGTGAATACCAGCTGGCTACAAAATCATTATTTAAGCTACTACTTCATAACCAAAAGTCCACAGTTTTATAATACATCAGTCATATGGAATTATTTTTTACTTGGAGACAAAAATTATCTTGAGATAACAACACAAAATAGAAATACAAGGTCCAGGAGGGATTGTGTACATGCCTTTGTAGAAAAAGGAAGGGATGATTTTAACATACTGTCAGTGTAAATGTACTCGTTTGAAATGATTTACAGAAATGAACTTTAACTCTTTGTGATAAACTGTGTCACTAGTCCTTACTGTAAAGCAATGTGTGTGTTGCTCTTTGTCAACAAAAGTGGTGCAGCAACTGAAGGCAGGGTTAGGGGGTGGGGCGATTCAGGTAAATTCCCTTTTAAAACATTGCTGACGTGGCTAAAACGTAAGCATAAATATCATATCATCATTTAACTGAACACTGTGTTAAATTACACAACACATATTATTGTGCAGTGCTTACCATACGTACTCTATGCTCCATACAGACGACTACTACTATACATTCGTAATTTCTCCCCTCCCCTGTCCTTTTCAGCTCACACTGTTATTTCCTACAACAGCTACTGATGGTGATATGTGAGACTAGCTACACATCAGTACATGTTCCTAAGTTAACTTGTGAGATATAACTTATTGTCGGTGTGTCATAAAGCTGTTGCATTATTTCTACATCTACATCTATACTCTGCAAACCACTGTGAAGTGCCTGGCAGAGGGTATGTTCCATGATACCAGTTATTAGGTTTTCTTCTCATTCCATTAACATATGAAGCACAAGAAGAATGACTGAACACCTCTGTGCATGCAGTAATTATTTTAATCGTATCCTTGTGATCCCTTCGCGAGCAATACATACTGGGTTGTAGTATATTCCTAGAGTCATCATTTAAAGCTAATTCTTGAAACTTTATTAATAGACTTTCTTCAGATAGTTTACATCTGTCTTGAAGAATCTTCCATTTCAGTTTCTTCAGTATATATGTGACACTCTCCCATAGATCAAACAAACCTGTGACTATTCATACTACCCTTTTCTGTATACATTCAATATCCTCTGTTAGTCTTACTTGGTACGGGTCTCATACACATGAGCAATATCCTAGGACCGAATGCACAGGTAATTTGTAAGCAACCCCTTCGTACACTGATTGCACTACCACAGTATTCTACCAATAAACTAATGTACACCACCTGTTTCACACATGACTGAGTCTATAAGACCATTCCATTTCACATCCTTACAAAGTGTTGTACCCAGGTATTTGTATGAGCTGGCTGATTCCAACAGTGACTTAATGATATTATAGTCATAGGATACTATGTTTCTTCATTTTGTGAAGTGCACAATTTTACATTTCTGAACATTTAAAGCAAGTTGCCAATCACTGCGCCACTTTGACATCTTATCAAGATCTGACTCAATATTTATGCAGCTTCTTTGAGATAGTACTTCATCATAGATAAGTTAATAATTTACAAAAAGCCTGATTTTACCATTAATATTGTCTGCAAGGTCATTAGTATACAACATGAACACCAATGGTCCCAAAATACTTCCCTGGGGGGCACACGTTTATTTACTTCTCAATCTGACGACTCTCCATCTAAGATAACATGCTGTGCCCTCCCTACCAAAAAGTCTTGAATCCAGCCATAAATTTCACTTGATACCCCATATGATCCTACTTTTGGAGTAAGCATAGATGCGGTACTGGGTCAAACTCTTTTTCAGAAATATAGAAATACTGCATCTACCTGACTGCTTTGATTGAAAGCTTTCAGTATGTCATGCAAGAAAAGTACAACTTGGGTTTCACACAATAGATGTTTTCAGAATCCATGCTGATTGGCATTGAGGAGGTCATTCTGTTCAAGATACCTTATTATGTTTGACATCAGAATATCTTCCAAGATTCTACAACAAATCTGTGTCAAAGATATTGGACAGTAGTTTTGTGGATCACTTCTGCTTTCCTTCTTGCAGATGGGTGTGACCTGTGCCTTTCTCCAAGAATTGGGCATGGTTTGTTGTTCGAGGGATCTGTGATAGATTATATTCAGAAGAGGGGGCTGACTCAGCTGGAAATTCAGTACAGAATCTGACAAGAATTCCATTGGGCCCCACAGCTTTGTTCAATTTTAACGATTTCAGCTGTTTCTCAACATAATTGAGGCTGATACTTATTTCATTCATATTTTCAGTGGTGTCAGGATTAAATTTGGACAATTCTCCTGGGTTTTCCATTCTAAAGGAACTACTCAGTATAGTGGCACCCACCGAGTCGAGAGGACCCGCATCAGAGCAGCAGCAGCACTTGTGTGATAAACTGTAAATTAATTTAGTCATTGTTTTTTGTTCATGTGCTTCTGCAATGAAGTGAACTGTACATGTGTATTTTACTGTGATTAGAAAACTAACTGTAGTGTTCATTTTTGCGTGAGTCTTGTGAATATCATCATGTAGGGCAACTTCTTAGTGTAAATTTTCCGTGTGTAGAGAAATTTATTTCTGTTTAATAGCTTGCAGTCTCAGAGTTCAGTGAGAAAGCTGCACACCAACTTTTAGTGTTTCTTTAGTCTCCTTTGGTATATTTTTAAACTCAGTAACACCTTTTGAGACTTTATAATCTATTGTATACACAGTACTATATGGCTAGGGATTCTGCTTATGTGAGCAGACACAAGGAGAGTTGCCTGCTGTCAATAAACAGCTGGAAGCTGCGTTGGCTACCATCCACATTCTTCTAGCTAATACTCGAAGTTGCAGTGACGTCGGGGATCCATGGGCGAGACCTGTGACACTTTTGGTGTCACTGGAATCCCCTGGTGGCCTGGACATCACTGTGGCTTCCGATATGCAATATCTGACTGGTGCATCCTCACTTCCGAGTGGGTGGCAGACAGTGGTCGGTCCGCATGTCACTAGGCGCAAGGCGAAAGAGGGAGCAAGCAGTGCAGGTGGATCCCTACGTCTTTGCAACAGGTAAGAGGTGCTTCCCAGTGTTGATGATAACTTTGAGCCAGCAAGGGATGCTTTTCCTATTGGGCCAGTGATCGATTTTCCTGCCCAGACCAGACAAGTACAGAGGGTGGGTATGTTAGTCATCGGAAGCTCCGATGTTAGGCAAGTGATGGAGCCCCTCAGGGAGATAGCAGGCAAGGAGAAGAAGAATTCCAGTGTGTATTTGGTTTGTTTGCCAGGAGGTCTCATCCGTGATGTGGAGGAGGCCCTGCCGGTGGTTAACGAGCAAGCAGGGTGCAACCGGCTGCTTGTAGTGTCACGTGTCGGCACGAATGACACCTGCCACTTGGGTTCTGCGGCTATCCTCAGCTCCTTTCCGTGGCTGGCTGATTTGGTGAATGCAACTAGCAACACACTTAGAGTGCAGGTTAAGCTGTCTATTTTGTAGCATCATACGCAGGGTTAATCGCGGTCCTCTGGTTTGGAGCAGAGTGGAAGGTCTAAACCAGAGGCTCAGGCAGCTCTGCAAGATTATTGGATGTAAATTTCTCGACCTCCACTATTGGGTGCAGAATTGTAGGATTCCCCTTAATAGGTCAAGCATGCACTACATGCAGGGAGCGGCTACTAGGGTAGCGGAGTACATGTGACATGCACATGGGGCATTTTTACATTAGAGGCCCCCTCTCTTGGGAGCAAACACAATTTGCCTGTTAGACCAGTCACAGTGACCTCAGAGACTCTTGGTCCTCGCAGATAAGAGAGAGAAAAGTTTAATATGAGTTTAGTAAACTGCAAGAGCATCCAAGGAAAGGTCCCAGAATTAGTATCGCTTATTGAAGGTTATAATGCACAGATATATTTGGGAACTGAAAGCTGGTTGAAGCCAGACATAAAAGACAATGAAATCCTAAGTTCCAACTGGAATGTTTATGGTAAGGATAGGTTAGTCACCAGTGGTGGCAGCATGTTTATTGCAGTAAAAAATTCAATAAAATCTAGCGAGGTTATCATATTTTGAGTGTGAATTAATCTGGTTGAAAATGAGTATCAACGAATGGTCAAAAATGGTGATCAGGCTATAAATAGACCACCTAGGTCAGGATTTGTAGTTGTAGAGTACTTAAGGCATTAGTAATTTTCCTGATCATGCCATTGTAATAGGGGTTGACTTCATCTTGCCAGGTATAGATTGGGAACGTTATACCACAAAAACTGGTGACAGAGATAGGGAACCGTGTGGCATTGTTCAAGATGTCTTGTCCAAAAATTACCTTGAGCAGTTAGTTAGAGAACCAACTCGTGAGGGTAACATCTTAGACCTCCTGGCAATAAACAGGCCTGAACTTTTGAATCATTTAACATAGAGGAAGGTATCAGTGATCATAAGGCTGTGACAGCACCTATGACGACAGATCCTACAAGGAATGTTAAGAAAGATAGGAAGATATATTTGCTCAGCAAGGGTGACAGGATACAAATTTCAGAATATCAGCAGTCAGCATCAAATATTCAGTGATGAGGATGGAGATGTGGAGAACAAATGGAAAAAATTCAAAGGCATCATTCGATATGCCCTAGACAAGTATGTTCCGATAAGGTTTTAAGGGATGGGACAGATCCACCATGGTTTAATAGCCATGTTAGAAAAGTGCTTCGTAAACAAAGAGCACTTCATCTCAGGTTCAGGAGAAGTAAAAACCCCACTGACAAACAAAAGCTGAACGAAGCGAAAATGAGTGTAAGGAGAGCAATGACAGAAGCGTTCAATGATTTTGAAAGTAAGACGTTGTCAACTGACCTGAGTAAAAACACTAAGAGATTTTTGTCACATGTAAAAATCAGTAAGTAGGTCAAAATCATCTATCCATTCTCTCAGTGACCACACCGGCACTGAAACAGAAGATAACAGAGAGAAGGCTGAAATACTGAATTCCAGCTTCCAAAGTTGTTTCACCCGTGGAAGGTCCTAACGCTGTCCCTCGTTTCAATTGTCATGCGAACGTCAAAGTGGCAGATATTGAGATAACCAATCACGGAATTGAAAAGCACCTACAATTGCTTAGTAGTGGAAAGGCTTCAGGACGAGATGAGTACCTATAAGATTCTATAAAGATGATGCAAAAGAACTTGCTCCCCGTCTAGCAGTAATTTATCGTAGATCACTTGAGCAACGAAAGGTACCTAATGACTGGAAAAAAAGCACAGGTCATTCCCGTTTTTAAGAAAGACTAAGGCAGATCCACACAATTATAGACCTACATTGACATCAATTTGTTGCAGAATTATGGACCACATTTTATGCTCAAGAATTATGACTTTCTTGGAAGATGAACAGCTCCTCTATAAAAAATCAGCATGGATTCTGCAAACAGAGATCCTGCTAAACTCGGCTCGCTCTGTTCCTCCATGAGATCCACAGTGTAGTGGATGCTGTGTTCCTTGATTTCAGTAAGGCATTGGACACCATCCCACATTGCCATTTAATGAAAAAAAATATGAGCTTACAGAGTATTGGAGCAGACCTGTGATTGGATTAAAGACTTTCTTGCTGACAAAACTCAACACGTCACTCTTAATAGAACTAAATCGACAGATGTAAAGGTATTATCCAGAGTACCCCAGGGAAGCATTCCTGTTGCTGTTCACAATATATATAAATGATCTAGTAGAAAGCTTTGGTTGCTCTTTAAGGCTATTCACAAATGATGCAGTTGTTTATACCAAACTAGCAATACCAGAAGATAGTAATAATTTGCATAATGACCTGCAGAGAATTGATGAATAGTGCAGACACTGGCAGTTGACCCTGAACATAAATAAATGTAACATACTGCGCATACATAGGAAAAGAAATCCACTACTGTTCAGCTACACTATTGATGACAAACAGCTGGAGACAGCGTCTGCATAAGATATCTAGGCGTAACTATCCAGAGTGACCTTAAGTGGAATGACCATATAAAACAGATAGTGGGAAAAGGAGACAAGACTCATCGGAAGAATCTTATGAAAATGTAACTCATCCACAAAAGAAGTGAGTCATAAGGCACTTGTTACTCCACTGGCAGACGTTACAAGAGAGACATTGTGCATCATGGAGGGATTTGCTATTGGAATTTCGGGACATCACTTTTCAGGACGACTCAGACAACATATTACTTCCCCCCACATAAATCTCACGTATAGACCATGAGGAGAAAATTCGAGAAATTAGAGCCAATACAGAGGCCTACTGACAATCGTTCTTCCCACACACTATTCATGAGTGGAACTGGATTGGAGGGATCAGATAGTGGTACCGAAAGTACCCTCCACCACACACCATTAGGTAGCTTGTGGAGTATGATGTAGATGTAGAATTAATTGTTGGATGATTAAAGTCTGCAACGATGATTGCATTATGATTGGGGACTTGGGTACAAGTGAGCTGAAGTTTTCTGTAAAGTTCTGGTTACATCAGGATACACATCTAGTGGGCAATAGAAGGATCCAGTTACCATTTTATGCCCACCCTTGACAATGAGTCTTGCTCAGACAATCTCACATGCAGCTTCAGTTTCTATCATGGTGGGTCTGAATTTCTTATCTACTGCGGCAAATACACCACCTCCATTATCCATTTGCCTATTCATTTGATATACTCATACACTGAAATTTCCCCCCCAAAAATCTCACTGCTATCAGTTTCAGGTTTCATTACATAGTCAGATACTAGGCTTAGTTAAGCAATTATTACAATAAATTTATTTTAATCCTTAATTTACCATTGTGGAAACACACACCACCCCAACTTGACGAAAAGCTGTTATTTATTAACCGAACTGAAAAATCAACACAAATACTGGTGAATGATTTAGACAACAACAGTTAAGATGGTTGTACTTCCTATAATCTATTTGTATGTGTTAGACATTGAGTTTCAAACCATGTTTGATGTGAGCAATATACTGGCCACTGTTGTGAGTAATTCTCCTCAAAATTCAAAACCACCTCCTTGAGTCTTGACTCCAATTAATCCATACTCACACAAATGAGTGGACATGTCAAGGAGTATTTCCCATCTATGATTATGTTTGTCTGGAATCATACCACATTTTTATGATAGTGTTGGGAAATTAGTGTTTTTTAAGGTTGCTGTGCTTCCCTATCTTCATTACATTTCGCCCCTGCTACACATTTCTGACTGTTCGTTTCCTACAAACAAGTACAGTTTGCATTCTCTATCACCTGCCACATTTTAACCCAAGGAGTCTCTATAGCAGTAAATGTTCTATAAATTAAAGACCAAGGCTACATTGATATGTGCAAGCCAGCTGTACCAACAGTTCTGCTTTGAAATTTATTAAATGGTTGTGTATTCATGCTTGTTATTTGTATCACACAATGTAAATGGGATTAATTTCTCTCTCTCTCTCTCTCTCTCTCTCTCTCTGTCTGTCTGTGTGTGTGTGTGTGTGTGTGTGTGTGTGTGTGTGTTAAATTACATAACACAACTGATGCACTAGATATCAAGTGCAAATATGTGTACGTACCTGCAATATGCCCCCATGGTACTGGTATTTTTATCTCCTCTGGTTCTTTTCTTGCAGTTTCTGTACTGAAAAATTTGTTGCACCCACAACATGCTAAAACATGTGGAATCGTCCTCTGTACACCAGCAATGGTCCTTAATGCATTCATGCCTGGAAGGAGTTCAATCAAATATCATGTTGTCATCACTGACTTATGAAAGGAAACTATTTACAATCAAACCAGTTGAAATAATCGGTATCTGGAAATTATGGTTTTTGTATTTCCATCAATAGCTGGGTGCACCCCTATAGTTTATAGTTTATGCATGGAAAAATCTCTATGGAAGTAATTTTTATATGATTTTGCTGCAACCATCAACTTTTTTACTGAAATTTAATTATTACTAAAATACTGAGTTTGTGGAAGGAAGAGGCAGTCAACAGTGAGAATATTTAAATTTATTGTCAAAGAGATCAAGCAAGTGATTCTCTTCATGGGTAAGGATTTGGTGATATAAACAAAATGTAGCAGTAAGCATATGCTTGTAGCTGAACAAAAGAAATGAGCTTCAACAAGTGTTTAAGATGGGTGACAAAGAATGATGAACAAGATCAAATTAAGGAATTATGCTTAAGAGAGACAAATACCTTTATTTACGCTGCCATATGATAGTAATTGTTTATTACTTTAAAAGTGGCATCACATAAAAAATAATGCTCCTTCAGTTAGGCTAATAAGTGACAGTTTGAATCAAAAGTTGGAAATCAAAAAGTTTTCTAATTTAGGATAAGGCCTCAGCATATCATTCAAATTACACAAAGTGATTTGAGGATATGCAATCTCACTCCATCATTTTTAACAATTTCTTTTATCTGTAACATATAAAGAGAATGAGCACTGTAAGCCTCTGCTAACTGCAGCATTTCACATGCAGTGTAAACTGCATCTCATTGTGAAGCAGACAATTTCTCGTATTTGTTTGTGAAACATGGTGTGTAATGTAACAAGTGGTGGTTATTATTATTATTATTATTATTATTATGTATTCCTCATATTGTTATTGAATATAATTATTATTTTCATTTAATGCAATGACATGTTAAACTAGTGAAGTGTCATTAAATTGCCAGTCAAACACATTTAAAAAAATGGAACATCAAGGATGAACTGTAACAATATTATGAAAAGGGTAAAAGGGTAGTTGCTATTCACCATATAGCAGAGATGCTGAGTTGCAGATAGGCATAACAAAAAGACTGTCACAAAATGAGCTTTCAGCCAACAAGGCATTTATCAACAGTAGACCACACACACACACACACACACACACACACACACACACACACACACACCGGTCTCCAGCAGCTGAAGCCTGGCTAAATGATGTATAATAAAACAGCAGCTCATTGATGCAGTGTTTTATAGTAGCATCATAAATGCTGGGAGAAGTTCACTGTAACAGCCTGGGGCAATAGCTCAGTATCATCACTCTCATACCACTGAGCAACAATTTTACAAAAAAGAAGTTAAGCTAGCTTCATTTGGTGGAATGTCACGAGCTCATTACAAAAAATGCTAGTCACTCCCATGAAAAAGCACACCAGTCAGTTTGTACTACATGGCCATATGTCCCTTCACCACTGACGTTAAGCCACCCCAGTGACACTGTGTATATGTGCCATTCAGTTGTATGGAATCAGCACAGTAAGATGGGTCAACATGAAGATGCGTGAATGGTAGAGAGGAGCTACAGCTACATATATATCTACATCTACATTTACATATATAATCTCCAAGCCACTAGATGGCACATGCAGTGGAGGGTACCCTGCACCCCCACTACTCATTTTTTACTTGTTCCCCTCACCGAAAGAATGAGGAGAAAATGATTGCTGTATGCCTCCATGAGCCTCAATTTCTCAAATCTTAGCTTTGCGGCTCTTACGTGAAATGTTTGTTGGCGGCAGTAGAATCATTCTGCAGTCAGCTTCAACACCAGTTCTCTACATTCCCTCAACAGTGTTCCTCAAGAAGACAGTTGCCTTCCCTTCACTGATTCCCATTTGAGTTCATGAAGCATCTCCAAAATACTTGCCTGTTGTTCAGACCTAAAAGTGACAAATCTAGCAGCCTGCCATTGAACTGCTTCGATGTCTTCCTTTAATCCGACCTGGTGCATATCCCGAAGATCGTGCAGTACTCAAGAATATGTCACACTAGCAGTCTATTTACTTGCTCCTTTACAGATGGATTACACTTTGCCAAAATTTTCCCAATAAACCAAAGTCAACTATTCACCTTCCCTACCACAGTCTTCACATGCTTGTTTCATTCTACATTGCTTTGCAAGGTTATGCCCAGGTATTTGAATGACATAACTGTGTGAAGCAGGATAATATTCTTGTCTCTGCTGAACACTCAGAGACATGTGGATTCTAAAGTAAGTCTTCGAGCCACTAACATATCTGGAACCTATTCCATATGCCCATACCTAAATTACCCGTCTACAGTTTGGCAGTGTGTCAAATGCTTTTTGGAAATCTAGAAATATGGAACTTGGCTATTGCCCTTCATCCGTAGTTCACAGTATGTCATTAGAGGAAAGGGCAAGCTGAGTTTTGCACGAGTGATGCTTTCTGCAACCATGCTGATTTGTTTTTTGTTTTATGGTTTCAAGGAAATTTATTATATTCAACCTCCGAATACATTCAAGAATTCAGCAGTAAACTAATGTTAAAGATATTGATCTGTAATTTATGGATCCACTGTTTTTCCCTTCTTATATACAGGAGTCACCTGCAGCTTTTTCCAGTTGCTTGGGAGTTTGTGGTGGGTGAGAGATTCACATTAAATGCAAGCTAGGTTAGGGGGCAATGCTGAAGAGTACTTTTTGTAAAACCATACTAGAATTCCATGCAGATCTGGAGACATTTGTTTTCAACTCCTTCAGTTGTTTCTCCACGCCAGTGATGCTTATTACTACGTCGTCTATAAGGGAGTCTGTGTGATGGTCAATTTACTGTAGTTTGTATGATTCTCCTGACTGAATGATTCCTTAAATGTGAAATTGAGAACTCCGGTTATCCTTTTGTTATGCTTTACTGCCACACCAAACTGGTCAACAAGCATCTGGATAGAAGCCTTAGGCCCGTTTGGTGATTTTATGTAGGGTCAGAATCTTCTCAGGTTCTCGGCCAGATCTATTGCTAAGGTATGACAGTGGTGGTGGTGGTTGTTGCATGCTTCGCACATACAGGGTGTTTAAAAAATGACCGGTATTTTTGAAACGGCAGTACAAACTAAACGAGCAGCGATAGAAATACACTGTTTGTTGCAATATGCTTGGGACAACAGTACATTATCAGGCAGACAAACTTTCGAAATAACAGTAGTTACAATTGTCAACAACAGATGGTGCTGCTGTCTGGGAAACTCTATAGTACGATATTTCCCACATATCCACCATGCGTAGCAATAATATGGCATAGTCTCTAAATGAAATTACCCGAAACCTGGCGGAATGGCTTCACATGCAGATGAGATGTACTGCTTCAGCTGTTCAATTGCTTCTGGATTCTGGCGGTACACCTGGTCTTTCAAGTGTCCCCACAGAAAGAAGTCATAGGGGTTCACGTCTGGCGAATAGTGAGGCCAATCCACGCCGCCTCCTGTATGTTTCGGATAGCCCAAAGCAATCACACGATCATCGAAATATTCATTCAGGAAATTAAAGACGTCGGCCGTGCGATGTGGCCGGGCACCATCTTGCATAAACCACGAGGTGTTCGCAGTGTCGTCTAAGGCAGTTTGTACCGCCACAAATTCACGAAGAATGTCCAGATAGCGTGATGCAGTAATCGTTTTGGATCTGAAAAATGGGCCAATGATTCCTTTGGAAGAAATGGCGGCCCAGACCAGTACTTTTTGAGGATGCAGGGACGATGGGACTGCAACATGGGGCTTTTCGGTTCCCCATATGCGCCAGTTCTGTTTATTGACAAAGCCGTCCAGGTAAAAATAAGCTTCGTCAGTAAACCAAATGCTGTCCACATGCATATCGCCGTCATCAATCCTGTGCACTATACCGTTAGCGAATGTCTCTCGTGCAGCAATGGTAGCGGCGCTGAGGGGTTGTCGCGTTTGAATTTTGTATGGATAGAGGTGTAAACTCTGGTGCATGAGACGATACGTGGACGTTGGCGTCATTTGGACCGCAGCTGCAACACGGCGAACGGAAACCTGAGGCCGCTGTTGGATCACCTGCTGCACTAGCTGCGCGTTGCCCTCTGTGGTTACCGTACGCGGTCGCCCTACCTTTCCAGCACGTTCATCCGTCACGTTCCCAGTCCGTTGAAATTTTTCAAACAGATCCTTTATTGTATCGCTTTTCGGTCCTTTGGTTACATTAAACCTCCGTTGAAAACTTCGTCTTGTTGCAACAACACTGTGTTCTAGGCGGTGGAATTCCAACACCAGAAAAATCCTCTGTTCCAAGAAATAAACCATGTTGTCCACAGCACACTTGCACGTTGTGAACAGCACACGCTTACAGCAGAAAGACGACGTACAGAATGGCGTACCCACAGACTGCCTTGTCTTCTATATCTTTCACATCACTTGCAGCGCCATCTGTTGTTGAAAATTTTAAGTACTGTAATTTCGAAAGTTTGTCCGCCTGAAAATGTACTGTTGTCCCAAGCATATTGCAACAAACAGTGTATTTCTATCGCTGCTCGTTTAGTTTTTATTGCCGTTTCAAATATACCTGTCATTTTTGAAACACCCTGTAGCTATTGCCTATCATGTTTGCACATATACATGACTGCATTGTGAATAAGGTTGCCCAATATGTTGTTTTCTCAATACAGATTGCCTGATGTGTCTGTAGAGAATGGTGCACTACTTGCAGCCCTGTTGTACCATAGTGTAAGAAAAGTGGCTGTAAAAAGATTCTAGCCGACAGGGACAGGAGATGAGTGTCACACCTTGTCCATGAGAAACAGTTTCAAACCTGAATTGAATTAGTGTTGTCAGCGAATACAGACTGTTCATATCAACCAGTTTCTGAGTGAACACTGCGGAGGAAACTGTACTTCACAAAAGACAACTGCTCACAGTGTTACACAATTGGCCAAACAACCTGGAAACTGGATGAGAGAGGTGTGTAACTAGATCCAACAAGTGACAATTTTGCCTTTTTTTTTTTTTTAAGGATGCAAGGTGTCATGTGCATAGACAGGCAAATGAGGTGTTTAACCCACAGTACATGGAGGCTGTAGTTCAGGCCAGAGGTGGTTCTGTAATGTTATGGAGGCATTTTCCATACTACCATGATTGGAAGCCACTCTGGCTGATTAGTGTGAACATGAACCAAGATGTTTATTTCAATATTATTAGTGAGAAACTGTTCATGTTTATGTATACTGTGGACTCTCCTGTTGTCCAAGATGACGGCAGCCAAGTTCACAGGACTGCACACAAACTTTACTGGTTTGACACACATTCAGGAACTTTATGTCATCTCAACTGGCCTACTAAATCAGGTGGAAAATGTCTGGGACTGTTTGGAAAAGTTGATGAAATGTAGCTATCAACACTCTCACGACTATTAGCTCTACATGATCTAATCATCAGTGAGTGGCTTAAGCTGCTTATCACATACCTGAAGAAATTTGTGGACACACTTCTTTGACAAACTGAGGCTATTGTGCCATTATAAAGCACAGTCTGTACATTGAAAGAAGAGTACTGAAAGTTGTGGTAGTCTCTGCCGCGACTACCTTGCATATCTGCCACGACCAATCATACAATCTGATTTTTTATAGGTCTCTTAGTGTTGTTGTATCTCTATAGAAGGCTACTAATTTTGCCAGCCGCATTTTGCACTTGGCATCTGAAAGCTTTAAAAACTGCTGCCAGATGCCACAGCTTGTTTAGCATATGAAGTATAGAGGTGGTGTTACATGGTATCTCCTGGGATTCCTAATTTTTTTAATCTGATATGGTTGTCAACTTTTTTATTCAAAGAGCCAAGTGAGAAATATAGAGTGCCTTCTATGAATGATTACGAATTTGAATGAAATGTAAGCATTTTTAGGACATATTTCATACTATTAGAAAAAAAAAATTGTTCTGAAAATTACTGCCAGAATCAGATGTATATAATTATCAATTCATGAAAACACACAGAGACAAACACATAAATAAATTAAATTCCAATGATGAAAGTCTACTGGAGATACTAAGCAAATGTAACAGCACCACGAAGAGAGAAGAATATGGAAAGGAAAAAATTAAGATTGCACTTTTCAAATCAGTTATGTTCACAATAAGAAATAAGCTGGAACAAAATAAATGGAAAAAATAAAATAAACTGCTCAAAAAATGTTTAGAACCACCTGCATCTTTGTAAATATGTCCAGGCTTAGATTCAACAGGAGTAAGAAATGAAAGAATAAGTCTTACAAAACTAAAACATAGCTTTACTGTGAAATAAAAACAAAATACAGGTAGCCTGATTGAAAGTGCACATCTTTTTGCACGAGTTAAATCAAAATTTGCTGGTGAGTAATATTCAGTACTGTGCATTTTAACATGCTCAGATCCTCCTCAATAAGCCACCACAGGATGGTCAACATATTGCTACGAAAGCTGGTATTGATGGTAGCCCACGTGAGGTGAAACCATTATGTGCAAACCATTCAGTTTGATTGCTCCTTCCTCCTGGAGCAAGTTGTTCTTGATATGGGTGCAATGTAATCATGTATAATGTCTTGCATTATGAACGAATTGTCAAAACATCAACTGCTGTACTGGACAACAGGCCAGAGGATCCTGTCACAATACTGTACGGTCTTCAAATCCCCCCCCCAGTAGGGTGTAGAGGTATTTGACATATCTACACAATACTAGCCCTACATACAACAGGCACATTTCCCTGCTGAACTCTCCAAGACTGCATGCTGGAGATGTGCACAGGACCTGGTCGCCTTCACACTCTTCTATGACACTCAACAGGTGTCACACAAATTTAGGTCAATGTTCAAATCCAGTTGTTTATAATGGATACTTGAGAGGCAAAATTGATAGTGTGAAGATGGTTGTACGCTGTGCACTTTGACACAGACCTCCCAGTTCCCTCAAAAAATCATGTATGTAGTTCTGTTGCATTCTCCTCAGAGTATGTACTGACCATAATTTGTATGTAGTAGCCATCAGCTGGGGTTTTTCACTGTGGGGAACTACTACGAAGTAGATCTCTCAGTTGTGGTTCTCGCAACGGACGGTGGGGACTTGTCCCACTGGAAATTTAGTGATATAATTCTACTCCCTGTATTTTTTCGGGATTATTTCGAACAATTTGAGTACAACATGACTTTGCTATAGTACAAGTGACAGAGACCAGATGTAATCAGGCCCACTTTCTAGTGCTTTGTTGCAGAGACACGATGTCACTATGTGCTCTCTGTAGGTACGCTATTGAGCCAGTGTCACGGGCCAGTGTAAAGTGACCTGTATGCCCTCCACAACTCAGGCTTGTGAAATTGCAGTCATGGTGACACTGCTTCGCTCCCCCACTACAGCACAGTGTAGGGCCAGCTTGGGTGGGCCTGCTGGATGGAAAGCAATTCACGCATACCCCACACTTTCCCAACAGCAAAGTAAACCATGCTGTCTCTCTCCCGTTCTTGCCCTCCTTGGCTCCTTCCCACTTAGAGCGGCAACGCACTAGGCAGCTTGGCTGCGGCAGCCAGTACTACAATGACAGCTTATGGTAAGCCGCACACTGGGCAACCAGGATTCTCTGGCTGTGGCAGCCAGAGAAATGTGGGCAACTGCACGGTAGCCAGCTGGCTGCGGGCAACAGCATGTCTCGCAGTGAGCATATGTGGCTGCCTGCAGTCTCCGCACACTCGTCCAAGCAGCCAAGCTGTGTGTTTGTGTGACCGAGAAATGAAATACACCATGACTTTTGATATGGAGAAATTTATTCGTGAGGTTGAAAGCCGAAGACAGAAGACAGTGATAGTCATCTGAAGGAGGAGGAGTTGGGTGGAAATAACAAAAATAATGTGTGAGCAGAATATGAGTGAAAATGAGAAGAAAGAATTCGGTGTTTTTTTTATTTACTACATAATGAATATTTGTTATATGTACAATAATGGAGAAGAGGGTATCAATTTACACTTAACAATAATTGATACTAAATCACTTGGAAGCAGTAATAGTTACATACATTATCGCATAGGCTCAGTCGTTTATTGGTAGAATACCGGGAAAGTGCAATCAGTCTACAACAGAGATTACTTACAAATTACTTGTGTGACCACTCTAGAATACTGCTTATGTGTGTGGGACCCGCACCAAATAGGACGGGGGATATTGAATGTACACACAGAAGGGCAGCACCCATGGTCACAGGCTGGTTTGATCTGTTGGAGAGCATCACAGAGATACTGAACTGGAATACTCTTGAAGATAGATGTAAACTATCCCAAGAAAGTCTATTAACATAGTTTTAAGAACCAGGTTCAAATGATGATTCTAAGAATATACTGCAATCCCCTACATATCAATCACATAGGGACTATGAGAATAAGATTAGAATAATTACCGCACACACAGAGGCATTCAAACAATCATTCTTCCTGCGATAGGAAATAAAGGCAAAAGGACTACTATTAAGTTTTAAAAACACGTTCTTTTCCAAGAATTTTGTTCTTATTATATTATTACTTTCCATTTCCTTGCTTTGAGTGCAGTAAATTCCTTGATGATGGCACTGAAGTCAAATTTGGCAGGTGTATCATACTGCATTGACAAGATAACTGAATTTGACAGTCTGGTTCATTGTAAGTATTTTTTTAATCATCTTTAATTTGCTGAAATTGTCATAAATATCCCCAAAGATATTTCAATGTTTTGATAAGCATCTCATAACCCATACATCGAAAACAAAAATTTTAAAATATTCAAATGGGAATTGTGACCATGCTCTTCATCAGCTCTTTCTACTGGAGTTTGAAAGCAGCTTTTTAGTTAACTAGGTCTTTTGTGTCAACATATGGCACTAAAATCTGCTGCATATTTTTCAAAATAAGGTACACAGCTCTAACACTTTACTGGCTGGAAGTTAAAGTGAGATGAAATGACATGTTATATATGAGATGTGTTAACCGTGTCACTCACTGTTCTATCCAATATTTTGAAAAATTCTACCTTAAACAGTTCCACTCCAGTCCTCAGGTAGCAGAAATTCGCAAAAAACGGAAAGCTTTCAGTTAAACGGCATATTATTTGCTTCAAGACCTGTTGCCCAACCTTTGAGATTCAACAATAAGGTAGCAAAGTACTATCAAAAGCTCCATTGTTGAAATGAGCTAGCTGTCTAGGCAGCAGCTGTGTGAATTAAGCGCAGTATCAACACACAATCCAAGTGACTCATGTTTGGTCCTGCATTCATTCCCCCCCCACCCACCTCCACTCCTATTGCCATTCGTGAAGGGGAAATGTATAATGCGGGACCATCTCTCAGTTATGTTCCATATTCTGGAGTTGTGGGGTTGAAACATGAGTATACTTACAGTGATTTTAAAATGCATAAAGTGGACTGCTTGCCAAAACATCCGTTTAATTTATTAAATATGGAAGAGAAGCCAGGAACTAGGCTGTTAAGCATTCATCAGCCAACTACAATATCACACACACAACCCAAAAAACGAAACAAAAATTGAGTCCACTTCTGTGTATGCTTTATTAGTAGCTACAATATTTTTTGGATTAGGTCTAAATTTACAACTGTATAATTACCACATTTACTATTTTTAAAGTATTTTTTTAAAGCAATATGATATAAATGGAGCTGATATAACAAACAATTCAGAGCAATTCCATTATTTGGGTCCCACCAATGAAAATGAGCACTGGCCACCACTGAGATCTCTAGTATTGCCTCTCTCATGGCAATAGCTGAGTGTTCAAGTGACATCAACTCCTTGTGTCAAAAATCCTTGCACGGTCTCAACTTCGAGCGACCCTTTGAGGCGCAACAACTTTTGAACAGTGTACACATTCTGTACTGCGCCACTGACAATTGGAGACACAGAACTCTAACTGAACTGTACTGACAATCCAAGTTTAGTTTGGCACAATTATACAGCTGGCTATACCTAATGATTTCCTGCAGTTACAAAGAAATTATTTATAAAAACAAGACTGTGCCCAGTAGCTGGAAGAAAGCACGGATCACACCTGTTTATAAAAAGGATAGCAGAAGGGACCCACAAAACTACTGTCCAATAGCCTTGACATCCATTTGTTGTACAATCTTAGAAGATGTTCTGTGCTGTAATATAATGAGGTATCTAGAACAGAAGGAACTCCATGCCAACCAGCATGGATTTTAAAAAACGTAGATTATGTGAAACCAAACTTAAACTTTGCTCACGTGACATCTTTAAAGCCATGGATCGAGGCAGTCATATAGATGCAGTGTCTCTTGATTTCCATAAAGCATTTGAATCAGCACCACAGTTATGCTTATGATCAGAAGCGTGATCATATGGGGTATCAGATGAAATGCCTGACTGGATTGAGGATTTCTTGGTACAAGACTGATTGATAGATGTAGAAGTAACTTTGGGTATACCACACGGAAGTGTGTTGGATCCTTTGCTGTTTGTATTGTATATTAATGATCTTGTGGACAGCATTAATAGTAACCTCAGACTGTTTGCAGGTCATGCAATTATCTACAACAAAGTGCAGTTTAAACGAAGCTGTATAAATATTCAGTCAGACCTTGATAAAATTTCAAAGTGGTGCAATGATTGGCAAATGCTTTAAAAGTTCAAAAATAACTGTGCACTTCACAAAAGGGGGAAAAAAAACAAACATAGTATCATATGAATATAATATCGATCACAGTTGGAATCTGTAAACTGATGCAAATACTTGGGTTTGACACGTAGTTTGGACTTGGAGTGGAATGATCACATTGGCTCAGTCATGAGTAAGGCAGGTAGCATACTGTGGTTAACTGATAAAATACTAGGGAAAAATGTAATCAGTCTACAAAGGAGATTGCTTCCAAATCATTTGTGTGACCCATCCTAGAATGCTGCTAAAAGTGTGGGACCTGTACCAGACAGGACTAACAGATGATATTGAGTATGTACAGAGAAGGGCAGCACCAATGTTTAAAGATTTCTTTGACCAGAGTGTCACTGAGATGCTGAAAGAACTGAACTGCCAGACGAACTGGCTGTAAAGGCGCCGCTCAGCCATCATTGAGCTCGCGGCAGTTCGTTGCAGTTATGGTACCTGAAGTCACATGTCACATACATACGTGCCGTGATGAATTGTTCCAGAATCATAGTGTGTAGGTCACTTCCTCGCAAGTTGTAATCCACCTTAAACAAATTCACGCAAATGGCAATTTCTCCTCTCATTTTCTCTAAAGACCAATGGCGATGGAATAAGGACGATGGTAGCAGGCTCTGAGTGAGGCTGGAAGCTACTAGTCTGGACCTGCACATTGGCGGCAGGTGTGTGATGGTCGCCTTCCTGAGAACCTGTGTGACCACTCGGGAATCCGGTCCTGCATCTGCGACTGGGCAGGCCTACTTAGGATGACCACTGCCCACCCTGAATGGGGAAGGCCCTAGAAGATATGGGCTTAACATCGGAAGTCATACTTGAACCGGGCTGGGAATCCGCACCCAGTAGGTGAATCCTTATACTGCAGATGTAAACAAAAGAAGAATGAAATGATTATGACAATAGGGACATGGAATGTCAGGACCCTCCTGGATGTGAACAATTACAGGCCAGAGAGAAGAACCGCTCTTATCACCCAAGAACTAGCCCAGCTAGATATAGACACAGCTGCCTTGAGTGAGACAAGACTCTCAGCTGAGGGTCACATTAGTGAGGTACGTTCAGGGTACACCATCTTCTGGAAGGGAAAGGATGCAGGAGAACCAAGCATCCATGGTGCAGGATTTGCTGTAAAAACGAAAATAGTGAAAGATCATCGACTTACACCTGTCTCAATTAATGAAAGACTGACGACTCTTAGAGTACCCATTGGTTCAGACAGATTCATCACCTTCGTCTCTGCATATGCTCCTACTTTAGACAGTGATGAAGACACAAAGAATCAGTTCTACCACCAACTGAATAGTACTCTCTCTAAAATAACCATTCAAGATAAATTAATTTTACTTGGCGATTTCAATGGCAGAGTGGGAAGGGACAACCGTTTTTGGAGAGACGTCATGGGTAAACAAGGGGTGGGAAACTGCAATGCAAATGGGTTGTTACTTCTTGGTCTATGTGCTGAACACGAGCTTTTCATCTCCAATACCCAATTCCGTTTGCGTAACTGCTATAAGACCACATGGATGCACCCACACTCCAAACATTGGCATCTTATAGACTACGTTATTACGCGACAGCGTGACAAGAAAGACATTCTCATCACAAAAACAGCACTAAACATCGATGAGGGCTGTACTGACCATAGACTTTTAGTCAGCCGTTTCAGAGTACCAAAGTATCGCAAGCCACGATCCCACTTTTCAAACCCACCACAGAAAATTCAACATAAGCAACCTGAACAACAAAAACGTTCGCTCACATTTCCAAGACATACTGTCTGAACAACTTAACAAAGCTCCAGCAACCACAGATGATGTCTAACAAGAATGGACCACATCAAAGAAACTGCTGAGAAAGTTGTTGGTTTTGGTGCACAAAAAGAAGTGACTGGTTTGATGACAACCATGGAGAAATCCAAGCCATCATCAATGCAAAGCGGGATGCTTACCTATCCCTTGCTCAAGATCCGTCCTGCTCAGAAAAGAAAGCACACTTTCAAGAACTCAAGCAGAAATGTTAAAATGAAATACGAGTAATCAAGAACAAATGGTGGCAACAGAAAGCCACAGAACTCCACAATCTTTCCGATGCAAGGAACCTGCGTGGCTTCTACGCTGGTACTAAAGAGCTGTATGGATCTATCCACTCCTCATCAGGAACACTGAAAGCTGCTTACAACTCCACCATTCTTGCTGAAAGTCAGGACATCTTAAATCGTTGGAAAGAGCACTTTAGCTCACTGTTAAACCGCCCTTCTACTGCCTCTGGAGATTTTCTCAAAAATGTCCCACAGTACCCTCCAAAACCCTGGATGGCTGATCCTCCAACTTTTCAAGAATTTTGCAAGGCACTCAAGAGTGTGAAACCTGGGAAGGCTCCTGGACCTGACAGCATCCCAGTGGAGCTTATTGAGGGTGGTGGCTTGCCTCTAAAAACTAGACTCTTCCCTCTCATTCTATTAATGTGGGAAACCCGCAAGGTACCAGCTGACTTGAAGAACTCCACAATTGTCACCATCTTCAAGAAGGGCGACAGAAGTGTCTGTGGTAACTACCGGGGAATATCTCTACTCTCTGTCACTGGCAAAATTTTTGCAAGAATCCTTTTAAATCGCCTCCAGACACTTTCAGAGACTACATTACCTGAGTCTCAATACGGGTTTCAACCTTCAAGAGGGACAATTGACATGATTTTCTGTGCACGACAACTACAGGAGAAGTGCAGAGAACAGCAAAAGCCTTTACTACTTGTTTTCTACAATCTAGAAAAGGCCTTTGATACAGTTCCCAGAGAAGCCATGTGGATGGTCTTAAAATGCTTCGGATGCCCTGAACATTTTGTTGACCTGATTGAAGCTCTCCACGATGATATGACTGGACAGGTCCTCTGCCAGAATGAAACGACTGGTGAATTCCCAATAACAAGTGGGCTTAAACAAGGACGCGTTCTTGCACCAACATTATTTGCATTGTATCTGGCAGCTATGCTTTACGAGACAACCGTAAACAATGCAGGAATAGAACTAAAGTACAGGTTTGATGGAGGAGTATTCAACCAGTCCAGGCTCCATTCAGAAAGGTTCACCGGTACCACTCGTGTGACAGAGCTGCAGTATGCTGATGACAATGCTTCTCCAGCTCATTCACCTGCAGAGTTGCAGCTGTCAGTTGATTCCTTCAGCAGGGCATACGAACGATTTGGTCTCTCCATCAATATTCAAAAGACAAAGGTGGTGGCGCAACCAACTCCTGGCTCCTCCGTTCTTGACTTCAGCATATCCATTTATGATACACCCTTGGAACAAGTGGACCATTTCCTCTACTTGGGAAGCATACTGTCATCTAACTGCTCATCTGGAAAAGATGAGGAGAATAGATTATGTGCTGCCCATGTAGCATTTGGACGTCTTACAAAGCGTGTCTTCCTGAATAAAGACCTAACACTGTACACCAAACTGATGGTGTACAAAGCTGTAGTCATTTCCACCCTGCTATATGGTTGCGAAACCTGGATGTTATATTGCTGTGATCTGAAGAAACTAGAACGCTTCAACCAACAGAAGCTAAGGTATATCGAACCTGCTGTGCAGAGAGAATACAGGTGACCTCTGTCCACTTGTGTGTATTATTTTGTGTTTACTGGTGTTTAACAAGAGTTGCCACTCATTACACATTGTGTCAATCTGTTACAACTACTCTCTAACTTCAAAACGACTTTTACGAGTGATTAGTTCTCAGTAAATGACAGTGTCATCCTCAATCTTATAAAAGTACTGCTGACATTACTAAGTTAGCTATGTATATTGTAAATAGCAATGACCCTGTCATATTTTTCCAATGTGTGTTCAGTGTGACATTTGCTTCCAATTACAAGACTCCACCCAGAACAGTATTCAGAATCAAGTTTTAAAATACATTAATTTTCAAACACATATTTTATTAACTGATGGTTCACAAACTTATCAATAGTCTTTCATATATTAAGAAAGAACTCAGCCATTTGACCACCATTACCTACAATCTTCTGGATCCCAAAAATTAAGAGAGGAAGTTGTGTTGCACACAGTAGTTGCTTCTGATAAAGAAACTCATTTGACTTGAGACAAGTCATTATATTTGGGCAAAAAATAATTTCAACGCTATTATTATGTCAACTTCAAGTGTCAGGAAGTCGTTTCTGAAAGTATTTGCATGGAGTGTAGCCATGTATGGAAGTAAAACATGGATGATAAATAGTTTGGAAAAGAAGAGAATAGAAGCTTTCGAAATGTGGTGCTACAGAAGAATGCTGAAGATTAGATGGGTAGATCACATAACTAATGATGAAGTATTGAATAGAATTGGGGAGCAGAGAAGTTTGTGGCACAACTTTACAAAATAAGGGACCGGTTAGTAGGACATATTCTGAGGCATCAAGGGATCACAAATTTAGCATTGGAGGGCAGCATGGAGGGCAAAAATCATAGAGGGAGACCAAGAGATGAATACACCAAGCTGATTCAGAAGGATGTAGGTTGCTGTAAGTACTGGGAGATGAAGAAGCTTGCACAGGATAGAGTAGCATGGAGAGCTGCATCAATCCAGTCTCAAGACTGAAGACAACAACAACAACAACAACAACAACATGTCAACTTCATAACAGTCCTTCATAAAATCCTACAACCCACCTTAAAAACGAGTGATTGGGGGTTCTCTTGCAGCAGTCTGAGACACTGGAGCAACTTGAAACAAACAGCAGCATTAACAGACACTTAGATGCATATTCAGTAGGCAACCCATACACATATTCAGCAGGCAATTTGAAAGCCGTGCACTGGGTATCACTGCCCTGAATAATCTATGTTGGACCACAGATACAGTTTGCATGAGATGCCTGCCTTTTCTGCAGGAGACATATGTGGTGAAATAGAAGAATATGATCACTATGCAAAAGGCATATTAAATCTGTTGGGGATGACTAAAATTTTATCTTTGTTGTATTGCACTTTACCTTCAGAAGAACTTTGTAATATGTTGAATACACAGTCCTGTGGATCTAAAATATGCTAGCCGCATTGGAATAAGGCCTTACATCTTTCACTTGATTTTGTTCCATCACTATTACCACAGGTGATTCAAATTTTCAATGCTGACTAATGTCCTTCACAACCTATCTGATATAAAAAATGTACCATGTTGCACAGAAACAGATGTTTTTCAATGGCCGATAACTCAATGCACGTCAGAAAGTTTAACTATAGTAGTGACCACTTTACTTGCCTAATTGCTGCTTCATGGCTTCCCTTTGCCTGTGTTTCATTGAACATGTTTTGAGGCACCTCTAGGAATTTCTGTTGGTATTTAGATATTTGTTGTAACAGTCTCGCTTGCAATTAGACTGTTAGAATAAATATTTTTTTAAAGTTACCAGTTTCCTTGATTTTGGATATCCGCCTAAACATTTCCATGCTCACGTTTCTGTTGATGATAGAACATAGGACTCTATATGTGTGAAGCAGCAATGTTAAGAAAGATATTCTCCTTTCAGCCACACCTCTGTTCTCCACTCTGCAAACTCACCACTAGCCTGCGTACCTGTGGACACTTGACACACAGCTATGTTTGTGAAAGTAGGAAAGACTTGCAGCAGATAGTGAGTATGTTGCTGCCAAAACCGCTCTAAATTTGGAAGGCATGTTACCTAACTGAACAAGTTTCGCAATCACTTGATCCAATATTGAAATATGCTCATGAGCCAGAACATTATGACCACTTGCTTAATAGTGGTCTGTCTTTACAACTAAATAACATCACTGATTCCGTACGTCAGGGATCCGACAGATTGTTAGTAAGTTTGTGGAGGCAAGTGGCATTAGATATATACACATAGGTCGTGTAATTCACATAAATAAAGGGCCACTCATTTGCATATGTGGTGATGGTGCCCTATAGTGACCCAGAGATTTCACAGGATTTACATCAGGTGAATTTGGTCACCAAGACATCAGCCAACATGAGTTAACTATGATGCTCATTGAACCACTGTTGCGTGGTGTTGGCTCTCCGAAACAAAGACAATCATACTTCTGGAAGATGACATCACAGTCAGGGAAGAAATCAAGCATGAAGGGATGCAGGTGGTTTGCAATTGTTAGCGTGTCTTTGGTTACTACCAGAGGTCCAATGCGAGTGCAGAAGAATGTCTCCCACAGCATATTACTGCTCCCACCAGCCTGCGTCTGTGGCGCGCTGCATGTTTCGAGCCACTATTCAGCTCGATGACAGCGTTTGTGGAGACGTCCAGTGACCTAGTGTAGCAAAAATATGATACACCATAAGAACAGACACTTGTTCATTGATTGATGATTGAATCCCGTTGATCACTTGCCCACTGCAGTCGTAACTGATGATGTTGTTGGATCAGCATGTGAACACGTAAGGATGGTCTGCTGTGGAGCTCCACGTTCAACAGTGCACAATGAGAGGTGTACACTATCAGCAGACTTTATATAGCAGACAAGCCTCCAAACCCACATGTTCAGTAAAGGTTTGTGGACATCCAAGCATTAGAGCCTAGTTGTAGTTTCACTGTCCTACTTCTTCCATAGATGCTCATGACAGTAACATGTGAACATTCAACCGGCTTCGCCGTTTTCAAGATGCTGACTCACAAGCTCTGTGTAATAATAATCTACAGAGTCAAAGTTGCTTATCTCAGTGGATTTCTTGATTTGCAGCCCGCATTTTCATTAGGGTGATCCCCCATCAGTGTCTGCTCCACTTACAAACTTTTGTTACTGCATCATGTGCCCGCAACACCACCAAGTGGCAGCACCACCAAGTGGCATCCATCATCACAGTGGGCAGTGGTCATAATGTTTTGGCTCATCAGTGTATTCTATGGGCAATGAAGTCTCAATTTATGAGAAGTGAACATGGGAGTTCTTTCAGCAGATCATTCAGTACTACTTTTCCCAAGTCGTGTAGGAACAGGTATGAGGAACATGTCGACCTCTATCAGGACTTAATTCTTCCACACTGGTCCTGAATCTATGTGATTTTTTTGCAATGTGGGAGCCATATTATTAATATGGCTTGTGTTATCCCTCTGTGTCAGGAGAGGAGGTACAGGTGAGAGGGGACTTCCAACAATGATTAGTTGAAGAGAGGACTGTTTACCTCTTCAAGACACATTTCAAAGCCCACAGCAGGCTTTTTTTCACTTGCACTCTTTTGGTCTTTTGTTGATTTTAAAAAAAACTTTTTCTCCTACATACATTCTCTCTCTTTCGAAAAATATGTGGCAGTAATGAAAGATAAACACTAAACGTCACCCATACTTACTATTACATCTGACTCTGAAGATGAGCTGAAAAAACTGTTAAATGTGTTGACTGCATCCAAGTTTCAAAAACCAACATCAGGACCGCTACTAGTCCAGTACCACATGGCCAGCCTAACAGCAACAGGCCATGAGGGAAGACCTCGCAAGTGTCAGTGCAACATAATATAGGAGGGCCATCACCAATGCACCTCACTTGTGTACCATGTAGATTGTGATTTGACTGCTGTTTCCTGTGATCTGGTGTAATTTGATTTTCTACCAACTTACTGTACTCATATAATTGAAAAGCCTCTGACTTTGGGTGAGGGTGGCTATTTTCTGCGATAGTATTTTGACCTTGGCAAATGATGACTCTATGAGATAAGGATTAGCTGTTATATGAGAGGGGGGAGACAAATATTTGATCCTTGATTCACTCGTGCTTTTGCCACGCCAAACATTTTTTGTTTGATTCTGTATCATTAAGGCGATGTAACGATGTTACTGGCATCTAAAACAACATAGGCCTACATGATTAAGAATATGTGGCCTCGTCTCGAAATGAATAATTCCTGCATTAATACAACCTTGGAGAGTACTACAAACTGAATATTAAAATGAAGACAGGTGTTCTTTCAAATATATCTTTTTAATCTTTGCCTCAGCCATCTCTTCTTTCTTGTAATCATGCTGCTGGTCTTTAATGTCCATTTCCATTACTTCTCTGAAAGACAGCACACACTCCCAGAAAGTCATGACACTTTGTGGACTGACTACCACTGGAGCGGCACTAGTGTTTTACGATTAAGTGTTTCATAATTGGTATTTGTGAATTACTACCTGTAAAAGGCTATTTGATGGATTTATATGTCCTTGTTATAATCTCAAAATATTTTTAAAAATGAAAGAGGTCCCTTTTCCATTTGTATATCGACACACACATTTTACAGGCAAAAATTCCGAACCATTTTCTGCCTAAATGCAATACATGTGTCAGGTAATTTTTTAACATCATGCAAAATTTCTTTTGCTAGAGAAACACTGTGGTTCTGTGTAAAATCAAGGCACAAAATTCTATTATACCCACACAAATATCTTTCCACAAAAATTCTTCTCTGTTCTTGTTTTATTTAATAATATTCAATCCAGTGAGAGGATTTGTCATCCTTGTGCACAAAAGTAGGCCTATAGTAGCCCAACTTCTAACAAACAGATTCTAATTGACTAATTAGAGGGTTAAATTCTTTCCTGTGTTGTGTTTTAATATATTTTCAGCTTAGTCCCCAGCCAATGTCCAATCTAATTCATATACCATTGACAGATTACATTCTGATATGTACTTTATAACTATCAGATGAATTCTGAAAAAGCCCAGATTCCAGGTTTTACCAGTGTTCTGAGAAAATGGACCTGTAAAGCAATGAACTGTGATACAAATTTCTATCTTTTAGCTTGACAATTGCAGATCATCGAGTTATTTATATCTTTGGCTGACTCGTTACAACAGCCACTGAATGGAATTTCCCTGAGCCTTTTTCTGTGCAGATGAGACAAGAAACTCTTAGTGTAAATCATGGTGATTAGCTTTCCTGATAAACAGCCCATGTATATTTGAAGTATCAGGGAATGTCTAGATCCCCCATATGGGGTGTGTGTGTGTGTGTGTGTGTGTACTCATCTTGTGTTCCCTTCAGGTAATTTATCAGAGCAGGCAGCTAATTGATAGCCTTTATTGGCAGTGTTCATATGAATACCTTCAGCCTTGGACTTATATCTGGTACAGTACTGAGTCCAAATCTCTTACGTAAATGTCTTGTCATTTAAGAAATTATATGACTTCAGTCCAATAAGACTTTCCATTATCATCATCTCTGAACGCCTGGAAAAATATTTCACAGCAGCTTCTTATACTGTGTAATAGAAATGACTGCAATAAGTGCCACACTAACTCTTTTCTCCAGAATCAATCACAGCATGATGATCTAGGATTGAAATTCATATTAATAACAATGCAAAGGCTTAGTGTTAAAATTATGGGAAATGGACTGGACTGACTGAAGTATTGTAAGATAGCACTCACTCTGCTTAACACTGTTCAATATTCCGACTTTTGGAAAAAAAAAAAAGTACACTGGGTAAGATGTATTTTCATCTTTCAATGAAGTAAGATACTGCTCATATTTTACATCTGGCATACAAACTATTCTTTGTGGAGCATATTTATCCAATTATTATTTGGTTATGAATATATAATCAACAGAGCTCAGAACAAATAAAACAGAAAAGGATTTTGTAATATGCTAGTGATAATTCATTGTTCCCAAATTATTTTTAATTAAGGATAGTAGAACAACATGAGTTAAAGAAGTTGTTGCAAGTAGTCTACTTATCATCTGCACCGAGTTTTCCTTGTGTTTTATTTGCTATTAACATTACTTCAAAGAGACAAAATATTGTTGTTTTAGTTCACAAGGCTGTAAGCACAGCAGCAGTGTGTAATGAAATATGTACTTGACTCACAGAAACCTTGTATGAAACATATTACACTGGAACAGGTATGGAATATACTAGTGAAATGAAACTGAATAGCAAGAAATCCAGAAATTAAAATTAACTAAAGTGCAAAATTAATGTGAGTTACCGGGAACATACAAGGGATATCTTAAATTTTCCATGTTCAAAGGCATCGTTTCCTCGTCGCTTATACTTCTTTTCGCGGCATAATGCTTCAGGGTCATGCAAGCATTCATGTAATATAAAATGATTCAAGAGCAGTAAACTTAGAGTGAGTGATTGCTTTATTTCCTCGCAGTTAAATACGTTATGTTGGGAGAAATTGTCAAATTTTCTACTTTTGATGACATAAGTTTCAGATACTGAATCGTCTGCTTACTTGCTCTGCACGCCCTAACGGGTTATACGCAACGGATAAAATGTTCAATCCTTTTGTCGTACCTGTTCAAAGCTGCTGTTCACCTGCTCAACTGATGATCAACTGATGATTGTAATCGGTCGGTCGGGAGCAAAGTTCATTTTACTTCTTACTAATCCTTCATCTGCGTTACCAGTTACACATGATAACAGCCCGCATAAATACTGACACCCAAGGCATTTCCCCCGCCATGCTTAAACGATAATTTTAATTTGTTGAACACAATTAATCACAAATTTGGATAGAAATATATTTGTGAGAACAGATGCGCACGCTGTTTTTTTTATTTTAAAAAATCTTTTCCTTATTATTACTGCAACCACTGAAATGTTACGTCTATAAGAACGTTTAAAACTTAAAATTTTATTTCCTTTTCGTTGTAGTTAACAATGCAATCATTTTGATGTGAATACGAAAGCTTGAAATTCCTATATCATTACACAAACACCTTGTATAAAATAATATCCACATTTACTCCGGCACGGCCGCCCAAACAACGCCACCCGTCCCGTGGGTGGCGTCGGTCTCAGTAGAGGTGGTCGTGAGTATCATCTTTCCCTAGATCTCCATTAATCTTTCGTGAATGTCCCTTATTGCACACCAGAGAGGGAAGTGTGTTGATGTTACAGTCTCAAGGAAATGTGAAACCGCATAACATGTAAAGAAGAGAAATCGGTACGACTGCCAATTAATACTGTATGTAAAAAATTTGCCAACTCTCACCTAATGAGCTCAACTTAGTACCTGAACATGTATTACCTTTCTGACTAAAACAATTCTTTCCGGTTTCGACTACTCTTGGCGCACAACAAGCACCAAATATTAGCCCACCATATCATGGAAATATTTAAACGTCAGTTTTTTTTCCCCATGATCTTATTGACAACGCAAATACATCGTTATGTGCTGACATCCAAATTAATCCCCTTTACTACTTTTTAAGTTTCGTGTTATACATGTAACCATCGTCTGTACTAGCTGTTGGCCTAGTACATTAAACATCTCTTTTGTATACCCAAACTTGATAGTCTAACATCATCATACTGGTTCTAGATTTATAATTACGTAGATGAGCACCTACTTTCTGAACAGCCTAGAGTAATTTGCAATGCACTTTGGTTTCGGTGAGCTTTTGTGATGTATCCTTATCCAGAGCAGCAACTATTCATACATGTATCAGTGTGGCTTCTGTCGAAATGTACAGTGCAAAATGTAACTTCGCCCTTTTATGAGAACAGAGAAATTGGTGGGTGGGAGTCTGACCACTTCAGACAGGTATGAAATGCTTCCGTTTATTGCCATCCCTAGCAGCTGGACTTGGCAACACACTGCAGCACTGTAGCAAGCATCGTGAATACTTTGCTGCCTGCCCTAGGAGGAGGAAGCCACCTCTCCTCATCCTGCAGCAGCCATTAAGCTAGGCGACGATCACATGCTTACTCCCCCCCTGCATTCCACGTGAAAGGATTAAGTAGGTATAATACTGTCTTTAATCATTACTGAATTTAGACATTGTACTTTATTTACCTGCACCTGAAAATGTAGCTAATTTGATCTAGTCCTTCATTTAACTCCAGTAAGTATTACACTTGCATCTGCCACTCATCTCAAGTTGTTTTATTGTTTCATCCTTTGCGTGTTATTTACTTGATCAAATTATTTGACCCCACCTCACCAAACCCATCTTTTTCAGTACAGTGAAATACAGAGTGCGAGCCTCTGAACATCTCGTTAGTTCCAAAGGATAAAATGAGATGAATGAGAAGAATGAGAGTTCTACAGAGCCAAAAGTTCAACAGAGCATTAAGTGGAATGGCTGGGGGTGAGGAGGTAGGCGTAATACAACAGTTCTAAGCATAATTTTATTGTAACTAACCATCCAGTAAAATCCACTGATACTCTCAAAACCAAACTTTTAAAAACAACAATAAATAATTGATTTAAAACAATATGTCAAAAAACTTTACAATGCAACGTTTGATTTAATTTAAGGTGGCACCTTGCCCAAGCCCGCCCCCCCCCCCCCCCCACCAATGAACAATTGACCTTGCCGTTGGTGGGGACACTTGCGTGCCGTATCTGTTGAGAGGCCAGACAAACTTGTGGTTCCTGAAGAGGCGCAGCAGTCTTTTCAGTAGTTGCAGGGGGAACAGACTGGATGATTCACTGATTTGGCCTTGTAACACTATCCAAAATGCTGTTCTGGTACTGCTATGGGCTGAAAGCAAGGGGAAACTACAGCCGTAATTGTTCATGAGGGCATGCAGCTTTCATATATGGTTAAATGATGATGGCGTCCTCTTGGGTAAAATATTCCAGAGGTAAAATAGTCCCCCATTTGGATCCCCAGGAGGGGACTACTCAGGACGACTTCGTTATCAGGAGAATGAAAGCTGGCGTTCTACAGATCGGAGTGTGGAATGTCAGATCCCTTAACCAGGCAAGTAGGTTAGAAAATTTAAAAAGGGAAATGGATAGGTTAAAGTTAGATATAGTGGGAATTAGTGAAGTTCGGTGGCAGGGGAACAAGACTTCTGGTCAGGTGAATACAGGGTTATAAATTCAAAATCAAATAGGGGTAATGCAGGAGGAGGTTTAATCTACATCTACATCCATACTCCGCAAGCCACCTGACGGTGTGTGGCGGAGGGTACCCTGAGTACCTCTATCGGTTCTCCCTTCTATTCCAGTCTCGTATTGTACGTGGAAAGAAGGATTGTCGGTATGCTCCTGTGTGGGCTCTAATCTCTCTGATTTTATCCTCATGGTCTCTTCGCGAGATATACGTAGGAGGGAGCAATATACTGCTTGACTCTTCGGTGAAGGTATGTTCACGAAACTTTAACAAAAGCCCATACCGAGCTACTGAGCGTCTCTCCTGCAGAGTCTTCCACTGGAGTTTATCTATCATCTCCGTAACGCTTTCGCAATTACTAAATGATCCTGTAACGAAGCGCGCTGCTCTCCGTTGGATCTTCTCTATCTCTTCTATCAACCCTACCTGGTGCAGATCCCACACTGCTGAGCAGTATTCAAGCATTGGGCGAACAAGCGTACTGTAACCTACTTCCTTTGTTGTCGGATTGCATTTCCTTAGGATTCTTCCAATGAATCTCAGTCTGGCATCTGCTTTACCGACGATCAACTTTATATGATCATTCCATTTTAAATCACTCCTAATGCGTACTCCCAGATAATTTATGGAATTAACTGCTTTCAGTTGCTGACCTGCTATTTTGTAGCTAAATGATAAGGGACCTATCTTTCTATGTATTCGCATCACATTACACTTCGCTACATTGAGATTCAATTGCCATTCCGTGCACCATGCGTCAATTCGCTGCAGATCCTCCTGCATTTCAGTACAATTTTCCATTGTTGCAACCTCTCGATACACCACAGCATCATCTGCAAAAAGCCTCAGTGAACTTCCGATGTCATCCACCAGGTCATTTATGTATATTGTGAATAGCAACGGTCCTATGACACTCCCCTGCGGCACACCCGAAATCACTCTTACTCCGGAAGACTTCTCTCAATTGAGAGTGACATGCTGCGTTCTGTTATCTAGGAACTCCTCAATCCAATCACACAATTGATCTGATAGTCCGTATGCTCTTACTTTGTTCATTAAACGACTGTGGGGAACTGTGTCAAACGCCTTGCGGAAGTCAAGAAACACGGCATCTACCTGTGAACCCGTGTCTAAGGCCCTCTGAGTCTCGTGGACGATAGCGCGAGCTGGGTTTCACATGACCGTCTTTTTCGAAACCCATGCTGATTCCTACAGAGTAGATTTCTAGTCTCCAGAAAAGACATTATACTCGAACATAATACGTGTTCCAAAATTCTACAACATATCGACGTTAGAGATATAGGTCTATAGTTCTGCACATCTGTTCGACGTTCCTTCTTGAAAACGGGGATGACCTGTGCCCTTTTCCAATCATTTGGAACGCTTCGCTCTTCTAGAGACCTACGGTACACCGCTGCAAGAAGGGGGCAAGTTCCTTCGCGTACTCTGTGTAAAATCGAACTGGTATCCCATCAGGACAAGTGGCCTTTCCTCTTTTGAGCGATTTTAATTGTTTCTCTATCCCTCTGTCGTCTACTTCGATATCTACCATTTTGTCAACTGTGCGACAATCTAGAGAAGGAAGCACAGTGCAGTCTTCCTCTGTGAAACAGCTTTGGAAGAAGACATTTAGTATTTCGGCCTTTAGTCTGTCATCCTCTGTTTCAGTACCATTTTGGTCACAGAGTGTCTGGACATTTTGTTTTGATCCACCTACCGCTTTGACATAGGACCAAAATTTCTTAGGATTTTCTGCCAAGTCAGTACATAGAACTTTACTTTCGAATTCATTGAAAGCCTCTCGCATAGCCCTCCTCACACT
Source organism: Schistocerca gregaria (assembly GCF_023897955.1). Classification (NCBI taxonomy): domain Eukaryota; kingdom Metazoa; phylum Arthropoda; class Insecta; order Orthoptera; family Acrididae; genus Schistocerca; species Schistocerca gregaria. The sequence continues at coordinate 756,894,109 of NC_064922.1, forward strand.
GCATTTCGCTTCGCGTAATTTTTGTTTGTCTGCAAGGCTTTGGATATGTTTATGTTTGCTGTGAAGTTTCCTTTGCTTCCGCAGCAGTTTTCTAACTCGGTTGTTGTACCACGGTGGCTCTTTCCCGTCTCTTACGATCTTGCTTGGCACATACTCATCTAACGCATATTGTACCATGGTTTTGAACTTTGTCCACTGATCCTCAACACTATCTGCACTTGAGACAAAACTTCTGTGTTGAGCCGTCAGGTACTCTGTAATCTGCTTTTTGTCACTTTTGCTAAACAGAAAAATCTTCCTACCTTTTTTAATATTTCTATTTACGGCTGAAATCATCGATGCAGTAACCGCTTTATGATCGCTGATTCCCTGTTCTGCATTAACTGATTCAAATAGTTCGGGTCTGTTTGTCACCAGAAGGTCTAATATGTTATCGCCACGAGTCGGTTTTCTGTTTAACTGCTCAAGGTAGTTTTCAAATAAAGCACTTAAAAATATTTCACTGGATTCTTTGTCCCTGCCACCCGTTATGAACGTTTGAGTCTCCCAGTCTATATCTGGCAAATTAAAATCTCCACCCAGAACTATAACATGGCGGGGAAATCTACTCGAAATATTTTCCAAATTATTCTTCAGGTGCTGAGCCACAACAGCTGCTGAACCCAGGGGCCTATAGAGACATCCAATTACCATGTCTGAGCCTGCTTTAACCGTGACCTTCACCCAAATCATTTCACAATTCGAATCTCCGTCAATTTCCTTCGATACTATTGCACTTCTTATCGCTATAAAAACGCCTCCCCCTTCACTGTCCAGCCTATCTCTGCGGTATACATTCCAATCCGAGTTTAGGATTTCATTACTGTTTACGTCTGGTTTCAGCCAACTTTCTGTTTATGGGCGTTGTGACCGTTTATTAATGAGAGCAGTTCTGGGACCTTTCTATAGACGCTCCTGCAGTTTACTATTAGCACATTAATATTGTTATTCCTTGTTGCATTTTGCCTACTCCTGCCTTGCCGCGTCTCAGGAGGCGTCTTGTTGGGCCTAGGGAGGGAATTCTCTAACCTAAAAAAACCCCATGTGCACTCCACACGTACTCCGCTACCCTCGTAGCCGCTTCCGGCGTGTAGTGCACTCCTGACCTATTCAGGGGGACCCTACATTTCTCCACCCGATAGCGGAGGTCGAGAAATTTGCACCCCAGCTCTCCGCAGAATCGTCTGAGCCTCTGGTTTAAGCCTTCCACTCGGCTCCAAACCAGAGGACCGCGATCGGTTCTGCGAACGATACTACAAATAGTTAGCTCTGATTCCACCCCACGAGCGAGGCTTTCCGCCTTCACCAACTCCGCCAACCGCCTGTACGAACTGAGGATGACCTCTGAACCGAGACGGCAGGAGTCATTGGTGCCGACATGAGCAACAATTTGCAGTCTGGTGCACCCCGTGCTCTCTATCGCCGCCGGTAGGGCCTCCTCCACATCTCGGATGAGACCTCCCGGCAAACAGACAGAGTGAACACTGGCCTTCTTCCCCGACCTTTCCGCTATTTCCCTAAGGGGCTCCATCACCCGCCTAACGTTGGAGCTCCCAATAACTAATAAACCCCTCCCCCCGTGTGCCTGCTCGGACCTTGCTGAAGGAGCGGCCACATGTCCACTCACAGGCAGAGCGGGCGATGCCACACGGCCAGCCTCCACATTGACCCTCCGCCTCGTGCGCCGCGAACGCCGCTGAACCCGCCACTCCCCTTGGGGAGAGGGTGGCCCAACCGCGCCCGGTACCCGCGAAGATGTCTCGACAGCAGGGACAGTGGGTGAAGCATGTAACACCTGGGGTGTACCTTGCGACGCACCAGACTAATAATGAATAAAAAAATAACAATGCGGGTAAGCTACTACAAACAGAATAGTGAACGCGCGTTACTGTGGCCAAGATAGATACGAAGCCCATGTCTACCACAGTAGTACAAGTTTGTGTGGAAACTAGCTCCACAGATGGCGAAGATATTTATGAAATGCATGACGAGAAAAAGACAATGTTCAGACAGTGTAGGGAGACGAAAATTTAATAGTCATGGGTGACTGGAATTCGATAGTAGGAAAAAGAGAGAAGGTAACATAGTAGGTGAATATGGACAGGGTAAGAAATAAAAGAGGAAGCCGCCCTGGTAGAATTTTGCACAGAGCATAACGTAATCATAGCTAACACTTGGTTCAAGAATCATGAAAGAAGGTTGTATATATGGACGACGCCTGGAGATATTGGAAGGTTTCAGATAGATTATATAATGGTAAGGCAGAGATTTAGGAACCGGGTTTTAAATTGTAAGACATTTCCAGGGGCAGATGAGGATTCTGACCACAATCTATTGATTATGAACTGTAGATTAAAACTGAAGAAACTGCAAAAAGGTGGGAATTTAAGGAGATGGGACCTGGATAAATTGAAAGAACTAGGGATTGTAGACAGTTTCAGGCAAAGCATTAGGGAATTACTGACAGGAATGGGGGAAAGAAATACAGTAGAAGATGAATGGGTACCTTTGAGTGATGAAATAGTGAAGGCAGCAGAGGATCAAGTAGGTAAAAAGATGAGGGCTGGTAGAAATCCTTGGGTAACAGAAGAAATATTGAATTTAATTGATGAAAGGAGAAGATAAAAAAAGCAGTAAATAAAACAGGCAAAAAGGAATACAAACGTCTCAAAAATGAGATCGGCAGGGAGTGCAAAATGGCTAAGCAGGGATGTCTAGAGGACAAATGTAAGGATAATGAGGCTTATATCACTAGGGGTAAGATAGATACTGCCTACAGGAAAATTAAAGAGACATTTGGAGAAAAGAGAACCACTTGTATGGATATCAAGAGCTCAGATGGAAACCCATCCAAAGAAGGGAAAGCAGAAAGATGGAAGGAGTATTTAGAGGGTCTATACAAGGGCGATGTACTTGAGGACAATATTATGGAAATGGAAGAGGATGTAGATGACGATGAAGTGGGAAATATGATATTGCATGAAGAGTTTGACAGAGCAATGAATGACCTGAGTCGAAACAAGGCCCCAGGAATAGACAACATTCCATTAGAACTACTGATAGCCTTGGGAGAGCCACCCCTGACAAAACTCTACCATATGTTGAGGCAATACTGACCCTATGACTCATCTTAGAAGACAGATTAAGGAAATGCAAAGCTACGTTTCTAGCATTTGTAGACTTAGAGGAAGCTTTTGACAATGTTGACTGGAATATTCTCTTTCAAATTCTTAAGGTGGTAGGCTATTTACAATTTGTACAGAAACCAGATGGCAGTTATAAGAGTCGAGGGGCATGGAAGGGAAGCAGTGGTTGGGAAGGGAGTGAGACAGGGTTGTAGCCTATACCCGATGTTATTCAATCTGTATATTGAGTAATCAGTAAAGGAAACAAAACAAAAAAATTCGGAGTTGGAATTAAAATCCACAGAGAAGAAATAAAAACTTTGAGGTTCGCCAGTGATATTGTAATTCTGTCAGAGACAGCAAAGGACCTGGAAGAGCTGTTGAACAGAATGGACAGTGTCTTGAAAGGAGGATAAAAGTTGAACATCAACAAAAAGAAAACGAGGATAATGGAATGTAGTCGAATGAAATCGAGGATGCTGAAGGAATTAGATTAGGAAATGAGACACTTAAAGTAGTAAATGAGTTTTGCTATTTAGGGTGCCAAATAACTGATGAGGATCGAAGTAGAGAGGATATAAAATGTAGACTGGCAATGACAAGGAAAGCGTTTCTGAAGAAGAGAAATTTGTTAGCATCGAGTACAGATTTAAGTGTCAGGAAGTCGTTTCTGAAAGTATTTGTACGGAGTGTAGCCATGTATGGAAGTGAAACATGGACGATAAATAGTTTAGACAAGAAGAGAATAGAAGCTTTCGAAATGTGGTGCTACAGAAGAATGCTGAAGATTAGATGGGTAGATTATGTAACTAATTTGGGGGTATTTAATAGAATAGGCCAGAAGAGAAATTTGTGGCATAACTTGACTAGAAGAAGGGATCGGTCGGTAGGACATGTTCTGAGGCATCAAGGGATCACCAATTTAGTACTGGAGGGCAACGTGGAGGGTAAAATCGTAATGGGAGATTAAGTGATGACTACACTAAGCAGATTCAGAAGGATGTAGGTTGCAGTAGGTACTGGGAGATGAAGCTTGTACAGGATAGAGTAGCATGGAGAGCTGCATCAACCACAACAACAACCTTGCCCAAGAAAAACTTTACAACCAGAAGTGAATATAACACTTGCGCTCATCCTATCAAAATTACTACAGTTCCTCATTCATCTATGTTTGCTCAATGCAGACAGTTACAAAAGGAAACAACTATCAGAATTTGTCTGTGGAAGGGACACGAAAATAACCATCTGAATACAGTACATATAAGTCGCATGACAAGTTTTCAGACTCCTCCTCCCACTGAGTTGTCTTAGTTAAATATAAGCCACAGCTGAGCCACAGAGAGCACACCCTCTATTCAGACCCCTGGGCGACGATTGTTCCAATCACCAAATCTCACTATAACTCGAGAAAGTTAATGATCAGTACTATCCACGGTGTCACCGATACCGACCAAAGGCATGTTCTCCCTGGAAGATGTCGTTTAGCAGGTTGACACAGAATGTGGCTCCGCTCTTCCATATCGCTCCCTGGTTGCAACCATTCTCTCAGCTCCCGTCGTCCCTTACAGCATTTGGCAATGGGCGACATCCAAGTGGCACTGGTCACGCCACACTGTAGTACCAGTGCAGGAAGGTTGCACCCAACATTCAAAGGCGATGGACATGTGGTGATGATACCATTGGCACATCCTCCACTGCCAATACCAAGTCCACCGGAGTTGGGCACCTCTGAAACTTGGATCATGCTTTAGTCTTATCGGCCTGGCTGGTAACACGCATTCACAGAGTAGTCTGAGTGGGCAATGTGCATGCTCACCAAATGACTCCACATGAAATTATTCACATGGGAGACAAGGTTCATAGAAAATCTCTGTGGGTGTCTTTGATTGAGGTTCAATGATAGCAAAGTTTAAATTGACTTTGTGCAGAAAAGCATAGATGATTCAGTCCACTACAACACAATATTGCGTATCCCTACCAACGCTATGTTTTAAGAGGCTAACGACCCTAAGGATCGACATATTCAAGATTCAACATTTCCAGCACATAAACGCAACAAAATTATTTGGTTGAATCCACCTTAGCATAAGGCTTAACCTGCGATATGTGGACATGAAAAATTCTTTTATTTTGCGGGTAACTCACCAGCAAGGTGACTGGGATGACGAAGCGTAAGATTTGATGGGGAAATACTCCCCCATAATTTTACCCACCGCCTGACTTATTGCACCAAAATTCTTTACCCAAACCTGGTTGCCCACCTTCAGTGTGATCGGCCATCTACCGGCATTATAACGCCTTTCATTTGCTCGTGTCTCTTCTGCAAATTCTTCCTTGCATGCTTCCAGTTGGCATGGATTTGTGTACCGTCCACCCTTTCTGATAACAAATCACTAAGTGACCACAAATTCGCCAGGGGCGAATTAGGTTTAAAAGCAAACATTAAATTCGTTGATCTGGCCTTATGGGCCTCATGGGTATTAGTATTGAAGGCATACCCTAAGCATCAGAAGGTACTATCCCAGCGAGCCTGATCATTATGGTGGAATGCGATCAGCACTGCCCTCAAGTTCCAGTTCACCCATTCTGCCATAGACAGGTTGAGATAATATGGCGTGGTGGTAGTCTGAGCTACTCCCATTTCAAAAGAAAAGTTATGGAAAGCAGTGGACTTAAAGGACGTTGCATTTTCAGAAACCAACACGTGGCAGGGTCCAAACACTCCAAACATACTGCGTAAACACCTTATGAAGGCTTGTGAGGTTACACTGCAGGTAGGCATCAACCAGCAAAAACGCGTGAACACATCCACACAAACAAACATACAACGGTTTCCATCTTTTTAACGTGGAAGGGGTCCTACATAATCAATGTACAACCTTTCCATGGGCTCCCTCGCCTCTTCCGAAGCTAAGAACCCCTGCTTGGCGTTCCCCACTGGCTTTTACACTCTGATACCATTTGCTTAATCTGCTGCTCCATGCCTTTCCAAGTAAAATGCTGCTTCATTTTCATGCGAGTCTTAAAAATCCCCAAGTGTCCACATACTGTTGTTTCATAATAGTATTTGAAGACCATAGTGGTCAAAGTTTGAGACAGCACTACCTTGGGGTCACCCATCTCACGTGTCACACAATACAAAATACTCTCCTTCAGGCAATAGGGCCCAACAACCTCCCCACGCTGTATTCTCTGTTTAAGTTTGTGCAGTATGAGGTCTTACTCCTGCTGCAGAGGGACATCTTTGAACAGCAGTGGCAACCCACTCAAAATGGCAATACTGTGCTCATTGAACTCTCGTGACAAAACCCCATCACCCAGAACCACGCAGTTGTAGTTATCCCGACCGCTGGCCTCTCCGAAACCTCCCTCTTTCTCCTGCTGCTCCTCGAACTCTGGCTCGAAAATTCGGCTTAAGCTGTCAGCCCCAACATTCTCCGAGCCCCTAATATGCTTAACCCTGAACTTTAACGCCCAAATCCGTATCGCCCACCTCGCTATTCTGCCTGTTCGCCTCGGTCTTTCAAGCGCCCAGCTAAGCGATTGATTGTCTGTTTCCAACAGATGGTTGGTGTTCCAGATATAAATTAAATTTTTCGAGCGCGAACAGGACTGCTAAAGTCTCAAGTTCGTATAGGAATGCTTTGCTTCTAACGGAGAAAGACAACGTGAAGCGTAAGTGATTGGGCGTCTTCTCGACTCTTCTTCTGGCAACAAAACTGCAGCAACTCCCGACACGGGGGCATCGACCTGAACTATAAATTCCTTGTTGCGGTGACCAACGCTTTCTTTAAACCCTAAAAAGATGTCTGCTGCGAAAGTCCCCACTCAAATTTTTTACTCGTCTTCCGAAGCTCGTTTAAGGGGGTAGCTAACAGGGCAAAATTAGGAATGAATTTTCGAAAGAAATTAATGACTCCTATAAAACGAGCCATGGCCTTCACATTTTTAGGGGTTGCGAACGAATAAACGACTTTGGCCAATTCGCACTCCGCTCTGGGAGACGATATGCCCCACAAACGATATTTCAGGCTGCGCGAATTTAACTTTAGATGGTTTGACAGTACATTTGGCTTTTCGCAACCTATGGAGTACCTCGCAAACTTGCACAACGTGCTCTTCAAAAGTCTCACTAAAAATCACCAAATTATCTAAATAATGATAGACTCACTCAAACTTAAGATCCGAAAAAACTCTGTCAAGGATACCGGACAACACAGCTGCACCTGTCGATAACCCAAACGGAACTCTATTGTAATCATTAAGTCACCAGTCGGTCGCAAAGGCTGTCACCAGTTTAAATTCTTCCGCTACAGGCACTTGGGTTGTTTGGAGGAAGAGACCAAACATCGAGGTCATCGGTATCATCGGATTAGGGAAGGATGGGGAAGGAAGTCGGCCGTGACCTTTCAGAGGAACCATCCCGGCATTTGCCTGGAGCGATTTAGGGAAATCACGGAAAACCTAAATCAGGATGGCTGGACGCGGGATTGAGCCGTCGTCCTCCCGAATGCGAGTCCAGTGTGCTAACCACTGCGCCACCTCGCTCGGTAGAGGCAATTGACAGTATGCCTGATTCAAGTCGACGGTAGTAACAACCTTTGCCTTGTGGAACCAGGAAAAACACGAATGCAAATCAGTGAGACGTTTAGACTGTAGCACATATTTTTTTTTATTAAGTGCCCTATAATCCATCACAAGATCCACTACCCTCTGCGGTTTGGGTACCACAAATATAGGTGAAGAGCACGAGGATTTAGATGGTCTAATCACTCCGAATATTTTCCCGAGTAGTTTCCCTTAATGCTTTCATACGAGGTGGGGATAACCTATATGGTGGGCACCTTACAGGAATGTTGTCCGTTAATTCGATCTTAGACTCGGCTTCTTTAATCTCACCTAACTGATCGGTTAGTACATCACTGAACTCGTTACATAACTCGACAATCTGCTGTCTCTGCTCTGGCACCAAATTCTCCAGGTCATACACAGAAACGGTTTCCACCGTGTTCATTACGTGTCTGGAACCGTTAATACGGCGATGTACATGATACTAACAGAACTTGTAGGGATTTTCCCTGAAAAACGCGAAATAAAACCTCCTCTGACCCCACTGGGGCACCAGGCCTACCTTCCCAATAAAATCGGCAACCAGTATAGGCGGTACCGACAGACCACAAGACACTTGGACAGGAAATTCCCATGTAAACTCACCCATTCGTATCGTAACCTTAATTGTTCCCAAAATTTGCATTTGCTCTGATTTGGATGGTAGCAATAGCCAATTTTGTCTGATAAGTCTGGCAACTTGCAGTGTCTGCGGTGTGCAGACACCCATCTTTCATCCACTAAAGATGTGGAACTACCAGTATCGAGCAGAGCACACCCACGTTCTTCCTTTAGTGCTGTCCAAGAAAAAGGAACTCTATCGCTGGAACCGCTTCAATTCTCCTACCCCCTATCTCTTGGCAGTATGTCCCCTAGGCTTGCACTTGAAACATCTTACTGCCGTGATGACTGGGTGTTGTGTGATGTCCTTAGGTTAGTTAGGTTTACGTAGTTCTAAGTTCTAGGGGACTAATGACCATAGAAGTTTAGTCCCATAGTGCTCAGAGCCAACCATCTTACTGTAGGACAGTTCCTAACAACATGCCCACTGCTCTTACACTCAAACCACTTTACCCCCATGGAACCTGGCTGTTATATGAGGCCACAATTATCCTACTCTTGCTGTTGAGAACCTTTTCCTGTACCCCGTTGTTGGTCAGCACAGACGAGTGTTTGTACCCTTTTGATGAATTCATCTAATTGTCTAAAGCTCTGTGGGTGTTCACAAAACAGACCCTTGCAACGGTTGCTAGGACACATCCCCTGGAGAATATTCTTGATTACCTGCACTTCACTATATTTAAGACACAAGCTTCTGGCACTATGCTTTACCCTTAAACATACTCCTCTAACGGCTCGTTATCATGCTGAACTTCAAGATATCCTCTATCAATAGCTTCATATCACACTCGAGGGGACAAATAATTATGGCAGGTTAACTCCTGAAATGCACTAAACGACAGTATTGGGACAAGGCTGTTCTCACCTCAAAGTACTATTATCCATGATGGCGGCGATGACGTCATCCAAGATGGCGTAGTGTAGACTTGGCAACAGTGCATGACGTCATCCATGATGGCGGCTGTGATGTCCTTCTAGATGTCGGATTTTGGCGGGAAATTTGAATTTTGGGGGGAAAGTTCCATGCACCCCTCTCCCCCAGAAAAATGGCGGGAAGTTCAAATTCCAACTGGATAATGCATCACACCGTGGTTATCTCTACTAAGTCAACAAAAACGCAGGAAGATAGCTCACTTGGCCTATCTCCACTAACCTAAGACACCAGACCGCCACTTCCTTCTACGAACTGCCATCAAGTTTGAATTTTTGTGGTAAACAAATGTCACTTGGGGTTTCGCTACCAACCTAAGATAACTGCGTGAAGATAGGTCACTTGCACTAACATAAGTCACCTGACCGCCACCCCTTTCTACAAACTGGCACCAAAGTTGAATTTTGGCAGTTAGCAAAGGTCAATTCGCATATCTCCACTAATCTAAGAAAATGGCACAAAACAAAGGACACTTGTACTAACCTCAGTCGCCTGACTGTCACCTCCTTCTAAGCATTTGTGGGAAAAAAGCACTTGGACATAACTCTTGATTTAAACAATTTCATGCAGGTGTGTTCACCACGAGGTCTGGACTCCAACTTACTTAGTACACATCACCACCACCAGAGGGCCCTCTCATCTGTGACGTAATCCAAGATGGCGACACCCAGTGTGTTCACCACGAGGTCCAGAGCCCAACTGACTTAGTACATTTCGTCGCCGTCAGAGAGCGCTCCTTGATGTCAGATGATGACGCAAGTACCGCTATTCAAGATGGCTGCATACATTTTTTTAGCTATGTGCTCTAGGACAGTCACTGCACGATCCCATTACGTAATCTAAGATCATCTGCTTTCTCTCTCACGGGTTTATAATGGGATATGCGGCGCGTGTACAGCCAGTGAGCCCACGATTGCTGATGTCACAGTCTCTAGCCCACATGTTCATACTCATGCCACAGATAGTCTTATGGAAATATCCTAACGAATGTAACTGGACACGTGTGACATCCACATCGTGGATCTAACGTATCAATTACCTAAGTACTTTATTCCATTTCAGGGTTAATCATATTCAATAACTGAATGTATCATTTCGATATTCAATGATCAAATGAGAAGTTCCACATTTTCTCATTAGGAGCGCAGTGTTCTTTCATGATGTAGCACCCCCGCTCCTAGAATGCTACTCTCCTATTGGCTACTGCAGTAGTCACGTGATTCCACGTCACAATACACAGTCTGCAGACATGCAAACAACTCCTAGTTTTCCGAAATAATTTCAGTACAGACCTGTAAACTGTCCCTAAATGATGCAGTACACAGATGTGCAGACATCTACATCTACATCTACATGACTACTCTGCAATTCACATTTAAGTGCTTGGCAGAGGGTTCATCGAACCACAATCATACTATCTCTCTACTATTCCACTCCCGAACAGCGAGCGGGAAAAACGAACACCTAAACCTTTCTTTTCGAGCTCTGATTTCTCTTATTTTATTTTGATGATCATTCCTACCTATGTAGGTTGGGCTCAACAAAATATTTTCGCATTCGGAAGAGAAAGTTGGTGACTGAAATTTCGTAAAAAGGTCTCGCCGCGACGAAAAACGTCTATGCTGTAATGACTTCCATCCCAACTCGTGTATCATATCTGCCACACTCTCTCCCCTATAACGTGATAATACAAAACGAGCTGCCCTTTTTTGCACCCTTTCGATGTCCTCCATCAATCCCACCTGGTAAGGATCCCACACCGCGCAGCAATATTCTAACAGAGGACGAACGAGTGTAGTGTAAGCTGTCTCTTTAGTGGACTTTTTGGATCTTCTAAGTGTCCTGCCAATGAAACGCAACCTTTGGCTCGCCTTCCCGACAATATTATCTATGTGGTCCTTCCAACTGAAGTTGTTGGTAATTTTAACACCCAGGTACTTAGTTGAATTGACAGCCTTGAGAATTGTACTATTTATAGAGTAATCGAATTCCAACGGATTTCTTTTGGAACTCATGTGGATCATCTCACACTTTTCGTTATTTAGCGTCAACTGCCACCTGACACACCATACAGAAATCTTTTCTAAATCGCTTTGCAACTGATACTGGTTTTCGGATGACCTTACTAGACGGTAAATTACAGCATCATCTGCGAACAGTCTAAGAGAACTGCTCAGATTGTCACCCAGGTCATTTATATAGATCAGAACAGTAGAGGTCCCAGGACGCTTCCCTGGGGAACACCTGATATCACTTCAGTTTTACTCGATGATTTGCCGTCTATTACTACGAACTGCGACCTTTCTGACAGGAAATCACGAATCCAGTCGCACAACTGAGACGATACCCCATAGCTCCGCAGCTTGATTAGAAGTCGCTTATGAGGAACAGTGTCAAAAGCTTTCCGGAAATCTAGAAATACGGAATCAACTTGAGATCCCCTGTCGATAGCGGCCATTACTTCGTGCGAATAAAGAGCTAGCTGCGTTGTACAAGAGCGATGCTTTCTGAAGCCATGCTGATTACGTGTCAATAGATCGTTCCCTTCGAGGTGATTCATAATGTTTGAATACAGTATATGCTCCAAAACCCTACTGCAAACCGACGTCAATGATATAGGTCTGTAGTTAAATGGATTACTCCTACTACCCTTCTTGAACACTGGTGCGACCTGCGCACTTTTCCAATCTGTAGGTACAGATCTATCGGTGAGCGAGCGGTTGTATATGAGTGCTAAGTAGGGAGCTATAGTATGAGCGTAATCTGAAAGGAACCTAATCGGTATACAATCTGGACCTGAAGACTTGCCCGTATCAAGCGATTTGAGTTGCTTCGCAACCCCTAAGGTATCTATTTCTAAGAAACTCATGCTAGCAGATGTTCGTGTTTCAAATTTTGGAATATTCCATTCGTCTTCCCTGGTGAAGGAATTTCGGGAAACTGCGTTCAATAACTCCGCTTTAGCGGCACAGTCGTCGATAACAGTACCATCGGCACTGCGCAGCGAAGGTATTGACTGCGTCTTGCCACTTGTGTACTTTACATACGACCAGAATTTCTTCGGATTTTCTACCAAATTTCGAGACAATGTTTCGTTGTGGAACCTATTAAAGGCATCTCGCATCGAAGTACGTGCCAAATTTCGCGCGTCTGTAAATTTTAGCCCATCTTCGGGATTTCGCGTTCTTCTGAACTTCGCATGCTTTTTCCGTTGCCTCTGCAACAGCGTTCGGACCTTTTTTGTGTACCACGGGGGATCCGTTCCATCTCTTACCAATTTATGAGGTATGAATCTCTCAATTGCTGTTGCTACTATATCTTTGAATTTGAGCCACATCTCGTCTACATTCGCATAGTCAGTTCGGAAGGAATGGAAGTTGTCTTTTAGGAAGGCTTCTAGTGGCACTTTATCCGCTTTTTTAAATAAAATTATTTTGCGTTTGGTTCTGATGGATTTGGAAGAAACGGTATTGAGCCTAGCTACAATGACCTTGTGATCACTAATCCCTGTATCAGTCATGATGCTCTCTATCAGCTCTGGATTGTTTGTGGCTAAGAGGTCAAGTGTGTTTTCGCAACCATTTACAATTCGCGTGGGTTCGTGGACTAACTGCTCGAAATAATTTTCGGAGAAAGCATTTAGGACAATCTCGGAAGACGTTTTCTGCCTACCATCGGTTTTGAACAAGTATTTTTGCCAACATACCGAGGGTAGGTTGAAGTCCCCACCAACTATAACCGTATGAGTGGGGTGTTTATTTGTTACGAGACTCAAACTTTCTCTGAACTGTTCCGCAACTGTATCATCGGAGTCTGGGGGTCGGTAGAAGGAGCCAATTATTAACTTAATTTGGCTGTTAAGTATAACCTCCACCCATACCAATTCGCACGGAGTATCTACTTCGACTTCACTACAAGATAAACCACTACTGACAGACACAAACACTCCACCACCAATTCTGCCTAATCTATCTTTCCTGAACACCGTCTGAGACTTCGTAAAAATTTCTGCAGAACTTATTTCAGGCTTTAGCCAGCTTTCTGTACCTATAACGATATCAGCTTCTGTGCTTTCTATTAGCGCTTGAAGCTCAGGGACTTTTCCAGCGCAACTACAACAATTTACAACTATAATTCCGACTGTTCCTTGATCCAAGCACGTCCTGTAATTGCCATGCACCCTTTGACATTGCAGCCCACCCCGTACTTTCCCGAGGCCTTCTAACCTAAAAAACCGCCCAGTCCACGCCACACAGCCTCCGCTACCCGTGTAGCCGCCAGCTGAGTGTAGTGAACTCCTGACCTATTCAGCGGAACCCGAAACCCCACCACCCTATGGCGCAAGTCAAGGAATCTGCAGCCAATACGGTCGCAAAATCGTCTGAGCCTCTGATTCAGACCTTCCACCCGGCTCTGCACCAAAGGTCCGCAGTCGGTTCTGTCAACGATGCTGCAGATGGTGAGCTCTGCCTTCATCTCGTAAGCAAGACCGGCAGCCTTCACCAAATCAGATAGCCGCTGGAATCCAGAGAGAATTTCCTCAGATCCAAAGCGACACACGTCATTAGTGCCGAGATGTGCCACCACCTGCAGCTGGCTGCACCCTGTGCTCTTCAAGGCATCCGGAAGGACCCTTTCCACATCAGGAATGACTCCTCCCGGAATGCACACGGAGTGCACACTGGATTTCTTCCCCTCCTTAGCCGTCGTATACCTAAGGGGCCCCATTACGCGCCTAACATTGGAGCTCCCAACTACCAGTAAGCCCACCCTCTGCGATTGCCCGGACCTTGAAGGCTGAGAATGATCCTCTGAAACAGGGCAGGCAGCCGCATCTGGCTCAGCCAGAGACAGTTTCTGAAACCGGTTTGTCAGACGCACCGGGGAGGCTTTCTGATCAGCCTCCGGGGACGTCTTTCGCTGCCTGCCACGCCTTGGAACGACCTCCCAATCAACCACAGGCAAGGGCTCAGCCCCACTGCGGGCAGCAACCGGGGCAACCACAGCGGCAGACCGATCTGGGGACAGACGGGACGAGGTTGACATCCCCGTGATACCCAAGTCCGGCTCCCCACAGTGGTGCCCATTGGCAACAGCCTCAAGCTGCGCGACCGAAGTCAGCGCCGATTGCAGCTGTGAGCGAAGGGATGCCAAGTCAGCCCTCATCCGAACACAGCAATCGCAGTCCCTGTCCATTCTGATCGATGTTGAACAACAGTTACGGAAACACGAGTCCGTGCCTAGATAACGCAAGCGAAACACGCAAAGAATGTATAAACTAACCTGTACAAATGCCTAACGACTGCGCTACAATCTGCCGAATTTACGATTACAGTAACTAAAACTCGAAATTGCACCTCCTATACGAAACTCACACGCAATTTAAATAAAAATCTACGAAGTAAACACTAAAGCGCGATGCTACAACTGTCAAATACTATAATACCCCCGAAATATATGAATTAAACAATGCAAGTACCCAAAAACACGCAAAGAAATTAATTAAGCTATCTAACAAACAAGTAAGCTAGGGTTATACGACTTGCTGCTGCAGCTGCTTATCCAACGGCGGCAGGGAGCACACTGACCAACCGACACTGGCCGTTCACAACAAAAACAGAAGACAGACGACTACGCGAATTTACACTATTCAGGTACTAAGGCGCGATGCTACAACCCTCAAATACTATAATACGCCCGAAATATATGAATTAAACAATGCAAGTACCCAAAAACACGCAAAGAAATTAATTAAGCTATCTAACAAACAAGTAAGCTAGGGTTATACGACTTGCTGCTGCAGCTGCTTATCCAACGGCGGCAGGGAGACAAGGAGACAAGGAATCAACTCCTAAACTGTCCAAATAGCGCACAGCATAGCCTACAGGCCCGCTCCCAAAATAATACAACAAAGACTTGCATTCAACGCGCGCCACACTCCCTGCGAAGGGACGCGGCCGTCAGCTGTCAAAGCACACACAGACGTCTGTTCAGGACCGCACGCACTGTCACAGTCGCGAGCTGCCGTCGAAAGCAGGTACAAGTTGCCTGCCTCTGTTTTCGTGTATATAGTCATGGTTATGCTGACGTCACAGAATTCCAAGGCGCGCTCACACAAGACACGTCTCTACCGCCGATGACAAAATAGCACAGGGCGCATTGCTCCTAGCGCGACATGACACACCTGTGTAAACGTACTTAACTACCCAGTATGGCTCTCACCTCGCCGTGAAACGTCTGCATGGCGACTCGCCATCTAAAACCTTCTCAATCTTACCATCTAAAACCTTCTCAATCTTATTTCTTATTCTTATGTCGCAAAGCTTTTTTTTTTTTTAAAAAAAAAAAAAAAAGAGCCAAGTCAACCTCTCGAGAATTGTATAGTGTCCCAGAAATAGTTAACACTCGCTTTCTTGATGTCCCAGCTTGTATGAACGCAAATTCTTGTCCTAATAGAGCGAGGCATGCATACACACATACATACAAAAAACAGGGCAAATGCTGTCCAAACGTGGATATGACTGGATAAGTTCGAGTACAGTGCTATATTACGCCTCCTGATCAGTGCATCTGGGCTAGGTGTTGGCAGCTGTGCTACATTTATAGACAATTTTAGAACACAGAACGAGATGTTATGTCATGATCGCATGGATATATCAGACTTAAAATCGATAGAATTTCGAAAGACGACAAGGGATTAGGTATAAATTGACGCAATATACACAGAAATGCTACGAAATTGACGCAGTACTTGCTTACCTTCTCATTCGTGCTCAGCAGTTCGTGCACGGGAACAAGTATGTGGCAACAGGAAAACAGGAAAACAGGAATCAAGGAGGTAGTAATTTTTTTTTCTGTCGAGGCAGTATTATACTGTACGTCTGTTGAGGTACCAGTGATACACGTGAGTTGTCTACTGTACTTGATGCTTTTCGGGAGGACAGAGAACCATTCACCTCTCAACTGACTTGCATCTGCGTGAAAGGATAACAGAGCGTGGATGGGGTGATCGATTGGGATAGAAGTGCAATGAAGTACGATTTAATAGTTGACTGATTCATTCTAGAGAAGGAGAAGTTGCTGCAGGCGAATTTTTTTCCAGTGTTCTGTCCAGATGCATCAGTCACGTGACATAGCCTGCGTTCTACTCGTATACAGCCATGTGTTCTGTATGTGGCTTAAAGTACTGTCTGCTTGCGACCGTTAATGGTAAACCTGTCTGTCAACAGAGGACTTCAATCTCATGTGTGATGAAACTTGACACATTGCTCTAAGCGAACTTTGATTTATGTGATGTATTCCATCCCCCCTATCTCATCTTGGGTTTGAAATCGAGATTTCAGCGTCAAAACTAAGTTAGCGATAGGAGCTTGTGAGGCGTTGCAATCTGCGTGTACACATTTGCCCGACAAATGTGCTGTTTAAATAGTTAGTGATGGAAGGACTTGTAATTTTCACATGTCGGACACTGCTGCTATGATTTTATTTGTTTCCTTGTAGGATGTATCCCCCTCTACTAACGATCATTTCATATAGGTCTGCCGGCCGCGGTGGTCTCGCGGTTAAGGCGCTCAGTCCGAAACCGCGCGACTGCTACGGTCGCAGGTTCGAATCCTGCCTCGGGCATGGGTGTGTGTGATGTCCTTAGGTTGGTTAGGTTTAAGTAGTTCTAAGTTCTAGGGGACTGATGACCACAGATGTTAAGTTCCATAGTGCTCAGAGCCATACAGGTCTTTTCCAGGCATAGTATAATTTCTGAACGGTGTTTGGATCTGAACAGTGGACACTATATGTTTCCGGAAAGCTACATTGTGCTCGTATCACCCAGAGGAAATGTTTTACGGAAACAGTTTTTTCGTTTTACGGTTCGATGACATAGTTTATCGTAGAGAAACCGGGAAGACAGATGTATGTCACGCGCTTGAAATATGTCTCTTTACATTGGAATATTAACAGAGCTGCATTCCAAACAACTGATAGGTTGGAGACGCAGGCGATCTAACATTATAGCTTGTTTTTACTGCAGAAGGTTGTAGCCTTAGGAGTGCGAGTGTTTATGTTCTCTCATACCGATACCTTCCAGGTACCGATCCTAGACTCTAGAACAATACTTCGCAGTTGATAGCTTGGTTGATTTACGTAAAAAATGCGTCGAACTCCAGCCATCTCGATCTACATCATGCATAGAAATCAGTAGTTTCTTGTTCTTCTTAACTGTATGCCATTACATCATGACACTATGAAATCTGTTACTATAGAAATCTGTTACTATGCATCGATACGGAGTGCTAAGCTCCTCGACATGGTCACATCTCGAGAAATCTCGTGCACTTGCACGAGTAAGGACTTGGGAAGGTCGATTCATTCAGGAGACGTGGAGTGTAGCAGTCTTCTTCTGGTTGGTTGCAGATTAATTCGCTAACGGTGCTGCAAGGATGGTTGGTCGATGACAGTGTGAGGAGGGTCTTTCACTCTCTAATTTTACCTTAAGACAGCGAGAATGCTCTGTGACTCCCATACACATAGAGATAGGTCGTAAATTAAACACTGTGCTCGAAGTGATAGAAATGTGGAGTGCTGTCTGGTATAGTTAAATGATTTATGTGTTCGAGAATTAACACTGAATGTATGTACTGCTCGGTGATCTATTCATGTTCACAATGATACTTGCAAAGTGTAGAGGGGATGATTTAGCTGTTGTTTGTTGTTGTTGTTGTTGTTGTGGTCTTCAGTCCTGAGACTGGTTTGATGCAGCTCTCCATGCTACTCTATCCTGTGCAAGCTTCTTCATCTCCCAGTACCTACTGCAACCTACATCCTTCTGAATCTGCTTAGTGTACTCATCTCTCGGTCTCCCTCTACGATTTTTACCCTCCACACTGCCCTCCAATGCTAAATTTGTGATCCCTTGATGCCTCAAAACATGTCCTACCAACCGATCCCTTCTTCTAGTCAAGTTGTGCCACAAACTTCTCTTCTCCCCAATCCTATTCAATACCTCCTCATTAGTTACGTGATCTATCCACCTTATCTTCAGTATTCTTCTGTAGCACCACATTTCGAAAGCTTCTATTCTCTTCTTGTCCAAACTAGTTATCGTCCATGTTTCACTTCCATACATGGCTACACTCCAAACAAATATTTTCAGAAATGACTTCCTGACACTTAAATCTATATTCGATGTTAACAAATTTCTCTTCTTCAGAAACGCTTTCCTTGCCATTGCCAGTCTACATTTTATATCCTCTCTACTTCGACCATCATCAGTTATTTTACTTCCTAAATAGCAAAACTCCTTTACTACTTTAAGTGTCTCATTTCCTAATCTAATTCCCTCAGCATCACCCGATTTAATTGGACTACATTCCATTATCCTCGTTTTGCTTTTGTTGATGTTCATCTTATATCCTCCTTTCAAGACACTGTCCATTCCGTTCAACTGCTCTTCCAAGTCCTTTGCCGTCTGTGACAGAATTACAATGTCATCGGCGAACCTCAAAGTTTTTACTTCGTCTCCATGAATTTTAATACCTACTCCAAATTTTTCTTTTGTTTCCTTTACTGCTTGCTCAATATACAGATTGAATAACATCGGGGAGAGGCTACAACCCTGTCTCACTCCTTTCCCAACCACTGCTTCCCTTTCATGCCCCTCGACTCTTATGACTGCCATCTGGTTTCTGTACAAATTGTAAATAGCCTTTCGCTCCCTGTATTTTACCCCTGCCACCTTTAGAATTTGAAAAAGAGTATTCCAGTCAACATTGTCAAAAGCTTTCTCTAAGTCTACAAATGCTAGAAACGTAGGTTTGCCTTTTCTTAATCTTTCTTCTAAGATAAGTCGCAAGGTCAGTATTGCCTCACGTGTTCCAACATTTCGACGGAATCCAAACTGATCCTCCCCGAGGTCCGCATCTATCAGTTTTTCCATTCGTCTGTAAAGAATTCGCGTTAGTATTTTGCAGCTGTGACTTATTAAACTGATAGTTCGGTAATTTTCACATCTGTCAGCACCTGCTTTCTTTGGGATTGGAATTATTATATTCTTCTTGAAGTCTGAGGGTATTTGGCCTGTCTCATACATCTTGCTCACCAGCTGGTAGAGTTTTGTCATGACTGGCTCTCCCAAGGCCGTCAGTAGTTCTAATGGAATGTTGTCTACTCCGGGGGCCTTGTTCCGACTCAGGTCTTTCAGTGCTCTGTCAAACTCTTCACGCAATATCGTATCACCCATTTCGTCTTCATCTACATCCTCTTCCATTTCCATAATATTGTCCTCAAGTACATCACCCTTGTATAAACCTTCTATATACTCATTCCACCTTTCTGCTTTCCCTTCTTTGCTTAGAACTGGGTTGCCATCTGAGCTCTTGATATTCATACACGTGGTTCGCTTCTCTCCAAAGGTCTCTTTAATTTTCCTGTAGGCAGTATCTATCTTACCCCTAGTGAGATAAGCCTCTACATCCTTACATTTATCCTCTAGCCATCCCTGTTTAGCCATTTTGCACTTCCTCTCGATCTCATTTTTGAGACGTTTGTATTCCTTTTTGCCTGCTTCATTTACTGCATTTTTATATTTTCTCCTTTCATCAATTAAATTCAATATTTCTTCTGTTACCCAAGGATTTCTAGCAGCCCTCGTCTTTGTACCTACTTTATCCTCTGCTGCCTTCACTACTACATCCCTCAGAGCTACCCATTCTTCTTCTACTGTATTTCTTTCCCCTATTCCTGTCAATTGTTCCCTTATGCTCTCCCTGAAACTCTGTACAACCTCTGGTTCTTTCAGTTTATCCAGGTCCCATCTCCTTAATTTCCCACATTTTTGCAGTTTCTTCAGTTTTAATCTACGTAAAGCTGCATGTCCTCGGGAAAAATTACGGCTGTAGTTTCCCCTTGCTTTCAGCCGTTCGCAGTACCAGCACAGCAACGCCGTTTTGGTTAATGTTGCAAGGCCAGATCAGTCAATCATCCAGACTGTTGCCCCTGCAACTACTGAAAAGGCTGCTGCCCCTCTTCAGGAACCACACGTTTGTCTGGCCTCTCAACAGATACCCCTCCGTTGTGGTTGCACCTACGGTACGGCCATCTGTATCGCTAAGGCTCGCAAGCCTCCCCACCAACGGCAAGGTCCATGGTTCATGGGGGGGGGATGATTTAGCTATGATAATGAAATTGGGGAAACATGCTGTTACATGATTGGCCAGTGTTGAAGTTACTGTAAAATACTTCGTGCTATCAGCTGTGATGTTTATTATTTGAGTACATCGACGGTGTCTTTTCCATCCCATCCACGCACTGGTTACCACATAATAATTGACTGATATGGCTTGTTTGAGTTGGGGAAAAAGTTTTCGTGGATGGACAGAAACTTCTGGGGTTGTTAGCAGCGAAACAGTGATCGCATACATGAGTGGAATATGAGGAAACAGTCGAAAGGGAACGCAGAGTCGTCAGTGTGAGAGATGAGTCTAAGTGTAGAGCCTCTGAATGACATTTGGACTGTAATTTGGAGACCTACGCCAACTCCGTAAAACTCTTCCAGTTTGCTTATATTGTAACCGTCTTTTATTTAAAATCATCTATGTTATGCTATCAGCCGTAAGAATATGATTTACAACGTGCAACGTCTAGTTTACTGTGAACGGCCGTGGATCAGAACTTCTTAATGTCAGTTCAGAACCTGGCACTGGCCTCGAAGTCATGGCAGAAAAAAAACGACATGTTTGCATTGAACAAAAGCGTGATAGAAAACAGTGTTTGAAACAAGTAAACAGGATTAGAGGGATACGATCATTGGCCTAGAGTATAGCTGGTCAAACTTTAAAGTGGCCTCTCCAACGCCTGTATATTTAATAGGCGGAAGTAGCAGTAGCAGTTCGAGGAGTAAATTCGGTGAGGGACTAGGTAAGCCGTTAGGAATGCTTGGATGGCTGCATGCTGCGGTATTCTGGGGGAGAATTGCGAAATATCTTTCCCTGCGCCGGAGCCCCACCACGGCTTTGCGTAATTGCGTCAGCATCGGTGTCTACGTGGCTTCTAAATCGGTTGAGCTTTTATAGTTCTTAATTTTTCTCTGTTTGGGGGAAGAGAATAACGATGATAGCATGTTGGGGTGATTGATTTGAATGGACACGGATCTGTAGTACTTGTATGACGTTTGAAGATTTATAAGATTGCGTGCAATTCTATCGAATGGTCAAAACATGCTCCTGGCGCACTAACTGAGGTTGCTCTGTTTCTACACGGGTTGACTTCTGCTCAGTTCTGACTTGAAATGGAACGAACACATGCGCGGAGCTGTAGAAAAGGGAGCAGCTGGAGGATGTGTAGGGACTGGCTAAAACCAGGTTGTAACTTTACTGTAGCAGACAGGTTCGAGGAAGGTGACGCATTGCGAGATATGAGAGTGTCAGAAATATGACTGAGTAGTGGTTGTAATCATCAAAGTAATTGTCAGTAGGATCCAACAAAGGTATGTGCTTGAATGGAAAGTGCTGTTTCCACATCTCAGACATCATTTCTGAGAAGCTAGTGTACATTTCCTTATGACGTCAATCGGCACATCATCTACTACTACTGTTTGTGTTCCTTGTCAAGCAGTCATCGCCTATAGCTCTGTAGATGTATAGGAGAACCTCTGACATGGTATCAAGACAGAATATGCTAGATATACTACAGAAATATCTGGTTGGGGCGGTGTGAGGGAATCGCAAATACCGCTTAAATACTACTTCCTTAGCCGAACCACTTTCAAAATGCGGTAATTTTATCCCGAGGGTGCATTGTGGGCTTACACATTCCTACAATCACTGTCATGGTATTTGTCCGGAAAAAACCAACTCATTGAGAGGTAATGTCGTATCTAGATTCATAAAGCAGGTACACCTTTTAACCTGGATACTTGTGTGCACCTGCAGAACCAAAATCGCTTGGGACAGTAACGTGGGGTAGTGGCGATTGGCTTTTTGCTTAATATCTGGCCGATTACGTCTCTCTTTCTAAGACACAGTGGTAGGACTTGCAAGAAAAACATAAGAGACATGCCCACCCATCGTTGATTTTCGGTCAGTATTATTTCGTATTGTAGGCCATCAGTTATTGACGAAGTATTATACTTAGTAGTAGTGGTGGGTGGGTGATATGTTCACATTTGAGCAGCAGGTTTATAGGAACGGAAATGACTATGTCCAGTCGTAAGGATGGTATGGATTTGACTTGGAGTACTGTGATAGCGTAGGGAAGAGTATGTCAAGTCATAAGAAAGGTAGTGATATTTCTTTTTCCAGATTAGCTGCCAACAGCAGGGTGTATTTCCTATACTTCGCTCATTGTCGAATGCCGTTCAATCGAGACAGGGATCATAGTATTTAATTGTAAGTATAATAGTAAAACAAATATGTGATCGGTTTTCGTGAATAATTCCGTATATGTATGGCTTGAGGTGGGGATGGTTCACATTTCCCGTTAACGGCAGCAGCTGTCCGAATGCAGAGGCCTGTTGGAGTGTAGGACTGTATGTGAGTTAACTTTACCATCCTCTAGACGACCGAATAACGAACTAATACTTAGTATGTGTTGGGCTGCTTTAGTGATCAAGTGGAAATTTGAGAAAATTGTGTATGGAAGTGCGTTTACGCTAGACTGTTAGTCCCTCCCATGTAAACTGTTTGGTTGACTGCTTCTGCACATTTCACGCCATTATTTAGTTGAGAGAAGATCGATTGTGGTGTGTGCGTCTGGCATGTGGAAGACACATTTGCCTGTTCTCTAGATATGGGAAAGACCTTTGTTGGCATGTAAATTATAGGGATGATTTGGAATCTGTTACATCACCGACATCAGTATACGAGAGTGGAAATATCAGTTTCCTCTATATGTTTCTAGTTACTCGCGCCTCGCTAAAGTTTGGGGTTTGCAGAGAAATAATTTCCATTCTATATCTTGGTAATTATGTTGCACTAGCAATTGGTGGGATGCTGCCTAGTGTTTGATATCGAGAAGTAACGCGGAAATGGTATAATATTATGGTGAACCACGCGAAAATATGTGTGTTCTTGTAATACCAGAGTCTGGAGATGTCTGTAGAAAAGCGAGCAGGTTCGGAGCAGAAACAGTAACGCGTTTGTGCCGAGGGGAAACGATCTCGAATTTGTAGAAGAGTACTGAAAGCGAATTCGGCCCCCTGATGGTGCTTTGATGTAAAAGGGATGATTTTGTTTGGCGCTGAATGGCACGTCTGTCGAAAGAAAGAGAAGGCTGATGGTGCTTCCCTAGGACTGGGGAACATGGTGACATATATCCTGTGTGAGTGTAGGCATAGCATAATTTTTTCGGGTGCTGTACAGATATAAAATATAACTAACTGCACTGTAGTGTAAAATGTGTATAAATTGTATTGTAAAGTTAGTGTGGCCTACGTTGTGTAAAATATGTATACAGGATGCTACAAAAAGGTGCGTCCAAACTTTCAGGAAACATTCCTCACACACAAAGAAAGAAAATGTGTTATGTGGACATGTGTCCGGAAACGCTTACTTTCCATGTTAGAGCTCATTTTATTACTTCTCTTCAAATCACATAAATCATGGAATGGAAACACACAGAAACAGAACGTGCCAACGTGACTTCAAACACTTTGTTACAGGAAATGTTCAAAAAGTTCTCCATTAGCGAGGATACATGCATCCACCCTCCGTCGCATGGAATCCCTGATGCGCTGATGCAGCCCTGGAGAATAGCGTATTGTATCACAGCCGTCCACAATATGAGCACGAGGAGTCTCTACATTTGGTACCGGGGTTGCGTAGACAAGAGCTTTCAAATGCCCCCATAAATGAAAGAGGCCATTGAATTGGTCCGCCTCTACCAATCCATCGGTCACCGAATCTGTTGTTGAGAAGCGTACGAACACTTCGACTGAAATGTGCAGGAGCTCCATCGTGCAAGAACATGTTGTGTCGTACTTTTAAAGGCACATATTCTAGCAGCACAGGTAGAGTATCCCGAATGAAATCATGATAACGTGCTCCATTGAGCGTAGGTGGTAGAACATGGGGCCCAATCAAGACATCACCAACAATGCCTGCCCAAACGTTCACAGAAAATCTGTGTTGATGACGTTATTGCACAATTGCGTGCGGATTCTCGTCAGCCCACACATGTTGATTGTGAAAATTTACAATTTGATCACGTTGGAGTGAAGCCTCATCCGTAAAGAGAACATTTGCACTGAAAGGAGGATTGACACATTGTTGGATGAACCATTCGCAGAAGTGTACCCGTGGAGGCCAATCAGCTGCTGATAGTGCCTGCACACGCTGTACATGATACGGAAACAACTGGTTCTCCCGTAGCACTCTCCATACAGTGACGTGGTCAACGCTACCTTGTACAGCAGCAACTTCTGTGACGCTGACATTAGGGTTCTCGTCAACTGCACGAAGAATTGCCTCGTCCATTGCAGATGTCCTCGTCGTTCTGGGTCTTCCCCAGTCGCGAGTCATAGGCTGGAATGTTCCGTGCTCCCTAAGACGCCGATCAGTTGCTTCGAACGTCTTCCTGCCGGGACACCTTCGTTCTGGAAATCTGTCTCGATACAAACGTACTGCGCCACGGCTATTGCCCCGTGCTAATCCATACATCAAATGGGCATCTGCAAACTCCGCATTTGTAAACATTGCACTGACTGCAAAACTACGTTCGTGATGAACACTAACCTGTTGACGCTACGTACTGATGTGCTTGATGCTAGTACTGTAGAGCAATGAGTCGCATGTCAACACAAGCACCGAAGTCAACATTATCTTCCTTCAATTGGGCCAACTGGCGGTGAATCGAGGAAGTACAGTACATACTGATGAAACTAAAATGAGCTCTAACATGGAAATTAAGCGTTTCCGGACACATGTCCACATAACATCTTTTCTTTATTTGTGTGTGAGGAATGTTTCCTGAAAGTTTGGGCGTACCTTTTTGTAACACCCTGTATATTGCATTGTAAAGTGTTATTATGGTTTATATTATGGCCTGACTAGGGACGATGACTATGTGTCCTATATTAAGAGTGTTTCCGTATTTGACGATATGCATGGCAGTTTGTATGAATTAATTGTCACTACAATATGGCGATCTGTGTAAAATAACTGCTGAAAGTCACGTCTGCAGAAGGAAAAAAGGCGGGCAGTGCGTAGATATCGGTGGTATAAGTAATTCGATGGGTAAAGTCGATAAGAGCCAATCATAATGCTCAATTCATTGGCATCCTTTGTGCAGGGATATAGGAGCCTCGACATAGCAGACGGAATGTTTATGTGTGTTGAAAGCGGGAAGGGTGACGTGATGGATTTGGAGACCACTTTAGATCCACGAGGAACGCTACTTTCGGTGTTATTCCGCGCTATTTTCGTAAACCGGTTCTGTTAAGGCAAGAATTTTCGTTCATTCAAGCTGGGAATTCAAGAAAGCGAGTTTTAACTATTTCTTGGAGACTATACAATTCTCGAGAGGTCGACTTGGCTCTTATTTTTTTTCTTTTTTTTATGCAAAGCCATGTGTCGTAAGAATAAGATTGAGAAGGTTTTAGATGGCGAGTCACCATGCAGACGTTTTGCGGCGAGGTGAGAGGCACGCTGGGTAGTTAAGTATGGTAAAACACGTGTGTCATGCCGCGCTAGGAACAATGGGCCCTGTGCTATTCTGTCATTGGCGGTAAAGACATGTGTCTCGTGTGAACATGCCTTGGAATTCTGTGACGTCAGTATAACCGTGGCTATATACACGAAAAAAGAGGCAGGCAACCTTGCACCTGCATTCGGCGGCAGCTCGTGGATGTGACGCTGGATGCAGTCCTGAACGGACGTCTGTGTGTGCTTGACAGCCGACGGCTGCGTCCCTTCGCAGGGAGTGTGGCGCGCGTTGAATGCATGTCTTTGTTGTAATATATTGGGAGTGGGCCTGTAGGCTGTGCTCTGCGCTATTTGAACAGTTTAAGAGTTGATTTCTTGTCTGCACATCTGTGTACTGCATTATTTAGGGACAGTTTACAGGACTATACAGAAATTATTTCGGAAAACTAGGAGTTGTTTGCGTGTCTGCGGACTGTGTATTGTGACGTGGAATCACATGACTAATGCAGTAGCCAATAGGAGAGGGGGTGGTACATCATGAAAGAATGGGAAAATGTGGAACTTCTCATTTGATCATTGAATATCGAATTGGTACATTCAGTTATTGAATATGATTAACATTGAAATGGAATTAAGTACTTAGGTAATTGATACGTTAGATCCACGATGTGGATGTCACATGTGTTCAGTTACATTCGTTAGGATATTACCATAAGGCTATGCGTAGCACGAGTATGAACATGTGGGCTAGAGACTGTGATGTCACCAGTCACGAGCTAGGTGGCTGTACACGTGAGAGAAAAGGAGACGATCTTGGATTACATAATGGGATTGTGCAGTGTCTGTGCCTTAGAGCACATGGTGAACAAAATGTATGCAGCCATCTTGAATAACGGTACTTGCGTCATCACCTGACGTCATGGTAGTGCTCTCCGACAACAATGAAATGTAGTAAGTCAGTTGGGCTCTGGACCTGGGTGTCGTCATCTTGGATTATGTCACAGATGAGAGCGCGCTCTGGTGGTGGTGATGTTTACTAAGTAAGTTGGAGTCCGGACCTTGTGGTGAACACACATGCATGAAATTGTTTAAATAAAAACTTATGTCCAAGTGCTTTTTTCCCACAAATACTTAGGAGTAGGTGCAGTCAGTCGACTGTGGTTAGTACAAGTGTCCTTTCTTTTGCGCCATTTTCTTAGCTTAGTAGAGATATGTGAATTGACCTTTGCATTCCACCAAAATTCAACCCAGTTAGTAGGAAGGGGTGGCGGTCGGCATACTTAGATTAGTGGAGGTAGGCCAAGAGAGCTATCTTACCTCGATTTCATTAGCTTAGTAGAGATAACCAGGGTGTGGTAGGTTATCCTCTTGGAATTCAAACTTGGCACCTGTTTCTTAGGAGGAGGTGGCGGTCGGATGACTTAGGTTAGTGCAAGTGGCCTATCTTCGCGCAATTTTCTTAGGTTGGTAGCGAAACCTCAAGTGACATTTGTTTACCGCAAAAATTCAAACTTGGCGGCAGTTCGTAGGAAGAAGTGGCGGTCGGGTGACTTAGGTTAGTGGAGGTAGGCCAAGTGAGCTATCTTCCCTCGATTTTCTTTGCTTAGTAGAGATAACTATGGTGTGATTCATTATCCTGTTGGATTTTGAACTTGCAGCCATTTTTTGGGGGAGGGGGGTGTATCACTTTCTTACCAAAATTCAAACTTCCCACCAAAATCCGACAACTTGAATGACGTCACAGCCGCCATATTGGGTGACGTCATCGCCGCCATTTTGAATAATGGTTCTTTGGGGTGATAGCGCC
The DNA here is from genome assembly GCF_023897955.1 of Schistocerca gregaria. Taxonomy (NCBI): domain Eukaryota; kingdom Metazoa; phylum Arthropoda; class Insecta; order Orthoptera; family Acrididae; genus Schistocerca; species Schistocerca gregaria. Next base: position 756,921,871 of record NC_064922.1, read on the forward strand.
CTTGTCCCAATACTAACGACAATCCACGATGCCTAGAGTCCATAACAGTTGTTCCAGATGCTCACTCACTATTGGATAACTCAATAACTGATAAAGATGAAAAGTGGTCAAGTCAAAAAATTCCCCTCTATCCTGTAACCTTGATAGAAAATGCAAAGCGCTAAGAACAGGATCAGTTGAACCTAGTGATAACGTACTTGACTCCCGTAGTAATTAAGTGTTTGCCAACTTAGCGAAAATATCAGTATCTTTCATAGAAGGAATAGAAGGTGCCTTGCTTGCAACTTATCCTAAGGTAGGCTGAGACAATTTCCCACCCATGGCACCTCTTCCACATACTGACATTGCCTGGGTACGTCCTAATAATGCGTTTAACTGTACAGACAATTTTTTACACTGGGTGTTGGATGGGTTAATGGTACACAGATCCTGTGCCCTACCAATGTAATGTGTAATCTCACTCTATTAATCTGTGACTGTGACGGCTCACTGAATTCAAAGAAGGTAACTATTGGCTGTAACTCGCCTAGTGCACACTTAATTGTGGATACAGCGTCACTCACCTCGCTTTCCTCCAGCTGCGGCGGTACAACGGGAAGGTCAACAACTTCCCACAACCACCGGAACTAATTCGGCCACACTGCCAGATGTACCTGTACACTTACTTTGTACAATAGTTACTTCTTCCGCAACTCCGACATCCCAATCGCCTCTCAGGCTGTCATGCTGAAACAACACAACACCAAAGTACTAATGGCATTACAAAATATAACAGTTCAATCTTAGTGAACTGTCATTATATATATATATATATATATATATATATATATATATATATATATATATATATATATATATATATATATATATACTTTGTACCACCCCCATGTCCAGACGCCACGACCACGATCTCTTCTAACCATAGTGTAACATAGCATTAAGTGGAAGGGCTAGGCGTGAGGAGGTAGGCGTAATACAACAGTTCTAAGCATAATTTTATTCTAACTAACCATCCAATACTTTGCACAGTTCCCCACAGTCGTTTAATGAACAAAGTAAGAGCATACGGACTATCAGATCAATTGTGTGATTGGATTGAGGAGTTCCTAGATAACAGAACGCAGCACGTCATTCTCAATGGAGAGAAGTCTTCCGAAGTAAGAGTGATTTCAGGTGTGCCGCAGGGGAGTGTCATAGGACCGTTGCTATTCACAATATACATAAATGACCTGGTGGATGACATCGGAAGTTCACTGAGGCTTTTTGCAGATGATGCTGTGGTGTATCGAGAGTTTGCAACAATGGAAAATTGTACTGAAATGCAGGAGGATCTGCAGCGAATTGACGCATGGTGCACGGAATGGCAATTGAATCTCAATGTAGACAAGTGTAATGTGATGCGAATACATAGAAAGATAGGTCCCTTATCATTTAGCTACAAAATAGCAGGTCAGCAACTGGAAGCAGTTAATTCCATAAATTATCTGGGAGTACGCATTAGCAGTGATTTAAAATGGAATGATCATATAAAGTTGATCGTCGGTAAAGCAGATGCCAGACTGAGATTCATTGGAAGAATCCTAAGGAAATGCAATCCGACAACAAAGGAAGTAGGTTACAGTACGCTTGTTCGCCCAATGCTTGAATACTGCTCAGCAGTGTGGGATCCGCACCAGGTAGGGTTGATAGAAGAGATAGAGAAGATCCAACGGAGAGCAGCGCGCTTCGTTACAGGATCATAATTGCGAAAGCGTTACGGAGATGATAGATAAACTCCAGTGGAAGACTCTGCAGGAGAGACGCTCAGTAGCTCGGTACGGGCTTTTGTTAAAGTTTCGAGAACATACCTTCACCGAAGAGTCAAGCAGTATATTGCTCCCTCCTACGTATATCTCGCGAAGAGACCATGAGGATAAAATCAGAGAGATTAGAGCCCACACAGAAGCATACCGACAATCCTTCTTTCCACGTACAATACGAGACTGGAATAGAAGGGAGAACCGATAGAGGTACTCAGGGTACCCTCCGCCACACACCGTTAGGTGGCTTGCGGAGTACGGATGTAGATGTAGATGTAGATCCAGTAACATCCACTGATACTCTTAACTCCATACTTTTAAAAACACGAAATAATAGTTTTATAACAATATGCAAAAAAGTCATACAATGAAACGTTTAATTTAATTTAATGTGGTACCTTGCCCAAGAAAAACTTTACAACCAGAAGTGAATACAACACATGCTCTCATCCTATCAAAATTACTGCAGTTCCTTATTCATCCATCTTTGCTCAATGCAAACAGTGACAAAAGATAACAACTATCAGAATTTGTCTGTGGAAGTGATACGAAAATAACCATCTGAATATAGTACATATGAGTAGCATGACAAGTTTTCAGACTCCCCCTCCCGCATAGTACACTCCCAGTATTCAGACCCCTGGGCTCTGACTGCTCCAATCATCACAGCTCACTATAACTAAAAAAGGTTAATGATAGGTGCTATCCATGGTGTAACCGATACCAAACAAGGATATTTTCTGTCCAGAATACTTCGTGTGAAAGGTTGGCTCAGTATGAGGCTCTGCTCTTCTCTCTCGCTCCCTGGTTTCAACCGTTCTCTCAGTAGCTGACTCCTGCCGTCCCTCATGACAGTCAGCAGAGGGCGACTGTAGTACATCCAAAGATGTGTAACACTAAGGTCTTTGAAGGTAAATAAAGGTCACAAAGGTGGCATGAACGTTCATTTGCAGAAGGTGTTTGAAGTGATGGTCATTGGTATCAATGCTATGCTGCAATCTTTTTATAATGGATTGAGTGGTATTCCTTATCACTTCGGCACTTATCGAAGCACATGCTCTGACAATTCTCTCTCGCATATCTTCACGAGTAGTTAGAACGTCTTTATAAACAATGTTTTTTGCGAATCCCCATAAGAAAAATATCCAGAGGCTTCAAGTCAGGCAAACGAGCTGGTCACTACACGTCTCCTATGTGTCCAGTCCAACGATTTGGGAGTTGTCTCTGCAACTCATTTCTAGTCATCAGTGAAAAATGTGCTGGACACCCATCGTGTTTATACCACTTCCTGTTCCTTGTTCCTAAAGGTATTTCTTCCAATAGCAGACCTAATGTTTCTTGCAGGAATGTGGTGTACTTCCTACTGTTAAGATTTCCTTAGACAAAACAGGAGGCTATAATTCTGTCCTCCAGAATCCCACACCACACATTCACCGACCACAGTTTTTGGTGTGCAGCTTGCCGCAGCCAACATGGATTTTCAATTACCCAATAATGCATGTTATGCAAATTAACATTTCCATGGTTTGTGAATGCAGCCTTGTGAATAAATAAAATCAAATTAAGACATGTGTCATCCCTCTGAATTTGAAGTTGAGCCATTGGCAGAATTCAATTCAATGCATACAATCCATGCCAGTTAATTCTTGGCGGAGACTGATACGTTAAGGATGACATTTATGGCGATGCAGAACACGAACAACACTACTCTGGGTCATACCAGAGTCCCTTGAGATTTGATGTGAACCAACACAGGCATCTCGAACCACAGTGGCAAGAGTACCAGCGTCCGTTTCCTCGTTAGTAACTTTCCTTTGCTGGATATGTTTCTGATGCATTATAGATCCAGTTGTTCTCAATTTATCATACACATATTTAAATGTACGACATGTATGGTGAGTATGTTGAGGATGCCATTCTCCATAAATGAGAAGCATATACACTTGTTCTTCGAAGGAATAAATCATTCAGATTGGCTTGCTTCAACCTTACTAGTCTTGATAATGATGATGATGATGAAGTTCCATACTCCTTGACAGACCGTAGGGGAATGACGCGGAAGACCTGCACTGCTGTACTAGGCAAGGTCCTAATGGAGGTGGTTTGCCATTGCCTTCCTCTGACCGTAATGGGGATGAATGATGATGATGAAGACGACGCAACAACACCCAGTCATCTCGAAGCAGGTGAAAATACCTGACCCCACCAGGAATCCAACCCGGACCCCATATTCGGGAAGCGAAAACACTACCGTGCGACCAGGAGCTGCGGGCATACTAGTTTTGCCATTCCTATTAGTGTTCTATTGCGAAACCATTGAATGGTGTTGACATGTCAATGGCACGTTAGATGGATACGTTGTATTTGTCGAATATTTACTATATACGAGATAGAATTGTCAGAGCATGTGCTTCTATAAGTGCTGAAGTGATACAGAATACCAGTCAATCCATGACAAGAAGATAGCAGCATATTAATGATACTAATGGGTATCACTTCGAACATCTTCTGTAAATGGACGTTCGTGCCACCTTTGTGGCCTTCGTTGACCTTCAATGACCTTACTGTTACACATCACTGGATTCGTCTCGATACCCGCTATAAGAAAATAAGAACCAAACTATAGCATCCCATTTACAAAAACAAAGTTGGCCTCTATATCTCTGACACGACCCCACCTAGCAACAAACAACCAACATTATATATATATATATATATATATATATATATATATATATATATATATATATATATATCCCTCAACACTTCTTCAATAAGTAGTCATAGACTTGTGAGTAACACTATGATCTGTTTCCATACTTTGATATAATAGACCTTTCCAAGGTGATACAACTCAAATGACAGACTATTTAATCTTCAATTGACCTTGTTTTTAGACATTCGTTAATGCTGATCCAAGGAAGGCTTCTGGTCGATGTATTCTTTAGACTGACGTATAGCATTGAGGTCTCTTTGCTCCACCTGTGCTGACTTCAAAGCATTGGTCACTGTACCCACAACACTGCAAACAGGAATGATAAAATAGAGGCTGGAGCATAAAGTAACACATGTTAAATAAATATATCGCTGATTTACAAAATTTAAATTATGTAAGTTTGCCTGAGATGCACAAATTGGCGCTATTCATTGCACACACACACACACACACACACACACACACACACACACACACACACACACACGAATTTTACACCATGTTAAAGAAATATTTTCTGTAACAGCAGCAAAAATTACATTATTGTGTAACTTACATTATTACCAACACCAAAAAGACGCTAGGATTTAAAGTTCTATCTCATCAATGAATTTTACCTTTCTCTGTTTCATACAGAACTAACCAAGAATTATGGCAAATACTGTACCTGTCATCTAACATGAGCTCACACACAGCATCAAAAAGGATACATGTTGCTATATTTCAACATCTGTATTAATTACAAAAAAATTATGAAAGGCTTAAAATTCTGCCTCGTCAGTGTAGGTACTGAATCATCAGCAACAGCAAGAAAAATTACATTCAGATGTAACTTACAATGTTTCTAGTACCAAAAACATATAAGCACCTAAAGTTTCTCCCTCTCTCAATGTGATGGTTACTTTCAGTAGCAGTACAAAGGACATGTGACTAAAAGAACATGTTTAGCAAAGCAGGTGACATTTGATTTTAGGCCTAAATTAGGCTGTGTGCAAAAACGAGCTTTTGAGGAAGGCTGCAACATTTATCGATCCAAACAGTGGGGCCACAGACCTCTGAAATAATAATAAAATTTAATTGTGATGCTCTAGAATATAAGGTGCAAACAAACGATGTTGCCGAAGATAAATGAACTGACCAAACATCTTTTTAAGGGCAAAGAGCAGGGGGGAAGGAGGCACATTGACAACATCTTTAATTTGTTGCACCACTTAAACTGTATATTTTCCTAATATGCAAATATAACTTCATAATGCTCTGAATAAGAGTTGTAAACGAAGAGCATGGGCAAAGAAAATCATGGACACGGTTTGCCCACTGAGAGGAAAGTTTGCTATCTCGAAAATATGATCTTTGCACCAAAATAATATTTATCAAATAGATAAAGATTGTAATTGTCAAAGCAAAACAAGTTTCTTATCATAATACACCAAATATAATTACAGATCTCTGATTGTTTATTTACAACATGTGTCATTGCAAACCGTAATTAGACATGTACATAATGTGTGTGTAGTGTAATGTTTATGTAATATGATGATGTTGATGGGAGAAGGGAGACAGTGTAACCCAGTGCCAGCACATAGCCTACTTCCCACAAATAGCCCCAAGAGCCTCACCGAGCTTAACATCCCCATCCGATGGATGCATAACCATCAACAGTGTCACATGCCCTTACTTTATGAGACACTGCGTAGAGTCTGTTGATCAGGAACTTTATACCACCACCTCCCCTCCCCTTGTTGGCCAAATACTGGCAGTGAACGTTTTTTTCACTGCCAGGTTGAAATAGTTCAAATGGCTCTGAGCACTATGGGGCTTAACAGCTGAGGTCATCAGTCCCCAAAACTTAGAACTACTTAAACCTAACTAGCCTAAGGACATCACACACATCCATGCCTGAGGCAGGATTCGAACCTGCGACCGTGGCAGTTATACGGTTCCGGACTGAAGCGCCTAGAACCGCTTGACCACTGCAGCCGCCTCACCGCCAGGGTGCAAACCGGTCTGCCCCCTGGTCGAATGCCACCACAAAAGTGTGTGTTAGTGACCTCAGCCATGAGGTCAGGTACAAATCTCTGCTTGTAAACGAAAATTCGTTCATGCACCAAAATAAAGTAATTTCTTAAAATATATAAGATTTTGAGTAGAAAACATAAATGGCATTAGTGTCATGGCTTAATTATTCCATAACATTTAGAAAATGACACATGTCTCATATTATAGCATTATACAGAAGGATTAAGTAAAACTTTGTCGGTGTTTACAGTTTCACAAATGCACCACACTTTGCAAAGCACATTGGAACCTCAAATGAAATATTTCCACATCTAAATTGTCTGTACTACTTATCAAGTACATGCATCTCACTTATTACCGCTACTGATATAACTTACAGGTTAGTTGACATGCTTAGTTCGATCTCTTTATCACACAATAAAGAAACCAAAATTTGTGAAGTGTATTACAAAACGCACATGGCACTACTGTTGATCTAACTTACAGATTAAAGTGAACTTATCAATGAGAATGTTTATATCTCCCAAGTAAATGATGTTATTGTCACATCTAAATTTGTCAGAAACTTGTCTTAGTTCAGCTAAAACCGATATCAAACCCCACCAAACATTGTAGTGACCGCCATGCTAGGGTATTAACTTTCTCTTGCAGTCGAAATGTTTGACTTTTTCCACTATTGCACAGTGGGGATTAAATAATACTTTGCATCGTAATTTTACAGTGAAATTGTAACAAATTCCTTCACTTGCTGCCATTGTTACAAGAAATTGTACCAAATTGCCTCTTACATCGCCATATCACATTAAATTGTACGTATTGTTCCATACTTCATTGATATTGCTGGAGCGTAACAGTGAGTCAATATGGTTACCACCACTACTTTGGATATTATTGGGAGGTCAATGATCGTTAATTGACGTTTGGTGACCATCATTACTCCAAATGCAATTTAACAATATTGGTCAGTTGAAAAGGTGGCTGCTATTGCCTCAAATGCAACTGAGCAGGGCAGTGATGGTCAGTTTACAGAGTCAGGGAATGATGGTTAAGCAGGAGTGTCATTATGTCCAACATTATTCGGGCAATGATGGTCAGTTGAAATGTCTTGACTACCATTGCACCAAATGCAACTGGAGCAATGATAGTCAGTTGACAAAGTCATTTCCCTTACCACAAACACAACTGGGGCAATAATGGTCAATTGACGTGGTGAATATTATTATTCTCAAAGCATAGTTTTATATAACATTTAAGGAAGATAATACATTAACAACGGATGTCAGCTATTGGATCTTAAATACTATTCTAACACTAGAAGCTTGTGAAAACATTGTAGTATCACTGCCTATACCACTTCCCTTTTATTGACTGTTGCCTCTCTGGCTAGTGTAGAGCTTAATTGTAGAGATGTGGCTTGGCTTCCAAGGTACGTATATCATGCAGTGTCAATGCAGAATCTGCAGAATGAAAGTTACAGTAATTTTGTAAAAGTAATTAAAATTCTTGTCACAGAAGTTGAGAATTTTAGGTGAATGTTGACAGTTCGCTATGGGTGACTTATTTGAGAACTATAATTCTGAAATAGTGTCATGTCATGAGAACAATTCCCAGTTGCCTCACTACAGTAATAGGACAAGTAATATGTTCTGAACAATTATCTGTGTGAGCATTAAAAGTGGGAGGAAGTGACATGTAATTGATTTGATCAAATATCAGAAGTATAGATACTTTCTGCTCAGATATTATACTGTCATATCTTTGAACACCCACGAAAGAAACAGCCATGCATATGCTTGTGAGAATAACTATGAGGCGTGTCTGGATACTAAGTACCATTTTGGACAAAAAACTCATAAATTTATGTTTTAAACCAAATTTATTTTTACAAGGAAGACCATTTCTTAAATTATTTTTCTACATAGTTGCCACTATTGTTTAGACATTTGTCATAGCCAGAAATCAACTTTTCTGTGACCTCTTCACAGAATGAAGCCACTGCTGTACACTGTTTTCTACATCGTCATCGCTGTCAAAGCGCCTCCCTCCAAAATCCCACTTCAAGTTCAGAAACAGAAGGTAGTCAGAAAATTCGAGACTGGGGCTGTATGGTGGGTGATTGAACTGCTCTGGACAAAATTATTGAATATTGTTTTGCGTGACTCTGGGAGAGTTGGGACATGCTTTGTTGTGAAACATTCCATTCCTTTTGTTTAGAACTGCCCCATTCTTGCACCTTCTGACTACCACTTCTTCTTGGACGTGAAGCAAGATTTTGGAGGAAGGAGCTTTGATGATGCAAAAGAAATGGTGTTCAGCAGTGGCTGTCTTCAATGATGGCTTCTTTATATGAAGTGGGTATAGAAAAGTTGGTTTCCCACCTTGAAAAATGTCTGGACAATGGTGGCTATTGTACAAAAATAGTTTAAGTAATGCTCTTTCTTGTACAAATAAATACTAATTTGAAAAAAATTGTGACTTTTTCCAAAATGCTACTTACTCTCCAGATTCCATCATAGTAACACCAGTCGAAGAGATTAGTATCAATTCCAAGAATTATTTCGTGTGTCTAAACTTAGAGCAGTTTGTTTTAACAGTGGATTTCATTTGTCTGTGCTCCAAATATCTGAACTGTGTGATTAACTTTATGACAGCAAATTTCAGTTCATTCCAATGGACTACAGAACCAAAAAGTCAACAAATGACTGCATTAATCATTCTGACAACATTAGTCATGAACAACCCAGCCCAAATTTGCAGTGCTTGGTTAACAGAATACATTTGAATAATATCAAAGTTGGATTTCGTTGTGTGAGCGTTCCCCAAACTCATTTACATAGCAGGAAAAAAAAAACATTTAGCTGGTTGTGGTGAACTAAGAGAACAGCTACTGGTGACGGAAACCAGGCACAAGGGTTTGGCATGTGGTAGTAAAAAATGTTACCTTCATCTCTGTATTTATGTGACTTATGCTGATTTGAAGTGTGAATGTCCAGTCAAGCTAGAAATTATTTTCCCCCCACATCTTACAGCATTTGACAGTGCGTATGTACTGTACTATAACCTGACACTGAGTGTCAGCAATAGGTTGTCAAAACTGTATTCTTATACCAGAAGGAGACGCTGTATATGGTGACTGCCATTACCCCAAAATAAATAGGGGTAATGATGCCATTGGTGGGTACCATTACATCAAAGTAATTGGAGAAATGTTGGTCAGCAGGGGGCAACAATGGTCAGTTTATAGTGTGGCGCAACGATGGTGAGTTTACAGGATGTCTGCCATTACTTCTTGGGCAATGATAATCAATTTACAGCGTGATTACCACTACCCCAGTCACAACTGGGTGGGGTAATGGTCGGTTTAGAGTGTGACTACCATTATCCCAAGCACAGTTGAGGCAATGATGGTCAGTTGACATGGTGCCCACTGTTAGTTCAAATATGTGGTTTTATTCCAGAATTAAGAAAAGTAATGCTTAGAAAGCCGTAACCTTATAGTGAGTCTTAGCAACTCGGTATTAAAACTGTGTTCTGACACGAGAAGCTGACAGTGTATGTGCCATAACCTGACAGCGAATGTCAGCTAATGGGTCTAGAATAGTATTCTAAGCATGGAACAAAATCATAACAAATTACCCCATAAATCATCATTGTTAGACAAAATAGGAACAAATATCCCTATACATCACCGTTGTAACATGAAAAAAAATTACCCCATCTGTCACTGACTATACAAGTTGAAACTTACTCCAACAAGCAAAAGCAATTAGTCAGCAAGTTGAGACATACCGATACCAGTTGTAGCAAAGGGGATGTGGCTCACTATGTCATGGACAGGGTACTGACTTGTGCATATGACATCCTGAATCTGACTAGGTATTTTGCGTGTTAGAACAACTCTTGACTTGCTGACATCGATAAGTCTGAAGTTATTACTAATTGATTTTGCTTATTGAAACAGGTGCAGCTTGTCAGGAAAAGTCTCAACTTGTTAGTTGATGACATATGGGCTATATGTTACAATTTTGTGTAATGAGGGTGATGCATTGGGCAATTGTTTCAGTTTCATTTGAATTGCATTTGACATTATGACCATCATGCCTCAGTTGCATTCAGGGTAAAGGTAGTCACCCTGTAAACTGACCAACAGTCACTAGCGTAATGGTAATCATGTTGTAAATTGACTCAAACTGCCTAAGGGGTAATGGCTGACACCCTGTTAATTCATTATCTTTGCCCCATCCTGTAAACTGACCATTGTTGCCCCTTTGCCAACCAACCGCCATTACCCCAATTACACCAGGTATGATGGTAGTCGCCAAATGAGCATCATAACCCTCAGTTACGTTTGGGGTAGTGGCAGTTACCTTGTCAACTGACATTCATTGCCTGAATTATGTTCAGAATGATGGTAGTCATCATATGTCAACTGACAATCATTACCCAGTTGCATTCAAGATAATGGCATTCACTCTGTAAATTGATGATCATTGCCCTCCCAGGATGATCAGTGCCCCAGATGTGTCTGGAGGAATATCAGTCACCTAGTCATCTGGTCATCATTACTCCAATAGCCTTTGGAGTAATTGTAATCAGCATATATCTTTTTAATATCATGTTGCATAATTTTCGTCTGTGGAATTTGAAGATGTTAAATTTGAATTATGAGCTGTTCAGAGTCCTATCAGCATGTTCTCTATGGGAAGAAACTTCTAAAGGTTACCACATTAGATAGAAATTTCATGTATAAATTCCAGCTCCAGCCCCATTAACTTTCACCAATCTGAAAGTGACTACTCTTAACTTTTAAATATTTTGACCCTCTGAATGGAACATGGGTCTGATGTACCACTATAGCTGGCGCTAACAATACTAACGCTGCATGGAGCCCATGAGATGGGAGAATCTGAGTAATATATAGTTGAGTCCCAAACGTCACCTAGTCAACAACACATTGTCAGAGCATTTGTTGTTTTCCAGTAAGTAAATTTTTTGATACTGTGTTCCGAAAACGTGCATTCTCTTCCTGGCCTGGCCTGGTGTTGCTAAAAGTGTCAAGATTTCGCTGGTCTCTCCAACCATGTGTTCCTAAAATTATCATTTACTTGTCAGTCTGGTTGACTAACGTTCCATTCTTCCAAGAGTTTTGTTTTCTTTGTCGGAACATTCGATCAATTAGAATGAAAATGTTGCTAGCACTCTATGGTTGATATTTTTGTATTCATAGAAGAACGAAAAAAATTATAACAACTTGCATTTTAAGTTTTAGTTTTAATCTTTGGGTTTTTCACACATATTTTACACTGCTGGCCATTAACAGTGCTACACCAAGAAGAAATGCAGATGATAAACGGGTATTCATTGGACAAATATATTATACTAAAACTGACATGTGATTACATTTTCACGCAATTTGGGTGCATAGATCCTGAGAAATCAGTATCCAGAACAACCACCTCTCGTCGTAATAACGGCCTTGATAGGCCTGGGCATTGAGTCAACAGATCTTTGATGACATGTACAGGTACAGCTGTCCATGCAGCTTCAACACGATACCACAGTTCAATAAAGGTAGTGGCTGGCGTATTGTGAATAGCCAGTTGCTCGGCCACCATTGACCAGACGTTTTCAATTGGTGAGAGATCTGGAGAATGTGCTGGCCAGGGCAGCAGTCGAACATTTTCTGTATCCAGAAAGACCCGTACAGGACCTGCAACATACGATCGTGCATTATCCTGCTGAAATGTAGGGTTTCGCAGGGATCGAATGAAGGGTAGAGCCACGGGTCGTAACACATCTGAAATGTAACGTCCACTGTTCAAAGTGCCGTCAATGCGAACAAGACGTGACCGAGACGTGTAACCAGTGGCACCCAATACCATCACGCCAGGTGACACGCGCCAATATGGCGATGATGAATACGCGCTTCCAATGTGTGTTCACCGCGATGTCGCCAAACACGGATGCGACCATCATGATGCTGTAAACAGAACCTGGATTAGTGCACCCAGGTTCATCATTGAGTACACCATCGCAGGTGCTCCTGTCTGTGATGCAGCGTCAAGGGTAACCGCAGCCATGGTCTCTGAGCTGATAGTCCATTCTGCTGCAAACGTCGTCGAACTGTTCATGCAGATGGTTGTTGTCTTGCAAATGTGCCCATCTGTTGACTCAGGTATCGAGACGTGGCTGCATGATCCGTTACAGCCATGTGGATAAGATGCCTGTCATCTCGACTGCTAGTGATACGAGGCCGTTGGAATCCAGCACGGCGTTCCGTATTACCCTCCTGAACCCACCGATTCCATATTCCCCTAACAGTCATTGGATCTCGACCAACGCGAGCAGCAATGTCGCGATGCGATAAACCGCAACTGCGATAGGCTACAGTCCGATCTTTACCAAAGTCGGAAACGTGATGGTACGCATTTCCTCCTTACACGAGGCACCACATAAACGTTTCACCAGACAATTCTGGTCAACTGTTGTTTGTGTATGATAAATCGGTGGAAACTTTCCTCATGTGAGTACGTTGTAGGTGTCGCCACCGGCGCCAACCTTGTGTGAATGCTCTGAAAGGCTATTCATTTCCATATCACAGCATCTTATTCCTGTCGGTTAAATTTCGCGTCTGTAGCACATCTTCGTGGTGTAGTAATTTTAATGGCCAGTAGTGTAATTTATTATGCAAGCTCGTTATTGCAATAATACTATATGCAATAAAAATTCGTTAAAACACGCTTTTTCTGTTCTGCTTATAGGTTTATAATTGAAGATCCAAAACACGTTTCAGACTGGACGAAAAAATCACAGCCCTCGCACTTACTCAAAATTACGTTGAAGAATCCAACTCGGAAATGGATTCAGATGAGTCATATGTTCCAGATGAGGACCTTACTATCCTAGATAATTGTAATGACATAGATAATGGCAATATTTCTCCCAATGATGACGTTTGTTATGATGAATCTTTTCAAGAAATATTTAAAGTAAATAGCGATAGCAGATAGTAACCATAGTTCAACACAACTTCTAGAGGAAGCAGAGTATCACTCCACAGCTGCCTACTGGTCATCTATACATTTTGATGGCGACGATAAAAATTAGAGTTGTCTTTCTGTTTTTTATAATGGTAATCAGTTCCCATACGTTCTCAGACGCGAACAGCAGCTTCCAACATCATGAAAGTACAGCTATCCAAGATGTGAGATCCTGCGAGTGCTGTGGGAGAAAACCCAGTGCTAGGAAAAGTGTAGCATGTTTTCTTTATTGATGACGTCATTGAGAAGATTGTAACACAAACCAATGAAAAGCCATTTTGAATGTACAGCTTACATAGACACTAATGTGCAGGAAATGTACGCTTCCATTGGAATCACAGTTCTTTGCGGGGTATTGAAATCTGTGAAGGAGCCTAGGACCTCATTCTTTCTGCTTCAGACTAGGAGAGGCCAAAGCTTTTAGGAATACTGTTTAGAGCATATCTATTCAAAGAATCAAGCATGAGGAAACAAAAGAAAAAATGTGACTCCTGCTGCTTCCATTATTGATGTGTTTAACATATGCCCATTAAATCCACCAAATATGGCATTAAAGTCATAGGCCTTGTAGATGTGCCTTATGCATATATTTATAATGCCTACATCTACTGTATCATAGGATGTGATGGAGCTACACTTTCTGTAGTAGAAAGAAAATATTGGATTCACACTTAATCTGTCTGTCTAAAGGGATATATGGCACAAACAGAAATATCAGTTTTGCAATTGGTTTTGTTCTTTAGAATTTGCTAAGGAGCTACTAACTCATGATTTGACTTTAGTTGGGACATTAAAAGTAACAAACTCCAGTATATCAACCAAGAAGTGATTGTCAAATTGGATCTAATCTTTATGGCTTTACGAAAGACAGGACCCTGCTTTCTTATGTTCCTTCAAAAAGTAAGGCAGCTCTATGCCTTTCATCAATGCAGTATTCCAATTTCACTGCTATTTTAAATAGTAAACTGGAACTCATATTTTTATAATACCAAAAATGTGGAACAGACAGACTGGATAATAAGTGCAGTGTTTATTCTGCTAATCATGAGACATGAAGGTAGGTATTGGCTATTTTTTACTACATGGTCTCCATGGTTGGATCAAATGCATGTATTCTTTATGTACTTTTTCAGGGACAAAATCGATATCACATTCTGATTTCCTCAAAGGAGTTCTCTATATTTTGTACATGATTCTGTGGAATCCAGACTAGCAATCCCTAGTCAGCCTAAAGAGCTACAAAATATCATTTCATCTGTAGAAGAAGAGGGAAGAAAGGAAAATATCGTCAGCCAGTGAAATAAATTTTAATTTCTAGTTGATGATGCTATATGTCCAATGGACAAGGGTAAAAAAAGAAAAACTTGTCGTTTTCGCCCATATAAAAAAAAGAGGAAAACTGCCTACAGGTGTACTTGCGAAGAGTCACTGTGCTTGGAGTGCTCACAAAAAGTGTACAAAATTTGTCCAATGAAAAATAAACCTTAAAGTTTCTTATTGTGTTACGTCTGAGTACTCAGTTTCTTGAGACTGTAACTGTAATAATGTAAAAAATTTATTTCTAAACGAGTAAAATGTAAACAACCGAAGACAGCAAATTAAAGTCATTTCCAATAATAAATTTGTATTTATTGCTGTTTTATCAATGGCAATGGTTTAAAATTTACTGTTATGTTTATTTGTACCTCAAGGAGTAAGTAAAAGATTTGGAAGATTGAAAAAGTCATAACGGGAGAGAAAAAATGTTTTAAGAGATTTAGCGATTTAGGAGATCGATTTTCCATCTTACTGCCAAATGAAAGATGAGCTGGTTAGAGGGTTAAGTTTCAAGTGTTATACTTGTAGTTTAGTTTTGGTGGGAGGATAAAAATGGATGAACATTAGTAAGAACTGCACATTTAATATATTAAGTGCTACATTTTATTTGCAGAGACCCAACTTTTCACTTTCAAAGATAATCTGATTGTAACTTTTGACTTGTCAGAGGTGACAGCCCCACTGGTCCAACCTATAAATTGATCATCATTGCCCCACCCAGTCGTTTTTGGGGTAATGGGAGTCACCTTGTCAACTGACCATTGTTGCCCCAATTGCATTAAGATAATCGTAGTCACCTTATGTCAAGTGACCATCATTGCTACCCAATAGTATCTGGGGTAATGGCAGTCACCAGTCAACTGATCATTTTGCCCCAATATCATACACCAATTGTTTGCTATCTATGGGGCAACTTGTGACAATTTCTTGTTAAACTGGTGAAGTATGGGACAATTTATTACAGTTTTGCGGAAACATAGCAATATACAGGGCAATATGTTACAATTTTCTGTAATATGATCATACATAGGGCAGTTTGTTACAATTTGCTGTAACATGTCTATGTATGGGGTAATATGGTACAATTTTACTGTAACATAGTGACACAAGGAGCAATGTGTTCCAATTTTTGCTATAACATGGCGATGTATGGCGCTATTTGTTACAGTTTTCCATTACGTGACGATGTATGGGAGGCGAAGTGTCAATTAGTTTCTACTACACGAATGCAGAAGATGACAGAAACTTTGTGCTGCAGGGTAAAGTTAATAACCTACTAGGTTATCACTTTAATGTTTGGATGACTTTGAAAAGTGGTTGGCAAACGTAGCAACCCTTGTTTCTTATCTATAAAATGTGTATTAATGCTGTTCAGTGTACTATTTCATTGAAATGTAATGGATCCAACATTACATGACAGCGCAAGTTAGTATTACAAGCTGAATATGACAAATGGTTTGGTCTGCAAGATCAAGTTAATAAACTATCATGGGGAGTCACTGTAATGTTGACTTACTTTGATATGGGGTTTAGCTGAACGAAAACGATTGTATGACAAATTTAGATATGGGAATAATGTTGTTTACCTTAGAAAATAGACCAATATATTGTCATTGGTAAGTACAGTTTAAGCTGTAAGTTAGATCAGCAGTAGCTCATGTGTGTTTTATAGCACTACAGAACAAAACTTCTCAAATTTTAGTTTCTTCCATGCTTGATACAGAGATTGAACTGAGCATGACAACTAACCTGTAAGTTAGATCAGTTCCGTCAATAAGTGAGCCATGTGTACATAACAAGTAATATATTTATTTATTTATTTATGCATTTATTTTACCTGGCAAGATTAGGGCCTTCAGGCCCTCTCTTACACCTAACCAGGCATACTCAGATTGAACGAGTTACAGTTTCTAAATAACATTAAGAACATTTAACGTATTATGCAGTATTGATGTCAAACAAAAAAATTTTAGATTATAACAGTAGTACAATGATAGTTATAACAATAAAAATAATTATAACAATCAACAATAATAATGATAATAATAATGATAATAATAATAATAATAATAATAATAATAGTGACTAAGTATATGAAAGTAAACATACATTTCTTTTGTGAATGTCAGTTAGTTGGGAATTTTCTCGTTATATTCTTGCAGCTTGTGAGTTATTCTCATCGAGCAGAGACATAAGACGATAGAATGGGGTGAAAGAGATATATAAGAGGTAGATAGGTTGATGTAGAACTTTTCATTTGAAGTTCCATTGCGCAAAGCAAAATGTGGCTCAGGTTTTGTAACTTTTGTTGCAACAAGTGCTGCTGAAAATGTACATTGTATGAGCAGTACTATTATGCAAGCTATGTCTATTTTTTTAAATACTACAGAGCAATCAAGTTACGACATTTGTGGACCGAGTTTTTTGTTCTCAAAATCGTATGTATTTTGAGAACTCACTTTTGTGTAAGTCTGAATTTTTGTTTGCAATCAGAGATATGTGAGTATGCTTGAATATTTCGATAAGCAACCACTGTGTGTTTTGATAGTCGAGATAGGTACTCACGTGATAAATAATTTTATTTTGGTGTGAAGTTCCTATTTTCAAGGTTTCGAACTTTACTCTCTGTGTATGGATCCTTGTCCACCATTATCTTTGGCTGTGTTCTGTGTTTGTACATCGCACTCAGAGCAGTAGATTTGCATATTACGAAAATATTGTGTTTAAGTGACACAACGAATTAAAGATCTTGTCAAAACGCTCTCTTCGCCCCTAAAATGATGTTTGGTCAGTTCCTTCGTCTTTCGCTATGTTGTGTGTTGCAATTGGTATTCATAGTATTACTGAATCCCTACTAATTTATTGTTTATAATCTTTAGTTCGTAATTTTTCTGTATGTGTTGTACAGGCCACCAATTCAGAAAGCATGAAGCTGTTGACCTCTGTACGTATGAAACTCGGCGTTTACAATTTTAAATATATTGTACTTAAAATGTGACTGCACCTGAATCATCTCGATGGTTTTATAATGGCTGTGACAACATAACTCCTGATGCCCACGATGTTCTACTACCTTGTTTACTTTCGTAAGTATGGTATGCAGACTTGGCCCTGACAAGCAGCAGTGAGTCCACTAGTGAGGAATCCTATAGATCAGTAACCAGTTGATAATTTAAAATTTTGTAGCACGAGCAGTGGATGCTTTTTTTTATTTGCAATGAGTGGCTTCTGACTTAGTCCACCACAAAAATAGAATTTGAGGGAGGTAATGGCAAAAACTAGTTTGTAAACTATTGTTTGAACACACTGTACGTCGTTCCGCAGTAGCAATCCTCAGATGTGTTCGACTTTAAAGCTTCAAATAACTTGAAAGCTTTAAATAATAGTGTACTTCAAGAAATAAACTATGTAACTGCTGATCCTGTGTGAAGGACACTAGGGCAATCTTCACCCACTGGAACTTTCAGACCACCAAGCCCCTTGTCCATTTTTCAGCACACCGATTCTGCACGATACTAGTTTACATACGTTTTGCTGATAGAACAAATGCTAGATGTTCCATGGTGTTGTATCTCTTACATTTTCTTAAAAATGTAATCCTTGGAATTACAAAATCACTTCTCTCCATAAGTAATTTTCTACCATCGTTCATTTTGCGATACTGAAAGTATATGTCTATGAATATTCTTAACATCGACCACAACCACCGTTAAAGTTTAAGTCTGTTTTTATCTGTAAAACTACATGGGATTTTGTGTATCTTAAAATGCTCTTAGAAAAATCAGCTATGTCACCTACTTCTTTCTTAAGATAGCATAACATCCTGGAGTGACGTGGATCCACTGCTTTTTACAGACACATTCACTTAAGCCACTTTCGCCAGGCAATTGGCAAACATGGTATGGGAACAATATGGGCAATAGTCTTTTGCTTCTGTCTCTCTCTCTCTCTCTCTCTCTCTCTCTCTCTCTCTCTCTTGATGAAACTGTACACATTGAACACTATATTTCTGGTTTGTTTGGGTAACACTTGTCGCTTTTCTAATCCATTACCCATAGCGAGCACTTTGTAAAAAATATAGCAGTCATCACATGCAGACTGGAGTGAAAATCACGACCTAACTCTCAAAGCACGCTCAGCAATGTGCGAAAAAGACTGAAACAGTGGAAGAACGCCATTGGCTAGAGTGCCACGTGGTACTCTTTTTCTTTCTACTGCTCATGTCCCCACCATCCAGCTTCTAGTTGCATGGGACTAGAAGCTGATCCACAGTCCACACTCAGACATTTGATGGATGGATATCTGCGCAGATGTATGTGTGTATAATTAATCGTTGCAAATGTTGTGTGTCCAAAAGACACAGTTTCAGGCTACTCCTGACCTGCTGTCAACCTAGAAAAGAAATTTCAGCCCCTATGGTCATGTGAAGGACCTTTTGGTCAGGACACAAACTTATAATGAAAGAACCTCTCCCGCAATGAGATTTTCACTCTGCAGTAGAGTGTGCCCTGGTATGAAACTTCCTGAAAGATTAAAATTGTGTGCCTTAACGAGACTTCTCCTGTGGCCTGCGTTCAAAACTTTTGTTGAAGGAGGGAAAAGAAAGGAAACGTATTGTCAGTGGGAGAATGAACGATCTAACTGGTGAAGACGGTGGCCTTTGAGGAGCGGCAATTTTCACTTACTAATTTACTTCTCAATTTACAGGGTGAACTCGATTATTAACATCTACACCTGCATGATTACTCTGCTATTCACAATAAAGTGCTTGGCAGAGGGTTCAGAGAGCCATCTCTATGCTGTCTCTGTACCGTTCCATTTTCGAACGGCTAGTGGAAAAAACGAGCACTTACATTTTGCTGTCAGTCCCACTTGATGCAGATCCAACACCGCACAGCATTACTCCAGGATAGGGCGGACAAGCGTGGTCTAAGCAGCCTCTTTAGCAGAGCTGTTGCACCTGTTCTGCCAATGCGTCGCAGTCTTTGGATTTCTCTACCTGCAACATTATGTATGTGATCGTTCCAATTCAGGTTATTTGTAATTATAATCTCTAAGTATTTGGTTGAATTTACAGCCTTCAGATTTATGTGACTTATCGGGTAATCGAAATTTAGCGGATTTATATTAGTACTCATGCGAGTAACTTCACACTTTCCTTTATTCATGGTCAATTACAGAGCATCATCTGCAAACAATCTAAGGGGGCTACCGAGATTGTCTCCTATGTCGTAAATATAGATCAGGGCCTATAACACTTCCTTAGGCAACGCCAGATATTACTTCTGTTTTACTCGATGACTTTCCGCTATTGCTACGAACTGTGATCTTTCTATCAGGAAATCACAAATCCAGTCGCACAACTGAGGCGATACTCCTTAGGCACGCAGTTTGATTGGAAGACACTTGTGAGGAACAGTGTCGAAAGCCTTCTGGAAACCTAAACATTTGGAATCAATTTGACATCCCCTGTCGATAGCACCCATTACTTCGTGAGTATAAAGAGCAAGTTGTGTTTCACAAGAACGATGTTTTCTGAATCTTTGCCGACTATATGTCAATAAATCGTTTTCTTCGAGTTAATTCATAATGTTAGAATGCAGTATATGTTCCAAAACCTTACTGCAAATTGACTTTAGTGATATGGACCTGTAATTCTGCAGATTACTCCTATTTCCCCTTTTGGGTATTGATGTGACTTAAGCAATTTTCCAGTCTTTAGGTATGGATCATTCTATGAGCGAGCAGTTGTATGTAATTCCCAAATATGGAGCTATTGTATCAGCATACTCTGAAAGCAAACTAACTGGTATACAATTTGGACTGGAGGTCTTGCCTTTATTAAGTGATTTAAGCTGCTTTGCTACACCGAGGATATCTACTTCTATATCCCATCTTAGCAGTTGTTCTTGATTGAAATTCAGGAATATTTGTTTCGCCTTCTTTGGTTGAGGAGTTTTGGAAAACCTGTTTAATATCTCTGCTTTAGTGGACCCTCATCAGTGACTTCACCGTTGTTATCGCGCAATGGAGGTACTGATTGTGTCTTGTTTCTTGTGTGTTTTATATATGACCAGAATCTGTTTGGGTTTTCTGCCAGATTCCGAGACAGACTTTCGTTGTGGAAATTTTTAAAAGCATCTCACATTGAAGCAGGCGCTATATTTCGAACTTCTGAAAAACTTTGCCAATCTAGGGCGTTTTGCGTTCATTTAAATTTGGCGTGAGGATCAGTACCATCCCTTATTAATTTATGTGGTATACATCTCTCAATTGCCATCGATACTATTTCTTTGAAATCATTCCACATCTTTTCTGCACTTACATGATCAGATGGGAAGCAGTGGAGACTGTCTCTTAAAAAGGCGTTAAAGGCATTATTCTCAGCTTTTTTAAGTAGATGTACTGTGTGTTTCTTTTCGATGGTTGTGGATGTTATGGTATTCAGCCCAGCAGCAACTGCCTTGTTGTCGCTAATCCCTGTATCCATCATGACTCTCCCTATTTGTCCAGATTATTTGTTGCTAAGAGATCAAGTATGATTTCGCAACCATTTACGCTTCGAGTGGGGTCATGATCTAGTTGTTCAAAATAATTATCTAAAGAAGCATTCAGTACAAATTCGGATTACATTTTTGGCTGCCGCCAGCTTTAAACGTATAATTTTTCCAGCATATCGAAGGCAGACTGAAGTTATCACCAACTACAATTGTATGATTGAGATACCTATTTAATACAAAACTTAAGTTCTCTTTGAACTTTTCAGCAACTATATCTTCTAAGTCGGGGGCGTCGGTAAAACGATCCAATTAACAGTTTAGTACGAATGCCAAGTAATATCTCTACCCATTCTATTTCTTGTGAACTATCTACTTTGATTTCACTGCAAGTTAACTACTTTGACAACAATAAATATTCCACCACCAACTGTATTTAATCTATCCTTTCTGAACACTGTTAGGTCTTTTGAAAAATATTCGACTGACCTTATTTCCGGCTTTAACTAGCTTTCTGTACCTATAACTAGTTTAGCTTCAGTGCTTTCTGTTGGGGCTTGGAGCTCTGGTTCTTTCCCAACACAGATACTACAATTTACAACTACAATATTGTTCGTTTCTACAATTACCTTACTGTGTTTTACCTGCCCCCTTTTAGACGGACGCCCTTTCTGTGGTTTTCTGAAACTCTCTAATCGTGAGGAATGTATAGATTAAGCACATCGATAAAGACTAAGGTATGAAAAAGTTTTTAGGTGGAAAATTATAAGCGCTATAGATACTGAAGCACAGCTGTCATGAGGAGACATTACATGTACAATGATTGGTGTCAGGCTGTAGCAGCAATGGTGATATTTAATTGTAGTTACATTGGTAAATATATTCCGGGCTTAGAATATTCTTGTCAGTCTGGTATGTATTTGATAAGATGAAGACAATTTTGTGGGTTTAACTGTCAGTGCAATTTAGCGATCTGTGTAAAATAACCGCTGGAAGTCCGAGAAAGAATAGTAAGATGGTGCTTAGACACCTGCGGCATAATTCGACGTGTAAATTCGATAAGAGCCAATCAGAATGCTAGATTCATAGACATCGTTTGTGCTGTGATGAGTCTCTACATTGCGAAAGGATCGTTTGCGTATGTTGAAATCTGGAAGGGTAAAACGTTACGATCGCTGGGAGACTGCATTCGGCGTTATTTTCGTAAACAGGCTCTGTTAGGGTAAGAATTTCCGTGCACACAAGCTGAGGCATCAAGAAAGCGAGCGTTAACTATTTCTGTGACACTAGACAATTCCCGAGAGGTCGACTTGTCTCTTATTCTTTTACAATGCGATGTGACGTAAGAACAAGGTTGGGAACGCTGTCAGATGAGTTTGTAATTATGCGCGTGCACTTGGCGGTGTCGCGTCGGTCGCGCTGGGGCGGGTACGTGTGGTTGAACGCATGTGTCAGCATACTCTGTGCTATTCCGCCTTCAATGGTAAAGACAAATGGCGCCTGGAGGTACCTCGAATATGAGACTGGCGTGAACGCACTTTGGAATGCTACGACAGTATAACGGTGACTGTATAGAGGCTGTTAGGTGAGGCGGAGCACACGTCGCTGGCCAGTCGCGCTACGAGCTGTCTAGGTGAACACGTATTTGGATAGGAATTTCTCAGAAATGATGTATGAAAGGGATGTAGTCGTCTCATGCCCACAGGACCCGAGTGGAGGCCTGTGCGTGGTTTGACAACCAAAGAATGCGTCACTTCGCGGTCCTGTGGACAGGGTGTGGCGGAGGGTGCTTGGGCATGTTGATTGCATTATTTTGCGAGCATGTCTGTAGGCTGTGCTATGCGTTATTTGGACAGTTGAAGTGTACTGAGAGTGTCTACACCCCACTGGGCTGCATTATTTAGGTGGAGTCTGAATGTCTGTACTTGAATTATTTGCGTAAATTAAGTTTTTTTGTGTGTCTGCAGACGGTGTATTGTGACCCCAAGCATAAAATGACGAGTGTTTTGGGTCAGTGTGATATATTCGATCCCTAAATAAAATGTTTCAAACTCCCCCTCCCCAGCAACCCAGCGCAGGCTGAGTCGTTTCCACCATTTTCCGCTCAACATCTTGGTTTACGTCACGAAAAGGTCGACAGCATCCTCTGCTGGTGGTAGTGAGTACTAGACCCCATGGAGAACAGCTTGCCATCACAGATAACTGTACTTGCGTCATCAGCTGGTGTCATGGAGGCGTCCTCTAGTGGCGACGAAATGTACTAATACAGTTGGGAGTCTGGAGCTCGTGGTGGCCCCAATAAGTGGTGCCCTCTTAGATTACGGTACCTGCGACATCACTACAGCGTCCTCTTGTGGTATCGATATGAACTAAGTCAGTTGGGCACTGGACTCAGTGGTGAATACACTGGGTGGTGCTGCCTGTAATTGTTTAAATAAAGGCTGGTGTATGGTTTCGACAGGTGATGATGAGCAAGCAGTCTTTCAGATGGATTATAATTTTTGCAAACAGACATAATGTCTGATGGGATAGCAGCAATCAGTGATTGTATAATGTTACTTATCCGTCTTGATTGCAATTTTTTATTCATATGATCGGTTTCGGTTCTTCCAGAACCATCTTCAGATCTGATATTTCAGTTACAGGAGTAACCTGTCCAAATCCAGCAACTTTCACATGCTGCGTGATGCAGTTACTCCTGAAAAAATATATCTGAAGATGGTTCTGGATTAACCAAAACCGGTCATATGAATAAAAAAAAATTGCAATCAAGACAGATTATAAGTAACATTATTATTCTGACAATTTGAGTTGTTTGGCTATCTGGATGTATATCTGTTCCATTATTTACTAGTGGATCGCATGTCTGTAGGCTGTGCAATGTTATTTTTGATGGTTTACAGTTAGCAAGCATATGTGTACAGCCTTATAAATGAGTTATGTAGGAGTGGTTTGCAGGTCTGTATGCTGTGGGGCCTGTCAGTGTGTGTTCTGTGATACATATACTCCATCCATAAATAAAATGCCCTCAAATGTACATTCCTTCCTCTCTCCATCAGCTTTTACCAGCAGCCCCTAGGAAGAAGTTGCGTCCTGGAGGCTTAGGTTAGTATGGTGAACTTGGTTTGCAAAAATTTTGTTAGGATGGTAGCAAAAGGGCAAGTGACCTGTCTTAAGTGCAAGAATTCAAACTCAGCCCTGGTACCTAGGAAGAGGTAGCGGTCTGGTCCTTGAAAAGAAGTTGAAACTAGGTAGTTGAAAGTGTAGCAAACCCCCTTTTCTTAGCTATATGAAGACAAATCATGTGGCCAATAGGAGTGCAGCATTCTAGGGGTGAAGGGGGGAGGGTGCTACGTCATGATTGAACACCACGCTGATAGTGGGGAAAATATGGAACCTCTCATTTGATAATTAAATATTGAAATTGTAAACTGAGTTACTTAATATGATTAAAATTGAAATGCAATTAAGTACTTCGGTCATTGATAGGTTAGATGCACTATGTGGGTGTAAGCATATTTACAGAAGACTGTCCAGCATGTGTATGGATGTGGCGGCCAAGGGTGTGTGATGTAAGCGGTCGGACACCCACAGGCCAGTGATGCGGCACGTGTCCGGTTATAATGTGTGCACCCTAGAGGGAGCAAACGACCTTGCATCATCACCTGGCGTTAATGGCATCATCTGGTGTTGACGATATGAACTGAACCACTTGTGCCCTTGAGCTTGTGGTGGATATGTCGGGTGCAGCCATCTTGAATAATGGTGCTTGCGTCATGATCTGGTGGCAGTGATATGAAGTAGACTCTATACCCTATGGTGGATGCACTGTTTGCCGCCATCTTGGATAACAGTACCTGCATCATCATCTGATGTAACAGTAGCGTTCTCTGCTGTGGTGCTATGTACTAGGTCAGTTAGAGTCCAGACCTCATGGTGAATACACCAGTTGTCGCCATTTTGGATCACAACACAGATGAGAGCACCCTCTGGTGATGGCACTGTGTACTAAGTCAATTGGAGTTTGGATCTCATGGTGAACATACCTGCACGAAATTGTTTAAATAAAGACTTATGCCCAAGTACTTTTCCCACAAATCCTTAGGAGGAGGTGGCGGTCGGGTGACTTAGGTTAGCGGAGGTAGGCCAAGTGAGCTATCTTCCCACGATATTCTTTGCTTAGTAGAGATAAACGGGATGTGCTGCATTATCCTGTTGGAATTTCAACTTCCCGCCATTTTTTCTGGAGGGTTAGGTTAGTAGAGGTAGCGCAATTGACTTATCTTCATGCCAAAATCCGCCATCTTGAATGAGGTCATGTGCTGTTGTCAAGGCTACAGGACGCCATCTTGGATACATCTGGCAACAATAGAATGTGCAGCAGCACACAGGTAGTCCCACTACTTACCTGCTCTCTTTTAACAGTATTTGTACACCATCTTGAAGCCTCATCTGGTCGTCTTTCTGCCATCCTTGTGACTGATTTCGGCATGCTTGCTTTTCCATACTAGAAACACGTTGCAGTTTTGCTTCGTCTCAACCCTACTGGTGTGATATAATTAAATGTGAGCATTTAGAACTGG
Organism: Schistocerca gregaria; assembly: GCF_023897955.1. Lineage (NCBI taxonomy): Eukaryota > Metazoa > Arthropoda > Insecta > Orthoptera > Acrididae > Schistocerca > Schistocerca gregaria. Next base: position 756,947,842 of record NC_064922.1, read on the forward strand.
CGCAAAATAATCGGCAACATCTACTCCCTTCAAGCCACACTGCAATGCATAATGAAGGCTACTTTGTGTACCACTGCCCCGCCCCTCTTCCCCCTTCCCAATTTTCACGTTAAAGTGGCAAATGGTGCTTGTTACAAACGTCCATTGGTGAGCTTAGTCTCTCTAATTTTACGTTGTTGGCCTTTCGTGAGATGTGTGTACGAAGAAACATGTTGACTCTTTTAGAACATACTCTTGTAATTTTAGCAATATACCACACAGTGGTGCACAATGCCTCTGTTGTAGCTTCTGCTGCTGGAAATGTATGAGCATCTCAGTGACAAATTCGCCATTACCAAACACATGTTTGTAATTTTCTCTATTTCCTCTATCAATCCTACTTCATAATAGAGCCAAACTGAATAGTGATGTTAAAGTATCAATTGAAAGGTAGTTTCGTAAGCTACATCCTTTGTGTGTGGATTGCTCGTCAAAAGGATTCTTCCAATGATAGTCTGTCACCAGCCTTTCCTAAGATAAGATTTGTGTGGTCAGTCCAGTTGAAATGTCTCCGCATGCATACTGACAGATGCAGTGGATGTTTTTGTTTCCACCAGTTGATCAGAGATAATGAGTGAGAATGCAGTGGGCATACTGGATACAAATTGACTTTCGATCTTTGTGGTACCTACATATATTGGCAGGGACAGTTGTCTGAAAACTACATGCCCCCTCCCCTTCCCATTCTTCTCCTAACTGACCCAGCTTTCTTGGAAACAGGCCAAGCAGAGAACATCTAAACCAACAGACATGTTTGGCTATCCTAATCACGACCCAGTATTTCACCGCCATAAAAATGGAACAATCACCATGCACCTCAATGTGGCAAAACGATCTGCTAGTTTGATTTCTGTACCCCTTATTAAGTCATTGTGAGAGCTTATAAAACAGCACACACACATATGCACATATTTTGCTCTTCTAATCACAGCCTAGTATTTTATTATGGCTCCCAAACCTGACTGAGGTTTCATCTTTCTACCCATTTCATGCATGGCACAATGGACCCTCAATTGATACAATGTTATAGGAACTTATAAACTGCCTGTATTTTGTGTCAAAATGCATAAAGATTGGTTCTTTTTTGAATCATCAGTATTCTAACTGGTACTACCTAATTACAACATTCTTCTGTAGCACCAAATCTCAAATGATTCAATCCTCTTTTGTTTCAGTTTTCCCACAGTCCATGTTTCACTACCATTCAATGCTGTGCTCCAAACATACATTCTCAGAAATTTATCTCTCAAATTAAGGCATATCTTTAATACTAGTTCATATCTCTTGGTCATTAATGCTTTTTTTGCCAGTGCTAGTCTACATTTTATGTCCTCCTTGCTCCATCCACCATGGGTTATTTTGCTGCATAGGTAGCAGAAATCCTTAACTTCATCTGATTTGTGATCACTAATTCGAATGCTAAGTTTCTTTGTTATTATATGTATTGCTTCAGATTCCTTAAGTTTTTCTTTGATGCACTCTCAATCTATATACTGCACTCATTAGACTGTTTATTCCATTCAAAAGATCCTGAAAGTCTTCACTTTCATTGAGGACAGCAGTGTCATCAGAGAATTTTATTACTGACATCCTTTCACCTTGAATTTTAATTTCATTCATGAACCATTCTTTTGTCATTGTTTTCTTCAGCGTGTACTCTGAACAGCAGGGGTGCAAGACTATATCTCATACATTCTCCACAGCAATGTCAATAGCTGTTGCCACTTCCCCCAATGATTTTAGAAACTCCTAGAAACAGTCATCCATCCCTTCTGCCTTATTTGCTCTTAAGTCCTCCAAAGCACTCTGGAATTCTGATTCTAATACTGGATCCCCTATCTCTTCCCTACTGACTCCTGTTTCTTCTTCTATCACATCAGACAAGTCCCCCCTCATAGATGCTTTCAGTGTATTCTTTTCTATGTGCTGAGTTAGTCCTCCTGACAATCATTCCTTTATTTTTCACATTTTTGTTTCAGCAATTTCGCCTTAGTTCCCCCGCACTTCCTATTTATTTCATTTTTTCCTCAGCGACTTGCATTTCTGTATCCTTGAATTCTGAAGATTTTTATACTTCCTTCTTTTGTCGATCTGCTGAAGCATTTCTCACTGTTACCCAAGGTTTTTTTTTTTTTGCAGTTACATTCCTTGTACCTACGTTTTTCTTGGCAGTGTGTGTGACTGCCCTAGTTAGAAATGTCTGTTTCTCTTCAATTGAACTACTCGTTCAGCTATTCATTGCAGCAGTATGTGTAACCTCAGAGAACTTAAAGTGTAGCTCTTAATTTCTTAGTAACTCCGTATCCCACTTCTTTGTACTCTGATCCTTCCTGACTAGTGTCTTAAACTTGTCTGCTTTTCATCATTACCAAATTGTGATCTGAGTCTATCTGCTCCTGGGTACACCTTACAATTCTCTATTTGATTTCAGAATCTCTCTGACCATGATGTAATCTAACTGAAATCTTTCTGTATCTCCTGGTATTTTCAAAGCACACTCCTACTCTAGTAATTCTTTAACAAAGTATTCAGTACGTGTTCTATAACAGTACAAAATGCACATGGCTTACTTGTTGGCTTGCTTTCAGGTTAAAGCATAGTTGGCACCAAAACACAACTCTGGTTGGATTATTGTACAACTTGGTAAAGACACAATAGACTTTCAAATTAAGCTGCTCATTTTTTTCCACGTCTGAATTGTCTGTTATTTTTCAAAATATGTAAAGATTGGTTCTATAACAAAACGAAAGACATGGACTTCACTTATTAGCACAAGTGGTGTAACTGAGAGGCTGAAGTCTACTTGGCACCATAACATGATTGTGGTTCAGTCTTTGTACTGACATAGTGGTAGGCACAATGGCCTGTGAACTTCAGTGTCACGGTGTTATATGCCCTTATAAACTGTATTTTTTGTCAAAATATAAAAAGATTTGTGCTACAACAGTAAAAAACACACATGGCTTACTTGTTGGCACTGCTGGTGTAAGTTACAGATCACAGTACATTTGGCACCAAAATACTACTCTAGTTGGTCATTGTATGTGCTTGGTACAAGATACAATAGACCCTCAAATTAAGAGGCACATTGTTATTTCCACATCTAAACTGTGTTATTTGTCAAAATATTCAAAGATTTGTTCTATAACACAAAATTCATGTGGCTCAGTTATTAGCACTACTGATGTAACTCACAACTTAAGTAACACTTGGTGGCAAAACATGACTGTGGTTGAGTCTTTGTACGCATGTGGTGTAATGTGCGATTGACCCTTCCATTAAGTGCCACAACATTCCTTCCACATCTAAGTTGTCTGTATTAATTATCAAAATGAGTATATATTTGTGCTATGACAATAGAAAGAACATGTGGCTCACATATTAGCACTGTTGGTGTAACTTATAGGTTAAGATAAACTTTGTTGATGAAGTGCCACAACTACCAGACACAAATAAGTTTTAGGTTACTGTATTCAAAAAGTATTGTTACCAGTTTCGAACTGATAGAACTTATCACTAAACGACTTTCATGCTTCTGCCAAAACAAATGTTACTTTGGTTTAGTGGCAACTTGCTCTAGGGTAAACAATATTTCACAGTTACAAGCGTGTATCAAAGATGGTTGTGCTAAGGACTGGTGTTTGAATGCAACTTACATGAAATTTCCATTTCCGATATTTGTTTTGAGTTTTTATCTAACTAATCATATTCATACTGTTGTTTGTATTTTCACACTTACACCCATTGGATTTCATTGTTAAATATTTTCGTTGCATCACAAAACAAACTAACAACGTGGGTCATGTGTTTCGAGTCAACGTATGGAAACAGAGTATTTACAAAAAGCATGAGTAACAAATGTACTGTGATATGGTGATGTAATAAAATGATATGGAATTTTGGGAAAGGAAGCCTGTGCTAGTTCGAAAGCAGTAACTGCACTTTCTGAATAAAGTAACCTAAACATGTGACTGATTGCTATGCGCACCATTGATATTGTTTCATAACAGCCATGGCCTCCTATAATGTCTTTATTTGCGTAATGTACACAAATTATCTTAGTTTGATAATTTGGTGCAAGACACAGTTGATATTCAATTAAGTATCGTAATATTATTACTATGTCTCAATTGTTACTCATTAAGAACTCGGCTTAGTTTGGCTACAACTGATACATGACCTGCCAGTCAAATGATCTGGGCTCACTATATTCAGAGACCAGAGCCCTTATCTTTCGTGCTGGAATCTGTACAACGCCAGACACAGTGCTTGGCTATACCCAGTACAAAACTCTGGATAAGAGTCAGATGACCGGGGCACAGGCGATGTGACAATCGAAGTCTGCCTACCTGGTGCTGGAATATGCACAATGACTGACACAATGCTTGCGTACATGCAGTAAATCACTCACACCCAGAGTCTGTTGGTTTTAATTTCTGTAATGTTGTATAATATATCTGTAATTTTGCATAGTAATGTTGTTAGGTCATTTCATTTCCAATTTGGTGTATATTGGCAGCTATTCCCAATATTTGAGGCGAAATCAGCATGTAGAATTTTAACACTTTAGGAAACGAATTAATTATGAGACAGACACAAGTGGATTAACAAACGGAATGAAATATTAATGTCCTGGCTGTGGGTGCTAAAGGGGGAACTGCACAGAATTATGAATGATACCTGTAGTCTTTTACTACTGCAAGGTACTGGTAGCATCAGCTTTGAGATCTTTTTTCGGATTTCCTAAATCCCAAGAATGACTGTGCAAGTAGAGCCTGTGTTTGCTTGCCTCGAACAAGTACCAAACGCAAAATTTCTGGATAGTGGACAAAGTTTATTTAAATATTAATTAATAAAACTAATAAAAAGGCGCCACCTCACAGATCGTTTGACAACCTAATGAAATACCAATCCATATATTGGTTATACAATAATCATGATAAACTTCAATGAAACATTATTACAGGGATGTGTAAACTGACTGATTTTAAGGATCCTGACTAGGAAGCGGAATGGTGCTGAGAGATGTAATTGTAACTAATATAGCAATAATTAACATTTATTCCGTCATTAAAAGTAACACACACAAAGATGTTAAGTTAATGCACAGTTACTTGGAATGCTGGCGTGTGAATCTCGACACATGGTACATTATACAACGCAACAATTGAAATGACACATGTGGGAGTAAGTTTGCTAAATTACTGGTAACAATTTACCAGCATCACACACACCACATTCACAACGATCACTCGCACCCCCCCCCCCCCCCCCCATGCGGGTTCGGGGCGAATAGGCCCGCGGTATTCCTGCCTCTCGTAAGAGGTGACTAAAAGGAGTCTTCAAAGTTTCGGCCTTATGTGATGGTCCCCACTTGGGTTTGACCTGCCATTTTCAAAATTTCCGTTGTTAGTGCGTGCCATTTGGGGAAGGACGCCTTACGTCGTGTTTTTCTATTGGTCCATCGTGCACCTCCATCTTGCATGCTATCTATTGTCGTGTGGAGGGATTTACACCCCATGTCTTCTGGGTTGCCTCCTCGTCTTGTGCGCAATCCACTTCTTAGCGCCCACGGCAACTGTGGACCCTTTCAACACCTAAAATCCAGCACGGTAGCCAGTCCGTTGTGGTGGGGTCGTCATGTACCCTCTTGGTGGTAGCCCCCTGACCACGCAGGGATCGCACTACAGATGCCAGAGCTGTTTCCTCCCCATGCATGCCAAGGAGTATGTGCCCATCTTGTCTGGGGCATGGGGACTCCGGGCAATGGGATATCGGCCAGGTACCCGTTGCTTTGGCTGGGTGGCGCCCTTGGGGAAAGCCCTCGTTCGGAGTAGGTGGCATCTGGGCGGATGTGGCGCAATGAAGCGCAATAAATCTCACCAAGCTGGTGGTCACACTGCCACCAGCATCTCTAAGCGAGGCAAAATTGAATTCGATGCTGCACAATACGATCCTCAGTCGTTCCCCTCGTTGGCTGCGCCATGGGAGGGACGCAGATCTAGTGCCAAGCAGGGGCCTTATGTACCACAATACCTTGTCTGCAGCAGGACTGATGGTGACTCCTTTCTTTCGACAAAGCCTATGTTTTTTGGGGAAGTGGCGGGTTTGTCTAAAATGAGGAATGGGTCCATCCTCCTCAAGACGTCCTCCCCAGCCCAGTCATGGGCGTTGCTCTTGTGTGATAAGCTGGGAGACGTCCCTGTTACCGTCACTCCCCACAGTAGCTTAAATATGGTCCAGGGGATTATTTACCATCGTGACCTCTTGTTACAGTCAGATGACGAGCTGAGAGCTGACTTGGAACGACGTGGTGTGCATTTTGTCCGTCGTGTGCACAGAGGACCCAAGACCAACAGGGTGGCCACCGGTGCCTTTATCTTGGCCTTCGAGGGTGCTGTATTGCCTGAGAAGGTCAAGGTAATGGTTTACCGTTGTGACGTCAAGCCATACGTCCCTCCCCCGATGCGGTGCTTCCAGTGCTGGAAGTTTGGGCATATGTCCTCCCGTTGCCCATCCAGCGCCACATGTCGAGATTGCGGACGCCCCTCTCATCCCGATTCTCCATGTGCACCTCCGCCTGTCTGTGTCAACTGTGGGGAACACCACTCTCCATGCTCGCCGGACTGCCCCGTTCTTCATAAGGAGCAGAAGATTATGGAATTTAAGACCCTGGACCGGCTTACTTATCGCGAGGCAAAACTGAAATTTGAAAGGTTGCATCCTGTCCCTCTTCAAACTTCTTATGCTGCAGCTACGTTATCGTCGCCCTCGCGAGCGGCAGTTGTCGCCTCCTCTGTGCCGCCTACAGTTGGCCCTCGGGGCCGTCCATCTCTGTCTGCCTCCCTCGTGTCTGGGGGCAAGCCTTCCTCTGTTGCCCCCTTAGCAGTTGGGGGCAAACCCCCTTCTGTCACTCCCCCCGCACATGCTTCAGGAGTAACATCTGCTCCAAAACCAGGGGGCTCGATCCCTCCCCCTCCCCCTCCCCCTTCTCTGCCGGCGTCGTCTCCGCCGGCGTCGTCTCTGCCGGCTCCTCTCTCGCGGAAGGGGTCCCTCGGGGCCCTCCCTTCTTCCGTTTCTTCTGCTACCCCGCCGGATGTCAGCCAGTGGCTGAAGGTTCATCCACCTGCTGGTCGTAGGGCTTCTGCGTCGTCGTCAGCCTCCGACGCTCCTTCAGAGAAACTCTCCCAGCCCTCTAAGCCAAAGGACAGACGCGAGAAGAAGGACCGGAACGTGTCCAAGAAGGAGGACGCTCCGGCAGTTTCAGTACCGCCTGCTGTCAATAGCTCTGGCTCTGGGGATGCGGTGGAGATCCTCGCCTCTGCCGCGGATCTCGCCCTCACGGAACCCTCGGGGACCTCTCCTATGGACACAGCTGACTCTCGCTCAGTGGCGGCCGTTGACTCTGCGGCGCCGTCTGCCTCTTAGTCGCCTTCACGCCCTCCCAGTCCCTTCCTGCTTCCATTCTCCAGTGGATTTGCGGCGGTTATTTCCGCCACCTGCCTGAGCTCCGGATGCTTCTGAGTGTTTCCCCTGTTCTGTGCATTGCTCTTCAGGAAACTTGGTTTCCAGCAATGCGGACCCCTGCCCTTCGCGGTTATCGGGGATACTATAAGAAACGCGCTGACTGTCAACGAGCTTCAGGTGGAGTTTGCCTCTTTGTTCACCACTCTGTCTGTAGCTCACCAGTACCCCTTCTGACGCCTTTAGAGGCAGTCGCTGTCAGGATTGAGCTCTCGCCGGCTATTACTGTTTGCTCTGTTTACGTTCCTCCGTATGGGCAACTCCCCTGACATGTCTTGGCTGCGCTGCTGGCTCAACTCCCGCCGCCATTGCTGCTTCTGGGCGATTTCAATGCCCACAACCCTCTATGGGGTGGGACTGTCTCTGATGACCGCGGTCGCGCTGTGGAGCACGTGTTGGCTCAGCTCGACCTTAGCCTCTTGAACACCGGTGCTCCCACGCATTTCAGTGTGGCCCATGGCTCGTTCTCGGCCATCGATCTCTCTCTTTGCAGCCCCGGACTTGTCCCATCGTCCCATCCCTTCACTGGAGAGTGCATCCTGATCTGTGTGGTAGTGACCATTTTCCCATCTATTTGTCACTGCCCCAGTGTCATTCTTCTGGGCGCCTGCCCCGCTGGGCTCTCAACAGGGCTGACTGGCCGGCTTTTACTTCCGCTGCCACCATTGCTTCTCTCCCACAGGGTGACATTGACGAGGTGGTCCGTGTCTTGACCTCGTCAATTATTTCTGCGGCCGAGACTGCCATCCCTCGCTCTTCTGGACTCCCTCGGAGGAAGTCTGTCCCCTGGTGGTCGCCGGAGATTGCTGAGGCTATTCGCGACCGTAGGCGGGCTCTCCAGAGTCATAAGCAGCACCCGTCTCTGGAGACCCTCATCGCCTTTAAGAAGCTCCGTGCCTTGGCCCGTCGTATTATTGCACGGCGTAAGCAGGAATGCTGGGAGAGGTACATTTCATCCTTGGGCTCCCGTGTCTCCCCGTCGCTCGTGTGGTCCCGCATCCGGCGGATTTATGGATACCAGACCCCTATGGGTGTCCCTGGAATCTCCCTGGACGGCGCTGTCTGCACGGACGCTGCCACCATTGCTGACCACCTTGCCACGCACTTTGCTACGAGCTCTGCGACTGCAACTTACCCTCCTGCCTTTCGCTCTCTAAAGGAGCGCGCCGAGCGGACGCCGTTATCGTTCCACACACGTCGTTCTGAAAAATACAATGCTCCTTTCAGCGAGAGGGAATTCCTCGCTGCCCTCGCCAATTGCCCTGATACAGCGCCAGGAACGGACTGCATCCACGCACAGATGCTGAAGCATCTCTCCAGGGACTGCCAGAGACACATCCTTACCATCTTTAACCGCATTTGGAGCGAGGGCGTGTTCCCGTCGCAATGGCGAGAGGGTGTTATCGTTCCCATCTTGAAGCCCGGTGCGGACCCTCTGGTGGTGGACGGCTATCGTCCCATTACACTAACCAACGTTTTGTGCAAATTGCTCGAACGTATGGTGGGGCGGCGTTTGTGTTGGGTCCTTGAGTCACGCGGTCTCCTCGCTCCATCCCAGGGTGGCTTCCTTCAGGGCCGGTCTGCGGACAATTTGGTGCGGCTGGAATCTGCTATCCATACGGCCTTTTCCCGCCGTCAGCATCTCTTTGCTGTATTTTTTGATCTGCAGAAGGCATATGACACCACATGGACATATCACATCCTTGCTACGTTTCATGAGTGGGGTCTTCGTGGTCAGCTCCCAGCTTTTCTTCAAAACTTTTTATTGCGCCACTCTTTCCGGGTGCAAGTCGGTGTCGCCTCTAGTTCATCTTATATACAGAAAAATGGGGTCCCGCAGGGCTCGGTGTTGAGCGTTTCCTTATTTCTAGTGGCCATTAATGGTCTGGCTGCAGCCGTGGGGTCGTCGGTGTCTCCTTCTTTGTATGCCGACGACTTCTGCATCTCATTTAGCTCAACGACTATGGGAGTCGCCGAACGCAGGCTGCAAGCAGCCGTTCGCAAGGCGGCATCATGGGCTCTGACTCATGGATTTCAGTTCTCTGCGGCCAAGACTCGAGTTATGCACTTCTGCAGGCGTCGGACGGTCCACCCTCATCCGGAACTTTACCTCGACAGTCAACTACTTGAAGTGGTGGACACTAGCCGCTTCTTAGGACTCGTCTTTGATGCCCGGCTCACGTGGGTTCCTCATATTACTCAGCTGATGCCAAAGTGCTGGCAGCACCTCAACGCCCTCCGCTGCCTGAGCTATGCGTCTTGGGGTGCAGATCGCAGCACGCTGTTGCGATTGTACAGAGCCCTTGTGCAGTCCAGGCTTGATTATGGGAGCCTGGCCTATGGGTCTGCATCGCCCTCAGTGTTGACGTTGTTGGACCCCATACACCACTGTGGGGTTCGGCTTGCAGCTGGCGCTTTCCGTACGAGCCCCGTGGATAGTCTGGTGGTAGAGGCCGGAGTTCCCCCGCTGCGGATTCGCCGCCACCGACTGCTCGCCGACTACGCTGTCCACTTGCATTGCTCACCGGGCCATCCCAATCATCGCCTGCTTTTCCCTGCCAGGGTTCTCCCTCTGCCCGACCGGCGACCTAGGTCTGGGCTTTCCATTGCTGTCCGCGTCCAGTCCCTGCTGTCTGAACTGGGGTCGTTCCCTCTTCTGCCGCCCTTCCGGGCCTGTGCACCCACGCCTCCCTGGTGTATGACCCGTCCGTCCGTCCGCCTGGACTTGGCACGGGAACCCAAGGACTCGGTTCCGCATGTGGCCCTCCGTCACCGTTTTCTTGCACTCGTCGCCTCATTTTCAGGCTGTGAGCCTGTCTACACTGATGGTTCCCTGGTGGATGGTCGTCCTGCCTACGCTTTTGCTCACGCTGCCCATGTTGAACAGTGCTCCTTGCCGGCTGGCTGCAGTATTTTTACTGCAGAGCTGGTGGCCATATTGCGCGCTCTTGAGCATATGCGTTCCTGCTCAGGTACGTCCATCATCATCTGCAGTGACTCCCTGAGCAGCCTCCAGGCTATCGACCGCTGCTATACCTCTTCTCCTCTGGTATTCTTTATTCAGGAGTCTGTTTTTGCCATTACCCGCTCTGGCCATTCGGTGGTCTTTGTTTGGACGCCAGGTCACGTTGGCATCCCGGGGAATGAACGTGTCGACAGGCTGGCCAAAGGGGCGGTCGACGCCCCCACTTTGGCGATCGGCCTCCCGGCTCGTGATTTGCAGCTGGCGTTGCGCCGTAAGGTGCTTCAGATGTGGCGTGACGAGTGGCGTAGCCTGACTTCTCCGAATAAACTGCGGGCTGTTAAGGAGACGACCGATGTGTGGCAGTCCTCCCTGCGGGCTTCTCACAGGGACTCTGTCATCCTGTGTTGGCTCCGCATCGGCCATACCTACCTGACGCACGGACATCTTTTGCGTCAGGAGGATCCCCCCCTGTGTCAGTGTGGGTCCCGGTTGATGGTCGCCCATATTTTGTTGGAGTGTCCCCGCCTGCGCACCCTTCGGCAGACTTTTAATCTCCCGGGCACGTTGCCTTTGGTTTTATGCGACGATGCCTCCATGGCTGATGACGTTTTAAATTTTATCCGTGGTAGTCGTTTTTATGGTTCCATTTAGGGGGGACCTGTCCCTTTCCCTTTCTGTGTATCTTGTCCTCGAGTGTCCCATTGGTCGCAGATTTTAATGTGTGTATTCGGGTGGTTGACTCTTTCCCAATTTTTGTTCCCATGGTCAGTCAACCAGTCTCCGACCCTCTTCTTTTCTTCCGTTTCTTTCTGCCCAGTGTTCGTCTGTACTCTTCTTGTCTCTAGTGTTCGCTGACACATTGGTGTTCTTTCAGTGACTGGGGGGAGGGGCGTCTTCTCCCCCCTTGGGGTTTTACTTGTTCCATAAATTTTGTTTCGCCGGTTTTTTGGAATGGGGGACTGATGACCTTAGCTGTTTAGTCCCCCTTAAACATCCCAACAACAACATCACTTGCACAACAAAAGTCGGAATGTAGAAGAAAGTTTCTTTACTCCATACGAACCTCACTGCATTAGAACTCACTGCATTAGAATTCCTACAACTCAGTAATTTTGTAAATAAATTTAGCAAACGGTAGCAGATCTACTCCATGATGAAACTAAGGATTCATTTCGAACACAAGAGGTGTTCACGCCAAATTGGAGCCTTGTGATTTGCAAAGAAACGCACGTGGTACGGTAGAGTAAGGGGTACAAAGTCTGTGGGAAACACACACATTGTATGGCAAAGTAAATAAAGGTTAACACAAGATTTCCACAAAGCGCACAACACATTCATACATGATACATGAAACCAACTAAGACTTTACATCACGTGGCAACACCACTCGTTCATGACGAGCTGCAGTTGCACAGATCGCATCGAATAAACTGAATACTCATGGAATTACTATAGTACCCGAAGTAGCAGCTACAAACCACACATGCATACTAGGACACGAGAGTGGCGACAGGAAAGACATGACATGAGTACATGGTAATGGATAAGTTATGAATTTGAAAATGAAAAAGATATTATCCTTTGGCGTTGACATGCCACTGTAATCATACATTCTCTAATCCATCTTTCTCTCCAGGCATAGTCGTACCGAACATCTGAGACGTTAAGAATTGCAGCAAAACCGAATATTGCTTTTCAGAATCAATGGAATGGCTCACAAAGAGATGTTTAAGATGTTAACAAAAACACGATTTGAATGAATATATTAATTTATTCAAATAAAGCACAAATATGGAAACGCATCTATCTGACGACAAATAAAGTTAATAGATAACTGTACCAAGATCTCCAAACTAAGTGATTCTTGGTGTTGACAAAATTACTTTGAAAGTTGAATAGGGCAGCAATGACTGCAACTGGCGTTCTGAAATAACTCACTATTTCCTACCAATTAATTACTGTCACTGTTTGGCTCAATGTTAGACTGAAGAAGACACGATGCATCTATTAATGCACTGATGGATGTAGAACAGATAACTGCAATGCTCATACTGAATTCTGACCACCGTGCAGGTGCTGCTAATCAGCTCACATTAAATTATCAGCGGAAGATGAACAGAGCCTTTAGCTCCATCTCTGGGTCTGGAATGTGATGCTAGGATCGCGCCTGGACAGACACAAACTTTGGACCTCAAATTCGTTACTGTAGTGGTGATGACAATAGGCTGCACAGATGTGGTCAGTGCCATGACCTATGTCATGGTCCCCTCCTGCTCTTTCGTTCGTTCCTGCTAAGACAATATGACCAACCACCATTTTGCGAAATTCCTTCATCAGAAATCCTGGCAAGATATAGCATTACGTAAAATCTCTAACTTCTCTTACCACTTCTCTCCTCTAAAATCTTTCTTCTATGTGATCTGCCACACAGTCATATGTGTTTTTCCCAACTGGAGTTATTCGCGGCCAGCAGGTAGACTCGCTTCCCAGGTCCTGGAAACGTTAAAAGCTGTGTTTTAGTGCCAATGCTACATACTAATTCTGTGCTCTCTTCATGTTCTTTCGATGGTCCTAGATTGATATCTACTGAAGGCACTCTTCTAAATATGCTGATACAAGTTCTTTTCCTCACCCTACAACTCTGCTTCCCCAGCCAGAGTGGAGATGTGCCATAGTCGAACGGAAGCTCCTTTACTCTAGGGGCTGCCTGGCGACGCAACTTTTACTTTGACAACACACAGCTTCCAAAGTGCACTTTGGACCAGCGCCATTTCTGCAAATGTGTACCAAGACTTTGTTTTTCTGCTGGTCCTGCACTGCCTGTCCTTATCCCATCGTGTGATTCCCTAAATTTCTTAGAGCGTACAACAGACCTACATCAGATTAAACTGGAAACATTAATGAAGACAAGAATTTACTAAGAAGTCAGCATGTACGATCACTGAAGTCATATTAATGTCCAAAGCTATTATTGTTAGATCATGACGCCTCATTCTCTTGTAGTCAATTATCATGCTGAATGAAGAGGCAAGCCGAATCGCTTACCGCTTTTGAGATGGACTATTGGTCCTGATGTCAGTCGGTAATCTGTCTTCTCACGATTTATTATATCTGGTTGTTCCATTTCAGATCTCTCCGCATGGAAGTAGCTGTTTCTAGTGATAGTTTTGCAATCGTGTAACCGTGTAATAGTGTCCTGTCAATGTATTCACAATACTTTGGATTTGTTTGTTCAGTCCATTGACACTCCCTGCATCAAACATCGATCCTCTCCGGGTCTTTCCCGCATTTCGCTACAGTTTAAGGTTCGTGAGTTCCTTGCATACAACAGCCTCATTGAGCTTCCGATGTTATCTACTAGGTCATTTATATATACAGGGTGTTACAAAAAGGTACGGCCAAACTTTCAGGAAACATTCCTCACACAGAAAGAAAAGATGTTATGTGGAAATGTGTCCGGAAACGCTTACTTTCCATATTAGAGCTCATTTTAGTTTCGTCATTATGTACTGTATGTACTTCCTCAATTCACCGCCATGATTTCATACAGGATACTCTACCTGTGCTGCTGGAACATGTGCCTTTACAAGTACGACACATGTGGTTCATGCACGATGGAGCTCCTGCACATTTCAGTCGAAGTGTTCGTACGTTTCTCAACAACAGATTCGGTGACCGATGGATTGGTAGAGGCGGACCAATTCCATGGCCCCCACGCTCTCCTGACCTCAACCCTATTGACTTTCATTTATGGGAGCATTTGAAAGCTCTTGTCTACGCAACCGTGGTACCAAATGTAGACACTCTTTGTGCTCGTATTGTGGACGGCTGTGATACGCCTTTCTCCAGGGCTGCATCAGCACATCAGGGACTCCATGCGACTGAGGGTGAATGCATGTATCCTCGCTAACGGAGGACATTTTGAACATTTCCCGTAACAAAGTGTTTGAAGTCACTCTGGTACGTTCTGTTGCTGTCTGTTTCCATTCCATGATTAATGTAATTTGAAGAGAAGTAATAAAATGAGCTCTAACATGGAAAGTAAGTGTTGCCGGACACATGTCCACATAACATTTTCTTTCTTTGTGTGTGAGGAACGTTTCATGAAAGTTTGGCCGAACCTTTTTGTAACACCCTGTATATTGCGAAACGTTGTGGTCCAATAAGATTCCCCTGGGTGCACGCCCGAATTTAATTTTACGCCTGAGAACTTTTCTCTGTTCAGAATGGCATGCTGTTTCTGTTTGCTATAAACTCTTCAATCCAGTCACATGGTTGACTGATAATCCTTGCGATTGTAGTTTCTTCATTATGTGGCAGTATGGAACTGTATCGAATACCTTCTAGAAGTCAAGGAACATGCTACTTGCCTGGGCATCTGTATCTACTGCTTTCTGAGCCTCATGGACGAACAGAGCGAGCTGGATTTAGAAGATAGTTGTTTTCAGAAACTGCATTGATTCCTATAGAGAAGAATTTCGGCCTCTTCTTCTGGCACAAGCATCGAAGCGCGCTGTGTGAGATCCTTCATTGCTCTGTACAACTATTTTGTTATATGTAAATTTTATATTAAGGCTGCACAATTAAATCAGGAGCCCAGGTACTAACATAAAAATCCGAATATATAGTGCATGACACCTGAGGAACTAATACACTACTGGCCATTAAAATTGCTACACCTCGAAGATGAGGTGTTACACGCGAAATTTAACCGACAGTAAGATGATGCTGTGATATGCAAATGATTAGCTTTTCAGAGCATTCACACAAGGTTGGCGCCGGTGGCGATACCTACAACATGCTGACATGAGGAAAGTTTCCAACCGATTTCTATTACACAAACAGGAGTTGACTGGCGTTGCCTAGTGAAACGTTGTTGTGATGCCTCGTGTAAGGAGGAGAAATGCGTACCATCACGTTTCCGACTCTGATAAAGGTCGGATTGTAGCTTAACATGATTCTGGTTTATCGTATTGCTGTTCGCGTTGGAACTAGCAGTCGCAATGACGGGCATCTTATCTGCATGGCTGTAACGGATCGTGCAGTCACGTCTCGATCCCTGAGTCAACAGATGGGGACGTTTGCAAGACAACCATGTGCACGAACAGTTCGACATTTGCAGCAGCATGGACTATCAGCTCGGAGATCACGGCTGCGGTTACCCTTGATGCTGCATCACAGACAGGAGCATCTGCGATGATGTACTCAACGACGAACCTGGGTGCACGAATGGCAAAAGGTCATTTTTTCGTATGAATCCAGGTTCTGTTTACAGCATCACGACAGTCGCATCCGTGTTTGGCGACACCGCGGTGAACGCACATTGGAAGCGTGTACTCGTCATCGCCATACCGGTGTATCACCTGGCATGATGGTATGGGGTGCCATTGGTTACAAGTCTCGGTCACCTCTTGTTCGCATTGACGGCGCTTTGAACAGTGGACGTTACATTTAAAATGTGTTACGACCTGTGGCTCTACACTTCATTCGATCCATGCGAAACTGTACATTTCAGCAGGATAATGCACGACCACATGTTGCAGGTCCTGTATGGCGTTTCTGGATGCAGAAAATGTTCGACTACTGCCCTGTCCAGCACATTCTCCAGATCTCTCACCAACTGAAAACGTCTGGTCAATGGTGGCCGAGCAACTGGCTCGTCACAATACACCAATCACTACTCTTGATGAACTGTGGTATTGTGTTGAAGCTGCATGGGCAGCTGTACCTGTACACGCCATCCAAGCTCTGTTTGACTCAATGCCCATGGGAATCAAGGCCGTTATTACGGTCAGAGGTGGTTTTTGTGGGTACTGATTTCTCAGGAGCTATGCACCAAAATTACGTGAAAATGTAATCACATGTCAGTTCTAGTATAATATATTTGTCCAATGAATACCTGTTTATCATGTGCATTTCTTCTTGGTGTAGCAATTTTAATGGTCAGTAGTGTAATAGACAAGGCAAATTATACTATTTCTTGTGTAATTAATTCTCAGTTATTTAATGCCAGAATGCACTCACCATTCCTCTGTCTAAAGCATTTAAGATGCACATCCTATGAATTTACAACTATGCGAGTGTCTGTGTATAAATACCAATGTGTTAGATACCTATAATATATTATTATTATTATTACTATTATTATACTGAGAGCCTTGTGAACAGCCTTTGGTGATGCCTGTGTTAAATATTTATGCGGCAAATTCAAATTTCTTAATCATTATTTGCAATAAATCCAATTTAATGTAATATTAACGTAATACTGCTGCCAACTACAACTATTACTGTCACAACTTGATTCAATACATCTTACATTTATTTAATTTGTGTGAACATTATATTGGCGGCCTTAACAGGACTTAATAATTATGTAGTAATTCATACGTGATTTCTTCTTTGTTTGTAAAATTCCGATTCCAACCATACTGAGTGGATGGATGTAAACCAGAGCAAAAGGAAGTGAGAAAATACCAGATGAACCAAAAGACAAATTCCATAACTGGATTTAAAACGTCACAATTTTCCACTTACCACTATTCATCTTCGTGAATAGGGCAGTAGTACTAATGCTTCAAAATTATTCTGTGTGCAGAATTTCTTATGGGTGGCAATCCGAGCATTACTGCTTACCAGTAACAGTAGCACATGTAATGGTGGCATTCCTGTGCACTACGCTTGCAATGAACCAAGCACCACTAGTTTGTTTCACTTTATAATAGGGCACCATTACACGGTATTTGACTATGTTCAGAATATTTCTTATATAAAAAGCCAAGTAACATAGAGTAGTGTGTTTGAGAAGTTGGATAATTAATTATTATTTTGTGCATTTAAATTTTCTATTTTCAGTTAATATCCTTCATGGAATCTGACTCTGACGATCAGAAACAAATTAAGAATCCCACATGTCAGATTGACGAGATCGTAAGAAAACTTGAAAAGTTATCTGTATCAGCACTGTTCTACAAATGCAAGAACAAACAGGACTAGTAACATAAATTAACAAAACTGCTCGCAACCGGGACGAATCGTCCACGATGGAAGCGAACTTAGTAACAAAAATGAGTGAAATTTCTCTTGCTCAGCAAGAGATTGCATGTATTCAGGACGAATCGTCTACAGCACAAAGTAACTTTTCTAACACAGATTAACCAAATTAATGAAATCGCACGAAGTCAGGGCGAATCGTCCATGGCGCAAGCAAACTTAGTAGTCGTAGTCAGCAGGAGAGGATGGATAATGCATGAAGGTGCACTGAAGGTGGAATATAGGTGTAGCGTCACATCAGGGTACCAGGAATGGCGATGAATAGGTGGGAAATTGGGTGCAAGGACTGGATTTTGCGAGTAATGTGTTGGATTCGAAGGTGCTCTAGGTAGAGCTGTAGTTGCGGAAAGTGGATGAGTTGGTATGGGATGGCAGTTGGGGAGAAGGTGAGAAAGAGAACATGCCTTTCAGGATTTCAAGCGATTCTTAAACTTTAGTAGAGACAGAGATCCAGGCAACGTTGGCAATAGGTGAGGATGGGGCAGATGAGGGATTTATAGGTTGAAGATAATGTAGAAGCAAGTAAATCCCAGTACACCCTCTTAGTAGTTTTAGTCAGTTTTGGGCTTTGTGTAGGATGGTAAGGAGATGTGCAGTTCATGTTAGTCTTTAGAGTTAGTTCTAATAGTTTATTGAAATAGCCAGAGGGATGGGTCGGTTATAGATGAAGAGACTGAAGTCTGGACAGCAAAAGTATCGAAAAGTGCGACCAAAGATGGAAGATTGCCTGTTCTGTGGATTTAATTTAAGTATACATGTATTACACCACTCGTCCAGGAGGAGATTCGGGTGGCCTTGGAGGGAGACATGGGAAAGTTGAAGGGTGTAGTGAGTGCCTATGTAGGCAGGTTCATCAGCGTACTGCAGGGGGTAGATTGACGAAGACAGTTTGGGAATGTCTGCAATGTATGGAATATAAAGGAAATTTGAAAGGATAGAACCTACAGGCAAGCTTACAGTAGGATAGAATTTGCAGGAACAGGTGTGATTGATTGCGACATGTGTAGGACGATGGTGAAGGAAGGATGCTGTAAGGTAGACATAGTTCACTTCGAAGCATAGATTTGTAGCTAGAAGAGCAATACGCAATGCCACACTCGATCAAAGGCTTTTGGATATTAAGGGAGAAAAATATGGCAGACTCATGTTTATTTAATTTATGCGAGATTGGGTGGATAAGCTAAAGAAATTGGTCATTGATGGATTAAATAAGACTAAAGCCACAATGGGTCTTGGTAATGGGTAGGTGGGTTGCAAGCTTCTGATGGATTTGTTGGGAAAGAATGGTTCCTAAGACTTTGCTGAAAACTGATGTGACGCTGTTAGATTGATTTGTCTGAGAGTGACTCATCAAGTTTCAGGCAGAGAAGGATTTGAACGTTTTATGCTCTGCTGATTAATAATCTTTGTGGAGAATGGTATTGTAAATGATGGCATGGGTTTTGTGATATGCTCTGGGACATTCCTTGAGGTGGCAATAGGTAATTATATTGTGCCCAGGTAAAGTGTTTCGCTATTTGGAGAGTGTCTATGTAATATCTTCAGCTGTTATTGGCGTGTTTAGTCCTATTAGTGGAGTGCTGCGTAAGTAATGGAAGTTTTATGAGAGAGGTAGGGTAGTCAAGTTGGTATGTTTATTTACAAAGGAGTCCCTTAAGCAATCAGAGCAGTGCTCATGTGAAATGGTAATGTCTTCCAGGTAAGGTTACCTGGAAGTGGTCTTTTGTTATGTAGGATGGGACAGGTGGGAGGTGGGGTTGTTTCTGGAGAGTCAATGGAATGGCTTCCAATAATCAGTCGATTTTATAGGTGTTTCGTTTAGTTTAGTGCATGCCATGTGCCAGTCCTGACATAGTTTGGGTAGTAAATAATTGCAAAGATGCCACTGAAGCTGTCAGTGGTGTGAAAGCGTTCCCAGTCATGAGTACAAAGTACTCTGTAGATACGAAGGGATTCTAGGAACAGGGAAAGAAACATGCGGAGGGACAATTATAGTACAGAGTTCAGAGTGGGATGATTTGGAAGTTGCATCTGAGATGGTGTATTCGTAGGAAGTCAGCCTCGCTTTGGTTGTCATCAGGATTTTGAAGGTTGGACTAATAGCTTTCGATTTATGGGTTTGGTAGAGCCATCCAGACAAGACGATTCCATCTGATGTGTAAGATCTACAGGACAGGTGAAATACTTTGATTCCAGGAAGAATGCAATAATTCTAATTACAAAGAAAGTATGCGCTAACAGTTACGAATATTAGCGAACAATCAGTTTAATAAGTCATGGTTGCAAATCACTAATATGTATTCCTTACAGACTAATGGAAAAACTGGCAGAAGCCGACCTTGTAGATCACTTTAGATTCTGGAGAAATCTAGAAACATGAAGCAGTACTGGCCCTATGATTTCTCTTAGAAAATAGGTGAAGGAAAGGAAAACCTATATTTATAACATTTGTAGAATGAAAGGAACTTTGTCTGAAATACTCTTTGAATACTCTCTCAAGTTAGCAGGGGCAAAATGCAGGGAGTGGAAGGCTATTTACAACTTGTAAAGAAACTAGATGGCAGTTATAATAGTTAAGGGGAATGAAAGGGAAGCAGTGATTAAGAAGGAAGTTCGAGAGAGTTGTTACCTATACACAATACTATTCAATCTGTACACTGAACAAGCAGTAAAGGAAACCAAAGAAAAATTTGAAGCAGGAATTAATGTTCAGGGAGAAGAAATAAAAACTGAAGTTTTCTGATGAAGCTGCAATTCTGTCAGTGACAACAAAGGTCTCTGAAGAGTGGTTGAACAGACAGGACAGTGTATTGAGTGAGGATATAGGATAACTATCAACAAAAATAAAACAAGGACAATGGAATGTAATAGAATTAAATCAGTCGATGCTGAGTGGAACAGATTGGATGAGACATTTAAAGTAGTAAACAAGTTTTGTTATTTGGGCAGCAAAATAACTGACAGTGATCGAAGTAGGGAAGATACAAAATATATGCTGGCACTGCCAAGAAAAGCTTTTCTGGAGAGAAGTTTAACATATAATATGGATTTAACTGTTAGGATGTCTTTTCTGAAGATCTTTGTATGGAATGTATGAAGGTGAAACACAGATTATAAACAGTTGAGGCAGGAAAAGAAAAGCTTTTCAGATGTGGTGCTACAGAAGAGTGCTGAAGATTAGATGGGCACATTGTGTAACTATGAGGAGGCACTGAATAGAATTGGGGAGAGAGAGATTTGTAGCACAAGTTGACTGAAAAAAGCACACATTCTGAGACATCATGGGATCACCAATTTAGTATTGGAGGGAAGTGTGTGTGTGTGTGGGGGGGGGGGGGGGGATAAAAATCGTAGTGGGAGACAGAGCTGAATGCAGTGAGCAAAACCAGAAAAATGTAGGTTACAATAGTTCTTCTGAGATGAAGAACCTTGCAGAGAATAGAGTAGCATGAAGAGCTGCATTAAACCATTCTTTGGACTGAAGGCCATAACGACAGCACTGGATTTGGGCTCAGCATACACTAAAGTCTGTAAGGGAATAATCATGGATTTGTCGGGTTGGATAGTTAGGTGTGTGGTGGGTTGGGTTCGGTACACAGCACAAGATTTGGTGTGGGACAAATAGATGATCAGAGCCAGTTGGATCAAAAACTTCTACTTTGGTTCGCCTCAAGATGTAAGAGGAGACAGTAATGACATCAGGTTTGTAATCTGTATCAGGAGGGGTGTCGACAGTGATGTGGATATCACGGCCATTGAGGATGCTAATGCAGTCTGGTTTTGAAGTAAGTGTTTAAGATGATGAACAATGTGCACGTGCACTAATAGTGGACTGTGCTATTGCAGCGTAGACTGCCAGAAAAAGAGTTGCAGACAATAGATGGACAGTGCAAAAGGAGTGATGATTGTGAGCTGCCAATTCCTTAAGGTGTGCACTGTGAGCCAGTGATTGGAGTGACAACTGAGAAAAGAAAACTTTTTGATTTTTTGATTGGGTGTATGTATTTAGCAGCCATTCACACAAGTAACACTTGTAAGAGTGGTTGGGGGGGGGGATGTATGGTACAGCCTTCTCCAGGACTCATTTGAAATGTTCGATACCACCTTCTTTATATGCATCCGGATAGTTATCGGACAATTCAGTACTTCCTAAGGCCGTGTGTGTGTGTGTGTGTGTGTGTGTGTGTGTGTGTGTGTGTGTACTGACCTATTTAATAAAGAACTTGATATTCATTGTGAAGGTGTGTGGAATGTTCTGGAAGGACGTGTGTTGTTGTAATTATCAGTGGATTGTTGTCATAGATAATATTATGTACATATACTTAATTAACTAATCAAGAAACTGAAGTAATAAGTCCTTAGCAATAATTAGGGACTGCAGAGATGTTAGCATGAAAAATCAATGCTTCTAATTAACAACCCCCTGCGGGTTCGTGGTTAGAATAGGCCCGCGGTATTCCTGCCTGTCGTAGGAGGCGACTAAAAGGAGTCTCAAACTTTTCGGCCTTATATGATGGCCCCCTGTTGGGTTTAATCTCCATCTCTCAAAATTTTCCGAAGAGCGAGCCGATTGGGGAAGGGAGCCTTACTTGGTGCATTGTGTCCATCTTGCGATCAGACCTTTCGCCAGCTTATACACCGTTGAATTGCAGTCCTGTCCACTCTCCATCTCTTGGGCATGACTCTTTTTCTGCGTGCAGATTACACCTTGCACTTTGCAGTGCCTCTTTCTGCACCGACGGCGACCATGGACCACATGTTGCATAACATCCAGCACGGTAGCCAGTCCGTTGTGGTGAGGCCGCCATGTACCCTGTTGGTTGTAGCCCCCTGACAACACAGTGATCGCTCTACTGATGCCTGCACCGTTAACTCCCCACGTATGCCAAGGAGTAGATGCCTATCCTCCTGGGGTATCGGGACTTCCGGCAACGGCCATCCTGCCAGGTGGCTCTTGCCGTGGCTGGGTGGCGCCCGTGGGGAGGGCCCTTGGTCGGAGTAGGTGGCATCAGGGCGGATGACCCGCAATGAAGCGTGGTACATCGGCTCTCGCTGGTGGCCAGCTGCCAGCAGTCTCTAAGCGTTCTCGGGCTCAGTTTAATGCTCAGAAGTACGATCCGAAAACGTTCCCCTCCCTGGCCATGCCGTGGGAGGAACGTAAGTCTCAGGATGGCAGTAGCAGTTATTCGCCCCGCTTCTTAGTTGGTACGAGGGTTGATGGGGAGTCTTTTCTCTCCACAAAGCCTCAGTTCTTCGTCGAGCATTTAGAGGACAAGTTTGGGTCAGTCCTGATACAAACGGCATCCTCTGCCCAGTCACGACGGTTACTCGCTTGTGACAAGTTGGGGGATGTTGCCGTTACAATCACACCCCATAAGAGTTTAAATATGGTCCAGGGAGTTATTTACCGTAGGGTTCTTGTTTTGCAGTCTGATGAAGAGCTGCGCGCCAATTTAGAGCGCCGAGGTGTACATTTCGTCCGGCGCGTTCATCGGGGTCCGAAGGAAAATCAGATTGCTACCAATGCCTCCATCTTGGCCTTCGAAGGGGATACATTACCGGAAAAGGTCAAGGTGATGGTCTACCGATGTGACGTTAAGCCCTATATCCCTCCCCCGATTCGGTGCTTTAAGTGCTGGAAGTCCGGCGATATGTCTTCTCGCTGCACTTCCAGCCTCACATGTCGAGATTGCTGACGCCCATCACGTCCAAATACTCAATGTGCCCCGGCTCCCATCTGTGTCAACTGCGGGGAGCACCATTCACCTTGCTCGCCAGACTGTCGAATTTTCCAGAAAGAGCGTAAAATCATGGAATAGAAGACCCTGGACCGACTAACCTATACTGAGGCCAAAAGGAAATACGACCGACTCCATCCTGTGAGGATGACATCTTCCTACGCTGCTGCTACAACACCTGTACTAGCCCCGTCTGTTTCTCCAATTGTGGCCAGACCCACGAGTAGTAAAACTCCTCCTGCCCCCTCGCCAGTGGGGGCTCTACCCACCGGGTTGCTCTTGTGCCACCTACCTCAGGAGCAACACCATCCCACCCATCAGGGACGTCTGTCCCCACTTCTAAGCTGGAGAAGTGTCCAACTTCTTCAGCTTCTCACACTCGCAAGGGGTCCCTTGGGTCCGTTCCTTCCCAGGTTTCCGCCAGCGAGAAGGCTGACGACAGACAGTGGCGTAAGTGCCCGCAATCAGTTGGTCGTAGGGCTTCACGATCCTCCTCCGTCCTGGAGACTGAATCGGTGAAGCCCTTCCAGTTGGTGCTACCCAAGGAACGGCGTGAGAAACCCAAGAAGAGCTCTCAGCCCAAGGAACTTACGGTGGCAGCCATCCCACTACAACCTTCCAGCTCTGCGTCTGAGGATGCGGTGGAGATTCTGGCGTCCGCTGAGGACCTCAATCTCGCCGGTCCATCAGACGCCATGGAAAGCACTATCACAGGTGCTAAATTGGAGGCAGCAGGTGA
Source organism: Schistocerca gregaria (assembly GCF_023897955.1). Taxonomy (NCBI): domain Eukaryota; kingdom Metazoa; phylum Arthropoda; class Insecta; order Orthoptera; family Acrididae; genus Schistocerca; species Schistocerca gregaria. The sequence goes on from NC_064922.1 coordinate 756,971,897, forward strand.
CCCAGTGGCATAATCTTCCTTCCCAGTCCTGTCAAGCCTTTCTCAGCCATTGACAACACCATCCTCCAGTGGAACTGCAGCGGTTTCTTCCACCATCTAGCTGAGCTCCGCCAACTTATCAGCCTTCACACTTTCCTCTGCATTGCTCTGCAGGAAACTTGGTTTCCGGCAATGCGAACCCCCGCCCTCCGTGGCTATCGGGGTTATTATAAGAACCGGGCAGCTTATGAAAGGGTGTCTGATGGCGTCTGCATCTATGTCCTGAACTCTCTTCACAGCGAGTCTGTACCTCTCCACACACCTTTAGAGGCTGTCGCTGTTCGGGTGTGGACGCCACAGGCTGTTACCGTCTGCAGTCTTTAGCTTCCACTGGATGGTGATGTCACGCAGCATGTCCTGGTTGATCTGATAGTTCAACTGCCTCCACCTTTCCTGTTACTGGGCGACTTTAACGCCCATAACCATCTGTGGGGTCGGTCAGTGGCAACAGGTCGAGGCGCCATCATTGAGCATTTATTGGCGGAGCTCTATCTCTCGATCTTAAATGACGGTGCCTTCACACTCTTCAGTGTGGCGCATGGACATACTCCGTCACTGACCTTTCAATCTGTAGCCCTAGCCTTTTACGTCTGTCCAATGGAGAGTGCATGACGACCTTTGTGGTAGTGACCACTTTCCGATCTTTCTGTCACTGCCACAGCGTCAGTCTTCTGGGCGCCCTAGCAGATGGGCTATGAATCAGGCTGACTGGGACTTGTTCTCCTCCACTGCCGCTATTGAGCCTCTCTCTAACGAAGCCATTGATGCAGTGGTTCAATCGGTTACCACCGGCACCGTTACTGCTGCCAAATCTGCCATTCCCCGTTCTTCTGGGTCCCTTCGGCGGCGGACAGTGCCTTGGTGGTCGCCTGAGATCGCTGAAGCGATTAAAGCTCGCCGGCGGGCGCTCCAGCGTCACAAGCGACATCCCTCAATCGACCACCTTATCGCCTTCAAACGGCTGCGTGCACGAGCCCGCTGCATTATCCGCCAACGTAAGCAGGAGTGCTGGAAGCGGTATGTGTCCACCTTTGGCCTCCATGTCACTCCATCGCAGGTCTGGGCCAAGATTCGCCGCCTCAATGGCTATCGGACCCCTATCAGTGTCCCTGCGCTCTCACTGAATGGAGCAGTTTGTACGGACTCTGACGTCATTGCAAACCGCTTGGCAGAGCACTTTGCTATGAATTCCACTTATGCCAACTACCCCTTGGGCTTCCACTCCATTAAGGATCAGATAGAATGTCGGAGTCTTTCTTTTCGCACTCACCATCCTGAATTGTACAATGTTCCATTCAGTGAGTGGGAATTTCGAAGTGCCCTCGCCCCTTGTCCTGATACCGCTCCTGGGCCAGATAGCATCCACTCTCAGATGCTGAAACACCTTTCAGTGGACTGCCAGCGACGCCTCCTCGATCTTCACAACCGCATTTGGGTCGAGGGTGAGTTTCCGTCGCAATGGCGGGACAGTCTTGTTGTCCCCATTCTGAAACCAGGGAAAAACCCTTTGGAGGTGGACAGCTACCGTCCCATTAGCCTCACCAACGTTCTTTGCAAGTTGCTTGAACAGATGGTGAGCCGGTGCTTGAATTGGGTACTGGAGTCTCGGGGCCTTCTGGCTTCGTCTCAGGGTGGGTTCCGTAAAGGCCGCTCCACCGCCGACAATCTGGTGAGCCTGGAGTCGGCCATCCGTACTGCCTTTGCCCGCCATCAGCATCTGGTTGCTGTCTTTTTCGACATGAGGAAGGCGTATGATACGACATGGCGTCATCACATCCTTTCTACGCTTCATGGATGGGGTCTTCGGGGCCCTCTGCCGATCTATATCCGCAATTTTCTGTCGTATCGTACCTTCCACGTGCACGTCGCGGCCTCATATAGTTCCTCCCAAGTCCAGGAGAAAGGTGTGCCAGAGGGTTCTGTTCTCAGTGTGTGTCTGTTTATAATAGCCATTAACGGGCTCGCTGCAGCCGTGGGAAATTCTGTCTCCGCTTCCCTGTATGCTGACGACTTCTGCCTTTACTACAGCTCTATTGGCATTGCAGCTGCTGAACGTCAGCTACAGGGCGCAATCTGCAAGGCGCAGTCTTGGGCTGTAGCGCATGGTTTACAGTTTTCCGCAGCCAAGACCTGCGTTATGCATTTCTGCTGGCGACGCACTGTTCACCCGGAGCCGCGGCTTTATCTTGACGGTGAGCTTCTTAAAGTGGTGGAGTCACATAGGTTTTTGGGGTTGGTTTTTGATGCCTGGTTGACTTGGCTGCCTCATATTCGGCAGCTTAAACAGGCATGTTGGCGGCATCTAAATGCTATGCGATGCCTGAGCCACACAAGGTGGGGCGCCGACCGATCTACTCTCCTACGGCTTTACCAGGCGTTAATCCAGTCCCGTCTGGACTACGGGAGTCTTGCTTATGGCTCAGCATCCCCATCTGCGTTGCGGGTGCTGGACCCAATCCTCCACAGCAGGATACGCCTTGCCACTGGTGCCTTTCGAACCAGCCCTGTGGACAGCATACTTGTGGAGGCAGGTGTCCCTCCACTGCAGTTACGACGCCAACAATTACTGGCTGCTTATGCTGCCCATGTTTTTAGCTTGCCCAGGCATCCAAATTATCGTGTCCTCTTCCCGCAGTCAGTCGTTCATCTGCCAGAACGTCGGCCCAGGTCGGGTCGTATGATCGCCATACGCGTCAATCAGCTTCTCTACGGGCTTGGGTGTTTCCCTGTACCACCCTTTCCGGGCCCCTTTGCGTACACCCACACGGTGTGTGCCTCGCCCTTGCCTTCGGCTCGACTTGGCACAGGGCCCGAAGGACTCAGTCCCTCTGGTGGCCTTTCGACGCCGCTTTTATTCCATCCTGGCCACGTATCAGGGCTCTGGCGTTGTCTATACCGACAGCTCGATGATTGCTGGTCGTGTCGGTTATGCACTAACTCTAGGGAACCATTCTGAACAACGTTCGTTGCCAGCTGGCTGCAGTATTTACACTGCTGAGCTGGTCGCCATCTTTCATGCCCTAGAGTATATCCACTCCTGCTCAGGTGAGTCCTTTGTTATCTGTAGCGATTCCCTGAGCGGTTTACGAGCTCTCGACCAGTGTTTCCCTCATTCTCGTCTGGTGATGGCTATCCAGGAGTCCCTGCATACTCTTGCCTGTTGCGGCAGATCTGTGGTCTTTGTTTGGACCCCGGGCCATGTTTGGATACCCGGAAATGAAACGGTTGACCGCCTGGCGAAAGAGGCCACTAGTGCACCATCTCTGGATATTGGCCTCCCGGCGACTGATTTGCGGGCACTATTACGCTGCAAAGTTTTCGATTTATGGGACACTGATTCGCGCAACCTGCCCATGCCAAACTAACTCCGCTGTATCAAGGAGACGACTACTGTGTGGCGGTCATCCATGTGAGCTAACCGCAGGGAATCAGTCGTCCTTTGTCGGCTCCGCATTGGCCACACCCGACTCACGCACAATTATTTACTGTGTCGTGAGGATCCCCCTCTTTGTCGTTGTGGGGCGTCCTTGATGGTGGTCCATATTCTGTTGGAGTGCGCCCTTTTATCTGTGCTCAGGCAGACTTTTGCGCTGCCTGATACGCTCTCTGCACTTTCATCTGACGACTCTTCCATAGCCGACATAGTTTTGCGTTTTATTCGGGCAGGGGGATTTTATCACTTAATGTAAGTGTGAGTTTTTGTTTTGATTCTGGCCTATGGCCTACGATTTGTCAGATTTTTTTACATGTGTTTCTTGGTGGTTGGCTTTTCCCTTTTTGTTTGTATGGTCGGCCAACCACCGTCACACTCTTTGTGGTTTTAGTTCGTCTTGTCTGGTCTTTGTCTACGTTTCTCTTGTTCTGTGTCGTCTGTTGATCGTTTTTATTCTCTTTGGGTGTTTTTAGTATTTGGAAAAAGGGGCTGATGACCGTAGCAGTCTGGTCCCTTTAACCCCCACAAGCCAACCAATCTAATTAACAAAATGGTAATCTAAAAATCCAGTAACAGAAACCCTCACTATCTTGAGAAACAGCTTAAAAGTTATTTCCAAGCGATGTATTTTCATGTCTCCCTCTGTAATTACTATTCTTTGTAATCACATTTCAAATTAACTCTCCAATTTTTTTACATCTCACAGTTTTCCAATTTCTAACATTTGAGGCCTTATTTGTGCATTTTATGTATGTAATAAAACACGAGCTCTGCACTACCATTGTATGTTAGTAACCAAATCCAAATTGTAATTATGTAACTAAAATAATACAAGAGACATTATTGTAATTAAAGTCCAGAATGATTTTCTTATGGAAAACTAAAGATATTACTGTAAAAGAATGTCATTCAATTTTGTATTTTATACCTTATTTGGCTGTAACATCAGTTTCTTTACGTTTTGTAAATTTTAATTGTAACATCAGAATTGTATAAAATATATAATGCTTTATTTTGGAAGCTATTGTTAAAATTCTGTATAAAGCGATGCAGTGATGCTGTGACAAGTGAGTTTTGAAGTTATTTTTGGAAGTCAGATCAGTGAAATCGTCTGTGTTTTGTTTACATGTCGAATGTGCAGTTCGGATGTCAATGTGAATAAATTTTGTGAATCATGAAAATTTCGCATTCATTCATCAATGGACCAGGTAGAAGAAACATAAGTAACATTCAGTATGAATCGTTACAAGTTATTAAAAAAATGAGACACTTTGCATTGGAACAGTGAACTGCTAGTGTGGAGTTTTACCTAAAGACCTGGTAGTAAACTTCCCATAATGAGCACTATTCGGGATCTGTGCAAGAAATGGATGGCTGTAAGATCCATTCAGAATGAGCAGAGGAATAAGCGACCGGCAATGACTGCCCCTGAAACTATAAACAGAATTCACATGGAAATTGACAGGTCCCCTCAAGTATGTGAGGACGTTCACGACAGGCTGGAGTATCTCGTACATTTTCATATTTACCAAAAGATATGAAATTAAAAGATTGTGATGGATGGTGAAATTGTTGTAATTTGAGGAACAGGAGAAAAGAGTTCATTATTGTAACTGACAGCTAACATCAATTGCTAATGGTTACTTGGGCCCCTTGATTTACTTCAAATCAGATGAGGCCAAGTTTCATTTGTCAGGTAATGTAAACTCAGAGAACCTCTCTTCTCAGAGAAGATAAGTGTTTGTTGTGCATTTTCTGGCACATGTATTTTTGGCCCCATATTTTTCAATTACACGCTAAACAGTGCCAGATATCTATAGATATTTGACTCTGCTGTATAAAGTGTTCCAAAAAGATTGAGCAATCGCTCCCACATCCAGCCAAAGTATGGCGCACATCGTCAACTCATCCCTGGACTTAACAACGTGCAATTTTGTGAAGGGCACACTAAAAAGCTAAGTGTATGCTCACAATCCTCGCAAAATAGACGATCTGAAATGGAACAGTACTAGAGAAATTAACATCACAGCTTCAGAAGTAGTGTGTTGTTGGTAAGGTCACACAGTCAGTGATGCCTGGATGCCCTCGGCCACCACTTCCAGCATCTCTTATTAACAAGTAACTACATGTTTTTATCATTACTATTATCTATTTTCTTTGTTTCTTCATTGTTACTGGCATACCGTTTCTATGTGGGACACCTTATACAACATAGCTCAAGAGATGTTGAAGATCCTGAATATCTAAGTATAAACGGGGTATGTAAGTAAACAGTCATGAAACCAACAGGTAGTACAAATTTGTTTTAGCTTTATAAATGTAGCAATCCAGAACAAAGTGGACAGGGTTCCTTGAATATGTATTCATCCATTCACAGTGAATGTAATAGCTTAACATCTGCATAAGAACTGTTCAGTAGCACTCTTATTTCTTGTACATAAAATTAATACGACTCTGTGACACAGTGTTACTGCACATAAGTCTGAAGTTCAACAGCAACCCATTTTGCCTTACCTTATTTGATGTCTGAAAATAACTAACTACCAAACAGAGATAATGTGCCAAAATCTATCATCGGTCTCCAACCTCGCTTCGAGGTACATAATGTAAACCAAATAACTTTCTTTTCAGCTTATGTTTGTCTATAATTATAGAAACAAGAGGGTCGCGCCCTATGTTCAGTGCTTTTAACCAAAACATGAATAAAGTAAATGATCTAGCTGGAAATGACTTTGAAACCTGTGCTGTTAAAAAGAATATATTACTCTTAACAAATATAGGCACAAATCACAAGCTTATTGTGAGTATTTTGTACTTAATCAACCTTACAAAACAAGATATCGTCATTGGAAACAATGTGACATCATTTAGCAAGTCGACCTTCTTTTTCTCACATATTTAGGTTGAAGGCGTCGAATAAGACAGAAAGAAATATTAGCAACGCTGCAGTAAAGTTTCTCAGTACTTCTGCCTGCTGCTACATTAATTGGGACAATGTTGTTGGTTCAACATGCGAACAAACTGAAGTCGTCTGAGTTCGAACCCCTGTTCAGCAATAAGTGCTGGACGACGTGTTCCGAAAAACTTTTACCTGCGTGAGCATTGCACTCTGCTGTTAAATCTGCCACAGATAACCGCCTGTCTTGCTTTACAGATCGGGCAAGGATCTGCGCTCCACATTCTGTGATGAGGCGTGAACGTTCAAACCCCCTTGTTGGATGGTCATGGTTTTAGTGTCCTTCAATCACTTTGCACAGTTGCTCGCCATAGTATCACGTGAACAACCGCCCAACTTTGCAGTTCCCGTGGGGCTCGTTCCTAGACACCCGGTCATAAAAATCTGCACTTTGCTAACGTCACTTGTGTGAATGAATTTACCAATTTTCAGGAAGGATATATGGAGTGAAATACCGATGAAGCTTAATACTGAAGGCAAGCAAACGTTTTTATGTGTTACTATATTCTGCCTCACAAATGTACCGCACACATTACTTGTCACTAGTGGTGAACTGGTGCAGGGTATTCTCAAGTTGCCTCGATCTTTTTCGAAATACAGTAAAATGTGCTCAAAACTGAATCTCCTGGGACTAAAATAATTTTCCAAATTGGACAAGTTTCCGGATTACACCAGATTCACTCTACTACATAAAATTTGTCAAGTATCATGTACAAAAGTACAGTATTTTTTAAATTATGTATATACTGTATTTGTGTACCTAGACTCTAGCACAGTAAATGTTTATTTACTGTATATTGAACAATAGAACACAGGACTACTACAAATGGGTCAAATGGCTCTGAGCACTATGGGACTCAACTTCTGAGCTCATTAGTCCCCTAGAACTTAGAACTAGTTAAACCTAACTAACCTAAGGACATTAAACACACCCATGCCCGAGGCAGGAGTCGACCCTGCGACCATAGCGGCCTAATGGTTCCAGACTGCAGCGCCTAGAACTGCACGGCCACTTCGGCTGGCAGACTACTACACCAAGTGATGAATAACACATTAATTGAAAAATAACATCTCTATAATTTTACTCTAACTTTAAATTCGTTTATTACTATATTTAGATACATATCATTCCCAGGTTAATTTGCTTTAAGTTTCACTTTTTTCGACACATGTCAAGGAGGGAAACTTGTTTTAATTCCCCGTTCAAAAGTGTTTCTTCTAGGTAATTTTTTTGTACCAGACAATAGTTCCAACAAGTAGGGAGAATTTTGCATATGCTTCAAATTGCATAGTTTATGCATGTAATTGCCTCTTCTGGTGTATTAATTTTTCTTGGGACATCATTTTGCTCCTCTTTTTCCTTTGTCTCTTCATCATCCTCTGTGTTGTGGACATCTATTAAATCTGTTGCTGAAGTGAAACTAGTGAGTTGACCGAAAGTCATCACTTCGAATGTAATCCTCTGCACTACATGAAATGTTTCGCATTTTCATTAATTCAGCGACTGCTGTTGTATTTTCATCAACTTCGATGGCCACAGAAGCGTCTTGTTTTTCACCGCCAAACCCTGCTTTGTTGAAGCACTTGGTGACAATTTCAGGTCTTATTTCATTTACTGCCAATCCAATCCAATTTACTACATCCAGGACTGAACCTGACCATGCAAGAGCAAATGCACATTCGGCTTCAACTCTAAGAAAGAGATTGTATCAGTAATCGCCTATAATGACACTTGAGTGTGTAAATCTCCCTGGTCCATGGGTTGTGTAAGGCTGGTCGAATCTGCAAGAAAGCAAGCCAATTTCACGTTTGCTAACGTTACTTTCGGGTGGCAGGTTGCATTGTCTACGAAAAGGAGAACTTGGCGACTTCCTTTTTTTCATTTTGGCTTTGAAAGAGCCAACCATTCTTCCATAAGACCACTCACCACCCACGCCTTTTTATTGCTTCGCCATGTAACTTGAAGCTTACTGACATCTATGTTTTTGAAACAACGCGGTTTTGCCGTCTGTCCAATCACCAGTGACTTCTCATTTCATCTAACATGTTTCCACACAATAGTACAGTGAGTCTTTCCTAAGACATTTTTCTGCCGGTGCACTTTACACCTCGAATTGCTAGCGATTTTGATGCCAGCGCGCGACCATAATTCAAAATAATTGGACAGTATTGTCATCCATTCTGTTGCTACACTTCCCTGCACATCCTTAACTTCCCCACACACTTCATTCTACACGATATTGTGCCTAGCTTTCAAACTGTCCAACCATTCTGTAGATTCCTTAAACTCCGTAATTCCAATCTCTTTAGCGACTTTGAGTCTCACTCTGCAACATGAGCCTAGATAAAGGTAAGTTTTTTGGCCGCGCACTTAAGAACCATACCCATACTATTTCGTTGATTTCATTTCCGGCCTCCTTCGCCTTTCTTTCCATCAGTCCGTTTCCTTTCACCCATTCGTCCCGAATTTAATCCTTGTTTCTCAGTCTCATAAATTTGTGTTTTACCGCATTTGATACGCAACATAATTTCGCACACAGTTTCTTCCTCACTCGCGTCGATTACATTAATCTTTTCGGTAAGAGTTAACGACACATACCGTTTGCTCGAAATCCTGTTACTTTATCTCTTAAAGAGCTCTAGTCAACTGAAACTGGCAGAAAATGAGCTTGCCAACCGTACAAAATACCCACCTCTTCACTGCGCACATTTTAGCAGTGTGTTGGTAGATGCGTAACGATGTTCCTGAATGCGCCGGCTTGCGTCAATAATGAGGAAAACAAGAAAGCCGACAAATAGAACACTGACGATCGAATCGCTTCCTTTGATGTATTGCACCGACACTGAGCGTAACGTTTTCGTAGTTGCACAGAGCGGCGTAGTTTAAGTCCACACCAGCAGCGCCGTTCTGCGCTGTATCTCTTGGTTTTTCTCCGCTTAGCAGAGGTGTTAAAAGTAACGTCCTTATAGAGTCGTGAATAACTAATGAACTGTAATACAGTAGTGCCGTACAGGGTCTGTTCCGCATTATACAACGTCTTATTAAGTATGTTCTAATATTTACTTTCCGTTTCCGCGTTAGGCTCGTTCCGCTTTATACAAAAAAAATCAGCATTTAAAAGTGCACTGAATGCGTCGGGACTGAAATACTTGTAAAATTTGAGCACATTTCCGAACTATACACATACCGATTTGAGTGCCGTTTTACTGTATAATCGGGTGTAGAAACAGCTAGTATCATGGATTCATGGAATTTATTAGGATCTGATCGTAAACTCTCAGAGAGCGTGTTACACTCTCTGAACAGTTCTGTTTCACTAGGAAATGTGACACTATACCTCCGCTGAATAATTCGATTTTCAGAAATGCATTTTCTTCCAGTATCGAATCGGTTAGCAATGCGTCAGACTCCCTTGTTTGATCTCTGCAGAACGCTACTACTCGCCACTGGACAAGGAACTCGCCCATCACTCCTCGTGAACATGATGCAAAAACGTAAGACTCTCTTGAAGAAACATTGCTGGATGCTGTGGGTAATTCAGATAATTATTTCTTAGAGCTACAGAGGTGCAGCTGTAATGAGTGGTCGTCGTTAGTGTTCATTCTCTTCTCCAAGGCGTGTTGAACATGCCCATAAGTCGACTCGGATTAAAGCCCAAGCTATGAGTCAGAATACAGGTGTTAAAATGTTTTGTTATCTTAGTATCAGTCTGTTTTTTCTGTAGTTCTTCGCAACGAACACCTATGCTAACTGACACAGTGAGCAGGGAAGTCCCTTCTGTTTCCAAGGCGAGATGGAATTTTAAATCGAGAACTGTGCACGTTGTGAACAGAAAAAAAGTCTCTTGTACAATGCCAGCAGCACATTGAGCTTACATTTCAACAAACTACTACAATTACCCAAGCAAGAAGGCGGTGTCTGAAATTAGAGCATCCATCATTTCAGTTTGTTGTCGGTATTCAATCGTACTATGACACATGCTGATTCTGTAAAATTATTACAAAAACGAGCAGTTGATCCACTGACTCTACAACAAGGGTAGAACGTTTCAAAAGAGCCATACAAGACATCCCAGTTAGCACCACTGACAAGATTCCCAGTGCAGAGAATTGCTGTAGCCTGCGAAGAGACACAGGAAACTTCCACAAACTGTTACTGCAAAATAAATGTGTGATGGAATTATCGCTCAAGTTGTTGAATGCTTCCACTTTGCAGGGCATCTCGTCGTCATAACTTTAATTCCGAAAAGTTTTATTCGTACGCCAGCCGATTTCCACAAATGTTGCTGAAGAGGCCTTGTGAAATACATTCCTTCCTTCAACGCAATAATATGAGAACGGAGCTTCAGATGCTACAGTTATACATGAAAAATGAATTCAGAACTCGCACAGGTGCTGCTCCACTTCTGGAATTCGTGCTCGAAAATAATTTGCTAGAGTTGTTCAGTGAAACAATGAAACTCCTGAAAATGATTTTCAACGTCGCTACGAGGCTGTAGCTTGTCCCAACATGGAAGTAAAGGCTCCCAGTGTGAAAATAAATGTGAATGGAGGAATGTTGAAGAATTGGAAAAATTGGCTGAGGGAGCCATTATTATTCCAAGACAGATCTCACTCACAGCTATTTTCATCACCTGTAGATGACCAGACTGAATAGTTTTCAGTGATTAATACGCCATTTGGCATGTCACAACAGACTGACATTTCAGGTAGCAAACACTTTTGCAATATTTCGGACATACTTTGAGCTACTCATTCAAGGTATCCTCAGTTGTGTTGTTGTGTAGATGACATGTTGGGCTGTGTTATCACCTCATCAAATGTAGTTTTTTGAGCCAAGTGTGAAGAGCCTAGGACACATATTCAGTGAAGAACAACTCACGCTCCCACAGGAATATGTACATGCAAATCAGTAACTTACTAGGCCCCAAGAACCTCCAAAAATTAGTCATTCCTGAATAAAATTAATTACGTGAAATTCATTCCCAACGTGGCCCTGATTTACTGCCTGCTTTATCGACTGCATAAAAGCTGTTTAGCAACATTCCACTCAGATAAACGCTCAATGCTTGCCATCGATAGGTCATATTGTACCATTGATGCAGTGCTGTCCTACAGGTACATGTAAGACACAAGACAGCCCAATGCATTTGGGTCTAAAACATAAAATAATGCACAGCAAAATTATTTGCCGGTACTGAAAGAGGTATTGACTAGTTCACACATTGTCAAGAAATGTCATGTCATAACTTTATGGTATAAAATTTCACCATGTTAACAATCATTAGCCCCTCATTTCGCTATTTGATGCCCAGTCGAAAATTCCAGACAAGATGGTGCTGTTTTGGGTACTGTTCCTTGGTAACTACTGTATAACTACAACATCCAATATCTGCCTACTTAGCAGCAAAGAAACGCACATGCACTTTACCACATGTTACACGGCCCAGGTGTAGAGTTTGACTGGCATGAAGTGCTGGGTTTTCCCTTATACGTCAATCAGCAACATGCCCATGATGATTTCCCAATTACACCACGTGAAATAGCAACAAAGCAGGTCATGATCATCTGCTCTCAAAGATATTGTCGACTGTATGAATAGGTTGGTTGGACCACCAACCTAAAGGCACTGACCTAGCATAGGGCATATACAGGGGATAGGCAAAATAATGTGAACACCTGTACTAACTTTGGAATGGTTGGACCCCATTTGCCCATACTACAACTGTTATTCTTCTTGGAAAACTGGCCTATAATGATTGCATAGCCTCCAGTGGAATGTTATGAGGAAATCTGCCACGGAATCTGTGCTAGCATATGATGACAGCCCACACCATCAAGCTTCCACCTCCATGCTTAATCTTTGGAATCAAGCAGTCAGGATTGTAGGCATCTTTCGGCATTCTCCAGATGTAAGCCTGGCCCAATGTTTGAAATTGACTCGTCGGACCATATGATGTGTTTCCACTGATCAGCTGTCCAGGGCTTCTTTGTGTTGGTTGTCGTCACTAATGGTTTCAGTATAGCAGCTCGCCCATGAATATTCGCTTTATGGAGTTCTCGGCAGTCAGTGTCAATAGACACGGGGTCTTGAAGATGTTTATTGAACTCTGCAGTCACTTTAGCAGCCGTAATTTTGTGTTGTGACACAATTTGTGTAAGCATACGGAGATCCGTCATTTAGTTTTTATTTGTGCCCACTATTATATTTACACAATGCCTTTCCATGTTTTGTGTAGGCTCTCCTGGCTGTTGAAACATTTCCTCTTGAGACATTAAGTTGGTTGTCTTTGTTACTATTGCTCCAGCTAATAGAGATCCCAATATCTGCCCTCTTTGGAACTCTATTAGGTCTTTCATTGCATGTCGACCTCTGAACGCGAATAAGTAAGCGTTCACTACCCATAAACAACCTGCATTGATGTCTAGTCTGTACTGAACATGCACAGTCCAGCAAGACAACTTGCCTTACCTGTGCTCTTCACTGTTAAATGCAATCATCCAGTGTTCACATTATTTTTGCCTATTCCCTGTTTATGGCAACAGCTTAACACAACTAATGGTATCTTATTTTTAGCCATAGACGAATCTGAATAGTGAGTGGTAACTCTGCCCACACTCTGCCCCACATACTTGTGCTCCTCCACACAAGGAAAAGTGCAGAATGAATAGAATAGAATAGAATAGATCGGCATCTTGTGTACCGATGATGATACTGTCGAATAACATGTGGTGTGGAACTGCCAGGCCTGGGCCCATAATCAGTCACCCATAATGCAGTGTTTCAGCTCTTGGCCATTTGCTGATCACCTCTGATGAAGAGTATACATTGATTTCACCAGACCATTCTGAGGTGCATTGTGGCTGCTAGTTATCAATGCCCTCTCTAACTTTCCATATGTGGTGTGAATGGCTACCACCATCATACCAGCTATGATTCATGCTCTTTATCATATTTGTAATGGAAGGAGCATCTTCGGCCCTAGTTTCCAACAACAGCTGTCAATTCATGGCATTGGCATTTCAGGATTTTTATAAATGCAGAAGTACTGGTCACCTGACCTGATCAGCACCCCTTTCAATCCAGCATCCAATTGGGAAGCCAAGTGGAAGGTTAGCGCCTTCAAAGCACAATGGGCAAGATAATGATGACAACAGACTATGGGGAAGAGCTCAACATCTTTCACATAACCTACCGGTCCATGTCGATAAATGGACATAGCCCAGCTGAAATTTTACATGTGCACAGACCCTACAACCTGTTCGACCTGCTGTACCTGGCTGAGCTGGCCAATTACCCATGCACACAGCTATATTACTGCAAGAGCTCACATGTAAGAACTCCCACTTCTTGTCAGAGCCTCAGATGGGCCCTAGGCCCCATCATCAATGGAAAGTGGCAAATATTTGCAGTTGTGACAAACCAGAACATAATTCGGAGCCCTTTCCACCTTTCTCCTCAGCAGCTAACTAGACAAGACTCATGCTATCATGCCAGGGACAAGCCTGCTTGCCACTGCTGCAACCTCCACCAACATTTTAGGTGGCAACATGGGGTTGCCATTGGAGCCAATGGATGTGGCACTAATTCGATATCCTAAACAACTTCTGGCTCCCTCAGAGAACCCTCACCAAGCAGTGCCACAGAAACCATCAATCAGCTGGCAATTCCCCAGACTGAGCTGACATCCAACTTGGATGACTGTGATGAACTTCGGTGGCGATGAAGTCAGCACAGGCCAGACCATTTCTGGCATGATGTCCAATTAAAGGCTGCATGGGTTTAGTGTCTGACAGTGCTTTGGGTCTTCCACCCAGTCTGAGTCTTGACATAGAGCAAAGGTCATAAATAATCAGGCTCCATACATTGGCTGCAGCTTGCTCCTGTGGAGGATTCTGCTACAGCTGCAGGCATATCGTGTGGACTTGAAACATAACAGCCCATTAAGGCCTATTTAAAATGAACATTTCCCAGTCTAATTCAGGATTGCACATGTAAACAAAACATGTAACTCGTCTTGAAAAACTTATAACTGAAAAAATAAATGTTTAATCTATTTCAGTTCAAAGTGTAGAAGCTCTGTAAATGAAGGGAATAATTCCCGTGAAGGGAGTCTCCAGTAATTAATAAAAAATATAAATTATTGTAATTCCTTATTTGAGAGTTTATTCTCGAATGTACTAATATTGTAGTGTACTTACTGTTCTGAACAGACATACGTTTATATATGTATTTTCAGTTTTTATATGGAAATTTTAATTGTTAATTAATCGAAAATTCACTTTAAACAATGCCAAGGATTGTTCAGGATTGTTAAGAAATTATAAATAGTGACTGCCATGTTGGCATAAGGGGTAGGTCTGGTTTTAGTTGTGGGGCAGTGAGCATGTAGCTGCTCCTTTTATATTGTAAGTATTGTTTGCCTTTGTAATAATACTTTTATTTTGTTCTGAGGGTATAATAGAAATGATTCAAATCAATAAAAGATTAAACTTAATCGACTCTGCAGTAGTGTTACAGTGACCTTAATGTTCTCAGGACCACGGCTGCAACAGTTAAAGCGTAACTATAATCATCTCCATTATTACGAGTAGTTAGAGAAATGTTATAATTGGTGGAGCAGCTGGGATCAGGTATGAATCTGTAAACTAATCTTGTATTTTGTTTCAGAGTTAACCCGCTTGTTGAAATAATATTCCATTTTTACGAGAACAGCACAAAGAAGAGCGTGACTCAAACTACAAAGTATACTTATGTGGAAATGCAACTTGTGGAACCTGCTGTAAGCACAAAAATGTATTTGAATTTTGCTTTTGGAAACTGTTTTTTTCGTGTGGTTTGTCATTATGGAGGATAATTGAGAAACTAATAACAGGGAAGTTGATTATAATGGGGAGGTTCATGGAAACTTGGAAAACAGCGTAGATATTACTGCTAATAATGTAGTTAATCAGGACAGTGAAGTCGGAGTGGATAGTGACCACAGTAGGGAATGTTCACCCCTTTTGTGGATTTGCATGTAATGTATCAGCCTTTAATAGGTTAGTTTAACTTATGGAAGAACAAAAAAGATCAATGGAAGAACAGATAAAGACAATTGAAAAATCGTTTGATGAACAAAGAACTTTTTTGATCAGAAGCTTGATTCTATCGGTAAAAAGTTAGACAACATAAAAGCTAAATTCGTGAGGCAAAAGAGTTTCGAAAAATGCTGGGAAAAAGTAGACGAAAATTCCAGAAACGTGTCAACTATAGGAAGGGAAATTGTTACCCTAAAACAGGAAAACCAAAAATTCGAAGAGAGGCTAGATTCCATGTAAAATTTCGAGAGTTGCTACTTTAGAAGTGTTATAACTGTAAAAAGATTAGAAGCAGATCAAAATATACAAAATTTCACTAAAATTACAAATGATAATTTCGTGGATTTAAAAGAAGGCATAGGCACTTGTTTAGGTGAAATTTCGAACTTCAGACCTAAATTTCAAGAAATCGAAGATTCTGTTGCTGTGAAATCTTTCTGTAGTTAGTCCACCCTGGAGTAACGCAAACATAAAACATTTTCAGCGGAAGGCAATATACATCCAGTTGATTTCATGTTTCAGATTAAAGACAACGTGACTGATAAAATGAGCGATAATTTGAAAATGGGCAAATCAAGCAATCAAACCTGAAATGTCGTTTAATGAGGTAGAATGAGCTTTCATGAATAAATTCTGGTCAGAAACTAAACAAGCTGATAAACCACTTGATGAAATGAACCAAATAGATGCCCTAAAGCATAGGTTACCAAACAGGGTTCAATGTGGTAGAACAGAGTAGTCACAGTGTTGAGGTTGTTGAAGTGTGAGAAGAGAGAAATGAGTTTGGTGTTGAAAATATTAAATGTGATGATGTTTCTAATAAGAATGATTCATATGATGGTAAGAATAATGATGTTGATGATAAATGTTACTTACAGAATTAGATGAGATAGTATATGTAGAAGTTAAAGTTGATGATTTGATGCTGAATAATTCTGGAATCTCTGGTGTGTGTTCAAGTAATGAGTTAGAAACCAGTAGAGTAATGTCTGATGGATTAATGTTACCAGATGTCAGTGATGATGTGTCTGAATGTGTTTGTGAAAATGGAAAGGAAGATCTAGTTAGTGATAAGAGTACTAAGTGTAGTCAATGACCATGGTAGCAAATGTGTTCTCTCAGATGATAAAATTGTCATGGAAAAATGTGTAACAGTCTCCAGGTGGTAAAGTGATGAGTAAATGTGTAGACTCTGTCATAAAAACTAGTGATTGTGATTAATGGGTGAATTTTTGGGACATAGAAGAGGATTTATTATTTGAAAATGAGGTCAATGAACTGGATGAAGAATTTGGAAGTCCATATATTGTAGTACAGATTAATGATTGGATAAGAAACTGTCTTCTGGATACAGGCAGCCCATTTACAGGAATATCAACAAAACTAAGACAGGATCCAAAATAATAAAAATTTGACAGAATTTGCAGCAGCAGGGGTAAGGATAAAAGGGGCTACAGGAAAAAGCAGGTTAGTAACTGAGGATTTGAATGAAAAATTGATACTAGGAATGAACTGGATTGTTAAGGCTAAAGTAAATTTTATCTAGGGTGACAGGAAAATAACATTTCTTGAACCTGAAAGTGGAATTCATGGGGAAACGATTATTGTAATGGAAGATCATGTTCTAAGCAGTCAGATTAGAGATATGCAAGAGATTGATGGTGATGGTTATTGTGAGGAAGGGGAAGAATTTGATATTGAAGAGGGTAGTGCTAATTATTACAGTAAACTAGTAGCTAAAAAGGTATCTGAAACAGAAAGTCTTAGTGCAGAGAACAGTAGACAACATGAAAATTTTTTGTGCAATTATAATGACATATTTGGCATAAAACCAGGGAGAGTAAAAGGGTATCAATGTAGACTAAAATTGAAAGCTCATGATCCGTTTTTCACAAAACCGTATGCTATCCCAGTCTGTAAGAGAAAAGAGGTAGAAAGAGAACTTCAGAAAATGGAAAGATGGAAAATAATACAACGAAGTTGTAGTTCGTACAATAACCCATTAGTGATAGTTTCCAAACGAGATTGGGGGTATTTGTTTAGTGCTCGACTCTAGACACTTGAATAAATATTTGGAGAGAGAAACTGACCACCCTGAAAGTATAGATGAACTACTAAATAAATTTGAAAATGTGAAATATGACTAGTCCTGACTCGACTTAAGGATTTCATCAGATTGAATTAGGAGATTCTAGAAAATACACTGCATTTTTGTTTAATGGGAAATGGTTTCAATATTGTGTTGTACCATGCGGTATACATGTATCTGGCAGAATTTATAAGGGGATTGGACTTTGTTTTGGGTAAAGAACTCTTCTAAAAGTTAGTAATTTATGTGGAAGACATTTTGGTATCAAGTAAGACCTGGGAGACACATATGCAAATTTTAAAGGAAATTGTAGAGACAATGAGACAGGAGGGTATGACTTTGAAATTAGAAAAATTTAAGTTTGCAATGAAAGAATTAAAATTTCTTGGCCAGTGCATAAATGAAAAAGGGATTTTGCCTGATGGAAAAAGATTGAGGCCATCGCAAAATTCCCAAAACCTAGAAATAAAAACCTTTAAATTCTTTTTTTTGGATTAGTACACTTCTATAGAAAATTTGTGAAAACACACACTTAATGCACCATGCTTGAGCAACTAGTTAAGAAAAAATGCAGAAATAGCATGCCTTTGAAGACCTGATAATACATTTGTACTTTCTCATGACCTTTCTTCCCTAAATAACTTCTAACAAGCTTCCAATGATCACCACCATTTTGGTATCTTCTCAATTGATTACAGATTTTTCTAATTTCACTTTCCTCTTTGACATCTTTAAAATACACTCCTGGAAATGGAAAAAAGAACACATTGACACCGGTGTGTCAGACCCACCATACTTGCTCCGGACACTGCGAGAGGACTGTACAAGCAATGATCACATGCACGGCACAGCGGACACACCAGGAACCGTGGTGTTGGCCGTCGAATGGCGCTAGCTGTGCAGCATTTGTGCACCGCCGCCGTCAGTGTCAGCCAGTTTGCCGTGGCATACGGAGCTCCATCGCAGTCTTTAACACTGGTAGCATGCCGCGACAGCGTGGACGTGAACCGTATGTGCAGTTGACGGACTTTGAGCGAGTGCGTATAGTGGGCATGCGGGAGGCCGGGTGGACGTACCGCCGAATTGCTCAACACGTGGGGCGTGAGGTCTCCACAGTACATCGATGTTGTCGCCAGTGGTCGGCGGAAGGTGCACGTGCCCGTCGACCTGGGACCGGACAGCAGCGACGCACGGATGCACGCCAAGACCGTAGGATCCTACGCAGTGCCGTAGGGGACCGCACCGCCACTTCCCAGCAAATTAGGGACACTGTTGCTCCTGGGGTATTGGCGAGGACCATTCGCAACCGTCTCCATGAAGCTGGTCTACGGTCCCGCACACCGTTAGGCCGTCTTCCGCTCACACCCCAACATCGTGCAGCCCGCCTCCAGTGGTGTCGCGACACGCGTGAATGGAGGGACGAATGGAGACGTGTCGTCTTCAGCGATGAGAGTCGCTTCTGCCTTGGTTCCAATGATGGTCGTATGCGTGTTTGGCGCCGTGCAGGTGAGCGCCACAATCAGGACTGCATACAACCGAGGCACACAAGGCCAACACCCGGCATCATGGTGTGGGGAGCGATCTCCTACACTGGCCGTACACCTCTGGTGATCGTCGAGGGGACACTGAATAGTGCACGGTACAACCAAACCGTCATCGAACCCATCGTTCTACCATTCCTAGACCGGCAAGGGAACTAGCTGTTCCAACAGGACAATGCACGTCCACATGTATCCCGTGCCACCCAACATGCTCTAGAAGGTGTAAGTCAACTACCCTGGCCAGCAAGATCTCCGGATCTGTCCCCCATTGAGCATGTTTGGGACTGGATGAAGCGTCGTCTCACACGGTCTGCACGTCCAGCACCAACGCTGGTCCAACTGAGGCGCCAGGTGGAAATGGCATGGCAAGCCGTTCCACATGACTACATCCAGCATCTCTACGATCGTCTCCATGGGAGAATAGCAGCCTGCATTGCTGCGAAAGGTGGATATACACTGTACTAGTGCCGACATTGTGCATGCTCTGTTGCCTGTGTCTATGTGCCTGTGGTTCTGTCAGTGTGATCATGTGATGTATCTGATCCCAGGAATGTGTCAATAAAGTTTACCCTCCCTGGGACAATGAATTCATGGTGTTCTTATTTCAATTTCCAGGAGTGTAAATTATTTTAAACTCTCCGTCCTGACTATTCTTTCCATTATAATTTTCATTCTCCACTGACATTCTTGACACAGCATCGGCAATGACATTTTCCTTACTCTTTATAAAAAGAACTGTGTATTTAAACTGCTGTAAGAACATTGACCATCTGGTAATTCTCCCATGATACAATTTACACTCCTGTAAGTTAATGCTTTATAATCTGTATAAACTTTGACTTCATGCCCACACAAATAATTTTTAAATTTTTTGAATCTCCATACAATTGCCAAAAGTTCCTTGTCAGTACTCATGTAAAGGTTCTGCTTGCAAAGGCTATAGAATGATGATCATTTTTCCTGTTAATTTCTTTCTCTTGGAATAAATGTACCCCCAGTCCATAATCACAACTGTCTGTCATGATACAAAATGGTAAAGATAAATCAGGTCTAGTGAGGATTTCACTTTCTGCAAATTCTTTCTTAATTTTGTCAAATCAAGAGGGTAATCAATAAGCCAAAAATTGATTATTTTAGGACACTCCTCAGACACATTAACTAGAGTGATGTTTATGGTGCTCATGGCATGAATGAAAAATATCACATACCTACTAATAAAGTGCTTACCTTGGTTGAACACTATTCTTCCCCAAACCTATCCAAGGTTAGAGCACAGTCTACAAAGAAGCCCTGGATTACTCAAGGAATAGATGTATCTTGTAAAACAAAAAGAAAACTGTATCTGTCACTCCAAAACAGATCTGATGTTGATGCTGTTGCACATTACAAGAAATACTGCAAAATATTAAAGACTGTAATATGGATATCAAAGCAAATATATTACAAGGAAAATATAGTCATATCAGATAACAAAATAAAGACAATATGGGATATAGTGAAGGAGGAGACCGATAGAACCTGACATGAAGAGGGGCAAATAGCCTTAAGAGTAAATGATACATTGGTGACAGACATGTATAGTGTTGCAGAACTTTTTAACAAACATTTTGTAACTGTTACTGAAAAGATGGGGTTGTCAGGTTCTGTAGATGCTGCCATGGGATACTTCAGACCAGACATTTCAAGTAATTTTCATAGTATGAATTTGACCCTCACTGCCCCAACAGAAGTAATGTCCATCATAAAATCTTTAAAATCAAAGACATCTAGCGGGTGTAATGAAATATCAACAAAGTTAACTAAAGAATGCGATTCTGAGTTAAGTAACATATTAAGATCTCTGTGTAACCCGTTGTTTATCAGTGGAATATTTCCTGAATGGTTGAAATATGCTGAGGTCAAGCCACTGCTTATGAAGGGAGATAAATAAATAGCATCAAATTTCTGTCCAATTTCACTTTTGCCAGAATTCTCAAGATTTGGAAAAGTAATGTACAACTGGCTTTATAACATAGTGTCAGTCATCCCGGATGGAGTGGCCGTGTGGTTCTAGGTGCTACAGTCTGGAGCTGCAAGACCACTACGGTCGCAGGTTCGAATCCTGCCTCGGGCATGAATGTGTGTGATGTCCTTAGGTTAGTTAGGTTTAAGTAGTTATAAGTTCTAGGGGACTGATGACCTTGGAAGTTGAGTCCCATAATGCTCAGAGCCATTCAAAGTCACAGTTCAGATTTCTAAAGGGTTCTGATATTGAAAAGGCTATCTACACTTACAGTGAAAATGTACTTAACTCATTAGACAAAAAATTGCAGGCAACTGGTATATTTTGTGATCTGTCAAAGGCATTTTACTGTGTAAATCACAATATCCTTTAAAGTAAATCAGAATATTATGGTACAACAGGAACTGCTGCAAAATGGTTCAAATCTTATATCTCTGGCAGGAAACAAAGGATGTTATTAGAAAAGAGACATGTATTAAGCTATCAGGCATCATACAACTGGGAACTAATTACATGTTCCATCTTAGGGCCCCTAATTTTTCTTGTGTATTTCAATGACCTTTCATCAGTAACTTTACCAGATGCCAAGTTTGCTTTGTTTGCCGATAATACAAACATTGCAATAAATAGCAAATCAAGTGTAGTCTTAGAAAGATCAGCTAATAAAATATTTGTGGACACTGGTTCCTAGCCAATTCTTTGTCATTAAACTTTGAAAAAACACACTACATGCAGTTCAGAACTTGTAAGAGATGTCCCACGAGTATATGCCTAACATACAATGACAAGTGGAGGAGCACACCACAGAACTGCTGAAGCATCTAAACAAATCTCTATTTGCAATGCAAATTCTATCAGACATAGAGGATATAAAAATGAAAAAGCTGGCATAGTATTCTTACTTTCACTCCATAACATCATATGGGATTATTTTTTGGGAGTAATTAATGAAGCTAAGCAAAAGTTTTCTGGGCACAAAAACGTGCAATAAGAGTTATATGTGATGTGAACTCAAGAACATCCTGCAGAGGTCCGTTTCAGGAACTAGTGATACTAACCACTGCTTCCCAATAAATTTATTCCTTAGTGAAATTTGTCAATAAAAATATCACTTTTTCAAACCAACAGCTCAGTTCATGGAATCAATACTAGAGATAAGAATAATCTTCACAAGGATTTAACATCACTTACTCTTGTACAAAAAGGCGTGCATTGTTCAGGAGCACACATTTTCAGTTACTTGCCAGCTGGCATAAAAACTTAACAACCAATGAAATTCAGTTCAAGAGAAGCCTATAGGATTTACTGATGCCCAACTCCTACTCCATTGATGAATTTCTCAGTAGAACTAACTGATTTTGTGTGTGTGTGTGTGTGTGTGTGTGTGTGTGTGTGTGTGCGTGCGTATAAAGTACAATCTAACTTCTGTACCATTTCTTTGCAGTAACTTGTTCACTGTAAATAAGTATTGTGGTAGTTTCATTACATGTGTATTACATTATAAATAAAAAAAAATCGTTCTTAAATTTTAAAGCATCAATGTGATATTGGTAAATGAGTGCTGTAAAATGATCCTTCCAGATAGTGTTCATAAAAAAATAGATGGTCATTCCACTTGGGACCTGTGGAAGGTACATTAGCTTATTTGTTTTAGTTGTAAATATTTGTCATGTATTATTGTTTTTCTCCTACCTTCCAAACTTCACAGAAACTCTTCTGCGAACCTTGCAGAAGTAGCACTCCAGTTTATAATCTGCTACGAAGTTTCATATCAGCGCACACTCCACTGCACGGTGAAAATCTCATTCTGGAAACATTCCCCGGGCTGTGGCTAAGTCATGTCTCCACAATATCCTGGAAGAAGGGAGTGCTAGTTCTGCAAGGTTTGCAGAAGAGCTTCTGTGAAGTTTGGAAGGTAGTAGGCATGGTACTGGCAGTATTTAAGCTGTGAGAACAGGTTGTGAGGCATGCTTGGGTAGCTCAGATGGTAGAGTGCTTGCCCGTGAAAGGCAAAGGTCCCGAGTTCGAGTCTCGGTCTGGCACACAAATTTAATCTGCCAGGAAGATTCATATCAGTGCACACTCTGCTGTAGAGTGAAAATCTCATTCTAGGTTTCTTTAAAATCTACAGCAGATTTTTGAGTAAACCCCTTGGGATGAAGTCAAGCATGACAGTATGCTGCACCATTTGCATACCTTTTCAACTTAAATACCCTAAAGCTACAATGATACTTATACTTTCACTCTTCAGTGGTCTCACAAGTTCTCAGACATCATTATTTGGAAAACATTTTATTTCCCTTTAATGGCCTTTAACAAGTATTCTCTGCCACTCCTGGCCATGGTACCCTCCAGGTTCCCAGGATCTTGTCTCAAACATTAAAAGTAGGTGGCATAATGTGAGCACTCCTTGGGTTTGGGTGCATTGGCTGGCCTTATGACTCACTGGTGATTTTCTGGAGCATCACAGTACACTGGCAGTGTCTGTCATCTCTGTTTTCCAATGTCTGAGCATTGGAAATGTAGTCTTAATTGGTGTCTGCTTTGTCTGTCCCAGCACTGCTGACTTCCCCTACCTCCTCTCCCTCACCCCATTCATCAAGCTGTTCACCCAGCCAGAACACGTTGTCAGTGCTGCACTCATTCTCCAGAACACATCACTCTTGCCTTTCACAATTTTCTTTCAGATTTGTAGATAAGTTAGTCTGTAATCTTTAGTAATTTCACCATAACCTACATAACAAAATTCCTTTGCCTTGGCATCCTATTTTTTGTTTTAGTCTGGTATATGGAAAAGAGCTTAACAACCAAACGTATGTACATAATTCAAAGAAGATACTTTACCTTTCCAAAACTCCTGTGGAGTAGTACCATTCAGTGTTCTACGATGGAAATGGTTCTTTACGTAAACAGTAGCTTTGTATGCATCTTCCAAATGTAGCTTAGGTAGACCACAAGCAAATAGCATGCAATATGCCACCTGACATAGCTTTGTTTGTCCTTCCTACAGCACCATTCTGTTCTGGACTTTATGCATGCTGTTCTCCAGCTTTTGGAAATGGAAATTTAGACATCAAACACATGTGGTTTACTCTTGTCAGCAGGTTCAGAATCACATTTGAAGTGGTAGGGATCTGGTTGGAAAGCGGGAAGTTACTGGGACCACAAAATAAAATATACTAGAACACAAATTTATTGACAAAATATTAAAGTTCATACAGTCAAAAAATACACAGTTAAAAAAAATTCCTGAAATGCATGCAAGTAAGATGATTAAAAACAACAAGGGTCACTCCATGTTGGAAGGCCAAAATGAAATTATCAACTAGATCAAGTACTAAGCAGTTGCTAGAAAACTGATGATCAGCCAACAGCATTGATCATATGTATTCACAGAAAAGCCAGAAATAATTTAAAGTTTTAAGTAGCTGCAGTACAAGTGTTTAATAAGGGGTTAGAGATCAAGAACAATCAAAAATTATTCTTAGCAGCTGCACAAAGGTCTTAAGGTCCAGTGATAAGTATCTACCATGGTGAAGCCATTTCAAGTAATTCTACATGCAGTTTTCATTAACTTGATTGTAATACCAGTTTGCCAGTAACACCTACCAAACTTAAGTGGATAGAAAAACACCAAAGAACCTTAATGGCATTTATGATTCATACTGGGATAAAAGAATAAGTAGCAGGTGGCCATGTGACTATTTTATAATTGGTGAAGGTACTATGGGATTTACAAAAATCAGTAACTGTTTTGGAGAATTGTAAGTTAAACACAGAGGGCACTAATCATCTACAACTGACATATAAAACATTAGAGCAAGCGTCGATTTGCGTGGACACTCAAAAATAAACAGGGGCAATAGCTGATCCAGGGCGTATACGACCCGGGACAACCAGGAGATCCGGGAAAAACCTGGGAATTTTTTAGAATTCCAGGAATTTTTCGTTGTTTTAGTTTTCAGTTAAATTTTTGTAAATTTGACTGGTAAGTACCGACACTCTAACAAAGAATATTACTGTATCCCGCTACTCGGTCATTCTACGTCGAAGCAACAAATGAAACCATCGTTTTCAACCTTACTGTCTTGGATTTAAATGAAATTAAGTAAGCCTGTAGTACTCATAAATAGTACCACAAATTAATTTTTTTTCATATTTTTCTGATAAAAAAATTACTGTGTAACGGACTTTCAAAAATTGAAAAAATAACAAATGTTTGACTCATGGAACAATGTTGTTTTCTTTCTTTATAATTCGTGTTCTAATTAAGCTAGAACAATAAAATTTACGTCATTGTAAAGATCTTTTAAAGAGCTTTTATATGATACCAGTATATCTAAAAACAAAGACGATGTGACTTACCAAATGAAAGTGCTGGCAGGTTGATAGACACACAAACACACACACAAAATTCAAGCTTTCACAACCCACGGTTGCTTCATCAGGGAAGAGGGAAGGAGAGGGCAAGACGAAAGGATGTGGGTTTTAAGGGAGAGGGTAAGGAGTCATTCCAATCCCGGGAGCAGAAAGACTTACCTTAGGGGAAAAAAAAGGACAGGTATACACTCGAGAACGCGTGCGCACGCACGCGTGCCAACACGCACACGCACGGAGAGGGAGAGGAAGATTTGTAAAGGCAAAGAGTTTGGACAGAGATGTCAGCCGAGGCAAAGATGTTGTTGAAAGACAGGTGAGGTATGAGCGGCGGCAACTTGAAATTAGCGGAGGTTGAGGCCTGGCGGATAACGAGGAGAGGATATACTGAACGGCAACTTCCCATCTCCAGTGTTTGGCAGGTTGGTGTTAGTGGAAAGTATCCAGATAACCCGGACTGTGTAACACTGTGCCAAGATGTGCTGGCCGTGCACAAAGGCGTGTTTAGCCACAGGGTGATCCTCATTACCAACAAACACTGTCTGTCTGTGTCCATTCATGCGAATGGACAGTTGGTTGCTGGTCATTCCCACATAGAAAGCTTCACAGGGTAGGCAGGTCAGTTGGCAAATTACATGGGTGCTTCCACACGTGGCTCTGCCTTTGATCGTGTACACCTTCCGGGTTACAGGACTGGAGTAGGTGGTGGTGGGAGCGTGCATGGGACAGGTTTTACAAAGG
The DNA here is from genome assembly GCF_023897955.1 of Schistocerca gregaria. Taxonomy (NCBI): domain Eukaryota; kingdom Metazoa; phylum Arthropoda; class Insecta; order Orthoptera; family Acrididae; genus Schistocerca; species Schistocerca gregaria. Next base: position 756,998,156 of record NC_064922.1, read on the forward strand.
GATCGGTTACAAGAGTAGGACACAGAGGGTAGGGAAGGTGGTTTTGGGATTTCATAGGGATGAACTAAGAGGTTACGAAAGTTAGGTGGACGGCGGAAAGACACTCTTGGTGGAGTGGGGAGGATTTCATGAAGGATGGATCTCATTTCAGGGCAGGATTTGAGGAAGTCGTATCCCTGCTGGAGAGCCACATTCAGAGTCTCATCCAGTGCCGGAAAGTATCCTGTCACAAGTGGGGCACTTTTGTGGTTCTTCTGTGGGAGATTCTGGGTTTGAGGGGATGAGGAAGTGGCTCTGGTTATTACCTTCTGTACCAGGTCGGGAGGGTAGTTGCGGGATGTGAAAGCTGTTTTCAGGTTGTTGGTGTAATGGTTCAGGGATTCCGGACTGGAGCAGATTCGTTTGCCACGAAGACCTAGGCTGTAAGGAAGGCGTTCGAGAAAGTGGTTGGTGTCTTTGATGAAGGATGGGAGACTGCCACCCATTCCACATCAATAATATTGCCAGCAATTTTCACCTATTGTTGAAAGTGACCCACACATTCCTTTGTTGTGAGGCAGCTGTAGTGAAATTATGTGATTAACTCTGAAATGTTTTGAACCTAGCTTAAATGTACTTTTGTACAAACTTCACAAGAGTCTGTAAGTACGTATGCCTACAACCAGTTAATGTTTGCATACTATTAACATAATGAAATATTTTTTACAGGAAGTGAAAGAATAGAGAAGTAATTTCGTGTAGTATTGAATATAGAAAGCTGGGGCATTCAACTTCAAAAATATTTTTAAAATTAGTTTGTTCACTTGAGAAATATAAAATGCCTAAAATTTAAGCTTTGTGCTGTAATCAATTCATTGCAAAGGGCCACAATAACCACAAGAAAAACATAAGGCCTGTTTCACAATGCATGATAGCTAGAAAACTATTCTTAACTTTAAATCAAGAAGTGTGTGACAATTGCCATAAAAAAAATTGCCGAAGTAGAAATTTGTGATACGTCTAGCACAGAAAATGATGGGGATATAATGTATTCTATGGTGAAATAAGAAAGTGACGTACAAGACATTGCAGCAAGTGAGGCCTTAAAAAGGTTGAATGCATCTTTGCAGTCCATTGGTGAATCACCAATTAAGAAGAAACGACTGTGTGAAGCAAAATCTCCTAAGGAAAACTAATGAAATTAACTTCAACAATTTTATTTATTTGTTCATCCGTGGAACAATAAATATTGCATAGATGTCGTCAGTTTACAACACATGAGCACAAATTTACATTTACAATGAAACATGTTTCTCATATTTCGTGTAGTTTTTATAACTAGTCATACACCTATTTATAATTACATTATATATTGGTGATAATGTCATATGTTGCCAATAATATACATCTATGTTAAATATTCTTTTACAGTATAACAACTTTTACTTACTAAAAAGGTTTTAAGCTTTTGTCTGAAAGTGAGGGGCTCATTTATTTCTTTAATTTCCTGTGGTAATTTGCTATACAGTTTTATCCCATTATAAAATATACTTTTTCGTGTCTTTGCCTTGTTCTTTCTATCTAGAGGGAGGTGGTGACAAGCTCTTGTTTCATGGTCATGTATTAGGCTGTTTGTGTTGTACATGTTGAGATTTTTCTTAATGAACATTATGTTCTGAAAAATGCACTCACAAGAAACAGATAGAATGCCTAGTTTTCTAAATAATTCTAGACAGTGGGCCCTGTTGTTGCTGTTTGTTATTATCCTTATGGCTCTTTTTTTGTACTTTGAACATAGTTTGTATGTTACCGGCACTTTTTCCCCAAAACATGACCCCATAGCTGAGGACTGAGTGTAGATATCCGTAATATGTTATTTTAAGACAGGTATTATTGCATACCGGTGCAAGGATTCTAAGAGCATAGCATGCTGTGGATAATTTCTTTGCCAAAATGTTGACATGGTTTTGTCCATTTCAATTGGCTGTCCACATTCAACCCCAAGAATTTGGTACTTGTTACACATTCTAATTCCTTACTATTAACTTTTATTCTAGTGGCATAGTGTTTTTTGTTCAATTGGAAGTTAATATAGTTATTTTTTATGTTTAGGGTTACTTTATTTTTTTAATGACTATTTGTGGACATCATTGAGAGCCTTGTTTGCTCTTTTTGACGGATGTGTTGGATTTTCACTAGTTATTACTATGCTGCTGTCATCAGCAAAAAGTATTTTTTCTCCATGTCTGATATTTTGTGGGAAGACGTTAATGTTTATAAGAAACAATATTGGGCCTAATACACTTCCCTGTGGAATGCCTATGTTCACATTTTTGGGTCAGACAGATGTTTTACAAGGGAATTGTTTGAAACTTGTGATATCTCAACTTGTTGAACTCTGTTTTCCAAGTATGATTTGAACCATTTCTTTGTCACACCTCTTATTCCTATTTGCCCTAATTTATGAAGTAAGATTTTATGGTCAACTGTATCAAAGGCCTCTGACAACTCTAAAAAGATACCACTTACATTTTCACCTTTGTCCAGTGCTTCTAAAATTACTTTAGTGAATTGTGCTATAGCAGACTGTGTACCTTTTCCGGGCCTAAAACCAAATTGGTCATTGGAAAGAAGGTTATACTTATTCAGGTAATTTAGCAGACTCTTTCTGACTAGTATTTCTATTATTTTAGAATTGATAGAAATCGGCATGTAGTTCCCTACATTTTCCACATCTCCGTATTTAAGGATAGGTATAACTTTTGCTTGTTCTAGGTGCTCCGGAAAGTATCCAGATTCGAAAGATTCATTATGTCTGTTAATGGTCCCTTTGTGGAGTCTATACATTCTTTAATTACCCAGACTGGGATTTCATCGGTCCTACTGAAGTTTTATGTTTTAGTTGGTGTACTGCTAGTGCCACTTCCCTTTCTGTAGTTGGCAAGAGCACCATTGAGTTGGTTGGTTCGTTCTGAGTAGGTAAATCATACGTATCTAGAGATTTCTGCTGTAATTTTTTTGCCATACTATTGAAATATGAGTTTACAAAATCAGCTAATTTTTTAGGGTTACCTACTGGTACATCTTTGTTTTTTAATATGTGAATTGAGGTCCTTTTTAGCACAGTTAGATGATTCCTGTTTGATGATGATCCAGGCTTCTTTGCTCGTTTTCAGCTTCAAGTAATATTTTATTGTTCAAAAGTTTTTTGCAGCACCTTTCTGTATATTTTCCTGTACTTTTTGCAGAATTGCAGAACTTCTGGGTTAGATTGATTATTTTTTATGGAGTTGAGATATCTAAGAGTTTCAAAGTATTTTTTGATACCTGTTTTCTCATGATTTCTCTTTGCAGTTTTAATTTGATAAAGAGTTTTGGGAAACATCTCTTCATACTGAGTTTAAAAATTGGCATGAAATTGATAAATTTCTGATTTGCATTGGTTTCTGCATAGACTTCCCTCCAATCTTCATATTCTAGCTGGGATTTAAACTGATACAGGGCTGATTTGGAAAACATTCTTTTGTATGTACACAGTTGGTCTGATAGGCCCAGGTTTTGAACAACAATATGACATTTTTTAATATCAATATATGTAGCTACATGATTTATAGATGAGGAAGATTCTTTCATTATTCTATCTGGACAATTAACAAGGGAGGATATTCCATAACAGCTTAGAATATTCACATATATATTGCTAGCCTTATCAGGCTTCATCATATTATTGTTTAAGTCACCACAGATAATTACATTTGCTTTTGGTCCAGAAACCTTGTCTAAGCTTTGATTCAATTTGGGAAGAATATATCAATGTCTCCACTGGGAGAGTGGTACACACAAAATATGACTAATTTTTTTGCTATGCCAGGTTCTATTATTTCAACCGCGGAAAGTTCAAAATGTTTGTCCTCACCCAGATCTGAAAGATCACATCTAACTTTAAATGACATACCTTTTTTTACAAAGATGCATGAACCTCCACCATTCATTGAGATTCTGCTAAAGTAACATGCAAGGTCAATTGAGGCTAATGCAATGTGTTCAATTTCCTTCCCTTTGCACCAGTGTTCAGTGATACACATAATTTGGCTATCAAAATTTTCCAATTCTACTTCTAGCTGTTGCACTTTGTTCTTTATGGCTTGAATGTTTTGGTGAAACACTGTTAGGCATTTGTTTTCACTTATCTTGGTGGTGCCTTTCCCTTTTGACCTGATGCTAAAAAATCCTTTAGATGAGCTGGTGGCATGGTTATTCTTCTGTTGATGATAGTGGAGGTGAGTCTGTTGGCAGTTAGAGTTGGAAGTTGGTGTATCTGAAGGTGTCTGCCTTATGTTAGTCTTGTAACTGAGGCTGGGTACCAACAAAGGTATTATTGCTTCCTTCCAAAAAAGAATAGGTACATGATCATGCAGAATCTGAGATGATCAGTCAGCTAAAAGATAAATTGCGGACATATACATCTCGAAATAAACAGATGGAAATTCTTACCATTTTTACCTAAAAGCTGGGGTGTTAAGAGGCCTCAAGATGAATTTAACGTAACAGATGACATGGCTCGAAGAGTAAAAGATTTGGTGAAGGCCAATGGAATTTTGTCTTCACCAAACCCAGAACCTGGCAAGACTCTTGATCAAACAACTGCTGCTTTTCTTAGAAACTTTTATTGTTCTGATGAGATAAGCAGGGCAATGCCTGGGAAAAAAGATTTCGTGCCTGTGAGTGATAACGGAGAAAAACTGCAAGTACAAAAACAACTAGTTTTCAATAATTCGAAAGAAATTTACGCGAACTTTAAAGACAACGATCCAGAGCTCCATATTGAATTTCCGAAGTTTGCGGACCTACGTCCCAAAAATTGTAGTAGTGGTACACAGTGTCTGTGTGTACTACCCATCAAAACCTCACTCATGCTGAATGTATGTAACATTCCTCAGCTGACAAAAGATGAAGATAATCCAATAAAAACTTACAAAAGACTGCATTGCAAGAGTTGTATGTAATCAGTCATTACCTGCTTGTCATTTTGGTGGCTGTAAATTCTGCCCTGGCTCAGAAACATTTAAGACATATTTACAAGATTTGTTGAATACTAATGATATTGGTAATGTAACTTATCAGCAATGGGTTTCCGTTGATCACACATCTCTAGAAACAATCATAAAATCATCTGACAACTTTATTGGTTGTTTTTTGATAAATTAAAATCGCTTACACGACATTCATTTGTTGCTAGTCAACAAACAACCTTCCAAAAGAGACTGAGAAATGAACTTAAAGAAGGCGAGATCTTAGCACTCAGTGACTTTTCTGAGAATTACTCCTTTGTCATTCAGGATGAATTTCAAGGCTATCACTGGACAAACATGCAAGCAACGATTCATCCCATTGTTGCTTATTACAAGGATGGGAACAAACTCGAGCACACAAGTCTTGTAATCATATCAGAAGCCTAACACGACACTGTTGCTGTGCATTTGTTCCAATTGTACTTGATGGACTTCCTGACTGTTAAATTGAGTAGAAAACCAAGAAAAATATATTATTTCTCTGATAGAGCAGCAGCTCATTAAAAAAATAGGAAGAACTAAGATGATTTCCAAACTGAAGCTGAATGGGATTTTTCAGCCACATCGCATGGTGAGGGAGCTAGAGATGGTGTTGGCAGAACAGTTAAACGACTTGCAGCTCGAGCAAGTCTGCAATGGCCATATAGTGATCAAATAATGACACCAAAAGACTTTATATGTTTGCCAAGGATAACATAGAAGGAATGAACTTAAAGTATGTTACTAAAGAAGATCACAAAAACGAAGAAATGAAACTTATGGAGAGATTTGAGAAATGTTGCAAAATTGTAGGGATACAAAACTTCACACTTTTATTCCTTTTAGCAAGGACAAAATAATAACAAAAGTATATTCAAACTCTGATGATAGTACAATTCAACTGGTGACAGTTTCATACAGCGATACAATACCTTTTGAAGACATAAAAGGATATGTTGCTTGTGATTATAATGGACACTGGTGGTTAACCTGTGTACTTAAAAAAAAAATTGGGAGAAGGATGAAATCACAGTTAGTTTCTTACATCCACATGGACTGTCAGCATCTTTGACATTTCCGAGTCATCCAGACATTCTTTCCATAAGCAGTAGGGAAGTAGTGGTAGTCGTGAGCCTTCAAACTGCTACAGGGCGAACATATAAGTTATCCAGTGCAGAATTGTTGACGTGCAACAGACTGATTAGTTCGAAGTATGAAGTGCACTAATAGGGTGCCTATTTGTAAATAATAGTAATTACTAACTTAATTTAGGTCTGATCTCAGGTATTCATCTTTCTGTGTTTTTTTTTTATCTTTTTAAGTTTTCACTTGGTATTTATTAATTACAGAAGCATGAAACATGTTCTTTTGTAAATTATAAGTTATTTTTAATTTCCACATTTACAACAACATACAGCTGGTGAGAAGTAGACCTAATATCAAAAATAAAGTAGTTTTCACAAATTTTTGAAGTACCACCCTTAACGTAAAATTGCGTTTGATAGTGATCCCATGCTCATCCCAAGTTGAAGCTTCCAGAATATGTAGATGTAAAGTGCATCATTCACATATATTTTTTGAGAATTTTAAAATTACAGTTTTTTTCAAAATTCTTTAAATTCAACAATGTTTTTTTTAACAATTTGTGTATATTTATTAAACTAATGATATTTGGTATCATACAAAAGCTCTTTAAAAGAGCTTTCCAATGAAGTATATTTTATTGTTCTAGCTTAATTAGAACACAAGTTTAAAGAAAACAACATTGTTCCGAGAGTCAAAAATTTGTCATCTTTTCAATTTCTGAAGGTCCATTATTTGGTAACTATTCGTCAGAAAAATGTGAAAAAATTAATTTGTGTCATGATTTATGAGTAATATATGCATACTTAATTTAAAAAAAAAATCTGAGAGGGTCAGGTTGTAGCACTTATTGATTTGATATGGAATTGCCCTACTGCAGAATAATACTGCAGCAATAAAACACGTTGTTGTTGTTGTCTTCAATCCTGAGACTGGTTTGATGCAGTTCTCCATGCTACTCTATCCTGTACAAGCTTCTTCATCTCTCAGTACCTACTGCAACCTACATCCTTCTGAATCTGCTTAGTGTAGTCATCTCTTGGTCTCCCTCTACGATTTTTACCCTCCACGCTGCCCTCTAATACTAAATTGGTGATCCCTTGATGCCTCAGAACATGTCCTACCAACCGATTCCTTCTTCTGGTCAAGTTGTGCCACAAACTTCTCTTCTCCCCAATCCCGTTCAATACTTCCTCATTAGTTGTGTAATCTACCCATCTAACCTTCAGCATTCTTCTATAGCACCACATTTAGAAAGCTTCTATTATCTTCTTGTCCAAACTAGTTATCATCCATGTTTCACTTCCATACAAGGCTACACTCCATACAAATACTTTCAGAAACGACTTCCTCACACTTAAATCTATACTCGATGTTAACAAATTTCTCTTCTTCAGAAACGATTTCCTTGCCATTGCCAGTCTACATTTTATATCCTCTCTACTTACACCATCATCAGTTATTTTACTCCCTAAATAGCAAAACTCCTTTACTACTTTAAGTGTCTCATTTCCTAATCTAATTCCCTCAGCTTCACCCGACTTAATTCGACTACATTCCATTATCGTAGTTTTGCTTTTGTTGATGTTCATCTTAGATCTTCCTTTCAAGACACTGTCCATTCCGTTTAACTGCTCTTTCAAGTCCTTTGCTGTCTCTGACAGAATTACAATGTCATCGGCGAACCTCAAAGTTTTTATTTTTTATCCATGGATTTTAATACCTGCTCCAAATTTTTCTTTTGTTTCCTTTACTGCTTGTTTAACATACAGATTGAATAACATTGGGGAGAGGCCACAACCCTGTCTCACTCCCTTCCAAACCACTGCTTCCCTCTCATACCCCTTGACTCTTATAACCGCCATCTGGTTTCTGTGCAAATTGTAAATAGCCTTACACTCCCTGTATTTTACCCCCCCCCCCCCCCCTTCAGAATTTGATAGAGAGGATACCAGTTAACATTGTCAAAAGCTTTCTCTAAGTCTACAAATGCTACAAACGTAGGTTTGCCTTTTCTTAATCTTTCTTCTAAGATAAGTCATAAGGTTAGTTCTGCCTCACGTGTTCCAACATTTCTACGGAATCCAAACTGATCTTCCCCGAGGTCCGCTTCTACCAGTTTTTCCATTCGTCTGTAAAGAATTCCCATTAGTATTTTGGAGCCGTGACTTATTAAACTGATAGTTCGGTAATTTTCACATCTGTCAACACCTGCTTTCTTTGGGATTGGTATTATCATATTCTTCTCGAAGTCTGAGGGTATTTCGCCTGTCTCATACATCTTACTCACCAGATGGTAGAGTTTTGACATGACTGGCTCTCCCAAGGCCGTCAGTAGTTCTAATGGAATGTTGTCTACTCCGGGGGCCTTGTTTCGACTCAGGTCTTTCAGTGCCCGGTCAAACTCTTCACGCAGTATCTTATCTCCCATTTCGTCTTCATCTACATCCTCTTCCATTTCCATAATATTGTCCTCAACTACATCGCCCATGTATAAACCCTCTATGTACTTCTTCCACCTTTCTGCTTTTTCCTTCTTTGCTTAGAACTGGGTTTCCACCTGAGATCTTGATATTCATACATGTGGTTCTCTTCTCTCCAAAGGTCTCTTTAATTTTCCTGTAGGCAGTATCTATCTTATTCCCTAGTGAGATAAGCCTCTACATCATTACATTTGTTCTCTAGCCATCCCTGCTTAGCCATTTTGCACATCCTGACAATCTCATTTTTGAGACGTTTGTATTCCTTTTTGCCTGCTTCGTTTACTGCGTTTTTATATTTTCTCCTTTCATCAATTAAATTCAATATTTCTTCTGTTACCCAAGGATTTCTATTAGCCCTCGTCTTTTTACCAACTTGATCGTCTGTTGCCTTCACTACTTCATCCCTCAAAGCTACCCATTCTTCTTCTTCTGTATTTCTTTCCCCCATTCCTGCCAGTTGTTCCCTTATGCTCTCCCTGAAACTCTGTACAACCTCTGGTTCTTTCAGTCTATCCAGGTCCCATCTCCTTAATTTAGCACCTTTTTGTAGTTTTTTCAGTTCTAATCTACAGTTCATAACCAATAGATTGTGGTCAGAGTCCACACCTGCCCCTGGAAATGTCTTACAATTTAAAACTTGATTCCTAAATCTGTCTTACCATTATGTAATGTATCTGATACCTTTTAGTATCTCCTGGATTCTTCCATGTATACAACCTTCTTTTATGTTTCTTGAACCAAGTGTTAGCTATAATTAAGTTATGCTCTGTGCAAAATTCTACCAGACGGCTTCCTCTTTCATTTCTTCCCCCCAATCCATATTCACCTACTACATTTCCTTCTCTCCCTTTTCCTACTGACGAATTCCAGTCACCCATGACTATTAAATTTTCGTCTCCCTTCACTACCTGAATAATTTCTAAAACATGAACGAGAGAAAAAAACGAAAATAAAAATTAAATTGCAAAGGAAATGCGCAGCAGGCTTGGATCTAGTGAGCTGTGGTAATTTCGGGGGCAGGAGGCAAATTCATATTATTGAAGGGAAAAAACCTTGTTTCACTAGGCACCATCATCCAGCGCATGTCGGTCTATCGATTATTCATATGATTTTGAAATGCACACCTGCTGATTTTTGCACACATTCTAAGTTGATTTCTGAATGAATGATAAGTTGATTTTTGAATGTGTGCCATGATTTCTCTGCCAGGGGAACGCTCGTCACATCTAGAAAAAAACTTTCCTGCAAACAACATGGGACAGGGCTATGCGAACTGAGAGGAATAAAGTCGAATCGGTGAATGCCAACTGCTGCTTGTTTCTGTGGTTGATTTGGTTCGCAAATATTCAGCATTGTTATAATGGCTAGCAAAATCCATAGATTCAGACTACCAGAGTGGAAATAAACGACTAACAGGAATAACAGGTAAGAAAGATTACGTCTTATCTTCTTGGTGTATCCAAAAAAGTGAAATTTTGACAGGAAATATTTTGCGAGATCGCTACACTAGGCAGGGCCAGTTGCTAGTCCCCGGCTAGCAGCTGCTAAAGTTCCATTCTGAGAGTAGCATGGAAAACGCATTGTACGAACACGTAATAACGCCTATCCGGAGATTAATCTGGATAACTAAACCGGTGATTGTGGTAGGGTTAATAAAGTTCACCAAAGAACGAGTTTTGACAGTGGTAGAAATAGTTAAAGAATTAGTGATGACAAGACTTTGTTAGAACGAGGGAGGAGGAGGAGGAGGAGGAGGAGGAGGAGGAGAAGAAGAAGAAGAAGAAGAAGAAGAAGAAACAGCGACATCACACAAATTATTGAAGAATATGACGATTCCAAATTTATAGAAAAATTCCGTCCTGCTACTTTTCGGTCTCGTGCATGAGAAAATGGAGCGTATGAATGAAATGTGAAACTATTTCCTAACGTAAAGCCTTTTGCTTGTAGTAGGCCAAATAAGTATTTCGTACTGGTACTAAGTGAATTATATTATGTCGTATTCTAAAAATTATCATTATTACCAAAACAGTCTCACTTATTTGGTGTGTGTTGCAATTGATGCAATATTAGAAAGGCCTATTTTGTTTTATCCAGCACACGGTGACAAAATATTTATTTATTTATTCATCTGTGGAACAATAAATATTATATGGATTTCACCAGTTTATAGTACATGAGCACACATTTACATTTGAAACAGGAAACAGATTTCTCATATTTTGTGTAGTTTTTATAACTAGTCATAAACACATTTATAATTACATCATATTTTGGTGATAATGTCACATGGTGATGATAATATACATCTATGTTAAATATTCTTTTACAGTATAACAACTTTTGCTTACTAAGAAGGCTTTAAGCTTTTGTCTGAAAGTGAGGGGCTCATTTATTTCTTTAATTTCCTGTGGTAATTTGTTATTCAGTTTTATCCCATTATAAAATATACTTTTTCGTGTCTTTGCCTTGTTCTTTCTATCTAGAGGGAGGTGGTGACAAGCTCTTGTTTCATGGTCATGTATTAGGCTGTTTGTGTTGTACATGGTGAGATTTTTCTTAATGAACATTATGTTCTGAAAAATATACTCGCACAAAACAGTTAGAATGCCTAGCTTTCTAAATAATTCCAGACAGTGGGCCCTGTTGTTGCTGTTTGTTATTATCCTTATGGCTCTTTTTTTGTACTTTGAACACAGTTTGTATGTTACTGGCACTTTTTCCCCAAAACATGACCCCATAGCTGAGGACTGAGTGTAGATATCCGTAATATGTTATTTTAAGACAGGTATTATTGCATACCGGTGCAAGGATTCTAAGAGCATAGCATGCTGTGGATAATTTCTTTGCCAAAATGTTGACATGGTTTTGTCCATTTCAATTGGCTGTCCACATTCAACCCCAAGAATTTGGTACTTGTTACACATTCTAATTCCTTACTATTAACTTTTATTCTAGTGGCATAGTGTTTTTTGTTCAATTGGAAGTTAATATAGTTATTTTTTATGTTTAGGGTTACTTTAGTTTTTTAATGACTATTTGTGGACATCATTGAGAGCCTTGTTTGCTCTTTTTGACGGATGTGTTGGATTTTCACTAGTTATTACTATGCTGCTGTCATCAGCAAAAAGTATTTTTTCTCCATGTCTGATATTTTGTGGGAAGACGTTAATGTTTATAAGAAACAATATTGGGCCTAATACACTTCCCTGTGGAATGCCTATGTTCACATTTTTGGGTCAGACAGATGTTTTACAAGGGAATTGTTTGAAACTTGTGATATCTCAACTTGTTGAACTCTGTTTTCCAAGTATGATTTGAACCATTTCTTTGTCACACCTCTTATTCCTATTTGCCCTAATTTATGAAGTAAGATTTTATGGTCAACTGTATCAAAGGCCTCTGACAACTCTAAAAAGATACCACTTACATTTTCACCTTTGTCCAGTGCTTCTAAAATTACTTTAGTGAATTGTGCTATAGCAGACTGTGTACCTTTTCCGGGCCTAAAACCAAATTGGTCATTGGAAAGAAGGTTATACTTATTCAGGTAATTTAGCAGACTCTTTCTGACTAGTATTTCTATTATTTTAGAATTGATAGAAATCGGCATGTAGTTCCCTACATTTTCCACATCTCCGTATTTAAGGATAGGTATAACTTTTGCTAGTTCTAGGTGCTCCAGAAAGTATCCAGATTCGGAAGATTCATTATGTCTGTTAATGGTCCCTTTGTGGAGTCTATACATTCTTTAATTACCCAGACTGGGATTTCATCGGTCCTACTGAAGTTTTATGTTTTAGTTGGTGTACTGCTAGTGCCACTTCCCTTTCTGTAGTTGGCAAGAGCACCATTGAGTTGGTTGGTTCGTTCTGAGTAGGTAAATCATACGTATCTAGAGATTTCTGCGGTAATTTTTTTGCCATACTATTGAAATTAGAGTTTACAAAATCAGCTAATTTTTTAGGGTTACCTACTGGTACATCTTTGTTTTTTAATATGTGAATTGAGGTCCTTTTTAGCACAGTTAGATGATTCCTGTTTGATGATGATCCAGGCTTCTTTGCTCGTTTTCAGCTTCAAGTAATATTTTATTGTTCAAAAGTTTTTTGCAGCACCTTTCTGTATATTTTCCTGTACTTTTTGCAGAATTGCAGAACTTCTGGGTTAGATTGATTATTTTTTATGGAGTTGAGATATCTAAGAGTTTCAAAGTATTTTTTGATACCCGTTTTCTCATGATTTCTCTTTGCAGTTTTAATTTGATAAAGAGTTTTGGGAAACATCTCTTCATACTGAGTTTAAAAATTGACATGAACTTGATAAATTTCTGATTGGCATTGGTTTCTGCATAGACTTCCCTCCAATCTTCATATTCTAGCTGGGATTTAAACTGATACAGGGCTGATTTGGAAAACATTCTTTTGTATGTACACAGTTTAGGAGTTTCTACTTGAATGTTAGGTTTTAAGATCTGGCACAGGTGGTCTGATAGGCCCAGGTTTTGGACAACAATGACATTTTTTTCTATAAATATCTGTAGCTACATGATCTAAAACAGCTTAGAATATTCACATGTATGTTGCTAACCTTATCAGGCTTCATCATATTAATGTTTAAGTCACCACAGACAATTACATTTGCTTTTGGTCCAGAAACTTTGTCTAAGCTTTGATTCAGGTTTGATAAAGGATATATCAATGTCTCCACTGGGAGAGTGGAACAAACAAAATATGACGAATATTTTTGCTATGGCAGGTCCTATTATTTCAGCAACGGACAGTTCAAAATGTTTGTCCTCACCTAGATCTAAAAGAACACATCTAACTTAAAATGATATACCTTTTTTACATAGATACATGAACCTCCACCATTCATTGAGATTCTGCTATAGCAACATGCAAGGTTATATGAGGCTAATGCAATGTGTTCAATTTCCTTACCTTTGCACCAGTGCTCAGTGATACACAAAATTTGGCTACCAAAAGTATCCAATTCTACTTCTAGCTGTTGTGCTTTGTTTTTTATGGCTTGAATGTTTTAGGGAAACACTGTTAGGCATTTGTTTTCACTTATCTTAGTGGCGTCCTTCCCTTTAGACCTGATGCTAAAAAAATCTTAGATGAGCTGGTGACACGGTTATTCTTCTGTTGATGACAGTGGAGGTGAGTTTGTTGCCAGGTAGACTTGGAAGTTGGTGTATCTGAAGGTCTTGTAACTGAGGCCGGGTACCAAAACTCCTGCAGAGTTGTAAGTTTCCTTGTTCTTGTGCTTCTTCTGTTTGCTTCTGATACTGCTGATGATGGTGAAGCTGGTGAAAAGTCTTTCACTGTTGAAGACTGAGGAGGGGCCAATACTGATGAAAGGTCGCTGGCTGCTGGCACATCAGTCGTTTTTTTTCTTTCTTGTCAATGATGCAGTTGCGTAGTATGTAGCTGCTTTGGAAACTTCTGTCCTAGTTGAATCATTTATCTCAGCTGCTTTTGAGGAAAGTGGAGATTCTAGTGCTGGACCTGTTGTCAGTGATTTAGTTTCATTTTCTTGTTGGAAATTTTCAGTTGCTGTGTTTGGTTGTGGAAGTGGTATGGTCATGCTGTTCTTGTCCTTAACTGCCTTCATTGCATTAAGGATTTCTCGACTAACGAATGATTTTCCGAGTTTATTTCTGTGAAGCCCATGCCTGGTAAAATGACTTCTCTCTGTAGATGGTACATCCACACATGTGGCATTTGGGAGGCTTCGGCAGATTTTCTCAAATTTCCTATCAGTAACTGTGATTTCTTTGTTGACACAGGATTGTTCTATAAGATCATGTCTTTGTGGGATACTGGCAATGAAGAAGTTAACATCTGTCATTTTCTGTAATGTACTTCTTAGAGCTCTTGTGGCGAGTTTGCCCTTGTTCCTATTTATTAAACAGTTGCTTCCCGGCTTCAAGGGCACCCGGTTTCGTTATTCCACTGACCTTGAACATAGTTTGCATATTTGTGTGAACAATATATTTCGTGTGTGACGGCGCAAAGTGCAAAATAAAATAGACCTCTTTGGCATTGTCTAACACTCTTTGTGTGCACTAATTATTCTGTTGTGTTTGCTGTAAATTTTTTTGTTCTTGAATGTGCAAATATAGTTATTAGTAAAATGTCCTTTTTTCTCCTTAATACTTATTCAGCTGCGCAAATTCAAATAGGTTATGCGCCCAGACTGCATTTGGAATAACTATATCAATAAAACAGTACGGAGAAAGAATTGGAAAAGTTCCAATTTACGTGAAGTGCGAGTTATCCTTAAAAGACGATCACAATTTTTTTCCGCATTATTTGTTGGTGTTCTTTACGGCAATAAAACTACGCAACCTGGAAGTTAGCAGTAGAAGCTTATTTACGTTTAGACGACCTATGGGACGTGGTAGATGGGACAATGAAATCCACAGATCAGAATTATTAAAGTAAGGATAGGAAAGCAAAATCAAAATTGATATTACTGATTGATTCAGTGAATTATGTTCATGTTCAAGAAGCTGCTACAGTGAAAGAAGTCTGGGACAATTTACAAAGTGCATTCGAGGATGGTGGTCTTAAGAGAAAAGTAGGAATATTACGTGAGTTAATTACCACTCGTCTGGACAAATGTAAGAGTGTAGACGAATACGTTAACAAAATAATAACCACGTTGAACCGACTGAGAAACATCAGATTCGAGATCGCTGACAAATGGATAGGAGCATTGCTGTTGGCATGACTGCCCGAAAGGTATGCACCTATGATTATGGGACTTCAAAGCTCGGGTATACCAATCACAGGCGGCAGTGTTAAGGTCAAAATCCTCCAGGACGTAAAGAGCGCTCCAAGCTGTTATACATTGGAGAAGGAAGGTGCATCTGCTCTCTACTCAAAAAACAAAAAGAAGAAACTGGTGAGGTGCTATAAATGTCAGAAGATGGGACATATTGAGTCTCAGTGCAAAGAAAAAGTAAGCCCAAGATCAGACACTCAGCAAAAGACGTATGTTACTGATAGCCCAGAGAGAAGGACCAATAACAAAGGTAGGCACTCTCATGTTTTTATTCTTTTGGTGGGATGAGTAATCGTGATATGGAATGGATTTTAGACTTGGGTGCACCTGTGCATATTGTTAAAGATAAATCACTTCTTTATGACATCAAAGATAACTCATATGCGAATATCTACTGTTGATGGCAACAAGCTCCAGTGTCACCTGGCTGGGAAACTAGATCTACATCTAAGTGTAAATGGTGAATCAGATATGGTTACAGCACACAATGTTCATTATCTGAAAAATATGGCAACTAACCTGCTGTATGTAGGGGAAATTGTCAAGAAAGGAAATACAGTCACTTTTGACTTGCAGGGTGCGAGAGTAATCAGTGAAAGTGGTGAAGTTATAGCTACAGCAAGTAACGGAAGGGTTATTTTTAAGTTGGATACCATTGACAGTAAACATAAAAATGTTATTCAGTATATTCAGCAGGTTTTTTATGGCACCTATTTAGATGTCCAAGCCTCCGGTGCCATAAAAAACCTTCTGCTGAATGTCTATAATAAAGGATATGGTAAAGGGAATACAGAATTTTAGTGTGTCCAAGGATCCTTGTGAGACATGTATAAAAGGAAAACAAGCAAGGTTACCCTTCAAGACTAAATCCACAGAAGTCTTGCAGTTAATCCACACAGATGTATGTGGCCCGATGGAGTGTGAATCCATAGGTGGGAGTAATTATTTTCTTACGTTTATTGATGATTACTCACGATATACTCATGTTTATTTTCTTAGTTCTAAAGACCAAGTGAGTGATATCTTTGAGGAATATTGCAATATGGTTGAAAGGTGGACGGGAAAGAAGATAAAGATCATCAGGTCTGATAATGGGAGAGAATATATTAACCAGAAATTGAAGAAACTTCTGGCAGAAAAGGAAATCGGGCATCAAACTACCATAAGGTACAGCCCATTTCAAAATGGGGTTACTGAGAGGGTTAATAGGAACATTGTTGAGAAAGCAAGGAGCATGACGACTGACACTGAATTATTCAAAGATTTCTGGGACAGAGGCAGTGTCAACAGCTGTATGTTTGAACAATAGATCACCTACAAAAGCATTAAAGAATAGAACCCCTTATGAGATATGGATAGGAAAGAAACCTGATATAAGCAATATAAGGGTTTTTGGGTGTGATGCAATGGCACATATTCCAAAACAGTTAAGAGGAAAATGGGATCCGAAAGCTAAAAAGTATATTTTTGTACGCTATTGTGAAAATTCAAAGGGCTACTGATTAATGGATCCATTGACTAAAAAGATTGTCACAAGTAGAGATATAATATTCTTTGAAAATAGAAAGGACTCTAAAGAGAGCAAAACCACTATGTCAACTGCACCTACTTCAGAAGGTGAAACCTTGTGTGAGGAAATAGAAAGTGAAGAAGAGGAAGATGACAGCCAAGGACAAATGGATACAATTTATGATGACAATGAGTTAGAGGATGAAAAAAATGAAGTAAACAATGTAAGGCGAGATTCTCGTGTACCAAAACTGAAGGAATATCCGGATTTTGAGATGTATACAGCACAGTCTTTTAATGATGAGCCAAGAACAGCAGAAGAAGCAGTGAATGGCCCTAACTCTCAAGAATGGAAAGAAGTGATGAAGAGAGAATTAGAATCTTTATATCAGAACGAAACCTTTGAATGGGTAGATATGCCAGGAGATAACAAACCACTGCAGGCAAGATGGGTATTCAGTTTGAAGAACCCTTAAAGCTCATCACCAAAATACAAAGCAAGACTTGTGGTAAAAGAATATTCACAAAAACAAGGGGAAGATTACGAAGAAACTTTTTCACCTGTAGTCAAGTATGTATCATTGAGATATCTTTTAGCCTTGGCAGTAAAACGAAATTTAATAATTAATCATATGGATGTTAAAACGGCATATTTAAATGGGAAATTGGAGGAGGAGATATGTCATTCCACCAAGAGAAGCCATAAAAACCAGATTAGAAAGTAAAAAGATTTGGTGTTTGAGAAAAAGTATTTATGGACTTAAACAAAGTGGACATTGCTGGAATCGATGTCTACATGAAACTCTAATAAATATGAATATGAAGCAATCCAAGGCAGATCCCAGCATTTACTATAACGGGAGAAAAGAAGAAATTAATAATAATAATAATAATAATAATAATAATAATAATAATAATAATGGCGATATGGGTGGACGATTTCTTAATCCTGACTGAAAGTGAAGACCAAATGAGAATTTTCAAGAAACAACTGCAAAACAAGTTTAAGGTGCATGATTTGGGAGAAGTGAAACGTTATTTAGGTATGCAGATTACTAAGGATGAAGAAAGACAAGAATTAAGCCTAAGTCAATCATCATACATGGAAAAAATATTAAAGACATTTGGCATCAGTGATTGCAAACCCATGAGTACTCCAATGGAAGTAAGAGGGAAGTGAAGTGCGAATGAGACTGATGTGGAATGTGACAAGAATGTTCCTTATTTAGAAGCAGTAAGGAGTCTCTTATTTGTCTCAAACATCACGACCCGACATTGCTTTTGCCACCAATGCAGTGAGCAGATATTGCAGAGACCCAAACGAAAAGCACTGAAAAGCTGTAAAGAGGACATTCCGATACCTAAGAGGAACCTCAAAGTATGAGTTAAAATACCATAGAGATGGTAACGCAAAACTAGAGGGATATAGCAATGCGGACTGGGGGAGTGAATTGGGAGACAGATACTCCACCACTGGCTGCTGTTTTAAATTAATGGGGGGCTTCACATCATGGTCCTGTCAAAAGCAAAAAACTGTTGCATTGAGCACCGTAGAGGCCGAGTATATGGCACTATCTTACACCACACAGGAAGCATTATGGCTACGAACACTAATAAGTGAAATAGAACCCAATTTAATTGAGGAGCCTATAACCATCTTCTGTGACAATAAGGGAGCCATAAGCTAGCTAAAAATAGTGCTAGGACAAAGTATATTGATATACGGCACCATTTCATTCGGGACCACATAGAGCGACAGAACATTGGCGTGGACTATCTGCGCACAGAAGACATGTTCGCTGACTTCTGACCAAACCCTCGGAAAGGGAGAAGTTTGAGAAGATTATGGGACTATTTGGTTTATCTTGTGGAAGCAACGCACAAAATATAAGTTCAAGGAGGGATGTTGGAATTGTGTGGACAATATATTTCGTGTGTGACGGCGCAAAGTGCACTGTGTAAAATAGACCTCTTTGGCATTGTCACACTCTTCGTGTGCGCTAATTATTCTGTTGTGTTCGCTGTTAATTTTTTTGTTCTTGAATGTGCAAATATAGTTATTAGTAAAATATCCTGTTTTTCTCCTTAATACTTATTCAGCCGCGCACATTCCAATAATTAGCACCTCCTATTATTAAACAGAATGTTCAAAGAATGTTCAGTTTTTTTTAAAACTTCACACAAAGTGGCACCCGGTTCCGTCATTCCACTGACCTTGTACATATTTTGCAAGTTACAGAAAATGTCGGCTAAGCCCTTTCCATGACTGTCTGAAAATATCTTCTTGTTCTTCTTACGTGTATCGATAGTTATCTTGTTTGCATGATAAGTATGTTCCACGTATTTTCTGGTATTTCCTTTCTTGTTATTATAGGGCTTCGTAGGCCTACTGAAATCATTTTTATCGGTGCATTTGACGAAAGTACTTCTTTCCTTTGGCTCTTTTCACATATTTCATATTCATCACACGTTAAAAATTTAAACTTATTTGCTTCTGGGAGACGAAAGTTGTTTTAGTTACGATTAACACAACAAAACTTTTTAGGCCTAATAAAGTTAGTTTTGTTCGTTTACAACCGTTTCACTACACTTCTTCCAGCTTCTGTACACTATCACTGATTCAAGATTCTCTACATATAGTTTAGCTAACATAAGATGGTATTTTAATGAAGAAGTAGTGCATTCTTCTTCGCATTCCGTTTGTAAACACACGATAGAACGATAGTTACAGTGCACATTTCCACAGTTTTTTTTCTCCTAAGGCATTTAAACATTGACGATGGATCCATTTTTGTGACCACGAACATAATTTAACATCATATTTCACCTTCTTACTACATTTTACACACACAGGATTTAAAAACTCGTATTTTTCCGCGGTTCGGTTTATTATTACGTCTATACGCGCCGCCATCTTTCAGATCGAGAAACCACAACAGTCTAAGATACTATTTTTGTTTTAACAGCTTTTTCGGTATTAGACAACGACATTTCTTTTTTTCGTGTAGCAAAATGTTTGACGAACTTTGATAAGGTGATGGATCTTTCGCTGAAAGGAAATGACGTCGTGTAAAGCTGTAGCAAGATTAGAGAGAAAAATCGCTAGGGCCTAAGGATTGAAGAAATGTGTGTTGTGTACAGTCTTGCCTGTCTCTTGTCTTAACTGGTTTTAGGTTTCCTATATTTAATTTTATGTCACACAGAAGAGCAAGTTATTAGCTAATAGGCAATAAAGAATCCAGATTTTCTGAAGAGTTCATGTTCTTTTGGTTACAAATAGTCCTACCCAGTACTAATTGTGGTTTTTTTTTTTAAGAGAGCGACAGGATGTCACCCGTGACTGGGAGCAGGAGAGGCACTACAGGAAATTTTAATTACCACTGTCCTGAAATAGTTTGATGACATCCACTACAAAATATACACTTTTGAGTTCCACAGAGCGAAATGCAGTGACGTAACGGTATAGGCATGTTGTTTGAAGAGGCGTGGCGCTGTACTGAACACTTAAGACAAAATAACGTGTCTTACATTTCCTCGAAGATATATGTTTAATGTAGCAGACTCTTCAGAAAGATGTGCGCTACAAAATGAACTTATTTTTGAAAAGTCTTTTTTTTTTATTTTTGACGTTCTGGTGCGCAGAGCAGTCTGGGTTATAGTGAGTGTGTGTGTGAGTGTGTGTGTGTTGCGGTGGGGAGGGGGGGGGGGGGGGGGTTGGGAGAGGTAGTCTTCACCTGACTCTCGTTTACTTTTTTATCGTTATTGATTTCTCTGTTTCCTCTAGGTTTACTGCTCTCACGTCAAACGATCAAATGAAAACAAGACGGATTTCTGAGGCTGAGAGCTATCGAGTGAATTTAAACACATTAATGTTTGCAGAGCAATAAAGTTATTTTTGTCGGTTTGCTAAAGAAATTTGGCTTTTCGTAAGCTTTCCTGCTGAGGCACTCAATTTATTTGGAACGAAGTGTTTAATTCCACACTATTGGTTAGTTTCAACGGATCGCTGCATTTCAAGTGCACGTTTTCATCCTCTATCACGTATGGCATTATGCTATAATAAAGAACCAAACATGAAATAATACGGTACCGGTACTCGAAGAAAATTTACGTCCCGAAAACAACACTGAAAAGCTTCATTTCAGGTCGAGGCCCACGTCATTGGAAATCTGGACATACGAATGTGCACTGTAAGACGAACTACGCATTTTAGTATGGTTCACGAAATTCGGACGCTCTTCGAGTATCCTCTGACGTCTTGTTTCTTTTATGACATAATGTAAAGCCTTTTAATGTTTTACTCGTACAAACATACGGGCTTTCTGCGTCACCGTAGTTGCGCAAGTGCGGTAACGCCTCTGGCAACGCTCTCTGGCAACTCTGCTGAAATAAATCTGTTTCTAACAGGTCGCGGGAAAATATTGGGACTTGTTCGAAAAGCTAATTTTCAAAGTAAATTTGCCCTTTACGCAAGATGAACTATGTGCGAGAATGTACGATTAATTTCTTAAATCACAGAGCGTTTCCTCTCTTTTAAAAATCAACTCTTTGATGACGAGCCATTTAGAAGAATTTCGAGCCCAGAAGATAATAGACTTATGTCGGTATTAAAATTTTTACTGTCGTATTTGTGTGATGTATCTTAAAGTGTAACATGCGCTAAACAGATCAACATTAAATGTGAAAGCTTATCTTATCTTGTAGCTTATTAATCTTAGAAACAAATACCGGTATTATATGCGAAAGCTTTTCTTTTCTTATAGCAACACTATGTATATTAATTTAAACCATTAACTTTCCCTGTTGGTGGAATTCGAATTTGTTGTTGTTGTTGTTGTTGTTGTTGTTGTTGTCTTCAGTCCTGAGACTGGTTTGATGCAGCTGTCCATGCTACTCTATACTGTGCAAGCTTCATCTCCCAGTACCTACTGCAACCTACATCCTTCTGAATCTCCTTAGTGTAGTCATCTCTTGGTCTTCCTCTACGATTTTTACCCTCCACGCTGACCTCCAATACTAAATTGGTGATCCCTTGATGCCTCAGAGCATGTCCTACCAACCGATCCCTTCTTCTGGTCAAGTTGTGCCATAAACTTCTCTTCTCCCCAATCCTATTCAATACTTCCTCATTAGTTATGTGATCTACCCATCTAATCTTCAGCATTCTTCTGTAGCACCACATTTAAAAGGCTTCTATTCTCTTCTTGTCCAAACTATTTATCATCCATGTTTCACTTCCATACATGGCTACACTCCATACAAATACTTTCAGAAACGATTTCCTGACACGTAAACCTATACTCGATGTTGACAAATTTCTGTTCTTGCCATTTCTCTTTCCTTGCCATTGCCAGTCTACAATTTATACTTTCGTAATACAGCATGCAAGTTACTGCACATCAAAGATCTTTCCAAAACGTGTTTTTTGACCTGAGTTTCGTTTTCTAAAGTGCCGGGAAACTCTATGCTGTTGTATAAAACCATGTTCATTCAAAGCATAAGTTTTACAGTTCTGAGAGAAAGTATACTGTCACTTATCACGGAAAAAGTGTATTTTCACCCGGGAGAAAATGTATTTTTAGCCGGGAGATCCGCGAAAAATTCTGGAATTTTTTCCTTGTCCACATATACACCCTGTGATCGCATATTCAGATGGAATTGCCTAAGCCAGGTGAGCAGCAATAGTAAATAAACAAATGGTAAGATAATCACACACAAATGAACAGTTCAGAAAATAAGTAATGCAGACTTGATGTCGTCAGCTGTCTTAGAAAATCACATACATTTTTCCAAAGGTGTGTTACAAAATCATGTGGAATGGTGCCAGCTAGACTGAAGCACACGGTGAAGCCCCTGATAAATAATGCATAAAATAATGACTTGACCTGTAACACACACATATAACAAAATTAGAGACTATTTTAATTAAATATAAAATCAACACATAAAATAAGTTTGAAAAGCACTGAAATTTTAAACAGTATTCTAACAAACTACAGGAGGCTGATGAATAAAGTCAATTGGGTAAGCACTAGGCACTAAATACTATTCAAATGAAATGCTAAAAATATCACAAATTGAAGGCTGGAAAACACTGAATAAATACAATTTTCATAAAATACAAGACACTAGATAATATACCAGGCAGGTAGTTTACAGTTAAGCTTAAGAGTAAGTACTTTGAACACTACTTTAATAAAATACAAGACACTTCAAAGTAGGCTGACAAGCATGACATAAAAGAATGAGGGACGATAATCTATAGAATGATATGACAGAAAATGGATATCTCACCCACAACAAGCCAGCTATGCTGATCAGTAATGTGGTGAGCCAACAACAAAATCTGAAATTTAATATATGTTCTTCACAAATTGTGAATGCACATCCAGAAAATCAACCAGACGCAGCCAAGTATTAAAACACTCATTGGTACCTTTTGCTCATAACAGCAGACTGGTAGGATGACACACATACTAGTTAGGCTAAAAAAGGAACCAGGATGCAGTGATTCATACACAGTCTGAGAACAAAGTACTGCCAATTACGAAAAGTTCTCACTGTATAGGCCCCATTAAGGGTACACAACCATTCCTTGAGCAGGCTTGCTCCCTTCAACAGTTGAATAACTGTCAGTTAAAACTCCAACTGTCATGATGGCACCAATACCATTCCACAGAGCAGGCCACTGCCTTCCTGCTATGTTTGGCCCAACAGAGGGCCCACATGTCCTCAGTAAACACAAATCTCCAACTACTCATTGCTGCCAACAAGTCACTTCCCCTTAGCTAGCAGTAAAATTATTAGGATTTCATGTAGATAAAAAGCTCAGCTGGGATATTCACATAGGGAAGATATGTGGCAAATTGACGCATGCCATATATCTGCTGTACAAGCTGAGGAGCAGTGTCAGTAATGCATTCTTCCATTTGCATGAGAGTTATGAAATACTATTATGGGGCAATTCCGTAGGCTCAAAATTAGTGTTTGAATAGCAAATGAAAGCCATAAGGTGCAAAGCAGAACTTAGCCCATATGAATCATGTCGAGATTATTTTAAGAAACTAAATATAATGACAGTGTCTGGTCTGTATATTTACAACTACCTTGTCTTTGTTAAAGAGAATCTGAGTAAATTTGACTTACAGTTCATTACCATAACATAAGAAGTGGACATACAATTAATATGCCATATGCTAGGCTTGCAAAGACACATAACAGCTACAAATATCTTGGTCCTGTCTACTTCAATAAATTACCTGAAAATGCCTACACAGTACCAATAAATAAATTTAAACCTAGTCTTTTGAAGTGGATCAAAAGTAAAGTAATTTACTCTGCTCAAGAGTTCCTTGAGTATGTGACAAATGACCTACTTTCCTTGTGAGAATGAATTATAAATTAACTGAAAACCATACATATGTCACACTGTGAACTATTTTATTACTGTTTCATGTACTTATTGTTAATTATTAATTATCTGTTGGATTATTTAGTTGTCATTCACTGAACTATGTAGTTCATTTATCTTGTAATAGATCTATTAGGAAACTTCTTGTGTTTATTTACATTTGCACAAATATGTATTGCATCCTTCCTGGATTACATATGTAATGCATCACTGACTCAGGGTATTTTTCCCAACAGGTGAAAATATTTCATTGTCAGGCCTCTCTACAAAAAGGGGGAAAACACAGATGTCAATAATCACCGGCCAGTATCCTTGCTTACAGCATTTTCAAAAATCTTTCAGAAAGTAATGTACTCAACAGTTGTTAGCCATCTCAACAGTAATGGGATACTTAGTAAATCACAGTTCAGACTTCAGAAATACTGTTCCACTGAGGCAGCAATATACAATTTCACTGTCCACACAATAGTCTTTAAATTGTAAAATTCACCAGTAGGAATATTCTGTAACTTACCCAAAGCATTTGATTGTGAGAAACATGATAGTATGTTAGAGAAATTACAATTCTATGGTGTAAATGGAACAGCATATGAGTGGTTTAAGTCATATCTACGGAACAGGAAGCAAAAAGTCTCTTTACATGCTTCAAGTGATTCAAAGGAGTTTGCCACTTCATCTAACTGGGGTGAAATTACATTAGGTGTTCCACAAGGTTCGATAATGGGTCCCTCCTGTTATTGATATGTGAATGACCTCCTTTCTTATGTGAAACAAGATGCTGAACTGACACTGTTTGCTGATGATACAAGCATAACTATCAATCCAATAAAAGAAAGTCCAATAGAAAATGATACAAATAAGGTCTTTGGAACAGTTATTAATTGGTTTTCTGCAAATGGGCTTGCTGTGAACTTAGTAAAAAACACAGTACATCCAGTTTTCTGCTGCAAAACGTATAGTTCCTTCAATATACATAACACATCAAAAGAAGTCAGTAGACAGCGTAGAGCATACTAAGTTTTTGGGTGTTTGTATAGATTAGAATCTTAATTGGAAAATTCATATTTTGGATCTCCTAAAGCGACTAGGTTCAGCAACTTTTGCAATCAGAATAATTGCCAATTTTGAGGATGTAGAAATTAGTAAGCTAACTTACTTTGCATACTTCCACTCTCTGATGTCATACAGAATAATATTCTGGGGCAACTCAACACTTAGGCGAAAGGTATTCACTGCTCAAAAGAAAGTAGTTAGAACAACGTATGGGGTTCATAGTCACACATCTTGTAGGCATCTGTTTAAAAGGTTAGGAATCCTTACAACTGCTTCACAGTAAATTTACTCAGTAATGAAATTTTTTCTCAGCAACATGGACCAATTTAAAATCAACAGCGATATTCACGATTACAATGCCAGAAAAAAGAAAGACCTACACTATCCTTTACTTAACCTATCTTTGGCACAGAAAGAGATAAAATATGCTGCTATAAAACTTTTTTGATAAATTACCAGATGAAATAAAACGTCTGACAGACAGCAGTAACAGTTTCAAAAACAAATGGAAATCATACCTCAGTGACAACTCCTTCTATACCATAGATGAATTCCTGAATATGAGTAAATAAATATAGAGATATATGCATTTTGTGCCATTTATTGGCATGGAACAGATGATATAAATATTTAGGTATAACACTATAATGTAAACAAAACAAAAAAATAAAAATAAAATAAAAAATTATTATTATTATTATTATTATGTTAACACTGTTGACCACAACTTCATGTAAATATGCTCAATGGTGGAATAAAACATTTTGTATTTATCCAAACTTGGCCCAGTATCCACATTTGATGCTGCTTACATGTGCTCTTTTGTTGCCTGGCTTCCACTGGCCTCCCAGCAATGTGCCAGAGATGAACATAGGGAACGTACAATTGATACTAGAGCACCAATGAGGTCATGCATTCACTGCACATCAACAGTCTTAACTCTATGCCTCCACTCTGACTTAAGTCCACTGTTAACCTTGGCATGAATAAGTCTATGATACTATAACTATTTCATATTACTAATTTTACAGACTGCTAGAGCATGGTCTACTGACCTAAGTTCAACATTTCTTTAATTTACAAGTACCATTTAGCTCTGAGCCACAACAAAGTAGCTCACCTCTTTTTAACATCTTGCATCCATCTTTGCCAGAAACAATATTTACATATTTCTTAACCAAGGCATAAAGAGAGAACAAATTTGTGGCTAAACCAGGAAAAAGTGTGACACATCTGATTGAAAATATACCTGGTGAATTGACAATATTATTTCATTTCTCTTCACTTATTTGTTCAACACTTTATCAGTACACTTCACAATTTTTGTCTGCTAATTTCTGGTGCAAAATCTTAAAGCCATCCCTTGTTGAAGTCACGTGTGATGATACTGTGGAATCAGTGGTTCACTCGTTCCAATTGAAATCCAACAAACCAGTGACTTGTCTACTCCCTGGGAATCCTTCTTTGATGATTCTTGCCTCTGGGCACAATTGGCCTGGAAATGGCTATTCCTCCAAATAATGAAATATTTGTCTTCTTCTTTTCTTGTTTGCCCCTGGAAAATCATACTGTGACTACTTACAGTGTTTTCTCAATAAAACACCATCAATGCCATGTTCATTCAACTGGAAATATTGTTACACGCTTCCATTTAGCAACTTTTCTTTGTTTTGTGATCTGAAATTTTCACCCATTGTACTCGATGCTATATCTATCAGATTTTGTAAACTCCTCAGCATAATGACTGCAGTTAGTCCAACAACTGGTTTATCTATACTCTGCAGTTTGTTGACTACATCTAGAATATGAGTTACGTAATTCCAAGCTTTTTTCAGTTTTGGATAATGAGATGACCAACAGAGCATCCCAGAGACGCATCCACTTAGATGAATTCTTCTCTGCAAGCGCACATTCCAGGGCATACCAAGCTTTCTGTGTCTCTGCTGTGTTTTCTGTATGTAGTTACAAAAACTTACCCAAATGCAAAAGCATGTGTCTGCATGTCTTTAGTCTTTTCTGCATTCACAGGAGCACTTACGGCCACAGTATAGTCACATAACTTTTCACGTTTTAGCATTATTTTTTCTCAAACTTCTGTGTGTTGTAATCTTCATTGCACTTCAGTTTGTCTACACTGGAGTAACAGTTTTCATAAGACTTAAATTTGAAAACCAAATTTGCAGACACTATGTCACACAATTGATTTCTCCCAAAAGAATGAGTTCAAACACTGATGAGTTTGATGAAACACTAAACCATGACAGTTACCACAAATCATGTGATCACACTTTCTAATACATTTGTTCAGTGATTTATATTCTTACTAGCATAACATACACAGCTCACTCCACAGATTTACCATCCTGGGCTCTTTATCTGTTCCAATGTGCTGTTGTTTGCAATGGGATGAATATGTAACACCTTACATAATTCTTAATGCTTTTATTCATATGTCTACCTTACATTGCAGACACAGTCTGACAAGGTGACAACACAAAATAGTCTACCACCATGAACGTGGTTAGAGAAAGAAGAAAAGACATGCCACTTTACCAACATAAAAACAGTACTTGATTCTTAAAGTGTTCCGAGAATAATTAATGTTCCATGATGTTTTGAAAATGCAGCTGGATGACATCTGGATCTTGCCATGATTTTTTTGAACGACAACCATTCAGGCATCTTCAGGTGCCACAATCTTGAACCTCATGGAATAATCATTATTCTGAGAAAACTTCAAGAATCAAGTACTGTTGTTATGTTGGTAATCTGACGCTGTATTTCATCACTGCTGTAACAATTTATCTGGCAGTGGACTACCCTTGTGTTGTTATTCTTTGTCATTCTGAATCTAATGTTGATAGTAAATACAAACGATATGAATAATGTAAAATATCCAGACCCATCATAAACACCAACAAATTCTAACAGGTTGAAGGAACAGTCAAATCTATATCAGGCTTCTTATGATCCCCTTGACATGAATTAATCTTTGATGATGAAGTCTGTAGGACTCAACCAGCAAGACTCAAAAACAGAATGTCTCTGACTACTGAGTGGCACTGAACTGAAACTCTTTGCCAGTTTAGTCTGGAATTGACCTGTGTCACATTAGGATGTTTGATGCGTGACAATGAACCTACAATTATGTGAATAAATTAATGAACTCTGATGTATAAATTCGTGTCATATCATATCGCACTCATACATACCCAAATTCCTATGTTGGTGACCCGGGACTAACTCTTCTCGCCATATTTTCTCACTTTACTACCCAGCCAGTTTCTGCATAACATCAATGCAGGCATTATCATACTCTGTTACTATGCATTTCACCTGAAGTCACATAGAACATTCATATGCAGGGCATCAAATTGTGTTCAAATCTGAACAATGACACAGTTGTGCAGTGTACCAACTGCCCTGTGAATATGTGGTGTCCTGCCCTCCATCAGTCTGCAAGAAATGGCTTGTTTGGACATGGAATATAAACTGACATGTTTGGTGCTCTGCAATGGCACTTTCAAAACTCTCCATGGGACTTAAATTCAAGTATGGAGCGTCATTACAGTGCAGGGTTGAGACACACTATCCATCCAGGTAGACAGCATGCTCTTATTGATGATACTGTTTTGACCATGCCATGTTCAGACAGTAAATATTTTCATGATTGTGCTGCTCAACCAGTCAAGCAATGCTCAGATGTAATTTTCCATCCTACTATTTTGTAGAACTAACAATGTGTAACTGAAGGCAAAAACTCAATCTTGGATGAAATCAACCGAAAATCATTTATCAAGACACCCTCATCACCATGCCATCCCAGCTGGCTGAGGTATCATGACTTTGCCTGACAGCTAACAAAGAAGCTGGCATCCCCTCCTTGCCATGTTAGCTGCTACGACACACTTCTGTCCAAATGACACTGAGATGACTCACTCGGCCTGATCAACACCTCGCGAGTGAATGATACTTCCCTGCAACAGTTGCCAGATGACATAACTTGTCACATAGTGCATGCTAATCTCCTGTCAGGTGCCACACGTCTATGCTGGTTCCACCTGCATTTTGGCTCTTCCACTCACAAGAGCCAATGGCTGTACACACTTTGCCACCATATTGTGTGACACACACTGTGAAAGCTGAATCATAGATGCTACCCAAGACACTCATCTACAGGATATGAAAATGCCCTCAATGATTGCAAACTGCAGCATTTGCGCCACCTGGAGAACAATGTTACTGCATTGAACAAGACAGTGCAGCAGCATGCCATGGTTCCACCAACATCTAGTGGGAAAGAAGCCATCTGCACAACATCTGTCCCTTCCTGAATGACTGCAATGGCTGCGTGACCAGATCACAACATACAATTTGCTGGTTTCAAGCAATCCTCTCTCACAACAGATGCCAAGTGCAGTACATGATCTACTGCCCCTGTCACAGTTATGAGCTCTCAACCTGACAACTCATATCCTATGATCTCTGTGCGAAATGTTCCAGTTACACCTCACCACAAATGCTTATGGACTTCCAGCCCACAAGAAATGATATATGCTTGCCCTGCCTTGTGGTCAGCCATGACTGGGTGGTCACATGCCCCTGCACAAAGATGACCATACCAATATTCAACCCCTCTTCTCTCTTCATCCTGTGCTTCAGTGCTCCACACTAGAGGGGGGGGGGGGGGCTGTGGGTGGGAGGGGGGAGAGGGGGGGGCTCTGTGGGTGGGAGGGGGGCGAGGGGGGGGGGCTCTGTGGGGACTCAACCCGTAAGACTCCCCAACACATCATCTCTGACTACTGAGCAGCAGTGAGTAGATACTCTCTGCCAGTCCCTCCTGGACTCGACCCATTAGGTTTGGACACTCAGTCCACAACAGAGTACTTACATTATGTAAATAAATTAGTGAACTGTAATGCATTGATTCACATCATATCATATTGCAGCTGTCCTAACTTGGGTTCTTACAGGACTTTGACTTGTTCTGCACCAAGTGTATGCTTTCAAATGATGTTGTTATGTATGTCACATATTGTGTGTTCTTTATATTCTTGAGTGAATAAATCAGTGACAACTAAAGGCTTCTTGCTTGCAAACACATTCTGCTAACAATTTTCTCAACTCAGGGTTGCTTCACACTCATCTGAAGAATGGTTGTCAGCTGAAATATTATGGCAAGATGTTGACATCATCTGACTGCAGTCCCAAAACCTCATGAAATAAGGAGAGGTGTTTTCAATATCTTATATTTTCACAATTCTGTTTTGAACTGCAGCTAGATTGTGTACAGTAAACCTTTACAAAATTTATTATGGAAAATCATCTATCTGTCACACACCAAAATTAAAAAGGAACAATAATTTGCCCATTATTTTAATGAAAATCTTGAGGTTGCTTTCTTGGGTGCCAGTTATTACTTTGAGAGAAATGGGAAGCTGCCAGACTGTCTTTTAGTTGGATGTGTTAGTGCTCGTCATTACCTATTGGTAACTAGTCTGTCAGCAGCACAACCATTGCATAATGGCCGTGTTGTTCCTTGGAGAAACATAGTCTCACTGTTGGCAAACAACTGCATGGTAGCAGCTGGACTTACCAAGCCCTCCCATTGCCCTTGATTGCAACTAGACTCAATCTCAAGACTGCAACCTCTCATCTGATATTCAAATGCCTCAAGTGTTTCATGGGCCTGGCAGTGAAATGTCTCATGCTATGATGATCCTTTCTCTAGTACTACAAAATTTCCTCAAGATGTGTCAGTTCATCTGATGGGTCTGTTATGCTTCTTTGTCTCAACAATGAAATTATTTCATTGTTTCACAAAGTCCTTCTTCCATTGTTTCACAAAGTCCTTCTTCACAAACTAAAACACACAAATTTTCTTTTTAAAAGCATCTCTGTATTATCAAGAGTAACCTTTAATCTACCAATGTTGGTAAACCCTTGTCCTTCTGAATCATAAATTTTGTAAGTTCCTCTGCCAGTTTTCTCCATTATACAGGGCTTCTATAAAAGATTCATTCATTTTCAAAGCTCTATTTTTTATTACATGTACAAATATAATTTCTACATTTATAGCTGAGTATGCCCATCTGGTCCCTCAGGCTATTACAGTAGTTGGGTAGCATGTCTGCCGGAGGTGGCATTGTTTAGTTAAACTAAATGGCTGCTCTGTCTGCCTCCAGGTATCTTGGGTTGACCTCTCTTACAGATACATCACAGTGTCAAAGGGCAATGCAGTGTCTGAAGTTTACAGAAAAGTGACTTACCTCGTGGGCATGTTTAGTTCCATTTGTCTTTAGCATATACATGAGTTACATACTAATAAGTCCAAATACAAGGAGGTCCTTATTTTGTAGATCATCTACCCTTTGCTGTATCTAGTACAAGTTTGAGGTTGTGGAGAGAAATCTGACCTGTGTGAAAGGAAATCTATGAGAGGAACCATATAAGGTCAAACCCAACAAAGACATATGTGTGACTTGAGTCTATGAAACAGTGAAGTCTGACACAAATTTCATGTAGAATGGCCAGGAACCCAATTACTGGATTGTAACACTCCAAAACTTTTGAGAGTAGTGCTTCATTGAGCCTTTATATTAAAGGACCAATTTATGAATTCCAAAATAAAAATATTATTTTCAAAGTAGCCGGTTTTCAGTGGGGTCCACGTCGTTTTACAACCATTGTTTCAAGATTGGCTCTGCATTTTTCTGTCGCTGAATTTGGCTACATAGTATAATACATGCCACTTCATGTTAGATGCATAGGTGCTCTTCTGAACAAAGCCGGTAAGCTGATTACAGGCTGTTTGAGGTTTACTTCACCAAATAAACCATAAGACTAGTGAATGAATGCTACCCAATTTACATGAAGAAGTGGCTGTCAGTGAGGACAAATATTGTTATATCCAAGGGCACACTCAGTAAGTGCCAGTGAAGTTCAGTAGCCTGCTCACCTGTCCCTACCTGAGGTAGAAAGAAATTAAATATATGTATCAGTCCAGCAATAGTTTAAAGAAAGTCTTAACATGGGTATTGACCAATGTAGAAAATGTGTTCAGAGCCATCTCTAAACTAATCCATAACTCATTAACTATTCTCCTTGCAGTATAAAAGGCAGATCTTTCTGGATGCTAAAAACCTCCAGCTGAAGTCAGTTTGACGTGTTTTTGTATCATCATTGCTGCAAATATAGAAAGTATTCACATCTGTCAAAATGTTACCAGTTTAAGGGCATATTAATGTGTTCAAATGCCATACAGACTACTTTCTCATAATGAAGTACACTGAAGGTTTATTTATCTGTTATAAAGTGATAGCACTAGTATGTCTGGATATTAATAAACACACTTTTTAAACGGTTTTGCATTTCATTTTTTAAGAAATCATGTTTTGTTTCCTCCACTTTGCACAAAATTAGTATTTTTCATTCTGCAGCAGAATGTATACGAATACAAAACTTCCTGGCAGATTAAAACTGTGTACCAGACCAAGACTTGAGCTCAGGACCTTTTCTTTTTGCAGGCAATTGCTGTGTTGCCTGATCTACTGAAGCACAACTCGCCACCCATCCTCATAGCCCTACTTCCACCAGTACCTCATCTCCTACCTTTCTACTTCACAGAAGTTGTCCTGCAAAACTTGGAGGACTAGCACACCTACAAGAAAGGATATCGTGGAGATATGGCGTAGCCACGGCCATGTTCAGAGTGAAAAATTTGCTCTGGAAACGTCCCTCTGGTTACAGCTAAGCCATGTTGTTTATAAGGTAGGAGGTGAGGTACTGGCAGAAGTAGAGCTATGAGGATGGATCATGAGTCATGCCTCAGTAGCTCTGTTAGTAGAGCATTTGCCTGCCAAAGGCAAAGTTCCCAAGTTCCAGTTAATGTGACAGGAAGTTTCATTTAGAGAATTCACCATTCCATCTCAGAAGTGAACAGTAGAACTGTGTAAGGAGATGACATCTCATAACAGCCAAATAATTAATCAGAGAGTGCAACTACAACAGGCTGGTGTATGAGACTCAAAAGATTCAAGAACAACATAATTGTGCATGTGCTCAACAAAAAAACTAGAAATCACATGGTTTAGTGCCCTTTGTAGACAAATCTCTATGTGGAAGATAATTTCCTGCAGGCTACCACAAGATCCTGGGGCACGTAAGACATGAATTCATCACAGACCCAGCACTCTGTTTTTGCTTCTAAGTGGGTATTTCATCTGTGAAGTCAAAGAATTTTTTTAAATTAGAATTTGTCAGTGCCAGTACATATAAAAAGGGTTATCAAAAAGTTTCTGTTCTCAGGCCATGCACTCCATATTTGGTGTGCCAATCAGGCAAAATCATCTTGAGCATTTTAAGGGATGAAGGTGTAATACTATAATCACATGGGGAGAGATCAGGACTCTAGTCTGGGGCAAGTGCTTGAGTGTTTCCCACTTAAGCTGGTGTAACATCTGCATCACAACATTTGTGATATGGGACATGCATTATCATGAAGCAGCGGCACCCCTTCTCAGTTTTTCCAGGAATCTTGCCTTAATTACACATTGTAATATCTCCCGCATTGTGCAGTACCATAATACTCCCCAGTGATGGAGACACCAGGTTCTTTGAAGTCAGTATAGATGAGTGTGGACTCCCAGCTCAATCAGCACCTTGTGTTGAATCATGGCAAGTATGGAACTTGATACATGATTCCACAATGGTGATTTTTGATAGGCATATTACCCCATATACAGTCTTCATTCTCCATTGGATGTTTACCAGTGTTTATTCTTTGGAAGACAAAAAAAGAATAACAACACATGGTACCGTTTGGACACAATTTCTAATAATGTTGGCATAGTTCTCATTTTCACATTTACTGCACGCATGTAAGAAATGCTTTGTTGTATACACACTGCAGCAGTGCCCTCAAATGGAAACTTTTTGATAACCCAGCAGTGCCCTCAAATGGAAACTTTTTGATAACCCATTATGAAAGGTTTCATCAAAATGAATGTGTTCTTCTCTCTCCTCATTAAAAAATATTACTACTTTTTTTGCACTGTAAAGTAGCTTTTACTACCCAGTCAATTACCTATAGTAAACAGCATGATTTTATATATGAAGAAGTAGGTGAAATATAGTGTTAAGAACTGTACTTGATTACTGATTGGCAATTGAACCAACATATCTTGAGAGCACTTGTAATTTTACCTTCCTGTAATCATTAGTTATCAAAACAATAAATAACATTTGTGATATTTAAAAAAAATAAAACTTCAGTAATTTACACATTTTATTTGTTCTATGTAACATTATTTACAGCAATGTAATTACATATGTTATATTTACAGAATGATCATATACACAGGGTTATGCTTTTCTCTTAAATACATCATCACTGCATTTCTACCATTAACAGAAATAAATAAATAAAGTTGATTCCTATCATAATACCTCATTCACACTAGAATACTGATCTCCAGCCTTACACAACAGAGTCAGGAACATTAATCATTACACTAATCAAACAGTACTTTCACCTATTACATGGCAAAGATCTGCTTTCAATACAAAAATATAGTAAAAATTTATTTTATGACAATACTGATTTAGAGTCATGGCCTCTCTTTTCACAGAATATTCTGCACTTGTAGAAAACAGCTGTAGAAAGCGTAAGAGACTGTGAACCTGTTGTAGATAAACTTATTCTACCTAATATATGAATTTAAATTTCAATTACTTTGATTATTACATATTTGGAATAATGCAGAAATTAGTTCCACTTTCTCTCTGTGGAAGGTGGTTCAAGTTTAACAATTTGACAATTGTGTATTTGATGACATTATCATTTATTAAACCAAAAATATATTTATTTAGAGACTGATCAATGGTGACCATGATGTGTTTTGTCAACATAAATGCAAAATATATTAACTATACCTGATTAATTAATTGAAAAATGTTTCTTTTTATAAAACTGAAACAGACAAATAGCTGTTTTCAGATCCCTGCATGAAATTCTAAAAAGGTAAACATGATGTTTCATAACAGGTCTTTCCCATAGTACTCAGCATAAGGTTTGATGTATGAAGAAATGAAGTTCTGTTTTCAGCAAGTAATGAAATATTACTTAACTTTTTAAGATGCTTAAGACTTCAGCTCTGCAGCAGACATAATATGTAAGGAGTAAATTTTTACCATCTCACCACCCATAAGATGCACAAGTAAATAACTAAACACATATACTGTAAACTTCTTGTGTTTTAAAATGCATTTTATTGAATTTTCATGACCATTTACTCTCAAATTTCCTTCAGTAATCACTGAATGTAGGACATAGAAATCATTTCAGCAGTGTGCTTACTTATTCCTCACTGTTGTATCAGGTAACATGGAATTGAAACATGAGCTATTCAAGAGGGAAAAATACCTTCAATAATTGTTTTCAGACATGGCTATAAATGGCCTGTGCAATGTAGTAATCTAACTTGTGACAAAAGAAGTAAAAGTAACAGATTATATCATATTGCTAACTGATCAATTAATATTGAATTAAAGAGTTTGTGTTGGCTAAAGGCATTGCATCCTGTTTCAAAGCCACAACAGACATTTTGCCATGGAAAATAACCAGGTATTTCTTACACACTACTGGTATCATTGCCATTTCACTTTTGTAGAGTTTCATTTGCCTGTTATAAATAAAAAATCTGCACGTATTAGTCCATTATGTATCAAATAACAGTTCAGTAAAAAAAAGAATCAGTCTTTAGCAAGTATCCAATATATTCCTCCTCCTCATCTACTTCATCTAATCCTCAGCAAGGAGTGATGTAATTCTCTGTTTTTATTTATTTTTAATCCAGTGAAGTAAGACTTTTGCACATTTTTCCTTCTTCTGGGGCTTCATAGAGATTCTCTATGTGTAATACTTACTGTGACAGGTAACCTACACATATGATCAAAATATTTTCTCCAATTTCCGCACTGAATTACAATAACAAACTAACTCACAAAAATAAATAACAGTGACAGAAGAATGAGTTCTCAAACACAAATTGTGAAATTATCTTGCTTAAGGTGAGAACTACAATATTCAGCTATTTTACAATGTTTCTATAGAATTTCTGCAACATTGTATTTGATAGTATTTAATAAATTAAGTAGCTTGGTAACATACTCTCAAATCACACTAATGCCTTACTTCTGTTCACTATCCAAAATTTTCAAAGTGATGGATGAAATAAGGCAATTTGCGACCTTTATTCACCTCTTCACAGGCAGCCATTATACTCTTTGTAAGAGGTCGAGGCCCACAGCTGAAGACTCCAATCTTACTTACCTGGAAACATAAAAAATACAAATAATAATAATAATAATGATAATAATAATAATATCCTGAAGATTAATGATAACAATAAAAATACTCTGCTTGAGTATTACAGAGTATCTGCATGTATCAGAAATAGCAGAAAATCCGATATTGAACCTTTTGGAACCCTATATTAGTAAGATATGAATTTCAGAGTTGATTTATGCGGGGGGGGGGGGGGGGGGATGCATTTGTCTGATGTATGTTAGTGTCATTTCTTAATTACACTAAGTTTAATATTTATTAGTTGTCTCATAAATTACTACGTTGGAATAACAATGGTAATAATAAAGATTCAAGGAAGTTTAAAATGTATTTCTATGAAACAGCGTTATCATCTACAATATGTTTCAGACTTTACATAAAAAATAGATGTATTCTAAAGTGAAGATGCTGGTGTGATGTGCTGTGAATTTACTTTATACATAAAATAGGGAGTTCGAATATAAGTAATACACATAATATAAAGGGGCAAATTTTGTAATTGTACTCACATAGCTATGCTTCTTCTGCACAAACTTGAGGAAAGATGACATATCTGGTCGACCAAAATGATTTATAGCTTTCAGTCCTGTGAACATGCTCATTTTTGAGAGTCTCTGGAAGTGATTCTCACAAATGTACTGTAAGAGATTTGTCACACTGCATTAGTGGGTATAGAAAGAATGTAATAATGACTAACTATGTGTACTTTTAAATCTCCTGCTATGCCAGACTTTGTAAATATACAATTAAATTAATATTTTATTGCAATATACAGTAACAGTCTTACTACAGAATGATTGAGTAAAATAATCTTGGGCTTCCCACTGTTTCAATTTGTTTGAATTCCATTTTGATTGGCTGTAAGACCAAGATACTATGATACTTCTGAAACCTGCAGCTAATCCCTTCAATCTTGGTAAATTTTGTTACACAGTTTCAGCTAAAAATCTTGACAACTTTTTCAGTGGCAATGAATGTTAGCTTATTATAGGTAAGTGATAACATGTAGACTTTTAAAGGACCTTAATTCTGTCTTACCAGCATTGTAGTCCTTAGATCAAACTTGTGGAAGAATTGTGTAATGAAGATGTGTATCTCCAAAACATTTGTTACATCCTTCTTCTCAACATCTCGCAACACTTCAATGAACCATTCAAAATGTCGATGTGAAGGACAGATCCACAAGAAATATACCTGAAAAAAGTAAATAATTTGTAAATGTCTTCTTCAGACAGTCTGGAATTATCAGTGTTCTGTTGTTTTGATTTGTACATTGTGTTCTGTAAATCCATATAGAAGGATAAATTTCAGGACTATGGAAGAAATCAAGTAATACATTAACAAAGGACAAGAAACTCATACAAATGTAAGTACACTTTATTAATAATTAAACCATGGAAAATCCAGGATAGAATAATGACAGTGTCATGAAAAGAGTAGATTGCTGCTCATCACATAGAGATGAAGCCCAATTGCAGAGAGGCACAACAAAAAGGCTAATGTACATATGAGCAATTAGCCAAAAGGCCTTCTACATAGTACTATACTGCTCAACACTATTTGTATTTATACTAGTTAAATGATACATGATATGCTAGAAGAAAATATAATACTTTAAAAACGCTGCTGTTTCCTGCTGTGTCGTATTATAAAGGTTCCTCAATAAGAAACATGCCAGAGGCATAATTGCAGAAAGCAGTACCTGTATGTTAGAAGTACCGACTCTGGCTGTTGAGACACTTGTCCCGCTGTGTTACAATGCACTGAGTCACTGTCTCATAAAATTCCTGGGGCTGTGATGTTAATCAGTTTCACACATACAGCTGGACATTGTCGTCTGAGGTGAATCATTTGCCCCTCAGAGCCTTTTTAAGGGGACCAAAAATGACGTAATAACAGGGAGAGAGGTCTGAACTGTGTGCGGAGTGGTCAAGAACCTTCCATATGAATTTCTGCAGGAGTGCCATGACTGTGTTGGCCGTCTGAGGTTTTGCATTGTCATGGAGCAGAATGACCCCCACAGGTGAGATTGCCTAGTCATTTTGATTTGATCGCTTAGCGAAGGGTGGTCAAGGTTTGCGAGTAACATTGGGTGTTCATTGTTGCCCCATGCTGCAGGAAGTGAATCAGAAGTGAATCATTTTTGGTCCCTTTAAAAAGTCTCTGAGGGGCAAACGATTCACCATGGATGATGAAATCCAGCTGTACATGTGGAACTGGTTAACATCCCAGTCTCGGGAATTTTATGAGACGACCATTCACTGCCTTGTGTCATAGTGCGACAAGGATGTGAACAGCCAGGGTAATTACTTCTAACATACAGGTGCTAGTATCTGCAATTATGCCTCCAGCTCATTTCTTTTTGAACACCCCTTATAAACAGCTGTTTGAATAAGCACATAGATTCAAATTTTTATATTATCAGGCTATTACCTTTTTGCATGCAACACCGGAATATCTGTTGGTGGATGTACCAAAGACAAGGTCATTTAGAATAGATGCATATGGAGTTACTCCTATACCACCTCCTACCATAACAGCCACTTCAAATTTATACCAATCTTGATTTCCACCTCCAAAAGGTCCCTCAAGACGAATCTGTAAAAACAGAAGCTGCAGTTTTTTACTAAAATTTTGACTAAAAATAGACAGAATGTGTACTGACAATAATGGACAAATGGAAAAATAACTTTTTAACAAACATGTGCACCCAATACCCAGCCCCTGCCCCTCTCCCCTCACACACAAAATAACATACTGTACTGTGAAAGGCTACGTAAGACAACATATAACGAACATATACATACCAGTGTAATGCATGGAAGAGGATTCTGACAAAAAGCTGCCAATGTATATTTTTCTTACATTCTCATAAGAAAATAATAATGGTTATTAAAAATGAGAGTGATAAAAATGGAACATTAATTTTGTGATGTATGCAAGTGTCAACAGTTCTTCTCTTTTCCAATTATTATATTCTATCGGAAGTGCTCATCAACATCAAAAGAATTTAGATGTAAGTGGGAAATTTAATAGATTTGTTAACTTGTTTTTCAATTAGTTTGAACCTAGTTTTCTTGTAGGTCAAAACTAGCACAAGTAAAATGGATTTAGAGATTTCTGTGGTAAAGCCAATACTGTAATCAGAGGTTTAATAATAAATGAAGATTGAAATTGCATTACGAGCATTGTCGTTATTTAATATAAAAATTATGAATGAAATTAAAAATGCAAGAAACAATAAATTCAAAACCAGAGTAATTGAAAAGTTGTCACTGTTTCCATATTGAGAGGGACATGAAATACTAACTGAATTCTATGGATTTTTTTCAAAGGTAGAAAATGAGGTTTCAGAATAACACATTTAAAGTTAGTCGGACAGATACAGAGAGATGGTAAACTGTTTCTGTAGAGTACAGTAACAGGAAATGATCATAATTAATAATACCTTATGTTACGTACCAGCGACATTTCCCACACATAATCAACATTTAGTAAGGCTGGATAGTGTCTTCACAAATTTTCAGAAAAAGTATTACTTAAAAATAAATATTCCTGATATTATAATTTTAGTAGTCACTTTAGTAGTCATCAGCTGATGATCATTTCTAGATTTTGAGTCCCATACATATGCTTATTACTCTGGATGACAACTGTTCATTCATTCATTCATTCATTCATTCATTCATTCACTTATTGTATTCTGCAGATCCCATCATGAAATGAATCCTCATGGATGTGAAACAGTCATATATACATTTAAAAAAATATGAGACACTTAACTTGTATAGTGTATTAACAATAAAATATTGTAGTAGGCCCCCAGTGCTTAATGATATTCATGCTTGTGCCACATAAATTTAATCAACTAAATTAGAAAGGAAGCTGCTACTTTTGACAATGGTTTTCTAGTTATGTAGAGCAGTGTAGTATAGTTATGAGAGCAGACATTTAATATTAATTGTCACTGAATAGGACAGCATATACTGTAACAATGGAAAACAGAACAGGATGAATCCAGCAACACTTATGAATGGATCACACAGGATATTTGACAGTGACAGAGTGATGCCTGTAACATAGATTCCACACCAATAATAGCCAGTGGACCAGAATGATTTCTCATACAAACTGAACGTTAAGAGAAGGAGATAGCAACAGCAAAATGACCAAAATGGTACAACAGACTATAACATCAGAAACATCAATGTAACAGCAGCACAGCTGCTCAGGCCTAAAATTCCTATAATTTTTTATAAAGTGGATGACAATGGTCCATATTTTGCATTTACTTGAAGACTTGATAGAATGTAATCATGTTGCCTGGAAAGAAACAAAGGCACTGTAATAATATATATGTGTCAAATATTTTAAATATGTACCAATCACCATCTAAATCTCATGACAGACATTATCAAATGATAAGAAAGCTGTAGTAAAACTACAGGATGTCTCACTCAAACCTCCCTGATACAATGTCACAATGTAGGAATATCGTCCACTTTGGTCGCATACACGCAGTCCGTCATGAATCCCCACATGAAGAAAGGGACATAATGTCGGGTGAATGTGGTGGCCAAGCAATGGGTCCTCTGCATCTGATCCAACAACTAGGCAGTTTACCATCCAGGAACTTGCGAACAGCTGTTGACCAATGCAGCCGAACTCCGTCTTGTTGAAAAAAGATGTTGAGTAGGAAGTCTTGTATCTGAGGGTACACAAACTGCTCCTACATGTCCAGATACACTGACCCATTCACTGTTTGTTCTGCAAAGAAGAACAGTCCAACAATCCTGTTGTGCATTACCCCGCACTAGATGTTTCATTTAGGGCTATCACGAAGATGTTCAATGACAATGTGCGGATTTTGCGAACCCCAAATCCAAACATTATGCCTATGAACCCTTCCTGATAGATGAAAGGTTGCCTCATCTGAGAATAAACATCTTTTCAGGAAGCTGGCATCCATGTCAATTCACTGCAACATATCTGCAGTAAATTGTTGTTGGCATGGTTTATCATTCAGTGTTAGATGTTGCAGAATTTCCACTTTGTGAGAACACATATGAAGAGACTGGTGAACTACATGATGCAACGTTGATCGAGGTACATCAAGTTGCCTAGATGTTTGATGAATTTACTTACATGGGCTTCTGAGCGAAGTTCGTCTGATGTCCTCCACTGTCTTTTCTGACACTCTGTAATGTGCACTGCCAGAATGCTTCAGAACACTTCTTGTAGCCAGAAACTTCCTATACCATTCCTTAATTGTTTTTACATCAGGTGGATCACATTCATACACACGATGATAATTTCTTTGGTCAATAATCGGCAATTTTGTTTCTGAAAACCACACTACTGCTTGAGCACATTGCTGTGGGGTTGCCATTTTCACTTCATGCGACCATACTGCCCTCTAGTGAGGATACTTGGCAGTTATGATGCAGAAATATAAATTCTTTGAGATGCTCTACAATGTGGTGCATTTTTCATTGTGATTATACTGTGGTTTTTCTCTCCTGGGTTCTTGAAATAAGGGAGGTTTGAGTGGACCCCCTGTACTTTAACTTTTGAACAGATGTTGGATATCACTGACTTCCCTATGTGTAAATCAAATGAGAATGATGGGCACTGAGTGATAGAGAGTGAGACCACTTCTTCTGCACCAAATGAAGTACTAGAAATAATGATGAAAATAGTTTAATGAAGGCACAAAAGTAATAATAAATTACTGAGAATGCAGGTTAGGCTTCATAAAAAGGAAAGGTAGAGTTTATGTAATTATACATTTAAGAAACTATATTTCATGGCTTTAGAGAAATAAGTATCTCCTTGTAGTGTACACAGACTTTGAAACAATATCTGGTAATGTGTCATTAACTATCTGTGGATAGAAATCACAGTAGCACTGCTAGGCATTAAAACTGCAACACAATAAAAATGGCACGCAACAAATGTCACATTGGCATGAAGTATTCTACACATTGGATACACAAAAGATTAACATTTTAATGTATACACACAAAGTGAGTTGAACACCATCTGCTTTGTGTATGTAAGGAAAGATTACAAAGTGAGTTTCTTATTCAGAAATCACAGTTCAATGATAGCTGTTGTGAAAGATGATTTTATGTCTCACATAACATGGAGAATCAACCACCAGCATGTACCTCAGATGTACTAAACAGGGCACTACTCAGATGACATTGGAAGCATATAGGGGGTGGGGAGGGAGTGGGGGGGGGGAGGTGAGGTGAGGTGAGGTGAGGTGAGGTGAGGAGAGGCGGTGGGGGAGGATGCAGGCAGGTGCTCTTATTGTATGGTCTTGCTAAAAAGTGGAAGTGAGCTGATGGCAGATAAAAAAGTAACCACAATCTAATAGCAGTTTTCTGTACTGTTTGCTTTGATGATCAGTGGTAGGCATACTAGGGATGCAGTTTCACCACTCACTATACAAAGGTACTAATATTGGCCTGAATCAAGATAGACTAGCAAGGGTACTCATTGCACATACTTGTCAATGTACCTGAATTCGGAACTGACATATACTAATGTGTGGCATGGCTCATCAGCCGAAGTGATCTTATACCACATTTTAAGCAACAAATGGCAGACTTTGAAATTGTTACTAATCCCTGTGTCCTCTGATATACAGATAGCAAATGTATTTTGGTGGTTTTTATTCCTTGCAATGAGAGCTTGTTTTCTATTTGAATGGATGTGTGTAAGTTTATGTGTAGCTTTGTATCTAACAAACTACCAGTTTTAAGCAGACAAGTGTTTTACTGCACTGTAGCATATCTATACTGTTACAGTTTTTCTCTAGTTGACAGAAACCTATAATGCACAATTTATTAACCATAAATGACAATCCTGGCAGTAGTTTTACTTCAAATACAGGATTCATCACATATCACCCACACTGTGACCTATAGGGAATCAAGTGTCAACATGATTTAATAGATGGTAGACTGCTTGTGCCTGCCTTCAGTATTTTGGCTTGAGTGAAATTCACAAAGAGCTAATATCTTATTTGACTTGTGTCTTGATAGCAGCAAACTCTTATTCAACAGCTAAGAGGTATCAGATAGATTATGTAATGGCAAGACAGAGATTTAGGAACCAGGTTTTAAATTGTAAGACATTTCTAGGGGCAGATGTGGACTCTGAACACAATCTATTGACTATGAACTGTAGATTAAAACTGAAGAAACTGCAAAAAGGTGGGAACTTAAGGAGATGGGACCTGGATAAACTGACTAAACCAGAGGTTGTACAGGGTTTCAGGGAGAGAATAAGGGAAAAATTGTCAGGAATGGGGGAAATAACTACAGTAGAAGAAGAATGGGTAACTCTGAGGGATGAAGTGGTGAAGGCAGCAGAGGACCAAGTAGGCAAAAAGACGAGGTCTAGTAGA
Source organism: Schistocerca gregaria (assembly GCF_023897955.1). Classification (NCBI taxonomy): domain Eukaryota; kingdom Metazoa; phylum Arthropoda; class Insecta; order Orthoptera; family Acrididae; genus Schistocerca; species Schistocerca gregaria. Next base: position 757,042,281 of record NC_064922.1, read on the forward strand.
AATCCTTGGGTAACAGAAGAAATATTGAATTTTATTGATGAAAGGAGAAAATATAAAAATGCAGTAAATGAAGCAGGCAAAAAGGAATACAAACATCTCAAAAATGAGATCGACAGGAAGCGCAAAATGGCTAAGCAGGGATGGCTAGAGGACAAATGTAAGTAAGTAGAGGCTTATCTGACTAGGGGTAAGATAGATACAGCCTACAGGAAAATTAAAGAGACCTTTGGAGAGAAGAGAACCACATGTATGAATATCAAGAGCTCAGATGGAAACCCAGTTCTAAGCAAAGAAGGGAAAGCAGAAAGGTGGAAGGAGTATATAGAGGGTCTATACAGGGGCGATGTATGTGAGGACAATATTATGGAAATGCAAGAGAATGTAGATGAAGATGAAATGGGAGATACGATACTGCGTGAAGAGTTTCACAGAGCACTGAAAGACCTGCACCAAAACAAGGCCCCAGGAGTAGACAATATTTCATTAGAACTACTGACGGCCTTGGGAGAGCCAGTCCTGACAAAACTCTACCATCAGGTGAGCAAGATTTATGAGACAGGCAAAATACCCCCAGACTTCAAGAAGAATATAATAATTCCAATCCCAAAGAAAGCAGGTGTTGATAGATGTGAAAATTACCGAACTATCACCTTAATAAGTCACAGCTGCAAAATACTAACGCGAATTATTTACAGAACAATGGAAAAACTGGTAGAAGCCGGCCTTGGGGAAGATCAGTTTGGATTACACAGAAATATTGGAACACGTGAGGCAATACTGACCTTACGACTTACCTCTAATCTTAGAGGAAAGATTAAGGAAAGGCAAACCTACGTTTCTAGCATTTGTAGACTTAGAGAGGGCTTTTGACAATGTTAACTGGAATACTCTCCTTCAAATTCTAAAGGTGTTAGGGGTAAAATACAGGGAGCAAAAGGCTATTTACAATTTGTACAGAAACCAGATGGCAGTTATAAGAGTCGAGGGGTATGAAAGGGAAGCAGTGGTTGGGAAGGGAGTGAGACAGGGTTGTAGCCTCTCCTCGATGTTATTCAATCTGTATATTGAGCAAGCAGTAAAGAAACAAAAGAAAAATTCGGATTAGGTAATAAAATCCATGGAGAAGAAATAAAAACTTTGAGGTTTGCCGATGACATTGTAATTCTGTCAGAGACAGCAAAGGACTTGGAAGAGCAGTTGAACAGACTGGACTGTGTCTTGAAAGGAGGATATAAGATGAACATCAACAAAAGCAAAATGAGGATAGTGGTATGTAGTCGAATTAAGTTGGGTGATGCTGAGGGAATTAGATTAGGAAATGAGACACTTAAAGTAGTAAAGGAGTTTTGCTATTTGGGAAGAAAAATAACTGATGATGGTCGAAGTAGAGAAGATATAAAATGTAGACTGGCAATGGCAAGGAAAGTGTTTCTGAAGAAGAGAAATTTGTTAACATCGAGTATACGTTTAACCGTCAGGAAATCGTTTATGAAAGTATTTGTATGGAGTGTAGCCATGTATGGAAGTGAAACATGGACAATAAATAGTTTGGACAGGAAGAGAATAGAAACTTTCAAAATGTGGTGCTATAGAAGAATGCTGAAGATCAGATGGGTAGATCACATAACTAATGAGGAGGTATTGAATAGAATGTGGGAGAAGAGGAGTTTATGGCACAACTTGATGAGAAGAAGGGACCGGTTGGTAGGACATGTTCTGAGGCATCAAGGGATCACCAATTTAGTATTGGAGGGCAGCGTGGAGGGTAAAAATCATAGAGAGAGACCAAGAGATAAATACACAAAGCAGATTCAGAAGGATGTAGGTTGCAGTAGGTACTGGGAGATGAAGAAACTTGCACAGGATAGGGTAGCATGGAGAGCTGCATCAAACCAGTCTCAGGACTGAAGACCACAACAACAGCAACATTGTTCATCATCATATATCACATAACACAGCAATGTAGTAAGTGAGCAATCACATACACTTTTTGAATAGCCTTTTGTCAGTCTCAAACAAGTATAAACATGCTCATGAAGGCACATATGTGAACTCAGTTTACTACAATTACTTAGATTCTCTTATGCATATGATACTGGAGTCTAATTGTAACCCATTTAGCAACAGAATTTGGAGGAGAATGTACCAATTTTAATACTTTTTTCAACACTTTTTTTAGGCATGTGCATGCCATATTAAAGTGATGCATGTGTGATATTGACTGCAGCCACATGGCAAAATGGCTTTGTCTGGTTGTTGGGTAACTAGCAAAAGCACTTCCACAAGGGGGCACTGATGTGGCACAGTGTGGTGTCATATGGCCATGCATGGCTTTCTTTAGAAGAGTTGCCTTATTGGAGGCACAATGTGCTGTTCAGGGTTTGTTGTTGCTGTAGAATTGTTTACCTTCCCAGAGGGCTGATCTCTGGGATAGAAATGGCACCCTGGCCTGAGGACTGTTGGTGTTGAGATACCTGTTTGAATTTGAGCCACTAGCCACACAGCCCATAATTTCTTCTCATCTGAAATCTGTTGAAATCTTTATGGTGAGCATCTACCATCATCTTTGAGTAGTAGTTTGAGAATCTTAAACACATGTCCCGAGCCCCCACATCCTGGTTAAGTTGCACATTGCAAATGTGTTTTCTATGCCTTGCATACATCCGGGTGAGCGCCAACTCATTAATTAATTGTATTAGGCCATTTGAAGCTGTTTTGAGCAAGCCTTGTGAGTTGCTGCAAGCATGTGTTATTTTCTGAAGTCTCTAGTCAACAGTAGCAGGGAAGGTACATACCTCATTGGTGTTCATGCCAGCTTCTCATGTTATTAATATAATTTAATGTGTTACAGGGGGCACAAACGTATTATTATTATTATTGTACGTACATGGTAAGGTAGCTTGGAAGGGAGCCTTACTGCATAGTCCTACATGTCTGCCATCAGGTTCCTCAATTGACAACTAATCCAAAGCAAAGAGCTAAATGATATACTGTTTAATTTCTTAATGCAGTGATTAATAAGGGTATCTGTCTCCTTTTACTTAAGCAGCTGGACACCTAGTTAAATTTTTGTGTTTGTACTGTAATTTTTGAATGGGTTTGACTACATTCGGGGTGAGCTTGACCTTTGTGATACTGCCACCGTTTTTTGTTGCTATCTATTGTTCTAACACCCTCTCCTGTCCCAGTGGGTGAAAGTTAATTTAAGGGTTTTTTGTTTACCATTCCTTGCCATTCAACAGCATTAACTCCTGATCTGTTTTCTTTTTAATTGGTTACTGAGAATTGCTCTTTATTTTACAACTTTTAATTTGCTTGTTGCTGTAAGGTATTTTACTTAGTTTATTAATTTGGTGTCAGAAGACATTGTGATTAAATACCTGGGTTGTAAGATCCACTTAGTGTCAAATATTTGCTACTCCATTTTTGTTTATTATTATTCTAAGGCACTTGTTCTGAGTCTAATTGTACATAGCCATTGATAGCAGTTTCTTTCTTACGGCAAAAATAAAGAAAAGAAAAAAAATCTTTGGTAGTACCATCATGAGCCTGGTTTTTAATATCTTACTTGTGAGTGAATTCTGACTAAAAATTGTTTTTATTATTCTCAGTAGACCATTCCTCCATTCAAGTCTGTCATCCTATGTATAGTAAGTACAATTTTGCGGTACCTCACTTACTGTAAACTTATAACTGGACATCGGCTGTAAATTTTGGAATGGCATGCTTTTTTTAATATTTCTGTGAGGCATTATTTTGTTACTAAGTGTGTGTTTATGGTACTAAAAAGTACAGTAGCCAACTGTATTTCTAAATTACTTTCTCTCTGGAGAATTGTAATATTTATTTATCCTGGCTTGCAAGAGATTCATAAGAGTTTCCATGTTAAGTGTTTGCTGTTTATTTATTTGGTGACTTACAATGTTAATAAATTGTTTTTAAAATTTTATTACTTTCATTGTTCCAGAACCTTATCAATCACCCTAACAGCTCCCTACCACTTTACTTTTGTATATTCAATTTATTGTTTATTGCATTTATTTTAATTTTTCTGAGTGTAATATGAGTTATTCCCTCTCTTCTACTGTGTACTTTAGTGTGACTTCCATCCAGGAATATAATACACATGTGGATTTTCTCCTCTCTTTTTTTGATCTTTTGTCTCATGTTTTGTGGTCTTGCATAAGGAGAGTAAGAAGGACAGATAAAACGAGCAGATATATATATATATATATGTTCAGTAAACTTCATTAAAAATATCACTAGTGACATATCTCAATGAGGAACCTGAAACTTTCAGCACAGGTCAGGAGCATGTAGAGGAACTCTGGCTCAAGTTCAAAAGAATAGTTGACGATGCACCATGCACTGGATAGTCATGTACCCAGTAGATCAGTTCATAAAGTGGGGATGGGGGAATGGAGGGGAAACCTTTGTGGTATACTGTCACTGTAAAGAAACTTCTAACGAAACAAAGGTTACTGCATGATAGGTGTAAACAAAGCATAGGGCTGTATATAGAGGTATGCTCTATGAAACACATTTGGCTGTCAAGGGAACAATGCATGATGCCTTCAGTGACTACCATAGCAGAGTATTATCAAATGATATTTCACAAAATCCAAAGAAATTTTGGTTGTATGTAAAGGCTGTTACTGGCACCACAGTTACATCCAGTCCCTAGTGAATGAGACAGAAAATGAAATTGAGAGCAGCAAATCAAAAGCTGAAATGCTTAACTCCATTTTCAAATGTCACTTTGCAAAGGAAAACTCAGGAGAATTGTCACTTGTCCCACTGAAAAGATGAACAAAATAAGTATTAATGTCAGTGGTGTTGAGAAACAACTGAAATAGGTAAAATTGAAGAAAGCTCCAGGCCTCGATGAAATCCCTGTCAGATCCTATACCAAATGTATGGCTGAGTTAGCCCTCTTTCTTACTGTAATCTATTTCAGATCCCTTGAACAAAAACAATGATCAGTTCCTGGAAAAAGACACAAGTCACACCCATCTACAAGAAGGGTAGTGGAAGTGATCCACAAACTACCATCCAATATCATCAACATTAATTTGTTGTAGAATCTTAGAACATATTCTGAGCTCAAATATAATGAGGTATCTTGAACAGAATGACCTCCTCAGTGCCAACCAACATGGATTTTGAAAACATCAGTCATGTGAAACCCAACTCACACTTTTCTCACATGGTATACTGAAAGCTTTGATCAAGGCAGTCAGGTAGATGCAGTGTTTCTTGATTTCCAAAAAGCATTTTACTCAAAACTGTACTTACAATTATTGTCAAAAGTACAATGATACAGGGTACCAAATGAAATTTGTGACTGAACTGAGGGCTTTTTGGTAGGGAGTCAGAGCATGTTATCTTGGATGGAGAGTCAGCATCAGCTGTAGCTTCAGGTTGCACCAGGGAAGTGCATTGGGACCCTTGCTGTTCATGTTATATATTAATGGCCTTACAGAAAATGTTAATAGTAAAATGAGGCTTTTTGAAGATGATACAGTTATCTGTAATGAAGTACTATCTGAGAGAAGCTCCATAAATATTCAGTCAATCCTGATGAGATTACAGTGTGGTGCACAGATTGTCAGCTTGCTGTAAATGTTCAGAAATGTGAAGTTTTGCACTTCACAAAATGAAAAAAATGTATTATCCCATGACTATAACACCAATGAGTCACTGTTGAATTCGGCCAACTCATACAAATACCTGGGTGTAACACTTTGTAGGGATATGAAATGCAATCATTTCTTAGTTTCAGTCACAGGTAAAGCAGGTGGCAGACTTCAGTTTATTGATAGAATCTTGGGGAAGTGCAATCAGTCTACAAAATAGAATGATTACAAATCACTCATATGACCAGTTTCAGAATATTGGCCAAGTGTGAAGGACCCCTATCAGATAGGACTAACAGGGGATATTGAAGGTACACAGAGAAGATCAGCATGAATGATCACAGGTTTCTTTAATCCATGGGAGAGTATCACAGAAATACTGAAGGAACTGAACTGGCAGACTCTTGGAGGCAGACATAAACTATCCCAAGAAAGTCTATTAACAAAGTTTCAAAAACTGGCTTTAAATGATTATTCTAAGCATACACTACAATGCCCTAAGTATCACTCACATAGGGGTCATGAGGATAAATTTAGAATAATTACTGCACAGACAGAGGTATTGAAACAATAAGTCTTCCTGTGCTCCATACATGAATGGGATAGAAAGAAGCCGTAATAACTGATACAATAGGACGTACCCTCTGCCAAGCACCTCATGTGGTTTGCGGAGTATACATGTAGATGTAGATGTAGATGTAAATGTAGAGTGACACACATTTTACCAAATCATCTCATCATTACTGTAGGTAAATAATTTGTTAATGGTGGCTTTACATTTACTCAAAAAAGTCACAAACACATACAACAGTAACAAAATAGTGTAGTCATTAAATAATGATGGTTCATCAAGTGGAGAATTATTTTTATAATAATTAGATGATGATCTAGTTTTGTAAATTTACCTTAGGATGATCTTCTTCAGGATTAAAGTTACAGGGGTCAAAGTAATTTCTTAGTTTCCAAGTCCATGGTCCTTGTGCTTTTATGTGGCAGGATAAAAAGTTTTCATGTGGAGCTGACGTTAATGTAAATGAATGGAATTCTTCTGGTTTGAAAGCAGTACAAGAGAGTCGTACCCACTGGCCAGACAAATATTTGAAATTTGGTGGCCTGTAAAACTTTAGTTTTATGACATCTGATGGCAGCAGCTCAGTCTCAATAATGTCAAGGGCCATATATTTTGTCCTCAGGCTGACAACCTGAAAAATAAAGTTTCCACACATAATGTTTTGCTTTAAGTTTTTTGAAATTTCTTCATGTTATAAACTGTCACTTATACACCTACTCACAAAAATAGTTGCAAGCTGTTTCAGAATGATGATAATTATATTGGAGTGAATGACAATCAAAATGTCTCCAGAATGAGATTTTCACTCTGCAGCAGAGTGTGCACTAATATGAAACTTCCTGGCAGATCAAAACTGTGTGCTGGACTAAGACTTGAACTCAGGGCCTTTGCCTTTCTTGGGCAGGTGCTGTACTAGCAAGGCAAAGGTCCTGAGTTCAAGTCTCTGCCTGGCATACAGTTTTAACATGCCAGGAAGTTTCAATCAAAATCTCACACTAATTAGATAGAGTGATACTTGGAAGGAGGAGCTGACAATCTGAAGTTCTTTCAGGATACTCTGCCAAAAGAAATAATAGTGCAAAACAAATTTATATTTCATTTAGTTGATAATTAAAGCAGCTGTGCAAATGGAGGAAATGTGACTGATATTCTGATATCATGAAATAATTTCCACTGCACTGAAAAACACAGTTTAGTATGGTTTGCATTCAGCAATACATCTCTCTCAGTTACTGTAGGTCCTCACAAATACTGGAACAATTTTCATGTTTCAGTTCAGTTCATGCTGTCTTGCATTTGTAGGTCTAGTACGAAAAGTTGAAAGGAAATAGTGCACTAAACATAACTAAATATCATGGAAAGGCATCTTCAAGAACATTTGTATTTTTAATGTTAAAGACTTTATAATTCACTATGTAATGGTATTCAAATCTTAAAACAAAAGAGAAATTCTAGTTAACTATTAAAGAAATGTGGAAAAAGTAAAACCAATAGAGAAATGAATAAAAATTTTACTTAAACTTTGAATCTTTGTCTAAGAAACAGACCAGAGTTATATGATCCAGGGCAAAAAGTTAAAAAAAGCCTTCAGCACCTGTTGCATTCAGACTAAGAACCCAGATACATAAGACAAAGATTATAATTATCAGTCAGTTATTATAAAGATTTCCAGTTTTTCTACAACCAGAGGTTTCCAGTGCAAGTTAGTATTATCTCCTTAATTAGTTAGACAGCACCATGTTCTGTGTTCTGTGAAAACTGGATTTATAAGTATGTACTTGACAGAAGCTACCAAGCATCAACTCCCATTGGTCAGATAAAACATATATTGTTCTTGAATATATCTGTAGAAAGCATGGAAGTAATTCTTTTTAATTTCTTGAGTGGCTGTTAAAATTTAACAGAACATGCAGAAAAACCTCAGAGAATGTAGGGATATAGAGGACACACAGGCTGTAGTTTCATGCCCATATGTAATCGTGAAATTAAAGTTCTTATAAGAAATGATCTATCAATATAAATAAATCTGGTTGAAAGCTATATTTGCTTCTGTACTTGTACGCCATCAGTACCAAAAAAGTGACAGAAGCATCTAGTCATAGATGATGTATCATGAGCTATTAGCCTGAAGTGAGAGCTATAAAGTTAATAAAATAGTTGGAATAACCACTAACTTCCTAACAAAAACTCTTGGGATTGTAAAAACCTTCTGGAACTAAATACACTGCCCAACAAAGTGTGAAACACCCAAAAACACATGGGTGGATATCAACGTAACTTTGAACACACACACACACACACACACACACACACACACACACACACACACACACACACACACACACACACACACACACCATTAGCAGGCATGCAAATAATCAGAGTTCCAAGACCCTATGACAGGTAGAGTGGCCACTAGTATTGTTCATGTTTTATTGTAGGCCAGGTGTGGTATATAATGGGTGTTAACAGCAGCAGATGGTGAGCGATTACTGGGAAGGACGTAGAGATACTAAGTACTCATGCGATTCAGGATTAACGGCAGATGACAGAGGTTGAAGGAGGCCTCATTGAGGACCTCAGTTTTGTTGGCTGGTCAAATTGTGCATTATCTGATGTTGGAAAAACAGGAAAATGAAGGCAGGCATATGTGCTGTCTAGGTTTCAGGCGACTGTGTCTGACCACCACACAGAAGGATCATCAGATTGTGCACTAAGCACACTGAACCCCTTCACACCCACACCTGCTACCCAAAGGCAATTAGTAGACACACTACAACATTCAGTATGGTGCGCCATTGGTCAGAGACTAGCAGCAGTCAGACTAGAGATTTGCTGTCATATGTGAAGGCTGCCATAAACACCACATCACAAATGGGTATGTTTGGAGTTCTGCAATGACTAGGAAACATGGACTGCTGATGAATGGTATCATATTGTGTTCACTGATGAATCACAGTTCTGCACTACCCTGGATGACCATTGTCGGTGAGTGTGGTGTTGAAGTGGGAGTAGTACCATTAGTACCATTTATCCAGTGTTTTGGAGAAGCAATGAGGTTTTGCTTCTGGTGTCAGTATGGGAAACCATCAAGTATAATTTCAGATCTTGGCTGATAGTGATTGAGTAAACTCTCACAGCAAAGTGGTGAACCGTAAACATCCTGGATTTCATGTATTTCATCTCATGCAATACATGCTCCCATTTTTCAACAGAACAGTGCTAATCCGCACATGGCACATGTCTCTATGAATTGTCTATTTGATGCTGAGGCACTCCTGTGGTCAGTTATACTCCCAGATCTGTTCATGATAGAATGTAAAGACCATCTCAGATTTCAGTTCCATCTCAGTGCCAATATCCAGGATATCAAGAACTAGTTAGAACAGCTATGGGCTAGTTCACTTTGGGAGAGGATACAATGCTATATGATACTGTTCCCAAACGAATCATAGCATGCATCCAGGGCAGAGGGTGTGCAACGTCATACTGATAAGCAGACTCATAATGCCAAGTCCTTACTAAATTTGCCTCAGTTTCTCAATTACAGCAGTAACATCATACAATCTCTCAACTCTTGAAGTATCATTTTGTATCCTCCTCTGCTAATGGATGCATAACATTTTTGTCAGGCAGTGTATATAACATTCACATAACTGTTTTCCTCATAACCTTACCTTATTTACTAAAAAAAAATCAAAATCATCCCAATGATGCTTTAATGTGTGGTGAGCTTAACGCTGATTCCTATTGACATTCGTAGTCATGTGAATCAAAAAGTTTGGGCCTGTGTGGAGTCATGATCATGAGTCATTTACTGAGCAGCTGTTCAAGGTTGCCCAGCCTAAAATTGGCCACTCACTATGAGTCGGACGCTATCTGTAGTGACCCCTATGGGGTACAGTATTATCTCTCAGCTTTATCCACTCAAAGGGAAAAGGTGCCTCTTCTGCCAGCTCCATCATTCCAAAAGACTCTTCTCTACCCTTGCTGCCATTAAAGCTTTACCGATACTCTGGCAAGGGGCCCTTACATGGTTGTGTCAATTGGAGGCAGTTGAACAACGGTTTTTTTAGTGAGATGTTATTCCTCTGACTCCTTCTTCCCTATTATTCATGAAATGGCGCCCATGTTTGATTCATTCCTTATTCTTCAGTTTACCATTTCACATTCAGATCCTGTACTACCCTCACCGGATATTATCAAATTATTTACAAGTATAAACAAACTTTCGCCAAAACTTACAGCCCATTTTTGCAATATACAGCATGATTAAGAAAGGCAGACACAATTTGAGCTGACTGTATCTTATGCACTATACTTGATTTCTGTCAAGTCTATTTGAACAATGAGGATGTAAAGTTTTGAATACTACCACTAGAGCAGCAGAAAGTGGTATAACGGAAGTAGGGTTCCTTATGATTATGAAGGTAGGGCATAGAGTGTTACTGTGAACAGTTCAGCGATAGGATTGTTCTTATTAGAGTTGACAGCAAACCAAAACTGACAACAATAATCCAAGTATACATGCCAAAGTTGCAAACTGAAGATGAAGAGATAGAGAAAGTCTGTGAGGATACTGAAAGGATAATACTGTACATAAAGGGAAATGAAAATCTAATAGTCATGGGGGACTGGGATGCATTTATAGGGGAAGAAGTAGAAGAAAGGGTTACGGGAGAATATGGATCTGGGACAAGGAATGAGAGAGGAGAAAGACTAATTGAGTTCTGTAATAAATTTCAGCTGGTAATAGCAAATACTCTGTTGAAGAATCACAAGAGCAGAAGGTATACTTGGAAAAAGGCTGGGTGGTATGGGAAGATTTCAGTTAGATTTCATCAAGGTCAGGTAGAGATTCCAAAATCAGATACTGGATTGTAAGGTGGTCCCAGAAGCAGATACAGACTAAGGTCACAATATAGGAGTGATGAAGAGTAGGCTGGAGTTTTAAGCAATCAGTCAGGAAGAATCAATATGCAAAGAAGTGGGATACGGAAGTATTAGGGAATAAGGAGGTACGCTTGAAGTTTTCTAAGGCTATAAATACAGCAATAAGGAATAGCTCAATAGGCAGTACAGTTGAAGAGGAATGAACATCTCTAAAAAGAACCATCACACAAGGGGGAAAGAAAAATATAGCTACAAAAAAGGTAACTGCGAAGAAACCATTGGTAACACAAGAAATACTTTTACATCTACATCTACGCCTGGTGGTTCATTGATCATCTGCCCGGCACTTTATTGTGAATAGCAGAGTAATCACGCAGATGTAGAAGAAATACTTCAGTTGATTGATGAAAGGAGGAAGTACAAAAATGTTCTGGGAAACTCAGAAATACAAGTCGCTGAGGAAAGAAATACACTACTGATCATTAAAATTGCTACACCAAGAAGAAATGCAGATGATAAACGGGTATTCATTGGACAAATATATTATACTAGAACTGACATGTGATTACATTTTCATGAAGTTTGGGTGCATAGATCCTGAGAAATCAGTACCCATATAACAACCACCTCTGGCCGTAATAACGGCCTTGATACACCTGGGCATTGAGTCAATCAGAGCTTGGATGGCATGTACAGGTACAGCTGCCCATGGAGCTTCAACACAATATCACAGTTCATCAAGAGTAGTGACTGGCGCATTGTGACGAGCCAGTTGCTCGGCCACCATTGACCAGACGTTTTCAGTTGGTGAGAGATCTGGAGAATGTGCCGACCAGGGCAGCAGTCGAACATTTTCTGTATCCAGAAAGGCCCGTACAGGACCTGCAACATGCGTGCTTCAGATAGTCAGGGAAGCAACCAGTTTTGAAGGATTCATTTATGATTTTTGTTAGTGGAGCTTTGATACCGTTTATGCATTTTTTCAGCGCACACATTGGGATTTCATCTAAACCTTTATCAAAGTCGGAAACTTGATGGTACACATTTCTCCTCCTTACACTAGGAATCGCAATAGCGTTTCACCAGCCAACGCCGGTCAACTGCTGTTTGTGTATGACAAATCGGTTGGAAACTTTCCTTATGTCAGCATGTTGTATGTGACGCAACTGGCGCCAACCTTGTGTGAATGCTCTGCAAAGCTAATCATTTGCATACCACAGCATCTTCTTCCTGTCGGTTAAATTTCGCGTCTGTAGCACGTCATCTTCGTGGTGTAGCAATTTTAATGGTCAGTAGTGTAAATAGGAAGCACAGGGAAGCTAGGATGAAACAGCTAGATGCAAAATGTGAAGAAATCGAAAAAGAAATGATTATCGGAAGGAACGACTCACTATGTGGGAAAGTTAAAACAACCTTCGGTGGCATTAAAAGCAACGGTGGTAACATTAAGAGTGGAACAATTCTTCTGTTAAATGCAGGGGAGAGAGCGGATAGGTGGAAATAATACATCGAAAGCTTCTATGACGGGGAAGATTTGTCTGATGTGAAACAAGAAGAAGCAGGAGTCGATTTAGGAGAGAGAGGAGATCTGGTCTTAGTATCGGAATTTAAAAGAGCTTTGGAGGACTATCAAATAGGCAGAAGGGACAGATAACATTCCAACAGAATTTCTAAAATCATTGTGAGAACTGGCAACAAAACGTCTGTTCACGTTGGTGTGTAGAATGTATGAGTTAGGCGACATACCTTCTGACTTTCGGAAAAATATCATCCACACAATTCCGAAGTCTGAAAGAGCCGTCAAATGCGAGAATTATCGCACACTGCTATCCTGAGTGGAAGTGAACAATAATTATATGCTAAATGGGATGAACAGCAGAAATGAGAACAGCGAAAAACTTAACATCAGGATGGATGGTCACGAGGTAGATGAAATTAAGGAATTCTGCTACCTAGGCAGTAAAATAACCAATGACGGACGGAACGAGGAGGACATGAAAAGCAGGCTAGCAACGGCTAAAAGGGCATTACCCCTTCCCATTGATTTGAATGACCTAAGAAAACGTATCACAGCCGCAGTGAACTCAGTGATGCAACACATCTGTCATGGAGAGCGGGATGAATTCAACTACCATCTAGATGTTATCTTTACAGCTGGAAGAGGGCATGCTGAAGGTGTAAACTTCCATGTATGTATGTTCAAATGTAATTTACAGAACTAACATGAAACATATATTGCAGGAAATATAGGCAATAGAAACTGTGTTCATCTTCTTTAATCGCCCTGTGAATACAGTCACTGCTACTTCTCACATCAGCTAGCTTTCAGAGGACACTTCTGACGTCTGATACTATATTAACATAGTCTTTTTCTGATTTTAAATGAAGATTGTTACACTCTGCAATTAGCGGAACTGAATTTTCCTCTCCCTGCTGGAGGGATTCTCTGTCCTAAAAACCTATATGTGCACACGACGCATACTGTGCTATCCTAGCAACTGCTTCCTGCACGTAATGTACACCTGGCGTGTCAAGGGGGCCAGAGGGTCCTGCAGGTCTCTTCACTCGAGAGCAGCAGTAGATAACTACACAGCCAAGGTCATCACAGAATCATCTGAGCTTCTGGTTTAAGTCCTCCACTTGCCTGCAAACCACAGGACCGCAACTTGTTCAGGAAAAGATGCTGCAAAATGCTAGCTCATCTTTCATCCTGGGTGCAAGGCTGATTGTCTTCACTAATTTAACCAGCCGTGTGTAGGAACCGAGGACAGCCTTTCAATCCAAGTGGCAGACGTGGTGGACCATGGTCTGTATCTCTGAAAAAGGCATTTGGTTACTGGCCTTTCTTTCTGACCCGACTAGTACTTACCTAGAGGTTCCTTCGCTCTCCTAATATTGGAGTTTGCAGTGACGAGCAAACCTACTCAGACCTTCCAGGGACATTGGCCTCAGCCTCTACAGACGACGCCTCCCATTTTGCCTTAACTGTCCTCTCAGCAATGTGCAATATCTCAAATCTGCTTTTGAACTGTAAGATGACAATTGTGCGGCCAATAGCCACTTTAGCCTTCCGCCTAGAGAAGCTAGTCACTACTCATCATCTGAATACTAGTGCTATGCTGTTTCTGGGTGTTGCTCTACCTTCAAGGGTTGGAACCCTATTATTTACAACGGCCCCTAATTCTAACAGAATCAGGCGGATGTGACGCTCTGGTAGCATGAAACTGACTTACTGACTCCGATAACTCCACAGCAATATTTGTGAGTTACGCCAACAATCAGGAAAATGAGAAGCACTGCTCAGCATAGACAATAAATAAATATCTACAGATCACTTATAAGCAACTAATAATGCAACTGAACCAGCCGATCTACACAAGGAAGCACTGCGCTACAGAGTCAGCTCATCCGATACTAGCGCTCGCAAAACACACAATCATAAAAATTAATGAGTAGGCATCGTGCAGTGGTCTGGTCTGATCGAGGAATTACGTTTTTCTGACACAGACAGTTAAGACAGTTAATCACCTCTTCACAGAAGTACGCAATACAACGACTAAGCTAAACACTAGATGCAAGCTAGATACTGCTGCTACAGACGGACTACTACTGCACTGAAAACACTTCCAAAGAATGTACAGCAAGTTCCTAACTTCATGAACACTGTATGAACATTCTCTTCATGATGTTATGTTTGGCAAACGTTCCAGTTGCAGTAAGTCATACTTGAATAACTTGGATTTTGGAAACAATATTTTGGGATTTGGCAGCTTTTGGTAACTTCATCAGACTTTGTGCTATATCTGCACGGTGCTAAAATGGGTTTCGGAACACTTTTTTTGGTGAAATAACATGTTTCACCTCATAAACCGAGAACTCAGCTTTTATAACAAGTGGATTTTATGCGCTTTGGAAACCTGCACACTTACTGTTCAACTACCACTTCAAAACTTGGTAGTTATTGACACGCTATCATTAATTAAAGAAGCGTTGGTTTGGTGTCTAAGGAATGGCATGTCCGCAGTGAGAATTGTCGTTCAAGATGACAAAGATCATGCGAGAGGGAAGCTAATGTGCGAACATGTAGATCCTGCTCTGAAGTGAAGAGCGAAGAGCAGGAATGTACTCCCACCACGTTCAAATTTTGATGGAGAAAATTTTTTGGTACTATGTAACATTTATTTATTTATTAGAAAGTATGATCTCTATCTATTCTTTTTTCTTATGCTTCTTTGGGAGGATGAGTGTGTAATAGGTAGGAGGGGGAGGAGGTTCATTTATAAATCTCCCTCCAGCTTTCTTCCCGTAATATTTCACTTAACACTGTGATCGAGCCTTTGTTCTTGATTTTCTCCTTTGACTTGGATCTAAGTTTCGAGTCACGTAAACGATTGACATATGGTTTTACAGCAAAATTTCTGCTGATTGTTGGGTCTACAAACAAGCAGTCGAAACCTATTGCACTACACCCTTCAATCCTCATAGGGAATTTTGTCGTGCAAAATAGCCCAAAGCTGGACATCAACAATTCTAGAAGCCCACATTCAATACTAGCTGACAGAAAATCGACATTAAATTCTTCACAAACAATGTTTCTTCAAAGTCTGCATAAACTTAACTAAAGACGTTTCTGGCTGCCAGAATGAGATATTCAGTCTGCAGCGGAGTGTGCACTGATATGAAACTTTCTGGCAGACCAAAACTGTGTGCCGGGCCGAGACTCGAACTCGGGACCTTTGCCTTTCGCGGGCAAGTGCTCTACCAACTAAGCTACACGAGCACGACTCACGCCCCGTCCTCACAGCTTTACTTCTGCCAGTACCTCATCTCCTACCTTCCAAACTTTACAGAAGCTCTCCTGCGAACCTTGCAGAACTAGCACTCCTGTGGGAAAGGATATTGTGAAGATAAGGCTTAGCCACAGCCTGGGGGATGTTTCCAGAATGAGATTTTCACTCTGCTGCTTTATCAAGCGTCAGATACTTCCAACTCGTGACCCGTAAACGCCAGTTATACTAGCCTCTGTGTGCTCTGACTCACTATTGCGGCAGAGCATTCAATGACCTCTTCGATACACGACTCATTAACATTACGGGCATGGGACTAAACTCTATTTTTTGCATATCTAGTCTTTCCCCCTTTCTTCTTGTCAGTTCTGCTGTAGTACAACGTTAACTGTTTCAATTGTAACCATCGAGTGGTTATAATTAAACATTCCCTATGTAATACATTATAAGGCGGAAACTAATTACCGTATGAGTATCAAACTTGGTACCATTTATATCCAAAGTATGGGGTGCATGATTTACATGCGTCACAGCGCCACCGTCCAATTCCAACTATGGCCACAGGTGCCGTGATCAGTCATCGTGATGCATAGTCTCACACACCCGGCCAGTACAGTGCACTTGTTGACGTGTCAACATGAGCTTGGACAAAAGGAGCAGGGCATTATTCGTGAAGCTGTATTATCAAAACAACAGTAATGCTGTAGCTGCACTCCGAGAACATTGTCGGCTGAAAGGATTACGGAAGCGTCTTCTTTCTCCACCTGCTGTGAGGAGCATGATGAAGTTCGAATCAACTGGAGAACTGGGCGTCGCTCCGAGAGGCAACCGACGGCGGTTGCGCCACAGGTATTTGATGCAATCACTGTTGCTATGGCAGACAACGCTGCGCACTATTTCTGATCGCCAGGCAGTGCACGTGCTGTGTTACGATAGTTGAAAATCCCGTGCTCTACTGTACGGAAGGTACTTCGAACCATTCTCAAATGGTATCCGTACGAGATCCACATCATACAGCAGCTTGCACCACAGGACGCACAACAACATGTTGACTTCGCTCTCCACTTTCTGGCATTGATTAAAGTTCATGAGAGCTGGCCCTTATCCATCCTATGGATAGACGAAGCTCATTTTTCTCTGATGGGTGAGGTGAACAGACAGAGTCTCCTCTGGTCACTGTGCATGAAGTTCCTATGTATGGTGAAGGGTCACCGTATGGTGTGGCTTCACGGCTACGTTCGTCACTAGCCCATTCTTTTTTGAATAGATTGGGACTCAGGGATCAAATACTTGCAGTGTGTCTCCAGCATGTCACACCTGAAGAGAGAGAGAGGCGCATTGAAGTCAACAGTTTTCATGCTAGATGGGGCCCCACGGCACATCACTCGTGAAGTTCACCTTCTTCTTCCAAACACTTTGGAAACGGTTGAATTATCAGCCGATTGTTTCCAAATGCTTGGCCGGCACTATCACCTGATCTCACTCCCTGTGATTTCTGGTTGTGGGGCTACCTGAAGGATAGGGTTTACCAGGGGAACATTCACACATGTGCTGATCTGAAGCGTAGCATATCAAAAGATGTAGCCAGCATACCTACGGACATGCTTTGTTCTGGTGTGCAGAACGCAATCCTGCCCTTTCAGACTCTTCGGGACACTGATGGGCGCCACACTGAGCCTCTTTTGTAGCAGTAACGATATCGGTATGTAATGGTATGATGTACCATAGCAGCACATTAAAAGTGTTTCAGCTGAATTGATTCTGCATTATTTCTCTTCCCCCAGGTCCTTGACGTTAATGCCATCAAGCTTGGTTCTCATACGGTGATTAGTTTCCGTGTTATAACGTGTTAAACAGGGGGAATTTAATTATAACCACCCGGTATATTTATTCTTAAGGTCTTTCCTAAAAAAAAAAGCCGAGGGTTAAAAACTAGAAATAACTGGGAAATGATGGGCAAAGCTTTAGTCAGGCTTGACGCTTCCTATATTATCTACAACAAGCAGTCTCTAACCAGGAGCATTCAGCTGCAGATCATGCCCTGTACGATGCCACCAGCTGATGGACGCGGTGTCACACCTAATCAGTTGTTCTAACTGTACATAAAGACATTCCATTGAATGTTTCATCATGGGCTTATCATATTGTTCAAAGAATAACACGATCCTTACACTACTAGTGGCAATCATTCTCAGTAACGTGTCTGACGTTTCCCTCATTTGTAGAATTAAGACTGCGTTTCAGACTATTGCTTGCACACACTACTATTATCATTTCACTGACCAGTCAGAACCTTATGACAACGACCTACTATCGATATAAACCCGTCCAGATGATAGCAGCGTCACCTGGCGAAGAATGACTGCTAGTCAGACACACGCACTGTGCATGTAGTCTTAGTGAGCATGCTGTCCGTATGTGGAACGGGTTTGGCCGAGGGCAGAATGTGATGGCCCGGAGATTCGGCACGAGTATTTCGGAAACTGCACGACTTGTCGTGTTCGAGGAGTGCTATGGTGAGTGTCTTGAAAACATGGAGACACCAAAGTGAAACACGTCCAGACGTCGTGGGGTTGGGTGTCCACCCCACATTACAGATATCGGACGTCTTAGACTGGGCAGACTCTGACAGAACTAACATCAGACTTTAATGATGGGCAGAGTACAAGTGTGTTTGAACGTACATGCACCGAATACTCCTAACGACGGGAATTCGCAGCTGGCGACCCATGCATGCGCCAATGGCAACAGCAAGTCATCGGCAAATACGACTGAAATGGGCACGTGACCACCGGCTCTGAACCATGGCGCAGTGGCAGATCGTTGCAATGGTCTGATTTATCCCGATACCTTCATCATGGCGACGGGAGGGCGCGAATCCGTCGTCTTCCAGAGAAACAGCTCCTTGCTATCTGTCCTGTGCGACGGGGGCAGCTGACGACGGCTCCATTATGCCCTGGATTACATTCACGTGTGCATCCATGGGTCCAGGGGAGCTCGTGCAAGGCACCACGATGGCCAATGAGTATCGTACACTGGTTGCAGACCACGTAGATCGCTTCATGTCAATCATGGTTCCCGACGGCACTGGCATTTTCAACAAGCTAAGGCACCATGCCAAAAGGCTAGGAGTACAATGGAGTGGTCGAGGAACACGATGGCGAGTTCCAATTGATGTGCTGCCCCCCTCCCCCAAACTGGCCAGATCTAAGCCCTATTGAACACATCTGGGATGTAACTGAACGTGGCGTCAGAGCTCATCGCCCATCTCACCCCCCCCCCCCCCCCCCCCTTCCAGGAATTTACGGGACTTAGGATGTAGGTTGCAGTAGGTACTGGGAGTTGAAGGAGCTTGCACAGGATAGATGCATGGAGAGCTGCATCAAACCAGTCTCAGGACTGAAGACCACAACAACAACAGGTTACTTGTGTGTGCAGATGTGGTGCCAACTCCCTCCAATGAGCTACCAAGGCCTCATTGCTTCAATCTGCTGTTATCTGTGCAAAATGTGGACGTACTAGCTATTAGGTAGGTGATTATAATGTTTTGGCTGATCAGTGTATCTAATCACGTTTTCCGAGATCCTTCTCAAAAGAGCCTGAATCATAGGTCACATCTGAGCTCTGCACTTGGCTTAAAACTACTAGTTACCTGGAAACTACTTCTGACAGGTTTTTTGTATCTGAAAGGGTTTCGCTGCAGAGTGAAAATTTATTCCCGTGTTCTGTACGTCTGGTCTCGAACTTCTTGGTGTACTTTCTTTTGTCCACATCCTCCAATGTATTAACGCTACGGTGCTGGATACACAGGAGATGGACAAAAGTATGGAAACACCAGACGTAACACATAACTGTAGCTAATACGGTGTAGGAAAACCGTTGGCATTCAAGACAGATGCCACTCGTCTTGGAATCGATAAATACAGGTTCTGTATGGCTTTCAAAGGTGTCTTATACCTTTATTCCAGAAAAATAGTGGCAAGTTCAGATAACGATGCTGGAGGTGGATACCGATCACGTACCTCTCTCACCAAAGTAGTCCACAGAGGGTCAGTAACAGGGGGATCTGGTGACTGCGGTGGTCAGGATAGATGCAGGAGATCATACTTGTCATACAATGAAGGCTTTCATGACCGGATATTTCAGCTGCCGAGATTTCTTCCAGGTTGTTTGGCCGCGGTCCACGGAACTCTTCTATTCCTGAAGTTTTGTCCAAAGATACGTCGGACATCTTCAGAGGTGCTCCTGGTTGTGCTGAGTCTTGCCGGCAAGACTTTGGACGAAACGTCAGGAATAGAAGAGTGCCATGGACCACGACCCGGAAGAATTCTCGACAGCTGATCATATAGTGTTCACAAAACAAGTGCTGGACAACGAGAGCCATGTGAACAGGAGGGACACAGCATCACCATTTCGAAACAAACTTTGTACCATGGGATGGACCTGATCAGCTGAAATGGGTACATAATCCTTGGCAGCATGCGACCTTACAGAGTAACCTTGATGCCCTTGGAATACCACGATATATTTGCCCAAGTCATCACCTCCCATTCCCTCCCCATGTTTCACTCTTGGGACGTAAACTCGACGAGAACTTGGAAACAGTGTGTGTAACAAGGCTGATCCGACCGAATGATTTCCTTACGCTGCTCCAAAATCTTCGTTTCATGTCTTCGGCGCCATGTTTTCCTGTTGCGGCCATTTTCACCACTGGTGAGTGGTTTCTGGAAATCCAACTCCCCCTTCAATTACCTGCTTATAGAGCTCCCATCGTGTTTTGGTGCTGACAGAGTTTGCGAGAGCGGCATTCAGTTCTGTAGTGACTTTTGCAGCTGCCGTTCCCTTATCTTTCGTCACATGCTCTCAAATGACCGTATTTCACGATCACTCAACACACGCATTCGTTCGTGTTGTGATTTAGCGGATTATGTTTTCCCGCTTTACGTGTACGCAGTATAAATCTTCTGTACAGTGCCTCTTGAAACACCCAACACTTCGGCTACCTCGGTTATGGATGCACCACCATACGAGCACCAACAATTTGCCCCACTTAACTGCGACATACAACACTTAACTACACAGAGCAATGTTCTGACCACGACTGTCACTTACATGTCGCTGAGACATGGCAAACGTATCGTTCATGGTTAAATGTAACAGCGCCACCTGCAGGCTTCGCTAGCATGTGCATTTACTTTCAAACATACGTTTGTCGCGATGTTTCCGTAACTTGCCCAATCCCTACAGGCTAGACTAAAGCTACCAGATTTGCAGCTGCTCCTGGATATTTCCACTGGTTGGGAAAGCCTGAATGTAAGCCAATCTTCTGGTCTAGGCCCAACATTACTATACCAAAGTGCATCTTGCGAACTGTTAACTCTTCTTATTGACACATTGCTCCAAACGTCTACTACCATTAGTGGACCAAATGGTACACGACGATAGCGAATATTTACACTACTGGCCATTAAAATTGCTACACCACGAACATGACGTGCCACAGAAGCTAAATTTAACCGACACGAAGAAGATGCTGTATATGCAAATGATTAGCTTTTCAGAGCATTCACACAAGGTTGGCGCCGGTGGCGACACCTACAACTTGCTGGCACGAGGAAAGTTTCCAACCGATTTATCATACACAAACAGCAGTTTACCGGCGTTGCCTGGTGAAAGTTGTTGTGATGCCACGTGTAAGGAGGAGAAATACGTACCATCACGTTTCCGACTTTGATAAAGGTCGGATTGTAGTCTATCGCGATTGCGGTTTAACGTATCGCGACATTGCTGCTCATGTTGGTCGAGATCCAATGACTGTTAGCAGAATATGGAATCGGTGGGTTCAGAAGGGATACGGAACGCCGTGCTGGATCCCATCGGTCTCGTATCACTAGCAGTCGAGATGACAGGCATCTTATCCGCATGGCTGTAACTGATCGTGCAGCCACGTCTAGATCCCTGAGTCAACAGGTGGGGACGTTTGCAAGAAAGAACCATCTGCACGAACACTTCGACGACGTTTGCAACAGCATGGACCATCAGCTGCGTTTACCCTTGACGCTGCATCGCAGACAGGAGCGCCTCCGATGGAGTACTCACGACGAACCTGAGTGTACGAATGGCAAAACGTCATTTTTTCGGATGAATCCAGGTCCTGTTTACAGCATCATGATGGTCGCATCCGTGTTTGGCGACTTCGCGGTGAACGTACATTGGAAGCGTATATTCGTCATCGCCATACTGGCGTATCACCCGGCGTGATGGTATGGGGTGCCGTTGGCTACATGTCTCTGTCACCTCTTGTTCGCGTTGACGGCACTTTGAACAGTGGACGTTACATTTCAGATGTGTTATGACCTGTGGCTCTAACCTTCATTCGATCCCTGCGGAACCCTACATTTCAGCTGGATAATGCACGACGCATGTTGCAGGTCCTGTACGGGCCTTTCTGGATACAGAAAATGTTCGACTACTGCCCTTTTCAGCACATTCTCCAGATCTCTCACCAATTTAAAACGTCTGGTCACTGGTGGCCGAGCAACTGGCTCGTCACAATACGCCAGTAGCTACTCTTGGTGAACTGTGGTATCGTTTTGAAGCTGCATGGGCAGCTGTACCTGTACACCCCATCCAAGCTCTATTTGACTCAATGGCCAGGCGTGTCAAGGCCGTTATTACGGGCAGAGGTGGTTGTTCTGGTTACTGATTTCTCAGCGTGTATGCACCCATATTGCTTGAAAATGTAATCACATGTCTGGCAGATTAAAACTGTGTGCCGGACCGAGACTCGATCTCGGGACCTTTGCCTTCCGCGGGCAAGTGCTCCACCGGCAGAAGTAAAGCTGTGAGGACGAGGCGTGAGTCGTGCTTGGGTAGCCCAGTTGGACAGCCGGCTCTCAGCCGCGGCAGCGTGCGGACGGCCCCGCGCGCCGGCCAGTGCTCCGCTGCAGGCGTTGTTTACTTCCGCGTCGTAGCTTTAAGGCTTGTGACCGTCCACCGTGAACAACATGTCGAGCGCTTACCGCCGTGCGACCCTTAAAGTTATCTTCCCAGCTGAACATGTGCGACCTCGTGCACATGAAGTTGAAACGTTCATACGTGAAGAAGTTCGTTTAGATCCTATCCCAATTATCGGAATCCATTTTTCGATCATGAGTAGTGTCGTTTATATTAAAATGACAAACATTGAGGTGTGTGAAGATGTTATTCGCCGCCATGCCAAATACTCTGATGGTCACGTCGGAGCTGTAACACTTGAACTCGCAGAGTACGGTCAACGCACGATTGGGGTGTTTGAACTACCTTTTGAAGTGCTGAAGGACGAAGTTGTCTCTGCGTTACAACCATACGGTAACGTAATCGGTTACGTAGAGGAAAAATTGCAAACCTTCACGACCTACCATGTCCTTAATGGTGTGCGTCAGGTCAAAATTGAACTGAAAATCCGTACCAGATAGGGTTGATAGAAGAGATAGAGAAGATCCAACGGAGAGCAGCGCGCTTCGTTACAGGATCACTTAGTAATCGCGAAAGCGTTACGGAGGTGATAGACAAACTCCAGTGGAGGACTCTGCAGGAGAGACGCTCAGTGGCTCGGTACGGGCTTTTGTTAAAGTTTCGAGAACATAACTTCACCGAAGAGTCAAGCAGTATATTGCTCCCTCCTACGTATATCTCGCGAAGAGACCATGAGGATAAAATCAGAGAGATTGGAGCCCACACAGAGGCATACCGAAAATCCTTCTTTCCACGAACAATACGAGACTGGAATAGAAGGGAGAACCGATAGAGGTACTCAGGGTACCATCCCCCACACACCGTCAGGTGGCTTGCGGAGTGTAGATGTAAATGTAGATGTAGATACCATCATACCTGACAATTGGCTGGATGCGAGCCATTGTCATGTACGACGGCCAACCCAGAACATTTGCGGGTTGTGGACAAGAAGGCCACGTCAGACCCGCCTGCATGCGACGCCGCCTGATCCAGACGCCGGTCGGCGAGGAAGCGTCCCCAGCGCTGATCACTCAGATCCCTGTCACACATGCCAAGTTTGCCAAGGAAGGTAGCACCTCTACACAGGGTCTTCGGGCTCCATTGACGTCTTCTGATCAGGTAGATGCAACCGCTACTGAGATTCCTTCTGAGGTGCCACAGACGCCAGATCCTGACCTGCCGAATCTTCGCAGCACTGTGACTGAAACTGCTACTGAGATGGAAGTTGATTCGGGAGTGGTACCTACTTCTGCTTTCCTTCAGACTGGCCCGGAATAAGACGAAAGCCACCCGCAATCAGACTCTGAATGACATGTTCGAAAACAAGGGTAGACACGAAAGAGAAAGAAACGTAGCCATACACCACCTGATGAATGCATTCTACAGATGGATACCAGGGATGCAGACCCGAAGATGAACGACAAACCGCTCTTTGATGACCAAAAGTCTGATGCGAACGACCCGCCGCAGGTGACCACTGGCAGCGAACACCCCTCCTTACTGGCGCCGTCGCCCCCACAGGTCGACGTTGAAGAGAGCCTATCCGCTGGGCCGAAAACTACGTCTCCTCTCCACGTGGATGATGTGCACAGCCGATGTCCTACCTCTGTATCAGTCTCCTGGGCAGACGACGTGGAGATCGAAGGGACTGGGGTGGACGGTGCTGATGATGGGGCGCCCCCATCGGTTGCGCCCGCGCCCGCAAACTCTCCACAATAGCAACCTCTTCAGCGGGCCGGCAAGATCGACTACCTCTCGCTCCTGAAGAAGGAGCCCCACCTGTGCCTGTGGGACTCCAACACCAGCATTATCGTGTCGCAACGATTAACCTCGCGACCATTCGTACGCCCCACAAACTAGCGCTGCTCCGCGATATGATTTATGATGCGGACATAGATATTGCGCTTTTTCAGGAAGTGCATGTCGCCGATTTTTCACCACCACATGGCTTCACGGCGCATATTTCTCCCACTTCGGACACCGGTAGTGGTGTTGCATTCATCTTACGAGAAGGTCTTCCTGCCGAAGATGTCCTATACCTCCCCAACGGCAGAAGTATGGCCTTTTACTCTCTTTGGTGTACGCATCGTCAACATTTATGCGCCGTCGGGCTCCAGCTACCGTCGTGAACGCAATGCCTTCTTCGAGAATGAAGTTACCCCCATTTTTAAGGGACCACACGATGACTGGGTCATGGGTGGAGACTTCAACTGCACCCAGCGACCTCAGGATCAATTGCCGTGTCACTCACCATGCGCAGCTCTGGAATCAGCCGTCACGCGGCTCCAATTTGTCGACACGTGGAGACATGTTCACGGTGATCTTATGGGCTTTATGTACTACACTGCGCACTCCTCTAGCCGACTGGATCGCATCTACATCTCGCGATCCCTAATTCAACACACTCGACAGGCTGAAATCTGGCCTGTTGCTTTCTCAGATCATGAGGCTTACTTCTGTGATGTTGTTCTCACGAGACAGGCAGTATGGCACGGACGTTGTTTATGGAAACTGAACACGGCACTTCTTAATTCACCTGACTGTCAACTTCTAATAGAAAACACTTGGATCACATGTAATAAACGCCGTCCAACGTATCTGTCTACCATATCCTGGTGGATCCAGTGTGCAAAACCTGCTCTTCGAAAAACTTTGATCCGGTATGACAAAGATGTTGTAGCCAGGATCCTACGAGAATGCTCCACGATGCCAGCCTCCCCTGAGCGCCATACAAGGATGAACCATGCTAAGGCACAAATCTCCAATCTCATGCGGAGGCATTTGAAAGGAGCGATAGTACGCTCTCGTACTGCTGATCGCATGCCTCATGAACATCCGTCGATGTACCTTATCATCCAAGAAAGCCAAAATCGACGCCGAAAATTGATTCACGCCCTAACAGACCTAGAAGGGCGTCGCTACGTAACCCAATCTGCAATAGGGAATGTGCTTCACGCCCACTACCAGCAGCTCTACGCCGCAATTCCACATTCCCGATTGATCGAGGAAGTCTCACAGCTCAACTTCGGTGGTATCCCAGGAGATACGGCGATTGACTTGATGTCAGAGTTGACTGATGATGAAGTCCGCGATGCGGTCCGGGCAGAAACCATCAATCGCTCCCCAGGACCCGACGGTCTTCCCCTCGAATTTTATAGCACCTTCCGTGATTTGTTAAGAGTCCATCTTCACCTCCATCTGTCGGGAACTGACGTACCTGTGCCGGACGCTGTCATGGGAGGAATTCTTATTCCTGTACATAAACCGCATGGTGGCAACAATATCAGTGATTATCGGCCCATCACCCTCCTTAACAGCGATATGAAAATCTTCAATCGCCTTTTGGCGGCACGACTTAAAACGTTGCCCGATATGTTGTGTCGCCAGACCAAGCATCTTTGGGAGGGGATAATAATGTCTGCACTACTTTGTGCCGCTACAGGGATATGATCGCCGTTACTCAGGCACAACGCCTGTCTGGGGCACTTGCATCTTTGGACTTTGGTCAAGCTTTTGATAGGGTTGACCATTCGTTCCTTACGGCCGTTCTTCACCATATGGGTTTCCCAGTCGCCGTTATCACGGTAGTGATGCGCCTTCTCCGGGGTGCCTCATCCAGGATTATGTACAATGGCAGACTCACTCCTCCGATAAAAATAGGTCGATCCGTACGTCAAGGTTGCCTTCTATCAGCGATTTTGGTAGGGTTGTCCATAGATCGCTACCGATTCTGTTGCACGGCCTATGCTGATGATGTAATCACCTGTTTACGTAATGCCGACGAGGTTCGAGCTGTTTTGACGTGGGTAGCGACTTATGGTGAAGCGTCGGGTAGCTCTTTAAACGTACGTAAAAGTCACAAGTTATGTTCATTGGCACGGGACTTCCCGTGGAGTGCGTTACACCTCTCACCACCGTTGATACCATTCGCTATTTAGGAATAGATTTTTCGTCTGATCTCCGGCGTTCAGCCACTATCAACTGCCGACGCCTGCTTTTAATGATCAAAGCAGGTCTTATGGACCATCGCCTTCGATCCCTAGCTATTCTCCAACGAGCTCGATATGTAAATAAATATATCGCATCCCGAGTTCCCCATGTAGCACAAGTTCTACCTTTTCCGCTTACTGTGGCACGTCGCATGCTGGCAGCGATGGCATCTTTCGTCAGCTCTGGACTGTTCTTCAGAGTTAACTATGCAACCCTTACTCTACCCCGTGAACGAGGTGGGATAGGTCTGTTTCACGTGCCGGATAGAGCTCGCGCCCTATTTGTCAGCTCCCAGAAGACGGTATGGACACGTTGCCCAGCGAGTCACACTGGTCCCCTCCTGTCGGCATATTCGCCGGGCTCACTGTCAGCCCCAGTGATGATCTCGGATGTTCCGGCCCAGTTCCATTATATCCGATACTTCTTTCTTGAACTCGGTTATCTACGCCTCACCTTGCCAAGATAACTTTTACTCAAGACAAAGGCAGTATACAATATCCTCCAATTAGGTCGTCCACCTAACCCGATTGAACAAAAGTTCCCCCAGGTTGACCGGCGTCATGTATGGCGCGCGGTGTTCGCCTGTTACCTTGACTCGTATGTTCAATCTGTATGGTACCTAAAGGTCAATGGTAGGCAAATCAACCAATTTCGCCTTCATCGTATCCACCTCACCCAATCACCTCTATGTTCCACGTGTGGAGTGCCAGACAATGACGAACATCGGTTTGTTTGCGGACCGGCGGCGGAGGTTTGGCACTTGGTTCGTCATATTGTGTCTTTTCTATCGCGGGACATTCCGGATCGGATTACTCCCCTTACATTATTATTTCCGGAACGTGACTATTTTCCTCGGACAAAGACCAACGCTATGAATTGGATTCGCGGACATGCCATTCACTACCTATCTGGACAAACTGTGGACTCTGTACTCGATTTTTGGACATACCTCAATGACCGTCATTATGTCGTTGTCCGACACCCAAAATACAAACAATTTTTCTCAAACTTCCTTGGGTGTGCTTTCCACGACGCACCTCGCAGCTGGAATGTGTTAAGCCAAGAGAGAAGAAGGTTTCCTGTTTGAACCAATGAACATTTCTGAACAACTTAACGGAACACATCAATTTCGAGAAGACGTGACTCAACATATTACCAGCGGGGCGCAGAAGGCCTCTGATCAATTACACAACAAAAAGAAAAAAAAAAAAAAAGAAAAGGAAAGGAAAAGAGAAAAAAATAAAATAAAAATAACAACAACAAAAATAAAAATAAAATTTAGAAAAAGGAAGATTTTGTTTTGTTTATAAGGATAGCCCTAACCTTGATTTCCCGTATCTCCCCTGGTATATAGGTAGCTCTCTGGAGTAGGTTTAGTCAGGAGCCAACGTCTGAAGTGGACCAGATTTATTTATTTTATTTATTTTTTGTTATAGGATGAAAAGTGGCGGTGGCACTTAGGTATTTTTTTGTAGTTCCAAAGGAAAAAAAGAAAAGAAACTACAAATTAAGTTAAACAATAAAGAAAAATAAAAAAATAAAGAAGTGGTTCTAGGAAAAATAAAAAACTAACTAAAAATATAAAAAATAAAAATAAAAAAGTGAAAAAAAAACAAAGAAATAAAAGTGGGTAGAGCACTTGCCCGCGAAAGGCAAAGGTCCCGAGTTCGAGTCTCGGTCCAGCACACAGTTTTAATCTGCCAGGAAGTGAAAATCTCATTCTAATCACATGTCAGTTCTAGTGTAATATATTTGTACAATGAATACTCGTTTACCATCTGCATTTCTTCTTGGTGTGGCAATTTTAATGGCCATTAATTTATGTCCCCCTTCAACCTAAATTTGATGTAAACAGTGAAGATTTCACAGCTTCTGGCGTTTTTCCAGTGATCATTCACCGATAACATGTAAGTTTAGAAACACCACCCACCGCGAGATTGGGTACTGCCAAATGTCGATGCGGGCATGTGACACAATAAGGAAAGTATTTAAGCGGAGCAGAGGTGAATGGGGGATCGTTCTAACGACGAAACGATACAAAGTGGAAATTATCTGACGTAAATCACTTCGACAAAGGCAGATTCTTAAGACCGATGGTTGGGGACGGGCATCTAGGAGACAGCGAAGCTGGTCTGCTGTTCGCGTGCAGCAGGATTGGAGGAAATCTGTGGCACATTTTACGACAGAGGCTAGTACTGAGCTAGGCACAAGTGTTTCGGGATACATGTTCAGCGCACGTTTGGTTGTACGAATAAAAAAGAGAACATTCTCTGGAAAACATTCTCAGAGCAAAACAAAATACTTTGAGAAAGTCCTCAGTTTCGTATGAATAAAAAAACTCGAAGCTTATTCCCTGACGAGAGAACTCTTTCTCACTACCTCCCCTCCTTCTTGAGAAGTTTCTCGATGTCTGTCGTACGCATCGTCCGGCACAGAATACGTGCGTTATCTTACATTTCACTTCAAGTCGCTCAGACATGCAAACTATTCAGTATACAAATATGGAACTAGCATCAATGTGTTCTGGAAGAGTCGCACTACGTTTCGATTTTAGTTTTATGTGCGGCAACAAGTTATTAATGCGATTACGGACAGTTTGCGAAGGTGCACTTTCTGACGATGTTAGCGAATTTTCAATACACAGGAAACTATTCTGTTTTTGATGTTAGATGAACGCATTATGCCAACGAAATCCTAGGCATACATCACATTTTCATCTACTCCAAATCGGAACTCTGTCAGAGTTTTCTAATAGGAGATATTTTTGGTTAAATGTGACGCATAATAGTCTGCTCGTGTGTCAAGTACTTAAGAGCCGCCCGTGCGGTTTAGTTACAAGAAACAGACCGCTATTTTAATAGACCAGTTGTTAATTATTCTGACTTGCCTACTTATTTCTGGCATAATAAAATATAAGATTTATATGATGAACATCAGAAAATGTCAGTGACACCGTTCTCTGGTGTATACCTAAGTCATCCTCTACAACAGTTTAAAAACCTGGGTCTGCTAAATAGCACAAAAACTTTTTTGTGAAGGGATTTCACCAGCCAAATAATGTTTTTATTGTCAAACTTTATAAACTTACGTAGTTTCTCTCATCAGTATTTATTCAGGCTACGAATATCTTTTTTTACATTCTGAGCAACTTAAGTTCTACCATTTTTACTACAAAAGCTCGGTAAAACTTAACCTCAACAGAACTTACTCAGATCAAAGTGTGCTACAGAGCTCCCTTTAAAAAAAGAAAAAAGTTCTCTGCTTGCGAGAAACTTCTCTAGTTTTGTTCACACGAAATCTGAGAACGTTCCTCGCATTGAGCAATTTCCCCCGGCCTTTTACTCAAGCTGTGAACATGCTCTGAAGAAGTATATTGTCCAACTCCCTTTATTCATTCAAACCTGAGAATGTTCCCCGATATTTCGAGAATAAAGTGTGTTCTCTATTTTATTCATGCGACACATTATTGAACTTTGGATTCGGCAGCAGGTGATCTCTACGTGTTCCTATGATGTCCCAGTGACATCGTCAGTTACAACTGCGGAGGATATGGAATATTGTGATCTGGCAGTGCATCAAAGGAAACATGTAGCCTGGCCCAATGCATCACAGTTATTGTTATACCTTGTCAATAGTCATGCCTAGATATGACGTCATCAAGGCCAACATACTCTGCACCATGGACGCATACCCGGTCGTCATTTATTATGCTATGGGGAACATTTCCGTGAGCTTCCATGGACCTATGGCAGTATCCTAAGCCACTAAAGCATTTATGGACTACATTGTTACATGATATTGTCAAACAGAGATAAAGGCATTCTGTTATAATAAAATGTGTGGATAAGAATTCTGAGCGAAGATGGCAAAAATTCCGTTATTGATAACTAGTTTCAACTCATTGACGAGCCATGTAGGCATGTTGTGTTGAAGCGGTATCGGCCTGCTTTATCAGCTTGTTTTCCATGGCAGCCTACACGTCATACACAAAAAAAGGGTTTCCAAGCCCTCGACCTATAAGGTGCGCTGAACCATAGGCGTGTTCTGGGAACAGTACTGGCACGCTTTGCCGATATCTTTTCCAGGTTCTACATGTACGGATGGGCACGTGTGCAGGAAGGTTGAGATGGTTAGAGGAGGAGATGGAGGGGGGGGGATCAGTAGAGAGGGAGGTGGCAGGAGGGGATGTAGAGAGAGGGAAGACGAGTAGAACATGGACTGAGAGAGAGGGAGTGGAGCAAATGGACAGAGACAGGAAAAGGTGAGATAGACAGAGGGAGGGGGCGGGGGAGAAAGATGGGTTGAGAGGTGGGAGAAGCAGATGGACAGATAGAGAGACGAGGAGGTGATGGACAGAAAGGGGGGAGGAGGAGGAGGAGGAGATGGGCGAAAAGTAGGCAAAACTGCAGAGAAAATGCCAGTCTATATATATTAGGTTGGTCCTCATTTTTCGAATTTCGTTTTTGTTCACTCATACCCCCTAGTTTTTTCCCATTGTTTTAAGAAGAATTTTAAGACCTGTTTTATTGAAACTGAAGACGAGGAACCCTTTGTGCAGTGGCCAATGATATGCGTCATGTAACTACACGTTGTTTATTACTGCTTACAGGTGTGCTTGACTACTATTGGCTGATAACAATCCATTGATATCTTACATTAACTTCTCTTTCCCTTACATTATATGCCACCTTAAGATCTTTCATAGCCTTTTTGGCACTTCGTTAGGAAGTGTCTGAATACCAAGAAAAAAGAATCTCGCTTAAGAAATCTAAATATATGCTCAACTTCTTCAACATGTCAAACTCTTGATTACAGTGAACTTATCACTCCGCTGCAGAGTAAAAATTTCATTCTGGAACATCTCCGCAATATCCCTTCTTCCAGGAATATTAAACCCTCAAGTTTTGCAGAACAGCTTCTGTGAAGTTTGGAAGTTCGGAGATGAGATACTGGCGGAAGTAAAGCTGTGAGGAGGTGTTGTGAGTCGTGCTTGGGTAACTCAGTTGGTAGCACACTTGCCTGTAAAAGGTAAAGGTCCTGAGTTCGAATCTCGGTCCAACACACAGTTTTAATCCACCAAGAAGTTTCATATCAGCGCACCCTCTGCTGCAGAGTGAAAATTTCAGTTTGGGGTTCCTTGTCTCCAGTTTCAACAAACCAGGCCTTAAAATTCTTCTCAAAGGGGAAAAAACCAGGGAGTATATAGGAACGCAAAATATGGATAAATATGGATCACCTTTACATATGTATAAAGTGAGATGACAAAAGTCTTGAGACAGCGATATGCACATATACAGATGGCGGTAGTATCATGTACACAAGCTACAAAAGGGCAGTGCTTTGGCTGGGTTGTCATTTGTTTTCAGATGATTCATGTGAAAAGAAAAGGTTTCCGACCTGATTATGATCGCACGACTGGAATTAACAGACTTTGAATGGGGAATGGTAGTTGGAGCTAGACATACGGATCATTACATTTCGGAAATCGTTAGGGAATTCAATTTTCCGAGACCCACAGTGTCAAGAGCATGCCAAGAATAACAAATCTCAGGCATTATCTCTCACCACGGAATACGCAGTGGCCGACGGCTTTCATCTAACAACCGAGAGCGGAGGAGCTTGTATAGAGTTGTCAGTGCTAACACACAAGCAACACTGCGTGAAATAACTGCGCAGATCAATGAGAGATGTTGCGGCGAACATATCCGTTACAACAATACGGCAAAATCTGGAGTTAATTGGCCATGGCAGCAGACGATCAACGCGAGTGCTTTGCTGACGGCACGGCATTGCCTGCGATGCCCATACTGGGCTCGTGACCATATCGGTTGGATCCTACAAGACTGGAAAACTGTGGCTTCGTCTGATGAGTCTCGATTCTAGTTGGTAAGAGGTAACGGTACGGTTCAAATGTGGCGCAGACTGCTCGAAGGTACGGACCCAAATTGTCAACAAGGCACTGTGCAAGCTGGTTGCGGCACGTTAATGGTGTGGCCTGTGTTTACTTGGAATGGGCTGAGTCCTCTGGTTCAGCTGAACTGATCATTGACTGGAAATGGTTATGCTCGGCAACTTAGAGACCATTTGGAGCCATTCATGGACTTCATGTTCTCAAACAATGATCAAATTATTATAGATGACAATGCGCCATATCACTGGGCCGCAAGAACATTCTGGACAATTTGAGTGAATGAGGTGGCCATCCAAATCGCCAGACATAAATCCCGTCGAACATATATGCGTAGTAACTGAGGGTCACTCCATGCACAGAATCTGGCGGCATGACTCAATGTTTCTGCAGCAGCCTTCCAATGACTTGTTGAGTCCATGTTGCACTATGGTGAGATCTAACTCGTTGCTAGGAGGTATCTCATGACTTTTGTTGTCTCTCGCTCTTGCTCTCTCTCTCTCTCTCTCTCTCTCAATGTATAAGCTGAGCGACTGTATTTATGTGTAAGAACTCCTGCCAAGCCCCTGGATCGAATAACGGTATCTAGATCTACGTGGTTACTCTGCAATTCACACTTAAGTGCCTGGCAGAGGGTTCATTGAACCATTTTCATGCTACTTCTATACCATTCCACTCTTGAAAGCGCGTGGGAAAAAGGAACACCTAAATCTTTCCATTCGAGCTCTGAGTTCTCTTACTTTATTGTGATGATCATTTCTTCCTACGTAGATAGGTGTCAACAAAATATTTTAGCATTCGGAAGAGAAAGTTGGTGATTGAAACCTCGCCGCAAAGAAAACCGCCTTTGTTTTAGTGACTGCCACCCCAACTCGCGTATCATATCAGTGACACTCTCATCCCTATTGCACGATAACACGAAACGAGCTGCCCTTCTTTGCACTTTTTCGATGTCCTCCGTCAATCATACCCGGTAAGGATCCCACACCGCGCAGCAATATTCCAGCAGAGCACGAACAAGTGTAATGCAGGCTGTCTCTTTAGTAGTAATAATAGTAGTAATAATCCTAATACTGATTAGTAATAAAAAACTTATTGGAAAAAATGAAGTTCTTCTGATTTTCAGCATTAAATAAATTAATGAGAGTAAGGAGAAGGAGATGGACGTTTCTAAATGTAAATTAAACTGACTTGAGAAGCGAAGATGTGCGTTATTATAATACTAGGAAGATGGTTGACAGCTATTTTTATAAGTTAAATGATCTCATCTAATAGATAACTACTGTAGATGAGAAGTACATACTTCAAACAAGCTTTCATACACCGTAAAAAGTATAAAACTGTATTAATTTCCAGACTGCAGACACTTCTTACAACTGAAGATTTTGATATGCTTTTTATGATCCAGACTGGTAAAAAACTAGTGATCTAGTGCAGGAAGACAGGCTAGTGTAGAACAAAGAAAACACAAATGCATTGTATTAATAGTGACACTCTGCGGTTTTATTTTTCATTGTGTTTGATTGTCAGACATTATTCCTCTAGTGAAATATAGATAACTTTCTAAAAGTGAAAGAACAATGTGCATTGACTACTCACATGTTTGACTATGAGTGACACCAGTACTGAGAACGTTGAGATGTGGATTGTGGTTGGGGTTAAACCTACATATTTCTAATATTTTGCAGCTATTTATTTACTTTGATATACTGTCAGTGCCTGATGGTTAAAAAAACCTTTTCACCAGTCAGCAAAGAATTTACATATTACAAGCAATGTAATACCTCCCAAGCAGTCCATGAGTACTTTTTGCAGGCAAAGATTTAGATTTAATGAAATAACTTCTTTAAAATATAGAAACTATACAATAAAGTTAATATGGCTATTTTCCATCTGTGTAGACTTCGCCAATGGAAGTT
This sequence comes from Schistocerca gregaria, assembly GCF_023897955.1. Taxonomy (NCBI): domain Eukaryota; kingdom Metazoa; phylum Arthropoda; class Insecta; order Orthoptera; family Acrididae; genus Schistocerca; species Schistocerca gregaria. Next base: position 757,076,981 of record NC_064922.1, read on the forward strand.
AAACTGTACAGAGAAGAGATAAATAGGCCTTCTTCTACCTACCTTATCAAGGGCGTAAATAACGCCAGGACCGATGAAAAATATCCAAAATCTTGGAGAACCAGTGAGTCTTGCCAGACCATGTATTAAACAAAGTAAATACAGCAAAATGTATAGACTGTGAGTGGTCCAAAAATAATTGTATGCCTTTTTCCTCACTGTTGGGTGAGCAAAGACAAATATTATAACCATTATAACGAACAGCAGCACACCTGTTATACCTGGAAGGAAATACACTGAAATCAGCAACATTGTCCAAGTACCAAACCAAAATTCATGACAACAGAAAATTAGTAAACTAATAGGGATGGAAAGTAGATATCAAATGTGCCTCACATTCTTTTGAATAGGGTCTATGCTGAGCAATTGTTTCATGATATTACCCTTTATTTTTGTTGATTCACAATCATAAACAAATTTTGTAAAATATTAATTTCATTGATATTTAAAATTATTCATCACCATTATATTCTACATGAATTACCCTTGACCCACTAATTAATATGTACTTAGTCATTGTAAATTGACAAAATTACCTAGTTGCCATATACCAATTAAAAATGAAACTAAAAGATATATAAGCCATATGGCTAAAAATTTTTCAACAATTTCTTCAAAAACTCCAAAAAAGTGACTACAGTTGTCCTTGCAGCTAAAGTTCTAAGTTGATCATTTCGTCACTTCTTTGCTTGCTGCTTAATTTTATGATTTCCTTAATAAATATTTTGGTCTATATGAGTACATGCTGTCATAGATTTAATATGTGGAACTTGTGTTACAAATACTATAATGAGATATATTGAAAAAGAAGCCAAATATTCTTTTTCATGGTCTATGAAATTTAGGCAGTTATTGTGTCAAGTGGAAAAGACACTTTTTTTTAAGTTTCTTACCTGTTAAAGTCTGGAACAGCCAAAAACTTATTCCTGGTTTGTAATCAGAAGGAAAATGTACTTCGGATGTAAGACATCGAAGGTGTTCAATAGGCTGCGTTGACACATGATAGAAATTGACAATGTGACCAACAGTGTGTACAAGTGAAAAAAAGCATGCAGTGCACGCAGCAATCTTATGGAACTGTATATGAGCATCTAGAGGTATGTACTGTTGCACAGAAAATTCTTTAAGTTTTGTGAGAAGGTTTCGTGACATAGTGAGCAATAGCAGGCTGTAGCAAAAGCTGAGTGAGGCAGCAGATCCTCTTGTTATGGCAATCCCAACGCCCATAATATGCCGCAGGTCTGTGTGTTCAGCCATGAAGGAATAATCTGAAACAGATTCAAGTTTATTGTATGCAGCACTGTAATCATACTAGTAAATAAGATGTTTATTGTACACTAACCAAACGTAAGATGATATTCATTAGAGTGCATCGGGGAGATGAAGTGACATAACACATTGCAACTCCTTTAGGTAAGTGCATTACTTATTGATGATGTCTGTTATGCGTAATTTGCCTGGGACATTAGTTGCATCAGTATACACTTTACCACTTAATGTATTTATGTATGATAAAAGCTTTTTGAGATTTTCTACAATGATATGCAGAACGTTCCTTAAAATGCTTATAAAAGAGAACTCTGGAAAATAGGTCGTCTAGATGCAAAAGTCATAATGCCCATTTTTTTGGTGAAATGATGGTGACAGACATTGTGTCAAACTCAACATCCTAAGAGTGAACGAATCGTACAGATTTAATCCACAAACTGGAGCTGCTGACGAACGCTTCGTATGCAGTAGCTGTAATGCAGCAAAACGTGTCATGTCCCTAGCAGTGAGCGAGACCCACAACTTTTTTGTCCTGCAGTAATAAATCAGTTCGACAGGCTAAATGTTGCAAAATTCGTACCACTGGGATTACACGAACATTTAAATTAAATTCTGTTTTCAATACATGTACGGCTGTTTTACGGATAGTGGTAAAATTTTTGTGTATTGAGACTGGCGCTCATAATCCAAGAGGCAACATTTACGCCTGAAGTATATGTTCATCAATAAAGCCAGTATGATTTCCTTTGCGTGCGCGTTCGAGTACTGGAGAGGCCTTAATAGTGCTCAGGTACAACCAGCGCTCTTCGGTAAGGGAAGGAAGATTAATCACCATGTGCAGAAGTGAAAAAATTCGTTTTGTTGAATAGTTTTTTTGTAAATAACTCGAATAACACAAATTATTTTATTTTGAAATTATGGGATGGAGAATACTTTTACCTTCTACTATAAAGGCAACTCATATTTTCACCTTAACAATGAACAGTTTTTTTGTGCTTGTCTGAGATGTTTTGGACATGACGAGTCCTGCAACTGGGCTTTTCAAATAGTTTCTTAGTTTAATACCCGTGTTAAGAGTACAGGCAATCAACATTATGCATCATCTCAAAGTTTGAGTAATACTGATTTCAGTACTAAGCGAAAGCATTTCTTGTCCTTGGTGATTTTTGTTTTGTGAGCTGCAGGCCGTGGTCCAAGGAAAATCTCTCTGCCTTAGATTTTATTCCCCAATGCTGGGGACATCATCAGAGGATATAAAAACACGGACAATAGTTTGAAGCGGCGCAATTCCCACAAAACAAGTCACAAAGAATGCAAACACCAGCTGTCTAAGCATGCACTGTGTGATGAAAGAATCGCAGTGCACAATTACTTATGTTATAGTTGTGAGACAACGCTTATCTCAAAATACACGCAAAGACATTATTAGAGTAATAACAACCAAAACATTTAGCATACAGTGCTAAAAGGTGGATTTCACTGAATATCTTCAAGTTAAGAAGAACAGTCTCTTGGTGAATCAGAGTCTATTGTTGGGTGCCCATTTTCAAACTGTGCTTCACCAGAATTTGCATTCAGTTAATATTTTTAACAGCTGGTATCGTGTGCTCCACAAACTTACGAACTGTCAGAAACTTGCAAACGTGTTGACTTCACATTTCAACTTTTAAATTGCCAGACTTACCTCCAGTTTCACTTTGAATACTAATTTTAGTTCATATCTGTTCTGGGCGTGCAGCTGATCACTGGGAGATTGTTTCTATTTTCATTGTTTTTTCAACTTCTTCGTCTCGGCAGGCTTTTAGTTTTTTCTTTTGAGCGCAACTTAAGTAAGATCTGTTTTTAAACATTGTGGTTTTAGCTTAATGTAAACGTTTAAGAGCAGTCCGTAGAAGGTCCACAGAAAAAAAAGGTTGGGCAGTAAATATTCTGTGCTGCTGTTGGCTGTCACTGTGACTTCACTAAGGAACAGCATCTGCCTCAGGAACAGCGCTATACCATGTAGGCCGCACGTGCGTACGATGTATTTGTGGTATGTTTTAGTTTCTACTGAAGCAATGAAATGTAAAGTGATGCTCTGCTGTTGCTAGAATGTTACTGCTACATTCTGTAACTTGTTCAGCTTTTAAACAGACACTGTTAAAAATTCAAGCACCCCTTCAAATAACTGGGAGGCGACTGAAACGGTGGTTTATCCAAGAACGCAAGATTGACACTGCAAGTGGAGCATATCCGAGTTTTCACCCTGGGAAAATTGTAACTGCCCTGAGAAACGGCACGCAAAGTAACCGGCTTCCAAGTATCCTCTTTGACTTATCGAAATTGTTTTGACCCCTGTAACAAATTTCTGATTTGATTGGGTGAAAATATTTTGCCCACTATTCCATTAGTTACACGAGGCACAAGAGCATTTTTATTATTTTTGTCGTCGTGCAGACCACGTTGTGTTGCTGAGAACTGAATTCGAAGATAATTATTACGTGCTCAAAGTTTCATGCAAGAATTTATCAGCTGAGCATTTCCCTTCTTTCATGCCACAAAGGAATTTTGTAAACTGGTTTGATCTGAATCATTACAAGAAACTTCATCTGTAAATCTACATTTATCATCACTCTTCTGTCGCGGTGAAAGCTTCTATAAAGTCTATAGATTCTTTATGGATCTCAAGTTCTTGATCTGATATCACTGACGCTACTACAACAAGGAAAATTGCACGATGGAAATGCATCGCTTTTGAGTACTTGTTTCCGTGGCAAACGTACCAGTCCTGAACGCAAGTCTCTAACATAAACAGTTGCTTTGAAATGAAGAGAGCATATTCTAGCATTTGCAGTATTCACTGCGTCTTATCTACAGCATTTCTACAGCCGAATCTTCTACTTACTGCTTCGCTAGGGAAAGCATGAAGCACTGCTTCAGTCTCTATAGTGTTGTGATCGTGAGAATTACACCCGACAACTGCTCAACCTGGCATCGCTTGCAAACTCTCAAAACACTTTCATTTCCAAATCAATCACTGAATAGAAGTAACTAAGTGAAAACGACAGCACTCATGAAAAAACACAACCTCCAACATACAAATAAGCACGCGAAGTGTTCCTCTCTGACGTCATGCCCACAAATGCACAAAACAAGTTTGCTCAGTGCAGCGTTTACTGCGCTCTCGTGAGGGAAACTAGCAGTACATTCCATATTAACGCACACACAGCTTAGATGGAGAGGAAATAAACTGTATTACACGGATAACTGATGTACTCAACTGTAATTTCCGAGTCACTTTCTGTTAGTTGTTTACTTGCATTGAGAGGGCTAGCTTGCGTCCCGGCCAAGAAAAATACCGCTGGTGGAATCGGTGCGCTGCGCATAGTCCACCCAATCCTATAGCACTCTCGTTAACGTCAATCGTGAAAGGGTACTAAATGTTTGCTGGCACACTTTTGATCGCTTCTAATTTACGAGTTTCCATGGTTAAGTTGAATACAAGAAGACATTTTTAAATAAATCATTCAAGTCAGTCACCTTCCTCGCCCTTTCCACTGCCACCGCACTGCGTGGTCTGAGGGACCGTTTGGTTCGGCCTCCTGGTGCAAGTTTTTTTTATTTGATACCACTTCGGCATCATTAAAATGAGATGAAATGATTTGAACAACACATACATCCAGTCCCCGAACGAAGAAGCTCCCCTCAATGCGATACCATACCTTTCCTTTAGGTATTAGATTTACCCATTTAATTTTCAGTGTTCTACGGTACTACTACCTTTCAAAAGCTTTTACTTTACTCTTATCTGTACTCTTCATCGTCCTCATTTCACGTCCAATAAGGCTGCACTTTAGACAAAGTCTTTCAGTAAATTCAATGTTAACAAATTTCTGTTTTTCAGAAAAGCTTACCTTTCTATTGGCAATCTGCGTTGCCTATCTTTCTCAATCCGCCACACACAGTCAGGTGGCTTACGAAGCAGATGGTATAGACGTAGACAACGTCAGAATCGTGTTACAATGGTTTAGAAACATGATACTGGACTTAAGCTGATGTATTGGCCACCAAATTCGCCTGATATGGACCCGATGGGATACACCTGGGACGCTTTCGGGTGCCAGTTCGCGGACCCACAAACCATAAGTCCTCAATAAGTACATCTACATGATTACTCTGCAATTCACAGTTAAGTGCCTCCCAGAGGGTTCATCGGACCACCTTTAAGCTCTTTCTCAAGCTGTGAGGACGGGGCGTGAGTCGTGCTTGGGTAGCTCAGTTGGTAGAGCACTTTCCCGCGAAAGGCAAGGGTCCCGAGTTCGAGTCTCGGTCCGGCACACAGTTTTAATCTGCCAGGAAGTTTCTTATCAGCGCACACTCCGCTGCAGAGTGAAAATCTCAATCTTTCTCAGCCGTTCCGCCCGGCATACGGGAGAAACAAAGACCTAAGCTTTTCCGTGCTACCTCTGATTCCTCTTATTTTATTATGATGATCATTTCTCCTTATTTAGGTGGACCCAATAAAATATTTTCGCACCCTGGGGAGAAAGGTGGTAACTGAAATTTTATGACAAGGTCCTACGTTAGCGAAAATCCCCTTTGTTTTAATGACTGCCATCCCGATTCGTGCATCATATTCGTGACATGTCTCTCCTATTTCTTGATAACCGTAAAGCAATACTCCAGGAGAAGGCGGACACGCATATTATAAGCAGCCCCTTCAGCAGAACAGTTACATTTTCGGAGTGTTCTGCCAATAAATCGCAGTCTTTGATTTGCTTTCCCAACAAATTTATCTATGTGATCGTTCCAAGTTAAGTTATTCGTAATTGTAGTCTATAATTATTTAGCTGAGTTTGCAGTTTTTAGATTTGAGTGACTTATCAGCAAGTGAAATTAGTAGTCATGAGGATGACTTCACACTTTTCAAAATTTTTTTGCACCATACCGAATTCTTGTCTAAATCATCTTGCAATTAGTTTTGATCATATAATGACTTTACGAGACAGTAAATAACAGTATTATGTGCAGACAATCTAAGAGGGCTGCTCAGATTGTCTCCTGAATCGTTTATGTAGATCAGGAACTACAGAGGGCCTATAACTCTTCCTGGGAAACGCCAAATATTACCTCTGTTTTATTCGATGACAGTTATTACGAACTATGATCTTTGTGACGAATCCAGTCATACAACTGAGACGATAATCCATAGCCGTGCGATTTAATTAGAATTCGATTGTGAGGAATGGTGCCAAATGCATTCCAGAAATCTAAAAATATGAAATCAAGTTGACGTCTTCTGTTGAAGGCACTTATTACTTCGTGAGAAAATAGAGCCATCTGTGTTTCACAAAATGATGTTTTCTGAATCCGAGTTGACTGTTTGTCAATAAATTATCTTCTTCGGGGTAATTCATGGTATTCGATACCAGTATTGTTCCCAAATCCTACTACAGTTTCAGCGGCTTACTCCTATTTCCTTTCTTGAGTACTGGTGTAGTTAGTGCAACTTTCCAGTCATTGGGTACGGATGCTTCTACGAGCAGACGGTTGTATGTGATTGCTAAGTATGGAGCTATTTTGTCAGCATACTCTGAAAGGTACCTGACTGATACAGAATCTGGACCGCAGGCATTTCCCGTATTGATTTACGCTGCTTCGCTACACCAAGAATATTTACTTCTAAGCTGCTCATATTGGCTGTTACTATTGATTCAAATTCTAGAATATTTTCTTCGTCTTCTTTCGTGAAGGAATTTTATGAAACTGTGTTTAACAAATCTGCTTCAGTGGCGATGGCATCAGTAACATTAGCATTGCTACCGCGCAGTGATGGTATTGATTGCATTTTCTACTGGTATACTTTACATACGACCAGAGATTTGTTGCGGAAACTACTATAAGGATAGCGCCATCGAAGTTCTCGCAAAATTTTGACCTTCTGTGAAAATTCTCTAATCTTGGGGATTTTGCGTTGTTTAAAATTTGGCATGCCTTTTTCGTTGCTTCTGAAACAGTGTCGTGACCTGTTTTGTCTACCATGGGGGAATCAGTAGCATCTCTTATTGATTTATTTGATATGTATCTCTCAATTTCCGTTGATTTCTTTGAATTTAAACCACATTTGGTCTACGCTTATATAGTCAAACTGGAAGGAGTGCAGACTGTTTCCTAGGAACTGCATGAACTGTTAATAGAGCACTGGTAGCACACACCTCTGGAAACGTACCATAGTCCTTTATTGAGGTGCAGGATCAACGCGCTGTTAAGCAAGTTGTCAAAACCTTTTGGCTCATCTCTGTACATTGAGTTCAGTAATTATACGAATTGTAATTTATATGTTTAATTAAATTCTTATGTAGGATTTAATTGATTATTTCACTACTTTCGTGCCTTGTTACAAACGTGTTCTATATTACACTGTCCGGTCACATTAATGCGACCACCGCCTATATTCGACGTCAATGTGCAATAACCATTCGCATACGGTAGGTGGTGGCAGTGACAGTGGAGGTTATACAGCATTATGCTTATTGTGGGACGCGGAAAACAGTGCAGTCGTTGTCGTTACGATGAAATGGGGCGATATATTTGTCGTCTAAAAAGGCTTGATCATTGGCTTTTCGGCCAATGGTGGAAGCATTTCCGAAACTGCTAAGTTGGTTAACTGTTCACGTGCCGTCGTAGTTAAAGAACACCGTGCATTGCAAAATTTGGCTATCCAAAACCGGCGCCGAGACAAATGTGGTGCACCACAGGCTATTGATGACAGAGATGAACGACAGCTGCGAGGAGTAGACGTTTAACTGTTGAGCAAATGACCGCCCAGATGAACCAGGAGGCTACCAACAGTTGCATATGGGTCTCCGCAGCAGGAGCCTCGTACATTCACCCATGCTGACTGTTGTTCATCGGCGACGAAGACTGGAATTTGCACTCCAGTACAGCAACTGGACGTCCTCACAGCAACTGGACGTCCTTTGAGCTCCGACGGGCGGCGCCTTCAGATAAATCACATTTTATTCTCCATCAGACAGATGTCCGTTGGCGTGTATCCGTTGGCGTGTACAGCTTGAAACATCCGAAAATAAACATACTGCATGCTTTATGGCCTGGGGAATGTTTTCATAGCATTCCCTGAGTGATGTCGTCATTGTGGAAGGCACAATGGATGACATCTATCCTTGGGAACCATGTCCAGCCATGAATGAAGTTTGTCTTTCCTCGGGACGATGGCATCTACCAGTAGAACAATGCAACGTGTCGCATAGCCCGCAGTGTACGTGGGTGGTTCGAAGAGCACCAGAATGAGTTTACCGTACTTTGCTGGCCACCAGACAGTCCGGATTAACATCCAATCGAGGATCTGTGGGCCCACACCAGTCGGGCTGTTCTCGCTGTGGATCGTCAACCGAGAAACCTAGCGTTGCTGGCTAAGACACTGGGGTGGGCGTGGCTCCTCATCCCTGTCGGAACCTTACAACACCTCATTGACTCTCTTCCTGTAGACCAGCTACATCCCGCTCAGCAAAAATTGGCTGGGGTGGTCACACTGATGTGACTGGACATTGTATTTAGATGGTATGAATCCTAAACATCTTCACGTTCTCTTGCGGCTGTTGTATTTGACGTTGCTCGCTGTTATCACTCATTTGTGTTTTCATAAATTATTTGTTTTGTTTTTCTTCTTTCCGAATACACGCTCTTAGATGATTAATTTCTTTAGGTTAATTCTTACAAAGAAGAAGACAGCAACCAGCCACTATTAATACTTCTATTTATCTAGGAAAATAGTGCCGTTACCGGTTTCGAACTGGCAAGTTCATCATCAGACGGCTGTTTATATGATTTTCAAGATACACTTTACATTATTGTCCGTTTTCGATTTTTATTCTTCCACCGTGGCGAAGTATTTTTGGTGTGTTGTTGCCCTACGGTAGAAAACAGTGTTAAAAGCGCCCTATGTGAAATTGTTTGGAGGTTAGTTATTTTCACATAGGGCGCATCTAACTCTGTTTTCTACCGTAGGGCAACAACACACCGAAAATACTTCGCCACAGTGGAAGAATAAATATCGAAAACGGACGATAATGTAAAGTGTATCTTGAAAATCATGTGAACAGCCGTCTGATGATGAACTTGACAGTTCTAAACCGGTAGCGGCATTATTTACCTAAATAAATAACATTGTTAATAGTGGCTGGTTGCTGTCTTCTTCTTTATGTGAATTGTTGTTGTTGTGGTCTTCAGTCCAGAGACTGGTTTGGTATAAGAATTAACCTACATTAATTGTACATAGCCACGGTCTCATCATGTCAGTTTTAGACAAAATACACTCCTGGAAATGGAAAAAAGAACACATTGACACCGGTGTGTCAGACCCACCATACTTGCTCCGGACACTGCGAGAGGGCTGTACAAGCAATGATCACACGCACGGCACAGCGGACACACCAAAGAACCGCGGTGTTGGCCGTCGAATGGCGCTAGCTGCGCAGCATTTGTGCACCGCCGCCGTCAGTGTCAGCCAGTTTGCCGTGGCATACGGAGCTCCATTGCAGTCTTTAACACTGGTAGCATGCCACGACAGCGTGGACGTGAACCGTATGTGCAGTTGACGGACTTTGAGCGAGGGCGTATAGTGGGCATGCGGGAGGCCGGGTGGACATACCGCCGAATTGCTCAACACGTGGGGCGCGAGGTCTCCACAGTACATCGATGTTGTCGCCAGTGGTCGGCGGAAGGTGCACGTGCCCGTCGACCTGGGACCGGACCGCAGCGACACACGGATGCACGCCAAGACCGTAGGATCCTACGCAGTGCCGTAGGGGACCGCACCGCCACTTCCCAGCAAATTAGGGACACTGTTGCTCCTGGGGTATCGGCGAGGATCATTCGCAACCGTCTCCATGAAGCTGGGCTACGGTCCCGCACACCGTTAGGCCGTCTTCCGCTCACGCCCCAACATCGTGCAGCCCCCTCCAGTGGTGTCGCGACAGGCGTGAATGGAGGGACGAATGCACACGTGTCGTCTTCAGCGATGAGAGTCGCTTCTGCCTTGGTGCCAATGATGGTCGTATGCGTGTTTGGCGCCGTGCAGGTGAGCGCCACAATTAGGACTGCATACGACCGAGGCACACAGCGCCAACACCCGGCATCATGGTGTGGGGGGCGATCTGCTACACTGGCCGTACACCTCTGGTGATCGTCGAGGGGACACTGAATAGTGCACGGTACATCCAAACCGTCATCGAACCCATAGTTCTACCATTCCTAGACCGGCAAGGGAACTTGCTGTTCCAACAGGACAATGCACGTCCGCATGTATCCCGTGCCACCCAACGTGCTCTAGAAGGTGTAAGTCAACTACCCTGGCCAGCAAGATCTCCGGATCTGTCCCCCATTGAGCATGTTTGGGACTGGATGAAGCGTCGTCTCACGTGGTCTGCACGTCCAGCACGAACGCTGGTCCAACTGAGGCGCCAGGTGGAAATGGCATGGCAAGCCGTTCCACAGGACTACATCCAGCATCTCTACGATCGTCTCCATGGGAGAATAGCAGCCTGCATTGCTGCGAAAGGTGGATATACACTGTACTAGTGCCCACATTGTGCATACTCTGTTGCCTGTGTCTATGTGCCTGTGGTTCTGTCAGTGTGATCATGTGATGTATCTGACCCCAGGAATGTGTCAATAAAGTTTCCCCTTCCTGGGACAATGAATTCACGGTGTTCTTATTTCAATTTCCAGTAGTGTATGATTAATTTCTGATTAAACAAACAATTACCTTGTGGAATAATAATAACGTGTCCTTTAAAGTTCAGGAAAGGATACAACGAAGTTTGTAAGTCATTACAACAAAAGACATTTTTAATTATGATAGTGAGATCACACTGAGTACAGAGTTGATATACAGCGGACTATTTTTGGGAAAAGAAGTCAAAATTTCATTTGCATCTTTCAAGGTGAGAGCGATAAAGGAAACTTTAACGTGAATTATATATATATATATATATATATATATATATATATATATATATATATATATATATATATATATATATAAAGTGGTTGATGTTGTGTACTTACGTATAAATCTTTCAATAAAGAGGGCCACTGTAATGACGTAGAACACGAAGAGATAAAATATATTCTGTCGGTTTTCTTCTAAATATGTAGTTATGCTGTCCCACCATTGCTGCAGGCAGTTGCGTCTTTGCTCTTGTGGTGGTTCAATATGGAAGGAAGTCATTCTGAAACAGAGAAATGTAGTTAATATGAGAAAGCACCGCTTCTCTCATTAAGCGTGAGATGTACTTTCTGTTGCAGGTTCATGAAACCAGTACGAAATAATGGAAAGTAGGTGGGACAAGCAGATTACAAATGCAGAACGCTTCTGCTGCTTGAGACCAAAATGTCCCTGGAACGCTTTTGTGGAGAAGCCTCACATGGCAGTCAGCGGGCAATACACGTTACTTTGGTGGCGTTTGACTAGGACGTAATCGATTCGAAGCATGGACGCGGAAGAATTCGTCATCATTAGCGGTGGAGTGGACTGGCTTGATATTCCTGTCCGTCAGTTCCTGCTCTAGAGTTCTCAATTAAATCCCAAACCGTCTTTACAGTACGAGATATAGTGAAGCAGGAGACTGCTGAAAACATGATGAGGAGGGGCAGATAGCTTTAAGAGTAAATGATACATTGGTAGGAGATTTGTTCAGTATTATAAGAATTTTATAACTATTACTGAAAGGACTGGGTTGTCAGGTTCATTAGATGCCGCCATGGCGTGTTTCAAAGCAGCCCCAACAAATAACATCAGTAATACGAATATGACTCTCACTGCTCCACGAGAAGTAATTTCAACCGTAAAAATCTTTAAAATAAAAAGAAATGAGCGGAGTCGTAAGATATTAAACAAATTATTCGAAAGTGTTCTTCTGAGTGTGGTAACATATTAAGTTATTTGCTTAACTAGCTGTTTTCCACTGGAACACGCTCCGACCGGCTGAAATATGCTGGAGTCAGCTTCTGTAGCAGAAAGAAGGTAGAAACATTTCATCACTTCACGTTCTATTTCACTTTCCCCAACTTCTTGGCGGTTTTAGAAAAGGTGATATACACTGCTGTAAAAAAAGTCGTGGGATATCCCCTAATGTCGTACCTCCTTTTGTCCGGCGTAGTCCAGCTTCTCGATGTGGCACTGGGTCAACAAGTCATTGGAATTCCCCTGCAGAAATATTGAGCGATGCTGCCAAATCATTAGAGCGATTTGTTCAGAATGTTCTTCAAACCAATGGCGAACAATTGGGCCCCGCTGACATGGTGCATTGTCATCCATAAGAATTCCATTGTTGTTTGGGAACATGAATTCCATGCATGGCTGCAAATCGTCTCTAAGTAGCCAAACATAGCCATTTACAGTCAATGATCGCTTTAGTTGGACTAGAGGACCCAATCCATTCCACGTACACACAACCACAATTATGGAGCCACCACCAGCTTGCACAGTCCCTTGTTCACAACTTGGATCCATGACTTGGTGTGGTCTGCGTCACCCTCGAACCGTAGCATCAGCTCTTACCAACTGAAGTCCGTCTGCTTAGCTGGGTGGTAACATTCTCGCCTCCCACACAAGTGCACCCGGGTTCGATTCCTGGTCGGGTTGGAGATTTTCTCCGCTCGGGGACTGGGTGTTGCGTTGTCCTCATCATCATTTCATCATCATTACCGGCGCGCAAGTCGCCCAATGTGGCGTCGAATGAAATGAGACTTCCGCTTGGCGGCCGAACTTCCCTCAATAGGGGCCACCCGGCCAACGATGCCATATGCTCATTCCATTTACCAACTGAAATCGGGAATAATCTGACCAGGCCACGGTTTTCCAATCGTATAGGATCCAGCTGATATGGTCACGAGCCCAAGAGAGGAACTGTAGGCGATGCCGTGCTGTTAGGAAAAGTACTGGCGTCATTCTCTACTGCCGTAGTCCATAAACGTCAAATCCTTCCACACTGTCCTAACGGATACATTCCACATTTATTTCTGCGGTTACCTCACGCAGTGTTGCTTGCCTATTAGCACTGACAACTCTGTGCAAACGCCGCTGCTCTCGGTCTTAGATGAAAGGCGTCGGCCACTGCGTTGTCCGTGGTGAGAGATAATGCCTGAAATTTTGTATTCTCGGCGTACTCTTGACAGTGTGGATCACGGGATATTGAACTCCCTAATGATTTCCGAAATGGAATGTCCCATGCATCTAGTTGCAATTACCATTCCACATTCAAAGCTGTTAATTCCCGTCGTGCGACCGTAATCACGTCGGAAACATTTTCACATGCCCTTTTATAGCTTGTATACGCGAAACTACTGCCATCTATATATGTGCATTCGTTATCCATGACTTCTGCCCTCTCAATGTAAACCTACTTCTTAATTGAGTACAAATAATTTATTGTCAAAGTCACAGTTTGGATTTCTAAAGTGTTCCGAAGGCTCTTTGTGTTGTGGTTGGCAGGAGAGCCAACACCGTATTACTAAAGGAGGCCGAAATGCACGCGTCTCAGCTCACGCAGGCTGGCGTGAGGTCTGGAACATGACAAGGGAATTAGAATTGAGAAAAACGGACGTAGCTGGTGGAATACTTAACTTTAATCCATTAATGAAGAACGTCGCTCGTGACAGTACATGATACACAATATCAATGGTAACTGAATATGGCGCTTTGCTAGGTCGTAGCAAATAACGTAACTGAAGGCTCTGATAACTATCGTCTCGGCAAATGAGAGCATATTTCACAGTGAACCATCGCTAGCAAAGTCGGCTGTAAAAATGGGCGAGTGCTAGGAAGTCTCTCTAGACCTGTCGTGTGGCGGCGCTCGGTCTGCAATCACTGATAGTGGCGACACGCGGGTCCGACGTATACTACCGGACCGCGGCCGATTTAAAGGCTACCACCTAATAAGTGTGGTGTCTGGTGGTGACACCACACTTTGCATATACTGAAAGCGTGTACTTAGTACATTAGACAGTAAGTTACAAGCTGCTTGTGTATTCTATGTTCTTTCTAAGGCTTTTGACTCCTTAAATCACAAAATCCTTTTAAGTAAATTAGAATGTTCTGGTGTATCAGCAAAACGTTGTAAAAGGGTTGGAATTGTATCTCTCTAACAGGATTAAAAAAGATCGCATGTTTTTATAGCAGTTAGTATCGATCAAAATGAAAAACAAGCCCTATAAGGATAAATCTGGATACAACAACTTGTCGAGTTTTGAGCCATTCTGTCCTGTGATAACCATCTGTCTGTTGACATTACCGGGGGCTTCCAATGTGATTACCACTCATTCTTACTCATCCTTCAACAACCTTTTCAAAGAATCACGAACGGAAACACGTGCGAACACGCCTGTCTGCTTGCGAATTTGGCCACAAGCATAAGATACAGGCTCCTATAACGAGTGCACGCTGTCTATTGGTGCGGAATACGCCGATACTTGTTTAATATCGCCATAGTCAGAAATCAGATGGATTAGTGTCACGTGAAACGGGGGACTATGCTGCTGGATCTTCTCGATGAATCTATCTCTGCCCAGGAGAGATAAAGTCGTTAAGAAGGGGAAGGGTGGACACGCCTCACATTAATGTCCACTAAGTGGTGCCTGGATACTTTTGATAACATAGTGTACAGCTGCGACAACAATGAGGTGCTGTTATACAAATTCAGGCAAAACTGCGTTACGATATTGGTCATGGTAAACACGCGATGCATCTGCACCAAGCATACTTACTGCCAAGGCTCATCTTCGCCGTACTAACTGTAGGGTAAGCTCTTCATCATACACTGTTTTAGTAATGGGTGAGTTGTTTACTGTGCACGCACTTCTGTACTCAAACTTTGTAATAAAACAGTGCTTGTTTTGTCGGAATTATTGTTTCGTAGTTCACTTCCATGCCTTCAAAAATATTACAAATGTGGAGTAGCTTTTTTTTTTTTTTTTTTTTTTGGCAGTTCAGATAATCTAACGAGACCTAGTGCAGGGTCCATCCTGACTTTCCAAGGGCCTGTCTATCAAGAAGGAAAAGCACACATTGGTTGACTAAGTAAAAGTGAAAATATAAAGTGAAGGATATTTTCTTACTGAGTCCGTGTAAAATCACTGTGGACAATCCGCTCGTCGCTGAAAGAGGTTACAATGGATACCGTATAGTGGCTACAGCTATAAAGAGGCACGCGTTTTGTGGTAGTTCTATAATTGATACAGTACGGGTCGATAGTTTTATGGGAGGAATCATTGTGTGTGAGTAAACCAAATTCACTTAACCGGTAAAAATCAGTAGACGAATGTCTTTTATGTGGGTATCCGACAAATACGCTGCTTCATTGTGTCTGAAAATGGTGTGTGGATAATAACATTCCTGAAATGGACTGGCCTGCTCAGAGTCCCGACCTGAACCCAATGGATGACTTAGAATGCCAACTTCGCTCTAAATTGCAGCGTCAAAAAATGTTCAAATGTGTGTGAAAGCTTATGGGACTTAACTACTAAGGTCATCAGTCCCTAAGCTTACACACTACTTAACCTAAATTATCCTAAGGACAAACACACGCACCCATGCCCGAGGGAGGACTCGAACCTCCGCCGGGACCAATTGCAGCGTCCAACGTCACTGTCTTCTCTGGTTTCTTGAGAAAGAATGGGCTGCCATTCCTCCATAGACATTCAAACACCTGATTGGAAGTGTTCCCAGCAGAGGTCAAGCCGTCATGAAGGGTGGATAAGCCCCTTGTTAATGGAGTCAGATAGTAAAGGGACGTAGTTCTCCGTGGCTAGCACCCATTTCATAGATTTTTCCTGAGTTTGTAACTGAGTACGACACGATAAAAACTACCTGTGTCTGGGATACTATTACAGGCACTCTTGATCAGTGTGACCCACCTGTTATGAATGATTCATTACTAGTTCTCAAGAACGAGCAAGGAGAATGGAAACTGTCACCCATGGTATTTTAATAGGAACCATACCTGAAATGATTTCGACGAATCGTGATATATCAAGTCAGGGAAACTAGATCGATTAATATATGTCTCTGTCGTGTCGTACTTCCCAATCTTTTACTGTTGTAATAACAAATCTGGGTGATGTAAGGTATTTCTAATTATGAAAAGCTACTGAAGCTGTGCAGTACTCGTAACATGAAGATAGTTGCCTTGTACTGTATTTTTATTAAGGAATTTCAGTATCTAACTTTTCAAAACATTCTTTTCGTCTGAACTGAACTGTCCTAGACTGTCCGATCTACTTCCAGTGGCACTTCCACTTTAGCTAAAAGTTGCGTTCTCTTGGAATGTGTCAACCAACGGAAGTCAGTCACTCTATAAACAAAACTTTTCATGTAATCTTTTTGTAATATTTTAACCCTTTACCTAGAGGCCATTCGGTCAATTGCATCTAGTTTCACCACTATGTAGAATGAGGTGTGGCAACACACCATCAGATTAGATTAGATGTGATTAGATTAGTTCTTGTTCCATAGATCATGAATACGACACTTCGTAATGATGTGGAACGTGTCAGGTTAATAAAAGGTGTCTATACAAGATATCACATTACACAAAATATTACATGACACTTTTTTTGTGGGAGTTGGGGAAATTACCCACGTACTATATCCAAAAATTCTTATAATGAGTAGGAGTTGCCATTATGAAATTCTTTTAATTTCCTTTTAAATGCTATATGGCTATCTGTCAGACTTTTGATGCTATTAGGTAATTGACCAAAGACTTTTGTGGCAGCATAATTTACCCCCTTCTAAGCCAAAGTTAGATTTAACCTTGATGAGTGAAGATCATCCTTTCTCCTAGCGTTGTAGCCATGTACACTGCTATTACTTTTGAATTTGTCCAGATTGTTAATATCAGATTTCATAAGTGAATATATATATATATATATATATATATATATATATATATATATATATATATATATATATAATAAGTATCTGCAGGATGATCTTGGATGAACTCCAGCAATTCTGATTACACGCTTTTGTGCAATGGACACTCTTTTACTCAATGATGAGTTACCCCAGAATACGATGCCATAAGAAAGCAGAGAGTGAAAATAGGCGTGGTAAAGCTAATTTACTGAGATGTATATCAGCAAACTTTGCAATGACCCTAATAGCATAAGTAGCTGAACTCAAACGTTTCAGGAGATCTTCAGTGTGTTTTTTTAGTTCAACCTCTCATAAATGCATACACCTAGAAATTTGAATATTCTACCATCATGTCCATACAGATTATTAAGGAATTGAACTTCAGGTGATTGTGTACACAGTTGTTAATAGTCACTCTGTTTCACCGAAAGCAGCTGCCACAATTCTCGAATTTTTGTTTGTATGCTAGAATACAATACCCATTTTCTTTGATTACGCTATGCGTGTTTGAATGGCTTTAGGCACATGGAGATATACCGTGTAAGATGTTCTTTCACTTGCACGGGAAATCCAAAAATAATGTAATAAACGGTACAAACCTGGCGACATTGGTCGATGTGTCGAGGAAATTCTGCTTGGCGCCTTTGCAGTCGAGGCCGATGGCGACGAAGTCGCCCTTGTATTCCTTCATCATGAGCTTGAAGTCGCTGTAGGTGAGGGAGTCCTTGTGCTGCAGGCCGGCGTCCTGGAACATGCCGTCGATCAGCTCCGTCACGTGCTGGTCCGACAGGCTGGTGGTGCGCGCTATCTCCACCAGGGACCGCAGCATCTCCGACAGCTCGCCCTTGTCTATCACGCCGTTGCGGTCGTTGTCGCACATGTCGAAGATGATACGCAGCTTGTCCTCTGTTTTGCCGCGCGAAAACAAGACGACGGTGTCCAGAAATTCCTGTAAATAAGCATTACAGTGAACACTGTAGCATTTGCGAGGTCAAGCAGCAGATCATAGAACAGAATCGTAATGAAAAGCTTTTATTCGAGATGGTATGCAAAGGTTCCCGGACCATATTAACTGAATCTGATACATTCTAGTTAGATCTCATTCTGCGCTATCGTCTTCAAAGCAGACACAGGTCCCACATTACATTACATTAATCCTTGTACCATAGATCATTTCGCATGTCGTAAAAACATAAGTTTTCTTTACACAAAATATTTAATTAATTAATTAATTTTTTACTTACAGTTGCTACTTCGTATCTAAGAATTCATCCATTGATTAGAAGGAGTTGTCATTCAGAAATTCTTTTAATTTGCTTTTAAATGCTGGTTGGCTATCAGTCAGACTTTGAATACCATTTGGCAAATGACCATAGATTTTTGTGGCAGCATAATTCACCCCTTTCTGTGCCAAAGTGAGATTTAATCCAGAATAGTGGATATCATCCTTTCTTCTAGTGTTGTAGCTATGCACTTTGCTGTTACTTTTGAATTGGGACCTGTTATTAATGACAAATTTCATAAGTTAATATATGTATTGCGAAGGCACTGTGAATACCCGCAGTTCGTTGAATAAATGTTGCAAGGTGATCTTGGGTGGGCTCCAGCTATTACTCTGATTACATGCTTTTGTGCAATGAATACTTTCTCTGTTAGTGAGGAACTGCCCCAAAATACGATGCCATATGAAAGCAGTGAATGAAAATAGGCATAGTAGGCTAATTTACTGGTATGTTTATCACTAAAATTTGCAATAACCCTAAAAGCATAATTAGCTGAACCTAACTGTTTCAGCAGATAATCGATGTGTTTCTTCCAATTAAATTTCTCATCAATGCACTCATCCAGAAATTTTGAGTATTCTACCTTAGCAACAGACTTCCGTTCATAGTCTACATTTCTCAATGGTCCCATGCCATTTACTGTACAGAATTGTATAAACTATATTTTCTCAAAATTAAGTGAGAGTCCATTTGCAGAGAACCACTTAATAATTTTCTGAAAGACATTATTTGCAATTTCCTCAGCTGATTCTTGCTTCTTGGGTGTGATTACTATATTTGTATCATCAGCAAAAAGAACTAACTTTGCATCTTCATGAATATAGAGTGGCAAGTCGTTAATATACATTAAGAACAATAAGGGACCCAAGACTGAGCCCTGTGGGACACCGGTCTTGATATCTCCCCAGTTAGAGGACTCTGCTGGTTTTTGTAGACTATCTGTACTGTTAATTTCAACTTTCTACATTCTCCCAGTTAAGTATGAACTGTTTTTAATACTTTTAGAATTCATTCCGAAAATCTATCTTTTGTTAAGGTGTTTAGTATTCACTGCGATACCACTTGAAATCCTTCTCCTCTGTATAAAATACACGCCCCGTCAACTATGATAAGAGGGAGAAGTCTCATGGAGCTAACTCTGTTTTTTCGTAAAAAAAAAAACATATGTATAGTGTAGCCTGTATGCAGTCGTGCATTGTCATGGTGTATTACCGAGTCTGTGTCAGCTCTGCTTACCCTTCAGCCCCTGAGGTAAGCGGCCAACTTCAATCACCTTACGGACAATGGCAGCCAGCGTCAATTAAAATGAAGTACATCTTAAGATATTACTGTCTTTGTAAGTATTTTTGTTTCTTGCTGAGCAGGCAAGCTACACTCTTAAGAAGCTCTTAAGTTAGTCGATGTTTTCTGGATTCCGTTGTTAGCTGCTAGATGCAACTTGTTATGAAATACGGCTGAGAACTGCTGGTCACACGGATATTTGACTTCGACCCGCAGGCTGCAGTTTGACGGCCACTGCCTTTAGCAACTTAGGTAAATCATTGCAATATGGCGACCCATTATGGAATGGAGGCTGGTCGTACTAACGTTGCGCAGGAGATCAAACAGCAAATGAAAGCGACCACTACCTTCGGGCGGTATTTAAAATATAGGTACTAAAAGAAAACAGTCGACAGTAGAGTGAGTGGTTACTTTTTACATTCTATAAGATACGGAAATGAATGCAGTTAGCATTCATTTCCGTATCTTTGGGAAGACTGCTCATATCCGTTAGATTGCCAGACTATGACATCTCTTTACAGATGAAACTGGCTCTCTCGTGTATCTACGTGTGAGACACTGTTCAATTTCCTGTAAGGGAATACTTTTAATGGAAAAAGGAAACTAACCTCTTAATCAAATGGGAAAATACGTCTACGCCTTCGTGTCATCCCTCGTCTGCCTATACATCACACATAAAAATAATAATACAAAACAGTCAGTTGTAAATTCAAAGTTTTAATGCTGTTCCTGGTCTCAAAAGCTTTCTTTGCTTTAATTACCCAAACAATCATCTACGTGCGCTACCTGATAAGAAGTGTCCGGACATGTATTGCGGCATTCACCACTGGAAGTCACGAGAGGCGGATTCCCTTCCCCCTACAAAAGGAGGCGGGAGTATCTTGATTTGGTTCAAATGGTTCAAATGGCTCTGAGCACTATGAGACTTAACATCTGAGGTCATCAGTCCCCTAGAAATTAGAACTACTTAAACCTAACTAACCTAAGTACATCACACACATCCATGCCCGAGGCAGGGTTCGAACCTGCGACCGTAGCAGTCGCGCGGTTCCGCACTAAGCGCCTAGAACCGCTAGACCACCGCGGCCGGCAATTTCATTAATGAAGCAGTGACAGCAAAGTGGCTGGTACAGGACACTAAATAACTTCGTACGTGAACTGGTCACTGGATGTCACTCGTGCAACATAAGTATCAAGGAATTTTCAGCCCTTCTAAGACTGCCCAATGTTGGTTACGTTTTTGTGAAGTGGAAACGCAAGGCACAAGTGATACCAAAAAATCGCATGAAATCAGTAAAAGAAATCACTCGTGAGTTCGAAATTGCTATCAAGAGTGCAGCTAGCACAATGACTGTGTGTAAGTTGTTAAGGAGAATGGTGTACAATTGTATTGTATTGCCGGCCAGGGTGGCCGAGCGGTTCTAGGCCCTACAGTCTGGAACCGCGCGACCACTAAGGTCGCCTTGAGGATGGAAGTGTGGGATGTCGTTAGGTTAGTTAGGTTTAAGTAGTTGTAAGTTCTAGGGGCCTGGTGACCTCAGATGTTAAGTCCCATAGTGCTTAGAGCCATTTGAACCATTTTTGAATACCCACTATTAGGTGTCCGAAAACTTTTGATTAGATAGTGTATTAAATTTTCCCTCCCCAAGTGAGAGTGACATCTCAACCAACGAACAATTCGGCTCGTAGGCAATTGCCCCACTGGTTCAAGAAGGATGTATGGGAAGATACTAGCAGTTTTCAGTGTGCTGATAAGCATTTTCGCGAAATGTATAATTATGGGAAGTTTTCTGTACCACTACATACACTCTAAGAAGAAAAAAAATATAATAAATGACGCGCCACGAAGGAATTACCCGAATAGCACGGAAATCGGCACAGACAAACAAATTACGATGTAAGAAAAATTGGATTATTTATTGAAGAGAAAGAGGATCACAAATTGAACACGTCAGAAACGTGTTGGTCTACCTCTGGCCTGTATGCAATCGATTATTCGGCGTGGCATTGATAGAGTAGTTGGATATACTCCTGAGTGATATCATGCCAAATTCTGTTCAATTGGCGCGATAGATCGTCAAAATCCCGAGATAGTTGAGAGCCCTGCCGATAATGCTCCAGACGTTCTCAGTTGGTGAGAGAACCGGTAACCTTGCTGGCCAAGGCAGGGTTTGGCAAGCATGAATACAAACATTAGAAGCTCTCGCCGTGTGCGGGCGGCCATTATCTTGTTGAATTATAAGCCCAGGATGGTTTGCCATGAAGGGGCGTAAAATATCGTCGACATAACACTGTGCTGTAACGACGCCGCGGAAGACAACCGAAGGGGTCTTGCTATGAAAAGAAATGGCCCTCGACACCGTCACTTCTCATTGTCGGGCTACATAGCTGGCAACTGTCAGGTTGGCATCCCACCACTGTCTGGGGCGTCTCCAGCCACTTGACGCAAGTGGAATTGTCTTTAGTGATGATTCCGGCTTCGAAGTGTCCCCGATGACCAGTGAAGACATGTCAGGAGACGCTCCAGACAGCGATGGGATCCCAACGTGTCTGTCGCACGCCATACTGCCTGACAATCAGGAGTGAGGGTCTGGGGTGCCATTTTTCTCCATAGCAGGAGTAAGATCCATTTGGTTATCATCTGCGGCACCGTTATAGCACAGCGGTAGGTCGACGACGTTTTACTCCCCATTTTGTTGCCGTTGGGAGCAAGTGATCATGGGTTTCCATTTCAGGAAGACGATATCCACCTGTACACTGCGAGTGTTTCTACTGCTTGTCTTTGTGCTTGCCAAACTCTACCTTGGCCAGCAAGGTAGCCGGATCTCTCTCCAACTGAGAAGGTTTGGAGCATTATGAGCAAGCCCCTCCAACCATCTTTGGATTCTGACTATCTATCGCACCAGTAGGACAAATTTTGGCACGATATCCCTCAGGCGGTCATCCATCAAGCCGAATAGCTGCTTGCATAAGGTCCAGAGTTTCTGAAGCTCTTTCTCTTGAATAAATCATCCAAATTTTCTGAAATTGCAACCATTTGTTTGTCCATACACATATATCACATGTGGTGGTTAATCCATCCTAATTAGCCAGTTGCTGTTGAGCGGGAGGGCCGGGCCACATAAGCAACATTCACAGTTTATAAGAACAACCCTTTCATTAACTTTTGTTTGGCCAAATAAAATTTTATCTTTAAAATTCAAAATCCTTACAAGCACGGGCAAGCACCCTATTCAAACAACGACATTAATCTTTAACCAAGCATTAAGTGACTTGCAAGTTAATTAAATTCTATACACAGTAAAGCTCCCAAAAGGAGACTACAATAATGAGATAAAGTTTAACCAATAATGGATATCACAAAAAAATTTTAACACAAAAGGAAATACCAACTGATACACCTCTTCGTGACACATTTTCAAAACAGGTGACGTCACATAGGCACGGGCAAATGCAAGCAGCAGAAGGGGGGCCCACTGGACCCAGACCAGAGGCGGCTACACCCAGAAGCCACAGTAAGCGGACGAGCTGGACAGCGTGCCGCACACAGTACACTATAACACACAAACCTTTTATAAAATCCTTTACAGATCCAAATCAGGGCCGCACGACTCGATTCGGTAATGTGGCCGAGTCCAGTTCTCACACTACAAGCCAGGTTCGGTCTTGCAAACTTGTCAAACACACCACAACCTCTGCGTCTTACCCCGGCCTGCTCAATAACGCTCGCCTCCGACTCTCACACGTCGCGCGGCTCTCTGGCTGTCCCCTTTCTAGCCGCCACGAACTTCGCGGCCAAAAGCCACGTGAAACTGCCGAACCCAAAGATCACACCATGCCGACCCGATCGATCAATCGATACGAGCCGGCACGGCTCATCACATTTACCGATTTCCGTTTCATTTTGATAATTCTTTCACGGTGCGTCGCTTTATTATTATTATTATTTAAAAGCGTTAGAGTGTATTTCGCTGGCTTCAGCGTGCTTCAGGGCCTACGCGGAACCTACCGAATAATCGATATCTTTCTGGCGCCTATTACCTGGTCAGAAACGGAACGTTGTAAGCTATTGCTCGCTGTTTAACAGAGAGAAGGCAGGCGCGTTACCTGGAAGGATATGCGGCCGTCGCCGTCCTTGTCGACGATGTTGAACATCTTGCGCACGAAGACGGCGTCGGGCTTCATGCCGAGCGCGCTGGCGAACTCGCTCTTGGAGAGCGAGGTGCGCATCACGGTGACGACCTCGCCCGCCATGTTGGAGCGGCGGCGCTTCTCGCCGGGCCGCAGGCCGAACGTGAGGGCGTACGCCTCGCGGAAGAAGTGCTCGAGCCGGCGCTGGCGGCGCTCGCGCGTCTCCGCGTTGGCCAGCATGGCGTCGCGCTGCCCGGGCACCGTCACCAGCCGCACCTGCGCACCGCCACCACACCTCCTCTGATCACGGCAGGCCCGCGGCTGTGCCTACAGACCCCGCCCAATCCTCCCCTGGCGTCCAACTTGGACTTGTCGTCTCCCCTACCCTCCCGTACCGACTTACCACAGGTTTTCTTTTGTTTAACATTCACCCCACTCCTCCATGTTACATTGCTACTAGGGGCTAATAAAAAAGATGGACCCAGTTCAATCAATTCTTATTTCATGAAATGCAAGTTTGATATAAACAATTTCTACATTATTAGAAAAAAGAGGACACGATAAATCATCTCTGTCGTTACTAATATTTTTATTTTTATTTTCATTTATGGAACAGGATACATAACAACACAGGGCGGTCCACTGATCATGACGGGGCCAGATATCTCTCAAAATATCTCTACAAAGAACGAAACTTATCTAGCTTGAAGGGGGAAACCAGATGGCGCTATGGTTGGCCCGCTAGATGGCGCTGCCATAGGCCAGATGGATATCAACTGCGTTCTTTTTTTTGAAATAGGAACCCCCATTTTTTATTACATATTCGTGTAGTACGTAAATAAATGTGAATCTTTTAGTTGGATCAATTTTTTTGCTTCGTGATAGGTGGCGCTGTAATAGTCACAAACGTATAAGTACGTGGTATCATGTAACACTCCGCCAGTGCGGACGGTATTTGCTCCGTGATACATTACCCGTGTTAAAATGGACCGTTTACCAATTGCGGAAAAGGTAGATATCGTATTGATGTATGGCTATTGTGATCAAAATGCCCAACTGGCGTGTGCTATGTATGCTGCTCGGTATCCTGGACGACATCATCCAAGTATCCTTACCATTCGCCGGATAGTTACGTTTTTAAGGAAAAAGGAAGTGTTCAGGTATATGTCAAACGTCAACCACGACCTGCAACAAATGATGCCCAAGTAGGTATTTTAGCTGCTGTCGCGGCTAATCCTCACATCAGTAGCAGATAAATTAAGCGAGAATCGGGAATCTCAAGAACGTCGCTGTTGAGAATGCTACATCAACATCGATTGGACCCGTACCGTATTTCTATGCACCAGGAATTGCATGGCGACGACTTTGAAGGTCGTGTACAGTTATGCCACTGGGCACAAGAGAAATTACGGGACGATGACAGATTTTTTGCAAGCGTTCTATTTAGCGATGAAGCGTTCATTCACCAACAGCGGTAACGTAAACCGGCATAATATGCACTACTGAGCAACGAAAATTCCACGATGGCTGCCACAAGTGGAAGATCAGCGCCCTTGCAGGATAAATGTATGGTGCAGCATTATGGGAGGAAGGATAATTGGCCCCCATTTCATCGATGGCAATCTAAATGGTGCAATGTATATTGATTTCCTACGTAATGTTCTACCGATGTTACTACAAGGTGTTTCACCGCATGACAGAATGGCGATGTACTTTCAACATGATGGATGTCCGGCACATAGCTCGCGTGCAGTTGAAGCGGTATTGAATAGCATATTTCATGACAGGTGGATTGGTCATCGAAGCACCATACCATGGCCCGCACGTTCACCGGATCTGGCGTCCCCGGATTTCTTTCTGTGGGGAAAGTTGAAGGATATTTGCTATCGTGATCCACCGACTACGCCTGACAACATGCGCCAGCGCGTTGTCATTGCATGTGCGAACATTACGGAAGGCGAACGACTCGTTGTTAAGAGGAATGCCGTTACACGTATTGCCAAATGCATTGAGGTTGACGGACATCATATTGATCATTTATTGCATTAATGTGGTATTTACGGGTAATCACGCTGTAACAGCATGCATTCTCAGAAATGATAAGTTCACAAAGGTACATGTATCACATTGGAACAACCGAAATAAAATGTTCCAACACACCTACGTTGTGTATTTTATTTTAAAAAACCTACCTGTTACCAACTGTTCGTCTAAAATTGTGAGCCATATGTTTGTGACTATTACAGCGCCATCTATCACAAAGCGAGAAAAAATCCAATAAAAACATTCATATTTCTTTACGTACTACACGAATATGTAATAAAAAAATGGGGGTTCCTATTTTAAAAAAACGCAGTTCATATCTGTTTGACCTATCGCAGCGCCATCTAGCGGGCCAACTATGGCGTCATCTGGTTTCCCTCTTCAAGCTAGACAAGTTTCGTTCTTTGTAATTGTTTCGTTTGAAGCTTATTTCGTGAGATATTTGTCCTGGTCATGATAAATGGACCACCCTGTATATATTACACAATTTTTCTTTCTGTATCTCAGTTGACTGATTCACGAAGAAGGTTTTTGTATGCGTCTTTTTACCGCTATGCCATGTTGTTGTTGTTGTGGTCTTCAGTCCTGAGACTGGTTTGATGCAGCTCTCCATGCTATTCTATCCTGTGCAAGCTTCTTCATCTCCCAGTACCTACTGCAACCTACATCCTTCTGAATCTGCTTAGTGTATTCGTCTCTTGGTCTCCCTCTACGATTTTTACCGTCCACACTGCCCTACAATACTAAACTGGTGATCCCTTGATGCCTCAGAACATGTCCTACCAACCGATCCCTTCTTCTAGTCAAGCTGTGCCACAAACTTCTCTTCTCCCCAGTCCTATTCAACACTTCCTCGTTAATTATGTGATCTACCCATATAATCTTCAGCATTCTTCTGTAGCACCACATTTCGAAAGCTTCTATTCTCTTCTTGCCCAAAATATTTTTCGTCCATTTTTCACTTCCATACATGGCTACACTCCATACAAATACTTTCAGAAACGACTTCCTGACACTTAAATCTATACTCGATGTTAACAAATTTCTCTTCTTTAGAAATGTTTTCCTTGCCATTGCCAATCTACATTTTATATCCTCTCTACTTCGACCATCATCAGTTATTTTGCTCCCCAAATAGCAAAACTCCTTTACTACTTTAAGTGTCTCATTTCCTAATGTAATTCCCTCAGTATCACTTGACTTAATTCGACTACATTCCTACGCCATATATGTATATATGTGTTGATGCGCTGTTCGTCCAGAATGGATTGGTAGTCAGGGGCTCATATTGGTAGCCAATTAAAATATTGTAATAATTCTTAGAAAGTATTTTTGGTACAAATATGCCCTTTCTTAAATAGTGATAATGTCTGTTGATATCAACAAACTGAAAGTAGGATAAATTAGAACGTAAGTTGCGTTTGTTGCAGGAGTCTAGTGCGAGTCGTTTACGAGATATCGTGTCGTGCAAAGTTTCCACAGCACAGCAACACTTGTTTATGCCATTCAACCAGTGTAGGAGTTGGATATGATGTGGTTATGTCGGCTTACAGCGTGCGTGTGTGTTCCTTGAGTGCATTGCTACTTGCTAGTCAGTTTGGGAGTAACGGTACAAGCAGTGTGTTGTAAGTGAACGATGGGGTTTACCAGTGCAGAAAAAGCCGACATGCTCATTCTGAATGGAAAGTGCACGAAGAAAGATGTCCCAGTAGAAGTCAAATGTCTCGGCAGTTATTTATCAACCTCTTCAACCAGTTACGCGAGTGTGATAGTCTAACACCTAGCCAATGTAACAGAGGGAAGCAAGCGACGACAGAAGAGGGGGGAATTAATGTCCTTGCTGCTGTTGCAGTTGATCCGCGCGGTAGCCCCTGTGCAATCGCAAGAGGAAGTGGCAGGAGTCAGGCAAGTATCCTACACATTCGCTATCGATATAGGATCCATCCCCATCACATCTCTCTCCATCAAGAGCTGAATGGGAACGATTATGAGAATAATGTTAACTTCTGGACAGGATACCCCAGCTGTATCACATAGCGTGTTCAGTGATGAAGCTACATTACCAGTCATGGACAAGCCTGCTGGCAATCCCTACTGGGTTCATCAGGTGAAACATCAGCGACCATGGATTGCAAACGTATGGTGTGGGACAGTGCACCTTCGGCTCACAGGCCCGTTTTCCGTAGGTAGAACACTGAACGCGCACAAGTATCGTAGCCTCCTAAATCACCATCTTCCACAGGTGCTACAAGACATTCCTCAGCAGACTAGGAGGTATGTATGGTACCAACATGATGGCTGTTTAGCCCTTAGTGCATAGAGTACTTCAGCATGTCTTCACGATTTATTTCAGAATCCTTGGACTGGACACACAGGTCCTGTATGGCGGCAGTCCCATTCCCCAGATTTTTATGTGTGGGGAAGCTGAAATGCTAGCACATGTGTAGCAGTCGTTCCTCACCAGACTGGAAGCATGTATTGCTACTGGCAGTGCTCATTTTGAATATAACCTGTGATGGTCAATTGTCTCGCTGTTTGTCAGAATTCACACAACTAGTGTATCAACTTAGGTTGTTCTTTAGTGTGTACTATCACAGGTGTATACGTGTCAGTGTAGGAACTTTACGAAATATGATATCTCGTAAACGATGCCCACTAAAACCTGCAACAAACACCACTGACATTCTAATTTACCCAACTTTTAGTTTGTTAATGTCAATAGTCATTGTTCCATTTAAAAAAGTGTGTGTTTGCACAAAGAATACACTATCTAAGTGTTATTATAGTCTGTTGATTGGCTAACAATACAAGCCCCTGACTACCTATTCTGTGAAAATTGCACATCAACAGCAATTTCCGTTTCCACAGAATTTGCGGTGCAGTTTTTAGGTGATTTCACCCTACACACACACACACACACACACACATACACACACACACACACACACACACACACACACACGTACACACACACACAAATACACGTACAAACGAAACTACAATATGTAAGAAAACAATGTTCGACGTGGAAAGATAATATTAGTAAAGCGGACATCTGTCTGTGGTGTGCCGCGCGGGATTAGCCGAGTGGTCTAGGGCACTGCAGTCATGGACTGTGCGGCTGGTCCCGGCGGAGATTCGAATCCTCCCTCGGGCATGGGTGTGTGTGTTTGTCCTTAGGATAATTTAGGTTAAGTAGTGTGTAAGTTTAGGGACTGATGACCTTAACAGTTAAGTCCCATAAGATTTCACACATATTTGAACATTTTTTTTGTCTGTGGTGTTACTGGCTACCTCACAACCACCCATCCCTTGAGGTCAGGTCAGGGTTGTATTTTGAAATGGGAACGCCCATTTTAATGTATATTCAGCCTCTACGCAAAAAATACGTACGATTCAGTCAAACCATTATGAAACTTCCTGTCAGATTAAAACTGTGTGCCGGACCGAGACTCGAACTCGGGACCTTTGCCTTTCGAGTCTCGCTGCGGCACACAGTTTTAATCTGCCAGGAAGTTTCATATCAGCGCACACTCCCCTACAGAGTGAAAATCTCATTCCAGTCAAACCATTGTTTGACATTAGTGAGAAATGGCGCTCTAATCGACAAATATCAAGTTTGCCTTGTTTTTGCAATTAAGAACCGACTCATGTGAGTCTACACTTCATTGACGATGCAAATGGAAACCTTTGTGTTCTAACGTTTGAAATTGAAATTCATACGTTACATGAGTGTCGCAAATGTTATTGTACAGTACAAATAGAACGGCTAGACAATGGAATTTCTGGCGAATAAGCTACTTATATGGTAACATAGTCTCTTGTTCTCTACGGGTTTGACTGTGGTGACTCCCCAAACCACTGGGATGATTGATTTCGGTGGCCACCCTCGAAGCCGCCATCAGGGTGATTGAATTCGTACTGTATCTCCACCCAGTCATCGAAACTCTACGTGGCTACCGGAGGAAAACAAATCACAACCATTGTAATAAGCTAAAATGTCCATGTAGTGGTAGTGACAGGCACACCTGCCGTGGATACTCACCGAAATCAAACATCCTCACTGTGAGCGTTAAAAGAACCCACTGAAATCTAGCACGTAAATAGTGAGAGACAAGAGGACTCATCGAAATAAAGCACCCAAATTGCGAGAGGAAATGGGACTCACTGATATCAAGCACCCTAATGGTGAGAGGCAAGGGGCTCACCGATATCAAGCACCTCAATGGTGAGGGCAAGGGGACTCACTGATATCAAGCACCCTAATGGTGAGAGGCAAGGGGCTCACCGATGTCAAGCACCTCAATGGTGAGGGCAAGGGGACTCACTGATATCAAGCACCCTAATGGTGAGAGGCAAGGGGCTCACTGATATCAAGCACCTCAATGGTGAGGGCAAGGGGACTCACTGATATCAAGCACCCTAATGGTGAGAGGCAAGGGGCTCACCGATATCAAGCACCTCAATGGTGAGGGCAAGGGGACTCACTGATATCAAGCACCCTAATGGTGAGAGGCAAGGGGCTCACCGATATCAAGCACCTCAATGGTGAGGGCAAGGGGACTCACTGATATCAAGCACCCTAATGGTGAGAGGCAAGGGGCTCACTGATATCAAGCACCTCAATGGTGAGGGCAAGGGGACTCACTGATATCAAGCACCCTAATGGTGAGAGGCAAGGGGCTCACTGATATCAAGCACCTCAATGGTGAGGGCAAGGGGACTCACTGATATCAAGCACCCTAATGGTGAGAGGCAAGGGGCTCACCGATATCAAGCACCTCAATGGTGAGGGCAAGGGGACTCACTGATATCAAGCACCTCAATGGTGAGAGGCAAGGGGCTCACCGATATCAAGCACCTCAATGGTGAGGGCAAGGGGACTCACTGATATCAAGCACCCTAATGGTGAGAGGCAAGGGGCTCACTGATATCAAGCACCTCAATGGTGAGGGCAAGGGGACTCACTGATATCAAGCACCCTAATGGTGAGAGGCAAGGGGCTCACCGATATCAAGCACCTCAATGGTGAGGGCAAGGGGACTCACTGATATCAAGCACCCTAATGGTGAGAGGCAAGGGGCTCACCGATATCAAGCACCTCAATGGTGAGGGCAAGGGGACTCACTGATATCAAGCACCCTAATGGTGAGAGGCAAGGGGCTCACTGATATCAAGCACCTCAATGGTGAGGGCAAGGGGACTCACTGATATCAAGCACCCTAATGGTGAGAGGCAAGGGGCTCACCGATATCAAGCACCTCAATGGTGATTGCAAGGGGACTCACTGATATCAAGCACCCTAATGGTGAGAGGCAAGGGGCTCACTGATATCAAGCACCTCAATGGTGAGGGCAAGGGGACTCACTGATATCAAGCACCCTAATGGTGAGAGGCAAGGGGCTCACCGATATCAAGCACCTCAATGGTGAGGGCAAGGGGACTCACTGATATCAAGCACCCTAATGGTGAGAGGCAAGGGGCTCACTGATATCAAGCACCTCAATGGTGAGGGCAAGGGGACTCACTGATATCAAGCACCCTAATGGTGAGAGGCAAGGGGCTCACCGATATCAAGCACCTCAATGGTGAGGGCAAGGGGACTCACTGATATCAAGCACCCTAATGGTGAGAGGCAAGGGGCTCACTGATATCAAGCACCTCAATGGTGAGGGCAAGGGGACTCACTGATATCAAGCACCCTAATGGTGAGAGGCAAGGGGCTCACCGATATCAAGCACCTCAATGGTGAGGGCAAGGGGACTCACTGATATCAAGCACCCTAATGGTGAGAGGCAAGGGGCTCACTGATATCAAGCACCTCAATGGTGAGGGCAAGGGGACTCACTGATATCAAGCACCCTAATGGTGAGAGGCAAGGGGCTCACCGATATCAAGCACCTCAATGGTGAGGGCAAGGGGACTCACTGATATCAAGCACCTCAATGGTGAGAGGCAAGGGGCTCACTGATATCAAGCACCTCAATGGTGAGGGCAAGGGGACTCACTGATATCAAGCACCCTAATGGTGAGAGGCAAGGGGCTCACCGATATCAAGCACCTCAATGGTGAGGGCAAGGGGACTCACTGATATCAAGCACCCTAATGGTGAGAGGCAAGGGGCTCACTGATATCAAGCACCTCAATGGTGAGGGCAAGGGGACTCACTGATATCAAGCACCCTAATGGTGAGAGGCAAGGGGCTCACCGATATCAAGCACCTCAATGGTGAGGGCAAGGGGACTCACTGATATCAAGCACCCTAATGGTGAGAGGCAAGGGGCTCACTGATATCAAGCACCTCAATGGTGAGGGCAAGGGGACTCACTGATATCAAGCACCATAATGGTGAGAGGCAAGGGGCTCACCGATATCAAGCACCTCAATGGTGAGGGCAAGGGGACTCACTGATATCAAGCACCCTAATGGTGAGAGGCAAGGGGCTCACCGATATCAAGCACCTCAATGGTGAGGGCAAGGGGACTCACTGATATCAAGCACCCTAATGGTGAGAGGCAAGGGGCTCACTGATATCAAGCACCTCAATGGTGAGGGCAAGGGGACTCACTGATATCAAGCACCCTAATGGTGAGAGGCAAGGGGCTCACTGATATCAAGCACCTCAATGGTGAGGGCAAGGGGACTCACTGATATCAAGCACCCTAATGGTGAGAGGCAAGGGGCTCACCGATATCAAGCACCTCAATGGTGAGGGCAAGGGGACTCACTGATATCAAGCACCCTAATGGTGAGAGGCAAGGGGCTCACCGATATCAAGCACCTCAATGGTGAGGGCAAGGGGACTCACTGATATCAAGCACCCTAATGGTGAGAGGCAAGGGGCTCACCGATATCAAGCACCTCAATGGTGAGGGCAAGGGGACTCACTGATATCAAGCACCCTAATGGTGAGAGGCAAGGGGCTCACCGATATCAAGCACCTCAATGGTGAGGGCAAGGGGACTCACTGATATCAAGCACCCTAATGGTGAGAGGCAAGGGGCTCACCGATATCAAGCACCTCAATGGTGAGGGCAAGGGGACTCACTGATATCAAGCACCCTAATGGTGCGAGGCAATGGGACTCACTGATATCAAGCACGCTAATGGTGAGAGGCAAAGGGACTCACCAATATCAAGCATCCCAATGGTGAGAGGCAATGGGACTCACCAAGATAAAGCATTGTGATGGGAACAGAAAACCATTACACCCACCCCATTATTCCTGGATCACGCTAAAGATAGTTTTCAAGCAACCACTGAAATGGCTAAATATATTGTACTGTACAACCGAGTTTGCAAACAAGACAGTCATCAATTACAGCGCCATCTACCACGAATGGAAAACAATGGTTCAAGTAACCTGTATGTACTTTTTGGCCAAGAACCAGAATAACCAATAAAAATAGGAGTCTCCGTTTAAAAATATGAAGTTGACCCCTCCCGCCCCCTCCCCACGCAGGAGAGATGGTGACCAGTTGTAACATAGACAGATGTCCCTTTGAATAATATTAACCTTTCAGCTAAAACATTTTTTTCGAGGGAGTGCGTCGTTTTCGAGATATTCGGTATTAATTAGACCGGATCCATCTCCATCTTTAGCCTTCTGCAGCAAATTAACAAGGAGGATGTCCTTTGTCGTTATTAATATTTCTGTTTTCTCAAAGAATAGTAAAATGCATAAGTATAAAAGCGGGACCCAAAAAACTTGCACAAGCATATCAATCGGTGTAAAATTAATACAGATAGGAGTCCAGTACCCGAAGATATATTCAACAATCTTGAAAAGGGAATGTTAAATTTTTGTAGGTAGTGTATTGGAACTAAAGACTGAATTGAAGAACTTTTCATTGGGCTAGTCAATCCACTCCACTGAAGAATACCGTAATGGAAATGCTTAAAAGGAAGTCTGCAAACAGGGAACAATGACATAGGCTTATTCTCTTACAGCGAATAGTGACAGCTTTATTTGAGCAAATGGATATAAGCCTATGTGATCTTTTACGGTTTCTCGAAAAAGTTGATTAATGGTGGGCTGCCATCTGCTCTACTAGTTATTTCTATTTTCTGCACAATATTTCGACGACCGATACAGCCGTCTCCTTCAGATGCTGCGAGTTTGCTGTTATGTGTACTCACTCACTGGACTCTAATAGAACTTGTGAATTATTGTCGACCTCGCCCAGTTATTTACATCCGGATTCGATTCCCGACGCGGTTTTGATACTCTTTCCTCGACATGTTGGTTAAAAGAAGAAACGACGAATCCCTGGATCACAGCGTATATAGAAAAGCTGCGCACACTGACATCTGTCTCAAGAGCCATAAAGAAATTTGGCGATGAAGACTCTGGTCAATAGAGCTCGAACTCTTTCAGACGACGAGAGCCTCGCCGAAAAATTGCACCACCTGCGAATATTGTTCCGAAAGCTAATGTTAAAGACGATCTAGCACTCAGAAACCTGGGTGTATATCGCATTCTAAGCGAATGCGGCTTGCCTTACGTGGGGTAGACTGTGAGAACAATCGAGAAGAGATGTTAGACACACGACTGAAACAACCAGGCAAATCAGTTGTCGGCGAGTGCTGCCTCGAGTACAATCATGAAATAAAACACGACGAGATCAGTATCGTGGTGCAAGCGCCAACTTCCTGGTACACCATAATTATGGAGTCTATCGAAATAAAGATGATGGGAAATCTAATAAACACGAAATTAGTCGACAACTGCGAACTCCTTTGATATCAGCTGTATTAGGTATGGGAGTGTGACACACGAAAATTTGTGTCGAGCCCGGATTTCCCGCTTATCGTTAATGGTCGCCTTAGCTGTCCCGGCCATCTGTGCAAGCTTCGTCGATCGATCCAAACCTCCATATGTAACACTGTCTACGCCCCTATTGCTCGCAACGTTACTTGAATTTCCGCAACAGAGTTAGCCAGACAGACATATTCATCATTACAGATAATTTTAAAACTGTGGCAACCACTTCTAAAATAGTTATACATGATTACTTGACACTTCATACAGTGAACAGTTTTTGAAAATACACGTGTTAAAACTAGTAACATGAAATTGAATGAAATGTCCAATGGTCCACTGTAGATGTATTTATTTGTTCACGTCATTAGAAAACCCACAAAACCGGTTTCGCAACTTTTGAGTTGCATCTTCTGGTGCAAATATAAACGCTATGTCATCGGTTACAGTATGCCGCAATGTAATAGTTGACGTGGCTAGGTAAATATTACAACACTCCTCGATTGATGAAAAAACCATCCTGAAATGAAAAAAAGAGCATCGCCTGTGATGAAAGTCAAGTCTCTGTTAAGTCGAGAACTATACACATCCGATTAAAATATGCTTTCGGTGGCCTGAAGGGTATCTATGAGGGGCATTTTGTTGCTTGACGTAGCCCGACAAGAGCATATTTTAATCGGAATGTGTACAGATCGCGACTTAGCAAAAGACATGAGTTCCATGACTGACTTCTTTTTATTATTCAGGAGTGCAGAAATCTTTACCTACTCACTACAATTGTTACACTGCGACATTTTGTAACCTGTGACATAGCGTTTATATTTGCACCGGAAGGTGCAGCAGAAAAGTCGCGAAACCTGTTGTGTGGGTTTATAAGCGACCTGAACAAATAGATCTACAGTGGGCCACTGGACATTTCATTCAGTTTCATTTTAATAGTTTTGACACCTGTGTTAAAAAAAATTGTTCACTATTTGAAGTGTCAAGCAATCATGTGTGTTCAACGTTAGTACTATCATCGTTGCTTTACCATCTAGGCAAAGACACTGCTGACGATCTGCAGCTATATTAATATTACGAAATTTATTCGCAAATTGCGAATTCTTTTGACATCATCGTAATATTAATATAGTTGCAGATCGTCAATAATGTCTATTCCTTCATACATCCAAGCATGTCTGAAGGAATAGACAATGTAAAACAACAAAGTAAACATTGACGTGGGAGCAAAACCTGCAGCAGCTGAAGAGGATGGCTGGGTTGGTCATCGAAATATTGTGCATAACATGGAGACAACTCGTCAGATCACGCTGAAACATACCATTAATATAAACTTATGTTAAGAGGAAGCGTTTCGATTTTCGCATATGGCGTTGGGGTTAAATATAAATAACATTTAGCCAGTAGGATATATAGGATGTTTCAAAAAGGACTTTACAACTTTGAAAATCCATATAAATTAATTCATAGTACCTGCAGAGGTGACTGTAGGGTCACTCTGTAGGAAAATACATTAAGTTTTGTCTCGCGTAGTTCGCTAGTGCCGAATCGCACCGTAAGGAGCGCTAGCGGCAGTTGCGTTAAGATGCCTACCTTCACTGGACCAGAGCGTGCTAGCTAGACCTGATACCATTCAATTTTTTTTTATGGGGATTCATCAATGATATCGTGATTCAAATGGCTCTGAGCACTATAGGACTTAACTTCTGAGGTCATCAGTCCCCTAGAACTTAGAACTACTTAAACGAAACTAACCTAAGGACATCACACATATCCATGCCCGAGGTAGGATTTGAACCTGCGACCTCAGCGGTCGCGCGGTTCCAGACTGTTACGCCTACAACCGCTCGGCCACGCCGGCCGGGTCAAGGATACCGTGTTTGTACGGGTGCCTGCTTCTGAGCAAGTTACACTTGCAAAGCTACAGCGAGTTTGGGAAGAACTGACTTCGGATGGGATGTGTGCAGGAAAACCAACGGAAGCCACATACAACAGCTTCAGTTTCATGTAAAAAAAATATTCCTACAAAATAACATTAAATCTAGCTCTGTATCTTCTTTCAATAAATTTATATGAATTTTTAAGTTGTAACGTCCTTTTTGAAACACCCTATATGTGTTTTCTGTTAAACTGTGGAAACTGGACTCGAGGAAGCGATTTCATTATGAGCGTTTGCTGGGAGCAGAGGCGAGCAGCGCTTACCTTGTGTGAGCCGAGGAAGGCCTCGAGTTTCGAAACGAACTTTCGGCGCGCAGCGAGCGTGTCGAACTCGAGCACCAGGTCGTGGTCGTGAGGGACGCGCACCAACACCAGCGGCCGCTTCCCGCCGCTGCCGCACGCCTGCAGTGCGGGCAGTCACACTACTTTCTGCTCTCCCAATAATTACATTATTTTATTGGACGTGTAAAGTTCTAACTAGTTTCTCCTCCTCGTCGTTTTCAGAGATACTGACGGTACAGCAAGGACGAGAGCGGCGTCAATACTTACGCATCAGGATCGTCTAATAAACAATGCGCTCAAATTTTTGTTTACCTGTATATCTGTTTATTTTATAATCTCTGTTCACAGCTCTCCAGTGAAGTTTGCAAACTTTATTAACACTCTACTTCTTTATTCTTCATGTCTACGCACCACTGTGTGCTGAAAAGTAATGCCTTCAAAAATTTTACGTGAAAACTCTTGTGTCTGTGGTCTTCAGTCCAGAGACTGGTTTGATGCAGCTCTCCATGCTACTCTATCCTGTGCAAGCTGCTTCATCTCCCAGTACCCACTGCAACCTACATCCTTCTGAATATGCTTAGTGTATTCATCTCTTGGTCTCCCTTTATAATTTTTACCCTCCACGCTGCCCTCCAGTACTAAATTGGTGATCCCTTGATGCCTCAGAATATTCCATACCAACCGATCCCTTCTTCTAGTCAAGTTGTGCCACAAATTTCTCTTCTCTCCAGTTATATTCAATACCTCCTCACTAGTTATGTGATGTACCCATCTAATCTGCAGCATTCTTCTATAGCACCACATTTCGAAAGTTTCTCTTCTTGTCTAAACTATTTATCGTCCACGTTTAACTTCCGTAATTGGCTGCAATCCATACAAATACTTTCAGAAACGACTTCCTGACACTTAAATCTATACTCGATGTTAACAAATTTCTCTTCTTCAGAAACGCTTTCCTTGCCATTGCCAGTCTACATTATATATCCTCTCTACTTCAACCATAATCAGTTTTCTCCCCAAATAGCAAAACTCATTTACTACTTTAAGTGTCTCATTTCCTGATGTAATTCCCTCAGCATCACCCGATTTAATTCTACTACATTTCATTACACTGGTTTTGCTTTTGTTGACGTTCATCTTATATCTTCCTTTCAAGACACTGTCCATTCCGTTCAGCTGCTCTTCCAAAGTCTTTGCTGTCTCTGGCAGAATTACAATGTCATCGCCGAACCTCAGTTTTTATTTCTTCTCCATGGATTTTAATTCCTACTCCGAATTTTTCTTTTGTTTCCTTTACTGCTTGCTCAATATAGAGATTGAATAACATCGGGGATAGGTAACAACCCTGTCTCACTCCCTTCCCAACCACTGCTTCCCTTTCATGCCCCTCGAGTCTTATAACTGCGATCTGGTTTCTATACAAATTGTAAATAGCCTTTCGCTCCCTGTATTTTACCCCTGCCACCTTCAGAATTTGAAAGAGAGAGCTTCTTAAATATAACAAACTTTAAGTTTCCTTTACTTTACGTCTATGGTCACAAACTTTTTGTTAACAGATTACCGGTTTTGGTCTATAATGACCATCACCATATCTGCAGAAAACATGGGGAAAAACCATAAATACACTCGCACATTGTCTACAGCTTAATAACAATACATAGACCATAATGAAAAGTACAACTGGCAATATATGCATGTGTGCGCTTTAAGTATGAAGAGGCATACCTGTTTCATAAAAAACAAAGTCCTAATGTACTGCAGCCATAGTGGCATCATCAAATGTTAAATGTAGAATCAGCACAAGTATCGTCGAATTGAAACGTAACAGCCCATTGAGGCCTATTTAAAATGAATATTTCCCAGTCGAATTCAGGATCGCACATGTAAACAAAATATGTAACTCGTCTAGAAAAACTAATAACTGAGAAAATAACTGTTTAACCTATTTCAGTTCAAAGTGTAGAAGGTCGGTGAATGAAGGGAATAATTCCCATGAAGGGAGTCTTCAGTAATTAATAAAAAATATAAATTATTGTAATTCCTTATTTGAGATTTTATTCTCGAATGAAATAACAGACATGTACTAATATTGTAGTGTACTTACGGTACTGAGCATATATATATATAAATTGATAATTAATCAAATGCTCATTTTAAACAATGCCGAGGATTGTTCGGGATTGTTAAGAAAATATAAATAGTGACTGCCATGTTGGCACAGATGGTCAGTCTGGTTTTAGTTTTTGAGCAGGGAGCATGCAGCTGCTCCTATTGTATTGTAAGTATTGTTTGCCTTTGTAATAATACTTTAATTTTGTTGTTATGGTATAATATATGTGTTTAAAAAACATAATACAAGATGATTTTTAATTTTAACTTTTCCGAAGTTAAAATTTTTAACAATTACTGAGAACTTAGGACTTAAGCTGCGACAGATCTGCAGAAAGGATGAGTACACAAAACCCCAATACATAAATACTTAACCGAAGAATAGTTACGATTTAATAGTTACGTTATAAAATATATATAAGTAACATCACATGCACGAGTCATGTTGTCAGTAGCACTAAAGTTCAAAACAAGCTCTTGTACAGTAGCCACAAGATGTTTGTGTTCAAAGTTCACCAGACAATATGACTCGTGCATATGATGTTATTTATATATACACTCCTGGAAATGGAAAAAAGAAGACATTGACACCGGTGTGTCAGACCCACCATACTTGCTCCGGACACTGCGAGAGGGCTGTACAAGCAATGATCACACGCACGGCACAGCGGACACACCAGGAACCGCAGTGTTGGCCGTCGAATGGCGCTAGCTGCGCAGCATTTGTGCACCGCCGCCGTCAGTGTGAGCCAGTTCGCCGAGGCATACGGAGCTCCATCGCAGTCTTTAACACTGGTAGCATGCCGCGACAGCGTGGACGTGAACCGTATGTGCAGTTGACGGGCTTTGAGCGAGGGCGTATAGTGGGCATGTGGGAGGCCGGGTGGACGTACCGCCGAATTGCTCAACACGTGGGGCGTGAGGTCTCCACAGTACATCGATGTTGTCGCCAGTGGTCGGCGGAAGGTGCACGTGCCCGTCGACCTGGGACCGGACCGCAGCGACACACGGATGCACGCCAAGACCGTAGGATCCTACGCAGTGCCGTAGGGGACCGCACCGCCACTTCCCAGCAAATTAGGGACACTGTTGCTCCTGGGGTATCGGCGAGGACCATTCGCAACCGTCTCCATGAAGCTGGGCTACGGTCCCGCACACCGTTAGCCCGTCTTCCGCTCACGCCCCAACATCGTGCAGCCCGCCTCCAGTGGTGTCGCGACAGGCGTGAATGGAGGGACGAATGGAGACATGTCGTCTTCAGCGATGAGAGTCGCTTCTGCCTTGGTGCCAATGATGGTCGTATGCGTGTTTGGCACCGTGCAGGTGAGCGCCACAATCAGGACTGCATATGACTGAGGCACACAGGGCCAACACCCGGCATCATTGTGTGGAGAGCGATCTCCTACACTGGCCGTACACCTCTGGTGATCGTCAAGGGGACACTGAATAGTGCACGGTACATCCAAACCGTCATCGAACCCATCCTTCTACCATTCCTAGACCGGCAAGGGAACTTGCTGTTCCAACAGGACAATGCACGTCCGCATGTATCCCGTGCCACCCAACGTGCTCTAGAAGGTGTAAGTCAACTACCCTGGCCAGCAAGATCTCCGGATCTGTCCCCCATTGAGCATGTTTCGGACTGGATGAAGCGTCGTCTCACGCGGTCTGCACGTCCAGCACGAACGCTGGTCCAACTGAGGCGCCAGGTGGAAATGGCATGGCAAGCCGTTCCACAGGACTACATCCAGCATCTCTACGATCGTCTCCATGGGAGAATAGCAGCCTGCATTGCTGCAAAAGGTGGATATACACTGTACTAGTGCCGACATTGTGCATGCTCTGTTGCCTGTGTCTATGTGCCTGTGGTTCTGTTAGTGTGATCATGTGATGTATCTGACCCCAGGAATGTGTCAATAAAGTTTCCCCTTCCTGGGACAATGAATTCACGGTGTTCTTATTTCAATTTCCAGGAGTATATATATTTGACGATGCTTTTGCTGATTCTGCCACTATGTCTGCAGTACATTAGGACTTTGTTTTTATAAAACATGTATGCCTCTTCATACTTAAAGCGCACACATGCATATGTTACCAGTACTACTTTACATTATGGTCTATGTATTTTTTTAAGCTGTAGACAATCCGCGAGTGTATTTATGTTTTTTCCCTATTTTTTGCTGCTGATCTGATGATGGTCATTATAGACCAAAACCGGTAAGCTGTTAACAAAAAGTTTGTGACCATAGACGAAAAGCAAATGAAACTTATTGCATATACGGGTCAGTGTTTTATTCGCCACAATGTCGCAGCTTGTGAAAACAAACTTTATTAACGGTCTACCTCTTCATTCTTCACGTCTATACATTTGTAGCGTGTAACGTGGCGGTGTGTGACGCAACTATGTCAGAGCGTTAGAAACAGCGTGCTTTAATCGAGTTTCGAATTCAAAGAGTTCGTTCACACATGGAGCACCAACCTCTCCTTCAGCATGACAGGGTCAGACGATACATGAGCGCTGCGGCATTTGCGACAATCCAACGCCCTGGGTTCACTCTCAACAATCATCCCCCATACAGTCCCGATCTGACTCCATCCGATTTTCATCTGTTTCCGAAATTGGAAGAATTCCTTCGAGGACTTCAGTTTGGTAGAGATGAAGCTGTGCAAGCAGAGGTGGGGTTGTCGCTACATCAACGAAGCCAGATATTCTACAGTGACTGTATCAAGATACTGGTCTCCCCTTGGAAGAAATGTGTTCGTCGCCAGGGTTACTACGCTGAGAAATAAATTTATAAAGGTGGAGAATAAACATGTAGAACGTTAATAAAGTTTGTCTTATTTAAAATTTAAAAGGCATTAAGAGTTTCAGCATGCCCTCCTGCTTCTCAAAATAGCAACCTGGCGGCGAATATATTTTTTTTCCAACCAGAGACCAGTTTGTTGATACAGTCACTGTGGAACGTTCGACTTTATCGAGGGAGCCGTAACCTCACCTCTGCTTGTACCGCTTCATCACTATCAAGGTGAAGTGCTCCAAGGGGTTCTTTAAGTTCTGGACACAAATGAAAGACGGATGTGGCCAAATCGCGACTGTATGGAGGATGATCGATGACAGTGAACCCAAGGCGTCGGACTGTGACAGATGTCGTAGTGCTCGTGTTTGGTCTCTCACTGTCAAGCTGAAGCAGAGGTTGCTCCATGTATAGACGAACTCTTCGAATTCGTGATTTCTGTTTGCTGAGGGCCTTGCAGTACCTTGCATCAATTCCAAATGCACCACACCCCGAATATCCTAGGACGCTGTATGCATGACTTTGCCTACTGAGCGCATAGCCTTGAACTTGTTGACATCAGTGATCCTTTGTGGAGGATCTCCGTTGAGGCTCTCGTTTTTGGGATAAAAACTGTGAACCCATCTTTCACCACCCGTGATTTCGTTCATAGTGAGGTAAAGGACACACCCAAATGCGACAGCTAACTTCTGCTGCCGTGTCATGTCTCTACGTCAACTCATCAGCTACTGCTGACTCTGTACAACCTTCTGACCATACATACCAATTCAGTCTCAAGAGTTGCGTCAGCAGTTAAGGGCCACATGACTTCTTGGTATTAGTTTCACACCGTCTACAGCATTCCAATGCCACTACTGTGCCATTTCACGAAGGTGAGCTTACTTCTTTTTGCGGCTCCAGTAGGCCAAGAGTCCTACATAATTGGACAGAACTTCATAGATTTTTCTACACGCTAGCTGTTGTTATATATCTAATATTTTCAAGGAAGAACAATATTCCTTCTGGATTTGACATTAAATTTTTCTCCACAGTTTTTGGTAAATGATGACTGTAGGTGATTCACCTCTTCTTGCTCACTTACCTTATTTCCCCTACACACAAATGTTTTAATTAATCAATTGTTTTGGATGATGGCAAGATTCTTTTCAGAGGTCTCTGTCTGTATTTTTGGTTTTCTGTACATCTTATGGCCAAGAGATGTGCCACATATTTGACTACCTGTACACCCTGCAATGAAGCTTCCCAGTGCTCTCTCTTTACAAAGTTGAATATTTGCCTTTATGCTATTCA
Organism: Schistocerca gregaria; assembly: GCF_023897955.1. Lineage (NCBI taxonomy): Eukaryota > Metazoa > Arthropoda > Insecta > Orthoptera > Acrididae > Schistocerca > Schistocerca gregaria. The sequence continues at coordinate 757,120,121 of NC_064922.1, forward strand.
TATGTAGCCAGAAGACATTTCACTCGCCATTGGCATAGGGGACACTGATCCATGCTACGAAAGTATCGTCCATATAGACATATCCCTTAGCTGGTCTTTTATTGTCTGAAGTGCCCAACTTTCAGAAAGCTCCCCGTGTAAGTTAGAAACAGCTAAACTAAGAAGACCTCCAAGACTCACTTTAGTCAGTCAGTCAGTCAGTGATGCCAACAGACACGATGTACATTTTGTGAAATGGCTCTTGTAAACTGAAGGAAAGAGGACAAGGGAATGACTTGTTGTATAGAGGTTGACGGGGAATTGGGAGTTTGAAACGATATTAGAGCTACAAAAGCACACAAATATCAAATTTCTGAAGCCCAGAAAAGACATTTACATCGTGCATTAAGTGCTCGTCCACAGAGATGTATCTTACCTGCGATTCCTCGACCGTGAGGGCATCGTAGCCCTTGAAGCACACGGTGCGCAGCTTTTCGCCCTTCCTGTCGACTGTGTGCATGGCTGCCTCTGGGCCGAAGCGCACCTTCACCAGGCGGCGGTGGTTGGCGTGCAGCCACTCGCGGACCGCCATCTTGTCCACGCAGCGCTGCTTCAGCTCCTCCTGGCGCATGCGCAGACGCCGCCTCCTCCTGTTCTGGAGCTTGATCACCCCATAGCCGCAGCCAGCGCACAAGATGGGCACGAAGCCCAGGAACAGGCACGCGTAGATGTACGGGACCTCACTGCCCTGCGGAACAGGTTGAAAGTTAAGCTCTGGCTACAACCTCCAACAGAATTTTAAAGTCACTGTTAATACACTATTGTTCTCTCCATACGAAAATCAACCGGCTATTTGGTAGACCACTACATCTATCCCTGCATCTCCCTGTTCCTCATACCTTGACGCCATTCTAATAACACTGACTTGAGATCCAAACTATCTCTACGTCCCCTCTTACATTTGAATTCGTCGCATAACGTCAGCACTCCAAATACAAATTACTCGACCACATATGAGGGGTAGTCAAATAAAACCGAACACCCGACACAATGGATCCATGGAACGGTTCCATTCAAAATTAATCACCATACCCGTTAAGACAATTTGCCCACTGCGAGATAATACTATAAATTTCTGTTTCATAGAACGCGGTCGGCCGCTGAGGGATCCACAACTGCACCCATTCTTGCACTTCCTCGATCGACTGAAACCGACATCCAAACACGTCTTTCTTAAGGTGGCCACAGATGTGAAAATCACATGATGAAAGGCTTGAGCTGCACGAAGCGTTGCACCGTTTCCCAATCAAATCGATGAAGTGCATCTTACGCCCGATTGGCGGTGTGGGGAGGGCGTTAACGTGCAAACAGTATTCCTACAGTCCGAGGGCAAACGGCAAAGTCAACCGTGGAAACTTCTCCTCCAAAGAAATACAGAGCTAATCATTCATGTTCCAGTAGGATGATGAAGATATTCTTGTTAGACGGATAGGTCCATCTGTTCGCCTAGTTCTTCGATCGTCGAACCACAATCAATGTATAGCACTTTGAAGACATTTCGCACAATGACGCGCCATAAAGTCGAAACGCCGGAACATCCTCTGTACAGGCTCGGATGCTTCACCGTGTCATTTTCACATACTTTGAACTGAAGAGAGACATGAGTGGACGTCGGTTTCAGCCGGACGAGGAGGTGCAAGAGTGCGGTTGTGGATTAGTCAGCGGCCTACCGCGTCCTACGAAGCAGGGATTGATCGTGTCGTTTCCCAGAGGACAAATGTCTTAATTTGTGTGGGGACAACATTTGAATGGAACCGCTCTGTAGTTCCACTGTGACGGGAGTTCGGTTTTCATTTGACTGCCCCTTACATCTTGATCTTACTTTCTGCGAAATCTCCACCAACTGGCGCAGGCCCTTTGGATAAAATAAACCGTCATGATATTCACTTTCCTCAGATGATATAAATATTAATTTGTGTTAATGTAAACCACCGGGAAAATTATCTCGCCAACATACTCAAAATCATCCTTCTCTTAAAAGTTTAAAATGTACACTTTATTCACATTAAAAGAATACTGTTTGCTTATCTTCGATAAGAATCGCTTGGCAGAAGTTAACATGAAACCAGTGTGCAGCGAAGAAATAAATACAATAGAAACACCTTAATTGAAGCCTGAGCTTGCTTGTTATTGCTAGTAAAATCTTTGCATCACATCACCACGAATGAGCTGTTATTGAAAAGCATAATCGGTGTTTTATCAAGAAGCAACATCATAAAGAAGGAGAGGCTGTTAGTTAATGAGTAACGAGCATTGCACGAGAGTCAAAGTACAGATTCAGCAGACTCTGATGTTCCATTTCTCACGTATTTTCTTTTTCGTTTGAGGTCGTTGACGACTTCCGCTTGCCTAGACAATATAACTGTTTTTGTAATTAAAGGTTTCAATGTATTTTTTCATCAAATAATGTACGTGTGGTATACGCATCCTGAAAAAAAATGAAGCATCCAGAAGACATGGTCAGATGTCAAATTAACTTCGTACAAATACACTCCACTGGCGGATATGTAAGTGCTTTAGAGTTGCATTTTTCAGAGACAGTTAGAACTGCCACCAGGGTACGTTAGTGTTGTTCCTGTTTGTTGTTACCAGACAGGATGGGGCAGGTAAGGGGCGCGAACTGTGTCAGATGACGAGTGGACTCTGAGAAGGACATGGAGTTGCCGTACACTTGTGTGAGACCACGCTATCGTCTCCTGACAGAGTACAAAAGGGGCTTTGTTGCACTTAGGTCATTGTTTGGCCTGCTGGTAGACTCGTACAACATGCGGGTTTGTGGGGCACTCGGATGTGACGGCGACCTGATGTTATACTGGATAGGAACGTGAGCCTCCGGTCGACCAAGCCTGACCAACCAAAGGGAAGATCGCCGTATTGTGCATCAAGCATAACGTAGAGCCTTCACATCTGCGCGTGGAATAGGAGAAGAAGTGGACTCGCAGAAACACACGTGTCATCCTGCATCACTAATCTGGGGCTATCAGCGCCTGGACCAGGGAATTACGTTCTTTTGCATAGGCTGCCGTTCACATCACAACACAAACGGCTGCGTTGTGGCTAGTGCCGTGACTAAGAAACGAGGCCTGCTGACGGATGGTGTCGCATTGTGTTCAGCGATGAACTGCGATTCTGCGCTACCCCAGGCGATCACAGTCGGGGAGTAAGGCGGCAAACTAGGGAGAGGTCCCATTCTTCCACTGTTTTGGAAACGCACAGCCACGTTAGTCCTTGCATCATGGTGTGGAGAGCCATCGGGTATGACGTCAGGTCATGGCTGGTACTGAGTGATGGAACTCTGACGACGCGGAAGCATGTGTGGCACGTACCTCTATGGACTGTCTGTATTATGAAACTTCCTGCAGATTAAAACTGTGTGCCGCACCGAGACTCGAACTCGGGACCTTTGCCTTTCACGGGCAAGTGCTCTACCAAGCACGACTCAGGCCCCCTCCTCACAGCTTTACTTCTGCCAGTACCTCGTCTCCTACCTCCCAAACTTTAAAGAAGCTCTCTTGCAGCACTCCTCGCAGGAGAGTTTCTGTAAAGTTTGGGAGGTAGGAGCCGAGGTACTGGCAGAAGTAAAGCGTGAGCCCTGCTTGGTAGAGCACTTGCCCGCGAAAGGCTTGCCCGAGTTCGAGTCTCGGTCCGGCACACAGTTTTAATCTGCAGGAAGTTTCCTATGAGCGCACACTCCTCTACAGAGTGAAAAACTCATTCTGGAAACATCCCCCAAGGCTGTGGCTAAGCGATGTCTCCGCAATATCCTTTCTTTCAGGGATGCTAGTTCTGCAAGGTTTCGCAGGAGAGCTTCTGTAAAGTTTGGGAGGTAGTAAAACTGGCAGAAGTAAAGCTGTGAGGACGGGGCGTGAGTCGTGCTTGGTAGAACACTTGCCTCCAAAAGGCAAAGGTCCCGAGTTCAAAAATGGCTCTGAGCACTATGGGACTCAACTGCTGTGGTCATTAGTCCCCTAGAACTTAGAACTACTTAAACCTAAGTAACCTAAGGACATCACACACATCCATGCCCGAGGCAGGATTCGAACCTGCGACCGTAGCAGTCGCACGGTTCCGGACTGCGCGCCTAGAACCGCGAGACCACCGCGGCCGGCGTCCCGAGTTCGAGTCTCGGTCCAGTACACAGTTTTAATCTGCCAGAAAGTTTCATATCAGCGCACACTTCGCTACAAAGTGAAAATCTCATTCTGTCTGTATTATGCTGAGGTACTCTCGTGGCCAGCAAGATCATCGAGCGACGTAGCGCAGTGTTCAGCACTATGAACTCGCATTCGGGAGGACGACGATTCAGAGCCTCGTCCGGCCACCCAGATTTAGGTTTTCCGTGATTTTCTTAAATAGTTCCAGACAAATGCCGGGATGGTTCCTTTGAAAGGGCACAGCCGATTGCCTTCTCAATACTTGAGAAAATCCGAGCTCGTTCTCCATCTCTAATGACCTCGATGTCGACGGGACGTTAAAGCTGGTCTTCCCTTCCTTTCCTTTTGCCAGCAAGATCTACAGATTTGTCACCGATAGGAAACGCATGGGACAAGCTCGGTCATAAACTCCATCCCACTGACAGTATCAACGCATCAAGGACCAGTTACAACAGATAAGGCTCATATTGCCTTAAGAGAGTATATAACAGCTTTATGGCACCCTTACAAACTGAATCACTGAATAAATCCAGTCCAGAAGGGCGCTACGTCATACTTTTAAGTAGGGTCATACTGTCAAGGTTTTTGTAAATTTTGCTTGCTTTTGTAATCACTGAAATAATATCACATGCTCTCTTAATTAGTGAAGTTTCATGTCGTTTTCTTATCTCCTTCCGGGTACGTGATATTTTTGTCTGGCAGTATATGTAATTAATGAAATATATTAAGAATGAAACCTTGGCCAAGATATAGAGGGGCACTAACGGGAGCTAATAACAGGAGGTGCTGAGGGTGGGAGCCATGTCACTTACTGCCTGTTTATACTGCAGATCTCAAGTATATTACGGACTTCTACTTGCTTCTGAGTGTGGGATTCCTTTAAGTATAAGTCCGCAGCGTGGAGTGACCGCGCGGTTAGAGGCACTACGTCACTAATTGCGTGGTCCCTCCCGTCGGAGGTTCGAGTCCTCCCTCGGGCATGGGTGTGTGTGTTGTTCTTAGCAGCCATGACATCAGCAGTTTGATCCCTTAGGAATTCACACACATTTGAACATTTTTTGTTAATTTAAAAGTATTGCTGGTAAGCTCATTTAGGGAAATGAGAAGTTTTAAACCATGAACACCCAAAGTAGTACTCCAGTATTGCCATGCCTGTTCTTTCTTTTGCTACTGCCTCCATCCCGCATTGTGCGCAGGGTCGGCCGGGTTAAGTACGGATTTGGCATGGTTAATTTTAAGGGGTAGCCGGATGCCCTTCCTGCCGCCACCCCATACCTTCTGGGACGGAATTAGTGTACTCCAGCTGTCTGTGTCTAGTGTAAATCGTGAAATAGTGTGAATGTGTATCTAATGTCTGCGAGTCGTGTCACTGAGGCGCGACGTGGGGAACAGCCCGGTATTCACCTAGGAGGATGTGGAAAACCGCCTAAAAACCACATCCAGGCTGGTCGGCACACCGGCCGTCGTCGTTAAGCCGCCGGGCGGTTTCGATCTGGGGCCGTCGCGCCTACCCGAGTCCAGGAAGCAGGCGCGTTAGCGCTATCGGCTATTCTTGCGGGTCTAGTATTTCCGTGCCTGTGAGGTATGTTATTTGAAATTCCTACACATCATGAATGGTATGAGGTTATGATGCCTGTTGAGTGTCTCTAACGTTACTGCAACTTTTCAGGTGGAAATCACAACACATCATGCCCAAACAGGGTGCGCCTGCAGGTTCAAATGGTTAAAATGGCTGTGAGCACTATGGGACTTGACATCTGAGGTCATCAGTCCCCTGCCGACCGGGGTGGCCGAGCGGTTATAGGCGCTACAGTCTGGAACTGGGCGGCTGCTACGGTCGTAGGTTCTAATCGTTCTAATCCTGGCTTGGGCATGGATGTGTGTGTCGTCCTTAGGTTAGATAGGTTTAAGTAGTTTTAAGTTCTAGGGGACTGATGACCTCAGCAGTTAAGTCCCATAGTACTCAGAGCCATTTGAACCATTTTTTTCATCAGTCCCCTAGCCATAGAACTACTTAAACCTAACTAACCTAAGGACATCACATACATCTATGCCCGAATCAGGATTCGAACCTGCGACCATAGCAGCAGCGCGCTTCCGGACTGAAGCGCCTAGAACCGCTCGGCCACAACGGCCGGCACCTGCACGTTGTAGCCATCATGCGGACTACTTCGAATCATTGGTACGAGGGACACGCAAGGTCGTAACATGGCTGAACAACCGGAGAAAAGAAGGGACACTAAGACTCCTAGAAGAAAAAAAGAACGAAATAAATTATTTAAATTAAGTAATACATGAGTCCTAGAGGAAGAAAAAGAAACGAAAGAAATTGTAGAAATTAAGAACCACATGCATCGTTGTCTGCATGTTCATGAGCAGATTGTAATATTTCTGGCTTTGCGGCCATCACATTCAGGTACAAGAAGCTCTTCTTAGAGTAGTTGAGAAGGCAGTAGTGGCAAGATGACGTAATGTGGTGTGAGGTACCGATGACACATGGCTTGTCCGGTACGGGTACCGTGAGAAAGACCGCCTAAATTGTGGCTCTTCTCCGAGATTGGCTGCTCCGTTCGGAAGTTATGCGTGAAAATGACAAACGTCTGTTATTAATATTAGGCAAACTAATCAGCGTATTTACTTGCATTTCACATAAAAGATGTCTCAGCAGCGTGCTATCATTCCATTATTTCAGAAGTGTCAATACCCAGCAGAATGATGAACAACTGCTAAACGAAAAGGCAGAAGAAGCACTTCGGTGATATTCTGATCGCGCCTTACTTGGTTGGCGGGCGAAGTGGTTCGGCTGTAAGAACCGAGATGGACTGACAGTCTTGAAGTACAGACATGTTGGTCGACGCAGTATCAGTTAAGACTTAATTTGCTGTGTCTAGTTTGTAAATGTGAGAGCTGGTTTGGCAGTGTCGGAGGACAGACGTGTTGTCTGCCGCAGACTTTACTAGCAAACTCTTGTTAAATGGACATATGGTTGAAAACAGCGTCATTGTAATAACGGAAAACGCAGTTCATTATTTCGTTGAAGAATGGAAATTATTTGTGAGTCTAGAGTGGAATGTAATTGTGCAGTTTTCCGAGCTCTGCTCATAAAAAGCTAATGGCATCTCTCATAAACAAACTATTTGGGAATTTAATTACTTCTAAAATATTTGCTCCTCGCTAAGAGTTTATTACAGCCTCAAGATAAAGGATTCACGACCTACCGTGCTGTTTTCTGCGCAGAGTACATCAACTATAGATGACGGCTGGTTGGTGAACATTAATTATAACTTAAGCATTCAACTCAGGGCGGTGGAACCAAACAGGCAGCTCGCGCGTACTGCAGTCTTAGTGTAAATGAGATCAGTGACACGTCATCTATGGTAACGCAGAAGAGGTATGAAGGAGAGAAATTTTCAAGGGAAGGGATTTATCAAACACACGAATATCTCCCTCTCTAAACTACACATCTCTTTTTCAACTTGCCGTAAGGTATTTGGAAGCATTCCTTTGGGGTGTGAGCTACGTGGGTTCCAGTTCTTTAGATCGTACCAGCGGCCCGCTTACAGCTGACAGGCATATGACGATTGCTTAGTTTCCGCCATGTTTAGTAAACAGAATGCTGCCGGATTTGGTTTTGATGAATAGACGAATGACAGTAGCTGAAATTCCGGCAGAAGTTAGAGGCAGAGAGTCGCCACAAACTGTCTGAAACAGATGTCTGGAAAGTGGGCGCAGATATCGAGTAACCATGCATCGTTTAACACGTACACACTATCACAAACAGAGAGTGCATGGTACAGATAGGGGCAGAGTCAACTGGGAGACTGAGTGGCATTCTGTAGTGTTCAGCGATAAGTCTTACTCCTCTTTGTGGTGTTACCACTGACGGCAATATTCCCATAGATGACGAGATGTGACGTTACAGGGAGCAGCGATTCTTGAGATGCTTACCTTTCGAACTCCTGGAATCATTGTATGAGGAGTATTGAAAATAATAGTACTGCTGGGAAAATAGGGAGAACTGTCGGCCAAGTGCGGGGCTGCGGAATTTACAGGTACTCTCGCATCATTGTACAGACCCACGTAACATGTCCACGGCTACGGTGGCGCCTTCTACTGGTGTAAGCTGCAGCCCTGGAATAATGCCAGTTCAGATACTAAAATTCCTTACCAAGCTCCAGCAAACAAACTTTGTTAACTGAGACGGAATGTCTAGATCTAGCTAATCTTTTATTGATGACCGGTTTCGACTTCACGCAGAAATCATCTTCAGAAAATGAGCACTATGAGAACACGAATGGCAGAGTTACAGAAAGTTTAATGAATATGGCATCAGAGGAAAGTGGCGATGTAGCATTTACTCATCTGGTTGTTGCTGGTGGCTATTCGGACGCTCACGCAGCAACACGGGCATAAACAGCTGACTGATGTCTGCAAAGCCGTGGGTTAAATACTCATCGAAATTTCTGTAACGTTCATTTGATGAACATGACTTCTAAAAGGTCTAAAACGGTCATTAATTATTATTGCCACCTAGGCTGTTGTTTTAACTCAGCTCAGTCATCAGGTAGCTGTTACTTCTCAGGACCATTTTTTTCCAAATTTGCGAATGGCAACGAGCTTCTTAAGGTGACTTTCGGAGGGTATTTGCTTCCATGACATTAGGAACACAAGAATGTACTCCTGACCCGTGGGTCACACCTCAAACTGATGTGGGTCACGGAAGTGAGTTCTCAATGGAATCAAAATCTAATCATTTAATGACCTTTGTGTGAAGAATATCATCACAAGGTTTGATACATATGGTGTAACACTTTCCATCTCGGTGAGTGTAAGCCTTTTGATCTAGCTTAGTAAACTATGATACGTACGCCGATAATTTAGACAGCCTGAACAGTCGTTTGAAAAGGAGTGTGATGTTTGTAGTGGACTTCCCTCTGTCGTCGAGCAGTTCGTTTTGCAGGACGTACCTGCTACACAATGGTTCAAGAAAATTCTCGGCTATGTGAGTGATGAGCATATTTGAAACTACAGGAAATTACTGACATCGATCGATATTGACTGCTCTTTGGTGACTGACAGCATTAGGTAGCAGACAAGTTAAGTAGTCTAAGATGTATTCAGATAAGTTCTTTTCAATCTCAGGTTATAGATCCATTTCAACTACCGTTAATTCAGCGTATAAATTTAGCTTTGCTAAATGCAGACACACTGAACACAGTGTTGTTACACAGCTAGATAACTTACGGTTGCAGCGACCAGAAATAAGTCGATACCAGTCGATGTCATTCAGTTTCTATCGATTCAGCGGATCCCATCAGCTATTTCCCCAAGACTCGTCTTAGCTGATGCGTATACGCATGTCTACGGTCTGACATTCAGAAGAGCTAACGAAAGTAAAGAGAGACTAGTACTTCGTAATGGGTAGGTGGTACGACAATCCTGAATACGTACGTCTAAATATTTAGTCATTACTTTCACACTCCCATAAACAGTGAGGCGAACCGAATCCTGGCAGACTCCAGACGTAAATGATGCCCCACGTAATTCTGGTGTCTGCGAGAGTCGCTTAATTACGACGTTATTGGAAAATGGTTCAGACAAAGATTACCTGGCTGCTGAACCTCACTTGAATGACGTATTCTAAAAAATACAAGGAAAAATGGTTCCAGCCACTATATTTTTAGAGTATGTTATTAAAATGATTTTTGGTAGCGTAGAGCTCTTGGAAGCAAACAATCTTTGTCTGAAATATTTTCTTGCTGGTTGTTTTTGTGGCCTATACGGCGCAAGCCTCTTTATCTCTGCTTAATTTCTTCAACCTACATCAATTGCAACCCACTTACCGTATCCAAGCTTCTGAGTTCCTTTACAAGTCATCTCACACGCACCTCCATTATCAAACTGACGATTTCTCGATGCCTCACATGTCCTGTCAACTGATACCTTCTTTTTTCGCATAATTATTTTTGCTCAGTTCGATTCAGTATCTCCGCATTAGTTTCTCTATGTGCCCATCCAATCTTCAGCATCTCTCCGTAGCACTACATTTCAAAGGAGTCACTTCACTTCTTGTTTGAACTGTCTGTCATACACTTTTCGCTTCTGTTCAAGGCAACGCTTCAGACGAATAACTTGGGAAAAAGCCTACCTAAATATTAAATTTATATTAGATGTTAGTACATTTACTATCTTCAGAAACACTTCTCTTGCTTTTGCCAGTCTGTCCATTATCTGCTTTCTGCTGAAATAGCAACACTCGTCTATTGCTTTTATGTGTCATTTCCTAATTCCCACAGATACGCCTGATTTATTTCGACTGTATTCCTTTAGCACTATTTAACATTCGTTTTCGTTGACCTTGGTTTTTTTTCCAAGACGTAATCCATCATGCCAAAATTAACATAGTTCTTTAAGACTTTAGGTGGGACAGTCTGTATGTCCGCAGATTGTAAACGGAATAATCTGATGGTATGTTACAAACTTATGCTTTTTGAAAATAAACGAGTCCAAACTGATTGACGAAAAAGGAAACATGGAAGTGAGCTACAGCTTTACTGTCAACATGCTTATTAAGTAGTGAATGGATGCCGTTGATATCAGTGAACAGAATCGAAATACCATGTATAAAACAGCTTCTAACTTCTGGTTACAAATGAGTTGATATAAGAAATCTATGACGTTAAGCAAGTAAGGGAGAAAATTTTGAGATAAGGTTTGAAACTATGTTTAAAGTGTGTTGCAAGTGGCTTAGTGGTCTCGTTATCACGCGCTGGGTGAGTATAGTTTGGGTAATTTGCGCTCTATGTTAAGCAAAAGCTAGTTTTTCTCGCCGCTCACAGTTTATAGCGTCATATTTTCTGAACTATAAGTCGACAATGATTTAGTTCTGCAGGCACATTCAGTGATGTATGCGGATACTGTCCACAAAACGTGTTGCGAATCGTGTAAGTAGTCGAGAAGTAGTACACTCTAAGACAAAAAAAAAAAAAAGAGCACACCACGAAGGAGTTATCCGAATGGGAAATCGTTAGATGTGATGTACATGTACAGAAAAATTGGATGATTTATTCAAGAGAAAGAGCTTCACAAACTGAGCAAGTGAGAAATGCGTTGATCCACCTTTGGCCCTTACGTAAGTAGTTATTCGACTTGGCGTCAGTTGGCAGAGTTGTTGGATGTCCTCCTGAGAGCGTCTCCTGACACGTCCTCGCTGGTCATCGGGACTTATCACCGAAAACAGTTCCACTCCAGTCAATGAGATTCCAAGACGAAGACGTGTCCGGACGCCCCGGCCCGCGGTGGGATACTAACCAGACTGTTGCCAGCCGTACGGCCCGACAACCAGCAGGGCTGGTGAGTGTTGCCATTTCTTTTCACAGCTGGACCTCTTTCGATGTCATCCGCGGAACCTTACAGCACAGCAATACGTCGACCACATTCTGCGTTTTGTTTCCCTTCGCGGCAAGTCATCCAGGTATTCCATTTCAGCAAGATAATGCCTGACCGCAACTGCGAGAATTTCTATTGCTTGTCTTCGAGCTTGCCAAACCCTATCTTGACCAGAAAGATCGCCAGATGTCTCCATCGTCGAGAACGTTTGAAGCATTATGGGCAGTACTTCCAACCATTCCGGCATTTTGAAGATGTAAAGCGCCAGTTGGACAGAATAGGGCACGATATCTCTCAGGAGGACGTACAACGATTCTATCAGTCGATGTCAAGCCGAATAAATGCTTGCATAAGGGCCAGAATGCCTTGCATAAGGACCGGAGATGGATAAACGCATTATTGACTTGCTCAATTTGTGATGCTCTTTCTCTTGAATAAGTCATCCAATTTTTCTGAAATTGTAATCATTTATTTGTCTGTACATGAGCATCACACCTACAGGTTTTCGTGCCATTCGGATAATTCCTCCGTAGTGTGTCGTTTTCTTGTCTTAGAGCGTAAATTAAAACGCCCTGCCTGATGTGGCAGTTTTATTGCATGAACAACAAAAATGTAGTAAGGGATAAACATTTTTTCTTTCCTTATTTTGTGCGACCTTTCAGTTGGAAAATGTTTCGTAAAGGTCATTGTCAAATACTGGTTGAATACTTACCTTGCTGTTAAAAACTTAAACATAAGTTATAACGATTAAAAAGTAGATTATGACTGCATTTTAAATTTTTGAAGTCGGTCAATAATCATACAAATTATTGAAAATTAATTTTTTGCTGCCTATGTCAGCAGGGTGATGGGCAGCCTGCAAACAGTACTGGGTGTCGTGAGCTGGGTTAGCCGTTTAGTATAAGGGTTGACGAAAAAGCTTCCTTGGAAGGCCACACTAACCCCTTGTCTACAGGTAAGTGCTTGTACACCGGCATCGGTGTGACACCGAGCTGCATGTAAGCTGCAGCGACGGCCTCGGACGGAAACTTTTTGGTCATGACTGATAATTTAGCCTGTGGCGCACCTCGAAGTAGTCGTGTCCCTTGAGGTACTTGCAGGGCTCGAGGAGGCTGGCGTTGAGCTGCACTGGCTGCGGGCAGGGGTCGCTGGCCGTCCAGAAGAACACGTTCCGCTGGATGTGGTCGGGCCCCACGTCGGTGCTGTTCACGATCACGTCGTACAGCCGCACGCGGCGGATCTCCGCGATCTCCTCCTCGCTGAAAATGCTGCACCGCCACCAGCACGACAGCATTACAACCACGCCACACCGACTCATTCGTGCCCAGTACAAATGATTGTCACAGTAAGAGCGCAAGATGTGCGTTTTAAACGAAACATGGTTTTCTGTAGCAAAGCATGGTAATATTTACTGATTTTTAATGCAGACATTCGGGAATTATGTAGTGAGAAACACATACGGTAAATGACCATCACAGCTTTAGCGGCACTCTTGTCGTGAAATTTTTAATAGCAGTTTTATATAAATGCAGAGGTATTTCGTTTAATTTCGCCTTTTAATGCTCGGGTACTCGTGGGCTTGCTGATGTTAATCTGTAACTTAAACCTCCACAGAAAAAATTCCATAGGTATAAAATCACACATGTATGGCAACTATTGTCACCAAAACAGGAGATGACATTGCCAGGAAAAAGGCTCGTGCAAGACGGTCGATGTTTCACACGCGGTATCGGAAATGGCACAGATCTCCTGAAAACGAATGTCTTCGGGAGTATATACTGGGTACTTATAATTAAAGCTCAGCTACTCTCACGGAGGTCCAATGTGAGCTGTAATTATTGAATGGCAGCGAAACTTGACAGATGTGGTAATGCGTTAGGGCAGAACAGATTAATAATGGAAAAAAAGTTATTATTTTCAATTTTGGCCACCAGGTGCAAATATGGCGCTGGTGCTTATGTTCAGAGTGTGTAAGCGGCGGTTAGCGACAAAATCAGTATTATTGCTTTCTCACTTGCTTTGTCTTTTCCGCCCATGTCCTTTTCCTAGTCTGTTACATATGGAAAGAAAGAGCCAGCAATGACAACACTACTCCACCTTGTATGTTAGATATAACAGACAGGCGAAATAGCCTCAGACTTCAAAAAGAATGTAATTATTCTGACTGTAAAGAAAGCAGATGTGACAGATGTGAATATTACCGAACCGTCACTTTAATAAGTGATGGTTGCAAGGTACTGACACGCACCATTTACGGAAGAGTGGAGAAATTAGTAGCAGCAGACCTCGGAGAAGATCAGTTAGGGTTCCAGAGAAATGTATGGACATGCGATGCCCTACTGACCCTAAGACATATATTTGAAGATAGTCTGAGGAAAGGTATTTGTAGACCTAGAGAAAGCTTTTGACAATTGTGATTGGAAAACATTCTTCGAAGTTCTGAAGATAGCAGGGGTAAAATGCAGGGAGCGATGGGTTATTTGCAACTTGTACAGAAACCAGATAGCAATTATAAGAAGTGAAGGGAGTGAAAGGAAACGGTAGTTGAGAAGGGAGTGAGGGTTGCAGGCTGCTCTCGCTGTTGTACAATCTGTGCATTGAGCAAGCAGTAAAGGAATCCAAGGAAAAATATGGAGTAGGATTTAAAGTTGAAGGAGAAGAAATAAAAATGTTGAGGTTAGCCGATGTCCATACAAAGGACTTCAAAGACCAATTGAAGGGAACGCACAGTCCCTTGCAAGGAGGACTGAAAATAAACAACATCAACAACAGCAGCAAAACACGGGTAATGGAGTGCTGGTAAGATTAGATCAGGAAGTGAAGCAATAATAGTAGTCAATGTGTTTTGCTATTTATGCATAAAAATAACTGACAATGGCTAAAGTAAAGAGGATACAAAATGCAGACTGACAATAGCAATAAAAGGAAAAATGTTAACATCGAATATAAGATTAAGTGTTAGGAAATATTCTCAGAGGTGTTTTACGAACATGAAATGTGGACGAAAAACTCTTGAGACAAGAAGAGAACAAGATTTCGAATTGTGGTGCTCTAGTAAAATATTAAAGATTAGATGGGTAGATTCAATAACTACAGAATACATGCTGAACTGAACCGGAGAAAAAGAAATTTGTGAATAAACTTAAATAAAGGAAGAGATCAATTGATCCTGAGATGTCAAGGAATCATGACTCACTATGAACTGTAATCTGAAAAGAAGTTCTACAAACAAATGTTAAAAATGAAGGGTATAAATAAAGAACAAAATGAAGAGGTAGTAGAAAGCATACTGAACGTAACAAAAGACAGTGTCAAATTTCGAGAGGTTGTAGAGGATGCCTGGTGCGGCTGTACAGAGGACAGGAAGTCTTGCCCGGAAACGCTACAGAGGCTAGGCCACAACATAGGGTAGTGCGTTTCGTTACAGGTTCATTTAGTAAGCACGAAAGAGTCACAGAGATGAGCGAGCAATTGCTGTGACGGATGCTACAAGGAAATGGTTCTGCATCACGATACAGGCCATTGTTTAAGTTCAAAGAGCACACGTTAAAAGAAGAGTTAACAAACATACTGCTTCCTTCTACGTGGATCTCTCGAAAATACCACGAATATCTACATCTACATTTACATGATTACTCTGCAATTCACATTTAAGTGCTTGGCAGAGGCTTCATCGAACCACAATCATACTATCTCTCTACCATTCCATTTCCGAACAGCACGCGGGAAAAACGAACACCTCAACCTTTCTGTTCGAGCTCTGATTTCTCTTATTTTATTTTGATGATCATTCCTACCTATGTAGGTTGGGCTCAAAAAAATATTTTCGCATTCGGAAGAGAAAGTTGGTAACTGAAATTTCGTAAATAGATCTCGCCGCGACGAAAAACGTCTTTGATTTAATGACTTCCATCCCAACTCGTGTACCATATCTGCCACACTCTCTCCCCTATTACGTGATAATACAAAACAAGCTGCCCTTTTTTGCACCCTTTCGATGTCCTCCGTCAATCCCACCTGGTAATGATCCCACACCGCTCAGCAATATTCTAACAGAGGACGAACGAGTGTAGTGTAAGCTGTCTCTTTAGTGGACTTGTTACATCTTCTAAGTGTCCTGCCAATGAAACGCAACCTTTGACTCGCCTTCCACACAATATTATCTATGTGGTCTTTCCAACTGAAGTTGTTCGTAATTTTTACACCCAGGTACTTAGTTGAATTGACAGCCTTGAGAATTATACTATTTATCGAGTTATCGAATTCCAACGGATTTCTTTAGGAACTCATGTGGATCACCTCACACTTTTCGTTATTTAGCTTCAACTGCCACCTGACACACCATACAGCAATCTTTTCTAAATCGCTTTGCAACTGATACTGGTCTTCAGTTGACCTTACTAGGTAAATTACAGCATTATCTGCGAACAACCTAAGAGAACTGCTCAGATTGTTACCCAGGTCATTTATATACATCAGGAACAGCAGAGGTCCCAGGACGCTTCCCTGGGGAACACCTGATATCACTTCAGTTTTACCGATGATTTGTCGTCTATTACTACGAACTGCAACCTTCCTGACAGGAAATCACGAATACAGTCGCACAACTGAGATGATACCCCATAGGCCCGCAGCTTGATTAGAAGATAAAGAGAGATTCGAGCCCACACGGAGGCTTACTGGCAACGCTCTTCCCGCGGTTGGAATAGGAAAGGGTGCACAAAGTACCCTCCACCACACACCGAAAGTGGCTTGCGGAGTGCAGATGTAGACGGCAAATGACGGTCTGCGAGCAGTGCGTGGACGAGTTCAGCAACATTTATCTTCTTGAATACTGTCAGGTATTCAACTAAATACACAGGGAATACAATTTTGAACAAGGTAAAGTGGAACCATCACATAGTAAATTTTGCGTTTTGTGGGGAAGGCGAACCAAAGACAGCGCTTTGTTGGCAGAAGGTGGAGCAGATATACTAAAGAGACTGCATACATTACGCTTGTGCATCCTCTTCTAGAAAATGGCGGCGCACTATGGGATCTTTACGAGATAAGATTGACAGAGTACATCGAAAAGGTTCAAAGAATGGCAATTCGTTTTGCGTTATCGCAATTCGGGAGAGAGGTTAAAATGAATATGACAAGCGGGTCGGGGGACAGCCATTAAAAAAAAAAAAGGACCGTTTTCGTTGCGGCGAGATCTTTTTACGAAACTTACCACCAAATTTCTCTTCCAAACGACTAAAATATTGTGTTGGTTTCCTCCCACATAAGGAGATACGGCATCGTGGTGAAATAACAGCAAGCAGAGCTCGCGCCGCAAGATTTGTGTGTCCACTTTTATCACGTACTGTTTGAGAGTGAACGGTCGAAAAATAGTCTCAGAGTGGGTCTATCACGATACGTCACTTATATTCAACGGCTACAGCGCCTCAGTACTAAATTTTACGTATTTTAAACCTCATTAGTCAACTTTATATCCTGTTAGAGCTCTTGCCATTGGCACTCTCATCTTTCGTGGTTGTCTCAGACAATTATGCGCAGTTTGCCCCAATTTCTGGTAAGGATTACTCACAGACCAAAGGGTTCCATTGCAAATCCACTTCAGTTGTGAATGATATATCTTTCATTCGGCTCCTACTTTTGGTGATTTGTAGCTCCATTGTCGGCTGCCATACAGTGGTTTGTTAAGTCATAGGTGTGGGAATGGCAGGTCAGTTAAACACAACAGATCCATCTGGCGTCTTTTAGGAAGCACAGGAGCAGCAAAAGGTGCGTCTTCCTCACCAGTACATAATGAATTGACAAACTTCATGTAATCGTAGGTGGCGTTTTCAGGAACTAACTGAGGATGAGCGCAGTTTCAGAATGTCATCGAATGGCGCTATAAGCCTTCGAAGGAGCGAACGCCTGCTAGATAGGCCACCCTTTCGGCACCAAACGTGAGCGTGTAACAAACTGCAAGTGGATCTTCTCGCTAAAGGCACACCTCTACGTGATTACAATACATTCTTTGGTGTTACGCGGAGGGCTCATAGATCCACTCTCAGACTCTTCGAACCTATTGCTTAAATTATGAATAAAAATCATCAGCAATGAGGGGCGAAGACGTCCGGCATAAGAAATCACTCTAATTCCTCCAGAGGCCTTTTCAAAGACGAGCGGACAGATGTTCAGGGCACTCTCTTGCCCTTGGGGTGGGAAACAGCCACCAAAACTCGGAAGAATCAGCAATGATCAACGGCATGAGGATGCATAAGGCAATGGAAATTACTACTTTAAAGACAAATAATGTGTATCCTCAGGACAAATGATCTGCAATTGAAAAAGTGCCATGATGATTTCTCCATTGGCAAAAGATTCCTGATTAGATCCTCATTATGACCTCTGGGAGGGGACTGCCTAGGGAGAAATGACAATGAGAAAAGGATGGAATAATCAACGAAGGGATAACATTTTACGAGCTGGTGTATGGAATGCCAGAAATTTTTACGTAGTAGGAAAGTTCGAACATTTGAAAACTGAAACACAAAAGCTCAATTTACAAGTACTATTTGGAAAATCACAAGGCGCCATGACGAGGCTGTATGGTGGGTGATCATACACCTCCCATCGAAAACGGCGCAGGATCTTCTTCGTCGCGCTTGCAGTGTGCGGTCGAGAATTGTCATGAAGAAGGAAACGCATAACAGGTAGGTTATGCGAGCTGCACGAAATCAGGCGAAACCTTTCAGCATCCACTTCACACCTGGCGGGAGACATTATTTTCTGGTCATATTAAGTGCTCACTGTGCTCAATGTGCACTCAGAACTGAAAAGTGCTTATGAAGCCGTGGGCGGATATACTAGAGACAATGTGCAACATTTCTGTGCAAAGCATCACAGAGTTTTCTCTGGGGTTTTTATTTCACGACCGATTGGAGGTTAAAACAATATCCGCCGCAAATTACTTGTATGTCTGTCTTGACCACAAAATAATTTATTCATTTCCTGGACTGTTTCGGACACTGGCCATCTCAAAATGGCATGAAATAGATTAATACAAACCTGTCATCGATGTTGTTGGTACAAATTACAAGTGCCTATATACGATGGGGTTCCTGATTTAAGTATTACATTGAAGGGATAAAAAAGTAAATAAAATTACGTGCATTAAAAATTACATAAGACAGTATCAAACGACCTGTTATTATGAGAGAGTAATATGTATTATATTCCTCAATGTGATGTTGAAAGACGTAAGCTAAATTAGTAATGGATTAATATTACTGTAAACGGTACTTATAATTAGTACCGAAGACACTGATGAGACACTTAATCTAATAAATTAACTAATTTAATATTGTCTTAAAGATAGTCAGTGGAAGACTGCAGGGTAGAGTTAAATTAAATCTGCAGTTGTAAAAAAAATGAGTTAAGTCAATAGGAGCTACTTTCACGATAATGAGATAAAACCGTTTCTATTAATATTTGTTAACAGTTTAAACCTGGAATGCTTTTTAAAGGATAGGGGACTATGGAATTACTGCATAAAAATAATAAGTGTTTTCAAGCAAACAATGTAGTATCTCTCACAATTTATTTGGTGGACTTACGCCTTTTCCAGTAAATAAGACACGATAATTGTTTATTAAACTTCAGGTATCATTCAGACATCATATTTTATATAGCTTATTAGAAAAATAAATGGTTTCAACTGAAAAGTGACGCATTTACTTCAATTTGTATGGTAGACTTTTTAAACATTACTTTATGTGGTGCAGTGTATTTAAATATCGTAGTAATAATACAGATTGCAATATTTTACTCAGTGTCCTCCGAGGTTATTGGCCATTCCAAAAAAACAACTTGTGCAACATACTTCATTACTTTCCTAATGTCTTCAAGATTCTTTGCATTAATCGGTACACATCCTTATGGTTATGATGGTCGCATAGACAGTTGGACATTTCGGACTGCTGGCAAGCTCCTGGGTTTCCTATGTGGTGCTCAAACGATAAAAATGATATCATGCTGAATCTGATTTTTCTGTCCTTAGGTACATTTTCAGAAACACTTTCTAAAGACAGGCATGTCTGTTTATAGTAGGAAGTCCGGCAGACTTTGAAATCAGAAATGTCACTTGCGTTCACCGAAGTAACAGTATATTTCTTAGAGTATGTGCTGAAAGAATAATTTCTACACATTGTTTTAAAGTGTGAACTCTGTCGGATTTCCTGATTACCTTGTTTATTAATCCAAATTGTCTGTCAGATGGAAGTAGGAGTGACCCCTTACAGGCAAGTAATGAGAGATTAGTTTGAATCTCCCAATATCTACAAGTGAGAAAGGAATCTTACCATTGAATGATTCCGATCCTGTAGGGGGCAAGGATCAAAAAACAAACGTAACTCTGTACCTTACTACGTATTTCACTGTCAGTACAGATCTTCATAAATGAAAAGACTTCGTTACAACCCCTTTTCGCTTGACCTTCATGAGAATTTCCTCTTTTGAAGTTATAGATATTTCGTAATCTGCGAAAGGCTAATAACCCGTTTTCAAACGATATCGACTTTACGCGGGACGAATGCCTTACGTACAACGATGAGCCAAAACATTAATAGCTTGTTTGTCCATCTTTTGTCTATTTTTGGAAGGGAATGGATCTCTGATTCCGCGTGTCAGAGATCCGACAGCTTTGTAGATTTCTGGATGTACGTTGCATTAGATGTCTATGCACAGGTCATGTCATTCGCGTAAATAACGGGCGGTTGTATTGCGTAATCCGCGATGGCGCCTGAATGTGCCTATATGGCTTCTAAAGGGTTTACATGCGGCAAACGTGGTCACCGAAACATCAGCGTGAGTTTACTATAAGGCTCCTCAAACCGCTGTAGCACGGTTCTGGTTCCGAGGCAGGGATAATTACATTGCTGAAAGATAACATCGCTGTCAGGGAAGACATCAAGCATGAAAGGATGCAGGTGGTTATCAGCTGTAAGCATGTCTTTGTTTACTACCACAGGTTCGGTGCAAGAGCAGGAGAACGTCTCCCATAGCGGAATACTGCTCCCACCAGCCTGCGTTCGTGGCGCGCTGCACGTTTCAAGCCGCTGTTCACTTCGATGACGGCGTTTGTGGAGACGATCACCGACCTAGTGTGGCAAAACCTGAAGAGCCGATATGTTTCCATTGATCAACGGTAGAATCGCGATGGTCCCGTGTCCACTGCAATCGTAACAGACGATGCCGTTGAGTCAGCATGTGAACACACACAGGTAGTCTGCTGCGGAACGCCATGATCAGCACTGTACGACAAATGGTGTGCTCCGAAACACTTGCGCGCTCACCAGCATTGTGTTCTTTCCGCAGAGATGCTACAGATCATCATCCGTCGTACTTTACAGAGCAGACAAGCCTCTGAACCCTTCGTTCCGTGAAGAGTCATGAAGGTCCAGCCATTTAGCGCCGAGTTTCACTATCATTGTAGCTCTTTCCGTAGAGTTCACGACAGTAGCACTTGAACATTCTACCAGCTTCGATACACTCATTGACAGGCTTTGCGTAACAATATTCGGCCCTTTGTCAACGTCGCTTATCTCAATGGATTTCCCCATTTGCAGCCCATATGTTTGCTAGGGTGATCCACGTCCGTGTCTGCTCTTCTTACATACTTTGGTTACCACGTCACATGCCCACAACGTCACCATATGGCATCAAACGTCGCGGTGGGCAGTGGTCATAATGTTTTGGGTGATCGGTATATAAGCACGGGATCTGCCTCCTTTTTCCACAGAATGATGCATATTGCGTTACAGAGTGCCATACAACTACTAACTCGATTTCAGAAATACGGTGACTTAACCCCCTTTTCCAGTTCCTGATTCAATTATACAAATGAGAACTTCGTTTGACGTGCTTCAGATTCTTTATAACAATTAATTTCTTGAAAGAAATTTGGATGGCGACGACGGTCCAAGATACCTTGTTGTTGTTGTTGTTGTTGTTGTGGTCTTCAGTCTTGAGACTGGTTTGATGCAGCTTTCCATGCTACTCTATCCTGTGCAAGCTGCTTCATCTCCCAGTACCTACTGCAGCCTACATCCTTCTGAATCTGCTTAGTGTATTCATCTCTTGGTCTCCCTCTACGATATTTACCCTCCACGCTGCCCTCCAATACTAAACTGGCGATGCCTCGATGTCTCAGAACATGTCCTACCAACCGATTCCTTCTTCTAGTCAAGTTGTGCCACAAGCTCCTCTTCTCCCCAATTCTATTCAGTACCTCCTCATTAGTTATGTGATCTACCCATATAATCTTCAGCATTCTTCTGTAGCACCACATTTCGAAAGCTTCCATTCTCTTCTTGTCTAAACTATTTATCGTCCACGTTCCACTTTCATACATGGCTACACTCCATACAAATACTTTGAGAAACGACTTCCTGACACTTAAATCTATAATCGATGTTAACAAATTTTTCTTCTTCAGAAACGCTTTCCTTGCCATTGCCAGTATACATTATATATATCTTCTCTACTTCGACCATAGTCAGTTATTTTGCTCCCCAAATAGCAAAACTCCTTTACTACTTTAAGTGTCTCATTTCCTAATCTAATTCCCTCAGCATCGCCCGACTTAATTCGACTACAAGATACCTTACGACAAACGGATTTAGCAATAGCCGGACTCAAACCACTGTTCACTTGTCCTTGATTACGTCACTGCCGAGGACATAATCCGGTGAATGCCAACATTATGGTCTTAAGTGAGTGAAGTACAAGGTCGTGGTAGAGATCATATTCAGTAAACCCGGCCCATCCAGACCAGTGCCAGAGGCACAAACACCAGGTTAACGCTAGGGGGCCCCAGTGAGACATCTGAAGAGTAGTAGTCACTATGGGCGTGAGGAAGTGGAGTATGAAATAGGCGATTTGTAGCAGGTACGAACCCGTTCTCGGCGTTTTCGAACCAGAAGCGGTCGGCGTCGCGGATGCGGGTGAACTGCTCCCTGATGATGGCGCGGAACAGCTCGCCCGGCCCGTCGTCCGACTCGAGCATGCCGCCGATGTAGAGGTCGACGTTGTCCAGCCGGTTGTTGTACACCGAGGCGAGCCTGCGCAGCAGGTCCGGCCGCGCCGCGAACAGCTTCCGGTTGATGTGCGACCACTCCTTGATGCGGGGCAGCCTGAAGTACGACCTGCGGACAACAACCCGTCTCACAGCGTCCGCTTGCATTTCAGTCGCAGAATTAATCTAGGCACCAGAATGAGATTTTCACCCTGGAGCGGAGTGTGTGCTGATATGAAACTTCCTGGCAGGTTAAAACTGTGTGCCGGACCGAGACTCGAACTCGGGACCTTTGAATTTCGCTGGCAAGTGCTCTACCACCTGAGATACCAAGCACGACTCACGTCCCGTCCACACAGGTACTGGCGGAAGTAAAGCTGTGAGGACGGGGCGTGAGTCGTGCTTGGGTAGCTCAGATGGTAGAGCACTTGCCCGCGAAAGGCAAAGGTCCCGAATTAGAGTCTCGGTCCGGCACACAGTTTTAATCTGCCAGGAAGTTTCTTAATCTAGGCATTATTTTCTGTTTAAAGCTGTATGGGTTGTGTAACCTTAGGTTGCAGTTGTAGTGTGTGTGGGGGGGGGGGGGGGGGGGGGGGGAGCTGAGCACTGGGCGACTAGAGCAGCGTGGCAACCACAGCAGAACAGACGGCGAAACGAATGATTTCATGTATATGATGCCTGTGAGGTGCACTTTAAATCAGAATACACGGACCTATAAAAGCGCCATTATTTGATGGTGTTGAGCAAAAAAGATACACTACAGGAAACGTCAGTCTGGGTAGCTCAGATGGTAGAGCACTTGCCAGCGAAATTGAAAGGTCCCGAGTTCGAGTACCGGTCCGGCATACAGTTTTAATCTGCCAGGAAGTTTCTTAATCTAGGCATCATTTATTGTTTAAAGCTGTATGGGTTGTGTAACCTAGGTTGCAGTTATAGTGGGGTGGAGGGGAGGGGGGAGGGGCTGAATACTGGGTGACCAGAGCAGCGTGGCGACCACAGCAGAACAGAGACGGCGAAACGAATGATTTCATGTATATGATGCCTGTGAGGTGCACTTTAAATCAGAATACACGGATCTCTAAAAGCGCCATTATTTGATGATGTTGAGCAAAAAAGATACACTACAGGAAACGTCAGTCTGAATTTTTTTAGACTTTGTTGATCCAAAGTTTTCATTTTTGCACGCTGTTTCTCAGCTACTGTCAGAATTTGTGAGTTGTTGTTCTTTTTTAATTTTTTTGCAATAAATCGTCACTTTCCGCACAGCTAGGGTGGCGCTGCGACGCACAGTTAATTTAAACATGCAAAAACTTTAAAGGAAAAAAGAAAATATTAACGCTTGCTTGAGAGATAGTGCAGCATCCATTTTGCTTACGTTTTCCGAATTAATTTTGAGAAATTATTTTATTTACTTACATATTTTTAGATCTTGATGGTATTTCTGGTATTGCAGAGCACGAAGTTGTTCCCCTGGTGCGAGGCCATGTCTAGAGCTTATTTTAGAAATCAGTCTCTTGTCATTCTTCTTCTGGGTTTCGATGAACTAGTCAGGGATATGAACTTTCGCTACTCCTCGGATTGTTCTGATTGTACGAGTAAGCCATTGAATTATCGACTCAAGTCTCGTAAACGTTATTCATCGGGCGATAGTCTGTTGCTTGACGTAGGCCAAAACGATCATGTTTTAATCGATAAAGTAGTGACAGGTCGTGATTTTAGCGCAGACTGGAATTAAGACGTTTCTCGAGAACGAAAATCTGCTCTTTAAAAATCTACATGGGTTCTGCAAACAGAGACGTTGCGTAACTCAGCTCACTGTACTCCTTCATGAGATCCATAGCTCTGCAGACAACGGCTCTAAGGTTGATGCCGTGTTCGTTGACTTCAGGAAGGCACTTGACACCATTACGCTCTGCCGTATAGTGAAAAACATAGGAGCTTACCGAGTGTCGGACCAGATTGGCGACTGGATTCGAGACTTCTGTGCAGATGGTATTCGTCGCACTTAATGGAACAAAATCGGCATAAAAGTAAAGGCAATTTCCAGAGTACCTCAAGGAAGTGTGGCAGGAACGCGACTGTTTACAATGTGCGTAATTGATCTAGTAAAAAGCACCGGATGCTATTTAAGAGAGTTCACAGATGACGCGGTCTTCTATAGCAAAGTAGCAACGCTAGAAGACGGTACTGATTTGCAGAATGACTTGCAGAGGATTGCTGAATGGTGTGTGATAAGGTTTTGAGGGCACACGACAGCAAGGTCTTTAGCGCCCATTCCGAATGAATGGTGCAGGCGGTGCCAGTTGACCGTGAATGTAAATAAATGTAACGTTGTGCGCATAAATAGAAAAAGAAATCTACTGCCGTTTAACTACACTACTGATGAAGAGAAACTGCTGGAAACAGTATCTACCGTAAAAGATATAGGAGTAACTAACCAGAGTGACTTTAACTGTAATGACCACATAAAACCAACAGAGGGAAAATCGGATCCCAGACTGTGATTCATAGAAAGAGGCTTAAGAGAATGTAACTCTCCACGAAGGATGTAGCTTATAGGTCGCTTGTTCAACTCTCTCTTGAGTCCTTACCAGGTAGGACATAGAAGCGATAGAGGCGATACAGCAAAGAGCAAGTTTCGTCTCGGGATCGTTTTGTCAACGGGAGAGCGTGTTATGCTCAACCAGCTCTATTGGCAGACACTATCGTGATGCCATTTTTCAACAGGACAACGCTCGTCCACAGATGACACGTGTCTCTATGAACTGTCTGTGTAAAGTTGAGGGACTCACGTTGCCAGCAAGACCGCTAGATCAAGGTCAAACGCGTCCACAGATGACACGTGTCTCTATGAACTGTCTGTGTAAAGTTGAGGGACTCACGTTGCCAGCAAGACCGCTAGATCAAGGTCAAACGCGTCCACAGATGACACGTGTCTCTATGAACTGTCTGTGTAAAGTTGAGGGACTCACGTTGCCAGCAATACCGCTATATGAAGGTCAAACGCGTTAGGCTGTAGCCAGCCTCGCGCTTCATTCTGATTTAGGATATTTATTGAGTTAGTAACAAGATAGTTGGATTTCGTTTTTGAGAGTGTAATACATGCGAAATACAGGGCTTGATTGTCAAGGGACAGGAGAGATGATTGCTGAGGTTGCCCATTCCTAATTTTAATAAACCTTGTTATACAGATTCTCTGTGTAGTTAGAGGGAAGAACAGCAGAGCGGAAGCCAAGGGATACCGTTAGGACGGGTCTCGTGGGGAAACGGCCGCCCCGAGTCATTGTATGGGCTAAGGCCGGTGGTCATTCCGCCACCGTCATTCAGGTGGGTTGGCTGCTTCTGTGAGCGGATGGACGTTTCCCTGAACTGGCGGTGCGTGGGCTGGGGCACTCCACCTGCCGTCTCCAGATCGTCCGCGAGACCACCATATTTTCTATAGAGTGTCTACAAACTGCCAGTGACCAAACGCATAGTGGTCGGGTGTTATCGGACACCAGGCTGTGGAAACCGTGTGGCGCCAGGCATCTTGACAAGACAATACTGCTTCGTAATTTGGGAAGAGTAAAACTCCACCGTCAGAATCTACCTTGTAGGCTGGTACCACTATTAGAAACAGAGTCTGCATGGAGTATCGGCGGGAAAGAAAGCTGAATTACGGTTGGTCGGTGTTCGCAAACTATGGGAATGGTGGCTTACCATTCGTTGGAACTCACAGCTTCCCGAAAACGTTTCGCATAATGAGCGTGCTCTTTTGAGACAAGAATTCCCACTCGGAGAGTTAGAGACATTCATTTTGATTGGCCTACATGCAGTTTTGGCGGTGTCTCGTCGTAAGGGCAGAAGTGGCAGAACACAGGTTTTTAGATGCAGAATGGACGGAGCCTTTTTCGGAGACGTTTAGAACGCAGACGTCTTCGGAGACATTTGGGGAGGAAAGAGCAAACAACAGAAATTGATGCGAAGTAGTACTTAACAGTCCATCACCTTGAACCCGTTTAAGTTAACGCATAAGTCTCGCAAGGGAATAGGTACGATTTGATCTTACTTAATGTTAATAGGTCATTCTTTGTGTTTGACCTCTTGGCCACGATTTTGTTGGGTTTTCATGCATGCTTATCCACGTCACTTATCGAATCTATGCAATCAACATCACAAGACCGATTCCGCTTTTATATTCAATTAGACACTGTGTGAAGTCTGTTACCAAAGTAATCTCAATGCCCTCATGAGCTACACCGCTCATCCTAACAGTTTAATGTGATTATTTCCATGAACGTAGGTTCCGCACTCATTTCTCATAAGAGAACGAAATTGTTTGCTTGCGTTCGTCATTTATTCGATTAACTTGTCAATAATTTATAATGGTTCTGAATTCATGTTTATTCCAGTAGCCAGCTGTCTCCTACGATACTTTCTTGTTTATTAATTTAATACAAGATCTACAGCCACCGTTTCTCTGCGAAGGCCAATCTTCCATTCTGTATCCTTGCACGTGCATCATTACAATACTTGCGAAACATAGTAGGGCGATTTGTATATCGAGAGGGGATAATCAGTATACATCATAGGGTCATTTCGTAAAAGAATATACTTAAACCCAGTGGCGTCTTGCATTGAAATGGGCCTGTTCCATTTCTCGGCGAGCATGCCTCAATAGGGGCTGCAGCAGCATTATGGCATCCTTCCCAATGGAATCAGTGGGTGTGTCTACATCTACACCTACATCTACATATCCATGATTACTCTGCAATTCAGAATATATGACTGGCAGAGGGCTTATCGAACCACCTTTAAGCTACTTCTATGCCGTTCCACTCTAGAAAAACGTGAAGAAAAAACGAACACGTACTTATTTCCGTGCGAGCTGTGATTTCTGTTATTTTATTATGATGATCATTCTCCCTGTATATGTGGGTGCCAACAAAATATTTTCACACAATGAGGAGAAAGCTGGTGGCTGACATTTCATGAGAAGGTCCTGCTGCAACCAGAAATTCCTTTGTTTTAATGACTGCCATCCCAGTACGTGTATCATATAAATGGCACTCTCTCTCTATTTCGCCAATCTTTGACCTTGTTCAATGTCTCTCATCAGTCCTATCTGATGCTGATCCCACACTGCTCCAGAAGAGGGCGGACAAGTGTAGTGTAAGCAGTCTCTTCAACAGACCAGTTACATTTTCTAAGTGTTCAGCCGGTAAATCGCCGTCTTTGGTTTCGATTTCCCTACACCATTATCTGCGTGACAGTTCCAGTTAAAGGTATTCGTAATTGTAATCTCTAAGTATTTAGCTGAGTTGGCAGCCTTTAGATTTGTGTGATTTATCGTCTAACTGAAATCCAACAGATTCTTTTTAGTGGTAATTTAGATGACTTCACGCTTTTCATGATTTGGAGTCAACTGCCACTTTTTCCGTCATTTTTCAGTTCGTTGTTGATCAGCCAACGACTTTACATGACAGTAAATGATAGTATCATCTGCAAACAATGTAAGAGGGCTGCTCAGACTATCTTCTAAATCGTTCAAGTAGATCAGGGACAACAGAGGATGTACAACACTTCCTTGGGGAGTCCCAGGTTTTGCTTCTGTTTTACTCGACGGCTTTCCGTCAGTTGTTACGAAGAGTAGACTTTCTCGCACGGAATCAGGAATACAACTGAGACGGTACTGGTTGAAATGGCTCTAAGCACTATGGGACTTAACATCTGAAGTCATCAGTCCCCTTGATTTAGAACTACTTAAACATAACTAACCTAAGGACATCGCACACATCCATGCCCGAGGTAGGATTCGAACCTGCGACCGTAGCAGCAGCCCGGTTCCGGTCTGAGGCACGTAGAACCGCTCGGCCGCAGCGGGTGGCGAGACGGTATTCCATATGCACACAGTTTGATTATAAGTCGCTTGTGAAGCGTTTGAGTACGGAACTTTCTAAGAGTGAGCGGTTGTATAGGATTGCTAAGTATGGTGCTATTGTATCAGCATACTGTGAAATGAACCTGACTGATATACAGTCTGGACCGGAAGCCTTGCCTTTCTTAAGTCTTTTGAACTGCTTGGCTCGTCTTGGCCAGAAGAGGTGTAACGTCATACTAATAACTGGGCTAGTGCTGCCAAGTTATTTACAAATTTCACTAGATTTTTTAATCACTGAAATATCATCACATACCCTCTCAACCCGTGGAGCTTTATTTCGTTTCCTCCTCGCTTTACGAGTGCTTCGCTTTTCTTGTGACGCAGTGTACATTCATGCAAGAATCATACTGATGAAGAATCTTTTAGAAACGGCAGGCGCGTGTTGTGCAGCTGACCTGACGGTGTTGTAGTCGGGCAGGCCGTTGTCGCGGCCGCGCATGATGTTGAGCGCGCCCAGGTCCCTCCTGGAGAATTCCATGGGACCGAACAGCTTGTCCCGCACGTCGGAGCACAGCACCGTGTCCTCGCGCTCCGCGATCTGCGACGCCATCCCCAGCAGCAGCTCCTCCAGAGAGCTGTTCGACAGCACGTCCTGCGGCAAAAACACTTACTTTTCAGTCCTCGCTTCTCTGTCTAACGCCGTTCTGCAAAGTAACAGGTTTGATATGACAAGCAACGACGCAAACATCGATGATCAAACTGGAACCCTTGAACCTTGTAGTTGACGCAGACAGTCAAAAAATGGTTCAAATGGCTCTGAGCACTATGGGACTCAACTGCTGTGGTCATTAGTCCCCTAGAACTTAGAACTACTTAAACCTAACTAACCTAAGGACATCACACACATCCATGCCCGAGGCAGGATTCGAACCTGCGACCGTAGCAGTCGCACGGTTCCGGACTGCGCGCCTAGAACCGCGAGACCACCGCGGCCGGCGCAGACAGTCAAAGAAGTCGTATTTTGAGTCCATACATATTACAAATATGTATGTATAAATGTTCCAAATCTCCTCGTATACTGCTAGACCGATTTCAGCCTTACGTGATACATACATCACTTAAGTCTGGAAAGAATCGTTATCGGGGTAAGAGCCACTTACTATCAGAGGGGAGGGGGTGAAAAACGAGTATAGCCCATGACGCGCGAATACCCACACTATAGCTATACAGTATTTCAGAATGAGAGCCCTTAGTGACTTACGAGAAACGTCACACATAATTTCGTCCTTTACGAATCTTTTTCTCGCTGACAACCCGACAAAATTGTAAAAGGAAAAAAATACTTAAAGAAATCTCTTTTATTGGTGACCTGTTGCAGTCCAAAGACGGACCACCTCGGGCCCGCACTCTATAGCTAATGTGTGGAGACGGATCCGTGGAGCACAAAGTTGACTTGTGGACACGGGTCCACCCGGAAGGAATTGCGGAAGACTTCAGAGACTTCTGCGGTTCCTGCTCCGTCGATCCGTCTCCACACATTAACTTTGGAGTACATTCTGAAGACGGTCTACCTAACGACTGCGACCGGCTAATAGTAAATGTGAATTCTGCGACCTAGACTGGTTTTTAAGTACAATTGTAAAATTGAGCTCTATTTTCCGAAAATGTTTTCGAAAATACGAAAAGGATAAAAGATAATTACTAACTACATTTTCGCTGTTTGTACAGTAAAACTACCGCACCAGGCACGCCGCTTTAATTTATTACTTCGTTGCTACTAACTCTGTTCGCTACAAACTTCGCAGATAACATCCACACATGCTACTGAATTTATCTACAAAATTATGTTATTGTACGACACATAGTTCAGAAGGTATGACTGCGATGAGTAAAAATGAAATTGCAGGCTCAAATTTGCTACAGATACAGGTGAAATATATGTGAAATACATTAAATGAGACATGTCATTAAGCGCCTAAGCTACGAGTAAAAGCTCCTCTTAAGTCCCTGGATCAATTTCAGCCAAACTTGGTACACAAATTACTTACTATCTGGAAAGAAATACTGAGAGGGTGACGACCAGGAACTCCCTATTAGGATGGGAGTGATAACTTGGAGAGAGAAGAGGGAACAACGAGATCGACAGACAGAGAAGGCAAAGGAGGACATAGACAGAGCTATGGAGGAAGAGAAAGACAGAGAGAGGGGAGGGAGAATGGACAGAAAAAGAGAAGGAGATTAAACTTTTTCCTGCTCTTAGCTCGGATGGTACTGCAACCAGTAATATATGATGAAGAAGCAAACAGTCTTGGTTGCAGTGTTGTAATTATTACTCATTTACCAATGACGCTTTTAGCCTGATTCACGCATCTTCAGATTCACTGATATTAGATGGTGTTAGGCAAATGGGTACGGAGCATACAAAATGTCACAGCAAATAACTGCCCTCATCAAATATTCGGAAACAGTGCGCGGTGTGCTCGTTGAAGTATGCAATGTTGTCTAATAAATACAAACCGGTATCAGGCCTGCACAGATCTGTCACCATGTTAACACGTTGGAGGTATGGTAGTTCATAATCGGGCAATGTAAACATAGGATGGGGGAAATAAAAATCTCCCGAACGAGTCGATACGATTGGACGTGAATTTGTGCCAGCATTAACGTAGGAAAAGAGTTACAGCAGTTAGTTCTAACAGGATGGAGCAACTACCTATACAGCCGGCCTAACCTTGGAGCACATTTACACAATCTCACTCCTCACAGAGTTGTTAGCAGAGGTCAGTCTTGTCACGGCCCTAGCTGGTCACTCAGGTCACCTGAACTGTCATTGTGTTATTAATTTGTGTGGGGATCCCTCAGGTCTAAGGTGTATCGTATCGCGACAACCCTCTTAGTATTCAAGAACTGCAGCAGAAAATTTCGGATGTGATTGCAGCAATTCCAGCAGTCCAACTTCGATCGGCCTTCAGCAACTTGTTGACCAGGGCCCAGAAGTGCCAATAGATGAATTGTGATCACTTTCAACATGTGCTATAGTCAGGTTAATGCTGTATTTCCTTTCCTCTGCTGTGTTTCTTTTTACCCTGGACTTCTGTTTTCCGTACCACTTTTATTTGCTCCACCCTATAGTACTAAAAACGAAAAACGTAACAGTTAATGGGATGTGTGGTTACTTCTAGCTACCACGTATGGTTGATATCGTAATGGCATGCTCTCTATAAAGTGGCTCAGAGCGCTGTCGACAGTCGATTCTGTTCCTGGAATCTGTGGCTGATGTCGGAAAGCATTCATGGTACTAGGTGGCTGACAGACTATAATTTACTTCCACAGTGCATTCCAAACAAAGATGGAATGTCAGTTGTTTGTTGAGCATTTTAATATCAGGTAATTAAGGCAAATATAAAACCTCATAGTTGTTGTCAGAAAACTAGTCTAAATACTCGTCTGTAGTAAACTATAAAACTGACAACCCGTTAACTTCCATACATCAATTTGCTCCCCAGAAGCATTTCACTTAATATAAGTAACTGTTACAGAGCTTACAGCAATTGAAAATTCCACTCTTGTGACTAAAGTAACTCTGAGTGAACTATTTCATGTTTAATTGTGATGTTTTATCTGTACTTAATATGTTTATTAACAGCATGTCCGCTGGATATCGGCATCATTCTGTTCCTGCGAAATAATCAGTACGTTTCAAATATTATTATTAATAATGCAAATTACTACTACTATTTAGCATTACAAGCTACGAAGACTTCGCCGCACATTGAGTGATACTGAGTCACTGTGCTCTGTCGATGGAGAATGCATAGGACACTTGCCGGACTCATGCCACTTCCCCGTGCGATTCTAGGGACAGAACGTGCGGACCAACTTCAACAGCAGATAGAACATTAATTTCCCCTCTTCTGTCGTCATTTGCTTCCTTCTGTTACGTTGTCTGTGTGTTACACTATCACATCACGTAACTGCCGAGATGGTTGACGACTATTGGGATATCTTGCAGCATACAACGTACAAGAACAAACTACGTCCTCCTTGCACTCTCCACACACCATGGGCATGTAGGCTTCTTCTGCCTTGGTAAATCCCATCGTCCACTCATGACCTACTACTCGGACTGTCACACGCCAACGACTAGCAAGCAGCAGTGCACTCAAGGAACAGACAAGCAAACTGTAAACCAACATAATATCGTCCCTAGAAACTACGCAGACTGAATGGCACAAACAAGTGTCGACGTTTAAACTTTCCAAAAAACGATACTTCGTAAACGGTTGCACTTTAATCATGGAACAAACTCCACTGATATTCTGATTAACCCTGCTTTTAGTTTGTTAGTGCCAGGAGGCGATCTTTCATTCAAAAAGGCGTATGTTTGCGAAAGAAGTCACTTTCTAAGTAGTATTACAATCTGTTTATTGGCTAACGACAAGAGCCCCTGACTACCAATTAATTCTATGAAAACAACACATCAATCGAAATGCGGTGCAAATTTCAGGTGATTCACCCTGTATTTCTCACGTATATAAATATTTCACAAAGATTATTACTGCGTAAAGTCAAGCGCCGGCACGCCAGTCGGGAACGACAGGGAAGGGAAGGCTGTGAGGAGAAGTCAGCCAATCGCACGCTGACCGGACCTTCCTCCAAGACGACAATGCGACAGCAGCGGCCCCTGTGTGGAGAGGACATAAGCGCCGCGAACGGCTGGCGACGACCCAGTTCAATAGCAGCTTGAATGGCTCTGAGCACTATGGGACTTAACATCTGTCACCAGTCCCCTAGAACTTAGAACTACTTACACCTAACTAACCTAAGGACATCACACACATCCATGCCCGAGGCAGGATTGGAAACTGCGACCGTAGCGATCGCGCGGTTCCAGACTGTAGCGCTTTGAACCGCTCGGGGTTTGTGATGTTTCTGGCGTTGTATGCTAGTACACATCTGTGTAATTGCCAAAGTTATGTATTGTAATTTTCTTGTTGTAATAAATCTCATTAATACGACTTGTTTGATTGTTTGTCTATCGAGCCGAGTATGCAGGCTTCTTAGACACTACAAAAATGGTTCAAATGGCTCTGAGCACTATGGAACAACTGCTGAGGTCATCAGTCCCCTATAGCTTAGAACTATTTAAACCTAACCAACCTAAGGACATCACACACATCCATGCCCGACACTACAAAGATGTAACTTATTCCATCTGTATCTCTAGCGAATTACGACCTGTAGTTTTCTCTGAGTTCCGAGGACACTTTTAATTCGGCCAGTAACTCGTTGTCGTTTCGAAAAAAAATGACTGTTGCTGGCAACTGTCTGATACGTCGAGCGACTCCAGACAGTACTGGGCCGTGTGGCATAATCATCTTTGGCCGCGATACACGTTGGCAAAAGTGTTGGCTCGCTGCAGTGCTCGCTCTCATGATGTGGTTGAGGCACTGAACAACGCAAATAAGAGACAGATGGCGCTTTACATTTTAAAATTATTCCAAGTGTATTGCTAACAGGAAAAAAATACCGACATTTCGTTTTCGGACTTTCTACATGATACCCCTGTTCATCCTCACACCCACCTCTAGCGGTACT
This sequence comes from Schistocerca gregaria, assembly GCF_023897955.1. Taxonomy (NCBI): domain Eukaryota; kingdom Metazoa; phylum Arthropoda; class Insecta; order Orthoptera; family Acrididae; genus Schistocerca; species Schistocerca gregaria. The sequence continues at coordinate 757,154,211 of NC_064922.1, forward strand.
ACAGCTATCTTACTTCCGGAATTTTTATACAAATAACGAGTCAGTTTGGCTCACAGTGCTGCTAGCTTTCATGAGTTATGCTTTTATGTCATCCCTTATCTTCCCAAGCCCTCAGTAATAGGCGTTCTAGGGTGTCTGTCACAATAACGTTTTGCAGGCAACAGGTGGTATGTGTGCCAATTTTGGTAGAAAATCTAAGAGAGATATGTTGATATGTTACTATCCTTACACCAAGTCCCGCTACCCCGACTCTAGAGGTGAAACGTCATCGCGACTGCCATCAATAAGTCTAGTGACGCCGAGAACTATGGCTTTGATAATAACATCGGTCGTTATCGAATAGTTTTACATATGACATCATCACAACCTCGCCCCTACCGCTACGTGTGGTGTATTACTACTAAAATATTTTTGTACAAATAATTGTACAAATAATATGTATACAATATTTGATTTAAATTGATGGAGATGTCCCTGAATGAAGCTTATATGTCCCCTATCTTCAGCCCTGCCGGGGTGGCAGAGCGGTTCTAGACGCAACTGTCTGGAACCGCGCGACTGCTACGGTCGCAGGTTCGCATCCTGCCTCGGGCATGGATGTGAAGTCCCATAGTGCTCAGAGCCATTTGAACTATTTGAACCTATGAGGGTTCTTTCCTCCACTGGAACCCTCGCAGGCAGACGAGCAACAACTCAGCAAAGTTTTTCATAATGAATAAATCCGCTCCAGTTTTAAGTGACAAATACTTTGTTTTGATAAAATCTTACATACGACTCGCGGGTCTGGATGTAAATCCCATCTTCAAGCGCTTGAAAAAACAAGGGGAACTAAGAGGGATACTGTACAAAATTAATGAAAATCAGAGGGTTCGATAAAATGTGAACGTCCGGTCATATCTTGATTGTGTACGAGAGAATCGTTCCAGTCATGTACAAAATCCAGCAAATTTATGAAGTAGCATTCGAGGTCCCGTGCGGGTGAGGCATGTGAAGATTCTTTGAGTCAACCAGCACCGCAGTGAGTTAACGGGGCCTAAGCGAAGAAACCATGAAAGAATCAGGAAACATACTGATAAGCCCAAAAATTATGACCAATGCGCACTACAAGGTTGGATGCCTCCTGGTGGTGCAGACGCAGAAAGAGAAGTATTTAAGCAGAGCAGAGAGGGATAGGGGATTACAATAGCGAAGATATGCGATGCAAATGGAGAAACCCAGCGAGATAAGCGACTTTGCCGAAGGGCAGATTATTATTACGCAGAGCCTGTGAACGAATATCTCGAAAACGGTGAAGCTGCTCGAATGTTCACGTGCTACTCTCGTGGGCATCTACCAAGTGGATGAAAGGCAGTGAAACTACCACTAGACGCTAAGTGATTAAATGTCCACGAGGATTTACAGAGCGTGGGGTTTGAAGGCTTGTCTGCTCTGTAAAGCAGGGTAGATGGTAATGTGTGGCATCTCTGCCGAAAGAGCACAGTGCTGGCGCACGCGCAAGTTTCGGAGCTCACCATTCATCGTACAGTGCTGACCATGGAGCTCCGCAGCAGACCACCCATACGCGTTCATTTGTTGACCCAACGACAACGTCAGTTATGATTGCAGTGGACACGGGACCACCGGGGTTCGACCGTTGATCAATGAAAACGTGGCGGCTCTTCAGGTGAATAACATTTTTGCCACACTAGGGCGAGGGTCGTCTCCACAAACACCGTCGTCTCCGCCATCGAAGTGAATGGCGACTCGAAACGCGCAGCGCGCCACGGAAGTAGGCTGAAGGGGGCAGTACTACGCTAGGGGAAACATTCTCCTGCTCTGGCAGTAATCGCAGCCACCAGTTCGGCCACGAACTACCTGCATCCCTTAATGCTTGATGTTTTTCTTGACGACGATGTCATCTTTCAGCAGTTGTCCCTGCATCGAGGCCAGAATCGTGCTATAATGGTTCCCTTAGCATGATAGGGAAATCGTGTTAATATCTTGTCCACCAAATTCGCCTGACGTAATTCCGATGGTTTCCATCTGGGTCGCTGTCGAGCGCCATCACCGCGTACAGAAATCAGCGGCCATATGTTTAAGGGAAATACATGACTTGTGCGCTAACACCTGGTACCACATAGCTCCACAAATCTACTAATGAACTGTAGAATCGATGATACGCAGAATCGTTGTTATATTGCTTTACGTAGGAGGCCCAAGGAGCTATTAAGTATGTGGTCATAAAGTTTTAGCTTGTCAGTATAAACACTTATTGTCAGGGTAATGTGATCTACGAACCAACTGCAAACGGCTATACATGTGGCACAGGCTTCAAGTAAAATGAAGACACAAATGCCATAGAATCCCAAGTTTTGAACCTCAGAAGAGTGCCCACCTCGCTGCAAGCCCGGTCAACGGACTGACGTGCGAACGGCAATGGAACGCTTTAATACACATACTAGAACTATTACCGAGGGCGGGATGGACAACCGAGGAAATCATAGCTAACAACATGGCCATACCCCCACGCTTTCTCCCAAAAATGGTTCAAATGGCTCTGAGCTCTATGCGACTTAACTTCTGAGGTCATCAGTCGCCTAGAACTTAGAACTAATTAAACCTAACTAACCTAAGGACATCACACACATCCATGCCCGAGGCAGGATTCGAACCTGCGACCGTAGCGGTCTCTCGGCTCCAGACTGTAGCGTCTAGAACCGCACGGCCAGTCCGGCCGGCCTTTCTCCCAAACGCCATCCACTACCAAGAGCGCTAAAACGATATTACTGTATGAAAGGTATTAACTGAGCTAGGCCAAGTATAGAGCAAAGAATAAAGGCAAAAAGTGTAATATATTATAAAGCAGTTATTAAAAAATAAAAATATTTAAAAGGTATGATGAAATTTTCCAGGAATAAAAATAATAAAGGCATATTGCAGAATATAAGAGCGGCGTAACCGACATACCACAAATTAAACATGATAGTGGACGATATGTCAAATATACAGAGTATGTCCTATTAAGAGTACAAGGCCATGGATGTGGACAGTGAAACACAACGTATAAGGTAATCTACATAATCATGGTGCTTGTTTTATACAAATAAAGGGTTTGTCAAGTACAAAGGACGTTCAAAAAGAAACGAGCCGGCGTCTGGAATGCGTAAACCGGTTACAGGAGGGTAATATCGTGGTGTGTGTAACGAGGTGTGGTTCCGACCAGGGAGTGGAAGTTCACAGCCCGTCGGTAGAGGCCATACGTGCACGACACGTGACTATACGGAGCTAGGTTTTGTTGGTTCTCTGATAGCGGAAGGAGTAGGAGGAACGGACATTCATGGACGAATGTCACAAGTTGTAAGAAGGCTGTTTAGGATTTTATGTTGGTAACGCCACGTAGCGCTCTGTATGAAAATTACTGACTGTGCTGTGTGCAGTGTGTGGCTGGTTGGCATTGTTGGAATATTCGCTTTTGTAGTGTTGGATGTGAACAGCGCGTAGCGTTGTGCAGTTGGAGGTGAGCCGCCAGCAGTGGTGGATGTGGGGAGAGAGATACCAGAGTTTTGGGAGATTACTATTGAGCACGATCTGGACGTGTGTCTGTAAGAAAACGGAAATTTGTTTAATTGGATGTCACAAAATTATATATAAACTTTTGAACACTATTAAGGTAAATACACTTTTGTGAGGTAAGTGATTCATGAAAGCTATATGTTATTGTTGATCAGGACCATTATTTTTGTGGGAATTATTGCGTTGCGCTAAAAAAAAAATTGTGTTTCAGTTTAGTGATGATCAGAAAAAGTAAAGAGAAAACTGTCTGAGTACGTTGAGTTTTGCTAAGCTGTTTGAAAATCAAATAACGTAGAAGTTTACCAGCACAGTCATTCATAATTTTTCAAAGGGGACGTTTCAAAGTGCACGGCGAGCACTGCATATCCCTTGCAAGGGTCAAGGGGTGGCACAAACGCTTCAGGAAAGGACAGGTGTCGTTAGCCGATGATGTGGAGCACCACACTGTATTACCGATCACATCATCCAGCTGGTGGATGCACTCATTACCCAGGACCGCCGAGTGACAGTGAAAGTCATAGCCGCCGTGATCGGATTGAGGGTCGAAAGTGTTCACAGCCCCATGAAGGGACGACTGCACATGTGCAAAGTGTGTGCCCAATGGGTGCCCCACAGTCTTCAACCATCCCAGAAAGCATGTCGAATGGCCCACTGTCTTGCTCATCTGCAGCGCTATGCTCGGGAAGGGATATGCGTTCCTGGCATGAGTGGTGGCTGGAGATGAGTCGTGGTGTCATCACTTCGACCCAGAATCAAAACGACAAAGTCTCCTGTGGAAGTATCAATGGCCACCACCACCAGAAAAAGCCAAGGCCATCCACACGAGTGCAGGAAAGACAATGTTGACGTTCTTTGACGAAGATGACATCCTTCTGATTGACTTCCTGCAACTTACTCGCAAACCTTGACCACCCTTTGCCTAGCGATCAAATCGAAACGACCAGGCAATCTCACCCATAGGGTCATTCTGCTCCACGACAATGCAAAGCTTCATACGGCAAACAAAGTCGCAGTACTCCTGCACAAATTCAAATGGGAGGTTCTCGGCCACCCTTCACACAGTCCGGACCTCTCTCCCTGTGATTACGTCATTTTTGATCCCCTAAGAAAGAATCTGAGGGGCAAACGATTCACCTCGGGCGACGACGTCCAGCTGTACGTGCGGAACTGGCTAACACTGCAGCCGCGGGAATTCTATGAGACAGCCATTCACCACCTTGTGTCACAGTGGGACAAGAGTCTCAACAGCCAGGGTCAATGCTTCTAACAGTACTGGTTTCTGTGATTATGCCTCCGGCTCGTTTCTTTTTGAATGCCCCGTATATGACTGAAGTGGATTTATGCGTCACCACAAACTTTAAAAACAATTTTGGATGTCTCTCAAAGAGTATACTATCACCTAAGTTTCATAGGAACCGGGTGAATGTTATAGGAACGCACAAAAGACGAACAAACAAACAAATACACTACTGGCCATTAAAATTGCTACACCAAGAAGAAATGCAGATGATAAACGGGTATTCATTGGACAAATATATTATACTAGAACTGGCATGTGATTATATTTTCACGCAGTTTGGGTACTTAGATCCTGAGAAATCAGTACCCAGAACAACCGCCTGGGCATTGAGTCAAACAGAGCTTGGATGGCGTCTACAGGTACAGCTGCCCATGCAGCTTCAATACGATACCGCAGTTCATCAAGATTAGTGACTGGCGAATTGTGACGAGCCAGTTGCTAGGCCACCATTGACCACACGTTTTCGATTGGTGAGAGATCTGGAGTATGTACTGGCCAGGGCAGCAGTCGAACATTTTCTGTATCCAGAAAGGCCCGTACAGGACCTGCATCATGCGGTCGTGCATTATCCTGGTGAAATGTACAGTTTCGCTGGGATCGAATGAAGGGTAGAGCCACGGGTCGTAACACATCTGAAATGTAACGTCCACCGTTGAAAGTGCTGTCAACGCGAACAAGAGGTGACCGAGACATGTAACCAATGGCACCCCATACAATCACGCCGGGTGATACGCCGGTATGGCGATAACGAATACACGCTTCCAATGTGTGATCACAGCGATGTCGCCAAACACGCATGCGACCATCATAATGCTGTAAACAGAACCTGGATTCATCCGAAAAAATGACGTTTTGCCATTCTTGCACCCAGGTTCGTCTTTGCGAACACCATCGCAGGCGCTCCCGTCTGTGATGCAGCGTCAAGGGTAACCGCAGCCACGGTCTCCGAGCTGATAGTCCATGCTGCTGCAAACGTCGTCGAACTGTTAGTGCAGATGGTTGTTGTCTTGCAAACGTCCCCATCTGTTGACTCAGGGATCGCGACGTGGCTGCAGGATCCGCTACAACCATGCGGATAAGATGCCTGTCGTTTCGACTGCTAGTAATACGAGACCGTTGGGATCCAGCACGGCGTTCCGTATTACCCTTCTGAACCCACCGATTCCATATTCTGCTAACAGTAATTGGATCTCGACCAACGTGAGCAGCAATGTCGCGATAAGATAAACCGCAATCGCTATAGACTACAATCCGACCTTTATCAAAGTCGGAAACGTGATGGTACGCATTTATCCTCCTTACACGAGGCATCACAACAACTTTCACCAGGCAACGCCGGTAAACTGCTGTTTGTGCGTGATAAATCGGTTGGAAGCTTTCCTCGTGCCAGCACGTTGTAGGTGTCGCCAGCGGCGTCAACCTTGTGTGAATGGTCTGAAAAGCTAATCATTTGCATATCACAGCATCGTATTCCTGTCGATGAAATTTCGCGTCTGTAGCACGTCATCTTCGTGGTGTAGCAGTTTTAATGGCGAGTAGTGTAGATATGATTTTTTATTTTAGATTTGTGTGGTGCGGTTCCTAAAGCGCAGAGCAGATGGCCGGCGGCCCTGGGCGGTTGTACTCACGTTGGAGTCCCACCAGGTGGAGCAGAGGCGGATGGCGCGGTGGCCCATCGACGTGGAGCGGTAGCGGCAGGCGGCGTCGCGCCGGTAGATGCCCGGCGGGATGAGCGTGTGGCCGAAGCGGAAGGCGGCGCTCTGGAAGACGTGGCTGACGCCGGGATGCACGTCCGGCTTGTAGCCCTCGTACGGCGGCAGCGCCTCCCCCATGAACGCCGGCAGGTACTCGTACGCGATGATGTTCTGCAAGGCAGGCAGGCACCTCAGGTCAGATAACGCAGGGCGAACTTCCCAAACAGTGCTGTGCAACTGTGGCCATAGGCAGCAAGACAGTCGGAAGGGAAACAGTACTTGAGAAGGCAATGGGACAGGGCCTGTCACCGATGTTATTCATTCTGTAGGTTGAGCAAACAGTAATGGAAACAAAGAGGGCATTTGCTAAGAAAATTAAAGTTCATGGAGGAAAAAAAAGAAAAAATCGCATTTTTCTCACGTGTTTTTAGAGTAGTATAGTGATACAGATTTTGAACATTATCAATGAAAAATCGCCGCCTACACAAAATATAGCAAAGTACGACGTATGATATGTAGTATATTAATCTTCTACACAAGGGATATGAACATGAAGGTAATATTATATAGCGAGAAGATGACGTAAGTGAAGATGAGATAGGAGCATGATAGTGCGAGAAGAATTTGACAGAGCAGTGAAAGACCGAAGCCGAAACAAGGGTCTGGGAGCTGCCGATAGTTTGGGAGAGTGATCCATGACAAAACTCTTCCATTTGGTGTTCAAGATGTATGAAACAGGCGAAATATCCTCAGACTTAAAGACGAACGCAATAATTCCAAATCGAAAGGAAGAATGTGCTGATAGGTACGAATATTACCATACTTTCAGTTTAATAACTCGTGGCTGCAAAAAATTAACACGAATTCTTTACAGAAGAATGGGAAAACTGGCAGAAGCCAACCACGGGGAAGCTTGATCTGGATTCCGGAGGAACGTATGAAAACCTTCGTTAGAAGGTACGTTAAGTAACGGCAAACCTATGTTTATAGCATTTTTAGACTTCGAGAATGTTTTTGACAACGTTGACTGGCATACTCTCTTTCAAATTCTAAAGGTGGCAGGGTAGAGTACAGGTAATGAAAGGCTATTTACAATTTGTACGGAAACTAAATGGCAGGTATAAGAGTCGAGGGGCTTGAGAGGGAAGCAGTCGTTGAGAAAGGAATGAGACAGGGTTGTAGCCTATTTCTCATGTTATTCAATCTGCTTATTGAGCAAGCTGTATAGAAAACAAAAGGAAAATTGGGAGTAGGAATTAAAGTCCAGGGAAAAGAAATAATAACTTTGAGTTTTGCCGACGACATTCTGTCAGAGACAGCAAAGGACCTGGAAGAGCAGTTGAACGGAGTAGACGATATCTTGAATGGAGGATACAAAATGAACTGCAAAATCAAAATAAGGATAAAGCGATGTAGTTGAATTAAATCGGGCAATTCTGAGGGGATTAGATTAGGAAACGAGCCGCTTAAAGTTGTAGATGAGTGTTGTTATTTGGGCAGCAAAATAACTGATGGCAGAACTAGAGAAGATCTAACATGCAGACCAGCAATGGTAAGAAAAGCGTTACTGAAGAAGAAAAAATTGTTAACATCGAATATAAATTTAAGTGTTAGGAAGTATTTTCTTAAGGTATTTGTATAGAAATGAAACGTGGACGATAAACAGTTTCGACAAGAATAGAAGCTTTTGATATGTGGTGCTATATAAGAAAGTTCAGATGGACAGGTCACGTAATTAGTGAGGAGGCACTGAACAGAAATGGGGCGAAAATAAATTTGTGGCTCAACTTGACTAAAGAAGGGGTCGGCTGACAGGACGCATTCTGAGACATGAAGGGATCACCAATTTAGTACTGGGGGGAAGTGTATGTGTGTGCAGGTGGGGGGGGGGGAGGGGAGGTTCAAATGGTTCAAACGGCTCTGAGCACTATGGGACTTAACGTTTGAGGTCACCAGTCCCCTAGAACTTGGAACTACTTAAAAATAAATCACCTAAGGACATCACACACATCCATGCCCGAGGCAGGCAGGATTCGAACCTGCGACGTAGCGGTCGCACGGTTCCAGACTGTAGCGCCTAGAACCGCTCGGCCACCGCGGCCGGCAGGGGGGGGGGGAGGGGGGGATGGTTGTGATAAAAATCGCAGACCAACAGATGAATGCAGTATGCAGATTCAGAAGGATGTAGGTTTCAATAGTTATTCGGAGATGAAGAGGCTTGCACAGGATAGAGTAGAATGAAGAGCTTCATCAAGCCATTCTTCGTACTGAAGACCACAACAGCAGCAACAACATATTAATGTTAATGATCTTTTCATAGTAATAGTTGTTTAAAGTAAAGCTTCAAAGTGATTTTGTGTTTTCTTTTGTTACATGACTTTTGCAGTGGCTGGGCGAGCGCTGATAGCTGTTCTCGTTCGGTGCGGGAATTTCACGTCGCCGAATTCAGTTTTCACATGTCGACGGCTGTCCACCGCAGGAAGCAGCCCGAAGGCGCCCCAAAGAGACTGATGACTATCGTTGTGAAAGGATAAAAAAGAATAATGTGAAATGTACTGTATGACGAGGATGTAATGAGCTCTCGTTATGGCACGCTCAAGTCAACATGTATGTTGTTGCTTAAAGTTCTTTTATACATCTCACTGCACTGTATTCTGTGATGCTAAATGAACCTATTGGAAATGTGTGGGAAGATAAAAAGTAATCATTGAGTTTTAAGAATTTCCTGAAGTATAAATGAAGACATTTATTTTCTACTGTGCCCCATCACTGATCTTCAGTCGACCGATTACCCAAGTCGAGAAAATATTTAAACTGTAAGCAGTCAGAGAAGGAAAAAGTGATTGGTTTTAAATGGACTGTCGAAATGTAATTCCAAAAGAATGACTGGTGTCTTTCAAAGATGGGATGATGTATTAACTGAATATGAACGAAAGTTGCGTTATTCCGCTTGTCTGAAAGTAGCCACAAATTTCATTAAGATGGAGAATATTTTATGAATATGAGAGCGATTGGGTACGAATAAGAGATTCTTTGCTACCTGGACCTATATCTCTGATCTCAGAGGATGGAACTTCGACATGTTTGCAGATTCTTGTCATCTGCATAGACCGCTGTATTGTAATTAAGCCAAAAAAAATTCGTCGGTCTGTATGTGATAAAGGATTCTTTACTTATTTCTGGCTTTGAACTTTATATCAACATGCAATGAATAGGATGATGTGCGAGCGGTATCCAAAAGAATTTTAATTTTCAGTCTTTGTGACATTTAGTGGCAGCCATGTTGTAACTAGGCAAGAAATGAAATACGAGCATCTTTGGTTGACACTTTCAGGCAGCTGGAGTTCGGCGTCCAGATAGTATAGAGATCGCCGAGAGCAACATTGAGGTAAAAAAAAGAAGAGTGTTGTCATTACGCCACAAATTTGAAGCCGAGGTCCGCCATCTTACATAGCCCAAATCATTAGGTTCACAGCATTTATACCTCCATGATGTCACTCTGACGTGCCCGTGCCCTGTTTCTACTAATGGGGATATCTACCGAATTTTCGTCGTATCCCAAGGAGAATCTTGTGCTAGGATTGTGTAGATACGCCGCTGTATCATCGAAAATGCCCCTGTCGACGTGATCGTAATCTAAAGTTCGAGTGAATCGCATTTCATTTTTAAGTGGAGCTGTTCATGTAATATTTTCTTTTTTATAGGTCAATTATAATTGTGCTGTTTACTTTTATTCTTTCCTGTGTTTTACATTTCCTTCCAAACCGGAAGGACTGACATCCGAGCCACACTGTATCAACGGTCTCGTCCCCGCAAAACACATGGCTATGTGACCGAGCTGACTGTTGATGCAGCATCTCATAATTATTTACTGTTCACGTTTCGACCCTCTTTAAAAAGAATATCATGGTTAGAACAGCCGGAGAAAGCGGTAATGCGTGTGTGAATAGCAATCTATCTGCTTCACAGTATAGTTATTCCCTCATGAAGTTTGTTGCAAATAATCAACTGAACTACAAAAGTAACTATGCTGTACATAATTACAATACCCGAAGAAAATATGACGTTCATTACGCCACATTAAGGTTGTCTTAGCACAAAAAGGGGTTCCCAATTCTGCAACCAAAAGTTTTGATTATTTATTCAGTAATATAAAATGTGTGACAGAGTGCGAAGTAAAATTTGAAACCAAAACGAAAACGTTTCTCTTTGACAATTCCTCCTACATTGCAGAAAACTATCTATTACTGTAATGTGTAAATGGTGATGGTTGGGAATTAATGACTGACTTCTATCATTATTAAAAAAATCAGAAAGACTAATAAATGATCAGCAATGAGGCATATTTACAAAAAGAAACTGATGTTAATATGACTCGTTCCAGATCATTACGATTCATAGCGCAAAATGATCTATGGAACATGTTACTAACTAACTAACTGATACATGCCCATGAAACTAACTAGCTAACTACTGGTATAATACAAAGCCTGGTATAGATTTACATATTTTTGAACGCTCAAACTCAAATTCAAATGAAAAATGCAGCAGACACTCAAAGTAGATGTACGTTCCAATTGTGTTCTGTTTCGTAATTCCTGAAAAACAGAGTCTCTGGCGAGAAATATTCCGGAAAAAGAAGTAATCAGGCTACTTTTAAAAACTTAGACCTATTGTTTCACTAGTTAAAACTATCATTACTAAATAAAGGCTTACATACGTGTTACAGCAAAATATCCGTTTTACGGGCTCTAAGCGTCTGAGACCTTTCCGTTAATCACATTTATAGTATTGCACAATGCTGGGACATTTAAAAAAATTATATAGTTTTTTACGTTGTAACTTATTATTATTGGTCGCACACTGAATGATGCGTCATAGGTAAGATTTCAGAATGAGAAGATGTGCAAACTTAAGTGAAATTAAGACACTGACAATCAAATAAAACAAGAACACTATTCTGCGTGGAGGTGTACGACTACGCAGTGTTGTTTTCTTGACATTTCAATAAAAATTCACATTGTTGACATGCACAAGATACGATAGCATGCCTTGCTTCTTTTCCCACTGCACACGTTTATGGATTAGCAAAGAACACGTAGGTAAGAACATTAAAAATGTTTTGCATACGAACTGAAAGCTGAAAATGTAACGAACAAGAAGCAATACCGCTAAGAAAACAAGCCTTGGTTTCGGAGTTCTAGGTTTTGCTGTCCATACAAATTCAGTAACAATGGAATTAAATGGATTACGAAAGCATAGCTTCACATCACTTTTTTCTATTTTGGTTATTCGAATTATACCAACAAAAAACGAAGTTACATTAACAAGGCCAAAAGATCGAAACAGCCCTCCTGACACTATATTATTCATGTAAGCACTGTAATTTTTAGTATTTAAAATAGCTGCATACACAGGACATAAGTAATGAACATAAACAATCATAAATAGTAGTCTGCTAATGTCTATGGGTATTTCAGATGGTGGCGAGCCTGGCTCACTCTGGCTTCCAAACAACTTACAGCGTAAATTTGTAGCACTATCTCCATTAGTTTCTTTACCTCCATGGAGAGTGACGTATTAAATATTATTGTTGGTTATCCAAGCAATGCAGACAATCATCAGCTAAGTTCTGACGATCCTCAGACATAAATTTTAAGCAAAAGTATTAATATCCTCCCGTATTATGTACCAGAAAAGAAGAACCTGCAAACTTTTAAATATCTAAAGAAATGGTAATGTACACGCCGCAATACACGATCAAAATAAAGTTCAAATGCATTTATGTTCGTAACAGCGTCACGTTCGCTACACAGTCCAAAATATACAGCCACGATTCTCCTGCTAATTTTTGTTGTATAAAGAGACAGCAACGGTACAAGCGGACAGATAGCTATACTTTTGAATACAGTATTGTATGAATGCAACTAGTATTGTTTATACCGATTTGCAACAGCAACTGCGGAAAAAAATGGTAGCGTCTTTGGTTAGTAGTCAAAACGTCCTCGGTCCGGTGTTCGAATGCCGCCACCGCTTAAAATTTTAATGAAAATTATAGTCAATGGCGGCTGAAGACTTCTACCATAAGAACTCCCCGTCATTCAGCCAACGGCCATGTCGAAGAGGGAGGAGGAACGGACAGAGATTCCGGACTAGTCCCCCATTTGCATCTCCGGGAAGGAAATGCCAAGGGAGAAGTGACCATGGGAAAAAGATCGAATAACAAACGAAAGGATAACGTTCTACGAGTCGGGGCGTGGAATGTCAGAATCTTGATTGTGGCAGGGAACGTAGAAAACCTGAAAAGGGAAATACAAAGCCTCAGTCTAGATATATGGAGGTCAGAGAATTGAAGTGGAAAGGAGACAAGGATTTCTGATCACGTGAGTAGACGGTTATATCAACAGCAGCAGAAAATTGTATAACAGGAGTAGGAATCGTTATGAATCGGAAGGTAGGGCAGAAGGTGCCTTACTGTGAACAGTTTGGTGATAGGATTGGTCTCGTCAGAATCGACAGTAAATCAACCCCGACAACGATATTTTAGGTATACATGCCGAAGTCGCAAGCAGAAGATGAAGAGATAGAGAAAGTTTATAAGGATATTGAACGTGTAATTCAATGCGTAAGGAGAGATGAAAATCTAATAAGACATGCCGGATTGGAATATGGCTGTAGGGGAATAAATAGAAGAAAGGGTTACCGGAGAATATGAGCTTGATTCTAGTAATGAGAGAGGAGGGAGAGACTAATTGAATTCTGCAATAAATGTCAACTAGGTATAGCGAATACTCTGTTCAAGAATCACAAGAGGCGGAGGGACATTAGGAAAAGGCCGGGAGGTGTGGGAAATTTCGGTTAGATTAAGTCAAGGACAGGTACAGATTTCGAAATCAGATACTAGACTGTAACGCTTACCCAGGAGCAGATATAGACTCAGATTATAATTTACTAGTGAGGAAGAGTAGGCTGAAGTTTAAGACATTAGTCAGGAAGAGTCAGTCTTCAAAGAAGTGGGATACGGAAGTACCAAAGAATGAAGAGATACGCCTGAAATTCTCGGAGGGATAGAGATTCTCCAATATGGAGCAGCTCAGTAGGCAGTTCAGTTGAAGAGAAATGTACATCTCTAAATAGAGCAATCACAAATGTAGGTACAAGGAAGGCAACTGTGAAGAAACGAGGCGTAACAGAAGAAATACTTCAGTTGCTCGATGACAGAAGGAAATCGAAAACGTCAGGAAAAGTCACTTATACAGAAACACTAGTCTCTTATTAACGAAATAAGTAGGAAGTGGAGGGAAGCTAAGGCGAAATGGCTGCATGGAAAAAGTGAAGAAATCAAAAAAGAAATGATTGTCCGAAGGAGGACTCAGCACATAGGAAAGCCAAAACAACTTCCGGTGAAATTAAAAGCAAAGGTGGTAACTTTAAGAGCGCAACGGAAATGCCACTGTTAAATGCAAAGGAGAGAGCGGATGGGTGGAAAGATTACATTGAAGGCCCCTGTGAGGAGGAAGATTTGTCTGGTGTGTTATAAGAAGATACAGGAGTCAGGAAGAGATGGAGGTCCAGTATTAGAATCCCAATTTAAAAGAGTTTTGCGGGATTAAGATCAAATAAGGCAGAAGGAATAGGTAACATTCCATCAGAATTTCTAAAATCTTTGGGGGAAGTAGCAACATAACGACTATTCACATTGGTGTGTAGAATGTATGAGTCAAGGGACATACCATATGACTTTCGGAAAAGCATCATCCACACAATTTCGAAGACTGCAAGGTGCGTGAATTATCGCACAATCAGCATAACAGCGCATGCATCCAAGTTGCTGACAAGAATAACATACAGAAGAACGGAAAAGAAAATTGGGGATGAGCTAATGTGCTAGATGATGATCAGTTTGGCTTTAGCAAATGTAAAGACACGAGAGAACAATTCTGACGTTGCGGTTAATAATGGAAGCAACACTAAATAAAAATCAAGAAACGTTCATAGGATTTGTCCACCTGGAAAAAGCGTTCGACAGTGTGAAATGGTGCAAGATGTTCGAAATTCTGAGAAAAATAGGGGTCAGCCGTAGGGAAAGACGGCTACTATGCAAGAGCCAAGAGGGAAAAATAAGAGTGCAAGATCAAGAGCAAACGCTGGCATTAAACAGGGTGTTCAAAAACCGAGCGAGGTGGCGCAGTGGTTAGCACACTGGACTCGCATTCGGAAGGACGACGGTTCAATCCCACGTCCTGCCATCCTGATTTAGGTTTTCCGTGATTTCCCTAAATCGCTCCAGGCAGATGCCGGGATGGTTACTTTGAAAGGGCACGGCCTACTTCCTTCCCCGTCCTTCCCTAATCCGATGAGACCGATGATCTCGCTGTCTGGTCTCCTCCCTCACAACAACGCAACGGTGTTCAAAACTGTTCAAATGTGTGTGAAATCTTATGGGACTTAACTGCTAAGGTCATCAGTCCATAAGCTTACACACTACTTAACCTAAATTATCCTAAGGACAAACACACACACCCATGCCCGAGGGAGGACTCGAACCTCCGCAGGGGACCAGCAGCACAGTCCACGACTGCATCGCCTAGACCGCTCGGCTAATAAACAGGGTTAAGACAGGGATGTAGTCTTTCACCCCTATTGTTTAATCTATACATCAAAGAAGCAACGGCGGAAATAAAAGAAAGGTTCAAGAGTGGAATTAAAATGGAAGACAAAAATGAAATGAGCGTGTGGCATTGTTGGCCGGCAGACCCCATCCGGGAAAGTTCGGCCGCCAAGTGCAAGTCTTATTTCAGTCGACGCCACATTGGGCGACTAGCGCGACGGTTATGAGGATGAAATGATGATGAAGACAACACAGCACTCACGCCCCATGCGGAGAAAATCTCCAACCCGGACAGGAATCGAACCCGGGCCCGCTTGCTTGGGAGGCGAGCACGTTACCACCCAGCGAAGCAGGCGGACAAAACTGAAGAAAAAAGGATGTCAGCGATATGATTCCCTGATGACAGTGTGAAGATGAATTACTGGATCTGCTGAATGGAGTGAACAATCTAACGAGTTCAGCATATAGGTTGAGAGTAGGTCGAAGAAAGTAGAGATCTGCGAGAAACTTAAAACATCGGTTTTGGCGATCACGAAGTAGATGAAGTTAGGGAATTCTGCTACCTAGGAAGCAAAATAACACACGAAGGATGAAGTAAGGAGGACACAAAAGCAAACTAGCTATGTCAAAAAGGGCATTCCTGGCCAAGAGAAGTCTACTATTATCAAACATCGTCTTTAATGTGTCGGAGATATTTCTGAGGATGTACGTTTGGAAGACAGCATTGTATGGTAGCGAAACTTGGCCATGAGTAAACCGGAATAGAAGAGAATCGAAGCATTTGAGAAGTGGTGCTACAGAAAAATGTTGAAAATTAGATGGACTGATAAGGCATTTCAATTAGAATCGCCGAGGCAAGGAACGTATGGAAAACACTGATAAGAAGAAGAGACAGGATGGTAGGACATCTGTCAAGACATCACTGATTGGGCATTATAGGGCATATTGTTTGCGTTTCTGTTGTAACGCATAGATATTTAAAGAAGAGTGGTGCTTCCTTTTGCGAACAAAAAATGAATACTAAACAGGAGAACTCACTTTTTGCAAAAAGACATTGTATATCTGCTCAATAACGTGAACTTTTCTTCACCAAACTTCTAGTGAAATCAGTGAACTTGGAACCTAGGATATTTGTATGGAATGCAATACCTGCGTTTTTTAACATACCAGATAAACCACCACAACTGTAGCCGAAGAGAAAGCCACACAGACGTCACAATAACACGTCAAAACCAATAAGACCGTTTCTCAACACAGAAAAAAAACCAGTTTCACAATTGTTGATACATTTGAGCCACAAACGGCAAGAATCTTTGACTCACACACTTTTAAAGCATAGCAGTTACATTAACAAAAATATTTCTTTATTAAAAACTGGAATGGAGTGTATGAATGTGAAAATCATTACACTTCAAAAAAAAAAAAATGTTACGTGACAAGAACGGAAAACAACAGAAATATGTACTTTTCATACATCAAACGAATGTTTATATTCTCTTGCTTTCAGCAGAGTAGGCTGCATATATTCGAAATATTTCTTCAGGAATAAGTTGTAGCAGATAACACTGAATCAGTGAGATTTGGCTGTTTTTACATTTATTTTACGAGCATTCACGCTCTTGATCATTTAGTAACGCTTGGAACACAAAAACATAACATCTGTTCCGTTAGTCAAATAGAAAATAAAATTAAAAACGAATATTAATTTTACAGCTGGCGTTTTCGCCACTAGGAGCGGTAGTTCCGTTCCATCTGTCAGACGGTAGCCGCTTTCACAGCACTGAGTGTCACTACTGTATGTTAGACTGTGTTCGCTAAGTGTTTATGACTGCAATAGACGTCAAAGCACTTGGAAGAACAGTTGAACGGAATGGATAATGTTTTGAAAACATCTTATGTTATGAACATTGACGGAAGTAAAACAAGTGTACTGGAATGTAATAAAATAATATCAGACGATTCTAAGATAATTAGATTAAGAAATGAAATACTTAAAGTAGTTGATGCGTTTTGCTATTTCATCAGCAAAATAACTGATGATAGCAGAAATAGAGAGCATATAAAATGCAAACGAGCAATAGCAAAAAAAGATGCGTAGATCGAATAGGTAATGAGGAAGTATTGAATCTATCATCATCATCATCATCATTTAAGACTGATTATGCCTTTCAGCGTTCAGTCTGGAGCACAGTCCCCCTCATAAAATTCCTCCATAATCCCCTATTCAGTGCTAACTTTGGTGCCTCTTCTGATGTTAAGTCTATTACTTCAAAATCATTTTTAACCGAATCCAGACGCCTTCTCCTTGGTCTGACCCGACTCCTCCTACCCTCTACTGCTGAACCCATGAGTCTCTTGGGTAACCTTGCTTCTCCCATGCGTGTAACATGGCCCCACCATCTAAGCCTGTTCGTCCTGACTGCTACATCTTTAGAGTTCATTCCCAGTTTTTCTTTGATTTCCTCATTGTGGACACCCTCCTGCCATTGTTCCCATCTATTAGTACCTGCAATCATCCTAGCTACTTTCATATCCGTAATCTCAACCTTATTGATAAGGTAACCTGAATCCACCCAGCTTTCGCTCCCATACAACAAAGTTGGTCGAAAGATTGAACGTTGCACAGATAACTTAGTCTTGGTACTGACTTCCTTCTTGCAGAAGAGAGTAGATCGTAGCTGAGCGCTCACTGCATTGGCTTTGCTACACCTCGCTTCCAGTTCTTTCACTATGTTGCCATCCTGTGAGAATATGCATCCTAAGTACTTGAAACCGTCTACCTGTTCTAACTTTGTTCCTCCTATTTGGCACTCAATCCGTTTATATCTCTTTCCCATTGACATTACTTTCGTTTTGGAGGTGCTAATCTTCATACCATAGTCCTTACATTTCTGATCTAGCTCTGAAATATTACTTTGCAAACTTTCAATTGAATCTGCCCTCACAACTAAGTCATCCGCATATGCAAGACTGCTTATTTTGTGTTCACATACCTTAATCTCACCCAGCCAGTCTATTGTTTTCAACATATGATCCATAAATAATATGAACAACAGTGGAGACAGGTTGCAGCCTTGACTTACCCCTGAAACTACTCTGAACCATGAACTCAATTTACCGTCAACTCTAACTGCTGCCTGACTATCCATGTAAAGACCTTTAATTGCTTGCAAAAGTTTGCCTCCTATTCCATAATCTCGTAGAACAGACAATAACTTCCTCCTAGGAGCCCGGTCATATGCCTTTTCTAGATCTATAAAGCATAGATACAATTCCCTGTTCCACTCATAACACTTCTCCATTATTTGCCGTAAGCTGAAGATCTGGTCTTGACAGCCTCTAAGAGGCCTAAACTCACACTGATTTTCATCCAATTGGTCCTCAACTAATACTCGCACTTTCCTTTCAACAATAACTGAGAAGATTTTACCCACAACGCTGATTAAAGAGATACCTCTGTAGTTGTTACAATCTTTCCTGTTTCCATGTTTAAAGATTGGTGTGATTACTGCTTTTGTCCAGTTTGATGGAACCTGTCCCGACTCCCAAGCCATTTCAATTATCCTGTGTAGCCATTTAAGACCTGACATTCCACTGTATTTGATGAGTTCCGACTTAATTTCATCCACCCCAGCTGCTTTATTGCACTGCAATCTATTGACCATTTTCTCCACTTCCTCAAATGTGATCCTATTTCCATCATCATTCCTATCCCAGTGTACCTCGAAATCTGAAACATTACTGGTTGTATTTTCACCTACATTGAGCAACTCTTCAAAATATTCCCTCCATCTACCCAAAGAATCCTCAGGATTCACCAGCAGTTTTCCTGACCTGTCCAAAATACTTGTCATTTCCTTCTTACCTCCCTTTCGAAGACTGCTAATTACACTCCAGAATGGTTTTCCAGCAGCTTGACCCATAGTCTCCAACCTGTTTCCAAAGTCTTACCAAGATTTCTTCTTGGATGCTGCAATTATCTGTTTGGCTTTGTTTCTTTCTTCAACATAACTTTCTCTGCCTACCTGAATTCTAGTATGTAGCCATTTTTGATACGCCTTCTTTTTCCTTTTACAGGCTGCCTTGACTGTGTCATTCCACCAAGCTGTTTGTTTCAACCTACTTTTACACACTACTGTTCCAAGACATTCTTTAGCCACTTCTAGTACTTTGTCCCTGTATCTTGTCCATTCCTTTTCCAATGACTGTAATTGACTACATTCAACTAACTGGTACCTTTTTGAGATCATTGTTATGTACTTGTGCCTGATTTCCTTATCCTGAAGTTTCTCCACTCTTATCCTCCTACATATGGACCTGACCTCGTGCACTTTTGGTCTCACAATCCGTATTTCACTGCAGATTAAATAATGATCAGTGTCATCAAAGAATCCCCTGAATACACGTGTGTCCCTCACAGCCTTCCTGAATTCCTGATCTGTTATTATATCATCAATGACAGATCTGGTTCCCCTGCCTTCCCAAGTATACCGGTGAATGTTCTTATGTTTAAAAAATGAGTTTGTGATTACTAAGCCCATACTGGCACAGAAATCCAAGAGTTCTTTCCCGTTCCTGTTGGCCTCCATATCCTCTCCAAATTTACCCATAACCTTTTCATACCATTCTGTTCGATTTCCAATCCTGGCATTAAAATCACCCATGAGCAGAACACTGTCCTTGTCCTTTACTTTAACAACTACATCACTGAGTGCCTCATAGAAACTATCCATCTTATCTTGATCTGTCCCTTCACAATGCGAATATACTGACACAATCTTAATTTTCTTGCTAGACACTGTCAAATCTATCCACATCAGTCGTTCGTTTACATACCTTATTGCAACTACGCTGGGTTCCATTTCTTTCCTTATGTAAAGCCCTACACCCCATTTTGCTATTCCTGCTTTGACTCCTGACAGGTAGACCACTTCCTCTTCTTTCTCACCCCTTACCCGAACGTCACTAACAGCTAAAACGTCCAACGCCATCTTACTTGCAGCCTCTGCCAGCTCTACCTTCTTCCCAGAGTAGCCCCCATTGATATTAATAGCTCCCCATCTCATTACCATTTGTTTGCCAAGTCGTATCTTAGGAGTCCCTGGTTTGTCAGTTAGAGGTGGGACTCCGTCACCTCCAAAGGTCCGAGGCATTTTGCTCTGATTGTTGACAGCATCATGTTTAAAGTACCAAGGAAGCAGGTTGCTAGCCTTACTTGCCCCAAGTCCCATTGAGTTTTACCTCTAACGGTTGAGGGACTAACCGGTGGATTTGGTAGTCTTTGCCGTATGAGCACAAAGGCGACCACGACTCAGAATATGTCCGAGATGCCCAGCCTTCTTCCAAAGTAACTGGTATCCTGACTGTCGGGACCACCTACTTGGCCACTCATACGTTGCCCGTGGTTCATGAACTAGGACATGACTACAGGAACTCACACCATGAACCACGTATTGAATCTAAATTGGAGAAAAAGAAATTGATGCACAGATTGACTGAAAGAAGGGATACGTTAATAGGACTTGTCCTGTGGCTTCACGATATCCTGAATCTGGTTTTGCAGGAATATGTGGAGGTTAAAAATTGTACACGGACTTCAACGCTTGAATATATTAAGGAAGTTCTAGTGGATGTAGAATGCACTAGTTGTGTAGAGATAAAAGGCCTAGCACAGGACAGGTTAACGAGGAGAGTTTCATCAAACAATTCTTTGGACGGAAGATCATAACAACATAAAAACAACTGGCAAAAATCAGGTCTGCTCCACTTGTTCGCTGTATTCGACCACCTTCTCCGGCGACCATCTATCAGCTTGCAACGTCAAATTGGAAGATCAATAGCCAAGGAATCGGACTGAAAAGCGTTTAAGAGACGAATGTGGTGTTTCTCCGTTGTGGTTCAACCTATGGATCGAGGAACCAATGACGCAAATGAAAGAAAGCTTCATGAGTGAGACTAGAATTCAGGGTGAAGTGATAAGATTTGATGATTACATTCTCATCCTCACTGAAAATGGGGAAGAATTACAGGACCCATTGAACACTCAAATGAGCAAAAATTATTGATTGAGGAAAAACAGAAGAAATACGAAAGTAATGAAGAGTAGCAGGAAGAAGTTTAGAAACGACTTCAACATAGAAATTTGGGATCACGAGTAATGGAGTATGAGAGGTATTGTTAACTTGGAAACAAAATTACTCATGACGGACGAAGCAAGAAGGATATAAGAAGCTGACAAACACAGTCAGAGAGGGTATTCCCGGGCAAAAGAGATCTTCCAGGAGCACACATTTGCCATAATTTGAGGAAAGACTTTTGACTATGGATGTTTGCATTATAGCATTGTATAGAATTGTGTTGCGGACTTTGGAACTCCGGAAAAGAAGAAGATCGAAACGTCTGTGATGGGGTGGTATGGATGGATACTGAAAACTGGGTGGAGTGGTAAGAAAAGAGGTGATTAGCCACGGAATCTGTAAGGAAATGCATATGTTGGCGATAGAAGAAGAAGGAGGGTGAAGACGAGAGGATACGTGTCCCTGCAGCAGCGAATAACTTCACGGTGCTCGAGGTGCGTGTATGGAGAAAACTGTAGTGGAAGATAGAGGCGAGGCAGACTTTGGAATGTAACCAACAAATAACTGAGAGAGAGGAGAGGAGGTTGCGACCAGTCGCAGCAATCCAGTAGAATGAAAAAAAAACGGTTGTCTGTCATCCTTAAATAGATGGAAAAGCATCTCCGGTAAAAATAAAGTGTGAGAAATAAAGTATCATATATAACTGATGTGTTAGAAATTAATGTGGTATCGACGTCACTGTACTACTGAAGCGTCTAATATCACCACGAGTGTGATACTAACGTTACTTTGCCTGACTTATTGTATGACAAGTAAAAATAACGTTACGTCCAAGAACAGTAAGTTCAAAACGATTATCGTGTGCCAGTCTGGTTTGAGGTCTGAGAAAATGTTTCGTATTTTATGAAGACAAAAATGTTGAAGCAATAATGACTCGACCTACCGTTAGAACATAATTTTATTCTATTTTGACGAAAATCAACAGTTTATTGTGAAAACTGCAAATGTATTTATATGTAATCATTCAAACAAATTCCATCCAAGTAAGGGTAAAAGATGGGACACAATACCGTTGGAAAATTAGTTATGTAAAATACTGAATGTGTGGAATGTAAGGAAATCTCGTTTTACAACGAAAACATACCCTAAGAGGAATTGTTGAGAGGCCATTGAAGGTAAAGTAAGAATCAAAATAATTTGTACAATTGATACCCTTATAAAATTACAAAATTAATGTTAACGATGTTCTTTCGTTCCTTTTACAGTTTAGGTGACTAGATGTTTTGTAACATATGTTTACATGTATTTGTGTTTATTTGGTATTGAGGGAGAATTACTTAAGATTTTACGCGTCGACAGCTGCGGCAGTTTGCATTATTCAGCGGAATCCTTGACTGATACAGAATTGCTCTAAATGGACTGCGAGTACGCAACACACATTCCGCTGTGCTTTTCTGTGGAGAGCACCATTTTTTACTAAGCAAGTGCAACGATTGCATTAATTACAGTTCTCTCTAGTCTGACGTGAAAGATAAAGCATGTTGATAGAGCTGGTCTCGTGGAGTAATTAAGCTTGTTGTTGAGGCAGCCATTAAAGTCCGTCGAATGTAATTTGCTATTGTACGAGAGTAATATGTCAGATTCAGAGTATTCTCATTGTAAACGAGTTTAATAATTACATAAACACAAAGTTTTACGTCAAAAAGTAAATAATGCTTTCTGTTCATTTAAATTGTGGCTCTAAGAGCTTTCGGACTATGATTTTTGGATGCTACCGGTCGAATCTGCAGAGGCGGTCAATACATCTAGGAGTATTTTTCTGTGAATTTCCTACGATACCAGACGGACATTCCATGTTTCGTTTGTGAACTGCATTATACTCTGGCAATTTCCGAAAACTCTCAAGTGAAAGTAAAAAATCGTTTTACTTTTCCATACGGCCGAGTAATTATTAACAGTTTTTCAGCTCATCAAGGAGCTCTTTGAGACAATCGCTGCGGTAGTAAGAAACATTGAATACGAAGTTAACTTAAACTGAAGTGGAATGATAATAATAATAAAAATAATAATAATCAACGACTTAAAAGTAAAAAGAAATGGAAGATTAAGTACAAAACAATAATTCTCTTCCAAGGCCGACACGTAGTAATAAAGTTTGCTCCACTTCTTTGTACAATGAGCGGTTTCCAGGTTTTGAAATATTGTACTCTGCGCCACACCAACCCTGGCCCTCAACAGCACAGATCACTCTTTAGTTTTTTTTCAAATACTGTGTTAAGTTTTAATTTTATGTTAATTAATTGGAACTGATAAATGATGCAGAGCACATTGACTTTTTCTACCGTTACGAAGCAACTCTAGTCAACTGAGTCAACCGCCAAAGTAGAAGTGCGCTATTGCCATTGCAAATAAGATTCCACGGACGCTGAATGTACACTGTCCACACGGTGGAGAGATGTTAAAACTAACACGCATGCAGTGTTAAGTGCAATCAAAAGCCACAAATTTATGTTAAGCTAAAGCATTTATGAACGTTAGCCCAACACTGACAACGTCTTTTGCTTTTTTAGTGGGAGTTGTGGCTATATTTCCAGAAAGTAGTATGCGACATTAAGTAACTGTTCCATTGTAAATGACCTAGTCAGTTTAAGCAGATAGTAACAACTTGCAGTTATTCAAGAGAATTCTTGCGGCTTACTATTTCTTATAGATAGGCTGTTATTTAAGTTTCCTAACGACCCTAATGTGTTTGGGGAAGCTAATTGGTACCAGAAGGGAAAGTGAGGCTTTACGGAAGTGACAGCGTTGATTGCTTCAAGCTGTTTTGCTGAAGCCCGCCGTCGCTTCCGCGATCGCTATGTTTAGCGAATCAGTAACAGTCGATGTTAATTTAGACATGGTTTCATAGTCATAAAGGGAAGGAATGTTACCGAATAACAGAAGTGTTTCTTCCTTGGTGAATTTTGTTTTATGAGCACTATGCCGTGATACAATTCGTATTCCGTGCTTTGTAATCAACAGAAGTTTTTCTGTATCCTAGATCAATTCTGAAATCTATTTGCAGCAACATGAGCGATGAGGGTACGTAACACTCTTGACTGTGATCCTCCTGATCTATGGGAGAGTCAAGATATGTAATTTCATTAACACTATTTTAGATGAGCAGATTATGCGCCAGTATTTTACTATGCCAACTTTCCTTCCGTTCAAAACTCGTCCATAATAAATACAAATATAAACATTACACTTGATTGAGCAGCATAAACGGCCAAAAACACTCCTATGTAGGGCATAACCACCTATGGCAAGATAACCTACACTAATAAGCGACAAAACTTCGCTAAGCCCCTGTTTATCAGCAACATTGACTGGAAGTACCAGCTTCTATCAAAGCCGGCAAACAGGCTATCGGAGGGAAACCGACGAGCTCGCCCACTGACGCACAAACAATCGCCAACATCACCCAACACTGTGCTTCCGATATATGACCTATTGGACACAAAATGATGACAAACCTAACTGTTGCAGGTTGCTGACGCTGAGCAAGAGCCCAACGCAGCCACCAGCGGCAGCCGCCGAGCAGCAGCAACGCACTACGTAAAGGTATCGACAAGCATGATACCCACTACTAACAAAGCCTACCCTTGCACGACCTATCGCAGGCAGCAAGACATCCGCTACTGCTCTTACCACCCGACCTAACTATCGCAGAGGTTTTTTTCCCATGGCTCTTGCCTTGGCACTTTTTTTCCTCTGCCCTTCAAACCGCTACCCTTCGTTCGCTTTTCGACCCGATCTATCTCCAGATGAGCGCGTATTAATGGTTAACCATAACCAGACGTACGCACACATCGCAGTACCCACATCCTGCGACACCTCACATTAGTGAATACTAACCCCTATGCAGAGATGGCAGTAGACCTTTTGAGTTGGCCATCATGCCGGTGTGGGCGTGGAGGGGCTCCACCTCTTAAAAAAAAAAAAAAAATGATTGCGCAGCCACACATCACTATACCGCACAGAAACTAGATATACTAGAATACGAGGAACGCGAGAAGCCCTGCTTCAGTATTTGTGTTCAGTCTACGAACACTCATGGAGCTAGATCACAAAGTTTGAATTTGAGTTAGTGATAAGCCACACAGGTCTTCCTTTGAAAACTGGCCCTTTTAATTGTTGAAGTACCATTTAGATACAAAGCAGATAAGCGTACTTCATATTTCCGAAGTTTAAAATCAAAGCTTGAAATACACAGCACTGGATGCAAGTTATTCGAAAAATCTACTCTCAGTGCCCATGAAGTCCTTATTGCTATCTATAAAATAGAAAAAAAAACGAAAAAGTAACAAGGAAAAATAATCCTGATCAAATTCAATAAGAAAAATATAATTACCATAAATAAAGAAACAACAGTATTTTCTTTTAGTATTAATAACGGAGAGTGGGATATCGCTTACAACGAGGAAACACTTGAATTACCCATAGTTAAAGAAAGTATGTTGTGGCCTGTTGCATGTGCCAGGATAAAAATTATTCCTTTGAGAGCTCACAAAATTTCGAGAAGAATTAATAGGATAGCGTTGATATGACAATATAAATTTGTTAAAATATGTTCAGTAGTTGAAACTAATGGTTTACGCAAATACGACATTCCGTAGAAGGATATCAGTGATGGGCGTATTGTGAACTTCGTTTTATTTCAGACACAATACTCTATGACACAGTCATAACCGGTTTCGGCCTACATTATCCATCTTCAGATGCATTAGGTCGCGAGCGACATTTGGCGAACAAAACGTTTTGTTCAACAAACTGTCTATGCGCAACAGTATCTGAAGGTGTACGATGTAGGCCGAAACCTTTTATGACTTTGTCACAGAATCTGACTGTGTCTGAAGTAGAAGGAATTTCACATTTGATTTAGTATTGAAAATATAAAATTTGAAAAATTTGATAGAAATTTTTTGAAAAAAATGTTTTATGTGGAAGTAAGTTTATAGTGATGAATAATTTGTGATAAATCTAACAACATAACTGAGTCTGCATACAATTTAATACTGATTGCAGTTAAACTTTGGAAGAGATATTTGAATCAATAACTTTATACTATTTTCTGAATGTAATTTTATCCTTTTCCGGGGCTACTTCTTATGAATACAAATTCTGGATTTATTTCCTGTAACTGTCGAAGAGGGCACGATTTCTGAATCTGTTGTTGGGATTTGTGGGTGGATTAAAATATCTTTGAGGTCATACTGCTCATCGAGCTCATCCATAACCCCAAGAGAGGCAATTTTATATGTTACACCCTTTGTGCGCCCCAACTATTGCTGGCAGCCTTTGTGATATCTGTATAACCAACCCCTTCTAACTCTCTGACGTACTTCTGCATTTTTACAACAATTCATAAAGCGTTGTAACCCAGACATATTGTGTTGAATAAATTATTTGCAGAAGGTATTGGAAGTTTGGTGGAGAAACTTTCAACAATGTCAAGAGGTGATCGGTAGGTTGACGACCTCATTAATACGACTAGCACATGGGTAGTGAAGAAGCCATTTCTCACCAAGGCACTAAACGGTGTTTTCAGTTTCGACATTCCGCTCACCCGTGCTCAGAACGGGCGCCGATGGAAGCGAACGAAGAAAGGCACATTTAAAGGGGGTTGCTAACAGCCTATTGGTCTAACCTCACTGTGTAAACATGAGGCTGATATTGTACTGTCTGTGATATTAAAAATAACGATGCAACCTTCCTTCGTCGGCGACTATACGACTAAAGCCGTTATGAAACACATGAAATGTCTCTGCTGTACGAGAATTACATAATGTGTTTGCCGGCCGAGCGGTTCTAGTCACTTCAGTCTGGAACCGCGCGACCGCTGCGGTCGCAGGTTCGAATCCTGCCTCGGGCATGAATGTATGTGATGTCCTTAGGTTAGTTAGGTTTAAGTAGTTCTAAGTTCTAGGCGACTGATGACCTCATATGTTAAGTCCCATAGTGCTCAGAGCCGTAGTGTGTTTACGAGTACAGGTTATGACGCAGAAACGCCGACATATGGAAGTCTGGGTCTGGCCATAGTCGTGCACTGATAGCCAAAGTGGTTGCCGGCAAGGTAGAGCAGGTATTCAGTCAGAGGGCTGGCTGCTATCTGTAATAATAATAATAATAATAATAATAATAATAATAATAATAAATACTGAGTAAGAGTTTCTATGATGAACGTAAACGGGTGTGACGTCCGATCCGACCAAATGCAACGAACAGTGACGAATAAAGTGAAGGAAAGAAGGGAAAAAAAAGAAAGCATTTAAGGCGATCGCTCGCGTAAAGTAGGACATCCCGGGTTCGAGTACCGAGCCGAAGAAAATTTTTACTGTCATCATTCCGTTACAGCTACTGGTCTATCATATTCACAACTGTGAATACATTTAATGGATTTCATAACGGCTGTAGTTTCCGCAAATACGGATTTGAGTCCCTTTCCGGTGCAAACTTTCACTGTCGTCATTTCCTTATACAGCTGATAGTTGTTCGCATTCGGAACTGCGAATGCGAATACATTTGATGTATAAACATGAAGTCTCTATGCTTTGTGGGTAATATTATACCTAAATTTATTTTTGTTGCAGCTGTTATGACAGAAAGTCACACAGAAGAACGAACCTTTGTTGTCTGTTCGAGTTTGCGTGGAATGACATACGAACAGGTGAGTAAATTTAGGAAGCCGAAACCTACAAGGTTGGCAATCAAAAATTTTGTTAAGCAACTTAAACGTACAGGTAATACTGGTAATGAACGTTCTGGGAGGTCATCCATAACTCAAGAAACGGTGATGCGATCGCACGAAAAGTATGTGCACCTAACAGGAGACTGAATAGGGAGCTAAGTATTCCACAATCCACAATTTGGAAAACCCTACACATTGATGAAACTTGCGTACCACGGCCACATGCTGGAAGGTAAGGATTGTGCAGGTCGAGAGGCTGGAAAAATGAAGAACGCCGTGGCACGTGTGTTGCCCAGTGATGAAGCAATATTGCACACCTTTAGGCATGTGAGGGGACACAAAAGCCGAAGCCCAATCATACATACACTGCAAGCAGCAAGATACTCTCAAAGCGAATGTGTGGCTAGGGCTGATTTCTACGGACTATTTTTTTTGTGTAAGATGGGATTAGGAAATCATTTGTTTTTGCCTCAGTTGTCCGTAATTATTTAGATGGAACTTTCCCAGAAGTTGAATTGACATAGTTCCCAGAGACTTCAAGCCCCTTGGTTTCCAAATCTTATTCCCATAGATTTCTTTGTGTGTGGTTTTATAAAGGCATAATTGAGACAACGTACTAGAGATAAAGTTGATAAAATTCCTCCAGATTAGTTAAACGGAGTGAGATGTACTAACTTTTCGCCCAGAAACTAAATTAGAAGCAAATTTTTGTTCAGCTACCAGAGGTATTGAAAAGAATTGGGGAGAAGAGGAGTTTGTGGCACAACCTGACTAGAAGAAGGGATCGGTTGGTAGGACATGTTCTGAGGCATCAAGGTATCACCAGTTTAGTACTGGAGGGCAGCGTGGAGGGTAAAAATCGAAGAGGGAGACCAAGAGATGAATACACTAAGCAGATTAAATGTGCTTTGTCAAATGATACTGACTCTTTTCAGTTAACATTGCACATACAGTGGTTACCCCTTCAGACCTATAACACATGACACCGTACAAAACATTTAAAACCAAATGAATTGACGCCAAATTGAGAAAAAATAGCTTCTCCACCCAGTATTTTTTGGAAAGAATATTGGTATTTTTATTCTACTTTATGGCATTTTAAAACAAATTTTGATTTTGGAGGCGTGAATGGGCTTAGAACAATCTAAAATTTTGACTTCCCGAACTTCCAAAACCATATTGCTAAGGTCCTATATTTTATAGAGGTCAAAGTGTGTGATTTTCTACTTCTAAAATACTTGTATGTGAAGGGGTTCATGATTGTTCACAAACAATGTTTTCACTCCTTTTTCATTGGTTGTAGAGTATCTGATTGGTTACGTTCTTCCCCAAGCTCCTCACTGTCACTACCTTGAGGTCTTGGTTCAGGTTCTGATTCCACTTCAGGACACAGAATACCATTTTATTCCTCTTTACAATGGGTACTGACGTTTTTAAAAAGATAATCTTTTCACTGTCTTGCCACCCCAGCTGTAATTACTGCATCAGGAAACCCAATTGGCCACTTTCTTCGGGGAGATACGAGGCACAAATTCATTTTCATGATTGTCCATTTCGCAAACTACATCATCTTTGTAGCTAACTATTGACACAGATTAGATGTATTGAGTTATGTGAGTACTTTGTTAGCATTACTATTCTTCAAGACATTTAGCTAGTGATACATATCCACAGAAATTGCACCTTTTTCATTTCCAGCAGCAACAGCTGAGTTAACATGTGTTGTAGATGTAGGTTTTTGTTGCTACCGTAACGTCAATTATCAGCTGGCGCTTAAGGGCTGGCAACTGCAAACTGGTAACATCTATTGGAGTTTATAGCTACCATGTAAAAGATAACCACTTGTGTTGTTTGGTTTTACTGTATTCACAAAACGTCTCCTTTTATATAAACGTAGTCTGAACCCCCTAAATGGCTACCAAATTTGGGGGATACTATTTTGTGAATCACTCCATACGCTGATGTGAGATTTCATGTTATTCCACATAATGATAAGATGCTCGTTTTCAGAAGACTGACATTGATTGCTGTCAGTGGTATTATTGACTGATGTTGGAATCAGACAGTTTTCAAATCGATACAAACATGTACAGGTTCAAATGACTCTGAGCACTATGCGACTTAACTTCTGAGGTCATCAGTCCCCTAGAACTTAGAACTACTGAAACCTAACTAACCTAAGGACATCACACACATCCATGCCCTAGGCAGGATTCGAACCTGCGACCGTAGCATCGTGCGGTTCCAGTCTGTAGCGCCTTGAACCGCTCGGGGTTTGTGAAGTTTCTGGTGTTGTATGCTAGTACATGGGCTTCTTTGTGTCCACCAAACACAAGTGGATCCAAATTTCAAGTCCCACAAGGGGATTTCATGTAATTAGCACCTTTAAATCTAATGTATGTTTTGGCTCATCAATCCTACAAATATTTCAACAGTTAAAAACCTGCCCATTTTCCAATATGTTTATGTTAAATGTATATAAAGCCTCCAAAACCCCGGCATCGATTTCAACCAAATGTGGCACAGAACCAGCAGGTTCAAATGGTTCAAAAGGCTCTGAGCACTATGGGGCTTAACAGCTGAGGTCATCAGTCCCCTAGAACTTAGAACTACTTAAACCTAACTAACCTAAGTACATCGCACACATCCATGCCCGAGGCAGGATTCGAACCTGCGACTGTAGCGAGAACCGGCAGCCCTCATGAGTATAAACACTGTGAAATTTATAATCTCATAGGTGCAATAGGAGCGTAGATACGTGCAAAAACGAGCTTTTCAAGCTCCAAGCAAATAGAGTGCCATGCACAGCAGGTGTATTGTGTGGGAAATTATAAGTCTACTTTGTAGGGCAGCCTACATGTCAGGGACAAGAAACGGTTTTCCAAACGCCAACATGAAGGTTGCCCTCCATGGCAGCTGTGTAGTGTTGCAATAGTGTTGACATGCTTTGCACGGCAGTGGTCTAGATTGCACTAGACACCTGCCTTGGAGATCCTGGGTTCAGTTGCAGGTAGCGCTGAGCATTTTTCCTCATCACCTCCAGGACAGTCCCCAGGTCCACTCAGCCTACTATCAAATGAGTATAGGCGATTATTTTGTGGGGGCGGGGAGGAGGAGGGTTGTAAAAGGCGATTGGGGTGATGGGCCTTTCACCAGCCCCCTCCAAGTGGCACGGTGAAAGGAAGCTGCAGTTAGTCAGGCCAGTAGCACAGTTACAGGCTTGTGACACAGACTCTTGGGTGTGGAATAAGTGTACACACAACAGATTTGTGTATGCACAAGCGGTCAGTGGAGTACATAATCCTGGAACCATCACATGGATGTGGTTACTCAGTAAATATTTGATCGTTTCAAGGAGTGTAGCACACAAGAATCCATTGACGTAGGAATGAAGGTTGGGACGCGTTGCAGGCTTACCTGTAGCGTGGCGACGACGTATCTGCGGGCACGCTGGAAGACCTCCTCGTCGGGCCAGTCCGGGTGTTGACGCTGCACGCGGCGCGCCACGACGTTGTGCCAGCGGAAGAACAGGATGCCGAACGTGAGCAGCGCCGGGTTCTGGTTGGTGCGCGGGTCTCCCAGCACTGCACACACGGCTCACGCTCTACTTCCACGTGGTAGCCACGCTGCAAACTCTAGCCACGCCCGTGTCACAAGGAGTAAGTTCCGTCATAAGTGTGCTAGACTCAGTGTGTGGCAGCTAGCTCTAAGGCAGTGGAGATGGCTGCTGGGTTGCTGTCCCACCTACCAAAGCTGTCTCATGCAGTAAAAGCGACCTATAAACCCCCAGCTTAGCTGTGCAGTTGTCTGTCCGGTCGCCAACTGCTGAATGAAGTAGCATTACTCGAGAATGTGTACTACAGGGCTTTCCCACTCACTTCCCACCAAGCATGCGGCGTTACATCAGGACAACCAATCACGTACACATTACATGAGCTATGTTACATTAA
This sequence comes from Schistocerca gregaria, assembly GCF_023897955.1. Taxonomy (NCBI): domain Eukaryota; kingdom Metazoa; phylum Arthropoda; class Insecta; order Orthoptera; family Acrididae; genus Schistocerca; species Schistocerca gregaria. The sequence goes on from NC_064922.1 coordinate 757,186,125, forward strand.
ATGGTATAATTTAAATTTACAAGAAAAATAGATACAGAAATGTGTACAAATATTACATGGTTCACAGAAAATCCTGTCATAATCCATTTAAAATAAAGAAACGCAGTAACTGACATGATTTGTTCGGTTTTGTGTGTGTAATGCCGTACGCATGGTGGGAAAGGGGAGGGGACGTTCACACTGTAAATTCTCAAGTAATGCTGCCTTATTCAGCTGTTGACGTCCGTGTTCTTACGGGTCTTGCACCGTCCTCCGCCGCCAGCTCCCATCAATGATATAACGTTTTATTTTGTTATTATTGTAGTTGTTATTGTAAATGTTTTTAGTCATGTTACTATCTCTTTGTATATAAATACCTTTGAATATGTAGCTATTGCTGTACTGCAGCACTTACGACCTAAGGTTGGTCTAAATTGCAAACGTAAACTGTTTGCTACCTGTTGCTATCGATGCTGTTCTACTGAATTTTGATGTTTTATACCGATCGCTGTTAACTTTCCATAAAAAGAATGCTTTCTAAAATTTTATCGTCTAGAACAATTTCGTACGCGGCAGCCTTCCTTCTCGCTCTCTCTCTCTCTCTCTTCCATTTCGAATCTGAAACAACTTCTATATTCCAAAGTTCAGGAAGATTCCATTAGCCTTCAACAAAAGCTAAAAGTGCATCTTATTTTCCGTTGAGGTCACAATTGGGATTGGTCGAGGTTCAGGTGACAGCCGACTAGAAGACTGTGCGAACTTTGCGATTACTTGAGGGAACTGTGCAGTTTACGGCCTGCCTTAATTGCGCAGTTGTCTCCTTTATTCGTACAGTTTATCGTTCATGCTCCTGTCTCAAAAACTGACATATGGCCGGTAGAGAGGGCAGAACCACGTGCCCCTCCATATCCGCATCCAGTGACGCCTATGGGCTGAAGATGACACGGCGGCCCAGGGGGTACCGTTGGGCCTTCACGGCCTCTTCCGGAGGTGTTCAGTTTTTTTCGTTTTATTGCTCAGGCATTACGACATATATCAGAAACTGTCTATTTAAAGTGAACGCGAACGCTTTTAGGCCCCTTTAGTTTTGCATTAAGCCCTTTGGCGGAATCACATCTGCTTCAGGTCCAGGTGTTGTAGTAATAACTGGGCGTTTTCTCAGTATATAAGAACTACTCCCCCCACTATACGCCAGTTGAAGCAAAAATGCTTTATTTACTCCACTGTGGAGTCATACGCAGTAATAACAAGACACAGTGGGGCTAAGATGCAACCTATCACCCTTACAGCAAGACTATATTGGTCAGCGCAGGTAGTATTTAAAGAATCTTATAACGAAAATAGCACAGTATCTATCACTCGAAAATATGAAATGCTACCTAGCAAGAAAACACCTAGCACCAGTGTTGCATTCTTGGGAGCTGTCGTGGAATCCTTCTAGCAAACTTATAGCCATTCGTACTCCGTGTGACACGGGCTTTGTACTGACTCTTGTCTGTAACCTGTTCTCAAAAGCAAAATGGCAGAAATGTTATCTACATGTTACGATTAAGATCCTCAGCTGTGCATTTCATTGAGGATTCACACCAACTACAATGTATGGCCTAAATTTCATTACAGAGCGTTAGGAGTTTTCACTAGTGTTCATATGGCATTGCAAATGTAAATTTTATTACTCTGACTGCATTTTGAATTCCAATATTATCTTCAGAAATAAAAGTCGATGATTTCTCTGCCTCTCTAAAGCACCTATTATCAAGAGCGTGCAAAGCGTGGGGGAGGGAAAAATTGTTTTTCGCAAAGCGCTCTGGAGTTATGCCTCCCCACTTGTCAGTGTCAGTTTGGAGAAAGCCTTAATATGTAATAGATGTTGACTAGTTGCAAGTGTGCGCAGACCAATTTGTAGGGCGGCATTCTTGACTGCAACTGAAACTGCAAGATAGTTAGGTCCTATAAGCTCCTAAACGCTTTCAGTAGGGTTGTTCCTTTAATTCTCGAGGTTTTTTCTAACGGTAGCAACCAATATTAAAATCGATCAAAAACCTGAATGTAGAAATCACTCAGATGTATCTACCGTTACATGCCTGACTGCAAAATATAAAAGGCAGTCGAATGAAAACAAGACAGATGAAAAGAAAGTAAGTAAAGTGTTTATTATTTCAAAAGTAATCGCTATTACTGTTACTACATTATCCTACCGTGAGACAAGACGGTCAGTGCCTTCATGGAACAACGTTTGCGGTTGCCTAAGGAGCCGTGATTATGTCCAGGTGGGCAGCTTTTCGCCCGATGCAAATCGACGGTCACGGATGTCTTTCTTCGGGAAATTTGGAAATTTATGGTAAGCTCGTAGGAGACCAAATTGCTCAGGTCTTCGGTCCCTAAGCCTACGCACTACTTAATGTAACTTAAGAACTTTTAACACTGCAGCGCATCAGCAATCGTGAATAATTTAATGGTTATAAAGAATCCGCGTCGATTGCAAATAGAAACCGGATGTTGACCTAGGTTTCGGCGCGGATAACCACACCTTCTTCAAAACACACTAAAACTACAAACTACCTACAGAGACATGGTCCAACATTAATACAGGACGCCCAAAAGGGTAAAAGACTCGCATAAAATGTAAAATAAACGGTACGTGTGTACCATGTCAATAGCTATACTTAGCTCAAACTTCAGAAGCGTACTTCCTCACCCCAGCCAACGTTCGACGGGCCGCGGGTTCTCATGTAAACTGCCTCTTTAGGGAGTTTGTAGTTTTAGTTTGTTCCGAAGAAGGCGTTGTTATCCGGGCGGAAACCTAGGTGAACATCCGTTTTCTATTTGCAGTCGAGGCGGATTCTTTATAATCATTTAATGTAACTTACACTAAGGACAACACACACACACCCATGCCCGAGGGAGGACTCGAATCTCCGACGGGGGGAGCTGCCTGGATCGTGACAAGACGCCACAGACCGCGCGGCTACCACGCGCGGCCTTTAAAAATATGGAAATCACGTGTGGAAAGATCAGGACTGTATGGAGGACGTGCTAGGAGTAGCCAGCGAATCTTCTGCAGCGTAGTCGAAACAACCGTGGCAATAAGTTGGCAGCCACATCGTTCTTCAAAGGTGCTATAGAAAAACTAAGAAGGTATTGGCTGTTATTACATTTCGATTCGTTATATACGTATCTGGATGAGTGATGTGGGGGAGAAGAGAAACATGGCGTATTCAATATACTTATGCAAAACTTGTACACCGGAAGCATGGTCTCTGCATGTGGGTACACCGTGAACCATTGAACTGTCAACGAATATGATTAGAACGATCTTTGACCATCGGAAAGAATTGCCTTCACTGCATACAGTCAACAAATAATAGAGGAACTAAGTACAGAACTAGGCACAAGTGGCTTGGAGCTTCTGAGAAGATTTAAATACCGATTTCAAAACTGCTTTTTGCTCGGAATGGAATATTTTTGTATCTTGACAGTAGTAGAATGAGGGGCTTACATAGGCATACGACTCCAAAACTGAGATGCTCAACAGGCAATCTAAAGAAGGAAATGATTTCGGAGACAAATAAATCACCAAGAGGAAAGTGAAGAGATGAGGATGTTGCACTGATTGTTATTAAAAGAATGGACACACAGCAGTTAAATGGAGAATTGGTAAAGGACTCTAGAAAGCAGGCAGGCAGGACAAACCTTTACGAACAATGAAGGAATCATATCACAATAAGCAGAAACAGGTGGTGGAGGCATTTCCAGCGGTGAATGATAAATTGTCGACAGTGATCTCCATATAACATAAGCCGCCAGATGTGACACTAAAAGGCATTTTACTGACTAAAGATCACTAACGAGTTTGATCTCATTATCACAAATAACTATTGTTGGTAGCTATTAAGCTGAATGTGTCTCACTTTTCGGCGCAGTCCGAAGGCTATGTCGTAAGATTGTAAACAACTATGGCAGAGTAAGCCGGTGAGACTGGCTGGTACGTGATTTATATCGCAATTAAGGTGCCCGATGGTGGCGATCGATAACGGATTCAGTGACAGGTAAGAGAAGTTCTATTGATGGGCAACACAAGTCGAGCTGAAAAGCTACATGAGTTTACTACCGACCCCAATGAACTTGCAAACTATTGGATTTGTAGCTGGACACGTTAGAATGTCTTATAAGAAAAGCAAGAGCAGTCTTCCTCAATTTGTTTCCCTCTTGTAGTTAGTGCATTTAATTTAGTGTGTAAGATAAAATGTAACTCTTGAAGCACTTGGGTGCTTTGATAAACGCACCACGAAGAGTGCACGAGTTCGACCGCGTCAGTTATAAGTGTTCATCTGTCCTGCGCTACCGCACCCCATGACTGGGCGTCATCCACTGTCATTCACCGACCAACTGCGATGTTTTGGTATTGGTTTAGTTTTTCTGTTCAAGATTGAGAGGATTTTTGTACCTTATTGCGATGTTTTTCGACATAATTTATCTTGCAAGTAATTAAACAGTGCTTCGACATTTTTGAGACGGTTGTGCTGAGGCTCTCTGAAAGGCGTCTCGTGTTTTATTTGTTTCTTCTAAAACTGAAACAGGGACCTGCTATAGATTCAGAAGCGAGTGACTGAAAGGTGTCTCATGTAGCTCTATCATTCAGCAAGCGGATCTACATACAAACTAAGTAACTTGTGCTTCATTATTACAGCCTATTTGTTCAGATTTCTTGATGCGCATATGATCTGTCGTTTAAGTAACCCTGCTGACATCCGCTTTTTTGCTACTGCTTCGTCATTTGTACGACGTCATGAATACTGGAATGACATACTGCTGCATGCGCGCGCTTTATTGTGTGTGTGTGTTCACTATTTCTTGCATGTTTGAAGTTCCAAACCAGAGAAATTTTCTCTACTGAAACAAAAATGGAAAAAAAGGAAAAAAGGTACGCTTAAAGTGCGAATCAAGAGTTGAAGACTCCTGTCAGGGGCAAACACAAACAAACGCAGTCGCAGAGTAAGATTACGGCAACTGTGTTCTGGGAGAACCGAGGCAGTTTGCCGGTGGAGGAACGACATTCAAACCAGAGCGGTAAGGCGCAACCTACATAAAACTCTAATGAGTGGTTCAGATCAAAAGACGCTGCTTATTCACAAAGGGAATTTTGCTCCTTTACGATAACGCTAGGCCTAAAACTGCTGTGCAGACTCGGGAGATGACTGAATACTTCAGTAGGGAAGTTTTGGATCACACGACGTGTGGCGCTGATCTTGCTCCGAGTGGTTTCCACGTTTTTCGGCAGCTGAAACGTTATCTTGGTGGGAAATGATTCAACGACGTTGAATAAGTGAGAACCACCGTCAACTCTTGACTTTCAGAACGGCACCAAACGTCTTTGAAGAGGGATTCCAAACGTAGTTTTAAGGTATAACTACTTTAAGTAAAACCTAAAAATAGTCATGGTTTGAAAATAAAATGTTTGGTTATTTTTTATTAAATATGGACCTTACTTCAAAAACATCCCTCATATGTTTATCGGCGACACCGAGTGATACAAATGTGTATATAACGACATGCAGTGTACCCTTTCCTGTAATATCTTGCAAATTGTTTTATTATCGTTCACAACGCAGGGTCGTGTAGTATCAATTGGCTTACAGTATCAGCCACCACTGTGATTTTCCTTTCCTCCTCCAAACGGCAGAAGCGTACAGTAAGAGGAAGCAAGCTTGTGTATCCATGTGCACTGGAGTTGGATATCTTCTTCCTCTCTTCAGTGCTTCTCCGCTCTGAGTACTTGATGGTTTTGCTGCAGCTCAGACTAGCTCAGAGCACACAGAAGATATTTTGAGGCCTGTGGTATACGTTTTTAAGGTAAGTGATTAACTTCGTTGCTATATTTCTATGACAACTAAGAAACGTTTCATAATGATTTCCGTAAAAGAACGTTCAGCATAACAAAATCCTTCTGCGTGCTGTCATGCAGTAGTGGCTAGCCGGTTGGTTTTCAGTATTGGCCAAGACTAGTTTAATTTTTAAATTATTATTTCCTTTATATTACTTCTTTTCAGACTGAAACGGAGGAAAATGAGGTAAAAATTACAGGGATATGGAATGAAGGATGCGCGAAATTGGCTTTGAGCAAGGTAATGTCTAACAAAGTGATCGTGAGGGAGGCAGCTAAAGCGCTTTCAACGATTAGAAAAAAAAAAAAGATCGCCACCGAAGAGAACAATTAAAAGCAGGAAAATAATGTGCATAAAAGAGAGGTGAAGAAAGATGGACTTAAGTAATGTGTTACAGAATAAAATAAACAGGCAAAAGGTGGCCACGGAAAACCAATTACAAAGCGGCGAAGAACACTGAAATTACGGGAAATAATGGATCAACGGTAGAGATTGAAAAGTACATTGTGTGTGTGGAGTCCTTTAAAGAAGACTGGGCAGATGCTGGGCGCATGTTATATGCGTGGTTTAGGAGAATCTTTTGTGTTTTATTTGCGATATCTGTAAAACAGTGGGCTAAACATTCGTGAATGGAGCTGAAGGATAGTAAGAAGAAGTTCTTGTGATTAAGTATTCTATTATTATTCAGTAAGTATCAATGCACTGTATCACTGAAAACCTATGTAGCACAGAAAAGACAATGGTCGATACTCCAAGACACTCTCTGCAAGCCTAGTAATTATAGTTTACTTACGTTATATGTAATTAAGTCATGTTGTTGTTGTTGTTGTGGTCTTCAGTCCTGAGACTGGTTTGATGCAGCTCTCCATGCTACTCTTTCCTGTGCAAGCTTCTCCATCTCCCAGTACCTACTGAAACCTACATCCTTCTGAATCTGCTTAGTGTATTCATCTCTTGGTCTCCCTCTACGATTTTTACCCTCTACGCTGCCCTCCAATACTAAATTGGTGATCCCTCGATGTCTCAGAACATGTCCTACCAACCGATCCCTTCTTCTAGTCAAGTTATGCCATAAGCTCCTCTTCTCCCCAATTCTATTCAATACCTCCTCATCAATTATGCGATCAACTCATCTAATCTTCAGCATTCTTTTGTAGCACCACATTTCGAAAGCTTCTATTCTCTTCTTGTCTAAGCTATTTATCGTCCACGTTTCACTTCCATACATGGCTACACTCCATACAAATACTTTGAGAAACGACTCCCTGACACTTAAATCAATACTCGATGTTAACAAATTTCTCTTCTTAAGAAATGCTTTCCTTGCCATTGCCAGTCTACATTTTATATCCTCTCTACTTCCACCATCATCGGTTATTTTGCTCCCCAAATAGCAAAACTCCTTAACTACTTTAAGTGCGTCATTTCCTAATCTAATTCCCTCAGCATCACCCGACTTAATTCGACTACATTCCATTATCCTCGTTTTGCTTTTTTTATGTTCATCATAAACCCTCCTTTCAAGACACTGTCCATTCCGTTCAACTGCTCTTCCAAGTCCTTTGCTGTCTCTGACAGAATTACAATGTCATTGGCGAACCTCAAAGTTTTTATTTCTTCTCCATGGATTTTAATACCTACTCAGAACTTTTCTTTTGTTTCCTTGAATAACATCGGGGATAGGCTACAACCCTGTCTCACTCCCTTCCCAACCACTGCTTCCCTTTCATACCCCTTGACTCTTATAACTGCCATTTGCTTTCTGTACAAATTGTAAATAGCCTTTCGCTCTCTGTATTTTACCCCTGTCACCTTGAGAATTTGAAAGAGAGTATTCCAATCAACATTGTCAAAAGCTTTCTCAAAGTCTACAAATGCTAGAAATGTAGGTTTGCCTTTCTTTAATCTTTCTTCTAAGATAAGTCGTAGGGTCAGTATTGCCTCACGTGTTCCAACATTTCTACGGAATCCAAACTGATCTTCCCCCGAGGTCGGCTTCTATCAGTTTTTCCATTCGTCTGTGAAGAATTCGTGTTAGTATTTTGCAGCTGTGACTTATTAAACTGATAGTTCGGTAATTTTCATATCTGTCAACACCTGCTTTCTTTGGGATTGGGATTATTATATTCTTCTTGAAGTCTGAGGGTATTTCGCCTGTTTCATACATCTTGCTCACCAGATGGTAGAGTTTTGTCAGGACTGGCTCTCCCAAGGCCGTCAGTAGTTCCAATGGAATGTTGTCTACTCCGGGGGCCTTGTTTTGACTCAGGTCTTCCAGTGCTCTGTCAAACTCTTCACGCAATATCATATCTCCCATTTCATCTTCATCCACATCCTCTTCCATTTCCATAATATTGTCCTTAAGTACATCGCCCTTGTATAGACTCTCTATATACTCCTACCACCTTTCTGTTTTCCCTTCTTTGCTTAGAACTGGGTTTCCATCAAAGCTCTTGACATTCATGCAAGTGGTTCTCCTTTCTCCAAAGGTTTCTTTAATTTTCCTGTGGGCAGTATCTATCTTACCCCTAGTGAGATAAGGCTCTACATCCTTACATTTGTCCTCGAGCCATCCCTGCTTAGCCATTTTGCACTTCCTGTCGATATCGTTCTTGAGACCTTTGTATTCCTTTTTGCCTGCTTCATTTACTGCAGTTTTAGATTTTCTCCTTTCATCAATTAAATTCAATATTTCTTCTGTTACCCAAGGAGTTCTACTAGCCCTCGTCTTTTTACCTACTTGGTCCTCTGCTGCCTTCACTACTTCATCCCACAGAGCTACCCATTCTTCTTCTACTGTATTTCTTTCCCCCATTCCTGTCCATTTTTTTTCTTATGCTCTCCCTGAAACTCTGTACAATCTCTGGTTCTTTCAGTTTATCCAAGTCCCATCTCCTTAAATTCCCACCTTTTTACAGTTTCTTCAGTTTAAATCTACAGTTCATAACCAATAGATTGTTGTCAGAGTCCAGATCTGCCCCTGGAAATGTCTTACAATTTAAATCCTGGTTCCTAAATCTCTGTCTTACCATTATATAATCTATCTGATACCTTTTAGTATCTCCAGGGTTCTTCCATGTATACAACCTTCTTTCATGATTCTTAAACCAAGTATTAGCTATGATTAAGTTGTGCTCTGTGCAAAATTCAACCAGGCGGCTTCCCCTGTCATTTCTTAGCCCCAATACATATTCATCTACTATGTTTCCTTCTCTCCCTTTACCTACTGACGAATTCCAGTCACCCATTACTATTAAATTTTCATCTCCCTTCACTACCTGAATAATTTCTTTTATTTCATCATACATTTCATCAATTTCTTCGTCATCTGCAGATCTAGTTGGCATATAAACTTGTACTACTGTAGTAGGTGTGGGCTTCGTGTCTATCTTGGCCACAATAATGCGTTCACTATGCTGTTTGTAGTAGCTTACCCGTACACCTATTTTTTTATTCATTATTAAACCTACTCCTGCATTACCCCTATTTGATTTTGTGTTTATAACCCTGTATTCACCTGACCAGAAGTCTTGTTCCTCCTGCCACCGAACTTCACTAATTCCCACTATTTCTAACTTTAACCTATCCATTTCCCTTTTTAAATTTTCTAACCTACCTGCCTGATTAAGGGATCTGAGATTCCACGCTCCGATCCGTAGAACGGCAGTTTTCTTTCTCCTGATAACGACATCCTCTTAAGTAGTCGCCGCCAGGTGATCCGAACGGGGGACTATTTTATCTCCGGAATATTTTACCCAAGAGGACGCCATCATGATTTAATCATACAGTAAAGCTGCATGCCATCGGGAAAAATTACGGCCGTAGTTTCTTCTTGCTTCCAGACGTTCGCAGTACCAGTACAGCAAGGCCATTTTGGTTAGTGTTACAAGGCCAGATCAGTCAATCATCCAGACTGTTGCCCCTGCAACTACTGAAAAGGCTGCTGCCTCTCTTCAGGAACCACACGTTTGTCTGGCCTCTCAACAGATACCCTTCCGTTGTGGTTGCACCTACGGTACGGCTATCTGTATCGTTGAGGCACGCAAGCCTCCTCACCAACGGCAAGGTCCATGGTTCATGGGGGGAGGAATTAAGTCATATAAATAACAAAATAAAAATCATTACACTGGACTTTCCATAGAACATGACTTGGAGTAAGAGAATAGTGTACTAATACTCCCCTAACAATCAGAATTACAAAATTAAGCCAAATAAATTAAGCCGGCGGATAGTACATGACTTTCTCTCCTAATGTATGAATTTAGTGACATATTACGTTGTAGCGAAATGAAGCGTACAGCAGACAATTGACTACATACAGGAAACGAAATATGACAGCCACCGATCCACCTGTAGATGAGGCTGCCAGCTTAAGGAATACGTTGTGAAGGAAAATAAAACTGAGTGACGTAGATAACTGTTTTAAGTTTGTATTTTACATCATAAACACTCGTGGTTTCAAATCACAGGCCAACAAGGACGAAATAAAATCAAAATACAGCTCGCGAGCAGAAACTGAGCAGTATTTTCCTAAACATTTGCTTTGCTCTAAGAATTTTTTGGTCCCTGCCAGTACCTACGCACGCGACTCGTAGGTTGTTTAGCACATTCGAAATCGTAAGGAAAGCTATAAAATCCACTATGACGCAGAAGATGTCAACGTATATAGCAGTACTAGCTTCGATTCGTTTACGAGTCCCCAATTAAACTCTAATGATAAGTGCAGAAGGGCAAAAAATTATTTGCCCCCAGGAGACGTCACGTTAATTCGTGTTGCGCCACCTCTCGACTTAACAATGGAATCACTCCGGCAAGGATGAGGTCTTCAGGTATCTATGTGAAGCCATTCGCTGATAATTCTATACATATTAAGGCGAAAAAAAAACCACGACGCTCCACGAAGGAATTATCCGAATGGGGCCGAAATAGCTAGATATGCAGTACATATTAAAACAAACAAATGATTACAGTTTCAGACATATTGGATGATTTATTGAAGACAAAGATCTTCACAAATTGAGGAAGTCAGTAACGCTTTGTACCGCCCCTGGCTCTAATGCAAGCTGTTATTCGGCTTGGCATTGATTGTCAGAGTTGTTGGACGGCCTCCTGAGGGATTTAGTGCCGAGGTCTTTAAAACTGGTCCTTTAGATCGTCGAAATCCCAAGGCGATTGCAGGGTGCTGCCCATAACACTCCCAAGTTCTCAGTTTGGAAGAGATCCGGCGACCTTTATGGACAAGTTAGGTCTTGGCAAGTACGAAAACAAGCAGTAGGAACGCTCGTGGTGTGCGAGCGGATATTATATTGCAGAAATGTAAGCCCAAGTTGGCTTGCCATGAAAGGCAACAAACAGATGCGTAGAATATCGTCGACGTACCGCTGCGCTCTAAGAGTGCCTCAGATGACAAGCAGAGGAGTACTACCACGAAAAGAAATGGTATCCCAGCTGATCACTTCTTGTTGTTGGGCCGTATGGCGGACGAAATCAGGGTGGTACACCACCGTAATCCTGCTTGTCTCCAGGCACATCTTCGGCCTGGAATCTCATTGCCTGAAGTAGAACTGTCTTCAGTGATGAGTCTCACTTCGAACCAAGCTCCAAAGACGTGTCTGGAGGCTCCCCAGAGAACCTGACTGTTGGCCGCCATACGGCCAAACAACCAGGAGTGATTGTTTGGGGTGCAAGTTCTCATCATACTGTAGCAGTACCCATTTGGTTGACATACGCAGCACACTTACAGCACAACGGTACGTAGACGCTATTCTACGCCTCGTTTTATTACCATACAGGGCTACCCATTCTGGGGTTACCCTTCAGCAAGATAATGCCCGCTCGCACACCTCGAGAGTTTCAACTGCCAAACCGCTCCTCGTCCAGCAAGGTCACAGTATCTCTCGCAAATTGAGAAACTGGAGCATTATGGGCAGAGCCCTGTGAACAGCTTGGGATTTTCACGATCTAACGCGCCAATTTGACTGGGTATGCCTCAGGAAGGCATCCGTCAATTCTATCAGTCAATGCAAGCCCAAATAACAGCATTCGTAAGGGCCGGAAGTGGACTAACATGTTGTTGACTTGTTATATTTGCGAAGCTCTTTTTGTATAAATCATCATTTTTTCTGAAATCGTAACTATTTTTTTGTCTGTGTATGTACAATATATCTACCAATTTCCGTCCCATTAGGATATTTTCTTCGGGATGCGTGCATTTTTTTGTGTTAGAATGTTCTATTGGCAGTGTCTCTATATAACGGTATACTATGCAATGTCCTGCAAACCTGCATGCATGTCTGCAAACAGTACAGTATATACATGTCTAGGCAAAGGTCGAGACAACAATAAGTAAGTCTGTTCCTGTGTGGGACTCACTGTGATTTTGGAAGTGCAGGACGTGGATTCACCGTGACATACGGAATTTTGGGTTATTCTGGGAAGTGTGCTTGGTTAGCCGAAGTGGTTAAGGGAACGCTTGAGTAAAGCGGGAAATCCGAGTTCGAGTCACAGTCCAGTACAAATTTTCAAGTGGCGCCAATAAATTACACAGTTGGAGTCTCGCTGGTAATTGTATCCGTAGAGCCACTAAATTGCAGGATGCTAACTACTGCATTTCTGCCGCTGTTTCAAACAGTCCCTAATCAGTTTCGGTTTGGTGAAATGTCTGGAGAAGGTTACGTGCCATCAGCACTGAATTACAGAAGAGGTGTTATTGTGATATGGGGGTGGTTTTCGTTGTTAAGGTGTGGTCCGCTTATTGTTCTTAAGAGAACGCTAAATTCAGAAGGATTTGATAACAATTTACATTGTAATTCGTACAATAGAGAAACAGTTCGGAGACTATGAATGCTTGTATGACTAAGACAATGCACTCTGTCATAAAACAGCGTTTGTGAGGGAACTGTTTGTGGACAATAATGTTCCTGAAATGGACTGGCCTGTCCTGTCCTATCCTGTGGGATAAGTCACTACGTCTATTCACGCGAGATCCCAGCGTCGAACATCACTACTTTCTCAGATCTCCGCTCTTGAGAGAGAATAGGCTGCCATTCCTCCACAGACATTCAGACACCCCTCTGGAAGTGTTCCCAGGAGAGGTGGTGGTGGTGGTGGTTAGTATTTAACGTCCCGTCGACAACGACGTCATTAGAGACGGAGCAGAACCTTGGGTTAGGGAAGGATTGGGAAGGAAATCGGCCGTGCCCTTTCAAAGGAACCATCCCGGCATTTGCCTGAAACGATTTAGGGAAATCACGGAAAACCTAAATCGGGATGGCCGGAGACGGGATTGAACCGTCGTCCTCCCGAATGCGAGTCCAGTGTGATAACCACTGCGCCACCTCGCTCGGTGTTCCCAGGAGAGTTCAAGCCTTGAAAAAGGCCAACATTAAAGTCCACTAACGGGTGTTCGCATACTTTTGATCAGACTGTGTACATCTGGGCAACAGCAGACTCAAACAAAATTGCTTTACGTGACTGGTGTTCCTAATGCGACAGCCATAATTTTAGTGGCCTGAAGGAAGACATTTATGGTCATTACTTTGCTTCAGACGAAGACGTGAACGCCTAGGTACAATTATGATTCCGTAGGTAACCGCAAACATTTTCCATGTAGGCATTGACCGTCTTGTCTCATAGTGCGATACATATGGCGATTATTTTGGGGTTAATAAACAGTTTACTTACTTTTTTCCATCTATCTCGTTTTTAATTGAGTATACTGAGGTGACAAATGACAGAAGTCAAGAGATACCTCCCAATATTGTGCTGAACCTCCTTTTAGTTCGGCATACTGCAGCAGCTCGACATGGCATGGACTTAACAAGTCGCTGGAAGCGCCCTGAGAAATATTAAGCCATGCAGTCTCCATAGGCATCCATAACTGCGATAGTGTTGCCATTGCAGGATTTTGTGCACGAACAGACCGCTCGACTACGTTCCATAAATGTTCAATGCGATTCATGTCGGGCAATCCGCGTAGCCAATTCGCTCAAACTGCCCAGAATGTTCTTCAGACCAACTGCGAACAATTGGGTTCGGTGGCACAGAGGATTGTCATCCACGAAAATGCCGTCGTTGCTTGGGAATGTGAAGACCATGAATGGCTTCAGATGGTCTACAGGTAATTGAACCATTTACAGTGAATGATAGGTACAGTCAGACGAGAGGACCCAATCCATTCTGTGTAAGCACAGCCAGCCCACACCGTTATGGAGGCACCACCAGCTTGCACAGTGCTTTGTTGACAACTTGGTTCCACGGCTTCGTGGGGTATGCGCCACACTAGAACCCTACCATCAGCTCTTGCCAACTGAAATCTGGACTCACCTCAGAAGGCCATAGTTTTCTAGTTTTCTAGGGTCTAACTAATGTTATGAGCCCAAAAGGGGCGCTGAGGCGGCGTCGTGCTGTTAGCAAAGGCACTCGCGTGGTCGTCTGATGCCATAGCCCATTAACGCCCAATTCCTAAGCCTTGTCCTAACGAATTGATTTCGGCGGTTATGTCATGCAGTGTTGCTTGTCTGTTAGCACTGACAATTCTACGCAAACGCCGCTGCTCTCTGTCATTAAGTGAAGGCCGTCGGCCTTTGCGTTGTCTGTGATTCAAGGTAATGCCTAAAATTTGACATCCTCGGCACACTCTTGACACTGTAGATCTCGGAATATTGAATTCCCTAACGATTTCCGAAACAGAATTAGTCTAGGTCCATCTACCATACCGCGCTCAAAGTCCGCTAATTCCCGTCGTCCAGCCATTATCAAGTCAGATACCTTTTCACATATTTCAGCTCTGCTGATACACTGTCCTTTTATAGCTTGTGTACGCGATACTAGCGCCGCCTGTATACATGCATATCGCTATCCAATGACTTTTGCCACCTCAGTATATATTGCTTTCGTCTTTGACGGTCAGTAAGTACGCAGCGTCTGCCACGTCGCTGTGAGCGCCGCGCAGTGCCGGCTGGCCGCTTGTACTCACGGAAGAGGCGCTCGGGACTCATCATGCGCAGCATGTGTGGCGCCGGCGAGTTGAAGAGCGGGACGCGCATCGTGTTCCGGATGGGCAGCCGGCCAGAGGCGTCCGTCTTGAAGCTGCCGTTCTGGAAGGAGCGCATCGCGCTCACCCACGCCTCGCTCGTGCTGTAGATGAAGCTGCCGTCGATCCACGCCGTCATCCGGTTCGTCTGCAAGCACAGCACACGTCCTCTGGCGTATTATTCGCGCACTTCTCGAAGATACTAGGTGCGTTGACTGATGTACCCCAGCTCAGTCGATTCACAAAAGGCACTCGACCTGTAGCGATAACTTCTCGCTCCCAACCAACCCAGATTTTGGTAGCACATAGCACTGAAGTTAGCCGTGACAAGCCGAGTTAACGACACACGAAGTGAAACTCAGTACAGAGAAGAAAAGACAATATCGTTACGGTAATGGCCAGTGTCCACTGCGCTGCTGAGGTTGGTAACGACCCGAAAGAAGTGAATATCGGTCCAAAATCGCACGCCGTCGTGTTATTTTTTGTCGCTTCTTCACCCAATGGGACGAATGTGTTGCTGGAGGGCTCAATTAAAATTGAGATGCGATGCACCGTCATTACTTTCGTTGCGACTACCAATGAAATTGATTAACTTCTCATGATTGGGGTTCACAGTCGTGTAGAATTTCGTAAAAGACATATTCGCCACAGACCGTGTAAATTATTTGTTTTCATTATTGGATTTCAGCATTAAGGCCGTTACCTAGTGGTATAATGCAAAAGCACATTACAAAAATTGCAAAGACAACACATTGCTTCAGCACGTGTCAGTCTTCAAAAATCCTTCGACAAGTACACACACCGTAGTCATGTCTGCGCCGTTTAACTGTAAGTGTACAGCAACATTAAACAACTTCGTTTAATGTCACAATGTTCTTGCAGTTAAAAAGTCTCAGGCACGACTATGGCGTGTGCAGTGTTGCAGAATTCTTGAAGTTCTGCATATGCTCAAACACAGTGGTGATGTATTTTTTCTGTCATTTTTGTAATGTACGGAAGTGTACATGGCATATTCGTGGCATATTCGTGTTATCTATGCAGGGTGATTATGCTGCCCGTACCCATGGATTTTATGCAACCTCCAACACTTTCAAATACTGCACGCAAGATTTTCATATTTTCAAGCTTGCTACATTCAAACTGTTAGTCCCAGAGAAAAGTGAGCACGACCTCTGTATAGGAAATTTTAGTATAGTTACATTTTGTACATTAAATTTCCTACAGAAACGTTCTGTTCATTTTTTTTCTGTAGGACTAATGGTTTTACGTGTAGCAAGCGAGAGAGTATGAAAGTCTCGTCCATATTTTTTTAAGGCGTTGTGGGTTGCATAAACCTATCGGTAGCGGCAGATCAATTACCAGGTATAAATTTTTTATTTTTATACGTTTTGCAGTTTACCAATTGCAGCTGCGAAAATAAATACATTCTACAGACAATGGTGAATATGATGTCTATTAAAACAAAATTGTCAGCAGGTACAAAGAAAGTAATGCGCATATCCGTTACTGCAGTAGCTATACCCTGGTTAGAAAAATGACGTGATTGACAGCTAACTGATTATCTGATACCAGTCAGAGGATCCTAGCCACTACTTTTGTTCACTACTGTCGCATCGCTCTTCGTCCTCACGCCCCAGTTGTCGTAGTCAGATGTAGACAACAACAGCTACCACATAAGTAACTGTTGTGATTTGCTCTCGTCGTGTCGCTTGGTTTCTCTGAACTGATTTTTCTGTTCTACTAAACGTAATGTCCCAAACCACAGCAAAATTGCGCGGAAAAATGAAAAGGGTTTCAAAAATTCTGAAAGGAGAATTCAGTAAGTCAACACCGCCCATTTCCATGCCTAACTGTCAATCACCTTGTTACTTTGACCTACGTGAAGGAACTATTTTTAACGGAAAATTAATGGTCCTACGGTCACAAAAAGAATTGATTGAACATATCCATTGAGCAAAGTGCGGAACAACATGACTGTACATTAAAAGAAAGTAACTGCACTCCATCACTTATAAAATAATTGTTTCATTCCATAATTTTCGATCATTTTCATGTCCATTTTCATATTGACATAAAGAAGTAAAATATTGATTTTGTGTGATGGCTTGCAATCTCATTTACTAGAGTAGAATTGTCTTTAGTGACGAGTCCCGCTGTGAGCTGAGCGCCGATGATCAGTGAAGACGTGTCTGGAGACGCCCCTGACAGCAGTGAGTGTCGCCCCCCAACAAGCCCGACAACCAGGAGTGATGGTCTGGGGTGCCATTTCTCTACATAGCAGGATCCAGTGGTAGTCATCCGCAGCACCCAGATAGCACAGCAGTGCGTCGATGTTCGGCGGCCCCTATTGTTGCCCTTCATGTCACGTCATCTTGGGCTTACATTTCAGCAAGATAATACCCACCTGCGTACGGTGAGAGTTTCTTCTGCTTGTAGTCATTCTTTGCCAAACACTACCTTGGCCAGCAGGGTCGCCACATCTCTCACCAACTGAGAAAATTTGGGGTATTATGGGCAGAGCTCTCCAACCAGCTCGGGATTTTGACTATCTAACGCTCGGGAGGACATCCAAACCGAATAACTGGTTGTATAAGAGCCAGAGGTGGTACATAGCGTTACTGACGCGTTCATTTTGTGGTGCTCTTCCTCTTGAATAAATTATTCACTTTTTCTGAAATTGTAATCATTTGTTTGTCTGTACATATAAATCACATGTAGCAATTTCCGCCCCATTAGGATAAATCTTCCGCGGTGCGCCTTTTTTGTCTTAGAGAAGATTGGGTCGGTCCTGGAAACTTGCTGGCATAGCCTAAATGGTTAAGACGACCTGTCATGATAAACGGGAAATTAAGTTTCGAGTACGGGTCCGGCACAGATTTTCATCTGTCACAAACAGACGATGCCAGTCCGGTTTGGAAAATGCCAATCAATTTCGGAATGCAGTTATGAGCCAGTACATTAAGACTTGCTTAATAGGGTATTGCTCCAACTCAAGAACGCAGTACAACAGTGATGGTGCATGGTATGGATTCGACATATACTTTTTAGGTTTCCGGAGGAATGTGACACCAAATATCTACGCACACATCACGCAACAACAGCAAACAGTGGACCGTTGGTTAACGGGCGCGGAGCTGGCGCCAGGTAGTATCCCAGATTTGTTCCATGGGGATCAGATTGGCCGAACATTTTAACCAAGACATAACCGTTAGTTCAGTATCGTGATCCCCAGACCGCTTCAGCAGAATTCTGGCCCATCATATTCGGGCAAGACGTCAAGCATGAAGCGATGCAGGTGGTCTGCCGTAATGTTCATGTAGTCCACATCTGCAAAGTTGCCTTCCATTACAGCTGCAGGTCCAATGGAAGCCGAGGTGAACGTCGTCCATAGCATAATACTGCCCCGACCGTCCTGCGTCCGTGGCAGGGAGAATGTTTAGAACAGGCGTTTGCGTGGATGACTGCTTATCCGAACATGACCCTCAGCCAGCTGTAACAAGAAATATGTTGCATCCGACCAGGTGTGACCTTTTGATTGACCCTAGTTAGTGATCCTCTGGCGCGGAGCTCAACAGTGTGTAATGAACGGTGTGCGCCGAAACACATGTGCTAGCAGCAACTCTGTCTTCAAAAATGGCACGGATCGCCTATTCTGCTTTACAGAGAGCGTAAGCCTGTAACCTTCACGTTCTTTGATGAGGGATGGGCGTCCTTGAGCTTGTCGCCTACTGGTATGTTCACCGTCCTTCAACTACTTGCCATAGACGACAGCAGTACGCGAAAAGCCAACCACCTTTGGTGTTTCCGAGATACTCGCCCTCCAGGCGCCGGGCCATAAGAATTTGTCCGTCTTCAAACTCGGTAATGTAAATGGATTGCCCTGTTTATGACCTGTATCGCTGCAAGAATGGTTCCACATTCGTGCCTGTTTCGCTGACGTAATTTCCTTACGACGTCTCGCCTTCGCACCTCCAATAGGTGGCGTTCAAGCTCGCGGTGAGGAGTGGCATAGCTTTTAGCATTATTAGTGTACATAGGAATCACTATGAAATAATATTATATATAATATTCCATTACATTTCAGTACTCAGAAGTACGTGCGACCTTGTGAAACACTGGCACATATCGAAACGCATTGAGTCGTATATGCTCATGATACAATCCAATTAGTACATAAGCCATTGTAACACAAATAGTAAGGCAAGGCTATAGGGAGCCAATTATAGATCGTACGTGTACACTGGTACACAGGAAAAGGATGTTATTTAACAGTGATCTGGCTATCGAATCCTTCGCATGAATTTATATGCTCTTCTAACTTGACATAGAGTCGTACAATGACAACTACTTCTAATCTTTCTTATAAACGAAAAAATACGTACATATGTGTATGGATACTTACATATTACACAAACATATAACGAGATGAATTAAAACAACAGCGCCAGTACTAACAGTGGGAACGTTGAGATGCTACTAACACAGTAAACTGTCAAAAAGTTTTGCAACAATTATGTTACTGCCGAATATGAAAGGCAACTACGCTGTACGTGCAAGAATACACGAAAATAATCAGGTAATACTAACAACCAGAATTTATAATCGTGATTATAAAATGGGACCATATTTATTTCATCATCTCGCTGTATGCTATTATGAAGCCTATGACATACATATAGCAGACATAACTGTAAAACAACAACACAGTTACTGTAAGTACCTCGTTCACGGATCGTGTATACAGAACAGAAAGACCAGGATGATTGCCGGAATAAAGTCTGTTACAGTGCTCGTTCAACGTTCATTGGATATCTGTACAATTTGCCTTCTGAGCAACAAAGAGCATCACATAGACAAGTAACATGGATTATCTGTTGTGAAGCCGTAGTACAACTGTCTCATAAATCGGTACTGAGAATATTACATACCACTTACCGAATGTGCGATATATGTATCACGTGTTTAGGGTATATGTTATCTCATAATCAAGTGCTATAAACCAAGGGAACACAAATCATTACATCACAATGATGACAATCATGTAAATACCTGTAGCATAACGCTGTTTTCAGCACCTGGTCTGGTCAGGCCAGCAAAATCGGTGTAACCTTTTGTTATAAATTAGCGTCCAATGAGAACGCTGGAGCTACAAAGTGTAGAAGCCGGACGAAGACTACGGGCCCGCATGTCCTTTGGTTTGATGGAGAGGGCTGGGGCGGTGAGACGTACCTGCTCCCTGGGGCTGTTGGGGCTGGTGCCGGTGCGCCGGTCGTAGCCGGCGCGGTGGAAGGGGATGGACTTGCCGCCCTCGCACTCGCGGTCGTACATCTCGTCGCACTTCTCCACCTCGATGTGGTGCACCTCGATGGGGCAGCCGCTCTCGCTCGCCATCAGCACCTCGGAGCTCACCACCTGGCCTGAACAACAGTCACCCGTCGCTGACAGCCGGACACGCGTAGGTACCCGCAAAACAGCTCATCTCCACACACACACACACACACACACACACACACACACACACACACACACAGTCTCCCATGCCTTACGGACTATATACATTCCCGGGTTCGATTCCCGGCGGGGTCAGCGATTTTCTCTGCCTCGTGATGACTGGCTGCTGTGTGATGTCCTTAGGTTAGTTAGCTTTAAGTAGATCTAAGTTCTAGGGGACTGATGACCATAGATGTTAAGTCCCATAGCGCTCAGAGCCATTTGAACCATTTGAACTATATACATACTTACTTTAACTATATCTTCACGGTCCCTGCAGGTAGCAGTATGCAGCATTTTTCTACGGAACAGAAGGAGTTGTCAAGGAAGAAACTTTCTCAGTTTGTTTTTAAGTTTTATCTTGCTGTCTGTCAGAGATTTTAAATCACTGCGTAAGAGATCAAATTTTTTGTTGCTGCATTGTGCACCCCTTTTTGTACTAAAGATACAGTAGAGCATCGATTATCCGAAGCAATTGGGGGAGATGGGTGTTCGGAAAACTGGTTTGTTCGGACAATCGACTTGTACATGTTTATTTGCCAAAAAGAAGTACTGGCTCTGAGCACTATGGGACTTCACGTCTATGGTCATCAGTCCCCTAGAACTTAGAACTACTTAAACCTAACTAAACTAAGGACGTCACACAACACTCAGTCATCACGAAAAGAAGTACTGTACAGTAAATTTATTCATAAAAACAGACATCTCTTTTAGTATTACAAAGTAACATACAAAGGCAACTTCAAGAGGAATATATAGTATGTGGCACAGTTTATTAAACAAAAATATATCCATATGACATACGCATTTTGCATGAACAATACACACAGTATACAAAATTAAGCATTTTGTATCGTCAAGTTCACTTCTTCACACAGCAGCACACAAGTGGTCGTAACAGAGAACAGAAGGTGACTTGTTTGCACCGTGAGAAGCTTTTCTTGGGGGCGTGCAATCCTTCAAACTGCGCGGAGCGGCAAGCCTCAACTTTAAGCTGGCGCAGCTGTTGCTGTGAACAGCTTTGATACTGCCGCTACTTCTACGGCCAGTGAAAAGCCGACAGAAGTGTGCTGATCGTTGAAACACAGCGACTGGCGGCTCGGCCCGTCAGCAGCGCCTTGTGAAGTCCGCATTAGAGGCAGTGTTCAGCCAGCGGTGACCCAGTGCGGCGACTACTGTGGGAAACTTGGTTTGGGAGTGAGCGGGATGATGGACGGTAGGATGGGAGAGTAACAGGTGCGAGCGGGTACACAGTTCGGTTAAGCGGTCGTTCGGTTGACCGACGTTCTGATAATCGACGCTCTACTGTAACCTTAAAGTGAAGTAATGAAAGTCATTTTTCCTTCTGGTATTCTACTTGCGTACACGATTGTTCCTTTTGAACTGTAGTGGATTATTTAGAACAAACTTCATGAGGGAATAAATGTTGATACTGTGAGCTGTAGTCAGAATGCTCAACTTCTTAAACAGATGTGTATAAGACGATAGTGGGTGAGCACCACGTACTATTCTTGCCGCACTTTTTGCGCAATGAAGACTTTCTTTCTTACAGTCGAGTTATCCCACAACATTATTCCATATAACATCACTGAGTGAAAATATGCAGAATATGTCAACTTACTGTTTGCAATAATTCTAAGTGCAGTGGCTAAACTAAGTTCTTTTAAGAGCTCAAAAAGTGCTATTTCCAATTTAACTTCTCATTAATATGGACATCTAAGAATTTTTAATTTTCTACCATATTTATTATTTCGTCGTCATGTGTTACACTTATCATTGGTGTAGTGGCCTTAGATGTGTAAAACTGAAGACGTTATGTCTTTTTAAAATTGAGGGTGAGACTGTTTGCAGAAAACTAGTCACTGATACTTTTAAGTTCCTACCCTATGTGTTGTTTCCTCGACATGTCTTACACTTATTATTTGTGTAGTACCCCTAGATGTGCAGAACTGACCACGTTATGTCTTTTTAAAATTGAGGGTGAGACTGTTGGCAGAAAAACAGTCAATGATACTTTTAAGTTTCTGTCCTATTTGTTGTTTTCTCACCATGTGTACATTTGTCACTGGTGTAGTACGCCTAGAGTGCAGAACTGAATACGTTGTGTCTTTTCAAAATTGAGGGTGAGACTGTTTGCAGAAAAACAGTCAATGATAAAGTTTTTATCCTATGTATTGTTTCCTCGACATGTCTTACACTTATTATTGGTGTAGTATCCCTAGATGTGCACAATTGAATACGTTATATCTTTTTAAAATTGAGGGTGAGACTGTTGGCAGGAAATCAGTCAATGATACTTTTAAGTTTCTGCCCTGTTTATTGTTTTCTCACCATGTGTACACTTGTTGTTGGTGTAGTACCCCTAGAGTGCAGAACTGAATACGTTGTCGTTTTTAAAATTGAGGGTGAGACCATTTGCAGAAAACCAGTCAGTGATATTTTCAAGAACTAATTCTGCTTGTTGTATGTTGGGAGATTGTTTATATATTTGAGACACAATAGCGGACCTAAGACTGAGCCTTGGGGAACCCCATACGTGATTTCTCCAATTAGATTCATGTCCACAGACTGTATTTGCTGGATTACTAAGTATAACTTCCTACTTTCTTTTGGTTAGATATGACTTTATCCATCGTTTGGCTACACCATCAATTCCATGAAACCTCATTTGATCTAGGAGAATACCGTGATTCACTCAGTCAAATGCCTTTGATAGTTCGCAGAAAGTACCAACCAGTGCTATTTTATTATTTAACGCTTTTATGTAAACGGAATTCCCAGTGAAGCAACACCTGTGAAACCAAAACTGTGATTTTCTAAGTATATTGTTGTTGCTAACGTCAAATAATGTACTAGAATACATCACTTTGTCAAAAGTTTTGGAAAATGATGTCAGCAGTGAAATAGGTCGGTAGTTATAACCTTTCTTTAACGGCATATTTCAGTCTCTTTGGAAAAATGCCTGCAATGCATTACAAATTTCAGACTAGACTGGGCTTATTATATGAGAATAAATCTTTAGTACTCCAGATGAGCATTTATTTTTGAGAGATTGTATAATTTTCTTAATTTCTGGAGGAAGGGTTGGTGATATATTCGCAAGACTGAATTTTATGAGAGTTATTTTTTTCAATATACTACTGTGATTTTTATCTTGAACTGCTTGAGCCTATACTTTTTACTATATTTAAGAAATGATTGCGAAATACATTTGCCACCTGTGACTCATCATTTATAGCCCTTCCATTCAGTTCAGTATTGATGCTGTCTTGTTCTGTTGCTGGTTGTGCTGTCTCTCGTTTCACTACATTCCACACAGCCCTAATTCTGTTGTTGAGTTACTGATTCCTGAAATTGAGTGCACGTCCCTTGATTTTTGATAAGCTTTCTAAGTAATTTTTATTAGTTTTTGTAGAGCTCAACTACTTACTGCTTGATACCTTATTGTTCTTGCCAAAAGATACAGTTCGCTCTTCCTTTCACAGGGTATTTCGATCCATCTAGTTGTCCTTATCCTTTACATGGCTGTTTAGTGTCGTTTCTGATTAGCTTCCACGGAAAGCTATTTTCAAATAATGATATGAATTTATTATGGAATAGATTAAATTTTATGTTAGCATTTGGTTCATTGTAAATTTCATCCCAGGTGAAGCCCTCTAAACTATTCTGAAAAAGATTTGTCTCGGAGTCATCAATTACTTTGATCTCCACTGAGTAGTGTCCATACTGTAAAGCACTGTGATATTTACCATATCTAACTGTGCATCATGATCAGAGAGAGAGCAATTGTTAGTGGGCAAACAGTTATTTTCTTGCTTTGAGCTTTGCCAAAGAAAACATCAATTAGGGTCCTACTGTTTTTATTCACCCATGTCGAGAATCAGTTACTGAGATCAAACTGCACGAACCATATAAGGTTTCCAGACAATTTAGAAAATCTACAGTGAATCGCCACAGACCATTAACTGCTTGCTGCTGTCTGGCAGACAGCACAGTAAGGAATCCACATTCCACACCAACAGTTCAAGAGTTACCAGTGGGCGTCTATATACAGTTACAATTAAAAATGAACTACATACTTCTGCGAGCTGATCACTACAAAAACTACTTGTTTTAGTGATTTTGAACGTGTATTCTGTCTTAATACCAGGATTGGATAAAAAGTCGTGGCATAACATGAAGGATGTGCTTCAAATGGCCTGCAGCTGGTAGCAGGACAGTTGGCGTAGCGCACTGAGCGGGCGACGGCTGTGTTTGAATCAGCTACAGTGTGTACTGTCTGAAAGAGCGGGAAGCCAATTCAAGCGCCCTAACACTGCAGATTACTAATGCAATTTCTTCCGACATTATCTTCGTCCCACACTGATAAGAAAGTGGCGGCACGCCTTCTGATAATGCATCCCGTCATCCTTCATGACAATGAGCGATACGACGCTGCGAGGCCCGTGCAGCGGCTTCTGCTTACGTGGGGGCGGATCCACCGTATTCACACGATATGAGTCTGTGCAATTACGACCTGTTCGCTAAAATGAAGGAACCTCTTCTTAGCATGCATTGGAACACAAGAGAAGACGTCATCGGTGCCACCGTATCATAGGGCCGCTCTTGCGAGACACCGACAGAGATGGACGTACTGACGTTATACGACACCTTCGATCTCTGTGGGGGAAGGTGATCGAGATGCGGTGCGATGGGATTATATTGAGAGCATGTGACACGGTGAGCGTCTGTCAACAAACTCTCGTATGAATTATAACAGCGTTGTCACTACATTTTATTCAACCCATGTTTATGTAAGAACTTCACATTTTTACATATTAGTTCTGCATGAGGTACTGTAGTGTAATCTTTTATACTTATCTAACTCTGTTGTTATGCGGTGCTCAGAAAGGCGCAGGATGTCTACTTTTAAAAGCTCTCTAAATTTTATACCATGATCAATTTTGACGCTTGCAGCCTCATCACCAGTTGTACATGATACATATACAGGATGGTCCATTGATCGTGACCAGGCCACATATCTCACGAAATAAGCGTCAAACAAAAAAAAAACCTACAAAGAACGAAACTTGTCTAGTTTGAAGGGGGAAACCAGATGGCGCTATGGTTGGCCCGCTAGATGGCGCTGCCATAGGTCAAACGGATATCAACTGCGATTTTTTAAATAGGAATACCCATTGATTATTACATATTCGTGTAGTACGTAAAGAAATATGAATGTTTAAGTTGGACCACTTTTTTCGCTTTGTGATAGATGGCGCTGTAATAGTCACAAACATATGGTTCACAGTTTTCGGCGAACACTTTGTAACAGGTAGGTTTTTAAATTAAAATAAATATGTAATAAAAAATTGGGGTTCCTATTTTTAAAAAATGCTGTTGATATCCGTTTGACCTATGGCAACGCCATCTAATTGACCAACCATAGCGCCATCTGGTTTCCCCTTCAAGCTAGACGAGTTTCGTTGTTTGGAGTTTTTTCGTCTGATGCTTATTTCGTGAGATACTTGGTCCGGTAACGATCAATGGACCACCTTGTATATCGTATCGATGTTGCGTTATATTCATTTTAATATGTTTGATTGTTTTGTCTTTCAATAACGTGCTCTGTCCAACTAGGAACCCACAGCAGCACTCACGAAACGATACCCCCAGCTGCTGGTTTCTGCAAAATATCGCACATCGATTCGATGTACGTCAGATGATACTGCTAGATCCCTCACAATCGAACATTATATAATGATATGAAGACTGCGTTCCCCGTAGCCATAAATCTTAAACATCACTACCCATTCTTCCCGCGCTTATATGTGGATGCAACGGGAATATATTCTGATATACGGTACAATGGGAAGTACCCTTTACCATGCCCTTGATAGCAGTTTCCAGAGTACAGATGCAGATGTAAAATGCACTAATGTGGCAAACTTCACGTCGAAAGTAACTTTGCTGAATAACAAAGCTCGATGAAACTTGGATCACACATGAAAGACCAGCTGCAGTATAGAACAGAAGATACCTGAAAGAAATAAGCAATTAGACGAAGAGAAATACGACTTTTATTGAAAGACAGTAATTACACTCAAGTCAACGCGATTCTTGATGGCCTCCTGGACATAAAAAACAGCAGGACTTGCTCTTAATGGAGTGTCCGTAGCTCGTGGTCGTGCGGTAGCGTTCTCGCTTCCGGCGCCGGGGTTCCCGGGTTCGACTCCCGGCGGGGTCGGGGATTTTCTCTGCCTCGTGATGACTGGGTGGTGTGTGATGTCCTTAGGTTAGTTAGGTTTAAGTAGTTCTAAGTTCTAGGGGACTAATGACCATAGATGTTAAGTCCCATAGTGCTCTAGACTCCTAAGGAATTTTTGTGGTAGGGCGTTCCGTTGCTCCACCATCGCTGTTGGCAAGCGATTTCAAATGGCTCTAAGCACTATGGGACTTAACATCTGAGATCATCGGTCCCCTAGACTTAGAACTACTTAAACCTAACTAACCTACACACATGCATGCCTGAGGAAGGATTCGAACCTGCCACCGTAGCAGTAGCGCGGCTCCGGACTGAAGCGCCTAGAACTGTTCGGCCACAGCGGTCGGCTGACAAGTGATGGATGGTCGTTGGTGCACATGAACGTCCCCTCATATGACGACAGGAGGGAACACATAATATACACATTGTCTAATACGATCGTTTTGGTGGGCTAAGTGTTATGGCGTGGAAAGGCATAATACTGTATGGGTGGACCAACATTCAAATCTTTAAACACGGTACAATCACTGGTCAACGTTATTGTCACACTGTACTCCTTTCTCATGTGCGTCTTTTCAGGGACGCATTCGGCCGTTACTTTATTGCATGGCTGACCGTGGGCGACCTCATCGAACAACGCAGGTGGAGGAGTTCTTGAAATGAGAACATATTCGGCGAATGAACTGACCTGACCGTTCAGCCGATTTACATAGCATCGAGTACGTGTGGATTGCGCAGTGGAGACGTATTTCAGCATGACCGCATGCACCAAAGAATACCCATCAGGTGTCACCCACGCTGGTGGTGCAAGAAACTCCTTACCAGCCTTCCGCATGGAAACACGCTGCAAAGCATGCATTCCCGTCTGTGGCTCTCACACATGCTACTTGTTCTGACCAGATGAAACCACTTTTGTCTGGCTGTTACTGTGCTTTCTTTGATTTCTCTGGGAGAAGGCCGATCAAACTAGTACAGGGTGACACACGGGAGACGGACGGTTTTGAACTGCGTAGTACTGAGGGCGCGGTGGTGCGGGGTGGTCGTGGTGGGGATAGTTCTGATCCACACAAGACGCCATTTCATTTACTCAGTCACTATCGAGCAGAGGGACTTGCAACGTCGAGTGTTTGTCTATAACAGTTTCGTGAAAAGTGGTGAGTCTATTATTGTTACGCAGCGATTGTTTCGTGCGGTTTAATGTCGGTCGACATGGAGCTGTTCCGAGCCATAACACGATCCTCAGATGGGTGGAAAACTTCAGATCAACTGGATACATACTGCATAAGAAGCATCCTGGCGCAAGACACAGAGTAACGACACCAGAAAAAGGTTGAAAGGCAGTCAGAAGCCCAGGAGGGTCAGCTAGACGTCACGCTAGTGAGTTACGAATCAATCGTGAATCGGTTACACGAATTTTCCATACAGAATTAAAATTCCATCCCCACAAAATGCTGATTGTCCAAATATAAGGAAACTGATTTCGCTGTATGAGAAGACTTCACTTACAGAATGCAAGTGATTTTGGGATCGAATGAAAATGAAATTTTATTGATGAGCGATGAAGCTCATTTTCATTTAAACGGGACCGTGAATAAGCAAAAAACCTACGTTAATGAGCTCCAGAGCATCCACACGTTATCCACTAGCGTCCTCTACACTCAGAAAAACCAAGTCTGGTGTGCTCTTGGTTCTGTTGGCATTATTGGACCTTATTTTTTTGAAGAGAACGGGGCCACAGTTACTGTTAATTCGGTTCGTCACATTCATATGCTTGAAAAATTCTTGAAACCAGAACTAAGAAGACGACGAATCCCTTTAAAACGTGTTTGGTTCCAGCAGGATGGGGCAACATCGCACACCGCAAACACTTCAATTACAGTTCTTAGACGCATGTTTCCTGGCTGGATTATCTCACGTTTTGGCAATGTTCCTTGGCTTCCCAGGTCTCCCGACTTGGCAGTATGTGACTTTGCGGGCCGTTGTGGCCGAGCGGTTCTAGGCGCTTCAGTCTGGAACCGCGCGACCGTTACGGTCGCAGGTTCGAATCCTGCCTCGGGCATGGATGTGTGTGATGTCCTTAGGTTAGTTAGGTTTAAGTAGTTCTAAGTTCTAGGGGACTGATGACCTCAGATGTTAAGTCCCATAGTGCTCAGAGCCATTATGTGACTTTTTTCTGTGGGTGTACCTTAAGAACTGTGTCTATAACCACAAACGACGAAATTTGGACGAGTTGAAGAATGCAATCATTCAGGAAATTGCTGCCATCCCTGCAGAGATTTTAGACCGTGTGATGGAGGATTTTGAGAAGAGACTTGAGTCCTGCATTCGAATGATGGACATCACCTTGACAACATTATTTTTCATAAATAACTTTGTTAACTAAAATGGCAAATAATGAGCTTTGATTTTGTGTAAATAATCATGCATTAATTTTAAAGTTGGCTGAGTATTATTTCATTAAAAACCGTCCGTCTACCGTGTGTCACCCTGTACACACGAAATATTGGTTCACTTTATTACACAAATGAATAGAACTTTTACTTAACTCCGATACACTTCTTTGCAACAGGACTGATTAATAATTTACAACTATCGTTGACTGTGAAACCATCGCTTGATGCACAGATTAAGAAACTGTTCTCTTGAGGTAGGAATGTTTGCTCATTTAGAACAGTAGAAGTTCATCTGAAACTTTAACAAATCGTTGGTGCAACAAAATGATGTTGTCTGCTGTAGCTGAGGTTTCGAACTACGGCAGAGTTCTTACAAGTCCGGCTCTGTCTCGATCTCAGTGCGATTGTAGTGCTGAGCGAGAGGTGTCCTCTTCAGGAGCGTCTTCCATACTTCGTTACGGATTGCAGCAAGTCCTCGCTGATGTCTGTGGTATCGATATGCATTGCCTACTTTGGTGTGGCAACGTGATCTCTGGACGATTCCACTCTATTAGGAGCCATGTCCCAATGTTTTAACGTCCAGATGACCATCATCAGTTGCTGTGACGTCACTATAATCATTATCATCGAATAAAAGTGCCATTTTTGTTCTTCTCGCTGCACATTTCTTTCAGTTACCGTCTGCACTACACTCTAGCGCTTCTTTCTATGGATGGTCCACGTTTCATCGATTTATATTACTTGGCAGTGGCACACCATGCGGAAGTTATTTTTACTGTTAAAATGTGCACATAACTCTACTTGTTTGTTAGTTAATGGCTATGTCACTTTTGTTAGGGCACAGACACTTGTAACCTGGCACACCTTTCAGAACGTGATAATTAATTGATTCGCCATAGAGTGGTAAGTGGCAGAAGAATGGTGAATTTTTAGTAACAGACATACTGACTGAAGAGTGGTTCCTCTTTGGAGGATAAGGGACATGGCGACTGGCTAAATACTGTTCCTTCTTAGTGTGTAAGGGGCAAGGCTACTGACTGATGAATGGATCGCTTTAAGTGGGTAAGGGACATAGTAGGTGACCGAAGAATGGTCCAGTTTAGTGGATAAGGGACATGGCGACTGATTGGAGAATGGTTTCTTGTTAGTGGATAAGATATATGGCGACTGAGCAAAGAATGGTTCCTTTTTAGTGGATTAGCGACATGGTGACTGACTGAAGAATGGATGCGTGTTAGTAGATAAGGGAGACGGCAGCTGACTACGAATGATCTATTTTACTGGATAAGGGAAAAAGGACTACAAACGTCTCAAAAATGAGATCGACAGGAAGTGCAAAATGGCTAAGCAGGATTGGCTATAGGACAAATGTAAGGATGTAGAGGCTCATCTCACTAGGGGTAAGATAAATACTGCCTACGGAAAAAATTAAAAGAAACCTTTGTAGAAAAGAGAACCACTTGTATGAATATCAAGAGCTCAGATGGAAACCCAGTTCTAAGCAAAGAAGGGAAAGCACAAAGGTGGAAGGAGCATATAGAGGGTCTAAACAAGGGCGATGTACTTGAGGACAGTATTATGGAAATGGAAGAGTAAGTAGATGAAGATGAAATGGGAGATATGATACTGTGTCAAGAGTTTGACAGAGCACTGAAAGACCTGAGTCGAAACAAAGCTCCAGGAGTAAAAAACATTCCATTACACCTACTGACAGCCTTGGGACAGCCAGCCCTGACAAAGCTCTACCATCTGGTGAGCAAGATGTATGAGACAGGCGAAATACCCTCAGACTTCAAGAACAATATAATAATTCCAATCCCAAAGAAAGCAGGTGTTGACAGATATGAAAATTACCAATCTATCAGTTTAATAAATCACGGCTGCAAAATACTAAAGCGAATTCTTTACAGACGAATGGAAAAACTGGTAGAAGCCGACCTCTGAGAAGATCAGTTTGGATTTCGTAGTAATATTGGAATACGTAAGGCAATACTGAACCTACGACTTATCTTAGAAAATAGATTAAGGAAAGGCAAACCTACGTTTATAGCATTTGTAGACTTAGAGAAAGCTTTTGAGAATGTTGACTGGAATACTCTCGTCTAAATTCTGAAGGTGGCAGGGGTAAAACGCAGGGAGCGAAAGGCTATTTACAATTTGTATAGAAAGCAGATGGCAGTTATAAGAGTCGAGGGACATGAAAGGGGAGCAGTGGTTGGGAAGGGAGTGAGACAGGGTTGAAGCCTATCCCCGATATTATTCAATCTGTATATTGAGCAAGCAGTAAAGGAAACAAAAGAAAATTTCAGAGTAGGTATTAAAATCCATGGAGAAGAAATAACAAGTTTGAGGTTTGCCGATGACATTGTAATTCTGTCAGAAACAGCAAAGGACTTGGAAGGTCAGTTGAATGGAATGGACAGTGGGACAGTGTCTTGAAAGGAGGATTTTAGATGTAAATCAACAAAAGCAAAACGAGAATAATGGAATGTGGTCGAATTAAGTCGGGTGATGCTGAGGGAATTAGATTAGGAAATGAGACACTTAAAGTAGTAAAGGAGTTTTGCTATTTGGGGAGCAAAAAAACTGATGAAAGGATATAAACTGTAGACTGGCAATGGCAAGGAAAGCGTTTCTGAAGAAGAGAAATTTGTTAACGTCGAGTATAGATTTAAGTGTCAGGAAATCGTTTCTGAATGTATGGAGCGTAGCCATGTATGGAAGTGAAACATGGACGATAAACAGGATGAAGAGAAGAGAAGCTTTCAAAACGTGGTGCTACAGAAGAATGCTGAAGATTAGATGGGTAGATCACATAACTAATGAGGAGGTATTGAATAAAATTGGGGAGAAGAGGAGTTTGTGGCACGACTTGAGTAGAAGAAGGGATCGGTTGGTAGGACATGTTCTGAGGCATCAAGGGATCATAAATTTAGCAATGGAGGGCAGCGTGGAGGGTAAAAATCGTAGAGGGAGACCAAGGGATGAATAAACTAAGCAGATTTAGAAGGATGTAGGTTGCAGTAAGTACTGGGAGACGGAGAAGCTTGAACAGGATAGAGTAGCATGGGGAGCTGCATCAAACCAGTCTCAGGACTTAAGACCACAACAACAACAACAAGGGACATGGTGACTGATTAATTAATCGTTCCTTGTCTAAGTTATGTGGCGACTGAGTAAAGAATGGTTCGTGTTTAGTGGTTAACGGACATAGTGACTCGGTTGTTAGTGCGTAATGTACGTGGCGACTGACCGAAGAAGGCGAGCAGCGCAGTCCTGTTGCGGGCGGACGCCATCCCGTCCTGGCCTCGCATGAACATCTGGCTAAGGCGGCGCGGGCTCGGCCGGCTCTGGCCCGCCAGCATGTACACGCCGTCCGCGTACGACGGCGGCGTCTTGCGGGTCAGCTGGTTGTCTGCAACACCAAAACACGCACACACGTCAGGCATGCCGCTTTACCAGTCGCCTACTCGCCGTGTAATGTTTCTGGGCTATTTTTTGTAATCAAGGAATATAATATTAGCTCTATGTCTTTCATTCGATACGTCGTACTTAATACCGGGTGTGCAAAAAGTCAGTATCAATTTGAAAACTTAATAAACCACGGAATAATGTACATACAGAGGTAAAAATTGACACACATGCTTGGAATGATATGGGGTTTTATTAGAACAAAAAAAAGTATTGCTAGACCCATGAAAGATCTCTAGCGCTCGTCGTTTGGTGATGATCGTGTGCTCAGCCGCCAATTTCGTGCCGCCTTCCACGTCCCCAGACCTCAATCCGTGCGATTATTGGATTTGGGGTTACCTGAAGTCGCAAGTGTATCGTGATCGACCGACATCTCTAGGGATACTGAAAGACAACATCCGACGCCAAAGCCTCAACATAACTCCGGACATACTTTACAGTGCTGTTCACAACATTATTCATCGGCTACAGCTATTGTTGAGGAATGGTGGTGGACATATTGAGCATTTCCTGCAAAGAACATCATCTTTGCTTTGTTCTACTTTGTTATGCTAATTATTGCTATTCTCATCAGATGAAGTGCCATCTGTCGTACATTTTTTGAACGTTTGTATTTTTTTGGTTCTAATAAAACCCTATGTCATTCAAAGCATGTGTGTCAATTTGTACCTCTCTATCTACATTATTCCGTGATTTATTCAGTTTTAAAATTTATACTGACTTTTTGATCACCCGCTATTTGTACACTGGACATTTTTCACACAGTAGTCTTCAATAGTCTCACGACATGACGGTTGTGAGTACAGGCATTATGACCTCTAGTTGTTAGCAGAATTGTCGTTACAGTAGCATTTTGTGAGGAGCAAGTGTCGGATGTTGGTCAAACTACTAAGCGATCTGAATATTGCTAGCAGAGGCAAAGATACAGACGATGTCGATTTTTGGAAATTTGATTTGGAAACAAATTAACTGAGAAGTGTGAAGATTTTCAAGCTACGTTGTTGCTGAACTGCTACTTGCGCGTAATTTATGACGTGTTTGAAAAACGGAAAGTTTTTGTGGAATTTTTCTTTACTGTTTCAAGTTAGTTACTTTCGTTGTTCTGATTAAACAAAATTATCAGTTGAAATGCCTTGCACTCAGAATTATACATTTACCACTTCTTTAACATTCTATCAATTGATTTCATGGCAGAGTAATATTTTTTTTGTGTAAGTGGTTTTTGCAAACATGCTGACAGTTGTTGCAATATAGTTTTCGGATGCTACTCTCTTCTGCATCATTTAGCGAACGCAATTTCCTGCATTGTCACTCCACGAAAACGTGAATTTTTATTTGTGTGTCATTTTATTGCACTCTGCGAAACACAGTGCTGAAAACTGAAGTTTACTGGTTAGAATACGAGGTCTGTGCAAAAAATTCCGTAACATTCGTAATTTCGAGCCAGTGGTGTGTTGGAGTTTAATGCGGTTGGCATCCCTACGTACTTCTGTGTTTTATGTGAACTGCCGAAAGTTTCAATGTTGCATGTCCGTTAGTTATTGATCAGTTCGCGAATTTCGAGATGGCAGAGTTTGAGGAGCAACGCCTCTGCATTAAATTTTGCGTAAAACTTAAGAAAACCTTTACAGTGATACGCCAAGCGATGCAGAAAGCCTACCGTGATGAGTGCTTACTACGTACTCGGTGTAATGGGTGGTTCACACTGTTTAAAAATGGCCGGATGGGTGTTATCATCTTGGAACGCATCGTGTTACTGCCAAGTTCGTCCCACGGCGCATAATTCAAGACCAGAAAGACCTTCGCCTCGCAATCTGCGAAGAGCTTTTGGATCGTGCAAATGAGAACTAGATACTTCTTAAGAGAACCATAACTACGGTTATGATGTTGAGATCAAGGTTCAGTCTTCTCCGAGACCAAGAAAGGCCTATCAGATCAGGTCAAACAACAAAGCCATGCTGATAGTTGTCTTTAAGTTTGAAGGATTAGCTCATAATGTGATGGACAAACTGTTTATCTATGGTACTATCGGGACGTATTGCGACGACTGTGGCAAAATGTGGGTAGGAAACGGCCTGAAATGTGGCGAGACAATTCATAGCTCTTTCATCACGATAACGCACCCTCACATTCGTTTGAGTTGGTGCGTGACTATTGCACACGAAACGAAATCACTGAGTTGCCTCATCCTCGTTACTTACCTGGCCCCTGTAGACTCCTTTTTATTTCCAGAGTTGAAAATCCCGTTGAAAGGACGAAGATTTTCAACGATAGACGAGGTAAAATAAAATTTCCACACGTCATTTCCCGCTATCTGGCAAGAGGTGTAGCAAGGCTGCTTCTGGAGCGGTATACCAATTGTGGAAGAGACTATTTCGGAAGAGACCATGTGCAATAAGTAAAAGGTAAGAGAACAAAAATTTTGTGGACAAAGTTCCGGAATTTTGTGAACGGACCTCTTTGCAGTGTGCTGTGCAAGGCTTTCATTCCTTTAGCTAGTTTTCTGTTGCGCTGCATTTTTCATGTTGATCACTCCGATCAGTACCGAGTTTCTGTTGGCAAAGGTATGCCTTGTAAAAGTTAAGTCATTACCAGTTTAACATCACTGTCAGAACATAGCTTTGCAATTCAAAATCGTTATCAGGTAAAATGTAAGTAAGATCATTTCAGATTTCATTTCTTATGCAGACAGAATTATTCTTACAGTGTTACATTTGAGTGTGTGTCATTGAATGACTGGAATTTATTTATTCAGTTTGCTTTCGGAAAATTACAGAACATTTTCGCATTAACATTTTGGTTACTTATTCTTTCCAAATCCGTTTTATAATTTCATGAAGCATTGTTATTCTGTTTTGTGTTGTAACTGCAAGTCACGTACTGTGACGTACTGCATTGTAGCACTGTTCACTGCACTGCACAATACTGAATTTCATAGGACAGCTTCTTTAGCATACTGCTTCATGTTTTCTAATTATTTCGGTGAAAGTTAATTCAAGTAGAGCTATACAGTTTTAGATAGTTTTGACTACTCGCTTATCAGATGGCTCTTACGTAATTACACCACTCGCATTGTTCAATATTACAACACAAAAACGCACGAATAGGAAACCAGTTCAGTGCAGATTACTCCAGTTTTAGTTCACAACACCAAACAATAGTATTCACAAACAAGTTAACAGCTTCCACATCCGCAATACTTCTATATTAGTGTATGTGGAACATACAATGCATACATAGTACAGTGTCGTGAAACGAAGACGCGAAGCGCTTTTGGTGGGGGACGTGGCCAGTAGGCAAGAACGCTACAATCGCAGTTCAAGATGACTAAGAATCAGTTCCCCATCAAGCAGTGCTATGATTTACAAAGATTCTGATCGTCTGCGTTTCTTCTGTTAATAATATTATCTACTGATTTCTGTATTCCGTATAGTTTTAACGCATTTAGTGGAATAGAAATGTTCCCAGGGCTTGCCTGTGCCCCATGTCGCCTCAGAATGAAAGGTGCTTAAAACCTCGTGCAACAACAAGTAGGTGCTCCTTATGGCGTAGCTACGTGGAGAGCAAGCGGACACCCCTTTTCGATCTTCAGTCAGGTCTAGGCATCGTGACTGCTTTGTTTGGACGTACAAATCTAATTTATGACAAATTCCTAATGTTTGACACAAATTTATCACACTTATTGAAGTCATACGTCGGCAGTTTCAGAATCCTATGACACTCTTTATTTACATTTCTCGTTCCATTACTTACAACGATTTTGACATAGCTCATTCATTTAGGATCAGAACTTTTTACTTCGAATTCTTTTTTTTTTAACAATAGATGTTAAACGCACAATACTTTCAATTTTTTTAATGTATTTTTAATTTAAACGTAAAATTTACAATAAATTTAAGGAAATAGAGCCACACTCTAGTAATAAAATTATTATCCTTCCTGTCTGCTTTTTCTGCGGTAATCGGAAATTAGTTCACCGTTGCCGTTTTTGTATATTTTTCCAAAAATCTTTCATTCATTTCACATAAAAAACATTAGCACCTACCCTTATTGCACTTTTTATGCATTATTAAGACTAATTATTGCCAAGAAAAAATAATAGAAATTTGTTTAAATTCATCAATATCACGTAAAAAAGTTAACATATGTCTAAAGTTAAATTAGGAAGTTACATCGGAAATTGCTTGTATATATCTGTAGAAAGACACTTAGCTCTGCAAAACTATAAATGTAAAATTAAAAAAAAAAAATTGTCAAGCACCTAAATGTCTGTGACTCACGTCATGTGCAAATTGAAAGTAGTATTTGGTATATAGATTCACCATGGGAAAGATATGTATGTCTTTCAGTCATATTTTGTATAATTTTCTGATATATCTTAAGTCCTCTGCGTTGCGTAATTATGTACCACCATTGACAATACTGACATTTAAAACACGTACGTATCTCAAATATCACATTTTTCGACAACGTTAGTAAATATCCAGCTTCAGTTAACTCGCTGTCTTTATTTATTTTTATTATATGTATACTTTTACTGACTCTGCCAGCCAGCGACCACTCACGAACTGTCCTCACAGCCTCACTGTGCTGGTAGATTTCTCCTACTTTCCAAACTGAAAACAATTCTTGTGATGGTGCTGGTTAATAGTCTTCATGCAGACGAAAGTGTGGCGAGGGTCATTCTGCAAACTAAAATGGGATTCATCAGCGCAGAAGTGTCATTCCTATTATTCTGATCGTCCTACTCGGTTTTTCAAAGTTCACAACAAACCAGGTTCGACTTTGCATTTCCGCAAGTGAGACCTAAGCTCTCGGACTTGTGTCAAACAGGCAAACTGATCTGTCCCTCCGGTACACAGTTGTCGGGAAACGGTAAACCAAAAATTTCTGTGCGTGGGAATTTCTGCAGCGGGTAAGCAACGTAGCCGACTTCGATGGGAGTACATAAGCACCGACATGTAGGCAAGCTATTAATGTGGCATTCGCATCTTCCCGACGTGCGTACGGTATACAGTGGAACGTGAACAAAGGCGATGTTACTACCAAATGCGTCCAAACGGGATCAACGTGCTGTTATTCTTTTCTTGGTTGCCGAAGGACGAACACCGGTAGATATCCAATGGAGAAAGAAAAATTCTATGAGGCAGCACTTCTGTCGAAAACTACCGTTTTGGAATTGTGCGCCAAAGGGTACTGCTGCTACATGAGAACGCACGTCCCCAAATTGGGAACGTCGTAATGCAGGAGGTACATCAACTCAGGTGGGAGACATTCAAGCATCCGCCCTACATCCTGATTTCTCCCCATGTGATTATCAAGCCTTCTGTACATTAAAAAGGCCTTCAAAAGTCGACGATTTTTGTCGGACGAGGATTTGCTGCAGGCAATTATAGACTGTTTCACGCAACTGCGCTTTATCAAATGGGTAATTTCAAACTGGTCCGTCGGTAAGAGCGATTTTGACAGACTCGAATAACGATTCTGGACTGTACGGCCTTCGAACGGAAACTTCTTGATCACCCCATGTACAAGTCTTGGCGAAAGCAGATCAATCTGCATACAACTGTCTTTCAGATACTTCTGGTTCGTCCGAGGCCGTGTGTCACACCCGGAGTGGATGGTTTTGGGTGACACTGAACTGACCTAGGATAAACGTTGCCTGTGGTTTGGAACCGACCCCGCACACACCACATATACTGAGTGGGAGAGGCGGCCGGTGTGGCCGAGCGGTTCTAGGCGCTACAGTCTGGAACCGCGATACCGCTACGGTTGCAGGTTCGAATCCTGCCTCGGGCATGGATGTGTGTGATTTCCTTAGTCTAGTTAGGTTTAAGTAGTTCTAAGTTCTAGGGGGCTGATGACATCAGAAATTAAGCCCCATGGTGCTCAGAGCCATTTGAACCATTTGAGAGGGAGCGGGAGAGGGAGGGGGAGAGGGAGAGAGAGAGAGAGAGAGAGAGAGAGAGAGAGAGAGAGAGAGAGAGAGAGAGAGAAAGAGAAAGAAAGGAACGGTGGAAGAGAGGGAGGAGGAACAGGAAGGGAAATATATCTCATATTGGTGTTTAGAACTGGCTATAATTTCACTGAGAATATGGTTAAATATTTTTGTAACTGCATTATACTGATTGGTTCTGTGCTACAATGAAATAGTGAATAACGAAAATTATATGGACATGTTTATGAAAGGTGACGATTATTGAACAACAACATCAGGAGGAAGTAAATGTATTTTGAGGCCGGCCGGAGTGGCCGAGCGGTTCTAGGCGCTACAAACCGCGCGACCGCTACGGTCGCAGGTTCGAATCCTGCCTCGGGCATGGATGTGTGTGGTGTCCTTAGGTTAGTTACGTTTAAGTAGTTGTAAGTTCTAGACGACTGATGACCTCAGAAGTTAAGTCTCATAGTGCTCAGAGCCATTTGAACCATTTGTAATTTGAGACTGTTGTTACAATGCTTTATTGGTTGCCAACACACTGTGCTGGTAGTGGGGAATAACTGTCTAGTGGTTATTGTTGCTGCTTTTTTAGGTCGTGTGGTCCTCGATACGATTCCCGGCCTAGTTGCATATTTTCTCCGTTTGCTAGCTGGGTGTTCGTGTTGTTCTAATCATTTCGTCTTGTATTCATTGAGGTGCTAGTGTGACTTCAGGTGAGTTGCACTAGGCCACAGATCTACCATAGACGGGATTCTTTCGGCCAGTAATGTCATACGAGCATTTCATTTCCATTTCACACTTTATTTAGCGTAATTTATTCAACACTTTTATTCAAAGCTAGTGAAATACAATATCAATTTTCATGTCACACCACTGAAGCCTTTTCTCGTGTTATTCACAAAGGTGCTAAAAAGGCAGCAAAGCAGAGTCACAGAAACAGTATTAGAATTTACACAGCGTGGACTGGTTGCTTTCATCATTCGTCTCAACCGAGTTTTCGCGATCGAGTGAGTAACGTTCACTCTACAGTCATTCCACACAGAGCTGCATTCAGCAATGCTGTTGCTGTTTTCTTGAGCAGTTCTGCCTGCAGAGCCGTGTTAATTAGCAAATGCCACTCGCCAGTTCCTACAGCATTTATCTCTCCAGCTGTCACCTCACAGAGTAGCGTCTCTCCAGAGAAGACTTCCTTGAAGAGTAATAGCTGTCACTTTTAACTTCACTGGCATAAAAGGAATGCTTACCTTCCTACGTCACATGCGTGGAATGCTGTATGAGTCGCCAACTTACTTTTGGAATACTTCGAATGCCGAAACTGTGTAGTCCTTCGCTGAGAAATGCAAGGTAGCAGTTGTCGGATGACGCAAGTGGGAATCTGATTCGTAATGAAATATGCGTGAAGGCTGCTCTTAATTTTAAACAATGCCTACCTGTTTCAAAAGCACCTTAGACATTTGACCAAGTATTTCACGCAGTGTATCTGCTGTGTCTTCACTTTGTCTGACTGTTCTGCTGAATATTTCATGAAGGATATGGTAAGCCAACTTTTGAATCTTAATACAGCAAGCTCAATGGGACTTTCTCTTTTCTCGACCATGTTTAACAATTCGAAATTAAAATGTTGTACAGATTATTATTAGTAGTAGTATTATTATTCCAGAATGAGATTTTCACTCTGCAGCGGAGTGTGCGCTGATATGAAACTTCCTGGCAGATTAAAACTGTGTGCCCGACCGAGACTCGAACTCGGGACCTTTGCCTTTCGCGGGCAAGTGCTCTACCATCTGAGCTACCGAAACACGACTCACGGCCCGTACTCACAGCTGTACTTCTGCCAGTATCTCGTCTCCTACCTTCCAAACTTTACAGAAGCTCTCCTGCGGAACTTGAAGAACTAGCACTCCTGAAAGAAAGGATATAGCGGAGACATGGCTTAGCCACAGCCATTCTGGAAACATCCCCCAGGCTGTGGCTAAGCCATGTCTCCGCTATATCCTTTCTTTCAGGAGTGCTAGTTCTGCAAGGTTCGCAGAAGAGCTTCTGTAAAGTTTGGACGGTAGGAGACGAGGTACTGGCAGTAGTAAAACTGTGAGTACCGGGCGTGAGTCGTGCTTCGGTAGCTCAGATGGCAGTTGCGAGTCAGCCGCCGAGCGGGACGGACGTGTGGCGGAGCTGGACGTCTGGCTGTAGTAAACACAGGCTGAGTCGCTGCGTTTGAGGTTAGTGGTGCTGCTAAGCCGCTATTCGTGTTGCACTTGTATTCATGAAGTTCTAGAATGAATAGGTCGAATTATTTGAGGAAAGACACAATCAAGTTTACTTTCGATCGAAATTTCGTTCGACCTAAAGCATTTGAAATTAAAGCATGGTTTATCGAAAAAGTATTGATTAACGGTGATGATGTTGTCGGAGTTTATCTCTCGTTTGTGACAAATGCTGTGTATCTGAAGATGAAAAGTCCAGAATTATGTAGTTCCATTGTGGATCGTTGCGGAGGTAGCGTGAAGTTTAATCATTCTGATGGGAGTGTGAGTGACGTTGTTGTTAGTCATGCTGGGTACGGGATTCGTACGATCAGAGTGTTTGAGCTCCCTTTTGAAATTCCGCCCGAAGAACTTAATGTTGCCCTTCGGCCTTATGGCAGAATTATTTCCAATGTGGCAGAAAGGTGGTCTGAAGCTCATATGTTTCCTGTCTTGAACGGCGTAAGGCAAATTAAGATTGAATTACAGAAGCATGTCCCCTCTTATCTTAATATTTGTGGGTATCGTGCTTTGATTATCTATGATGGGCAACCGCGGACTTGCGCTTTATGCAATTCCACGGAACACATTCGTGCAGAATGTTCACGGAGGCGTGTCCCGCAGTTACCGCGT
This sequence comes from Schistocerca gregaria, assembly GCF_023897955.1. Taxonomy (NCBI): domain Eukaryota; kingdom Metazoa; phylum Arthropoda; class Insecta; order Orthoptera; family Acrididae; genus Schistocerca; species Schistocerca gregaria. The sequence continues at coordinate 757,227,435 of NC_064922.1, forward strand.
GACGAGATGCCGAGTTCCGGCCCTGTTGTTGGTATGAAGTTGTCATACGCTGCCGCTGCTGACTTCCGCAGCCGAGGCGAGTCGGTGCCGCCTGTGCGCGGGGAGCCTGCTGCCTCGCGGGCGGTTGTCGATGATACTCCGGCTTCAAGCTCTAGATTTGCGGATGGTCTGCCGATCAGCTCCGCGCCCCTCGAATCTATGCCGACGCCAACTTTTTCCAACTCTCCCACTGTGGTTGCTCGTTCTTCCGCGGACTCGGCCGAAGATCCCCAAATACCCGCAACGGAGGTTTCCTTGCGTCGTCAGGATTCCCACCAACGTGAGGATATTGCCACTAGCTTCCGAGGAGTGGACGCTCCAGGCATCCACTCTGCGGGAACTATGAACGAAGATAGCAATCTGGACATTGGTTTCACGTTGGCGCCCACAGAAGACACTTGCGTCAAGGAAACCACAACGAGCGATAGTGTAGAATTGGAGGCTGGGTTGCTACCAGTGGGAGCCATGGAAAAAGATGCGCCTCCTTCTGCCGTTGTGGAATGCGATACGCGGACTTTTGTCCGAAAAAAGGAACAGGCGACGTCAGACGTATCATCCGGTACTTCTCCTGACAGGTCGCAAACTTCATCTCCTGCTAGATCGCCGAAGAGATCTTCGAAGAAAGGCAAGAAGAGGAGATTGGCACACAAAGCAGCAGAGAGTTTAGCTCCTGCATTGCGGGAAAAGTTAAAACATTTAAGGGATAATGAACGACTACGAGAACAATGCCCAGTAGCACAAGTTAACGAGTGTACTGACGCGGAGATGAGTCGTGCCGATGTAGATGATCTTCAAAAACAACCTCGCGCACCGCTTGGCGTCGCAGGTTTGCAGACCGGCACTACTATGGATTTAGACCGAACTGTCTCAGGAAAAGGACTTGATTGGGCCGATGCCCAAGACGATCGCACCGACCACGGAATGGAGATGGACCTGACACATGCTAGTGGCATTTAATTTTTTTTTTTTTTTAATGTCTATTTTTCTTTCTGACAGACAGAATGGAATGGTACAGACGTGACTCTGCATGGGGTATACTTCAGTAGCCAATTTCTTTTACCTGCTCTATGCCGACGGAACTGACATATAATGTGACCACGATCAATATAAATCGTATTCGCAGTGAAACGAAAGTCGCTTCTTTAAAAGATTTCCTTTACCAGTCGGATACTGATATAGCCCTCCTACAGGAATTTAATGTCCACAACTTTTATGTCCCAGGTTTTCAAGAGATTTTAAATATTGCACCGGAAGCCACATGTGGGACTGCGATCCTTGTCAAAGATGGTATTGATGTGAAGGATATCTGTCTGTTAGAAAATGGGAGGGGCATCAGTTGTAAAATTTTTACTACTACTGTTTTAAATGTATATGTCCCCTCTGGTAACAACGCTAGAGATGATAGGGCTAATTTTTTTAAGAACGATATGGTCTATTTACTTAAGGGGAATCCGGCGGAAGCTTTAATCGGTGGTGACTTTAATTGTGTACTTCACAAAAAGGATCAGCGACCAAATTTTAACTTCTCCAGGGAACTGGCGGCTTTGGTGACAAACATGAAGTGGACAGACGTGTGGGAAAGCAAATACCCCACGTTAGTCAAATTTACGTACATCAGTAGTCGCTCGCAAAGCAGAATAGACAGAATATACGTCACAGCAAACCTGGAAAATAAAATCAGTAGTATCGAAGTAATTCCCACTACCTTTTCGGACCATCTCGCAGTGAAATGCAGCATTCGGTTTCAGAAGCAAGGAACGTATTGGGGTCGCCCCTTATGGAAGCTGAATACCCATATGTTGTTCGAGGGTGCCCTATCAAGAACAGTAGCGGAGGTATGGCAGGCTGCTCTACGTATGCGCCATAAATACAGCTCTCGCCTTGCGTGGTGGACCTCATGTGCTAAAAAGAAATTGAGATCATCCCTAATAGCTTACGGGAGGGAGCGAGCGATGTGGTCTCGCAATACCGTTGAATTTTACTATACATGCTTAAGGGAACTATCAGCTCAGCAGATGACTGATGAGGTTTTCATTGAAATAAAGAAGATCAAGGCTCACCTCATAAGTCTCAAGCGACAACAGCTGGAGGGTTTAAAAATTAAATCTCGTGTCCCGACAACGGTGGAGGACGAAAACGCATCGCTGTACCACTTACTCGAACATGAAAGAAATAGAAGACGAGCGTTTATTGCTTGTCTTAGAGTGGGCGATAACCGGGTGCTGACGGAACACTCTGACATTTTAAATGCAGTTTATGGATTTTATCGTACGTTATATACTGATACCCGGTATAATCTAGACTGTGCGAACGATTTGCTACGAACTACAGGTATCGACAACGTTATCAATGACGAGGACAATGTGTCCCTTACCACTGCAATCACATGTGAGGAGGTGTTTGATATACTTAAATATTCGCCTACCCGTAAGTCCCCAGGGCCTGATGGCTTGCCTGTAGAGTTTTATTGTAAATTTTGGCCTCTCATCGGTAATCAATTCACAGAAGTGATAAATGAAGTGTTGCAAGGTGTTACTGTTCCACGCGAGTTCAAAGAAAGCGTAACTGTGCTAATACCAAAGGGAAGGAACGCGACAGTTAAAGATCTCAATCAATTGAGACCAATATGTTTGATGAACTCGGATTATAAAATAATTGCACGTGTGCTGAAGGAAAGACTGAGACCTCTAATGGAGAAGATCATAGGTGACCACCAAACCTGTCTCTCGGGGCGGAATATTTTTAAAACTGTTTGTGAATATAGGGATGTCTCTGCAATTTTTGCAACGTCATCCTCACCAGGAGGCCTTGCCTTTATCGACTTCTCAAAGGCTTTTGACAGGGTCAACCACTTATTTTTGTTCAGAACGTTGACCTATGTGGGTTTTAGTCAACATTTTGTGCAAGTTTTAATTAACATTGTTGAAGGCATCCAAACACAAGTGTCTGTAAATGGGCATTTCACTCCACCCATTGAAATTCGCAACGGCGTCCCGCAGGGAAGTCCTTTGTCAATGCTCCTGTATGTTGTTGCACTGGAGCCTTTACTAAGGAGACTCGATGTCGATCTTGAGGGCATCACGATATCTGGCGTTAACAACGTCACCAATGCATATGCTGATGACGTTGGAGTGGTTATTCGTAGTAACGAAGATTTAGAGAAATTAACTACGAATATTCAGATCTTTTGTGAAGCTACAGGCGCTAGGGTTAACGAGGTGAAGAGTTCGTTTTTAAATCTTAAAGGTCTTCAAGATGTCCGTTTGGAATGGGCACGCTCCGTCGATCGTCACACCGCTCTGGGTGTCACCTTTTACCGATGTCCGCTTCAGACCATGACCTACAATTGGAAGAAAGTACTGGATACAATCAGAGGAGCCACAATACTCAATCAGACCAGACATCTGAACATTAAACAACGAATCAGAATAATTAATTGGTCCATTTTATCAAAAGCTATATATATAGGTCAAATATTGCCAGTTTCGAAACCCATTGCCAAACGTATAATGAGTATCATTTGCCGATTTATATGGACAGGGAATATTTTTAGAGTAGCAGTCGGTACAGTTACGTTACCTTCCGCTGAAGGTGGCCTAGGTTTAACAGATATATGGCGGAAGACTACGGCGTTATATATAAAGAGGACCCTACAAATTATAGAAAAACATCCACATAGTATTACAGCCAGGCTGTATCGACTCCTACAGCCAGAAAATTTACGTCCACCCATAAATATAGGCGGAATTAATTATAAATTGAAATATATTCGCCAGTTCTTTTTAGAGATTAGCTACATGGACAGTATTGTCACGAATCCACAATCAAGGAATTGCAGGAAATTAATGGAACTCTTAACAACGAAAGAACATGTCAACAAAATGGAGTGCAGATATCCCGACAAAGACTGGAAAAGAATTTGGAAAAATATTAGTAATCGTGAACTGTCTTCCGACATTCAGGCAACCTGGTACCGAGTTGTTAATAACGTAGTTTCCACTAACGAAAAGTTGCACTCCATTGGTCTTAGTGACACGATTGTGTGCACCCGATGTGACGCAGTTGACACATTGATCCACCGCTTTCTCTGTGGCGGATACGCCGAAATATGGAGGGGACTCCAACGGCGGGTAGCCTTTATAACCAGAACTGTTAGTACTGAGATCAATGTTGAAAAATTACTCTTCCCCGATGGTGTTTTCTTCCCTGTCCAGAAAACCAATGCTGTGTTGTGGTTGTTTGGCAATTATGTACATTACGTTATATCTGAACACGGCAATGACCGTGTTTTAGAATACGAATTATACGAACGAGCAAAATATTATCAGATATGTACGCGCAGGGACCACAAAAAAACTTTTGGTAACATGTTACACATTCTGTTTCAGAGACAAGGGATTGGATAAACATCTTAATAGCCCTCGTCTACGAAAAATGTAGTCACAGGCCAAAGTAGGGGATCGCTGTTGAGGGTGAAGTACGGTGGGGACTTCGTGTGCCCCAGGGCCGCTACGGTAGCCGTGAAGGCCTCGGACAGAACCCCGAAACGGCACTGCGGCTTCACACTTACTGCTGGATGAACCCCATATCTCCAGCAACTACTTTCATCTATGATGATTTTCCAGGATCTCAGTAATATCGGAAGGTGGTTTCGTTGCACACAATGCAGTGGAAGCTTCTTGCACGTGTTCCTCAGTTACAATCTTTCTATTTTTGTTTAATTTTTTTCAGTATGAAGCAAGAGTGACAATTTATTAATTCCCACGAAGCCTTAATTTTTCAATTTTCAGTTCTACGGAGGAGAAGCCTCACATGGCGAAGAAGCCAAACATCATTTCATTTCCCTAACTGTCACAGTTATTTTGAAAAAAAAATCAGTCGATATAGCATAGAAGCTCGCCGAAGAAGGCATAAAAGGAGAGCGAATGGATGGGCTGTGTGGGGAGAAGGGAGGCCCAAAAAAAAAAAAAAAAAAAAAAAAAAAAAAAAAAAAAAAAGATGGTAGAGCACTTGTCCGCGAATGGCAAAGGTCCCGAGTTCGAGTCTCGGTCGGGCACACAGTTTTAATCTGCCAGGAAGTTTCAGTATTATTATTGTTGTTGTTGTTATAAGAAATTCATGAAATTAAGACTAGGGCTTTTCTTCGAAGTTAGATATATATCTAACGATTCTGTGACAATTTTTCAGAGGTCGTATTATTCGTTGTAAACCGCAATACAATCTCTCTCTGTGACAATTACAACAAGAAATCGTCATTATCTTGGAATTAGAAAGAGAACACACAGAAATAACAGCAACGGAGCCAGACCGAGTAGGCAAGATATGGTGAACGGAAGCGCCGGCTAGAAGCGGGAGTGGGGATGGTGATGGGGGTGGGGGTGGGAGATAGGGCAGTGAGATGGATGGAGGCCCTGCGAAACGAAAAAACACAGATTTGTGTAGTGGTAGAGTTTTGAACTAGAATGATCGAATATTAGAGATGGTAGAGGTAACTTAAATAAGAGGAGAAAATAACTAAAATAAGAAAACATAATTAGAAAAAGGGAAAAAAGGGGTTTGATTCTTGCTTCGGTCTAGATGAAGAGTCTTGGACTAGTAATCAAAACATCGGGGTTGCGAGTCCGAATCCAACCTTAACTTAAATTTTGAATCAAAATCAATAGCGGTGGCTGCAGAAGACTCCCTCATTCTGCTAGGGCCTTCTCGAAGAGAGCTGAGGAGCAGACAGAGTTTCAAGGCAACCTCTTTCCCTTCGGATCAGATACTGCCCCTAAAAGACGGATGAATCAACAATGATCAACGGCTTGAGGATGCAGATGGCAATGGAAATCACTGCATTAAAGACACACAGTGTGTACCCAAAAGACATGTGGTCTGTAACTGAAAAAGTGCCATGATGATCTCTTCATTGGCCTAAGATTTCCTATTAAGATTTCCGGTATGGCAAAAATTGAATAACCGACGGAAGGGTAACATACAACGAGTCAGAGGGTGGAATTTCAGAAGGTTTAATGTGGAAGGAAGCTAGAAAATCATAAAAAGGAAATGTAAAGGCTCGACCCAGATATACTGGAAGTCAATGAAGTGAAATGGAAAAAAGGTACGGATTTCTGGTCAGGTGAATATAAGGCAACATTAACAGCAGCAGAAAATGGTATAATGGGAGCAAGATTTGTTATGAATAGGAAACTAGTTCAGAGAGTGAACTACTGCAAGCTAATGACAAGGTTGTTCTCAACAGAACTGCCAGCAAACAGACAAGATATACGATTTTGCAATACCTGTGTTACTCTGTCTTTGTACATGTGCTGATGGTTTTCCACATTCGCAATTGCAAATACGTTTAATATAGTAATAGTTACGCAGTACCTGCCGACGTCATAATCGAAAGATGAAGTGATAGGGTAAGTATATGAGGAGAGCGAACAGGTAATTCAGAATGTAAAAGAAAAGGATAATCTAACGCAGGTAGTTATGACCGAGTGGTTCTAGGTGCTTCAGTCTGGAATCGCGCTACCGCTACGTGCAGGTTCGAATCCTGCCTCGGGCATGGATGTGTATGATGTCCTTAGGTTAGTTAGGTTTAAGTAGTTCTAAGTTCTAGGGGACTGATGACCTCAGATGTTTAAGTCCCATAATGCTCAGAGCCATTTGAGCCATTTGATAATCTAAACACCTTGGGGTATTAAACGAGATAGTAGCTGAAGGAACAGAAGTAAGAGTCGCTTTGGTAGTAAGGATAACGAAGAGCAGTTTTCTCGCTTTTGGTCATTGTGAGACTGCAAAAGAACTAGTACGGCCTTTGCTTTCCTTTAATTATTTCTTCAGTTTCTTTACTCCAAATTTTAAACCCGTTTATTTTCCTTAGCCATTCAGATTGCTTTCCTATGGCTTTACCAGCTCCTTTATCTACACAATACCTGATGTTTTCGAAGTTCAAATCATTTTTTGTGGGTGTTTTTATTAAATAAACCTTTGTTGACTGTTACGGTCGCAGGTTCGAATCCTGCCTCGGGCATGGATGTGTGTGATGTCTTTAGGTTAGTTAGATTTAAGTAGTTCTAAGTTCTAGGGGACTGATGACCTCAGATATTAAAGTCCCATAGTGCTCAGAGCCATTTGAACCAGCCAAAGTTTTTTTGGTAGAGACCTAGGTCTTAAATTGAAAGATCTCTTAACAATCTTACTTTAAAACTAGTTGATTTTTCTTTGTTTGAAGATGATCAGACGTTGAGTCTCTTCCTTAGTAATACGACTTTTGCCGTAACTAAAAAAACTGGCGCTCAAAATATCGTGTCCTCTGAAAATTTTAATTTCTCGCACTGAGGAAACAGATTTTTTATTCGTTACAACATAGTCTGTAGCTGTTTACTTGCTCTGATATCCTACGTGTATTTGTGTGTATTTTTCCCTCGTAAGAACGTATTAATTACTTTGTGGTTTTTGTTAAGTACGGAAGCTTCTCGTCTGATTATCGTTTCCATTTATTATATTTTCTCCGTCATTTCCCAGCGTGTCCGTTATATGGCTATTACCTACTCTGGCATCGAGTTCGTGTTACGATTTTTTCCGTCGGTGTATGTTGTTATACAGGTGTGTTGAAGAACATCAATGCACAGGTGGGCTTAGCCATGACAACAGTTTAAAAATCGAAGGAAAGCATTACGTCCAATAATTTCCACAATAAGAGATCACTCCTTAAGTTTTATATTTGATAATTACCTGCAGGCTAAACAATGAAGTTCCTGAAGATTCACTTGCAGTCACTCTCTAAAAAAGGGTATCGCAGTAAAACACAAAAATATGGGGGCATCAGGATATTAAACACTTCCTGTGAAATATATTTAGGAGTATTAAATAACAGATTAAAGATCACTACAGAAGTGTTACTTCTGGAAAGACAAAGTAAGGGACAGAAGGTAATATACCTTCACTGTACAACAAATAAACAGAAATTTACCACCAGTGGCGGATCACGTGCCTAAATTCTGGGGAGGCGAGGAAAAATATTGTAAAATCCCCTTTCCTTTTCTTTTAACATACTCATAGCCAGGGTTCCTAAAGACTACCGCCATCGCTACTATTACTACTACTGCTAATAATAATAATAATAATAAGAGTGACGCTTGCTTTTATTTGCAATAATAATAATAAGAGTGACGCTTTTTTATTTGCAAAAAACTGGTAGAGTGGGCATTTTTGCGTTGTTACTTGTAAAACAACTCGACGATCCTACCTCTCCCCGGATCTTTGGGTAACAGTGTCATACCACATGTCTCGGCTCTCAGTTATTCGCAGTACTGGTTTTTCAGTTGGGGTACAAACAAAAGCTGATTAGTGATTCTGGTCCCGATTGTTCCTCAAATATGTTTTATTCATTTTAGACAAGAAAAAGTCCTTTCCACTGTAGCACTTGTTGCAGGAATGTTGGCATTAGACGAATAGTTTGAAAGCTTCCGGAAGAATTTGGTTCGTTTCATTCTCAATCATTCTTTGATAACGTCTCCCAAACTGACAGTGTGAAATGTCTCTTTATGCTGGGAAGAAAATACAGTCTCCAGTTCTACACTCAACTGAGAGCGACTGTAACAATGTAAAATACGTTTGTAATAATGAACACACAGCGTCTTTACGGAAATGCTGAGCGTAATTGGCGAACAGAGTAGTATCACCTAATTTAAGGAAGAGCAGTTTATCACAATGTCAAAATCTTGCTTCTAATTCTGTTACAACATTGTCCAATACATCGAAGTACACCTGTTTGTGTTTTGACATCAATGTATTCATCTATCAGTTCAGCCTCAGTCATGGAAGCTTCAGCTTGTGAGTTAGTGAAGCGTTTCGTGGAATGTATGCTACGCACTGTGAGACAGCGCGCTCCAACCAGCTCGGTATTTTGACGATGTAGCTCGCCATTTGGACAGGATTTAGCACAATATTCCTCTGGAGGGCATCAAACAACTCTCTCAATCAATGCCAAGCCGAATAAGTGCTTGCATGAGGCCCAGAGACGGACCAACACGTTATTGATTTGCTCCATTTGTGAAGCTGATTCTCTTGAATAAATTGTCCGATTTTTCTGTGCATGTACATCACATCTACTCATTTCCTTCCCATTGGGACAATCCTTCATGGTGCTTTTTTTTCTTTTTTTAATACATTACAAATCGAAACTTGGAGAAATGCTTTGTCCGCTGTTGTGTGTCAATGCTTGCAGTCTAAAAGCAGTCGTCTTCTGAAAGCCTTTACCAGTTTAGCTACTTATGAATAACCCTGTGTGAGACAGATAACCGACTAAAAGGCGTTGAAAAGGATTTAGAGGAGGTGAAGAAAGGAAGGAAACCTGACCTACGAGAAGAACTAGGAATATCACTTACAAGAATAAATCTGATAACGGTTCCGTGTCATATTTGGAATAAAACAGAACGGTTGTTGGCTCAGTGCAGTCATTTGGCGCCGTATACTGTATGTTTACAGAAGAAGCTGGTATACGGAAAGACAAATGGTGTGCCTTTAAGCAGACGCAATTGGCGGCGCTGCTACAGATAAGAAACGCTTTGGCGAACGGGTGGTAGTACTCGTATGATAAAGTAAAACAGGCACAAGAGTTGCAGATTGTAAAGTAAAACGTGTACTTGATGTCTGAATACTTTTGTTTCCTATCATATCTATTCTTACGTACTTTTAAGTATAGACAGCCACGTGATGGGAGCTTGACTGTAAATGCACAGCTATGGATACCGTTCCTTGTATCTGAGCGTGATTGTGATAAAGAACAGTAACTTCATCTACCACTTTGTTGAAAGGGAGGTTAAATTACAGCAAGTGGGTTACTCTGTCTCCATCCTAACAGGCCTTGGGAGGCCTAACGGTACCGACCGACAGCCATATCGTCCTCACCCGATAGGCGACACCGGACGCGAATATGGAAGTGCACGTGGCCTGCACACAGCTCTCCCGGCCGTTTTCAGTTTCCAGTTTCGAAACTATAGCCGCTACTTCTCAGTCAAATAGCTCCTCAATTGACCTCGCAAGGGCTGAGTGCTCCCCTCTCGCCAATAGCACTTGGCAGACCTGAATGGTCTCACATCCAAGTGCTAGCCAAACCCGACAGTGTTTAACGTCGGTGCTCTGACGGGAGCCGGTGTTACCACTGTTGCAAAGTCGTTACCTCAAGTGGGATAATAGGGTTATCAAAAGTGCTGCGAAAAATACGAGCACCGAACAGTAGTAAAATCTGAATTTTTCGTGGGAGCTTGGATTGTTTGTTGAAGGAAAGTGAGATACTGGTGTGGAAAACTGTTCAAGGCTTGCATCATTCAGAATTCCTCAGTGGGGGATAAGCCCTCCTTGTCATCATTCCATTCCTTTACCGGTGGTTCCCCACCACATTTATGGAGTGTCACATGTGCGTGTCAGCGTTACATAGCACCCTGTAATAGGCTAGTCACGGGCTTCCGTTGAATGTGAACGAATGTGGAGATCCAGATGTTCGTCGGACCGTCAAGCTGTCACGTTCTCTCAACTCTCTACTACCTCCTTTTTGAGGCTTGTTCGCTTCTTTAGTTAACACAAGAACGTAATCACCATGGAAAAAAGGTCTTACGTTAGCTATATACTAACTGCAAGTGAATTATAAGGAAATTCCCACCAAATGACTGAAACAGAGAGTAAAAGCTTCAAATATTCATAATAATTGAAGTCCTCGCAATATGTATACGCTGTTCCTTAAAACTGTGCTTAACACGCATCCCTTTTTCGGAAGTGATCAGGTCGAACCTTTCGAATTAGGACATGACAGCCAAATATGAAGACCGTGATGGGTAATAATATAACGAGTTTATTATTATTAAATAAATTAAAATTGTTTCCATATTTGTCAAACATTCTATTTATAACCAAACTGTTTTTTAAAGTACGTTGACCTCATTAAACAAGTTAAAGGCATTGACTCGTGGTCTAGTCATAGTGCCTTTGGTTACTAAAACAAAAGTTATGAAATCTCTTGTGCGAGCTCAAGAACTGCTTAGATTTAGAATAAAACTTTCAGCTACAGCCCGAATACTTCCGATAAAACGATTCTCTCTCATTCTGGCAAGGGCGTTGTCCACAGAGGATGGAAGAGTGGATACATCTTCGAGCCATCATCTTGCCACTGGGACGAGAAGCTCTCTTTATAGATGGAAGAATCGCAAATGATCTACGGCAGGAGGATACAAAAGGCTTGTAGCCTTCTAAAACTGTATCATGATGACTACTTCCTCTGCAGTAAAGTCCGGAAGGAAACAAACCCCCCATTCGAATCTTAAAGTGGGGGTTGCCTAGGAATGGATTAAAAGATGAGTGAAGAATAAGGCTAAAAAGTTGCAGAAGCCGGGGCGTGGAATGTCAGAAGTCTGTGTGTTATTAGAAAATGGTGGAATGTGTAAAGATAAATGATCATGCTGAAGTTTTACGTGGTATGTGATAGTAAAATAAACAAAAAGAGAACAAAGATTTCTTGTCACCTGATTAAAGGATAAGAGCAACAGTTTCAATGAATGGTGTAACAAGTGTTGGGATTTTTATGAATAGGAAGGTGAATTATGTGGTGAGTTACTATTAACAACACAGCAACTGATTTGTTATTCTGAGGATTGAAACTGAGCCACCGATAACCACCAATGGAAACGTTTAATAACGATATCAGAATAGTGTTTAGAAAAGGGAGAGAGTGCATGAATAAATAGACGATTTGGTAAAATATGCTAAGGAAGGTGCAAATTTATAACTCTCGATTATTGGTACAGTTTTGTAGGGGACGAAATGGAAACTAGAGTGATTCTAAACTTGGATTTGGCGATCCAGGGTTAGTAGACGTTAATGTAGGCTATATTTCAGAATTGAACCCTGAAATTCATGTTTACCAGTGCACTATAAGAAGCTTAGTTAAATTAAAAAATCAAGGTAGAAAACAGAAACAGCTTAGTTAACGACTGCTTGTGCCATTACCTTAAGAAAGTTCCAAGATTATGTAAACCCCAAAGTCTGTGGTTAAGCTATAGTTTTGTAATATAATTTCTTCCAGAAGAGAGAGAGCCGCAAGCTATACAGAAGAACTACTGTGAAGTTTGGAAGGTAGGGGAGAGGTGTTCTCAGAAGTAAAACTGTTAGGGCGGGGCATAAGTCTTCCCTGGATAGCTTAGCCGATGTACCGTTTGCCCTCAGAAGCCAAAGGTTCTTGGTTTGAGTCCCGGTCCAACACACAGTTCAATATGCCAGGTATTGTCCGTACGTATACTTGTTCTTGAGATAGTTAACCATGACTCTCTTAAAAAATGGTCACTGAATAATCGATATTTGCTATTCGGTTTTCATTTTTTTAACGATGGAAGTTATTTAAAGTCTATTTACTGCAGTTCCGGATGTATCGATACGCTTTAAAATGCAACGATGCTCATATAAGCGTAGAAGTTTGAAATTAACCTGTAAACGAGTCCTACCTTATAGGTTCAAGAAAAAACAAGAAATTTCTTTGGGCCATTTTCCATTTATTCACTGTACCGGAATTGGAGCTATGAAAAGTTTGTCTAGCGTGAAGAATCAGAGTTTAGCGGTCTAAAACTAATTATTCTCCCTATCTGTATTGCGAAACATAATGAAAGGGATTTTTTTTCTAAATTTCGTAATTGTTTCCCATTGGGACGCATTTGGCTCAAACGTGCATACAACCTTGCTCTTTGATGGTGAAAAAGCGTGGCGCTCTGTGACATTGCGCTCGGGCTCGGCGACGCTCCAAACAGCAAGGTGTTGACATATGCTACAAAAAGGCCAGAGCTCAATTCATGTGAAGTGTCCAGTGGGTTAATTTTGTCACATTGGCACCAAATTCCATCACGATTCTGTCCATGGCCACCGTGGACGTTTCACACCATGGGAAGGATGTGATTCCCCTCTCTTACCCGTATTTCACCCCTTCTCTTGATGCTTCTGCGATGGAGGTTAGAACTGCGACGCCCAGCCTCGAAATCATGCAGTTTTGTTGTAGGTGGCCGAGTAAAACATTTCAGATACACCGACACCCAGAATCGACACCAGAAATGCCTCAAGGCGTCAGTGAAGCAGCCCTTCCCTTGGAGCGTTGATCTCCACACATTTCGCAGTCTAAATCGACAGTTCACAGTGCGATGAGCGACAGGTCGACTACGTCCTTGACATTCTTTGACACTACAGACACTCGAGGATGATTCAAAGCTTATCTAAGGACATCGTCAGCCTTCAGTCCAACTGAAAGTGATCGCACCCCTTTGGAGTGTAGCGTGACCGCATTTTTCCCCTGGTGTGCGGGCGGAACCTCCAGGGACCGTTAAATACCATTCGACGAAATTTGGACACCATCCGAAGCGGCAAAGGCTGTTTATGCTTTTCAATCCCTTCAGTTTCGCTCTCTTCTACTGCGTTTCATGGACGGGTGCGGCTTGATATAGACGTGAATAAATCGGCAAAGGTGTCCTCCGAGACCTCTCAGTTCAGAAACATTCTCGGTGTCACCCACTAACCTTTGTTGGGCACATTAAAAATGTTCCTGCACAGAGGCAGCCATTCATTCACTGATTCCTAGATGCCGGCATCACAGCCATCCCTTTCAACACACCTAATGTTTCGCAAGCAGCCAACAACTGACTGTTCAGTGACGTAGTGCCACACAGCTGAGGTGCGTCGAAATGGTCGCCTGTCATATCGGTGCCTAGGAATCAGTGAATGGCTGTCTCTGTGCAGGAGTTGTCTAAGAGAATCGTACAGAAGACTCAGTGTGGGAAGAAGTGAGATGCTCAAAGACTGTGGAATGGTGATGTACATTTGAAGTTCTCCACTGCTGGAGATAGTGCGTTAACTAATACCACAGTATAGAGTTCAGCTGGAGAGGAATGTATATATCTGAAGTGGCAGTCACACAAGTCGGACAGGCAGATGTTATCACAAGGACAGTAATGGCGTGCAAGCATTAAGCAGCAGAAGAAATACTTGAGCCGTAGACGAAAGAAAGAAGTCAGGAAGGAGGAATACAGCAATATAACTCACTTGGGAATGAAATTCGAAAGTGCAGCCAGCGCGAAATGACTGCAGTAAAAACTTGAAGAAATCGAAAACCATGCGGTCGCCAGAACGACTGATAAATCATATAGAAATGTAAAAGCAACTTTTGTTGAAATTAAAAGCAAATGCAGCAACATTACGAGACCTAGTTAAACGCAGAGGAGAGAGCGGATAGGTGGAGAGAACTGAAGGCCTCTACTGGAGCGAGAACTCGTCTGATGATGTGATAGAAGAAGAAATGGCAGTTAATATGGAATAAATTCTGCGCTAGTATTAGAGGCAGAGTTTACTAGATCTTTGGAAGACTACCGATCAAGTAAGGCAGAACGGATGTATAACATTCCAACCAAACGGGACCATGCGGCAAGTTGGTGTGTAGAATCTATACGATTGAGGACATGTCATTACTTTAAACAAAATCATCCACACAATTTCTAAGACAGCAAGGGCAGATAAGTATGACAGCTATCTCACAATCAGCTTAACAAGTTCATGCATCCAAGTTTGCGATAAGAATATTATACACAAGAATGGGAAGGAAAAGCGAGGATCTGGCAGGTGAAGATCAGTTTGCCTTTACGTAAGGTTAACGTTCTAAAGATTCAGTTCTGAACCTGCGCTTAATAATGGAAGCAAGACTTCAGATAAGTTAAAACACCTTCGTAAGATTTATCGACTCAAAAAAAGTTTTTAACAACGTAACTTGGTGCAGAATGTTGAAAGTTATGAGAAAAGTAGGAGCAATATACAATATGCACAAGGACTGAAAGGGAACAATAAGAGTAAAGAACTAGAACCAAGTGCTCAGATTAAAACGGGAGTAAGATATGGATACAGTCTTTCGCCTCTACTGTTCGATCTATACATCGTAAAAGCAATAACAGGAAGAAAAGAAAGGTTCAGGAGTGGGATTAAAATTGTGTCAAAGGATATCAGTGATTCGGTGATGACATTTTTGATCACAGTGAAAGTGAGGAAGAATTGCGAGACGTATTGAATGAATGAATAGACTAGAGACTACAGAATATGAATTGAGAGTAAAACGAAGAAAGGCGTAAGTAACGAAACGCTACAGAACCAAGAATAGCAAGAAGCTAATGATTACAATCGATGATTACGAAGCATATGAAGTTAAGGAATTCTGTTACCTTGGAAACGAAAGAACAGATGATGAACATAGCAAGAGGAGCATAAAAAGCAGACTAACACAGACATAGAAGGCATTCGCGGCCAAAGAAGACTACTAGTATCAAACAAAGGCTTTAGTTTGAGGAAGAAATATCAGGGACCATATGTAGGAAAAACTGGAAGAGAAGCGAATTGAAGCGTTTGAGAGGTGGTGCTAATCAAGGATGTTGAAAATTGGGTGTACTGATAACGAATGAGGATGTTCTACATAGAACTGGCAAAAAAGGAAATATATCGCACACTGACATGAAGAAGGGGCAAGAGTGTGTAAGCATTGCTAATTTGCACCTGTGGTGTAGGGGTAGCGTCCTTGATTACTACACAAGACGTTCTCGGTCCATGGTTCGAACCCCGACACAGTTTAGATTTTGAATAAAAATCGTCATCAATGGCGGCCGAAGAGTTCTGTGATAAAGAAGTCACACTCATTCTCTCAACGGCATTCTCAAAAGACAGAGGTTGCCCTTAGAGTGGGAAACTGCCCCAAGGTGGACAAATCAGCAATGAGGATGCAGAAAGCAATGGAAACCACTGCATTAAAGACAGTTAATCTACATAGAAAGGACATGTGGCCTCTAATTGCAGAAGTGTTATGATGATCACACCACTGGTAAAAGACTCCAGACTAGTGCCACGTTCGGATCTCTGGGAGGAGTGCCAAGGTGGGAGGGCACCAGAAGGAAAAGATTGAATAATCCAGGACAGCATATCATACTACGAGACGGGACGTGGAATGTCAGAAGATTGAACGTGGTAGGGAAGCTAGAAAATTTAAAAAGAGAAATGCTAAGTCTCATTCTAGATATATGGGGGCCAGAGAAGTGAAATGGAGAGAAGACAAGGGTTTCTGATCAAAACAGTACAGGGTAATATCAACAACAACCAAAAATGGTTTCACGGGAGTGAGATTCGTTATGAATGGAAAGGTAGGTCAGAGAGACAGAGCGTTACTGTGAACATTTTAGTAATGGGGTTGCTCTCATCATTATGGACAGCACACCAGCACCGACAGCAATAGATCAGGTAAATATGCCGACGTCGCAAGAAGGATATGGAGAGATAGAAAAAGTGTATGAGGATCTTGACTGGGTAATTCAGTACGTAAAGGGAGATGAAAATATAATAATCATGGGGGATTCGAATGCGGTGGTAGGGAAAAGAGTAGAAGAAAGGATTACGGCACAATATGGGCTTCTTACTACGACTGAGGGAGGAAAAAGACTGAGTTCTGCAATAAATTTCAGTTATTAATAACAAGAATCACGGTAAAGTATTCTTGGAAAAGGGCGGGAGGTACGGGATTATTTCAGTTAGATTACATCATGTGCAGACAGAGATTCCGAAATCAGATACTGGATTGTAACGTGCACACACGAGTAGATACAGACTCAGATCACAAGTCAATAATGACGGAGCGTAGGCTGAAATTAGAGACTAATCAGAAACAAACAATACACAAAGAAGTGGGATACGGAAGTACTGAAAAATGAAGATAATACGCTTGCAGTAGTCTGTGGCTATATATACTGCGACAATGAATAGCTCAGTAGGCATTCAGTTGAAGATAAATGGACACCTCTAAAAAGGCCAGTCACAGCAGTTGGGGAGAAAAACGTAAACACATGAAAGTTAACTGCGAAGAAACCATAGGTAACACAAGAAATGCTTCAGCTGATCTATGAGAGAAGGAAGTAGAAAAATGAAACTTCCTGGCAGATTAAAACTGTGTGCCCGACCGAGACTCGAACTCGGGACCTTTGCCTTTCGCGGGCAAGTGCTCTACCAACTGAGCTACCCAAGCTCGACTCACACGCCGTCCTCACAGCTTTACTTCCGCCAGTACCTCGTCTCCTACCTTCCAAACTTTACAGAAGCTCTCCTGCGAAACTTGCAGAACTAGCACTCCTGAAAGAAAGGATTTGCGGAGACATGGCTTAGCCACAGCCTGGGGGACGTTTCCAGAATGAGATTTTCACTCTGCGTAGTAGCCTCTGCATTAGCTATCTCAGATAGCTCTGTTAGAGATCAGCAGTAACTGCAGTTGAGTTGACAAACTGTTGTTAGTAGCAGTCGCTGGGACTAGTCGTGTTACTTCTGTTTGTCTATTCTGAAAAAGATTGATTATTTTGTATGTCGTCCTTTGATTGCGACACATCTGTGCAATTGCACTTGTGGGTGATCATGTAAAAGGGACTACAAAAGTTCTCAGTTCAAAGTCAGGTATTTGTATTTGTCTTGTTGCAATAAAACTCAGTAATATGTGTTGTTTGATTGTTGGTCTAGCGAACCGAGTATACAGGATTTCTAGGCATAAAAAATATCCCTCATTAGAATGCCAAGAACAATTCACAAGTGTAAATGTAATTAACACACTAATCTATTCTGTCACTACTTACATGGATGAGATGTGACTCTCCGGTATGGTTGCCCAACTCTCTGCCTATTCATAACGAATCCCACTCTGTCATATCATTTTCTGTTGCTATTGGTATGATCCTATATTCATTTGTCACGAAATATTCCTTTTGGCTTCACTGATGCCCATTACATCTTGATAGAGGGTTTGCATTTCCCTTTCAAGATTTTCTATTTCACTACCGTGTTAACCGACTGCTACGGTCGCAGGTTCGAATCCTGCCTCGGGCATGGATGTGTGTGATGTCCTTAGGTTAGTTAGGTATAAGTAGTTCTAAGTTCTAGGGGACTGATGACCACAGCAGTTGAGTCCCATAGTGCTCAGAGCCATTTGAACTACCATGTTAACACTTCCGAAATTCCACTGTCTTATTCTTGGTACATTACCTTTTCGTTGGTTTTTCAATCTTTTTCTCATAATCATGACACTTATTCAGTTACAGGCCATATGTCCTATGGATAACATTTTATGTTTTCAGTGGAATGAATCTGTTGCCTCCTGAATCCTCATGCCGTTGTCATTGCTGACTCTTCAGTCATTTAGAGGCAATTTCCACACCAAGGTCAAGAGATTGCCCTAAACATCTGTTTGCTCCTCGGCCCTCTTTCACAAAGCGGTGGCAGAAAGCGGATGACACCTTACACTGGAAGACTTCGACTAGTTGATAATGATTTTTGTTCTGGTATCGAACACAACACCTGTGGTGCTTTGACTATTAGTCACCTATAGCACAAGTGCTCACTATGTCAGTATTTCATAATTCCCAACAACCATCCTTGGAAATGAGTAGTAAAAATCAGATTCATGTGTGTTCACCTCTTTCCACAGTTAAGCTTGGCGGCTTGTTGCAATGGGTGTACCACGTGATCGCCGCAATTGCTGCTGGGGTCAAGACGTGAGGAGACGTGGACGATGCATTGAGTCTGTGAACAGCCAAACACGGGAAAGCTGGTCCAGAACCGGCGCGCTCAGGTGCCGAGTTCGGGACTTCACCAACATGTAGCGCTGGATGTAGCCGCTCTGTGGACACGAGCAACTCAGTGAGCAATTGGTTTCTTCTCAAGGGCGAGAGGATGACGTTCCAGAGGAGACGCGGACAGGTGCTTCCACATTACGAGAGCAGCACTAGCACGGTGCCTGAGTGAGCGACATTGGTTTTCGATCAGATGAGTGACGAAACATGGTGCTCAGTGAAGGGTGCAGGCTATACATTCAGTATGGCGAATTGTCGGTAATATTGCGCATGGATGGTCCGTGTGTACACTGTGGTGTATTGAGGTTTTATGTGTCGGCATGCTGGGCTAATAGAAGCCATGTTCAACTTACTACTTTTCTGCTCTGAGAGTGACTGATTTTGTAAGTGTCACGTAGAAAATTATTATTTTATTATTATTATTACGGTGCGAGTGTGATTGATGGCAATGTGCCATTCTACAGAAAATTATGTTGTGAGCTTGACTGACGTTTTACGTGTCATTATACACAAAAGTGTAGTTGCGAAATTTGTGTAGGTAGTATTGTAGTGTTGAAAGTAGCGTTGTTTCGTGAGTAGCTGGAAATGGGGGTAGTCATAGATCTAGATTAATTTGAGCGCTAATGTAAGTAAGACCTGTGTGATTTTTTATTTGTGAAAACTGTTTTATTTTGCCATTTTGGTGTCTAGTGCCAAGGGCAATATATTGTGCTGTCGTTTTTGGCACAGTTGTCCTTCCTAGGACAAACTTAATTTTTGTTATTTTATGCTGGAGGAATCTTATGTTACCCTCTCATTTCGAGTCCTTTCTTCAAGAACTGTAACTGGACTGCTGATTAAAGTTCACTTGTATTAGTTATCGTCAGTTGTCAAAAAGTATATTTTATGTTAAATAAACAGTTTGAAAAACTGTGGTCGTGCTTGCACAACACCCAGCCCGAACACCAGTCCACCCAAATCCCACGCTACTAGAGCACGACAAGAGGCCATTCTGTAATGAAAAGAGCTGGTTAAAAGGTGTGGACGTTGTCTTCCGTAAGTTCCGAGACAACAACAAAAAAAAACTTTGTTGTGCATGTGGTACGGTTATTACCTATGTGTATTCTGAAGGACGGTGAATCCAATGGTAGGGTACAAGGTGTTGATTGCACACGCCTGTCACAGAACGACGGGGTCGGAGGCTTGCACGCTTAGTAGAAAATGCGGAGATCTGCCGCACAGCTCACGACAGGGTACAACGCTTGTAACAACAACGATGCTGTACTATTGTACATATAAATAATATTTTTTCTTCTTATTTTTCGATAAACTTGTGTAATTGATGTTCTAATTTCATTTCTTTTTTGTTTCATGCCATTGTGTTAAGAAAACTGTAAACAAGTTTCAATGTGAAGATTAATGTTTATGTCAAATGTCAAGTAATATAGTATTAGAATTGAAATGTAACAAGCGTTGAAACTGTTGTAAGATGTTTAAAACTGTAACTGTGCGTCTGGTCCATACGTAGGCAATGTGTTAGGATATGTAGAATGCAGAACCTCGGGTGAATACCCGGCCTGTCAGGGAGCGGTAAAAGGTGGGTGGCAGGCGAGCGCGGGAAAACGCACGCGGGCACTGCACGGCACAACGGGCTCAGCAGCAGTAGTTGGAGTTTGGAACTGGTTTGAGCAACACCTTCTGGAGCGAGGAGGCTCTCCTGGAAGACGTTGTTTCAGTGAGCCTCGGGTATGCCGTTCCAACGCCCACACAACATGGCAAAATTCCATAGGCACTAAATGGAAAAGTATTGCGACGCAAAGAAGAATTAAAGTGCCGATAGGTCAAGAGCCATAGCTGTGGTTGTATGTGTACTCTGTGCCTCGCCATCTCGCCGCCCGCCAACCGCCGCATCGATACTAGCAGGTTGAAACTTTTAGTACTGTATTCGTATGGATCAGAGAGTGAACTGTGCAATAATAACCTAAATTATACCAGAACTTTCCTATCATTTAATTATCCTCACAACTAACCTAGACAGGGTCCTTTCCAAATGTTGTGCAATCTGAGTGTCCCAAAATAAAAATAAAAATTTGTGTTAATAGTAATTATTTGCAGACCTAGTTATGTTAGAATGGTGTTTAAAGAAATGTTTCGTTAATGCACCAGTAAATGAATAACGATAGTCTAACGAAGTTGAAAGATAACTTTAATATTAATATAGTAATGAAGTTTAATTATTTCGAGACAGATATAAAGGTATTTAAATGAGCACTAACTAAGATGAAAAGAGTAGTACCTTATATACTGGAAATCTTGAACGCATAATAAATTCAGTAATCATTTCTTTAATACAGTGATCATAACAGTTTCAGCCGCCCCCCCCCCCATTTTTATTCATTTGAATTCTGAAGTGATCTAAATTGGTTTGACCAGCAAAAGTTAAAGTCAAAATTTATCAGTGTTTTATCTTTATCAAAATTGACATTTTGTGTGTGACACGAAAGTGATATTTCTAGGGTAACCTATGCCCGATTTTAATCAGATTGATAGACAGTATAAAGATTTGTAGTATACATTATAGTGTAGTGTTATGGATTCATGGTTTTTCCATATCTGTACAGAACGTGAAACTATCAATTCAATAGATTTTCTGGTTCTAAAATTCTACTATATTATGCAGTGTTACTCCTTGTTGTTTTGCATGAATATCTGCCAAATTGTACAGGGAAGAAACTCAGTTAATGGCTAATTAGGCTGGCGACCGTATTATTATCAAATTGGTAGCATCTCCAGTGTTGCTTTTGGTCCATCCTGACGTGTAATTGCATTTCGAACTTGCTTGACGGATCATTGTTATTACAGAGTGGGTGTAAGTTTGATTTGTTACCATTCAAGTACACGCGGTCGATATCTATACAAAAATCCTTTCTCATAAGGAGAACCCCGCTCACCTACCATAGTACAGGCTTTAACGAGTACTGTGTCACGCGGAGGTTACACGCTGGTGTGTTTCCGAGCACAACTGCATTCCAGGTCGATGGTTATGTCTGGACAAGCCATCAACCAGTCATTCAAGAGTGAGTATATACACGAGGGAGTGAGGGAGGTATTATGCCACACGGGTGTTCTTCTGGGCTTTTTGTGTCATCTGTGGAAGTAATCGAAGGCCCAAGACGGGTGTGGACTTCGTGAACATTATTGTCAACCACTTGAATCCCTTGATAATGGCATCATCCAGCATGATAACTGTGTGACAAGGTCACAATAGTGCTACACTGGGAGCACGATAGAGATCTCACATTGACGTATTGGCAACTAAAGTCACCTGAGCTGAAACCGACGAAGACAATTCGGATGATATAGAGCACCAAATTCCGTGCTCACAAACCATCGTCCTGTAATTTACAGGACTTGAGTGGTCTACACGCAGACATCTTGTGGTACATAGCGCCGGAAACCTACCGCAGAATCACTGCTGTACTGCTTTCCAAAGATGGATCAACATGATAATGTTGAGCAGGTGATCGCACTAGGAGGATTAAAAAAATGTAGAGTAATAATTTTTTTCTGAATGCTGGTTAGTTTTTTTCAGGGTTCCAATACACCATATCTGGTAACAAAACCCAATGTTTCAACCTCCATTCAATGTGACGTTTCTACGCCACGTTATTGGGAGGTCGTGTATGCTTGCATGATACCACTCTAATGACCGACGTCGGAGCCAACGTCTTGCTGCATCAGCAACCTCCACATCATCCACGAACCACTTCGCACAGAGTGCATCCTTCATTGGCTCATACAGACGGAAGCTGGAAGGTGCGAGATCCGAGTTGAAGAGTGGATGAGGACGAGGAGTTCAATGAAGTGAACTCCTCTCGGGTGTGCACACTTGTGTGACACTCAAACTTGTCGTGGACAAGGAGAAGTTCGATAGCCTTTTTTGTGACGCCGAACATTCTGAAATCGTTCCTTTAATTTCCTGGCGGTAGCGAGTGAGTCACAGCGGTGTTCGGCCGGCCGGCACGCAGAAGATAGGACAGGTTTGCGCTACCTTTTTTTACAATGATGAGAGACGCATCCATCACCGACACTGCGTGCTTTTGTTCACTACCATGTCTCCGTAGACTTTCTTCAAGCGCCTATGAATACCTGTGACACTTTCGCTTCCCGTCAAAAGATACTTAGCTCTCTACTTGGCACGCACCTCCGTTACGGACGCCATTTTGAAGGCTGTTTATAGCGCCGCCACCTATTGGAACTTCATGAAACCATAGGGGCTGAAGTGGAAATGTTTCACGATGTCCCACAACAAATTTCCCATTTTTTCAACCGAAACTGACAAAGAAAGAAGTGTGTTACATTTCTTATTCACGCGCCCTGTATACAGGGTGGTCCATCTGAAGTTTCGGATAAGATTATCTCGAAAACTATACATCGATTAAAAATAGTGGGTAAGACAGGTTCGTTAGCTCAAAGGGGGACGTCCAATGATATTACACGTAACTTCCAGCCCGCACCACCTTGGGTTGGGCGGAGAGAATCTTTTAAATCTTAAATGGAAACCCCCATTTTTTATTGCAGATTCGGATTCTCCATAAAAAAGTAACCAAGTTTTGTCTGAAGCATTTTTTTAAACCATTGACAGATGGCGCTGAAATCGAGAAAAATTTAAATTGGGGAATAACTCCTATTTATTTAGTATTTAGAATGATCCGAGAAGGACGCATCAAATCGATACAAAATGTGCACCATTTCTTTCATTACGCCAAATTAAGCAGTGTTTTTTTTGTTTTTTTCTTTTTTTTTTTTTTACAAAATGCTGCGCAGTTGCATGCAGATCGTTTCCCAAACAGACAACATTCAAGCGAAAACATTATTCGAAATTTCACTCAACGAGCTCGAAATTGTTATATTCACCATCCACCTCGTCATCAAGAATACAATGAAACTGACGCTCGTACCCTTACGGTTCTCGCCTGTGTTCAACTGGATCCCTAAATGAGTACTCGTGCAATTCAGAGACAAACTGGAATACCGAAATCAACTGTTTTGAGGATTTTGAAGTCACATAAATATCATGTATATCATATCACACTGACACAGGCATTAACGCCGAAAGATATACAAATACGCCTCCATTTCTGCCAATGGGCCTTGGAAATGATAAGAGGTGACAATGATTTTTTTAGATACGTTATGTTCACCGATGAAGCCACATTCAAAAACAATGGCGGATTAAATCGTCATGACAGTCATTATTGGTCAATGAACGCTGGCACAGACCCGTTGACAATCAACACAAACGGTCTTTAATAGTCTGGTGAGGAATTTTAAACGGTTGCTTGATAGAACCGTATTTTTTTGACCAAAATGCTAGTGGGTAATCTTACTTACAATTTCTCCGTGATGATTTGTTGGAGCTAATGGAAGATGTTGATTTAGAAACTAGGCAACGAATGTGGTTCCAACAGGACGGAGCAGCTCCCCATTATGCTAAAAATGTGCGGAACGTTTTAAATTTATGGTACCCTGGTCGGCGGATAGGACGCGCCAGACCAATTCAGTGGCCTCCTCGTTCACCAGACCTAACATTTACTGATTTTTTCTTGTGGGGTCATTTAAAAAATATTGTTTATGAAAGACAGCCCACAACCCGAAACGATATGGAGCAACCCATTGGAAGAGGGTGTGCAGTGATTCCACAGGATATGCTACTCAGAACTGTGGACAACTTTCGCAGACGATTGACTTTATGCATTGAAGCAAATGGTGATAATTTTGAAAATTTCTACGTGGCTAATTTAATTAATTAAGCACCCCAAATTGTGAGAGGCAAGGGGACTCAAAATAATGAAGCACCTCAGCATGTGAGAGGCAAGAGAACTCACATTAATGAAGCACCCCATGGGGAAATCATTCTACTACGTCCATATCGTTGTTCCTGTGTAACGCTAAAAGTAGGATACAGTACATTTTGAACAAAAATAGTTTAATTTGGCGTAATTAAAGAATTGGTGCACATATTTTATCTATTTGATGCGTCTTTCTCGGATAATTCTAAATAAATCAGAGGTCTTCCCTAATTTTACTTTTTTTCGATTTCAGTTCCATCTGTAAATGGTTAAAAAATGTTTCAGGCAAAACTTGATTACTTTCTTTATGGAGAATACGAATCTGCAATAAAAAAATCGGTGTTTCCATTTAAGATTTAAAAGTCGCCCCCCCCCCCCCCCGACGCACCCAAGGGGGCGGGGTCTGGTTGTCACGTGTAGTATCATTTGATGTCCCCCTTTGAGCTTACGACCTTGTCTTACCCGCTATTTTTATCCGATGTATAGTTTTTGATATAATCTCATCCGAAACTTCAGATGGACCACCCTGTATGTATTGGGTGATAGAAAAAATATGCCGAATGTTTTGAGAGGTGGTAGTACTACCAAAGCAAGAAAAAAATGTCTATGAACATGGAATCTGAAATGCATACCGTAAGAGCTATGAACACTTGTTCAGCTTCGCTGCTGCGAAACACATCTATTCTATCGAACCTCTCAAAATACCACAACTTTAACACGCTGTATATAGTCGTAGACTGCAGAAAAATGAAATCTGGAGGAAACAATCTGTGGGAGTCGAAGGTGCCCCCAAAAAAACTATTATAAAAATTACAAATCTAAGTAGCTGAAAGGTAATTCAATGGCCTACATATACGGACAGCCCTATAAAAACGAAAGTTGGAGGGAGCATTTACTATTTACGCTAGACTCCCACTGAAAAACATATCGCAATATTCAAGTCCTAATGGGGTGAAATTTGTGTCGAAGCAGTTCTGGGTAATGCAACGGAACACAAGCTACGAAACAATGTGGACCCTAAAATATTATTCACAGACACAGAAAAGATACTTTCTCTGACGTAGACGCCCGCGTCGTTTGTTCCTTTTTTTTTTTTTTTAATTGGTCACCTTAACAGCGTTAAATGGAGACGTTAATGGTCTACATACGTCGCGTCCGTACTATTTTTCGGAGAAACGTAAAATTTTAATGGGAAGATTTGTTATGTAGCGCGGAGGAGGAGTCGAGAATGCGAGTGGTATTGTGCCTCTTCAATTCACGGAGAAATCAACGAAAGCAATTGATAGGAACGGAACGACCCATGATTCTCACCAGCAGGGAAAGAAACTTTGCATGCAAAAAATAGTGTAAAAAGTCCAAATTGATAATTACATATTGTATTAAAATATTAACGTTCATGAGTTCCTGTTTTTGCTTTTATCCGATTCATAATTTACACCTTCTACTGGAACTTTTTCTTTGCAGTCAGATGTAGAGACGAGCACGGATATGACTCTGCACAAGCACATATTTGTGCTGTTTTCATCACTATTCGTGATTCATCGGTCACTGAAACAGTGAATTCGCATAACACAGTGACAGTAAGCAGTGCACCATCTACACTGTCCAGTCTCATTAAACTAACCACCTGCCAAAATTCTGAATAAACACCTTTTACAATGGGACGTTCAAGGTGAAACATCCCCTTCTTGGTACATTATTGGGTTTTGTGTGTGATTTACCGAGGCCATCAAACAGTTAATTATTATGATTATGTGCTTAATGGATGAAGGCTATCGGTTTTCCTGCTGTGGTTTCGGGGATATTTCAACCGAGTGCGGCTGTTCTGAGACTGAATAGTTAATGACTGAAAGTTTGTCTATTATTAAAGACCAGGTTGCGATGTACAAACTAATATGTATTTTCTACAAACACACAAATTCGGAGCAGTTGCTACCTTCGCCTTACAAGTTTAATTACGGTTATACCTTTTATTGGTTGCTGATTTTAAGTACTTCGTCACAAGCAATGGCGATGGTTAACATTCGCAACAATCCTCACTCCAATTCATGGTTGTTGCTGGCCGACGCGGTTGACGCGAAACACGTAATTCGGCACTTGTCACTTTAGGTTTCAAATCACTCGCGAATCGATATCGATGAGGGTCAACTCCACGACGATCAGGGGGACGCGCTCATTGGTCATACAACGAAAAATTTACCGTTTACTACTCACTCGACCAACATAATTGCCCGTCTCTCCAGTACTACTTCTCAGTCGACACTAGTCTCACTGCCTCCTGCAGCGCTCGACAGTCGACTCTTGTGTGCTATCGATTTGGGTGTCGGATACTATCATCTATGTTTGTGGGATCACGGATCCCGTACAAAGTGGACAGTCAGTGAGGTTCTAGCAGGTGCCGACAGGGATAGGGATCCATACTGACTCCGGTGCCGTAGCCAGCTGCGGAAGGTTTCTCGGTTGAGGACACATGTCCTGAACAGACAGATTCTCAATGGGTTTAAGTAGGAGGAGACCGTTGGCCGGGAGGAGTACGGTAAACTTATCCTGGTACTCTTCGAACCACACACCTACACTGCGAGCTGCGTTAAATGTTGCGTTGTCTTGCTGGAAAATGGCATCCTACCGAGGAGAAACAAACTGCACGTAGGAGTCGACGCGGTCGCCTTGGATAGGTTCATACGTATGCTGATCCATTGTGCCTTCCAGAATGACAAGATCACCTAGGGGATGACTCGAAAACATTCCTCAGACCTTAGCGTTCCCTCCTCCTGCCTCGACCCTTCCGACAGTTGTTGCAAGACATTCACTTTCGTGGCCAAGCGGTTCTAGGCGCTACAGTCTCGAACCGCGCGACCGCTACGGTCGCATGTTCGATTCCTGCCACGGGCATGGATGTGTGTGTGATGTCCTTAGGTTAGTTAGGTTTAAGTCGTTGTAAGTTATAGGGGACTGATGACCTCAGAAGTTAAGTCCCACAGTGCTCAGAGCCATTTTGAACGTTCGCTTTCAGATGTTTCACGTCGTACACGTCAACGGCCATGCGTCCGATGGAGCATAAAACGTGATTCGTCTGAAGAGACCACATGTCGCCCTACAGTGAACTTCGAGTTGTAGTATGGTCTGGCAAATTCCAGCCTTCGTGGCGCCAGTTCTGGATAGTGCCCTTTTGCAATGCATGGTATACGAGGATCACTCCGAAAGAAATTCACTCTATTTGTTTAAAATTCATCTTTTATTCTACATATTTGAATGTTCTACAATGTGTAGATACATCCTTTAGGAACAATATTTTCATTTCTCCACATAATTTCCTTCCCTCTCAACTGCCTTACGCCATCTTGGAACCAGCGCCAGTATACCCGCACGGTAAAATACTGGGCCAACCTGTTGGAGCCACTGTTTGGCAGCGTGCACAAGGGAGTCATCATATTCAAACCTTGTTCCACGAAGAAAGTCTTTCTGTTTCCCAAAGAGATGATAGTCACATGGAGCCAGGTCAGGACTGTAAGGCGGGTGTTTCAGTGTTGTCCATCCGAGTTTTGTGATCGCTTCCATGGTTTTTTGACTGACATGTCGCCGTGCATTGTCGTGCAACAGCAAAACATCCTACTTTTGCCGATGTAGTCGAACACGTCTCAGTCAAGCTTGACATTTCTTAAGTTGTCACATATGCATCAGAATTTATGGTGGTTCCGCGTGGCATGATGTCCACAAACAAGAGTCCTTCGGAATGGAAAAACACCGTAGTCATAACTTTTCCAGCAGAAGGTGTGGTTTTGAATTTTTTTTTCTTGGGTAAATTTGCATGATGCCACTCCACTGATTGCCTCTTCGTCTCTGGTGAAAAATGATGGAGCCAAGTTTCGTCACTTGTCACAATTCTTCCAAGAGATTCATCTCCACCATTCTCGTACTGTTCCAAAAATTCGCTGCATACCGTTTTTCTTGTTTATTTGTGAGCCACTGTCAACATCCTGGGAACCCAAACTGGCAGAAGCCAGCCGGTGTGCCCGAGCGGTTCTAGGCGCTTCAGTACGGAACCGCGCTGCTGCTATGGTCGCAGGTTCGAATCCTGCCTCGGACATGGGTGTGTGTGATGTCCATAGGTTAGTTAGGTTTAAGTAGTTTTAAGTCTAGGAGACTGATGACCTCAGATGTTGAGTCCCATAGTGCTCGGAGCCATGTGGGCCAACTGGCACAAACCTTTTTTAACACCAACACTCGTATTCTGGAAATACTTCCTTCCCCTATCCCAACGTAGCGTTACAATTCGTTCAGTGTGATGCGTCTGTCAGCAGTCACCAATTCGTTAACTCTCTGCACATTGTCTGGAGTGTGTGCAGTACGAGGCCTGCCGCTGCGAGGACAATCCTCAATATTGCCGTGCCCTCTTTCATCACGTAACCTGCTTCCCTACCGACTAACCGTACTGCGATCGACAGCAGCATCTCCATACACCTTTTTCAACCTCTTGTGGATGTTTCCCACTGTCTCGTTTTGACAGCACAGGAATTCTGTGACAGCACGTTGCTTCTGACGAACGTCAAGTGTAGCAGCCATCTTGAAGACATACTGTGACGGCATCACTCAAAGGAACAGGTTGAACTAAGTCGCCGGCACGGTAGCTCAGCGTGTTCGGTCAGAGGGTTAGCTGCCCTCTGTTATAAAAAAACTGAGTTAATAGATCAGAAAAGAACTTGAGTGTCTTACGACGTCCGCCCCGATCAGATGCAACCAAAAAAAAGTTTGAAAACAAGCGGGAAGAATGTATCTACACACCGTAAAACTTTCACACATGCAGAATGAAAACTGTGTTTTTACAAAAATAAGGTGCGTGTGTTTTGGAGTGACCCTCGTACTTTAACCACGGCATCACGCGAATAGTTTAGAAACTTAGCCGTTTCGGGAATGCTTCCAACCTTGTCCTGAAAGCCGATGCTCTTGCCCTTTTGCACACTAGATAAATAACTCCGTTGCATTGTTTGTCTGTGTCCTTCCACCCGCCCCTCCCCGCCACAGTTTGTACCGTCTCCAGTGTTAGCGCTATGGGTGGTTATTGCACGTTGACGTCGAACATAGGCGGTGGCCAGTTTAATGTGACTTTACCGTATATAGCTTACGTTGCAAAGCACCGGCATACAACTAGCCTGGAATATTTACTTTCAAGAAATACCAACTGCATTTCGCAAGGTACTTACACTGTCGTTCCAGTCAATACGAGCCACATTGCAGTATGCAGCAGAGTTAAATGTCATCCTCCTTTTCCGGTTTTTGCGCGGAACAACTAGTTCAGGCAGGCGATTAACCAGAATGCCGTCTGTGCTCGGCCTAGAGAGAAGGGTAGCTCCGATCACGATTTGCGTGTAGCTCCTTTTTTCTTCATCGAGCAGCGGAAAACAGTCGCGAGTTGTGTAAGCGCGGCGCCTAACCGTGATGTCATGTAATGAGGCACAGAAGGCTGCAAGCAGATCAAGGACCGCCGTTGGAAGGCAGACTTTGTGCGCTGCAGCGCGCAGTGTCGTTCGGGAGCGGCGCTAGATGCAATCTGCAGAGGCACGCCGCCAGGGAAACGTCGCACTTACTCAGGCCGGGGCGTGGCCGACGGGCCGCGGCGAGGCGAAAATTTAATATATCAGCGCAGTTTTGCAAGTTAAATTGGCAGCGCTGGTCACAGGCTCGGCGAGCGGGCGCGGTCGTCGCGTGTTTCAGCTGGCATCCTACTGTTGGGGCTTGTCAGCTAATTGGTACATGCTCATTACAGCGGCGAACACGTGCTGCTGGCAGCAGGCTGACGTATGCACGCGTCCGACAGCCAATGTTCCCCCGTGTTCGCCGGTACCGTAATGGGAGGCGTAGCTTTGTGCGCGGGATACGTAGAGAGACTCGGCTGACAATATCTAAGTTCCAGCGTTCCCGCTGAAATGTCTTTGTTTCGCGATGTTTACTGCACTCGACTGTTTTAACTGTCGTGTTGCGACGTCTGCGCTCGTGCGCTGGCCTACTAAGCACTGCAGCTCACGGTGTGTCGACGAAAGCCATTTCGTTGTGCGAGTACTCAATGTCTGCGTCATCTGCCAGTCACTAGCGCACCGGTCTTTCCAGGAACTCCGTCGGCGCTTCTGCTTTTTGTTTTGTACTTTTACTGTGTCCCTCTCGCAAGCGGCGTGTCTGTAAGGTGGATCTTGAATAAGAAGAGTAAATGCCTGACAGTTCAGGTTTATTATTTATTTTTTATTTTTTGTAAGAATAACCTCGCAGACATTTGATTTAAATCAATTTTATTAAGGCACTACCAGTTTCGTGGCTTGTAGACGCAATGGCAGGAGCGTCTGAACTTTTAAGTCATAGTACACAACATGGCAAGGAATTTAGGTGGTCCTATCAGAAGATAGTTAAAATCATAATGTCCGTAGGGCGGACCATGGTTTTAAGTATGAAGCTTGGGCCTTCTGCATTCTGCACCATGATGGTTACCTTATTTTAATGTTTACATCCACACGTTTTCCCTCGCTCAACTTTTTATTCATTGACTGTCCGCTCTACGGGTGTTATTGTGTTTATTAAGAAGCCTGGACGTTCTACATTTATTGCTAATTTGTGTGCCATGTCTGGATGTTTATATGCACCTGATAGTGAGGCTACAAGCTACGGAAACGGTAATTTAAATACAGCTGTTTGCAGAGTTCTTGCTACACGATGTACCATCACAGCTGCAAACGCCCAGACCACACAGTCATTTGTAATTCACATTAAATTCTGGAACGGTACACGGAAGCGACACTTTATGCAACAATTCGCATCGAGGTTGTTGCCAATTCTGGTTAGAGGACGCTATAACTGAATTACAAAATGACTACACCATGTATAGTTTTATTTGTAATGTGAAACTAACGTATTTTAATATGTCGTATGCTAGCACAACGACGAAACCCGTATAAAGGTCACATTTTTCTCAGTTTCTATGCGGAATTCACATCTGTGCCCGTAACTACTATGACTACAAGAAAACATTGTTACGGACGCCATTAGATGCTGTTTCCTCCACAAAGATGTGTGGAATATAAGATGGTGTATGAGTACCACTTTTTACTGTAATTCGAGTAACAGAGGGAGCTTGAAAATGCCCCAAAGTCGGAGAAATTAGCTAATAACTAAACCATGAAATAATGTGATTATTGCAAAACTAAAAAAAGACTATGAGGAAAAATAATTTCCGTCAAGATTTTCGTTTTTTCTCTTTCGTGCTCTCGTTTTCTTTTCTATTTTCCATTCTTTTCTCATACTCCATCTCGTTTTCTTTTCTAGTTCTTTCTTTTGCTTTCCTTATACCCCTTCTCCTTTTCTTTGCTAGTTCTTTTTTTTTGCTGTATCATATTCCTCCTCCTTCTCTTTTGTACTTCTTTTTTTCTTTCCTCATATACCATGTTTTAGTCTTCAGCTCCTTTCGTTGTTTTTCTCTTTCTCTTTTCTTAATTTACTTAGCGGGAACTAGCTGTAACACTCATATTGATTATATTATGATTTTGTTTTATTTTAGTTTAATAATTTAATTTATATACCAAAACTCTAAATGATTTAAACATCCCATTTAAAATTGAAATTAATTTTGTGTTACAAATGTAGATGGTGTTGTTGTAAACAACAAAGTGGTGCTATTCCTAGTAGAAGTCGGCAAGTGGATAAGTAATTATCTCAGAGACGAAGACAGTGGTATGTTTTGAGGTCCCCGGCGCTCCACTAGGGAGTCCTGGCCAAGTCTCGCTGTTGTACCAGGTTGGAGCCCAACTGCCATCCAGGGTTTAGGCATCAATGGCTGTTGCATCGATTCCCAATAATGTACCACGTTCTACGTCCACTAGTGGCCACAATAAAGCCTTGTCGGGGTCCCGAACTTAATCTCATTGTTGAAAATGTAAACATTCTCTGTTAGACGTCCATATTTGTTAGCTGTATATGTCACCTTCCACGGTACTTCCTCCTCTTATCACCATGTGATACGCCGTGTAAATAGACGTAAAACGAATTTATAAAAATTTTAACTTATTAGACTTTATGGATGTCCTTCTCCTTAAAAATTGTATTAGTTATTTTTTGTTGATTTTAGGTTCCAAATTCCTTCAATAATTTGCCGTTTTCATTCAGAATGTGTTCACTTTGATTTCTTATTACTTGTCTAATCGGTTTGTTCCCTTCACTAGTGTTTATATTTTATTATTGTGGCAGGTGGTATGTAGTTCCTGCGGTAATGAATACCTCAGTAAGCAGTTCAGTTGAAGACGAATGGACGTCTCTAAAAATGGCAGTCACAGAAGTTGGACAGACAAATGTAGGAACTAGGTAGGTAACGGAGAAGAAACACTGGATAATAGAAGAAATACTTGAGCAGTAAACGAAAGAAGAAAGTAAAGGATAGGAATACAGCAATACAACCATTAGTCACTTACTAATGAAATAAATACGAAAGTAGGAGAAACTAAGGCAAAAAAATGAGTGTAGAAATAATCGAAGAAATCGAAAAATAAACGGTCGTCGGAAGGTCGGCACCAGCATACAAAAATGTCAAAACAACCTTCGGTGAAATTAAAACAACGGTGTCAACATTAAGAGTGCAATTGGAATTCCACTGCTGAACGCAGAGGATGGAAGACTTAAGGTCAAATAAGTCAGAAGTTAGAGACAATATTCCATCGGAGTTTCCAAAATCGTTGCGGAAAGTGCAACCTAACGACTATTCAAGTCGTTAAGTAGAATCTATAGGACAATTCTACAGGTAAAACGTAAAATTAAAAATACCTTCAGCCGTCTACATGTTGAATACAATCTCTTTATGCGACCAGTTTCGGCGTGTCACTACGTTATCTTCAGGCCTTCTGACCGACGTGCAAGAGAATTACAACCTTATATGCTGTCACATTGGGGTCAGCATTAAGTATCTGGTCTCCTTAGGCTTTTGGTTTCAAGAACGTGATCTCTTCGTTTGTTGTTCAAAATGGTTCTATGCACTATGGGACTTAACATCTGAGGTCATCAGTTCCCTAGACTTAGAACTACTTAAACCTAACTGACCTAAGGATATCACACACAGCCATGGGCGAGATGCGATTCGAACCTGCGACCGTAGCAGCTGCGCAGTTCCGGACAGTTGAAGTCTCTCACCCGTCTTGTTCAGAGAAGGTTGACAGGGAATTATCCAGGTATTCGCCAAACTGCTCTTCTTTGGGAGTCCCAGAGGATATACCGTGATTCATCACTCCAAATCACTCTTTTCCAGTGGCCTACTCTCCAGTGGTGGTGCTGTTTACACCATCTCAAGTGTTGATTTAGCCTTGACTACAGCTATATGTGGCTTATGAAGAGATGTTCGACGTTTGTATCCCATTCGTTTTAACTCCCAGCACACAGTGTGCAAGCTGGACCGCTGCTAGTACACTGGAATTAATGAATGATTCCTTCCGCTGATTTCATGGGATTTTTTCACCACTGCCCTCCGGAATGCTCGACGGTTCCCGTCTGTCAGTACATTGGTCTTGCTTTAGCTGTGGTTGTTCCTTTGAGTTTTCGCTGCGAAATCACATCACCACCAGTCAACTTGGAGGGCTTTAGAAGAGTTGAAACGTCCCTCGGGGATTTGTTACGCAAGTGACATCGAATAATTGTCACATTCGAAGTCTCTGAACTCTACTGACCGATCCTATTTGTTGTCAATGCTTCAGTGCTGACAACATAACACTCAGTTGTGTACTACTATGTGTAAAACGGCAGGGAGAGGCAGGCTACAGACTGGTGCAGCAGCTGTCTTTGTAGGGAAGCTGGAGGGAGTAGAAATTAGTAGCAAACACATAAATACAGTGAAGAAGTTTTACTTAACTAACAGCTTTCTCCAAGCGTTGCGAGACACTTTACAGAAGAAGTAACAACAATAAAGTCCAGCTACCTATTACAGTAAGCAAAAGAGCATCATGCTGTGTGAGGCTCCTTTTATCAATGCACGAGCTAAATGTCGGAGGCTGACTAAGACTGAAGACTGTCGAAGACTGCGACTGATACTGGTCCGTATAGCTGCCGCCGGCCATCCTACACTAACATTGCTACACCACGAAGATGAAGTGCAGCAGACGTGAAATTTAAACGACAGGAAGAAGATGCTGTGATATGCAAATGATTAGCTTTTCAGCGCATTCACACAAGGCTGGTGCCTGTGGCGACACCTACGACGTGCTGACATGAGGAAAATTTCCAACCGATTTCTCATACGCAGACAGTAGTTGACCGGCGTTTTCTGGTCGAACGTTGTCGGATTGTAACCTATCGCGATTGCGGTTTATTGTATCGCGACATTGCTGCTCGCGTTGGTCGAGAGCCACCTGTTAGCAGAATATCGAATCGGTGGGTTCAGGAGGGTAATACGGAACGCCGTGCTGGAACCCAAAGGCCTCGTATCACTAGCAGTCGAGATGACAGGCATCTTATCCGCATGGCTGTAACTGATCGTGCAGCCACGTCTCGTACCCTGACTCAACAGATGGGGACGTTTGCAAGACAACAACCATCTGCACGAACAGTTCGACGACGTTTTCAGCAGCATGGACTATCAGCTCGGAGACCATGGGTGCGGTTACCCTTGACGCTGCATCACAGACGGGAGCGCCTGCGATGGTGTACTCAACGACGAACCTGGGGGAAAGAATGGCAAAACGTCATTTTTTCGGATGAATCCAGGTTCTGTTTACAGCATCATGATGGTCGCATCCGTGGTTGGTGACATCGCGGTGAACGCACATTGGAAGCGTGTATTCGTCATCGCCATACTGGCGTGTCACCCAGCGTGATGGTATTGGGTTCCATTGGTTACACGTCTCGGTCACCTCTTGTTCGCATTGACGGCACTGTGAACAGTGAACGTTACTTTTCAGATGTGTTACGACCCGTGGCTCTACCCTTCATTCGATCCCTGCGAAACCCTACATTTCAACAGGATAATGCACGACCGCATATTTCAGGTCCTGTACGGGCCTTTCTGGATACAGAAAATGTTCGACTGCTGCCCTGGCCAGCACATTCTCGAGATCTTTCACCAACTGAAAACGTCTGGTCAATGGTGGCCGAGCAACGGGGCCGTCACGATACGCCAGTCACTACTCTTGATGAACTCTGATATCGTGTTGAAGCTGCATGGGCAGCTGTACCTGTACACGCCATTGAAGCTCTGTTTGACGATATGCCCAGTCGTATCAAGGCCGTTATTACGGACAGAGGTGGTTATTCTGGGTACTGATTTCTCATCATCTATGCACCCAAACTGCGTGAAAATGTAATCACTTGTCATTTCTAGTATATTTGTCTAATGAATACACGTTTATCATCTGCATTTCTTCTTGGTGTAGCAATTTTAATGGCCAGTAGTGTATGAAGTTAGATATCGCATAACGTTCGCACCATCAAATCGTGCCGACCACTTTGCAAGGCAGTGCTACGTGAGTGGGACACGGACGTCAGGAATGTGGGTGTCGGCATGTAATTGACTCTTCTGGGAACTGCGAGGACGGCTTCGCGTATTCATTGTGTTGGCTGCTGACGGAGGTAACTGTAGCCGGGTGCCGAAACTGGGCCGTGGAGTTACGCGGCCCTGCAAATAATTGGGTCGCTGCGCTTGTGGCGCGGCGCGGTTCGGCTCTGCTTTCGGATCGGCCTCTCGGGTTGCGAGCGCAGCCTTCGGTCGGGGACCGCCCCCGGGTGGCCGACTGGTCTCAAGCGTGCGTGGCCGCCCAGCTGCGGGAGCCGAGAAAGCTCTGGTGGGGCGCTGCCGTGGCCGCCTCTGCCGCTCTCGGAAGTCGGGAGGCGACAGGAACGTAGTAAGTGGTCTCTCAAGGTCAAGAGGAATTTTCGATACTCGACTTTGATCAATGGCGTAATGGCAATATTTACTGTAACATTACTTCTTGGTACGCATTTGGAGATGCATTTCTTTATACCACTATACGTTGTCACATTTTCGTTGGTTCCGAGACAAATTATTTTTTAAATCTCTTCTGTGAGTGAGAAATAAATTAATGTTTCTTCTGTCTCGGCTGGAATTGCAATATTTAGTCGATTTATCATCCTTTTTTCTGTGAGATAAACGTTTTCTAATTAATTTGTGCTGTTTATAGTGATCTCCACTGCAGATGCAGTACCTTTTTTCAACGCTACTCGATTCGTTTGGTTTCCGACAAATAATTAACATTTTTCTAGTGACAACCGTTTCGATTTACTCGTGATCAAATATAAAAGAAGCTCATATCCGAAAAATTGAAAAATGATATAACAAGTGGCAACACTACGTACAGCCATTACCTATGTAATAATAGCTGTTATGTAAGCCAAAAGGTACCATACCCGTTATATACACTGAAGCGCCTAAGAAACTGGTGTAGGCGTATTCAAACACAGGGAGAAGTAAACAGCCTCCAATGAGGTCTGTATAAGACAAGTGTCTGGTGCAGTTGTTAAATCGGTTACTGCTGCTACAATGGAGGGTTATCTAGATATAAGTGTGTTTGAACGTGTTTTATTGTCGACTCAAGAGCGATGGGACATAGCAGCTTCGCGGTAGCGAGTGAACCGTGAATATCAGGCGTAAAACATCAAATCTCCGATATCGCTGCGGCTACAAAAATATCTTGCAACAATGGGACCAACGATGACTGAAGAGAATCGTTCAAAGTGGCAGAA
Source organism: Schistocerca gregaria (assembly GCF_023897955.1). Classification (NCBI taxonomy): domain Eukaryota; kingdom Metazoa; phylum Arthropoda; class Insecta; order Orthoptera; family Acrididae; genus Schistocerca; species Schistocerca gregaria. The sequence continues at coordinate 757,264,672 of NC_064922.1, forward strand.
TTGCAACCTTCCGCAAATTTCAATTCTGGGCCGTCAACAAGTCTCAGCGTGCGAACCATTCAACGAAACATCATCGATATATGCTTTCGGAGCCGAAGGCCCACTCACACATCCTTGATGACTGCACAACAGAGAGCTTCACGCCTGGCCTGGGCCCGTCAGCACCGACTTTGGACTGTTGATGACTGGAAACATGCTGCCTGGTCGGACGAGTCTCGTTTCAAATTGTATCTATCGGATGGACGTATGGAGACAACCACATGAATCCATGGACCGTGCATGTCAGCAGGGGATCGTTCAAGTTGGTGGAGGCTTTGTAATGGTGTGGGGCATGTGCAGTTGCAGTGATATGGGACCCTTAAAACGTCTAGATAAGGCTCTGACAGGTGACACGTACGTAAGCATCCTGTCTGATTACCAGCACCCATTCATGTCCATTGTGCATTCCGACGGACTTGGGCAATTCCAGCATTACAATGCGACACTCCCCACGTCCAGGATTGCTACAGAGTGGCTCTAGGAACACTCTTCTCATTTTAAACACTTCACCTGGGCACCAAACTTTCCAGACACGAACATTATTGAGCATATCTGGGATGTCTTGCAACGTGCTGTTCAGATGAGACCTCCGCACCCTCTTACGGATTTGTGGACAGCCCTGTAGGGTCCATGGTGTCGGTTCACTCCAGCACTACTTCAGACATTAGTTGAGTCCATGCCACGTCGTATTGCGGCACTTTTGCGTACTCGTGGGGCCCCTAGTGACATTAGGCAGGTGTACCAGTTTCTTTGGCTTTTTCCCCTTAAGACTTGCTGTTCATAGCGAGGAGTACCAAATCCAATCTTATTAAGTTTTCAAGAAGTACCAAACCACGGCATCAGTCTTGGTCTCCTTAGTACTTACGTCACAAACAGCATGGCCGACATTTGTCTACGTGACATTGTATGTATTAAGGATGTGTCTGGCGTTTTTATGTTAGTTGTGAGTTTCTAATTAAATTATGGAGTCTGATATGTCAGATGAATACTGTGAATCACGAGCGGAAACTACAGAACGACAGTTATCCAAACTTAGCACAAGTTTCTGTCGAAAGGTATCAGACCCATTTTTATTTATGCAATAAGAAATAAACAAATAAAACGTTAACAGAGACACTTGGCGTAATGTCTTTCAGCATCTGTTTGAATATAACAAAAAGCTACAGAACATATTCTGATGCTACTATGGTAGTAAAACTTTTTTTGTCTCTCCTTTTAAATTATATTTTATGGATTTGGTACCTTTTGGAAATGAACGTTTCATATAAACATCGCTATGTACCGCACTCTCCAGTTGATCCACATGGTTTAAGTGTATTTTTTTACAGTCTCTTCGATATCTTTACGATAGACCAATCTTGTTTTCTTAAGTTCGTACTGTGTGTGTCGCGGTATCCTTTCCAACTGTAGATCTCGTTTCCAAGCCGATACTGGATATGTATTGTTTCCGATAAACGGTGCTGTTACATTAATCTGTGACTGAACACTGTGGTTGTTACCGGAAATACGTATACCTTAACAATACGTTCGGAGACAATTAAAAGATACTGCTATACTGTATATTAGAATCATACGTAGCTTACTGATGTAATGCAGATCATAAAGGTTGCCCTAAAGTGAGATGAAAATTGTATCTTAAGAAAAATACGCGAGAGTAGTTGACTGATTAGAGAAGACGGCAGAACCACTGACAAAGTAGCGTTCGATGTACGTCATAATGATATCGAGTGTATGAAAATACCGGTTGATTTAGTGAGATACAGGGGTAGAGAATGCCATCATATAAAACGGAATGTTACGTACAACTTAATCTGTTTCCTTAGGTCCCGCCTAACCACCGCCTCGGAAATAGAGACGTCCTGAGAACACCAAGAAAAATTGAAAACGATCATTTCAAACGTGATTGCTGCTTGTGAACGACCGAACTGTCACATTCGAATCTAACCTGGACCTCGCGCTATGCTATCAATCAGGCACAACAGGAGGATTTCTTACATTTACGTTCTTTGACTTCATCGACTCGCAACCAAACTGTAACATTGGGACCCATCTTAGACTTGGGGCTACGCTGTAGATCATTCTGTAACGATCAGTTCTACTAGTTCGCATATTTTCCGCTACACGCGCTACTTTCGTCTGTTTGCGACACTAGTTAGTACATAACCCCAGTTAAGGTTGCCAGCTTTCCGTATCTAAATTGTTTTATTCACGTTTTTAAAATATGACGCTGTAGTCGTCACGTTTACGTCCCCTGACGCATGTTCGATGCGGTACTGTTAAAAGCCGACGGCTAGTATCACAATTTCCAGTTTATCCGCCTTTCCTCGTGCGTTAATTCTAAAATTTCTTGTTCATTCAGGGAAAAGAAGATTTCTGGAACTCCACTGAGACAGCACCAGAGGTTGTAGCACGATCGCAGGCAGAGGACTATACAGGGTGAAAAGTATTTAAACCGACAAACTCTGGGAGGTCGTAGGGGACATCAAAACAAATATTTTTTCCGAATGTCATTTTTTCCTATGAGGATTATTTAAACCGGTACTACGCTCTTCAGTCGTTAGAGGACTTATTACGATCTTCAGTTGTTAGAAGGCGTATTACGCTCTTCAGTTGTAGGCAATTGCTGTCCACCAGTGCAGTAGTGCATTGTGTCTGTTTACTAGTGGAGCGATATACCTGGAGTGAGTTCACTGATATGGTTGGTGCGTACTACGTAGCGCGCCACAACGGACGAGCCACACAGCGGATTGATCAACAAGTGTTGTTCTTCATTAATGTGTGATTCGGTGTTGTTGGGGACTGTTTAATTGGGCTGTATCTGCTACCTAGGCCATTAAATGGCAGGCACTACTACAATTTTCTCGCCAGAGCATTTCCAGACTTGCTGGAAGACGCACCGCTCCCTACAAGCCAACGCATGTGGTTCCAACATGACAGGACGCCAGCACATTTCAGTCGTCGTTTGCGTCGATTTCTGGACCGACGGTTCCCAAAAACATGGACTGGCAGAGGTGGTTCTGTACCATGATCTGCTCGATCCCCAGATATGTCCCCTCTGGACTTTTTTGAGTGGGGAGAGATGCGCAACCTTGTTTACACAACTCCTGTTGCATCAGAAGAGGATCTGGTAGCCTGGATAGTAGCAGCAGCAGGAACAATTCAAGATTTCAAGATACTCCTGGGGTTTGGATAGCGTCTTGAAAGGAGGATATAAGATGAACATCAACAAAAGCAAAACGAGAATAATGGAATGTAGTCGAATCAAGTCGGGTGATGCTGAGGGAATTAGATTAGGAAATGAGACACTTAAAGTAGTAAAGGAGTTTTGCTATTTGGGGAGCAAGATAACTGATGATGGTCGAAGTAGAGAGGATATAAAATGTTGAGTGGCAATGGCAAGGAAAGCGTTCCTGAAGAAGAGAAATTTGTTAACATCGAGTATAGATTTAAGTGTCAGGAAGTCATTTCTGAAAGTATTTGTTTGGAGTGTAGCCATGTGTGGAAGTGAAACATGGGCGATAAACAGTTTGGACAAGAAGAGAATAGAAGCTTTCGAAATGTGGTGCTACAGAAGAATGTTGAAGATTAGGTGGGTAGATCACATAACTAATGAGGAAGTATTGAATAGGATTGGGAAGAAGAGAAGTTTGTGTCAAAACTTGACCAGAAGAAGGGATCGGTATTAGGACATGTTCTGAGGCATCAAGGGATCACCAATTTAGTATTGGAGGGCAGCGTGGAGGGTAAAAATCATAGAGGGAGACCAAGAAATGAATACACTAAGCAGATTCAGAAGAATGTAGGTTGCAGTAGGTACTGGGAGATGAAGAAGCTTGCACAGGATAGAGTAGCATGGAGAGCTGCATCAAACCAGTCTCAGGACTGATGACCAAAACAACAATAATTGGGGTTTTTGCCCGTGTCAGACAGAACATGATCCGACGGTGTAAACTTTGTTTACATGTCAATGGAGGCATTTTTGTAAATCTACTGTAATTCACATTGTGTTGTGTTAAAAGTGTTTGTTGGTTAAATTAATTTGCCGCCAGAGAAATCTTCCTCTACCGGTTTAAATACTCCTCATAGGAAAAAATGACAGTAGGGAAAAATGCTTGTTTTGATGTCCCCTACAACCTCCCAGAGTTTGTCGGTTTAAATTCTTTTCACCCTGTATAGGAAGCAGTGTAGCGGGTCTCTGCCACTGCGAGTGGAGCCAGTCACTGGTCAACAGTGACCAGCCACGCCTGCTGCGAGCAGCCGCTCTGTTGTGCAAGTGCGACGCCCGCCATTAGGACAGCTGCAATCTGTGTTCACGGGACGCAGGCCACGCCCCTGCGGCTGCGAAGGCGGTCTGCCGGCACAGTAATGGGTCACGGACCATCGCAAGCCTTTCCTCACCATCAGCACACTAGTCACCTTCCACCATGCCTGCGGGCTCCAGTCATAGCTGGGAACTTGACAGCTGCTGCAGATTCTAGTGGAAAAAGGCACCAAATAAAGCTTTGAGGGTGCAGCAGGTGCTTCAGTAGTACATACTTAATAATTATTTTTCCCGGAGTTGATGCAACTGCACACCAAAATGGATTTAGTGCAACAAATGTGGCTGCTGTTAGCCGTTTAGAACCATTTCTACACCTAGATTTGCATCCGTTGTCTTCTATGCAATTCACAATCAAATTGCTGACAGAGGATTCATCGAATTACCTTCATACTATTTCTCTACTCGATTTTCTTACTCCCGAATAGCACTTGGGAAAAACGAAGCCTTCAGTCTTTCCGTCCGGGCTTTGATTTCTCTCATTTGGTAAGATGATCATTTCTCTAAATATAGATGGGCGCCAACAAACCAGCTTCGCCTTCGAAGGAGAAGGTGATGAATGAAATTTCGTGAAGAGATCTCGCCGGAACGAAAAACTCCTTTGTTGTAATAATTGCCACTCCAACTCGTGTACTATATCCGTTTCACTATCTCCTCTATTTCAAGGTAATACGAAACGAGCTGCTCTTCTTTGAACTTTTTCGATGTTCTCTGGTAATCCTGTAAGGCAAGGATCCCATGCCGCGCAGCAGTATTCCGGAACAGGGATGCCTCGAGCTTCCTCTCAGTGGCCACGTTTACGTTTAGACTAGAGTTGCAGTCTACCGAAATTACAAAAAATGGTTCAAATGGCTCTGAGCACTATGGGACTTAACTTCTGAGGTCATTAGTCCCCTAGAACTTAGAACTACTTAAACCTAACGAACCGAAAGACATCACACACATCCATACCCTAGGCAGGATTCGAACCTGCGACCGTAGCGGTCGAGCGGTTCCAGACTGTAGCGCCTAGAACCGCTCGGCCACTCCGGCCGCCCCGAAATTGCAGTTCGGCAGTTTAGCTACGGTACATAAATGATATTGTAAATTAAGTTTCCTTTAATTTCCGTCTATGGTCACAATCTTTTCTGTTTAACAGATTACCGGTTTCGGTCTTTAATGACCATCATCAGATCTCGGTACTGATTTGTTACTTCAGTTTACAGAGCCTTTTGAAGCAGCAAATCAGTACCGAGATCTGATGATGGTCATTAAAGACTGAAACCGGTAATCTGTTAAACAGAAAAGATTGTGACCATAGACGGAAATTAAAGGAAACTTATTACATATACGGGTCACTGTGTTTTTTCGCGACGATGTCGCAGCTTGTGAAACTACTGCCATGGCTGGCTTACGACAGAGTCATCTCTTTGTTTCACGTTATAGATCAACATTTTTCAAATAAAATCTGAATTAATCATTAAAGTTGCAATTTTGCTACAAATAATGTTTATTTCTAAGTAACAGGCAGAAGTACAAGGTGTAGAAAAAAATGTACCGTAGGTTATGCAGCCCTTAATATACCCTCACTCAGTTTGTAGCTTGTTCACTGCTTACGATTTCTAGGTCAATTTCGTAAGGCACTGATCGCAGACGCAAACAAAGCGATCGAAATGAGGCAACGCCCGATAGGTATGCAACACTCCTAACATAAAGATAATAGAGTTATCATCTCAACTGACCAAGACTTCTAGGAAACCTACCTTAGTCTAAACTTACTTACGATAGTCTACAGTAGCCTACGATAGTTTTGTTATGCTTTTAACACAAGTAACATCTCCCCCTCCAAGACTATGATTTCCTCCTCTTCTATCTCCTCCTCCTCCTCCACCAGCTTCTTCTTCTCCTCCTCTTCCTTCTTTTCGTCTCCTTCAATACTTTCTGAGTACCCAGAAAGCTGGTGATTACTCTGGTAGTAATTATCTTGTTTCTAATTTCCCCAAATTATCACAGGCTCTTCACATATTTGCTAATTCCCTGATGTCATTAAGCTAACTGAGTCGAGTGTGGCCTGTGCTATGACTGGCCTTAATTATCATTCCAATAACAATTGAAGTAAATAAGAATCATCCAACGACTTATTTGCGCAAGGATACGAAGTATCTTGGCTTCTTTCTTGTTGTAACCATATTTAGCTCTTCTAAAGAAATGGCTCTTAGCACTAAGGGACTTAACATCTGAGGTCATCAGTCCCCTAGAACCTAGAACTACTTAAATCTGACTAACCTAAGGACATCACATACATCCATGCCCGAGGCATGATTCGAACCTGCGACCGTAGTGGTCTCGCGGTTCCAAACTGAAGCGCCTGGAACCGTTCGGCCACACCGGTCGGCTTAGTTCTCCTCTCTTGCTTGTTTAGCACTGCCTTCATTGTTTGTAAATTTTTAAGCAGTTTACTAATGTGTTTCTTAAAATCCAAGACCTACGTCCTACTCTCTCTCTCTCTCTCTCTCTCTCTCTCTCTCTCTCTCTCTCTCTCTCTCTCTCTTATGTGACCCAATTTTAACTAAGAGAGTGTTGCTATTTGTGTGAGATATGACATTGTCTTGTCACTCCAATATATGATTTAAATTATTTACGAACTTCCAGCGAGCTGGAGTAGCTTGGCTCAGAAACTTCAGTTAATCAATAGAGCGAAAAACTAGTCCAACTCGAAAATTATTACTTTTTATTCATTCTATGACTGTATGCACTTTAAATGTTTACTGCACAGTTTTGACTTCTTCGGAAATGCTGTTTTCGACTTTGGTATGATGGTTTGAAAATTGGTCTTGGCCCGAAACTAGCCATCGAATGAATAAAAAGTAATAATTTGCAATTTGGACTGGTTTATCGTTCTACTGATATGATTTACATTCCTGGTAGACATTTCGCGATTCAAGTGCCCAAGAAATAATTTTTTCTTTACACTTTGGTTCCAGTTAATGCTGCAAATGAAGTTTGAATTTTATAGGGGCTGTGACAGAGGCCATAAATTTGTTTTTTTGTTACATCAAATTTTATTACGTCGGAGGAAATGTCAAAATTCATAAAAATTAGATCAAGTTTTGGAGCGAGACTCGACCCTGGGCACCTCCTTTATGTAGGCAGCACTTCTTCAGTTGGGCTAGCCGATCTCGTCTCATATATTGAAATACAACTTTAAAATGACATATAGTCCTTTCATTCCACAGCGGGCTTAATTTATTAATTTCTCTCAGTGGTGTTCCAACTGACAAGCATATCATTTGCATATCGTATAATATTTGCTAGTTCGTTATATACTTCAGTGTCGAAGTTAACGAGAGCGTCTTTGAATATTCATTAACTTTCTTCCCATGTTGACTAATTTGTCCCTGCATGTAAATAACACAAATCTGTCCTTCTTGCTGATAGCACCCATTCACTCCATTACTAAAAGGACTGATACAGTCTTATGAGAACGTTGTTGTTTTTAATTTCTTTCTTTGCTGTCAAATTACATCAAGACTTATGGTTGACAACGACAGAGAAGCTGAAATTGCGACGGCGTAGTAAAAACAGCTACAGCTAAGACGAAAATAACGTCATTTAAAGATTTTAAAATTCAGTAGTCTACAAATTCAACAACGGTTAAAGGGTGAATCATTAGATCATTAGAAAACACCCAGTCGTATTTCGAACACGTGCCTCGAAGGAGAAGTCATTAATTCTACTCGGCGTTTGGATTTTCGTCTCCAGTAAAAGTTTGACTATCAAGAATGTACAGGGTGGTTGTAATCAAACTTTCGCTACTAGACACGACCCCCAATGAAAAACGAGTGATCGTTAGACAATGAAGCTTTGTGGGAACACATGTAAGTACACACTAAAGAGAAATATTGAATAAACCACTGAAAGGGACACATTTTAATTTTCGCATGAGAGAGTAACATGTTCCATACGTTACTCAGTCTGACGATCGTCAGCATCCAGAACAGCCTGGAACCGCACTAGGGATGGCTTTACTGCTGGCGGTAACGTGACACAGCTCGTGCCCGTCCAGCATTCTCAGCCGTGGCAACAATAACTTCAACAATTTTTGTCGCAGCTGATCGTCGGCCGCTTCCAGGAGCAATTCCCAAATCACCAGTTAATTCGAACTTTCGAATCATGATCTTCATTCCCAGTGTGGAAAGAGGGCCTCTCTGTATTCCTTTAATGCATCGATACTGCCGAAGAGCAGTAACACTTTTGGTGTTGTTTTGACAAAACAGCTTCGCGAGTAAAGCCCTGCTGACCTTGTCCAGACCCATGTCTGCTGTCTGCAACTATAATGCACACTGGTGCACGTGTTCCACCCTCAATGTCGCCGTATCGGTAGTGGAACCTAAAGGCAAGTCATGACGCTAACACTACTAACAACGCAAATCCTGAAGCGCACAGTCTGAACATCATTCGTACAAAGTTGGGTACCCTTACTGTAAACAGTTTTTCGTCTACACTGGCTCAAGCATAAAATTTCATTACATACACAAAAAGCTTTGATTACATAATAGTTTTTTCACGAAGTTTCCCTCCATAGGGGACATGGCCAGCATAGAAGTTACTAAACTGATCTTTTAAAATTGGATTCTCTTCTTATTTTAGATAATATTAAAGATTTTGATTGCAACAAGTGAACATATCTTCTGATTTGACCTGATTTAAACGGAAAAAGATAAAAAAATGGTAAGGGCGCGCGAAACATAAGCACTATACTTACAAGGGAAAATCCTCATCGAGATCCCCCCCCCCCCTATTCCCACCCTCAGATTTAGTGGTAAAATGGCCTAGTGGTGTAAGGTGTCAGGCAAATCCAACACCTTCCATGAAAACCCTGACATGATAAGCAAATCCAGTAGTATGTCACATAACTCCGAATAAATCGTGAAATTAAATTAACCAAAGTAGTACGAGTAACGAGTGAGCAAATGGAATACCACAGACTAACACAAGAATGCCTAAGTGCATGTCGTACCTTCCCACCGTGAGACCGACGCAGTTCCGAGGGGAGAAACGAGAACAGAAGCCGAGAGCACAACCGTGTTAAGCTAGAAGGCCCTACGATAAGGGACGGACTGGACACCCACGTCGCCAGCCTACCTCTAAGACTACCACCTGCACGTCTTAGCGTGAGACTTTTTCACGTCTCTGTTACGTTAAGGACCACCCCCCAGCCCATGTTAAAAGCTAGAGCCCTCCAGAAAAACAGTATAGATCTTACGATAACACAAAAAGGGCCACTACCACCCGCAAGTTTTAGCCTGAGACTTTTTCGCGTCTCTGTTACTTAGGACCACCCGCCAGTCCATGTTAAAAGATAGAGCCCTCCAGAGGAACAGTATAGATCTTACGATAACGCTAAAAGGACCACACCAGCTGCAGGTTTTAGCGTGAGACTTTTTCGCGTCTCTGTTACGTTGCAAACTTTAAAAACATTGCCCCACCACGAAAAGTATAACGTTTCTCATTGGACAGACAGAATTCTTGTAGGCAGAGCTTAAGGTTAACATTGAGACCCTGATTGGTCAGATGAAAACACAGCCAGATAGTTTTTTTTTAAACCAACTTTGGTAAATTGTAGTAAGGAGAAGAGAGTTGCTTCCGAGATGGCGAGGTGAGCGGAACTGTGCGCCGGCCGCTGCCGCCCTGACGCTGCTTAAACACCGACAAGGTAATGAACGCACGCGATGCCGCATTTTTGAGCGCATGAGGCTTCACTCAGAACTGCAGAAGTCTCATCTGTTACACCCCCTTTTTGCGTAATGCTAGTGTCGATCGTAAATTAAAGCTCATGGTGTTCACATTTGCCACTTGAAGTAAAAATCTCAAACGTGATGATTTTTCTGTTATATAATTATTGAGAAGCCACATCAGCCACTGTAATTTACGAGAAGTCAGATAAGTAATTAAAGATAATTGAGGGTCACTGTAGACCATTTTGATAGTTTTCTCTTTTGTGAAACTTAATTTAAACCTAGATTATAGATGTGATATGGCATAGGTCATCCTTCGATCTATTGTAGAACTTGAAAACCCACTCAGGGAATATTCGTTCACATTTTTGTTGAACGCAGTTGGTTTTTACCATCCTGTATTAAAACATTTCCTTTTATCAATAGTGCAATTTATAAACGATGTTTTGTGAGTAGAATAAAATTTCCAATGGTAAACTTAACTGCTTTTTCGACGTTATTTTACCAGCTAATTAAAAATAGGAAAGCCTTGAAACCCTTCCAGTAAATTTAGTTAGTATTAAGATACTTTTACAGGGAGTGCAGTGGAGCTGACGCTGAGATCATTAAGTATTTGGTTATATCATCGCTAGTCTCACTGAACTCTTCTGAATTCTACATGTCATGTGTGGTCTGGCGTCTCCTTACCAGCAACAGGTCCCAGGTTCGAACTAGTTAATTCCCTAAAAAACACGCTCATAGCGTCGTTGCGCGAAAGTGGTAGGGAGACACGATATAGAACAAACAGACACCACCATGAATGTTTAGAGTGGATATCCCGTCAAAAACTGAATGCAGCTCAGTCTTGAAAACATGAAGAAGACGTACTGAACTGTGAAAAAAGAAGCAAATTAGAAACTGTGAACGTCTTAGTTCAAGATGTCCAACATAGAGTCAATCTGAGTAACCAGGGCGTCGTGGGTGTGTGGTCAAGAAGGAAGAGATCTGGTCCAAATCCTCTGCGTGCTCTCTCCCCCCCCCCTCCTTTTTTTCAGGAAACTATCAACTGTTCGTCCGGTCACTGGCGTGTGTGTTCGCTGTATTCAGTTTTGAACATGGCAGTTATTCAGCAACCGTATACTAATTTTAACATATTATTAAACAGCCAACCGGTTACAGATAAACAGTAGATACATTTAACTAGGTTTCGACACGTACTAGGCATGTCTTCATCAGAATAAATGTTCATAAATCGTAAAATTACTTTGCTAAAAAGCAATTCTGATTACTGCTTTTTAGCAATGTAATTTTACGATTTAGCAACATTTTATTTTGTTGAAGACGCCCCTAGAAGAGGTCGAAACCTAGGTCAGTGTACCTACTGTTTATTTGCAACCGCTTAGCTGTTTAATCCAATGTTGATCCAAATTTGTGTCTGTGTCTTGGTGTAACGTCCAATTGCAACACCGAGGTCTAAAGAAGGGGCCTCCAGACGTACGTACCTCCTATTTGTTCTACCCAAGTACCACATGTTACGTCTCTTGCGTTTCGTTTGGAAGTTTTGACTCTTGAACTCCTTTGTTGTAACGTAGTTCACACCAGTTTATGTATTGTTTTCATTTCTGTGAGATGTCTATGTGGCTTCTTGCCTGCTGTCACGATTCATCACATTACGGTAATACAGTCTTACCACATTATTCTATAACCAATGTGCAGCATGACAAGTGCCAAGACTACAGAAGGAGAACAGATACGTCAATTACCGGACGGAAAGTTCATAATTTTCACAATTTTATGGAAAAAATGGGATACGAATTGGATTTGAACACGTATCTCCCGTTTTACAGTCCAACATCGGATCACGTAGCCACGACGCGGTGGTTCCTGTAATTCGCTCGATGTTACACATCTTGAGATTGGGTCGTTCAAGGTTTCTGTTTTGCGTCTTTTATCGGACTTCAATATACCTTCTTCCGTTTCCACGGTTGATATGTTTTCATTTTTTGACGAGTTTTCCACTGGACCATTTTACCACTAAATCTAAGAATGTGCGATGGGGAATTTCCCGTGTTAGTGGTGTATTCGAGCAGAAAACTTTCCACTAAGTGCATTTAGTTTCGTTTATGATCTCTGCAAACTCTTTCTTCGTTATATACGAGAAGCTCTCTGGGCACCAAACTGACTTTTGGACTTAATTTCACACAATATTTCTACTCCTTTCCATCAGGTAACGCAATGATTCAGTCCTGTCTTCGTTGTTATTAAAACACTTGTCTCTTCTGACAATACTGGAAGCACCATAAAACATTGCTCGTAAATTCGCATGCCAGAACGCTGCGACAAAATTCCCATAAGCGATCACAGCACAAGAAAAAACCAAAAATTAAGGTCAGTGAATGCTGGCAGCTTGCGTGAAGAGCAGGGTATTGTAAGGAGGTCGACTGGTCGAAGAGACCGAAGATTTGTAGTCTGGCTTATACGGTAATTGAATTACGTCAGTTTTCCGAACAGATAAGTGAACAACGATGTCAGAGATTAATCACCTGGCATTTTGCGCTGCCAGGGCCGCGCCGTTTCAACACGGTTGCCAGCATTGCGTAAAAGTGGTTTTTCTTAGTGGTCAGATCTCAGTCGCAAGAATCAAGAGGCCAAGGAGGCGAACTCTTGCTGCCAGGAATCGTCAGTAGCGGCATTATTAACTGAGACGCTCGTCGTTTTCTGCGAGTGTATTATTAGTTGTAAGACATTTGTATGATGAAGTAGACTTACTAAAACTGTATCGTAGATCGAGAGGACGAAGCACAACTTCTGCTGAAGAAGGAAGCAAGATAAATTCTGCCACAGATTTGTTAAGGGAAGCCACTCAGGTATTCGAACAGAGTAGTTTGGGAAAATAACGAAAAAGCCATGTTGAAATGACGTACGGTGGTCTGAACACCACATTCTCCACTGAAACTGCCTCGCAAATTAAAAATCTGTGCTGAACAGAGATTCGAATTTGGGACTTTTCCCTACTGTAGACAAGTACTCTGCCAACTGAGCTATACAAGCACGACTCACGACCCGCCCTAACTGCTTTAGTTTCATCAGTATGTAACATTACCCTACTTACCTGTACTTATATGCCATCGATAGCTCCGCCTCCGTCGAACCTGTCTGAAAAGTGATTGACCCTAGTAGGCTATTTCAAAAGACATGGTACACACCAGATTTACAGTCCAAATACTGTAATTGCACTTCGATATTAAATAACTTACTGTTTATGACTGTTTACGGCCAGATCGTGTCTCATATGTCAGAGTTTATGCACAGCTAACCGGCTAGCCACATACTACAATCTGTTGATGTACTATAATGAGACTGTCAGAGTGCAGTAACTGAAAACTGAAGTGACCCAAAAGTTTAAGTGTGGCAAGTAAATCCTGATTACACTGTCCTTTCAAATGTACAAAAACAATGTGCACAGCAAATATAATTCGGAAATAGCACAGTTCGGCGTTTGATCCTGTTGTAACAGTAGGCCTTATCGATTATTAGCATAGTTCCTGAAAGTAACTGCAAGTTTACAGTCAATCACACAAAAACAGTTACGGTATTAACGCTCGGACAAGAAATTTGTACAAAACTCGGCACCTTCTTACAACTTGTGATTTGTTCTAACTCTTCTGCATGCTATGCGCAATAACCTCTGGCAGATATCTCCCTTACATCTCACTTTTCGCAGACTGACTAAAATTGCCCCAGCCAGCCTCTCTTTATAAACATAAAATAATTAAAAATAGTTTCAGTTATTGCTGTCCACTGTCTTTACAAGTTCAATTAGAGATTTCTATTTCTGAATAGTGGAATCAGATTTGTTTGACTGATGATTAACTGCTGTTGAATTACACCCTCTAATTTGCCAAAATACTGTATTACATTTCAGTAACTAAGCTTTAACTATGAATGCTAATATCTGAAACTAAAAGAGTGTAAGTGTTGCTAACATTTTCGGCTGGTCCCGGCGGAGTTTCGAGTCCTCCCTCGGGCATGGGTGTGTGTGTTTGTCCAGAGGATAATTTAGGTTAAGTAGTGTGTAAGCTTAGGGACTGATGACCTTACCAGTTAAGTCCCATGAGATTTTACACACATTTGCATTTTTGCTAACATTTTCTTGTCATTAGCTGGCTCGATACTTCACTTATTTATGCGTATTTCTGATGTACCTGAAATTCAGTAACTGGATACATATTTACTTAGGATCAGTGACGACTAAGTTTTATATTACTGGTGTTTTGTAATTAGCACAGTTTCTAGGTAATTGAATTATGCTTATGAGTCCTAATTAACTAAAAAATGTGATAGTTAATAAAATTGTCTAAGTCCTGAGTTAAATTCAAGATTTTTGGTATTGTTCTCAGTGTAATAAAAATAACACACCTGAAAATATTTGAAAAAAATGGGGGAAGAATCCACCCGCTTTATTACAGGAAAAACCATCAACCTTCCAAACTTCACAGAAATTCTCCTGCATGCCCTGTAGAACTAGCAAGCACTCCTGGAAGAAAGGATACCGCGGACACTTGGCTGAACGACACCCTAGGCAATCTCTGAGGGAGGGTAGCAGGTCGTGCTCAGTCTGTAGAGCACTTCCCACTAAAGTCAAAGGTCCCGTGTTCGAGTCCCAGTTCGACACACGGTTTTAATTTGCCAGGAACTTTCAAATCAGCGCACACTCCACCGCAGAGAGGAAATTCATTCTGGACTTCAACTGTATTAACTAACGAGCCATTCGTCCAGTCTCGGGTTTCGACCTGCAATTTTCCGCATTTCTAACAGCACTGTATTTGACTTTGAGTCGTCCTCGTTAACCTCGTTGGGTGTCGCCCAGTCCAAACATTTACGAAGAGTTCTACGTTTCGGTACGTAATAGATGAATCTGAAATACGACTATCCACTATTTTATTACGTTAGTTCTTTGCAATCAGAAACTTAACCACGCAAGAATAAATCACTTTTCTGTCCTTCTTTGGACCATGGACAGTGTTAATTGAAAATAGAGAATTGTTATGAGCATAGTGCAATCGGTTGATGTCTATCGTCTTCACTGATTCCACGGTAGGGGAAAATAATTACTATCATGGATACGCCCCAGAAATACAAAAAAAAAAAAAAAAATGGCTCTGAGCACTATGGAACTTAACATTTGTGGTCATCAGTCCCCTAGAACTTAGAACTACTTAAACCTAACTAACCTAAGGACATCACACACATCCATGCCCGAGGCAGGATTCGAACCTGCGACCGTAGCAGTCGGTTAACACGGTAGTGAAATAGAAAATCTTGAAAGGGAAAGTCGCGCGGCTCCGGACTGAGCGCCTAGACCGCTAGACCACCGCGGCCGGCCCAGAACTACACTGGGACTGTGATGTGTAAGCTATGCAGAAGGAATGAAGGAAATTACAAGAAATTTTGAGAAGTGGTATGATTTACTGATAGCAGTTATAGCCTCTACATAAGTGAAAAAGAATTACAGGACCTGCTAAATGGAATGAAACAGACTAGCGCAGATCAAGAGAGCGTTCCTTTCCCAAATAAGTCTACTAACATCAAACACGAGGATTAATCTGAGGAAAATATTTCTGGAGGATAGCATTGTTGGAATTCAACCACAGATTATCGGAAAACCGGAAAAGAAGACAATCTGTTACAGAATGACGCTGAAAATTAATTGAACTAATACGATAATACTTGATACTGATTGCAAAACCGAAGAGGAGAGGAATATGAGGAAAAAAGCAACTAGAAGAAGGGGCAGGCTGATATAATACACTCCTGGAAATTGAAATAAGAACACCGTGAATTCATTGTCCCAGGAAGGGGAAACTTTATTGACACATTCCTGGGGTCAGAAACATCACATGATCACACTGACAGAACCACAGGCACATAGACACAGGCAACAGGGCATGCACAATGTCGGCACTAGTACAGTGTATATCCACCTTTCGCAGCAATGCAGGCTGCTATTCTCCCATGGAGACGATCGTAGAGATGCTGGATGTAGTCCTGTGGAACGGCTTGCCATGCCATTTCCACGTGGCGCCTCAGTTGGACCAGCGTTCGTGCTGGACGTGCAGACCGCGTGAGACGACGCTTCATCCAGTCCCAAACATGCTCAATCGGGGACAGATCCGGAGATCTTGCTGGCCAGGGTAGTTGACTTACACCTTCTAGAGCACGTTGGGTGGCACGGGATACATGCGGACGTGCATTGTCCTGTTGGAACAGCAAGTTCCCTTGCCGGTCTAGGAATGGTAGAACGATGGATTCGATGACGGTTTGGATGTACCGTGCACTATTCAATGTCCCCTCGACGATCACCAGAGGTGTACGGCCAGTGTAGGAGATCGCTCCCCACACCATGATGCCGGGTGTTGGCCCTGTGTGCTTCGGTCGTATGCAGTCCTGATTGTGGCACTCACCTGCACGGCGCCAAACACGCATACGACCATCATTGGCACCAAGGCAGAAGCGACTCTCATCGCTGAAGACGACACGTCTCCATTCGTCCCTCCATTCACGCCTGTCGCGACACCACTGGAGGCGGGCTGCACGATGTTGGGGCGTGAGCGGAAGACGGCCTAACGGTGCGCGGGACCGTAGCCCAGCTTCATGGAGACGGTTGCGAATGGTCCTCGCCGATACCCCAGGAGCAACAGTGTCCCTAATTTTCTGGGAAATGGCGGTGCGGTCCCCTACGGCACTGCGTAGGATCCTACGGTCTTGGCGTGCATCCGTGCGTCGCTGCGGTCCGGTCCCAGGTCGACGGGCACGTGCACCTTCCGCCGACCACTGGCGACAACATCGATGTACTGTGGAGACCTCACGCCCCACGTGTTGAGCAATTCGGCGGTACGTCCACCCGGCCTCCCGCAAGCCCACTATACGCCCTCGCTCGAAGTCCGTCAACTGCACATACGGTTCACGTCCACGCTGTCGCGGCATGCTACCAGTGTTAAAGACTGCGATGGAGCTCCGTATGCCACGGCAAACTGGCTGACACTGACGGCGGCGGTGCACAAATGCTGCGCAGCTAGCGCCATTCGACGGCCAACACCTTGGTTCCTGGTGTGTCCGCTGTGCCGTGCGTGTGATCATTGCTTGTACAGTCCTCTCGCATTGTCCGGAGCAAGTATGGTGGGTCTGACACACCGGTGTCAATGTGTTCTTTTTTCCATTTCCAGGAGTGTACATGTTAAGACCGCAGGAAATGACTTCTGTGGTACTAGACAGACTAAAAAGCACATATTATAGGGGAAGTAAACAATGGAGTATGCGGGTTGATAGGGGTACAAGGAGATTTGTGATCGTTGGTACCTTAGTACGTACCCTCTTTATTGTGTTAGCTGTTATTTCTCTGCATCTAACTATATTCCTGCAAACGCATCACATAGCTTACTATATGATGTTTCCTTCATGGTCGAAAGTGTCACTGCCCAGGGGAAAATAAGCATTAATGGTCCATGTACTTTGAAGTATGCTGGCGTAAGGTGTCGTCACTGACTAAATCTTCCAAAATGGCTTTGAGCACTAAGGGACTTAACATCTGTGGTCATCAGTCCCCCAGAACTTAGAACTACTTAAACCTAACTAACCTAAGGACATCACACACATCCATACCCGAGGCAGGATTCGATCCTGCGATCGTAGCAGTCGCGCGGTTCCGGGCTGAGCGCCTAGAACCGCGAGACCACCGCGGCCGGTACTAAATCTTCCAGCTGGCGTCTGTCAGTTTTCTTGCTGCGTGGGTTTACTTCGTAACAGGCTACGACAGTACACAGCGAACAGACTAGTTTCATAGAGGGATAACATTGAGACTAAAATTTGTAGTAGCAAGATTACTGTTATTGTCTGCAAGAGGACTATTACCGATGAGCTTGTACTACAGAACACAGATTCTTTTCCAATTAAGCAAATGTTCATGTAAATAAAGAACCATATTAATCCACCTATGCATTTGTGTTAGAGGATACCGTCCACCCATAACAACATCCTCTTCGTTGCTTTCTGGTGGTACAAGAATCCACAGTGGCGACGAGGATACTACAGGAAGCACTAACCAAGCTGCAAA
Organism: Schistocerca gregaria; assembly: GCF_023897955.1. Lineage (NCBI taxonomy): Eukaryota > Metazoa > Arthropoda > Insecta > Orthoptera > Acrididae > Schistocerca > Schistocerca gregaria. Next base: position 757,282,838 of record NC_064922.1, read on the forward strand.
CGTTCTACTCCTAATAGCTGTACTTAATAGTTTGCAAGTGAAGTAAACACTGATGTATTGTTGTTCTGTACACTGTTCTCAGACAACAATGAAAATATCTGCACTTCTACTCCTAACAACCTGCATGTTAATTTTTCTTCTATTTGCAGGAAATAGCCTGTTTAAAAAAATTAAGGATGTTAGGTGTAGGTGCTGGTCTGAGAAGAAAATTTGGGGGAGGAGAGGAAATCTTGGCAGGCTACATTAGATCAGTTAAAAGATTGGTGACACATAAACCGTTCGCACATAATAACAAGGCTTGGATGTAATGCCTTTTATATGCATTTATTACGTTTCAATTCAGTTATTTTTGCCAGCATCACTGCTACAGTGATTAGTTGCTCCTGATCTGGAGAATAAAGATTCTACTTAATGCAATGACAGTGTGTTTGCCGATGGTATCGAGCGTATCTCTGAGCTTTTAACGTGTTTCCATCAGAACAATGAGTATCTAAAGATGTCTGTAGAGCGAAACAAGTACAAAAGCAAATGATACGCGACTAGTGGCGGTTTGTGTTTACATTAATATTAATATCCGATGTCGACCGATGTTGCTACAATAACTAATCAAACAATAAATCAACTCAGAACCTTACAAAGCGACTGGTTACAATTTCTTCCCAAAGCATACCTCTTTCTCTGTTCCTTTCGCAATCATAACGTTTTGCGATTTCTCCGGAAAATTAAATTATGATTACATATTCGTCACTATCTGTTGATAAATGAATGTGTGCAGATTCGATTTGTTCTGTCAGACTTTAAACCAAAGTAACATGTTAATGCTGATCTCAAGGTATGCTGTTTTATCTACAATAGCTAAATAGAATTATTAGGAACCAGCTGAGTAACCCAGCGTATCTGGGGTTTTATTTATATCAGTGCCGGTACTTCATAAATTTTATTTTTGACTTATTAAGCTTCTTTGTATAAACATTTGAAGTAGTACGATTGGGGAATTGAACGAAGAGCTTGTTTGCTTCACTAACACGGGAGAGAGCCACGTGCGAAAAGCAACTGACACAGAGGTTTACGATCGCAGCGTGTAGCGTCTGGCCTTGTACTTTGTTTACGGTCTGGACATGACATAAGCTCACTGGAAACTGTACACGTTTAAAGCGAAATGATAATTTGTTAGGAAGATACGTGATTCGGGATGCAGAAACTCGCTTGTATTATGTTACGTTTGAGAGAAGTGGCTTTAAGCCTTTGTGACTGAAAGGTTCTGAGGAGCGAGATAATGGCATGACGGTCCTCATCAGAGCTACATCGCGCCTTTCTACCGGAAAGTTCCCAAAGAGCGACTTAGAGCCCGATATTCTCGAGCTGCAGCAAGTCTTGCCACATGATCTGTATTGGATTCTTGAGAATGATAGGCTTCAGACTTTTAGCCATTCTGGTGTATTCAGAAGGAGTTTCTTGAAGTATCCTTACTTGGCAATTTTGGCTGGAGCTTGAGATTAATTAATGTTCTGCTATAGCACAAGATAGTAACGAAAGGAAACTGTTTATGTCACGGGGACTTACTCCATACTGATGCCTTCATTATCAGACGAAACTGCATAAAAAGTTCACAATTACACTTCACTACATGGCCCGTTGTTTCCATTGCGCACATTCAATAGCCCATAATCTGTGTATACGATACAGTGAATCTTAAGGAAAAAGGAAAAACAGACCAATGTAATACAAAAGCTTACAAAGAGAAAGAGTTTGTACTTCTATATTCACTTGATTATGTAACTTTAGCTTTAAAAAGCAATGTGATATGCAAACAAATGTTTTCTCTTCATCTGATTGTTCATTTTCAGATGCTGGTGGTCTTAAAAATGTATCTGGATTACGAAGGACAGTGACTGAAGTACAACTAAAACTGCATTTGCGTTAAATAAAATTCAGTATGTTACTGATGTATCAAAGCTCCCGAAGTGACGAAATATCATATCTTGGACACCAAAAGTGTCATTGTTCCTCATACTCCGCCGTGACCAAATTAAGTTTTGTCGGATGCTGTTTCTGAACACTGGAGTTTAAGGAATTATTTTATGCTGACTTTTGTATTCATTCTCTCATATCTTTCTCATCTGTACAAGCATTATGGGCGATTGTAATAAATGAAAAGCACCAGGTCGCTTTTGTTCTACAATATTACTTTTATTGTTAACCCGTTTTCGGATTACTAGGCCATCTTCAGACATTTACTGAGTATTATCGCCAAAGAAGTTAAATGTTAGGAAACAAAATTAGAAGAGAAGTAACACATCTAGACTGAAGTAGAAACACACAGTAAGTAACATAATTGCAATGAAAAAGTAAAATCTGAACAGTAGTTCCTGTCTACTCCATTGTTATTTATGTGCTGTTGAGTTTTTACTTTTTCATTGCAAAGAAGTTACTTACTGTATGTTTCTACTTCAGTCTAGATGTGTTACTTCTCTTCCAATGTTGTTTGCTAACATTTAATTTCTTTGGTGATAATACTCAGCAAATGTCTGAAGATGGCCTAGTAAGCCGAAAACCGCTTAACAATAAAAGTAATAATGTAGAACAAAAGCGACCTGGTGCTTTTCATTTATTGTAATGTTGTTCTACCAAGAACCGACGGAAGATTCTGTTAACACCTAAAAATTGTTCTTACCTTCTTTAGTAGTTGTTTCGCTTCAAATGTATCTACTTTTACCTGTAGTATAACTAACTAATATTTGCATACTGTTTTAAATCAAATGCTCTGTATATGTCACCGCAGGAGGATCTTGTTTATGTTTGAAAATCACCTGATGAAGAAATAAACGTTTTAAAAGTCACACCTGACTACTGATACACTTAGAAATATCGGCTGTTATTTAGAAGTCTTGACTGTCTCAAGTGTGTCAACCGTAATTTACTACGTTTAAGGGAGACAAAAAGTGCATTGTTCTGTATGTAGCTCAGTTCATCTCTTCTCACAGACACAGAAATGAAGTAGCTGTTGTTCTCATTAGTACCCAGCAACCGGTCTGCATGGGTGACATACAGCATATCCAGTGGTGGCAAGAAACTTCTCGAACGGATACCTATCTCAAGAGCACCTGACAGGTGAATAGAAGTGTTTATCTCTGTCGGCGTACGTCCATCCGCGAGCAGATGATCATATATGCTGAAGGTCTGTGTGGACAAGCAGCGCTCGCAGTCCTCGGGCACCGACTCGCCGAGGTCGTAAGTAATGGACTCAGTCAGCCGTTTCATGTAAGCTTTACTTCGCGGGCGCGCACACACACACTGTGTTGCTACCTCTTTATGTGTAGACCTACTTAACCTCATTTCTGTAGTGAATCAGTACGCCCGGGCTCTTGGCGTGTGGTATTGCAAACATAGCGGCATCGGTATTCTTGCTCGTATTTCCTCCCACACGTCCCCGTATATTCCCCTTTCACGTGTACCTGTGAACTACCTGAAGCTTACAGTCCTTTCACCCGCGTTGACGTAAAAAGCGGGTGCAGCAATCGTATACTCCGATCAGCGAGGACAAATGCGAGAGTGGAAACTTCCAGTTCATCTTGCGTCCTACTTATAGGAAGGTGGAATGAAGTATCCTCCGCTGAGTTAAACAAAACGGCTTACAAAAATGCAGGTGCTTTGCTTGTACTACTAATACGCCTACACAAAATTCTTGGCGTACGTATTGCCCTTAAACGCATGGCAAAAACTGTTTCCGTAGCTCGAATAACAGGTGTTTGCTCTGATCCTTTACTGTCATTCTAATGCATACATTTCTTGCGGGAAAGTATTCAGTGCAGGAAATGGAAGGAACAGCTTAAAGCCTCGTCGACAGTGAAGTCGGGCAAAACAATTACGAAGAAGGAAATCCTGTTGGTCATGCTGAAGAAACCATTCACCTGAAATGACTTAGAGAGCCAACGTATATATAAATAAGTGTGGTCGGACGGGGATTTAAACACTGCTCTTTTGGGTCAGCCCTGCCTCTTAACCACTGAGGCACCTTAAAATACAAGCAGTTGAAGGAATAATATTTTAATATTTTAATATCCAGTTTCTCTGCGTCACTTGTTGCTTTCCTAATGTATTTGTTTTTACTGATCTCTTTACCCACGAAATCTTGCGAGTCTTGTTTGGACGTTCGCTATTAAATGCAAACTTAAATTCTGACACTAGCGATGCTTCGTAACGAGACAATGGCCAGGTGTGCAACCTTTCTGTGCATCACATAAGAAACGCACGCTGTTTTTTTGTGTTTCAAATTATCTATTGGAGTGATAAACTGACTACAGTCAGCAGCTCGGCTGGTAATCGGTCATTAATCCAGTGATTGTTTATCTTACAGCGCGTGTACTACAATATCCATCATTCTTTCGGAACTTTTGCTAAAGAGTTTCGATATAAGTCCTTAGTAACTCACTGCAGACTGAAAAACATTTTCACAAGCTACATTTTCACAAGAGGTTCATATGACATTCGGTTAACATGAGAGTTTAAGAAAAGGCACTTTCGATTATTTTATAGTTCTGAATTATGCTACTCTAAACTCTTAAAGCGTTCGTTTTCCTTTACAAACCTCGAACCTTTTATTACGTAAGATCGTTCGTACTTAGTTCAAAGGGTTCAAATGGCTGTAAGCACTAGGGGACTTAACATCTGGGGTCAACATTCCCCTCGTATTTAGTATATGAGAAGATAACAGCTTTCTAACGCTTCATTGGTAGTCTTTCTTATTTTATTCAAGCACTGAAGTGATGGAGTGGCCTGAAAACTGCTCAAAGTTGATTCTTTTTAATCATAAAGTCGGTCAAATAAAAACAAACAAAAATTGAAATATAAGCTCGTAGGCTTTCATGACCAATATGAACTTGAATAAAATCATTTCGGAATTATCCTTTAACAACTAGAAAATAGCAGCTATGCTATAATCGAAAACACCTCATAACACACCGTATCACAGAAACATTAACACTGTGAGGTCTTGAATTATCCTGCATGAATTAACTGTAGGCTTTTTAGTTATTTACCAGTAAAACTGCGATTCTTTAAGGGAGTAAATAATTCAAAAAATGAAATTTTCAAAATGTCCCCCAAAAAGTTTTCGTTCTTTTATCTCTATTTGCTTGAAGATTTCAATACAAAATCTTTATCGGTTGCTGAGTTATAGTGGAATATGTATCTTGTTGTGTTTATATTACCTGAACATTCCGTGCCCTCTTCATCCATTAGTTACTAACATTAGTTTTCTGACTGAATTGTACTTTGACATGCAACTTTCATGCTTCTGTGTTGCAGAACGTCACTGTAATAGCGATCTCATACTTTTTAGGCATAGTTGAGTCATTCAGTCGTTCGCCTTAGTACTGAATTATAATGAGTTATTGAGTGTGCAGACTACTTTCTGTAGCTGTCTCTGTGCGAACTTAAAATGGTTCTTTTTTACTTAGAAAAGGAAAGCTTAAAGCATCTTATAGAACTAAAAAGGGTCAAACGATACTCAGTGACGAACAAGGAAGCGGCAGACCATCTCTTTGTGGAGAACCGGGAATCACAAGAGAGGAGGATCGATCGTATCACAATCGAGGCGATAGTGGAGAAAGTGATCAGTAATGGTTCAGTTTTCAAAGCCCATACGACATCTTGAACGTGCCAGTGAAGGCTTCCCGCGGGGTTCCGCGTCTGCTCACACCCATTCTAAATGTCCGTCGAAACGTTGCAGCTGTATCAGGAGAATCAAGACAGCTTCTTCGCTAACTAATGAAAAAGAAATGGCTCTGAGCACTATGGGACTTAACATCTGAGGTCATCAGTCCCAAAGAACTTAGAACTGCTTAAACCTAACTAACCTAAGGACATCACACACATCCATGTCCGAGGCAGGACTCGAACCTGTGACCGTAGCGGACGTGCGGTTCCAGACTGAAGCGCCTAGAACCACTCGGCCGCTCCGGCCGGCGCTAACTAATCACCATGGTTTGTAGCATATGTCTGACTGGCGACATACCATCAGAAATCCAAAGAATTCCGAAGATAGCTAGGGACGATAAGTGCGAGAACTGTCGCGTAATCAGACTAACTGCTCATGTATCCAAGTTGCTGACAAGAATTTAATACACAGGAGAATGGAAAAGAAAACTGAGGATCTGTGAGATAAAGATCAATCTGGCTTAGGAAAGGTAAAGGCTCAGACAGATGGTCTTGCAGTTGAGTTTTTATAATGGAAACAAAAAAGAAGACAAGATCAATTTTGTTTTCCATTCTTCTGAATATTATTCTTGACTGCAACTTTAATGGATGAGATATCAAGCTGACTGTGCGATAATTCTCTCACTTGTCGGCTTTTGCTGTCTTCGGAATTGTGTGGATGACATTTTTCCGAAAGTCTGATGAAATATCTTGTACATTCTACACATCGTTTTGTTGCCACTTCCCTCAACGATTTTAGAAATTCCGATTGAATGCTGTCTATCCCTTCAGCAACATCTCATTTGAAGCCTCACAAAGGTCTATATTCTGATTTCAGTACTGGGTCTCTTATCTCTTCCCTATCGACTTGCCGGCCGCGGTGGTCTCGCGGTTCTAGGCGCGCAGTCCGGAACCGTGCGACTGCTACGGTCGTAGGTTCGAATCCTGCCTCGGGCATGGATGTGTGTGATGTCCTTAGGTTAGTTAGGTTTAAGTAGTTCTAAGTTCTAGGGGACTGATGACCACAGCAGTTGAGTCCCATAGTGCTCAGAGCCCTATCGACTTCTGTTTCTTCTACTATCACGTCGTCAGACTTGTACTCCATCTCACAGAGGCCTTCAATGCATTGTTTTCATCTATATGCTCTCTCGTGTGCATTTAACAACGGAATGTCCGTTGCACTCTTAACGTTAACACTCTCGGATTTAATTTCACCGAACGTTGCTTTGACTTTTCTATAAGCTGAATCAGGCCTCCCGACAATCTTTTTCGATTTCTTCACGTTTTTCATGCAACCTTTTTTCTGTAGCTTCCCTGTACTTACTGTTTGTTTCGCTTCTAAGTGAGTTGTATTTGTGTATTCACGAATTTCACTGAACACATTTAGTACTTCCTTCTTTCGTCGATAAGCTTAAGTATTTCTTCTGTTACCCATGGTTTCTTCGCAGTTACCTTCCTTGTATTCACGTTTTTCTCTCCAATTTCTGTGATGGCCCTTTTTAGAGATGTCGATTTTTCTTCAACTGAGCTGTCTACTGAGCTATTTATTAACGCAGTATCTGTAGCCTTAGAAAACTTCATTTCTCAGGACTTCCGTAGTCCACTCCTTTGCGCAATGATTCTTTCTGAGTAGTCTCTCAAATCTGGGTCTACTCTTCATCATTGCTACCTTGTAATCTGACTCTATATCTGCTCTTAGGTAAGCCTTACAATCCAATAAGTGGTCTCGGAATCTGCCTGACAATGATGTAATCTAACTGAAATCATCCCGTATCTATTTCCAAGTATAATTCCTCCTCTTTTTATTCTTGAACAGAATATTCGCTATTAGTAGTTGATATTTATTGCAGCACTCAGTTAGCCTTTCTCCTCTCTAATTTCTAGTGCCAAGCCCATATTGTCCTGTAACCCTTTCTTCTAGTCCCTCGCCTACGACCACACTCAAATCCCCCATGACTGTTAGATTTTCATCTCCCTTCACGAAGTGAATTACCCGTTCAATATCTTTATATACTTTCTCTACCTTTTCATGCCCTATTTGCGATGTCGGCATGTATACATGTTGTTGTCGGTCTGGGTTTGCTGTCTATTCTGATGAGAACAATCCTACCACTGAACTGTTCACAGCAACTCACTCTCTGCCCTAACTACCTGTCCATGACGAATCCTACTCCTTTATACCATTTTCTGCTGTTGTTGATGTTACTCTGTACTCAGAAATCCTCGATCTTTTTCCATTTCACTTCACTGAAACCCACTGTACCTAGACTGAGCCTTAGCATTTCCATTTTCAGATTTCATAGCTTCGCTACCACATTCAAACTTCTCGCTTTCCACATATCTCGACTAGTATAACTTTATCCTTTCGTTGATTATTCAGTCTTTTACTTATGGTCACCTCCCCCTTGGCAGTACCCTCCCGGAGATCCGAATGGGGGACTAGTCCGGAATCTTTTGCCAGTGGAGAGATCATCTGATACTTTCTCAGTTACAGGCCACATGTGGATACGCATTACGTACATTTTAGGTAGTAGTTTACATTGCCTTCTGCATCATCATGCCGTTGATCACTGCTGATTCTTTTGTTTTTTAGGGTCCGTTTCCCACCCAAAGGGCAAGAGAATGCGCTGAACTTCTGTCTACTCCTCTGCCCCTTTGACAAGGTCGATGGCAGAATGAGGGTGACCTGTTATACCGGAAGTCTTCGGTCAGCATTGCCGATGACCTTCATTCAAAGTTTAAGCAGTAACTCAATTCGAACTTAATGAGATACTGAATCTGATTGCGGAAAAAGGGAATTAACAGCGCAGCGTTACAAAATTAGGGTATCGTTTGACGGGAAACATCCCGAGGAACCAAAGCATCGCCATTTTATAGCAGCAGGAAATAAGGGAAGTAAGAACAGAGGATACCAAAGTATAAATGTAATAGAGTAGGCAGGTTTAAATGTATCTACATAGGTTGGAAAAAATATGGAAACACTTGAAATTCAGATGTTAGCCAAACCTGCTGATGGCGCTGTTGTATTTGTCCACGAACGGCACCTGTCCGACGCCGTCAATATGCCATTCGTTGTCAGAGCAATATGCTGTGAAGTATTTCCATTAGGTGAGGTTCAACAGCTGTAAAGTATCTTATAAAATGCATTTTAACCACAAACTGTTTCGGTTATCAACTATCACCCAGGATTTAGGATACAACACATAAGTTAAAAGCATCCCGTATTCCTTTGAAGCTGAATAACACTGGATAATTTTGATATTGTTCAGCGTCAAAGGAGTGTGGGATGCATTTAACAAATCTCTTGCATCGTACATCCTGGATGATGGTTAATAACCGAAACCGGCAGATAACTAATAGGACAACTGATAGATAAAATGTGTTCTATGAAAGTATTCTTTGCAGTTGTGAGTGCATTGTGCCGGAGGTAAGTGAATTAGAAAGTGGGCACATTATTGGTGCTCATGTGGAAAGTAGGCTATTCCAGGAACGAAGAGCGCCGATGTATCAGGAGGCACCGTATCGACGATTTATAGCGCATACAAGGATAGCCGGAAGAACATCACCCGCTAAGTCACAATGCTGATGAAATCGTTTGTTGATTGATCGTGAAAGGCGATCGCTGAAGAGGATTTGATGAAAAATAGGAGCACAACAGCTGCAAAAGTCACTGCAGAACTGAATGTAGCATTCGCGAAACCTGTTAGGACCATAACCAGGAAATTATAGGGCAAATGAAATTACAACACCATTTATCCGTGATGTAAATGCTAAAACATGGTGGAGGCGCGGTGATGATTTAGGTGGCCATATTGCTTTACTCCTTGGGCAGCATGCGTACTCTGCACAGTCGCATTACTGGCAAGACTTTTGTGACCATTTTGCTGATCAGGTCCATCGCATGTTACGACTTTTCTCCCCCAATGGAGATACTGTATTTCATGGCCCCTGTTCACACAGCTCGCATGATGCATGCCTCGTTTTCTGACACGAGAATGAGTTGTCGCATGGCGCTTGGCACCACAGTAACCAGATCTCAATATTACTGAGCCTTAGTGGTCTATTTTGGAGAGAAGGGTGAGTTATCGCTATCCACCTCCATAATCGTCTCCTGAACTTGCCGCTACTTTACAAAACGAATGATATAATATTCCCACGAAAACCATGCAGGGCTTTTTTTTATAAATTCTGAGACGAGTGGAAGCTGTTTTGAATGTTAACGGTTTTCTTACAGTGCATTAGGGCTGGTAATGTACTCTACTGGCCATTAAAAATACTACACCACGAAGATGTACTACACCACATAGATGGCGTGCTACAGACGCAAAATTTAACCGGCACGACGAAGATGCTGTGATATGCAAATGATTAGCTTTTTAGAACATTCACACAAGGCTGGCACCAGTGGCGACACTTACAACGTGCTGACACGAGTAAAGTTTCGAACCGATTTCTCATACACAAAGAGCAGTTGACTGGCGTTGCCTGATGAAACGTTGTTGTGATGTCTCGTGTAAGGAGGAGAAATGCGTACCACCACGTTTCCGACTTTGATAAAGGTCAGATGTAGGCTATAGGGATTGCGGTTTATCGTATCGCGACTTTGCTGCTCGCGTTGGTGGAGATCCAATGACTGTTAGCAGAATATGGAATCGGTGGATTCAGGAGGGTAATACGGAACGCCGTGCTGGATCCCAACGGCCTCGTATCACTAGCAGTCGAGATGACAGGCATCTTACCCTCGTGGCTGTAACGGATCGCGCAACCACGTCAACAGATGGGGACGTTTGCAAGACAACAACCATCTGCACGAACAGTTCGACGACGTTTGCAGCAGCATGGACTACCAGCTCGGAGACCATGGCTGCGGTTACCCTTGACGCTAAATCACAGACAGGAGCGCCTTCGATGGTGTACTCAACGGCGAACCTGGGTGCACGAATGGCAAAACGTCATTTTTCGGATGAAACCAGGTTCTTTTTACAGCATCCGTGTTTGGCGACATCGCGGTGAACGCACATTGGAAGCGTGTATTCGTTATCGCCATACTGGCGTATCTCCCGGCGTGATGGTATGGGGTGCCATTGGTTACACGTCTCGGTCACCTCTTGTTCGCACTGACGACACTTTGAAACGTGGACGTTACATTTCAGATGTGTTACGACCCGTGGCTCTACCTTTCATTCGATCCCTGCGAAACCGTACATTTCAGTAGGATAATGCACGACCGCATGTTCAGGTCCTGTACGAGCCTTTCTGGATACAGAAATTGTTCGACTGCCACCCTGGCCAGCACATTCTCCAGATCCCTCACCAACTGAAAACGCCTGGTCAATGGTGGCCGAGCAACTAGCTCGCACATTACGCCAGTCACTACTCTTCAACACGTGTTGAAGCTGCATGGGCAGCTGTACCTGTACACGCCATCCAAGCTCTGTTTGACTCAATTACAGGCGTATCAAGGCCGTTATTACGGCCACAGTTGGTTGTTCTGAGTGCTGTTTTCGCAGTATCTATGCAGGCAAATTGAGTGAAAATGTAATCAGATGTCAGTTCTAGTATAATATATTTGTCGAATGAGTTCCCGTCAATCATCTGCATTTCTTATTGGTGTAGCAATTTTAATGACCAGTAGTGTATTATGTTTTTGGTGTTTCCATATCTTTCTTCAGTCCCCGTAGGTTCGAATATGAAACTCGCACAGGACAGACTAGCGTGGTGAGCTACATCAAACCTGTCTTCGCACTGGAGACCTCAAGAAAGACATAGCATCCGGGAAGTGCTCATTAGCAGCCTTTCTCCCCTCACCCTCTCCCCTTTCTTTTAGTTTCTGATGCTGGGACCAGCTACGAAGAAGTGTGCGACGTAACTGAGCATCCAGCGCGGCGATGCGACGAGAGCAGGTGGGGACACAAGCAGAACGGAATCTCGGCGCGGAATGCGCGCACACGCTAGCACTTACGGCGCCGCCACGGGAGCGCGACCTGCTTAGCTAATACGGCCAGCCCACACTACGCGACAGTGATGAGTGGCGTCTCCAAAAGGGCACGACAGCCATCCTGCCGCTGCTATACACTCTTGTCAACACGTTACACGTGGGCCCCACGACCTTCACACGATATAATTGCATCTGGCCTTCCGCAGTCGTCATCGGAAACACGCCGCGTCGATACAGGAAACAAGTGATTAAGTTTTCTCATGTTGTCAAAATGGTTCAAATGGCTCTAGCGTCCGTAGCGCTTGCGCGGTTTCAGACTGTAGTGCCTAGAACCACTCGGCCACCCCATCCGGCTCTCGTGTTATTATCCGAGTCAAGAGACCGTTCTGTGGAAACATTTCGACAAGTTTCCCATTCGTTATCTTCAGGCGAAGATTTCAACTGAAGATGACGACTAGGAAACTTGTCGAAACTTTCCCCAGGAACGGACGAATTGACTCGGCTGATAACCTGAGAAAATTTCTCCATCGAGATTCGCCTTGAAAGCCTGCATTCTCATATAAGTACACTGGTACTAAGGAAAGCGCATCGCACTCTGAACGATTTCAGTACAGTGGGGTGTATACTATACTACTGGCCATTAAAATTGCTACACCAAGAAGAAATGCAGATGATAAACGGGTATTCACTGGACAAATATATTATACTAGAACTGACATGTGATTACATTTACACGCAGTTTGGGAGTATAGATCCTGAGAAATCATTACCCAGAACAACAACCTCTGGCCGTAATAACGGCCTTGATACGCCTGGGCATTGAGTCAAACAGAGCTTGGATGGCGTGTACAGGTAGAGCTGCCCATGCAGCTTCAATATGATACCACAGTTCATCAAGATTAGTGACTGGCATATTGTGACGAGCCAGTTGCTCGGCCACCATTGACCAGACATTTTCAATTGGTGAGAGATCTGGAGAATGTGCTGGCCAGGGCAGCAGTCGAACATTTTCTGTATCCAGAAAGGCCCATACAGAACCTGTAACATGCAGTCGTACATTATCCTGCTGAAACGTAGGGTTTCGCAGGGACCGAATGAAGGGTAGAGCCACGTGTCGTAACACATCTGAAAAGTAACGTCCACTGTTCACAGTGCCGTCAATGCGAACAAGAGGGGACCCAGACGTGTAACCAATGGCACCCCATACCATCACGCCGGGTGATACGCCAGTATGGCGATAACGAATACACGCTTCCAATGTGCGTTCACCGCGATGTAGCCAAATACGGATGCGACCATCATGATGCTGTAAACAGAACCTGTATTCAACCGGGAAAATTGCGTTTTGCCATTCGTGCACCCAGGTTCGTCGTTGAGTACACCATCGAAGGCGCTCCTGTCTGTGATGCAGCGTCAAGGGTAACCGCAGCCATGGTCTCCGAGCTGGTTGTCCATGCTTCTGCGAACGTCGTCGAACTGTTCGTGCAGATGATTGTTGTCTTGCAAACATCCCCATCTTTTGACTCAGAGATTGAGGCGTGAATGCACGATCCGTTACAGCCATGCGAATAAGATGCCTGTCATCTCCGCTGCTAGTGATACGAGGCCTTTGGGATCCAGCACGGCGTTGCGTATTACCCTCTTGGACCCACCGACAGTCACTGGACCTCGACCAACGCGAGCAGCTATGTAGCGATACGATAAACCGCAATCGCGATAGCCTACAATGCGACAACGTTTGAGCAAGTAACGCCGGTCAACTGCTGTTTGTGTATGAGAAATCGGTTCGAAACTTTTCTCACGTCAGCACGTTGTAAGTGTCGCCACCGGCGCCAATCTAGTGTGAATGCTCTGAAAAGCTAATCATTTGCATCTCACAGCATCTTCTTCCTGTCGGTTAAATTTCTCGTAGGTATCACGTCATCTTCGTGGTGTAGCAGTTTTAATGACCAGTAATGTATTAAGTGGTTTCAAGTGTCCTCATGAATTAACACGATGAAAAAATTACGATAAGCCGACCGAAGTGCTGTCACTCCTAAGGCAATAATACTGTTGTTGACTAAAATAAAAATAGCGAGAAGTTTTCTGAACTCCCTAACCAGGTTAACGATTTTGTTTGGATTGTGCGGTAATTTTCGCATTCTGTGTTCCCGATTGATTTACAGTTCATCTAGCAAAGATGCTATCGGATGACTTTAGTTTCCAAAACAGCCTGAAACTACCAGTCGATGGAACAATATAAACGATAGTCGATGGGATTTCGGAGAGAGACATTAAAATATTTTTTTTCCATTTTGTCGGCACCTTAGCAGTTTTATGCAGCCCTTGAGGTCTTCGTCTCTTACGCCATCTCCTCGTGTGGCGCCACCCAAAGTGTTCAGCTAGTTGCTGCATCTACTGATGAGCCAGAACCTTATAGCATCTTGGTCCGCCTTTGGAACACAATACACCTTGTGACGGTACGTCACAGAAATGGACTTTTGGAGAAAGGGGAAGGAAGTTTTCGTTGTGCGACTTGTGAATTATAAATTATTTCAAGACTGTATATGTGTACGTGATGTATAATAGAGATTTAAAAAGTTAAATAATACCACCAAAAATCACAAGCAACGATATGATATAAAAGTAAAAAGACATTCTTTTTATCTGTGTAATGAAAATGAACATGACCAGAGACTGTTGCTTTATTGAAAGCTCTTCTGTTTTGTTTCGTCTAGAGGTAGGCTGCCATTGTAGCGGTGGAAAATATTTAATGTAAGTTTTGTTGTAATTTAGTAAAATAAACTTATAATTGTCATCAGAAAGTGTGTATTATTGACTTAGTTTCACCTCTCATGATCGCAACTATTAATTATAAATATCAAAATTTTTACAGAACTTTCTAGTGCAGGGAGCTCATCTCCCCTAGCAGATTTTACTCGGCCATTACGCTGACTGTATTATTTAATTAAAATTTCGTACCATAATATTAAATGTAAATGTGACAGACTTCTCAATTTTGATCTTTCATTAATGTCAAAGTTGAAGATAGCAGTGATAAATTTCATTTTCTAAAATCCACAGCACTGAACGAGTTCAGTATGATTCATTTTGGCCGTCTAACGGCAGATGAGATTCTCTCCAGCTTTGCCTTGCAAATAATGAACAAAAAATATTGAAAATCATTACATTCCGCAGTATCTCAGTTAATCTTTATGTAGTTTGGTACATAAATAACCAGTAGCCCCTGAGACCCATATTAATAATTACAGTTTTGCGTAAAACTACTTCTGTTTTCTTTTCTAAATAGCAGCGCTCACGCAAACTGTTTATTGGATGCGGTGAGTCGCCGTTGTGTTCAAAAAAAATTTATATCGTACGTACTTCGGTGCAGCCGATGTCGGTCCGAGTGTTATCGCGGTTTAAGTTAATTAAAAGTCTCATGCTAGCCCACAATATTTAAAGCTACTCCAACCAAAATCATAAAATATAATTATAAAAATAAAATATATATAATTATCCCGTGATAAAGTGGCTACACACACAAACATATACACTTATACCGTGATAACATGCGATTCTGCTCTTGGTTGGTTACTTTAGACCACCGAGGCATGGATACTTCATTGGTATTTAAACACAGACATTGTAACCATCAATGATGTATCCACTCCTCGGTGGGCTGAAATGACGATTTACTATCTGACTCAAAGTGCGGGAATCAGGAATTATTTGAGCATAATCGTGGTGAGTGCGTGACATATGAAAGTTTGGATCGGTTGTGGAAGGATCTCAGACAGCCGTTGTGGCTGAGGCGAACGATGGCGATAAGCGAGAAATTCGGGTTCCTGTCCTCGTCCGGCAATGCATAGTCGCAGAAAGCGAATTTATTTCGTAACGTTTAGCTCAAGTGTAACTGTCAATGACAGTGTCAGTGGCATTGTTTTGTGAAGGTACAGGCACTATAAACACAGACATTGTCACCATCAGTGAGATTTCCGGAGTCATATGGCACCAGATATCTCTCCAACGGTCGTGCATTTCCCTGGAACTAGAGGTCGGTGTTTTGTGGGTGCCGAGTTGGAGACACACAACGTGTGTTCAAATCTGGCGAATTTTGCGGACAAGGAATGAAAGCGAGTTCACAATCATGCTCCTCAAATCGATGTAGAACAATTCTGTCCTCCTGACACGCATGGTCATCCTGCTGGGAGATGCCATCACATGAAGAGATCCAAACCATCCGCAATAATATTCACACTCTGAAGAACGAGGGTGACTTCTTGTGCCGGGAGTTTCTGGCCGCCATTGCTGATGATTTTTATTCAGAATTTGTGTCGAGGTTCTAACAGGAACATAGGACGTTTTCATTTCTAGTCAAAGACGCTACCCCTTTGTTGTTCGCCGTTGTTTTCGGCATTTGATCTGGGCGGACGTCACACGAAATCTCTTCATCGTTGAATACTTCAGTTTTTTTTATTACAAAGTGAAACCAGCACCGTGATCGAACACGCTGAGCTACCGCGCTGGAACACATAGACCACTGGTGCACACAATACCAAGACGTGGCTGCCCAAATCCTGACCGAACCCTCGCCACGCTTCATTTTTGGGACTTAAACTCGGCTAGAAGTTGAAAAAAATTTGAAACAAGACGCAGGCGACCAAATGACTTTCTTCCATTACTGCACAGTCTAGGTTTTATGGTTTTGGCACCACGTTTTCCAGTTAGGGGCATTTGCATACTGTTGAGTGATTTTGAATTCCATTTCGCCATGTAGTTCCCTGCTTAACGAGATTCCTTCGTGTTGTTTTGGTGCTAATAGGGTGCGTGAGTGCGACATTCTGTTCTGTATTAACTTTTGCAGTTGTCCGTCCTCTTTTGTCACATTATGCAGGTGCTGTGGGTAATGGCGTCATACCGAAACTGACCAATGATGTAATGAGTAACATGGCGCACTAAAAATGTCACCTTGTAAAATGAATGTGGCACCCTGTAGCGGATAATGAAAATTTTTGTGTTAAGAAGTGTTTTTTTAACAATACGATAACTGATTGACCCTCTTGCTTTCCACATCACACCCGGCTGATTTATTTCTTTGGCGGATGTTAAAAGGTGGAAGTAACCCGCAAACACTGAAAGAGTTATAAGACTGTATTCAGCTTGTGATTTCAAGAACTGTGGCAACAGAAATTCTACGAGTGAAGACCGACTATTCATAACATGCCTCTAACGCTGTTTTTACAACAGAGGGACTTCATCCTCGGCATATACGATAATTAAAAGTAAGTTTAATTTAGTCATAATGCGCCTTAGTTTCCGCCCAACTCACATGGGCGGACGTGGCTGTCTTTCGGTAGCTGGCCAAGCAACCCCTCGGCAGCCACTACAGCTTGATATTATCTGTTATTTTAGCCCATTTAGACTCCACGTCCAAGGGGGCGGGGAGGAGGTGTTGTTCAGCGGTTGTTGTGAGAGGTGACAGCTCAAATTACTAAATCTTGCAGCTTATGTATTCCTAAGTTATATACAAGTTTAGTCATGTATTCCGACTGCTGCATTGCGTAGGCACAATAAGTAAGTTATTTTATCCATTTTGGTTAGAGAACATCGCAGCTGTTTGCGTAAATCACACTGCAACCATCTGCAAGTTCCTTGGAAACTGGTTTATATTACCGTTTCTAGTCTCGTGCCTGAGCCCATTGTCACATGTTGCGTTAACTTCTTTACAAGTTTTACATATGTGTCCTACAATATAACAAAGTTTGTGTACTTGCATGGTACACAAAAGGTTTTCCATTTACGGGCTAAAATGTAATAATTTTTTGTTATTACATAATATTACACTTGTATGTAATCAGAAAAATTATGTTATATTTTAGGACGCGAATGTTGGTTAATTGGTTGCTTGGGGAAGGAGACCAGACAGCGTGGTCATCGGTCTCAACGGATTAGGGAAGGATGGGGAAGGAAGTCGGCCGTGCCCTTTCAGAGGAACCATCCCGGCATTTGCCTGGAGTGATTTAGGAAAATCACGGAAAACCTAAATCAGGATGGCCGGACGCGGGGTTGAACCGTCGTCCTCCCGAATGCGAGTCCAGTGTCTAACCACTGTGCCACGTCGCTCGGTGGACGCGAATGTAAAACATGTTGTAAACAGTGCAATCAAGAAAGCTTTATTATTATTTTTTAGGACACAAATACAAAATATGCAAGGAAGTTAATGCAACCATGTGACTATGGGCTGCGACTCAAGACTAGTAACAGTACAAGAAAAAAAATAAAAAAATCTTGTGGCTGGTTGCAGTATTTCCTTTAATGCAACTATAAGAAAACTTTCGTAAATTGCTGCGCTTCTTGGTGTTGCCATTTTAACAGAACGCACTATGTTTCCAAAAGGCATCAACTTCCTCGGTATGTTAAGAAGATTGTTAGAGACGCCAAGTTTTCCTCCGGGTTAGAGAAATGAACAGAGCAGTAAAGAGAGCGAGGCATCGTGGGCAGTGATCAAAGGGGAAGCCGCCGTGCCGTGGGTTGCGAGTCATCTCGTGCGGACATCAAGAGCCTCCAGTGCCATGAAGACAGAAATACGGGCTGCCCTACGAGTACTGCTCACCTCTTATGGCGTGCGTGTAGCAACGGCGGCGCTGGTGGACAAGCAACAAGTGAGCTGCTGTTATCGCCAAGTGAAAACTCTCTCTTACTGCCACCGGCAACTGTGTACGTAATTTGTGGCCTACTAGCTTCTGCGTGTACGGGCGTCAGGGTCCCAGACTTAATGAGGTGCTGCCAGCGGCAGACGTCTGTTTTGTCTAACGGCTATTCCTACAACATGCGACAAATACTGCTATACTAGCTATAATGGCCAAGTGTACACGTCACCAGCCTGATGATGACACGGTAAAGTGTGGGGGAAACACTGACTACACTACCGGCCATTAAAATTGCTACACCAAGAAGAAATGCAGATGACAAACGGGTATTCATTGGACAAATGTGTTATACTGGCACTGATATGTGATTACATTTTCACGCAATTTAGGTGCATAGATTCTGAGAAATCAGTACCCAGAACAACCACCTCTGGCTGTAATAACGGCCTTCATACGCCTGGGCAAACTTGGATGGCGTGTACAGGTACAGCTGCCCATGCAGCTTCAACACGATACCACAGTTCATCAAGAGTAGTGACTGGCGTATTGTGACGAGCCAGTTGCTCGGCCACCATTGACCAGACGTTTTCAATTGGTGAGGGATATGGAGAATGTGCTGGCAAGGGCAGCAGTCGAACATTTTCTGTATCCAGAAAGGCCCGTACACGACCTGCAACATGCGGTCGTACATTATCCTGCTGAAATGTAGTGTTTCATAGGGATCGAATGAAGGGTAGAGACACGGGTCGTAACACATATGAAATGTAACGTCCACTGTTCAAAGTGCCGTCAATGTGAACAAGAGGTGACCGAGACGTGTAACTAATGGCACCCGATATCATCACGCCGGGTGATACGCCAGTATGGCGGTGTCGAATACACGCTTCCGATGTGCCTTTACTGCGATGCCGACAAACACCGATGCGACCATCATGGTGCTGTAAACAGAACCTGGATTCATCCATAAAAATGACGTTTTGCCATTAGTGCACCCAGGTTCGTCGTTGAGTACACCATCGCAGGCGCTTCTGTCTGTGATGCAACGTCAAGGGTAACCGCAGCCATGGTCTCCGAGCTGATAGTCCATGCTGCTGCAAACGTGTCGAACTGTTCTTGCAGATGGTTGTTGTCTTGGAAAAGTGGGATCGAGACGTGGCTGCACGAGCCGTTACAGCCATGCGGGTAAGATGCCTGTCATCTCGACTGCTAGTGATATGAGGCCGTTGGGATCCAGCACAGCGTTTCTTATTACTCTCCTGAACCCACCGATTCCATATTCTGCTAACAGTCATTGGATCTCGACCAACGCGAGCAGCAATGTCGCGATACAATAAACCGCTATCGCGATAGGCTACAATCCGACCTTTATCAAAGTCGGAAACGTGATGGTATGCATTTCTCCTCCTTACACGAGGCATCACAACAACGTTTCACCAGGCAACGTCGGTCAACTGCTGTTTGTGTATGAGAAATCGGTTGGAATCTTTTCTCATGTCAACAGGTTGTAGGTGTCGCCAGTCTTGTGCGAATGCTCTAAAAAGCTAATCATTTCCATATCACAGCATCTTTTTCCTATCGGTTAAATTTCTCGTCTGTTGCACGTTGTCTTCGTGGTGTAGCAATTTTAAAGGCTAGTAGTGTATACGTCGCAACATGACGCTGCTACATTCCTAAGGAAAAAAAAAAACTGAAAACTGTTACAGTTTTGGATGATTTTTTTCCTTTATTTCTGCCTTTGGACACATACACGTCACTGACTCTGTAACATATCAGCTTTAGTCATTATGGTGGATTAAGAACTGAGGGCACTTAATATCTAGTTATATGATTTGTACTGAAAATATTATAATAAATGCTTGAAAAATCCTAGAGTCTTCATTACAGGTCCATACAGTCCAGCGAAATGAGACCTTCTCGTGAAAGTTTCTAAGACCCTTATTATCACGACGTGAATAAGTAGTTCGTTAACAGGTGACAGGGTGTTACGAAAGGTGCGACAGAAGCTTGTTCTTTCCTTACACTACTTCAGAAAAGGATGTTTCCAAAAAAGAGCAGAAACTGTCATGTACTGTAACAGTTCACAGGCAGAAGCAACTGGATTTAGTTGAACAATGTTAACCAGTAATCTAAAGTACGTAATTAAGAGAAACTTGCTGAAGAACATATGAAATACATGGAATAATTAGTTTGTTCATAATATTAAGATCAATGTATGTCGAACGATAAATTATTGTTTCCAAAACGAAGATAAGTTTATCCATTACATGAGTCTGCTCAAATTAACATTTCTTTATGATTCTGTTCCTCCTTAAATATCCAGACAAGGACTGTGTAATTTTGAGCTCCCTGTGGTAGAGTATTTTGTGAGAAACAATGCCAACTGTCTTCTTTTTTATTTAGTGTGTATTCACCCTGGTTTTGGCACTGTTTCTCGCCTTTCGAGTTGGTAAATGAAATTCATCACATCGTATAGTATAAAAATGTAACTTTTTATGCATTACATATACGTCCATATTTAAAAATTTAGGCTGAATGGCTTGTAATATTAGGTCGTTATCCTAACAGATATATTTAGCTTGAACAAGCAGATTATTTCTGCAAACTGACAGAGAAGCTTTTGGAAACGACAATACAGATGAGGCTCATAGTAAGAAACACTAGATCCAATATATGAATTTTGTTCTCTAGGAATGACTTGGTTAGTACCCGAAATCGAGTGAGAATTCGGCGATTTGTATAAAGTGTGCAAATATATTATTTTAAAATATATTAGTAATGTTACAAAATGCTCTCGGTGTTATAGACGCGTCTTCGATTAATTAATAGAATATCTCCATATTACTTGGCAATAGTGAAGCTGATTATTTTCCTACGCCCGGGTTCCCGGGTTCGATTCCCGGCGGGGTCAGGGATTTTCTCTGCCTCGTGATGGCTGGGTGTTGTGTGATGTCCTTAGGTTAGTTAGGTTTAAGTAGTTCTAAATTTTAGGGGACTGATGACCTAAGATGTTAAGTCCCATAGTGCTCAGAGCCATTTGAACCATTTTTTGAAAGCTGATTATTATCCGTAGGTAAATACTAGGCTGCTGTGATTTGTCGATAACATCAGCATTTCATCGTCGTGAGTGTGTGACTGTTACGAGCAACACACAGGACGGAGAAAAAGTTGAAATATGGCAATTCTACCTCTCTCCGTCACTATTGCCTCCAGATCAGTTTCACTGTAAGCTCGGGTACGACAACAAACACTCACACCGCCATTTGTATAAAATTCGAATTTGTAAATCTTACTCTGCTTGTAGAACTCAAAATCTAGCATGTTTTTTCAAGCGCGGTCCAGTGCAATAATGCTAGAAAGTTAAGCACAATTGTGGAAAAGAGGAATATGAAGTGCGTTCGCACTTTTTGAATGAGTGCAATGTCTTGGCGAAATTTACAAGGAGTCCACAAAATATCATGTTAACTTTGGAGATCAATACCTGCTTTTCATGGACAATAATTTGAGTCGGTATAGCGCTGTACGGAAACGAAGTCTTCCGCAACGGCACTCTCGTACAAAAGAAAATGAAAAAAAAAAAAAATGGAAATTTGTGGTAAGGACTAAGGGACCACTCTGCTTAGGTAATCGGTCCCTAGGCTTACTCACTACTTAATCTAACTTAAACCATGCCCGAGGGAGGACTTGAACCTCCGACGGGGGCAGCCGCGCGAACCGCCACAAGACGCCCGAGACCGCACGGCTACCCCGCACGGCGTCGTACAAAATATTTTCGGACTTCTTGCAACGTCAGTTCAGGGTTAAACTTCGATCTTCCGACGATTACTTCCATTGTCTTCGTCAGGAGCAACTGACTGTCTAAAGTGCCGCTATGGTGGCCTTACATGGCCTGTAGATGGCTTCTGATTGGTCGGTGATTACGAAATGCTGTCGCAGATGTCATCAGTGTCTGCGCTGGTGACGACAACGCTCCTGTTTGTAGCGCAAACTTTGTGACGAGTATCTCTGCTTCTTCTCTGCATCGAGAGCTCCCTTCCATACATTGCCAAGATTTTGTCCATTGTCACGGTTGAAGTTCTACTCGCACATTCTTATTTCTACAGCCACTATAGTCACAAAATTCCAGTATGTAGAAGCCTGGGACAAGACTTTTGCCACCAAACGATATTTTTCGTTCGTTAGTGAGGCTGCGCTCAGCAACTGCAGATTTCTCCAGCTCTAATTTTTCACCATGCCGTTTATGTTCCGCTACGGACGGACAGATCGATGTAATCACGTCTGCACTCACAAGGGATATTATAAATCCTAGGGATCTTGAGGCCGCGACTGTCCTTAATAGAGCTTAGCAACTCATTTACGTTCTTAAGATGTCTGAAAATAGGTCTTACACCTCGTCTTCCCAGAACTCTGCCAACTTTGTTGTGTGTAGCGCCACAGAAAGAAAGGAATAAAATCGGGGGCTCATCACGTGAATGTTGAACATTTTTACGTTCTCTTTTCTTTGAGAATGCTGACTTCATATCACGTGAACCAAAGCTGTTCTTACGGTACCTCAGATGATTAATTTCGGAATACAAGTGGTCCTTGCCAGAATCTGTGTACTAATGAATTTAAAACTGCTCTCTTTTGGACTGGATCAGCGAAACTCTGGGCGCAAAGATATAAGCTTTTTTGATGAATACATTTATTTCGTCTCCCTTCATTCAAATTGACCATCAATGTATCCGGATCTAAATGGTGTAAACCAAGTGCGGTATGAATTGAGAAACAAACTGCAGCCGACCAAGTATCACGAAAGCCTCATCAAATCCCTGCGCAGCTGTCTCTTAGGAATGGGATCGACTGCCAATAGAAGTCTTGAGCCTCCAGACAGCAGGCCTTGTCGTTGCCAATAAAATGTAGCACCTAAAAGTAACAAAATTCCTATTAACTTTTGTATTTTTGTGGAGAGAACACAACAGCTTTGTCAGTTGTTGAAATGTCTAGCTTCTGCATCAGAATGAATTCTAGCTAAGGTTCCAGTATTCCGAAACCCTAGTGACGTACTATCCAAGCAATAATATCTCGCTTTCCGATATCCCTGCCTTCGGTAAGGACTTCGCGGCTGGCGTAGATCCTAAGACGGAAAAAAAACGCCCCTGGTCATCGGGGCTCAATTCGAAGTGGGTTCATCACTGAACGCTGTTGTACTCCAGTCAGTGAGACTGCACTGGCCGAAGACGTGTCTCGAGACGCCACGGACAGAGGTAAGGTACTATCCCGACCGTCACACGCCATACGGCCCGACATTCAGGACTGATGGTCTGGGTTCCATTTCATTTCATAGCACGATCTCTTTGGTTGTCATCGACTGCACCCTAATAGCACAGTGGTACGTAGACGATATTCTACGCTTAGTTTGGTTGCCGTTTATGGCAAGCTAACCTGAGCTTACATTTCAATAAGTTAATGACCGCCAAATCGAGGCGAGAATTTCTACTGCCTGTCTTCGTTCTTTGCCTAACCCTACCTTGACCAACGAGGTCGCCGGATCTCTCACCAACTGAGAAAGTTTGGAACGTTTTGGGCATGATCCCCCAAAAAGCTCTAGATTTTGACGATCTAACGAGCCAATTTGACGGAACGGGCACGATATCTCTCCGGGAGACATCAAACAACTCTATCAGTCAACGCCAAGCCGACTCACCGCTTGCATAAGGGTCAGAGGTGAACCAACACGGTGTAGACTTGCTGAGCACATGAAGTTCTTCCTCTCTAATAAATAATACATTTTTTTCTGAAATTCTGATGATTTGTTTGTTTGTACATTTACATCACATCTATCGATTTTCGTCCCTTCAAGTGTATGTCGCCGCCAAGCGATCGGGCCGCTTCTCTGCGCGTTTATGAACATTCGCACTCGTGCCTCGAGCAGTGTCACCCTGCTAATAACACTCTGCGTGCCCTTTAGGATTTTGCGTCGAACGTTATCGGACTGCCACAATAATCTTGTCAATTCTGTGAAAGTTCGAGAATCTGGCTTCTTTGTAGCTCGACTACGCTTTTGCATGTCACTTGCTACTTATAGATGTTTGGTGTATTTGCAGGTCCATTGTATCGATACGTGCGTTAAGTTCGTCACGTCTTCGAATTTAAGGTGTTCTCCATTTACCCGATTTCCGCCACCGCAGATACATATGGATGCACATACAGGGTGTTTCAAAGTCTTTGTAGCGAAGTTCTGTGTCTGTTAGATCACGTCGTGGGGAACAACTTTCGTTAGGAACAGAATGTTCGCTGACGCTTCCGACGACGCTAGGCGGCCTTTAGCATTCGCCGGCCCTATAACGACGAGATTTCGTCGAACTAGCAGGAACTGCTGACCATGTGCGCTGCTTACCACGTTTCACTCGGCCTGCTTTAATTTTTTCGAAAATCTCATTTAAGTATCTCGAACCATTCACGAAATAAAAGGGGTTCAAATGTCAAATAATTCACCCAGTGTAAATGACAACACTCTGACGAAGAAAATGGAGGTAATCCTGTAAATTTTTATATCATCTTTCTGTAGCACGACTAGATTTATAGAAGGATAGCACTGCGAAGAACTTCGCTACAAAGTGAATAATGCAGTTGTTCTGGAGAAAAATCGTTGTAAGTATCGCAGTGCAACAAAAATACAATGTCGAATGTTATCAACACCCGTACAGATTGAAATTCTAAATTATTTCACTGATACGATACATTGCATCAGCACCAGAGGTCGGTACCATCCAGGAATTATCGTCCAACGCAGGAGGCAGTCATTTCCTATCATTAGCCACTTAGAGGACACTCATAAACTGGAATCTATTTATGCCTCCGTCACGAGACCTTCTGAAGTCCGCTCCACCCGCCGCTAGTTGCGTCAGCCACCACAGTAGACGCTGATACCTCAAGTTCTTTCCTCATCCACAAAATAGAGAGCACATGGATATCATTCCGCGGTTGCGGATAAATAAAGACGCACAGCCATATTCGCCCAGCTGCGGTTCATCAGATTTTTCAGTCCCAGCAACAGGCCCTGTGTACCGTTATCGCCTGCCGATACAGACCATCCGTTGCCGCCGTTACAGCTAGTACTTATAAAATAGTGATAGCTGGACAGCAGTGTTAAGTGATCATATTCAGAGCCAGACTTACTAACTGTTGTGTGTAGTAGTCCAGAATGAACATCTCTCAATTAGATAGTTCTCTTTCGGTGCGGTAGGTTATATCATCATTTTGCACTTTGACTGCAGAGAGTCGCGTCTTTCATCACTCAAAGCTGAGTATTTTATTGTACATCTACATATATACCCCGCAAACGTGGCAGAGGGTATCCTACAACACTGCTAGTCACTTCGTTTGCTGTATTACATGCATAAAGAGCGAGGGAAGAATTACTATCCATGTACCTCCTTATGAGCCTCAATTTCTTTTATCTTTGTGGTCCTTACGCGAAATGTGCGTTGACGGCAGTAGAATCGTTCTGCAGTCAGCTTCGAATGCAGGTTCTCTAAATTTTCTCAACAGGGTACCACGAAGAAAAAACGACCCTTCGGGGATTCCAATTTTAGTTCCCATAGTCTCCGTAACAGCTGCGTGTTCGAACCTACTGGTAGCAAATCTGGCAGCTCGCCTCTGAACTGCTTCCACGGCTTCCTTTAATCCGACATGGTGCTGATCCCAAACACTCGAACAGTGCTCAAGAATAGTTAGTTGTACTTTGCAGATGGACCACACTTCCCTAAAATTATCCCATTAAACTGAAGTCCACCACCATCTCTGCTGCAGACCTCGTTCCATTTCATACCACTTTTCAACGGTGCGCCAAGATATTTAAACGACATGACTTTGTAAAGCAGTTCATTATTAATGCTGCATTCGAATACTATCGGTTTTTTTCTCCCACTCATCTGCATTCACTTACTTTTTGTTTTAATAAATGTTTATTACTTGTGTCATTTTGTGTTACCCACATTACATGTATTTTAGGTAAACGCCCTGTGATCACATCTGTTGCTAGCGTGCAAGCGAGCTACCTTGAATTGCAATGATTTATCTGTCGTAGGAGGTTCGCTTCCTGCTACCTTGGATGTTGGGCATCAGACTTGTTTTGATGAATGCAACAGCATGAATATTAAGCGACACGAGTATTGTGTTACTTAAGTACCGCGTTAGAGAGGGTCACGAGTGTACCAATTTGCACTCAGCATTATTTGTCTTGCATAATGTGCCCGATTTACACTGAACGACGAAAACAGACGTAAACTGCTCTGAATCTTGGAAGTCGCAGCCTGATGCAACTTTTTTTTTACTCGGCTACCTGTTAGACCCGGTCTTGGTGGAATGGTCGCTCTTGACCCAGTTCCGTATTTGACCACCGTCGAGGCGTGCCGCGATTTTCTGGACCGGATTCCGTAGACGGAGACTGACATCTGGTGATCTGAGCCTCATTCTTGTACAATGTCCACGTTACTGCACATTCCCTCTCAACAGATCTCCATGTTCAAAGTGTCAAATCTTTTCGGTCTTCCGACTCTGAAATGAACAATGAATCGAGTGTAGCTCGTGAATTTTCGCCACTGCTACCAATTACATTCAAATCCTTTCTGGGTTTACTGCCGCGGTACAATCTATATATAAAAAATTATGTATCTCCGAAAGTTCTTCATCTATTCCTTTGAAATTCTGAGACAACTCTGTATTCGAATACGAGGCTATTTGTATACACAGTCTGTAAGTAGGATGGTCAAAAATATCGCCTTAGATGTCTCACAGCCTAATAGAGGGAACCTTTGTCCTTCATGCACTGTCCATAAAGCATTAGTTTATCCTAAATTTTTGACTGTTATTTACAAGAAGAGACATGGGTGCAGCTTAAGCGTCACATTTTGAGGCTGTGTTTCACTGCAGTCACTCCAAAGGTCCGAAAATGAGTCGTGATGTGGCGTCTAAATATATGGGAAAATCGAAATTATTTGTACAAAAGTAAGTAAGAAGCTATAAATTGGTTAAAAATGTGAATGACTTCGACAATGCGCTGCCCTCGTGTCTCTTCTTGTGGTCCCAGTCAATACTTCAGAGTAAACTTATGGATATAGCATGAAGGGCAAAGGTTCCCTGTTCCCTCCATTGGACTATGAAAGAACTAAGCCGATATTTCCATATCTGTGTGTAATGCCGACCACGCTCTTCTTAACAGACTATACCTACTGCCGGATCGTCACGTAAGACGTAACACGTCTTTTATCCCGTGAAGGTTACATATAAGCGAAACGCGATTTCGGCAAATATTGGAGCGTCAAAGGGTACGTATGTTTTTGTTTGGTTAATGCGCTGGTACAACGAAGATACTGAAGTAAGGACGCTTTCTTAAATGGAACCGTATACTTTTTATATCTGCATTCGATAGCTATTGACAAGACAATTACAGTAACGTAGTGTTTCTTAATGTCGACGTTAAAGCATGTAAAAAATTCGAGAAACGTCCTAGAATGTGAGAACACTGTGGTTGGAAACGGCATTTGAGATGCAACCACTGTCAAATAGGCGTCTTGAAACAGGCTCCGCAGTTGTATGCCGTAAGGCGGGGACGAGCTACGAGAATAAAGCTTTATTTCCCTTTGAACTTACGACTTAGATGCAGGTTCACCTACGACTGTTGTTTATGGAAATATGAGATGGCCTAGAATATAGAGTATCACAAAGGAGTTAGGAAAACAATTTCATATATGTGTATCCTCCAAGAGATATCCTTCTGAAATGAAGAGGTCTTATACGCTGCAAAAAGCAACTACTGTATTAAATATCTGAATGTTAGAAGGAAGATTAGACATATCTTTTCCTGTAGATGGCTGTGTGCTTCTTAGAGGCAAAACAATGTTGCCGAACAACTGTCTCTACCTACACGGCTCTAAATTATATAATACGGATCATATGGGATACATCCGTTGAACTAGCATTTTATTCAAAATTCTTTGTTAACCATATGTTCATTGCAAAATAAATATTCTTCTTAACGAAACGCCCTGTCATGCTGAACGTAAGCGCGTAATCACAGTGATACCGGCTACGTGCAATAGAGTCTGTCGACTTATTTGACATTGAAATACAATTTCGTGCACATATACGTAAAATAAACAATTTACTAACAATGATTTGGTAACCAGCCAAATCACATTACAGAAATTTTATCTCCCACCAAAAATAATTATACAGGGTCTTTCAAAAATGACCGGTATATTTGAAACGGCAATACAAACTAAACGAGCAGCGATAGAAATACACCGTTTGTTGCAATATGCTTGGGACAACAGTACATTTTCAGGCGGACAAACTTTCGAAATTACAGTAGTTACAATTGTCAACAACAGATGACGCTGCGATCTGGGAAACTCTATAGTACGATATTTTCCACATATCCACCATGCGTAGCAATAATATGGCGTAGTCTCTGAATGAAATTACCCGAAACCTCTGACAACGTGTCTGGCGGAATGGCTTCACCTGCAGATGAGATGTACTGCTTCAGCTGTTCAATTGTTTCTGGATTCTGGCGGTACACCTGGTCTTTCAAGAGTCCCCACAGAAAGAAGTCACAGGGGTTCATGTCTGGCGAATAGGGAGGCCAATCCACGCCGCCTCCTGTATGTTTCGGATAGTCCAAAGCAATCACACGATCATCGAAATATTCATTCAGGAAATTAAAGATGTCGGCGATGTGGCCGGGCACCATCTTGCATAAACCACGAGGTGTTCGCAGTGTCGTCTAAGGTAGTTTGTACCGCCACAAATTCACGAAGAATGTCCAGATAGCGTGATGCAGTAATCGTTTCGGATCTGAAAAATGGGCCAATGATTCCTTTGGAAGAAATGGCGGCCCAGACCAGTACTTTTTGAGGATGCAGGGACGATGGGACTGCAACATGGGGCTTTTCGGTTCCCCATATGCGCCAGTTCTGTTTATTGACGAAGTCGTCCAGGTAAAAATAAGCTTCGTCAGTAAACCAAATGCTGCCCACATGCATATCGCCGTCATCAATCCTGTGCACTATATCGTTAGCGAATATCTCTCGTGCAGCAATGGTAGCGGCGCTGAGGGGTTGCCGCGTTTGAATTTTGTATGGATAGAGGTGTAAACTCTGGCGCATGAGACGATACGTGGACGTTGGCGTCATTTGGACCGCAGCTGCAACACGGCGAACGGAAGCCCGAGGCCGCTGTTGGATCACCTGGTGCACTGGCTGCGCGTTGCCCTCTGTGGTTACCGTACGCGGTCGCCCTACCTTTCCAGCACGTTCATACGTCACGTTCCCAGTCTGTTGAAATTTTTCAAACAGATCCTTTATTGTATCGCTTTTCGGTCCTTTGGTTACATTAAACCTCCGTTGAAAACATCGTGTTGTTGCAACAACACTGTGTTCTAGGCGGTGGAATTCCAACACCAGAAAAATCCTCTGTTCCAAGGAATAAACCATGTTGTCCACAGCACACTTGCACGTTGTGAACAGCACGCTTACAGCAGAAAGACGACGTACAGAATGGCGCACCCACAGACTGCCTTGTCTTCTATATCTTTCACATCACTTGCAGCGCCATCTGTTGTTGAAAATTGTAACTACTGTAATTTCGAAAGTTTGTCCGCCTGAAAATGTACTGTTGTCCCAAGCATATTGCAACAAACGGTGTATTTCTATCGCTGCTCGTTTAGGTTTTATTGCCGTTTCAAAAATACCGGTCATTTTTGAATGTGTTCAAACTGTTGACCATGGACTGAAAGGTACTATTGCAATCGCCGTTCGAGAGAACTATGAACAGATGTAATTACAATGGATGACATGGTGTGAAGCATGCACTGGCGATTCGACGACACCTTTCGTTTGGTTCAAATGGCTCTGAGCACTATGGGTTCAAAAATGGTACAATGGCTCTGAGCGCTATGGGACTTAACATATGAGGTCATCAGTCCCCTAGAGCGTAAAACTACTTAAACTCAACTAACCTAAGGACATCACACATATCCATGCCCGAAGTAGGATTCGATTTTTGTATTATTAATTCTGGAAAGTAACTTAAATCGCCCGTATAAGGTTGCCTTTGAGATACGTTGTCATACGTTTGGTTACCTTTTACCTATGTTCTCATATGATTATCTCTTCAAGGTTAATATGTAATATTAGATGTTTATTCATAACAACAAAAAGTTAAACTTATTAAAATTAACAAAAGTTAGTATACAGTAAGAGAATACAGACGTTTTCTTACGTCCGTAAATATTTTTAAAATTATTAAACTACTGCAACCTTACTCACGCAATACCTAACAAAAGTCACATAGGACAGACACTGTAATTTAATTTTGTTTAAAATATCTGATAATTATCTTTTGACGTAAGAAATTTTTGCTCTTCATTGCTGTTACATCACGAATTCGTTTTAGCTGCAGTAAACTCAGGTATCACTTTGTTGTGCGAACCATTCAAAAGCTGTTTTTACCAGTGCTTGAAACGCCTCCACATGAGATGGGCCAGCATCCTTTGTGCGTCTATGTTTTCTTCTATTTTATCGTCTTGCACTTTCTGCTGTTCGTTTGCCTGCAATGTGTTTTCAACAATTACTATTACTTTCACGAATGAACCATTGTTTGATATCATCGGCATCACACAACTAGTATATTTGTTTGTCATTAGCTTACCTATACCCTCCAAAACGAATCACCCGTATCGGTTATTGAGTTTTCGTGCTCCCGTTTTATTATTCCATACCAGGCTTGGTTCAAAATCTTCCTTTCAATCAAATCCCACGCATATACAACCATGTAACGACACTCCGTTAAATTCATTTGGTTTAAAAGTGACAAAAAGACTTACACGTTATGTCGAACGTAAAAGGTATTTTCTATAACATTGTTTTAATGTTTCAGTAGCACTTTGGTCCATTGGTTGAAGTAAGAAGACAAAAATTTTGCTGTTAATATTCCATTTTCTCTCTCTAACAGTTCAGCCGAATGATGGGCTGTCGCTCTATCCAGTAGAAGTAGCACGTTTCCTCGTTTACCAGTTTCGCCTTGAACTATATTTACTTCAGCAATGAAGGTGTTGTGATACCCGTCAATGAATATTTGGGTGTTTATCCATGCACTTTTATGATTCCTAAAAATTGAGGGAACCTTGACTTTTTAAGTATCTGGGGTGTTTGGGTTTTCCGAAGAGAAGCAAAGGAATGTTACGGGCCCCAGTAGCATTTTCACAATCTAACATTGTTACTCGTTTTTAACTAGTTTTATACCCTGGAGCTGAATTTTGACAGTAATGATTTCTAATTTAAATTGTTTTCATCATCGCTGTAAACGAAGCCCAAGTCGCAATCTTTTTCGTATAATTCTTTTTTTTTTTTAAACAATCTGTAAAATAAGTCGCTAAATCTTTATCAGCTGACAGTTTCTCACATCTTATTTCATATTCGAGAATTCCATGACGAGATTTGAACCTGTACAACCATCCGTTACTTGCCACAAACGATTTTTCACCACCTAGTCGAATGTTGTGTTCCAAAAATGAACAGCATAGGGACAGAAGTGATGACACTTTCTGCAGGACCTGACCATCGTTTTGCAGGACAATACTCAAGCACGTACAGTGCAAGCTGTTACTGATTTGTTTGACTGATGGGGCTGATAAGTGTTATACCATCTACAGCACTCTCCTGACTTAAGCCCTCGTGAGATCAACTCGATTTCTAAAGTGAAGGATGCACTGCACGGCATTCACTTCAGAACTGCTACAAATTTGACGGGCAATAGACCGCGCCGCTCGAACTGTCAACACAACTGGTACTGCTAAGAGTATCCTACGACTTCCACATCGCTGGCAACGGGTCATACACAATGCTGGTGACTACTCTGAAGGGCAGTAAAACTTTGAAACACGTATCTATTTTTTACGAGCTGTAGGAAAGTTGTACTTATGGCTTATTGCCTGATGGTTAGGATACTACTAAAAATCTGAATTTGCAGTAACAGTACACGAGGCTCAATGTCAGAGAGGAGGAGACTAAGAGATGGACAAAGGAGTGGAAGGAAATGGACATAGAAAGGAGGAATGAACAGAGAGGGTGGGGGGAGGAGGAGATGGAGAAAGTGGAAGGAAGTAGAAGAAGATGAACAGGAGCTGATGAACGGAGAAATATAAACGAGGTAATGGACAGAGACGGGGGAAGTATAAGATTAGGATGTATATCCAATTCCCACACATATTAGAAACGTGTGCTTTGTCTTTCCTTTCTTTTCCATTTATTCACGGGTGGCTTGGAACACCTAGTAGTCCGCAGCTCGTGGTCGTGCGGTAGCGTTCTCGCTTCCCACGCCCGGGTTCCCGAGTTCGATTCCCGGCGGGGTCAGGGATTTCCTCTGTATCGTGATGACTGGGTATTGTGTGCTGTCCTTAGGTTAGTTAGGTTTAAGTAGTTCTAAGTTCTAGGGGACTGATGACCATAGATGTTAAGTCCCATAGTGCTCAGAGCCGTTTGAACCATTTGAACATCTAGTATGAAATAGAGTACTAAAATAGCTATTAATGTGTTCACGGCTTACTCCCAGAGGATTATTACTGCAAGACGATAAATAGGCTGAGACCCTAGTATTGTAAATGTTTTACATGAATACGAGGACATCCGGACTGCTAAACTACTGTAGCACGGGCTTTTGGGAGTGTAGATTTCAGCAACATAAGCGAAATGGTTAAAATTATTTCTAAAATAATTTTTCACTGCTCTAACTATTGCTGGAGGAATTCTCTCGACATCAGTCTTTATAGTGAGAAAAATGTTCTTCTATTACTATAAAATTCTAAACGTCAAGAATGGTGCTGCAAAACTGATATTGAATGAAGGCCAGTTTTTGGCACCTCAGAAATGAAAAATTATACACCATTATGTTATCTATCCCTTCTATCTTATTTGACCTTCAGTCCTCCAAAGTTCTTCTAAGATCTGATTCTAATATTCTAATACTGGATCCCCTTTCTCTTCTAAATCGATCGCAACAGACGAATCTTCCCCCTCATAGAGACCTTCAATGTACTCTTTCCACCTATTCGCTCCCTCCTCTACATTGAACAGTGGAATTTCTGTTGCATTCTTAATTCTACCACACTTGCTTTTAATGTCACCGAAGGTTGACTTCCCGGTATGCTGAATCAGTCCTTCCGGCAGTCATTTCTTTTTCGATTTATTCACGTTTTTCATGAATCCATTTCGCCTTAGCTTCCGTGCACTTCCTATTTATATCATTCCTCAGCGACTTGTGTTTCGATATTCCTGAATTTCACTGAACATTTTTGTACTTCGTTCTTTTATCGATCAGCTGAAGTATATCTTCTGTTACCCATGGTTTCTTCGGAGCTACCTTCTACGTACCTACGTGTTCTATCCAACTTCTTTTTACAGATGTCCTCTCCTCTTCAACTCCACTGCCAACTAAGGTATTCCTTATTGCTGTATCTGTAGCCTTAGAGAACTTCAAGCGAGTCTCGTCAAGTCTTGGCTCTTTCGTATGCTACTTCTTTGCGTATTGATTCCCCTTGACTAATCTCTTGCACTTCAGCGTATTCTTCATCACTACAGCATTGTGCTCTTAGTGTATATCTACTCCTGGGTACGCTTTACAATCCAGTATCTGATTTCATCTGGATTGTTGGTAGTCTATAAAGTGCGTTATAGGTTTGTTTCCATTCGCTTTTGTTTCACGATTATTCTGAATGGGTACAAATTAGCGACAGTTGGGCTCTACTCTCAAAGCTTGTTACATGATTTATTGAATGACTTTGTAGGAGTTATCTCGATTTACTTGGTTTTGGACCCATTTGCTAGTTTGTAATGGTCTTAGACATACGCTGTAATCTGTAATATTAGTGCCTCTCAGGTACGTAAGTAAATTTAGGTTTCACTGCAGTTAATGCTAGTTTGTTCTTAGACCAGATATTGACCATCACTTGGCTCGAGGAGTGCACTCGTTTACGCTCTGCATCTATATCGATAATCCGCAATCTACCTTACGGCGCATGGTGGAGGGTACCTCATACCACTAACGGCTATACAGCTTCTCCTGTTGGCAATTTAACTTTGGTGTGCGCGTAGCACAGGCCTGTTGTGTGTGTATGCAGCACTTGTAGATCGCAACCTATACTCGTTGGTCACATGGTGTAATCACACATGCCTTGCAGACTATATAGCCCCTTTTCTGTTCGTTTCAGTGTTTGGAAGATCGCCTATCTATGCGGATCCATATTTGGCACGCCATTAAGCAGGGACTTTTGTAAATTTTGGGATGGGGATCATGGAATGTGAGCCGTATAATATTTTATATTTTTATTTTATTTACCGTGGTTCCGCTCTTTTACTTTGGGATCTATGTCTTTTCATGTCGCTCCTGCTGTGGGAGAGATTTTTCCGCAGGCCTAGGATGCCATATAGCAGGGATGCGCTATATTAACCTGTGTTATTTATGGACTTACTTTATGTACGCAAATGGGATATTTTTTTCTTAAAAAATTTAGTGTAAGTCCTAGTTAGCTTTTCTTTTTTAAGCTAACAATTTGGACGTCATTATTTATTTATAACTTTGCAGGCGCACCTGAAGATGGGACATAGGTCCCAAAACCGGGTTGTGCTTTCATTTTAGGAAATAAAAAAATCACAAGTGTAGCGGATCTCTCCATTGATGACCCACGATACTGCCTCATGAGCTTCATTCAGCAAGTGACATCTCTCTACGTCTGGCAGGTGCTCCTGGGAATGAACTCTGCAGCCGACAGCGGTCCCCGCGGACACAGATACAGTGTCGCAGCGGCGCGCCTACCGCGAGGTTTCGCAAAAGGCGGCCGCACGCGCGGCTGTGGGCCCAGCGAGTCCTCGATCCCCGGGCGGCCAGTACCTTGCCGCGCCTTTCTCACAGTACCAGCTGCAGGCGGCGCTCCTGTGACGTCAGCCGCGCCGTGACCACCAGATCACGCCGAGCGGCACACCGGCCGGCGCGCCAAACCTCGCCAACCTGCGCCCCCGATCCGCCTGCCGGAGCGGCTCCGTTGCTACCGCTCTATTCTCTTTCCTACCGACCCAGCTCGTGACCTCGCGCTGGTATTTGCGGTGGCGTCGTTCAGACCGTTAAGCACCATTCTCCCTCGAGGGCAAACGACAGATGAGCTGCCTTTTTCTGCCCACAGACACACCACAGCTCCGCAGATATCGAGTGTTTACTTTTTCTTATGACTGAAGCATGTATCACTAGTCGAAGAGTAAACACCGCTTTCAAGAAAATTGGCAAGGCAAGGTAAGAAGCTAAAGCACTTGCTCTGTGTGTTTCTGCAGCAGACTATGCAGTGCCAGTATGGGAAGCATCTGCACATGCTAAACAGGTTGAAGTAAGTGTTAATGAGACAATGCGAATTGTTACAGGCTGTCTCAGACCCACACCAACGGGTGATTTTTGGCTACTTGCTCGAATGGCCCCATCCAAGATGAGAAGGCAGGTGGCAGCAGACGCTGAGAGAACAAACAAAGAAACAGATTCTCGACACCCACTGAATGGGCACGTCACTTTGTAAGTAGGCTGTTTAGGTTTTTTTATTGGTAACGCCGCCGTCACGTAGCGCTCTGTATAAAAATCACTGGCTGTGCCGTGTGCAGTCTGTGGCTGGTTTGCATTGTTGTCTGCCATTGTAGTGTTGTAGTGTTGGGCAGCGGCAGCTGGATGCTAACAGCGCGTAGCGTTGTGCAGTTGGAGGTGAGCCGCCAGCAGTGGTGGACGTGGGGAGAGAGATGGCGGAGTTTTGAAATTTGTAAGAATTGGTGTCACGAACTGATTATATATATATATATATATATATATATATATATATATATATATATATATATATATATATATAATGACTATTAAGGTAAATACATTGTTTGTTCTGTATTAAAATCTTTCATTTGCTAACTATGCCTATCAGTAGTTAGTGCCTTCAGTAGTTTGAATCTTTTATTTAGCTAGCAGTAGTGGCGCTCGCTGTATTGCAGTCGTTCGAGTAACGAAGATTTTTGTGAGGTAAGTGATTTGTGAAAGGTATAGATTAATGTTAGTCAGGGCCATTCTCTTGTAGGAATTATTGAAGTCAGATTGCGTTGCGCTAAAAAAATATTGTTTCAGTTTAAGCACATTCGTGTATAACTGTTCAAAGAGGACGTTTCACATAGACCAGTCTTGTATAATTTTTCAAAGGGGACGTTTCATAACTTAGGCTCGGAGGCTTAAGTCTTGAAATAGCTTTATTGTAAGAACCAAGATCCTTGACGGTTCACAGGAAGATAATGGAGTCCGTAAATGGGAGAATGAACAAACCGCACTGCAGATAATACCAAAATAGTAAATGGCACCTGGAAAAAAAATTCCTTATACAGTGTGCAGAACACTAAATAGGCTAACGGCTGGTGTACCCAGGTGCAAAACCAATCTGTGCAAGTGGGGACTGCTTGCTAACGATGACGACGTTCTTTGCGGATGCGGAGAGGTACAAGACGAGGCACATCTGCTCATGTGCCGACTACTGCCGGAGCCCTGCAGTTTTAGTGACCTGCTACAAGCCAACGACAATGCCGTAGCGGTGGCTAACTACTGGAAAAATAAAATTTGATCTGGACACGGAAAAGTTAAGTCAAGTCAAGAAAATAAAAGAGGCCTTCGGAGAAAAGAGAAGCACTATGGGACTTAACATCTGAGGTCATCAGTCCCCTAGAACTTAGAACTACTTAAACCTAACTAACCTAAGGACATCACACACATCCACACCCAAAGCAGGATTCGAACCTGCGATCGTAGCAGTCGCGCGGTTCCGGACTGAAGCGCCTAGAACCGCTCGACCACCGCTGCCGGTCCAGCCTTAAGCAAATAAGGGAGAGGTGGAAGGAGTATATCGAGGGTCTATACAAGGGAAATGGACTTGATAGCAATATTATAGAAATTGAAAGGGACGTCGAGGAAGATAAGATGGGAGGTATGATACTGCGAGAACAATTCGGCAGAGCACTGAAAGACGTTAAGTCGAAACAGGGCTTCGGGAGCAGACGAAATTCCGTTAGAACTACTGATAGCCTTGGGAGAGCCAGCCGTGACAAAATGTATGAGGTAGGCGAAATACCATCAGACTTCAGGAAGAATATAGTAATTCCAATTCCGAGGAAAGGATATACCGTCAGCTATGAGTATTATCGAACTATCAGTTTAATAAGTCGTGGTTGCAAAATGCTAACGCGAATTCGTTACAGAAGGATAGAAAACTGGTAGAAGCTTACCTCAGGGAAGACTAGTTTGGATTCTGGAGAAATGTAGGAACACGCGAGGCAATACTGATCCTACAACTTCTCTTAGAAGATAAGTTAAGGAAAGTCAAATCTACGTCTATAGCCTCTGTAGACTTAGAGAAAGCTGTTGACAATGTTGACTGAAACACTCCGTTTAAAATTCTGAGGGTAGCAGGGGCAAAATATTTTACAACTTGTACGGAAATTAGACGGAAGTTATAATAGTCGAAGGATATGAAAGGGATGCAATGGTTGAGAAGGGAGTGAGACAGTATTGTAGACTATTCCCCGTGTTATTCAGTCTGTACATTGAGCAAGCAATAAAGGAAATTTGGAGAAGGTGTTAATGTTTAGGGAGAAGAAATAAAAAACGTGGCTTTAGCGATGACATCGTAGTTCTGTCAGAGACAGCAAAGGACTTAGAAGCACAGTTAAATGGAATGGACAGTGTCTTGACATGAGGGTATAAGATTAACATCAACAAAAGCAAAAAAGGGATACCGGAATGTAGTCGAATTACGCCAGATGATGGTGAGGAAATTAGATTAGAAAACGAGACAAAGTAGTAGAGAGTTCTGCTATTTGGGCAGCAAAATAACTGGTGACGGTCGAAGCAGAGAGGCTATATGATGTAGACTGACGCTGGCAAGAAAAGAAATCTGTTAACATCGGATATAGACTTAAGCGTTATTGAAGGTACTAGTGTGGAGTGTAGTCATGTATGAAATGAAACACGAACATCCAAAATTTTATACAAGAAGAGAATAGAAGCTTTTGAAATGTGATGCTACAGAAGAATGCTGAAGTTTAGATCGGTAGATTGCGTTACTAATGAGGGAGCACTGATTGACCGCTGTTTGTAAAAATGCTGTCAGTTTGGATCTTGCTCCTTTGCTGTACATGAGCTGAAGTTTCAGTACTAAAACCAGACTGAAACAACAGAATAATGGTTCTGGTTAATTTTTCGTGTCAGAATCTTTTAAGACATCTTCACTGAAACATCCAGAAACTACTAACTGTTTCTTCTTGTCTGACAGGTATCTCAGTAATATGTCTACATTTTTTTATAAATAGCTGAAAATTTCGTATGGTGTATCTGTAAACCGGTACAATTACAAGAAAAGTGTTCTGCAGCAACAACTCACAAGCGTATGCTTCTAGATTGTGATCTAGAATAAAAACTCTTGATTTCATATTGTTGACTTTGTGTTCAACTTTTACTTATGTCGGAACTCATCTCTTTTGCTCGTTAATTCTGATAGAAATTGATGCTAGAATATAATCCCTTATATTTAACTTCTCTGTCCTTTAACGGTTTCGCAGAGGCACAGAATATCTATCCAGAATTTTCTACATCTTCTAGACTTACGAGAGGCTCATTTCCCTTACTTTTCAACCCCTTAATATTCTGAAGAAACAAACTTTACTTTTCTGGAAAGTGTAAAATATGTTATAGCCTTGTTCTACTTTCTTTCACGATTGGTTACCTAGCACGTAAGCTAGCTGAGAAGGAATCCAACCTTGTGAACTGAGACTTTCTTGCTTCGTCCATGTACTGTACTGATACTCCTCAAATACAGGCATTACTGATAGTAAGACCACCCTTTGAGTCTTCTCGGCTCTTATACTTCCCCAACAGTCTTTAGGAGTGCACAAAATAATGGTTACGTACGTCTTCCCTATGTAGTATCTCATTATTTTCCATCAATAGTCGATATTATTTTTGCCTACCTGTTCTTCTTCGCACAACTTTAGAGGTTCACTAAGGCGTTTAGTCTTTGAATGTTTGAATTATAGAAGATATCACTTATATTCGTCTGTTAAGTGTCTGTAATTTATTTTCCCTTTTGATTTTTTTGAACTGTTGGTACTGCTATTCCTTTCCTGCTACGTGACTAAGGGACTATGAAGCATGGGTGAAATTAGAACCATTTCTGACCAGGAGCCCGCATCTATGATAACAAATTTTGCTCTACAGCCAGTCACATGTTAAGGCAGAACAATGATGAGGAAAGGTTTCGTTTACTAAGCAACGGCAGGGAACCAAATGGAAAATCATTCCGAGTTTGAGAAATGTCCCCACTAACGCCACTATTTGCACGTGCACAGAAGCTGTAGCCTCTAGTTCGGAACAGTAGTAACAAGGGATGAGAAGAGTTTAAATACAGCAAAATGGCTTCAACAATACTGAAGGAATGGGCGGAGGAACCAACAGCCACAGAATATGTGTTAGAATTCCATTTGGCAACCAACCAACAAGAAATGACTTTAAACAACCACGGCTGCTAATATTTGACTGCTGCTGAAGAGTGAAACATCTATAAGTTAATAGGATATAATGCTTTCGTAAGAGGAAAATACTTCAAGGCGAAACACAAAAAATATGATGCACTTATATACACGTATATCATATCTAAGAAACGGTGTTAAAGTTCGTACTCACTTTCATGGATGAGGGATACACGGTTTATGCGGTTACTGTCTGTCGACGCTTCGAGATGAAATTTCCCATCAGGTTATCATGTTCCATTTGCATATATTTCACATGCAAATGAGATGTCGATGCTTCCTTTCACCGCCTGCCGCTACATCACGCTCAAAGATCGTCACAGCCTTGCACCGAATCCGCTTGCGCGTCCAAACCTTTTATCTAGTGCGGTGGCTGGCGGCAGCTTTGAGCTGTCTGTACCTTCCCCCACTCTTCGTCAGGCCTGACACGTATTAACATCCCGTCCCGTTCAGATATTGCATATTTTGCATGCATTAAAACAATATTGACATAACGTATTAGTAGCTTGTGAAGACAGCATTGTCGAGCTGACAATGTTACGAAACTCTGAAAATTTAATACTCGTTGCGGCTGTTATTATGAAGCGTATACACGTGGGCTCACCTTTACTGGAGACGGCCCAGCATATTTATGGCTGACTTTCGTATTCTGCTTCTCGTGACTTGGCACACGGTAAGAACATGTGATGCTGGTCTGTTGTTGCAATTTATGTACAGATGCACGGTGAAAGGCCACTGGGACGAACCTCTTTCACTCGATTGAGAACGAGCAGAGAACGAATGCACTGCAAAGAGCAACATTAAGGATGCATATCTCAGTCGAGAGATTTTTCAATTACTGAAGTTGCTACCGTTTGTAGTTTTGTTTAGGAATTCAGAAGTTGCCTGTTTCCTTGTCTGTGTAAAATTACTCGGCACAGATTTATCTTACATGCTGTCACGTTGAATGTAAATATCTTCTACGAAGTGTGAAAAGATTACCTTCTCAGGTCTGCAAATTTCTTACCATACCTGACGCATGGGAAGACTTTAGACCAAACCAATACTTTCGCTCGACATTTCGAAGCAATTTTGTCACTGTATCGGTCACTTGACTGGTAAAATGAGAAAAAATGTTCAGTTTTATGTTGGATGTTTGTAAGTTACGTAATCTGTTAGTTATATGTGTATGCAAATACCAAACCTGGCATTGCTTCTCAATTGCTGAATATGTATGGGAATTGCATACATGTCCTAATGTCCTTCTGCCCCCTCTCTTTGTCCATCTCCCCCCCCCCCCCCCCCCCTCTGTGTCCATATCTTCTTCCTTACTCTCCGTAACCTCATGCGTCTTCTTTCTCCCCATTTCCTCCTTCCCTGCCCATCTCCTGTTCTACTTCTCTGTGATGTTGAGCCTTGTTTATTCTTACTGCAAACGGAACCTTGACTGGGAGCTGAAGTCGCTTCAAATTAACGGGCAAATGGTTGAAATGAGTGGTATACGGGATATCATCCAGCTGCTGGATGTGAGGATAGTAGCTTCAAACCCAGTATTTTGCACAGTTTTAATCTGCGAACTGGTCGCATAACAACATTTCGCACGATTCAGACTCCGTAGTAGTATTTTAATCATAAGCCAATGCGCTATATAAACTACTTCCCAATTTTTTGTTAAAACCAACTGCGAGGAAGAAAACAAAACAGCACATTCTTGTGCAAACATGCTCTGTGAAAAATTATATATATTTCCATTATAATAACTGGTGTCGCTCAAGATACATTTTTGCTCTCTCTCTCTCTCTCTCTCTCTCTCTCTATATATATATATATATATATATATATATATATATATATATATATATAGTCCATGTCTGTACATATGTTTCTTCGAGTATATATATATATAGTCCATGTCTGTACATGTTTCTTCGAGTGTATATATATATATATATATATATATATATATATATATATATATACTCGAAGAAATATTTGTACAGACATGGACTATACATTTTTCATATACATATTACATTAAATAATCAAACATTGTTAGCAAAGAATCTTAAAAAGTGCTTGACCAATTTACTTCAAATTTTTACGCGCTGCTCGAATAAAAATTCATACTGACGTAGGAGGCATTTTTTAACAACAATTTATAGCACTAAGCCTGAAATTGTTATTTAAAAAATATGTCTCCTACGTCAGTATGAATTTTTATTCGAGCAGCGCGTAAAAATTTGAAGTAAATTGGTGAATCACTTTCCAAGATTTTTTTCTAACAATGTACCCCTGTTCTATGTAATATGCATTAATATGTACATTAAAATCTATAGTCTATGTCTCCCCAAATGTTTCTTTGAGTGTAATGTAAAAATTTGAAGTAAATTTGTGAAACATTTTTCAAGATTTTTTGCTAACAATGTATCGCTATTTTATGTAATATGTATATTAAAAATATATTGTCTATGGCTGTACAAATGTTTCTTTGAGTATCGTGTAAAAAAACTAATAAATTTGTGCAGAACGTTCTGAGCTTTTGGAAGCAACGTTTCCTTTTTGAAGTAAGTCGATCAAGAACTACTCGG
Source organism: Schistocerca gregaria (assembly GCF_023897955.1). NCBI lineage: Eukaryota > Metazoa > Arthropoda > Insecta > Orthoptera > Acrididae > Schistocerca > Schistocerca gregaria. The sequence continues at coordinate 757,325,298 of NC_064922.1, forward strand.
GATTTTTGGCAATGAACTTAAACAACGTCTTGTCTTCATATAGTAGTACAGAATAAGTGGTCATTTAGTCAATCGCTGCCGAAACAACAGAACCTCACAACCTATCTTTCCACAAAAAAGTATGGCACTAACTGTATTTGTAAACTGTCGACACCGCGTAAAATTATGCGCCTGGAAGTAAGCAACACTCATTACCTTCCAGCCGTACGGGAGAACTATGCTACCAGGGAACATACAGTTTTAACCCCTTACCGCATAATGTGCCAGATATGGCACATACCACATTTCTCTTTGTCAATCTCATATCTGAGAATATATTTCCAAACTGCATGTTGAGACAGATATGGCACGCAGTCAAGAGCAGCTGTGCAAGTAGTGTATGCCATCTGTTGGGAGAGTGAGGAATTACGTGTTATGAACCTTGGCTTTGTGCTGCTAGCTGTTTACATCCAAGTTTGTCACACAAACAGTTGCAGTCAGGTACAGTAGACGATTGATTTCAGTGTTTATATTATTTGCAGAGGAAAAAGGACATCTGTGGACAGTTATAAAGTTGTTCATTAGAATACATATAATACTGAAAAATAGTTTTGTGACGGATATGGCACAACATGCAATCGGGTCCAATCGAGTATGTGGTTGCATTTTACCTAAGGAGGCAGCAATGAAGAAGAACGGTCGAGGCAGCATGGAGGAAAAGATAGCAACAGTAGACGGTGTGCAACTGTCAGTAGTCTCCTGGTTTGACAATAAGTAGTCAACACTCCGTCCACTTACGTTGGATGCAAACCAGAAGGCGAGATCAAGAGGCTTTTCAGGGAGGAAAAATAATACAAAATGGTACCTTGTCCACGCTCTGTGATGATCTACAATGACTACATGCGGGGTGTCGATCTATTAGTTTCTATGCTAGAATATTATAGAATTCAAATCAGTTCAAAGAAATGGTACTTGAAGATATTCTTTCATCTAGTTGACTTGGCTTGTGTGAACAGCTGGCTGTTATGGAGAAGAAGAAATACGGACTACATGCCCCTTGTTGATTTCAAGGTCGCAGTTGCAGAGGCCCTCTATACAACTGGGAAATCCTTATCGAAGAAACGTGGTAGGCCAAGCAATGAAATACAAAAACAGCTTGACTGCAAGAAGAAGATAGGCCATACAGCAGATCTCCCATAGCGTCAGGTGCGACTGGATGGGATACATCATATGCCTATCTGGCTGGAAAACCGTGGTCGTTGCAAGTATCCAGAATGCAAGGGAAAATCTTATATAGTGTGAATGAAGTGCAGTACAACATTGTGCTTGAATAAGGAGAGAAATTGCTCCATCAAGTTTCATAATGAATAAGAGAAAAATGGAAACAGAATGTGTGTTATTTTCTCAAAATATGTGTATTGTAATCAATAGAAAGTGTAATTGTTTTACATAGATACAGTTCTGCTAGTTCATGTACGTATCTCATTGTGTATTTTCCACATTGTGCCATCAATCCCAAAACTGGTATCAGTTTATTACTGCATGCTGTCCCATATATGGCACAAACCCTTAATTCTTAAATAACCGCCCCTACATAAGATTTAGAATTTTTAAACATTTTTTATGAAATCAGAGCATAGAACATAACGTGTAACATTTTTTTCAGAAAAATAAAAAAAAATCATGCAGTAAGGGGTTAAATGTAGCACGCAGTTTTAAATACAAAAGGTCGGAAGGAAGGAAGATAAAAGTCTTTTCGACGACGAGATCATAACGGACGAGCACAACCCGGTTGGGGAAGCATGAGAAAGGAAATCAGCCTTGTCCTTTTCTAAGCAACCATTCTGGCAATTCTTATAGGTAGTTAGGACAAACTATCAGCTGTATTTATTGGTTTTATTCACTTATTACCTTTTGCCGATATTCAGGCTATTTTATGCCGATGACACCTGATGATCACGCTAATATAGGGAATCGTGAGCATATTTTTTGCAGAAAATAATAAAAAACGGAGTCCTCAAAGCTTCTTATCGTCTGTGGTGCGTATGACGGCAGAATATCAGCACAAATGTTGGTAGGAAGTAGGGCATAACTTTCCACTTCTTAAAAGTAGCTGAATTGATGTTCTGTCACCATACGCACCACATAGGATAAAAAATTTGACGACGACGATTTTTTTTATCTTGTACATAAATTATGGTGATGATTCCCGATATCAAAAAGCTTATCAAGAGGCGTGGAGGGGCCTGAAGGTGGTTTATTGTAACACCAAAACTAGTCAATATTGCTGATTGTGTATCGTTACTATATAGACTCTAAGACAAGAAACAAGACACACCATGAAGGAATTATCCAAACTGAACGGAAATCTGAAGATTTGATGTAAATGTACATGTAAACAAATGATTATAATTTCAGAAAAATTGGGTTATTTATTCAAGAGAAAGAGCTTCAAAAATTGTGGAAGTAAAGAACGCGTTACTCCACCTCTGGCCCTTATGCAAACAATTATTCCGCTCGGCACTGATCGATAGAATGGCTGGACATCCTCCTGACATAATATCGTGCCGAATTCTGTTCACATGACTTGCTGACTTACATGATTTGCATTAAAATCAGAAGATGGTTGGAGGACCCTGCCCCTAATGCTCCAAATGTTCTTAGTTGGGGAGGGATCCGCGGAACTTGCTTTACAAAGTAGGGTTTGGAATACACGAAGACAAGCAGTAGAAACCATCGCCCTGTGTGGGCGGGCACTATCTTGCTGAAACTGAAACCCAGTGTGGTTTGAAACGAAGGGTAACGAAATGGGGAGTAGAATATCGTCAACCTACCGCTGTGCTGTAAGGGCACCACCGATGACAGCCAAAGGGGTCCTGCTACGAAAAGAATGGCACCAGAGACTATCACTCCTGGTTGTCTAGCTGTATGGTGGCGACAGTCACGTTGATATACACAATTGTCCAGAGCGTTTACAGTCACATCTTCGATGGTCACTGGCGCTCAATCTGAAACGGGACTCATCACTGAAAACAATTATACTCCAGAATGAGATTTTCACTCTGCAGCGGAGTGTGCGCTGATACGAAACTTCCTGGCAGATTAAAACTGTGTGCCCGACCGAGACTCGAACTCGGGACCTTTGCCTTTCGCGGGCAAGTGCTCTGCCATCTGAGCTACCGAAGCACGACTTACCTTCCAAACTTTACAGAAGCTCTCCTGCGAAGGTAGGAGACGAGATACTGGCAGAAGTAAAGCTGTGAGTACCAGCAGAAGTAAAGCTGTGAGTACCACGCGTGAGTCATGCTTCGGTAGCTCAGATGGTAGAGCACTTGCCCGCGAAAGGCAAAGGTCCCAAGTTCGAGTCTCGGTCGGGCACACAGTTTTAATCTGCCAGGAAGTTTCAATTATACTCCAGTTAAGGAGAAGACGTGACTGTAGACGACACGGAAAGCGGCGAGTTTCCAACCTGGCTGTCGCCCGCCATATGTTACGACAATGAGAAGTGAAGGTCTGGGGTACTATTTCCGTTCATAGCGGAACCCCTTTGCTTGTCAACCGTGGTATCCTTACACCACTGTGGTAGTCGTCGATATTCTACTGCCCTGTTTGGTACCCTTTCATGGCAAACTGTCCTAGGAGTTATAATTAATCAAGATAATGCCCGACCGGACATGGCGAGAGTTTCTACTGCTCGTCTTCGCGCTTGTCAAGCTCTGCAGTGGCCAACAAGGTCCCCAGCTGAGAACGTTTGGACATTCTGGGCAGAACCTCCAACCAGATCGGGATTTGGACAGAATTTGACACTACGTCCGTCGGGAGGACATCTAACATCTCTATAAATCAAAGTAAAGCCGAATAACTGCTTGTTTAAGGGCCAGAAGTGGACAAACGCGTTATTGACTCGCTTCCTTTGTGAAGCTCTTTCTCTTGAATAAATCATCCAGTTTTTCTGAAACTGTAATCAATTGTTTGTCTGCACATATACACCACACTTATCGATTTCCGTCTCATTCGGATAATCCATTCGTGGTGCATCGTTTTCTGTCTTAAATTGTATAAGATAAAATAACTGCTGCTGTCCGAATATGGATAGGAAGATTGAGGTACGGTGATCCCGCGAGTCCATTGTCTGAACCACATCTCCACATTTGTATTTTAAATGTATTCACGTCGTAGTTAGTGTGACAGTAAAAATTAACTATCGTAATTACCTTGTTTTAGATTGTCTTACACTACAGGACCCCGCTACAGGGAAGCTTAAATATTAAATCACAGAACAATGATCTTCTACAATGTTACAATGGTTAGTATTTTGCCGTTGCTCTCTGTTACAAGAAACTCTCTGTTGTTATTTTCGACATCAACTATCGTTTTTCATTGCCGCCTCGAAAAATGAATCGAATAAAGCAGCAGATTTATTGATGCAGTAATATAAATGGATTTAATACGTAAAAGGTTTCTGGCGAAAACTTCTGATTACATTTTTACTCTTTCCTTATTTTCCAAATGTGTTATACGTCCATCGTTCTGCATTTAGGCATTATGTTTTGGGTGTCCAACCCACGCTGAGATCTTTAGGTGCTGCGATCTCTGTTAAGTGTAAGCTGTACCAGGCAGGACTCCAGTCAGACCGTATTGGATGTGAACGATTACAAACGTTTGATTTAGAGTACGTATTGGAATCCAAAGTCAATTTATTAAGCTCGTATCGGTCACCTCATGGAGGACTCAAAACGGCCGAGAGGGATATAGAGTGCACGGAATACTGGTCACGTCTCCCAGAAACGTAGTAGCGACCGCTGAGTGCCAAACTAGGATGTAAGTATAGCGAGACACGAACAGTGTGTCGGACGCTATCCATGCGTCTGTACACCAAAATTTGGAACCTAACCTATAGTATGTAGACCATGATCAGCAGTATTGGATCGTTTTACTTTTCAGTGCGTAATGCATTGGACAATTGAGGACAGTGACGTAGGGTGGCTTTTATATTATTTGACACCACAGTGTTTTACTAGTGTCAGGTAAGCTATTGTGAATAACTTAGCCGAAGCTGATCGGAAGATCCAAATCAGTTGAGAATAAAGAATTATTCATCAGCGTCTCTTTATAGTTGAAATATGACGTTTTTTTACGAATCGCCGTCACAGTATACACACCCGAAAATAAAACTAGTACACCTCGCAATACGATGTGGATTTTGATCTGATGACGGCATGACCTGGGGAATAGTGGATGTACTAATAATGGTTCCAACTTCGTCCGCCAGCAGATGGCATAGCTACCATTTAATAGGGAACGCTTACAACGAAGAAGTTCAGTATATACGTGTGTGAAGCAAGTAAGCAACCATGCCACGTAGGGCCTTCGTGCTTCCTTCAGCCAACTGAAAAATTGAAAGGGGTCAAACTGTAGCCTTCCAAGTGGCGGGATCGTCCTTTCAGAGAATTTCCACACAAGTTGAATGTGCTGCCTCAGTTGTGCAATCAGTAGTCACGTGAACATTCTCACACCCGTAGACGAGGTTCTCATCGTCCATGTTGCACGGTCGCCCACCAGGACCGTCCTATTGTTAGAACAGCGGTGGCAGATCATACAGCTGCAACAGCATAGATAATAGGGCTTGTGAGCTGAAACGTTTTAACACGAACTGTTGCGAACCGGTTATTAGGGGGTGAGAATATGGACACGTACATCTCTAGCTCGTTCTCCACTGACGTCACACTGTCGGACGACTTGGTAGATGGAATGACGATGAAAGCAGATTCTGCCTGAACGCAGCTCGTCGTCATTTGCCCGCACAGCGTAGTCCTGGTAAGTATTGTCTCGTAGACTGTGTTCGTAGCTCGATGACCGCACCGCTGCCCTTATAGTCTGGGGTGCGATAAGCTACTGGTGTTTCTGGAAGGAAGGATAAGCAGCGCTCGGTACATGCAGAATATTGTTAGACCCGTTCTTGCGATAGGAAGGTGATGTGCTGTCCCGCCCATATACTGCCCGTTAAAGTAAACGTGCTCTGAAAGACGTGCAGAAACCTCCCTGGACAGCACGATTTCCTGAATTGTCTCCATTCGAGCACTTAATGAGACTCGTCACCCAACAACTGTTGGGGAACTACGTATGAGTCGAACTGGCGTGGCATCTGTATCATCGATTGGATGCCACAATCAGCGACTGCGTTGCCGCCGTCGGAGGCTACAACACATTTAGTATACTTCAGCACGGGTAGATACCTGGTACCTCAGAACAGCTTATGGTACTGATCTGTAACTGTAGTCATTTCATACACACCATATGCAATGTTGCAACAATAAAGCTTGAGTTAATTGGAAACCTCTAAAAGGATGTACACTACTAGTCATAAAAATTGCTACACCACGAAGATGAAATGCTACAGACGCGAAATTTAACCGACAGGAAGAAGATGCTGTGATATGCAAAAGATTAGCTTTTCACAGCATTCACACAAGGTTGGCGCCGGTGGCGACATCTACAACGTGCTGACATTAGGAAAGCTTCCAACCGATTTCTCATAAACAAACAGCAGTTGACCGGCGTTGCCTGGTGAAACGTTGTTGTGATGTCTCGTGTAAGGAGGAGAAATGCGTACCATCACGTTTTTTCCGACTTTGATAAAGGTCGGATTGTAGCCCATCGCAATTGCGGTTTATCGTATCGCAACATTGCTGCTCGCGTTGGTCGAAATCCAATGACTGTTAGCAGAATATGGAATCGGTGGGTTCAGGAGGGTAATACGGAACGCCGTGCTGGATCCCAACGGCCTCTTATCACTAGCAGTCGAGGTGGCAGGCATCTTATCCGCATGGCTGTAACGGATGGTGCAGCCACGTCTCGATCTCTGAGTCAACAGATGGGGACGTTTGCAAAACAACAACCATCTGCACGAACAGTTCGACGACGTTTGCATCAGCATGGACCATCAGCACGGAGACCGTGGCTGCGGCTATCCTTGACGCTGCATCACAGACGGGAGCGCCTACCCTGGTGTACTTGTGGTGTCACCGCCAGACACCACACTTGCTAGGTGGTAGCCTTTAAATCGGCCGCGGTCCGTTAGTATACATCGGACCCGCGTGTCGCCACTATCGGTGATTGCAGACCGAGCGCTGCCACACGGCAGGTCTAGAGAGACTTCCTAGCACTCGCCCCAGTTGTACAGCCGAATTTGCTAGCGATGGTTCACTGACTTCTACGCTGTCATTTGCCGAGACGATAGTTAGCATAGCCTTCAGCTACGTTATTTGCTACAACCTAGCAAGGCGCCATTATCCGTTACTATTGATATTCTGAAATATGATACCGTCCAGACCGACGTTCGTCATTAATGGATTAAAGTTAAGTATTTCACCAGCTACGTCCGTTGTTTCTAAATTCTAATTCCCTTGTCATGTTCCACACCTCACGCCAACCTGCGTGAGCTAAAACGCGTGCATTTCGGCCTCCTTTAGTAACCACAACAGTACTCAACGACGAACCTGGGTGCACGAATGGCAAAACATTATTTTTTCGGATGAATCCAGGTTCTGTTTACAGCATGAATGGCAAAACGTTATTTTTTCGGATGAATCCAGGTTCTGTTTACAGCATCACGATGGTCGCATCCGTGTTTGGCGACATCGCGGTGAACGAACATTGGAAGTGTGTATTCGTCATCGCCATACTGGCGCATCTCCCGTCGTGATGGTATGGGGTGCCATTGGTTACACTTCTCGGTCACCTCTTGTTCGCATTGACGACACTTTGAACAGTGGACGTTAAATTTCAGCTGTGTTACGACCCGTGGCTCTACCCTTCATTCGATCCCTGCGAAACCCTACATTTCAGCAGGATAATGCCTGATCGTATGTTGAAGGTCCTGTACGGGCCTTTCTGGATACAGAAAATGTTCTACTGCTGCCCTGACCAGCACTCCCCAAATGAAAAGTCTGGTTAATGGTGGCCGAGCAACTGGCTCGTCACAATACGCCAGTCACTACTCTTGATGAACTATGGTATCGTGTTGAAGCTGCATGGGCAGCTGTACCTGTACACGCCATCCAAGCTCTGTTTGACTTAATGCCCAGGCGTATCAAGGCCGTTATTACGGCCAGATGTGGTTGTTCTGGGTACTGATTTCTCAGGATCGATGCTCCCAAATTGAGTGAAAATGTAATCACATGTCAGTTCTTGTATAATATATTTGTCCAGCATTTCTTCTTGGTGTGGCAATTTTAATGGCCAGTAGCGTACTAATTCCTTTTCCCGGCACTATAGTTGCCCTGCAGTTCATCAGCGCTACGTGGTCTTCGTGAACTCGAGCCGTCCCTGACTAACACGAAGATAAACACAGAAATCACCGGTAAAGTTCACTTAGCAGAACCGCCTGGTACGGAGGTAGGCTACGCAAACGGACGAATGGCGGCGGACGATCGCTCGCTGCTGGGATAAACGGTGTGCGGGGCAACCGTCTGCCGACAATGGTGTTGGCGGCGCGTAGTCGGTTGCCTCCATTTGTCTTGAGCGGCAGACCGCGGTTATCCCGCCACCATCTCCGTCAGCGCTTTAGCAACGTGAGGAATCACGCCGCTGCAGTTCCTGCCTGTACCCGGGTTCGTTTCTCGCCGGTTTTGAGCTACAAGCACCCGTCCGTCATAAATCAAGTTTCCATCAATGCTTAATAAACCGCAAACAAGATCCGTAGTGGGCTGTAATTTGTTTTTATTTATTTATTTAATAGTGAGAGTAGCTAATTTCAGCTACGCTTGAGTGTCAAGCACTTTGTAACATCTGTACTTCAGGACATTTTCAAATCAGTCTTAATTACAAGTAAAAAGTAGCCACATTTCTTCATTTTACTCGTAATTAAGAGTGATTTGAAAATGACATGAAGTACAGATGTTACAAAGTGCTTGTCAATGACGCGTGTCGAAACTAGCTAATCGTACAGTTAATAAAGATCGCATTACACCTTACAACGGACCATGTTTACGTTTATTAGACATTTGGATGCTATGGAGCCCCATAAACATAAAAAAGATTTCCATCAGTGCCACTGTTCAATCTGTCCAAAACCATTCCTACTTCGTCGTCACCAGCGTAGATCCGTCGTGTAACTGCCCCTCCAATTTAATTTTAGCGCATATCTCAGTCTTTTGTTAGAAACATTAGAATGATGGTTACCGCTAGAACAACCGGTCTTCTGTTATATTTTTTTTTTCTCAACGCGAGATTAACCTGACCGTCAACGCCATTCAAAATAACTCATTTCTGGAACAACCGATGTTCAGTGTTTTATTCCTGTAATAAACCTAGAAATCGAACAGAGACTGAAAAATTTGACTCCCTCAGCTTCAAGATAAATAAACTCAAAACATTAAATTAAATAGGCAAATAAAATAAGATAGTTCGTCCTACGTTCGCTGCTCTTCTCGAAAAGTGATAAGTGGTTGAATACTACCAGAGATCGTCAGCGTTCTTCTCTTGATTCTAACTTTTTGGAACTCCCAATGAATCATGTTGTAATCGAGGATCATATCACTATTTCATGAACCAAAGTGTCCAAATTGTTGTTGAAGAACTCTATTTTTGTTAATTTGTCCGTCTTCAATGGCTACAAGTTGATAAAAGCATATTATGTAGGAACAGGTAGTAGATCAGCTTCTTTCTAATTTTATTGTAAACTATGAACGAAATGTTAAGTTTTAAGTTTTCTCCTGCCTTCACGTCGCAAGTGCGTTGTGTCTCCTCCCGTGATAAATCTTTTAAAGCCAATATTTGAGTTCATTGCTACTGCATTGCGTAAAGCACTTCCAGACTAGGGATGGACGGCAGCGGGAAGCTACCATATGGACTACATGGTACAAATCTTACACGCTGCAAGTGAATGAATATCATCTAATAAGCCACGCCACATGTTAAGATATGTCTCAGCCATGCTGTACTAGTTCTTATGCCATGTGTTCGTTGCTTGTTTCTATCGGCATTTTTATTGAAATAACACTGATCACTTTTCCCGTTTTCTATAATAACACAATATTTCAAAGCAATGTAAGTTGTACGTAAAAAAAAGACTCGTTTTTTAATGAAGGTTTATTTAAAAACCAAAAGTTTTAGAACAGCCGCTGTGGGTAAATCATACTTCGGTTTTTGCCAATTATTAATTAAAAACCACTTGTTATAGCCGAGACCAAACAAATAACCAAAAATACTGGTTATTCAGAACTAAAACACAGGTATCGGTTTTAGCTGAAGGGTTTTCCAATCGCTAGCAAATCTCCTCCAAGCGCTAAAAATCCGGTCTTTAAGCCAATCTTCGAATCCAATAAATGCTTCCATCCCCATACAGTGTCCCTATCAAGTTATCTGTCTCTATTGCACGTTCTTCACCACGATCCCTTTACATATTCCTGCTTCACTCTCGGAGCTCGCTTTCATGCCTCTGAATGCCACATACATACAACTCAATAGCGTTCATCTTCTCCGTCAGCATCAAGACAACAATGTCACATTGATCACCATGCAAGTCACATCACCACACCAACATCAGCACTTCTTCAAATTTGGCCATCTAATTTACCCACCTCTCTAGCCGACGTCGCTAACATCTACATCTACATGACTACTCTGCAATTCACATTTAAGTGCTTGGCAGAGGGTTCATCGAACCACAATCATACTATCTCTCTACTATTCCACTCCCGAACAGCGAGCGGGAAAAACGAACACCTAAACCTTTCTGTTCGAGCTCTGATTTCTCTTATTTTATTTTGATGATCATTCCTACCTATGTAGGTTGGGCTCAACAAAATATTTTCGCATTCGGAAGAGAAAGTTGGTGACTGAAATTTCGTAAAAAGGTCTCGCCGCGACGAAAAACGTCTATGCTGTAATGACTTCCATCCCAACTCGTGTATCATATCTGCCACACTCTCTCCCCTATAACGCGATAATACAAAACGAGCTGCCCTTCTTTGCACCCTCTCGATGTCCTCCGTCAATCCCACCTGGTAAGGATCCCACACCGCGCAGCAATATTCTAACAGAGGACGAACGAGTGTAGTGTAAGCTGTCTCTTTAGTGGACTTGTTGCATCTTCTAAGTGTCCTGCCAATGAAACGCAACCTTTGGCTCGCCTTCCCGACAATATTATCTATGTGGTCCTTCCAACTGAAGTTGTTTGTAATTTTAACACCCAGGTACTTAGTTGAATTGACAGCCTTGAGAATTGTACTATTTATCGAGTAATCGAATTCCAACGGATTTCTTTTGGAACTCATGTGGATCATCTCACACTTTTCGTTATTTAGCGTCAACTGCCACCTGACACACCATACAGCAATCTTTTCTAAATCGCTTTGCAGCTGATACTGGTCTTCGGATGACCTTACTAGACGGTAAATTACAGCATCATCTGCGAACAACCTAAGAGAACTGCTCAGATTGTCACCCAGGTCATTTATATAGATCAGGAACAGTAGAGGTCCCAGGACGCTTCCCTGGGGAACACCTGATATCACTTCAGTTTTACTCGATGATTTGCCGTCTATTACTACGAACTGCGACCTTCCTGACAGGAAATCACGAATCCAGTCGCACAACTGAGACGATACCCCATAGCTCCGCAGCTTGATTAGAAGTCGCTTGTGAGGAACGGTGTCAAAAGCTTTCCGGAAATCTAGAAATACGGAATCAACTTGAGATCCCCTGTCGATAGCGGCCATTACTTCGTGCGAATAAAGAGCTAGCTGCGTTGCACAAGAGCGATGTTTTCTGAAGCCATGCTGATTACGTGTCAATAGATCGTTCCCTTCGAGGTGATTCATAATGTTTGAATACAGTATATGCTCCAAAACCCTACTGCAAACCGACGTCAATGATATAGGTCTGTAGTTAAATGGATTACTCCTACTACCCTTCTTGAACACTGGTGCGACCTGCGCAATTTTCCAATCTGTAGGTACAGATCTATCGGTGAGCGAGCGGTTGTATATGAGTGCTAAGTAGGGAGCTATAGTATCAGCGTAATCTGAAAGGAACCTAATCGGTATACAATCTGGACCTGAAGACTTGCCCGTATCAAGCGATTTGAGTTGCTTCGCAACCCCTAAGGTATCTACTTCTAAGAAACTCATGCTAGCAGATGTTCGTGTTTCAAATTCTGGAATATTCCATTCGTCTTCCCTGGTGAAGGAATTTCGGAAAACTGCGTTCAATAACTCCGCTTTAGCGGCGCAGTCGTCGATAACAGTACCATCGGCACTGCGCAGCGAAGGTATTGACTGCGTCTTGCCGCTTGTGTACTTTACATACGACCAGAATTTCTTCGGATTTTCTACCAAATTTCGAGACAATGTTTCGTTGTGGAACCTATTAAAGGCATCTCGCATCGAAGTACGTGCCAAATTTCGCGCGTCTGTAAATTTTAGCCCATCTTCAGGATTTCGCGTTCTTCTGAACTTCGCATGCTTTTTCCGTTGCCTCTGCAACAGCGTTCGGACCTTTTTTGTGTACCACGGGGGATCCGTTCCATCTCTTACCAATTTATGAGGTATGAATATCTCAACTGCTGTTGCTACTATATCTTTGAATTTGAGCCACATCTCGTCTACATTCGCATAGTCAGTTCGGAAGGAATGGAAATTGTCTTTTAGGAAGGCTTCTAGTGGTACTTTATCCGCTTTTTTGTTTCTGATGGATTTGGAAGAAATGGTATTGAGCCTAGCTACAATGACCTTGTGATCACTAATCCCTGTATCAGTCATGATGCTCTCTATCAGCTCTGGATTGTTTGTGGCCAAGAGGTCAAGTGTGTTTTCGCAACCATTTACAATTCGCGTGGGTTCGTGGACTAACTGCTCTAAATAATTTTCGGAGAATGCATTTAGGACAATCTCGGAAGACGTTTTGTGCCTACCACCGGTTTTGAACAAGTATTTTTGCCAACATACCGAGGGTAGGTTGAAGTCCCCACCAACTATAACCGTATGAGTGGGGTATTTATTTGTTACGAGACTCAAACTTTCTCTGAACTGTTCCGCAACTGTATCATCGGAGTCTGGGGGTCGGTAGAAGGAGCCAATTATTAACTTAATTCGGCTGTTAAGTATAACCTCCACCCACACCAATTCGCACAGAGTATCTACTTCGACTTCACTACAAGATAAACCACTACTGACAGACACCAACACTCCACCACCAATTCTGCCTAATCTATCTTTCCTGAACACCGTCTGAGACTTCGTAAAAATTTCTGCAGAACTTATTTCAGGCTTTAGCCAGCTTTCTGTACCTATAACGATATCAGCTTCTGTGCTTTCTATTAGCGCTTGAAGCTCAGGGACTTTTCCAGCGCAACTACAACAATTTACAACTATAATTCCGACTGTTCCTTGATCCAAGCACGTCCTGTAATTGCCAAGCACCCTTTGACATTGCAGCCCATCCCGCACTTTCCCGAGGCCTTCTAACCTAAAAAACCGCCCAGTCCACGCCACACAGCCTCCGCTACCCGTGTAGCCGCCAGCTGAGTGTAGTGAACTCCTGACCTATTCAGCGGAACCCGAAACCCCACCACCCTATGGCGCAAGTCAAGGAATCTGCAGCCAATACGGTCGCAAAACCGTCTGAGCCTCTGATTCAGACCCTCCACCCGGCTCTGCACCAAAGGTCCGCAGTCGGTTCTGTCAACGATGCTGCAGATGGTGAGCTCTGCCTTCATCTCGTAAGCAAGACCGGCAGCCTTCACCAAATCAGATAGCCGCTGGAATCCAGAGAGAATTTCCTCAGATCCAAAGCGACACACGTCATTAGTGCCGACATGTGCCACCACCTGCAGCTGGCTGCACCCTGTGCTCTTCATGGCATCTGGAAGGACCCTTTCGACATCAGGAATGACTCCTCCCGGAATGCACACGGAGTGCACACTGGATTTCTTCCCCTCCTTAGCCGCCATATCCCTAAGGGGCCCCATTACGCGCCTAACATTGGAGCTCCCAACTACCAGTAAGCCCAACCTCTGCGATTGCCCGGACCTTGAAGGCTGAGAATGATCCTCTGAAACAGGGCAGGCAGCTGGATCTGGCTCAGCCAGAGACAGTGCCTGAAACCGGTTTGTCAGACGCACCGGGGAGGCTTTCTGGTCAGCTTCCGGGGACGCCTTTCGCTGCCTGCCACGCCTTGGAACGACCTCCCAATCAACCACAGGCGAGGGCTCAGCCCCACTGCGGGCAGCAACCGGGGCAACCACAGCGGCAGACCGATCTGGGGACAGACGGGATGAGGTTGACATCCCTGTGATACCCAAGTCCGGCTCCCCACAGTGGTGCCCATTGGCAACAGCCTCAAGCTGCGCGACCGAAGTCAGCGCCGATTGCAGCTGTGAGCGAAGGGATGCCAAGTCAGCCCTCATCCGAACACAGCAATCGCAGTCCCTGTCCATTCTAATCGATGTTTAACAACAGTTACTGAAACACGAGTCGGTGCCTAGATAACGCAAGCGGAACACGCAAAGAATGTATCAACTAACCTGTACAAATGCCTAACGACTGCGCTACAATCTGCTGAATTTACGATTACAGTAACTAAAACTCGAAATTGCACCTCCTATACGAAACTCACACGCAATTTGAATAAGAATCTACGAAGTAAACACTAAAGCGCGATGCTACAACTGTCAAATACTATAATACGCCCGAAATATATGAATTAAACAATGCAAGTACCCAAAAACACGCAAAGAAATTAATTAAACTATGTAACAAATAAGTAAGCTAGGGTTATACTACTTGCTGCAGCAGCTGCTTATCCAACGGCGGCAGGGAGCACAAGTACTAATGAGGTGGCACTCGATTCGGAGGTAAGTCGATCCGAATCTTGGCGGTGCGAGAGGTTTTCACGTGCAGTATTTGGACATTAAGGGGAGGAGAGGTGGCTCCTTAAGATTCCTGATCACCAGTCTTCGCGCCGATGTCCTGTATTAAATTCCAAACGTCTCTGCAGTGTCTCGTGAAGGTGCGCCATGTGACATTGTTGACGGTGATCCGTCCATGTATCCATGGATACATTAAGCTTGGCGGCCCCTTTGATGCTATTCGAGAGGAGCAGGCTATGTCCCGCATGATGTTTCTTCTTCTCCCACCTGTCTTCACTATCACACAATACAAACGTAAAACTTCGTTATACACGCATCAGTTACACACACTACGGTCTACAGATGCACGTACGACACAACTCTCATACATCCACAGGGGAGGGGCCAATCTGCGCGGAGAAAGAACAATCTTTTCCGACAGGTGGCTGAACCCACCCCGTGGCATATCCCACTCGTCAGTTGATTTTTGCCATTTTTTAACGTTTTAATTTCACGTATAGTTTTACATCTGTAAGGCTGGGGGCAGACATTTACCTGCTGCCAGGCCTCTCGTCACCCCACCCACCTCAGTGGAAAAAATGCACGGAGAAACGTGATTCAGTTCGTTGTCTGCCATTATCTTCTTTGAATGGTAGGTATCAAAGGTGGAAGATGATTTTTTTATATGGAAAATAATATAAAAAATACGTTTCGTGTCATTGGTAGTACTGGCATTTGGTCGTGATCAAAAGATTGTATCAGTAAAAACATGGCATTTCAGTCTTTGATCGCTATGATAACAGCGAACCAGCAGTTATGTACTGACAAGTTACTCTGTAACTGCAATATGTGATCTGAAGATGGGCAGCTAGCCTGAAACCGGTCACTGAAAATAAAAAATAGAGATCAAAGACTGAAATGCCATATTTTTCTTTAAAGAACGATCACGGCAGTCTCATTAAAACAATCATGTCTAGTTTTGATAAGCTTGTCTCAGAGCCTAAACTATTGTCTTCTAATGCTAGACATACTTTCAGAGGTTATAAGGTTGTGATTAGTTACCTTTCAAACGTAAACCTACATGAGGTGTAAGTACCATTTGAAGGTATGTAATGAATATAAAAAGCAGAGTAACACTGGAAAAAAGAACATTTTATCAAACTTAGGCATAATTTAGAGGTGGAAATTTCTGAGAATGTACGCTTGGAGCACAGCATTGCATGGTAGTGAAACATGGACTGTGGGAAAACCGGAAAAGAAGAGACTTGAAGCATTTGAGCTGTGGTGCAACAGAAGAATGTTGAAAGTTAGGTGAACTGATATGGTAAGGGATGAGGAAGTTCTCTGCAGAACCGGTGAGGAAAGGAATATATGGAAAATACTGACAAGAAGAACTGACAGGATGGTAGGACATCAGTAAAGACGTCAGGGGTCTAGAAGGAGCTGTAGGGGTAAATATTGTAGAAGAAGACAGATTGGAATACGTCTAGTAAATAACTGAGGATGCAGTTCCGAGATGAAGAGGTTGAAACAGCAGAGATATTCGTGGCGTGCCATATCAGACCAGTCACAAGATCTCCAAGTCACTCATAAATCAACTCCCTTCTCAAGTGAATCTTTTCAGATGTGTATTCGACCCTGACTTCATTTTTGTGGATGACAACGCACGACCGCATCGAACAGTGCACAGGGAGAAGCTCCTGGAGCTGGAGGACAATCGACGACGGAACTGGCCTGTACGAGCAGCTGTCAACCGCGTTGTTGCAGGAATGGATCAAGAACTCCTTGTCAGCTTTGTGGCCAGAATGGGAGCATGTTGCAGAGCATGTACTGGCGTCTGTGGTGACCACACAAACACTGTTAAGGGCCATCTCTCGCGTTTCGTAATGACCAGGTGAAATGTAACAGAATGAGACGACATATAAAGCAGAGAGAGATATCTAACCGATCTGAAGATGCATATGTGAGGTAGGTAACTCAATGACCACATATTGCAAACGTACATACTGTAACCACTTAGTCTGATTCAACCTTGTCTTCATACTTTGAATGTAATGGTTTGTCGTTGAAATGTAATGAAATATAATTTTTGTAAGTATAGTCATCGAATATAAATAAATATTGAAACACAGATTTATAAAATTGTTGCAATAAAACCTTTTAGTTATTTTCGTTTGGTTATTGAAAGGACCTTGGAAACATTTAGCAACAAAATCTGCCTTGTAATTACAATGTTATTCGAATTTTTAAATTATATATTATTGCGAAACCATATTTTCTGTGTTTTGGCTACGTTAAATGTTTTAATTCGAATTATTTCTTATTCTGGAATCTTTATCCGGTTCTTTTTTTAATCCAGATATTGTGTCTTATTTTATTTGAAATCGTGGAAATTAACGTTTTAACCAATGTAAAAAACTAAATTCTCGTTCTTAAAACCTGTATAAGGAGTGGCTGTAGCATTTAAAGGACGTCAGTCGTTGGTTCAGTTCTGACAAGCTCAGTGCGATCCGAATAAACAGCTTTTTAAGAACATCTCACTTTTCGGCTACATCATTGCTGTAAAAGTTAATTAGCTGCGACAAACATAGCCTGAATATTACGGCGAGTGCAGTATCAAATTTACAAGTGGAGCAGACTGCAGCGAACATATACCCTGCTATCTTCAAACATCAAAAATGTAAGCTCAATATTAACTCGCGTAGCCCAACAAAGTGGTTACGTTTAACAGCGGACAATCATAAATTGCGGTGACTTTTTGTCTGGGAGTAGCAGTGTCATTCCTGTACGTCTCCCTGCGTATTTCTTTGAGTTATCTTCTGTAGTCTACCGTAACAGTCCTTTCTATGTGTGATCAATTTCCATCGAGTTGTTACTTGGCACTGACACATCACGCGAAAGTTACTTCCGTCACTTAGTTTTTCCCACAAGTGTGTTAGTAATGTTAAGAATTAGCTATTATTACAATTATTATCATTATTCTATTATTATTATTATTATTGTTATTATTACGAACGAATATATCGAGATGTTGCAAGAAAGTTATTGGAGACGAACAATGTTGGCTACCGCATGAAGTATTTATATGTGCCGGAGGGCGCCTAAATCCACTTAACCACGAAATTTTTCTCTTGAAGATGACCTTGTATTGGCGTAGTACTCACGGTGATCGACGCAATGTGTTGAAACTTCCCCTTTGAATGGAAAGAAAGACTGTGCTGGTAAACTTCTACATTATATGATACAGAAACAGCTAAGTAAAACTGAACGTACTAATACAGTTTTCTCTTTACTTATTCTGATCATCTCATAACTGACACACCGTATTTTAGCAGAACACAGTCCGATTTTTAATAATCCCTACAAAGAATAGCCCTGACAAACAAAAAACCAATACCCTTCATGAATCAATTACCTCACAAAAATCTTCGTTACTCGAACTACTGCAACGTAGCGAGCGCCAATACTGCCAGCTAAATAAAAGATTCAAACTACTGAAGGCACTAACAACTGATAGGCATAGTTAGCAAATGAAAGACTTTAATAGACAACAAACAATGTATTTACCTTAATACAGTTCAAAAGTCGTAATATATATACAAATTCTTGACATCTAAATTTCCTTTTTCTGACGGACACACGTCCAGATCGTTCGCTCATATTAACATTTCAAAACTCTGGCATCTCCCCCCCCCCCCCCCCCCCTCCCCCCACATCCACTACTGCTGGCGGCTCACCTCCAACTGCCCAACGCTGCACGCTGGTCACATCCAGCTGCCCAACACTACATTAGCGAATAATCCAACAATGCCTCCAACCAGCCACAGGCTGCACACAGCGCAGTCAGCGATTTTAATACAGAGCGCTACGTGGCGTCACCAACATAAAAACCTAAAAAGCCTACTTACAGTTTGATAGTCAAAGGCAAAAACTTAACTGTGAACTCAGCACAAGAAAAAATAATTGAAATGTGTGGCTTGTACATCGCCCCAAAAAAGAGGTTTAGACTCTGAAACGAATAGTGACTAATTTAAATCCCAAATACACTGATTGCTTGCGGTCTCTTCTTCTCCTTCATTATGAACTAAATCTCTTAGCATTATGAGTATATAAGCCTCGTCTGAAAAGTATAAAGAGTGGGCTGCAGTGACGCAATGCGCCTTATACCTGGTGGGGACGTGAACGGCCTAAGCGACTGCATTGCTCAAGAGAACCCGCGAACGCTCTGCCGAGTAGCGTGAACGGCGGCTGGTATTCCGGCGCGATTACACGGGCCGAACGCCAGATTAGGTCGGCCGATTACTTCTAAAGTGTCCGACTCCGAGACGTTAATAAATAGCCGACTGGCTAACTGCCGGCATTTTGTGCGCTTATTAGACCGACCTTTCCAATACCTCTCCTTCAATAACTGCATTCCGCAGACTTGCCGCAGCCATTTCTACTTAAGGTCTCGTCCACGCGGAGACCTAGGATTCGTTATCCATTTTCGGTCCGGAAAGAACTTATTAAAGGCACAAACAGTGTAAGAAAAACATGTGTTACAGGCACCACAGTACTGGAATAACGCAGAGTCTCATGTTTGCGACATTTTGAACAGTTAAACTAAGACTGTAGGAACTATTTGGTGATAACCAAAACAAACCTACAACCAAAATTAACTAATAACGTTATGAGGCACACAGGCTGTGTGTGTGCTCGGTCCTGCATGTCCTACATGAGATACCTGGTTCTCTGATTAGAGATTGCAATATATTTACACACTCATGGATAGATGCAAAGAGGTCGGTGCAATGATTCATGCTGCACTTAACTGCAGATCACTCTACTGTTGGCACCGAGTGAGGTGGCGCAGTGGCTAGCACACTGGACTCGTATTTGGGAGGATGACGGTTCAATCCCGTGTCTGCCCATTCTGATTTAAGTTTTCCGAGATTTCCCTAAATCATTCCAGGCAAATTCCGGGATGGTTCGTTTGAAAGGGCACGGCCGACTTCCTTCCCTAATCCGATGAAACTGATGATCTCGCTGTCTGGTCTCCTCCCCAAAACAACCCCAAACCTCTACTGTTGAAACATCATACAGAGGGTCATGATGCAACTGAACTCTCCCGCCGATTGTTCTGGGAGCTCACTTACCCCATTAGAAGCAGCCAGATAAAAGGAACGTTTCAGTGTCAGCCTCTCCATTATGCACAGAGGGCGAAAGATAGATGCAGTACCGATGTCGTATTAGTATTTTTGAATGCAAAAAACTATTTATGTACACTGTAGGATGCAGAATTTTTTGCCGGCCGCGGCGGTCTCGCGGTTCTAGGCGCGCAGTCCGGAACCGTGCGACTGCTACGGTCGCAGGTTCGAATCCTGCCTCGGGCATGGATGTGTGTGATATCCTTAGGTTAGTTAGGTTTAAGTAGTTCTAAGTTCTAGGGGACTGATGACCACAGCAGTTGAGTCCCATAGTGCTCAGAGCCATTTTTTGCAGAATTTTTTAATGAGTATATACTTTATTACACCGAGTATTACGTTACTGGCCAGTTTTAGCAGTTTTCCGTCTGTGAAGTGCGCATCATTCTGCAGGAAGGAAGGAGTATAGGTACAAATATTGTTATCATTGTTACCTTAATATGTGCCAGGTCAGTGTCTTTTATTTTTGTTTTCTGCCTTTAAAAGTATACTACCTGATGTATTCTGCACGATCATGAGCGCAAAAAAAAAAAGAATAAAAAAAGAGAGGGGGAGAGAGAGAGAGAGAGAGACTTTAACACTATGGAACTTAACTACTGACGTCATGTCCCCTAGCCTTAGAACTAATTAAACCTAAGTAACCTAAGAATATCACACAAATCAATTTCCGTGGCAAGATTCGAACCTGCGACCTTAGCAGCAGCGCGGTTCCGGACTAAAGCGCCTAGAACAGCTCGGCCACAGCGGCCGGCTAACTGCACCGCGAAGTCTAGTACGCCTGTCAGTACACATTGCTTTTGTGCCCTTATGATGACACTTCAACACATGGCCTACTGCCCAGGGGAAAATAAACACCCATATGATGACACTTCAACACATGGCCTACTGCCCAGGGGAAAATAAACACCCATATGATGACACTTCAACACATGGCCTACTGCCCAGGGGAAAATAAACACCCATATGATGACACTTCAACACGTGGCCTACTGCCCAAGGGAAAATAAACACCCATATGATGACACTTCAACACGTGGCCTACTGCCCAGGGGAAAATAAACACCCATATGATCACATTTCAACACGTGGCCTACTGCCCAGGGGAAAATAAACATCCATATGATGACACTTCAACACATGGCCTACTGCCCAGGGGAAAATAAACACCCATATGATGACACTTCAACACATGGCCTACTGCCCAGGGGAAAATAAACATCCATATGATGACACTTCAACACATGTCCTACTGCCCAGGGGAAAATAAACATCCATATGATGACACTTCAACACATGGCCTACTGCCCAGGGGAAAATAAACATTAAAGGATTGCCTCTGGCATTTACGTGGGAGTATTAAATGACCTAAAAACATACTATTCCTAGTAGCTATAATTAATGGTCTGCAAATGAAGAAAATACTGATGTGACATTGTTCAGTACACTCACCTCAGTCTGCACTTATACCCCTAACACTTCAAAACTATAGCCACTGGCCTCTAATATAATACGCAGTGTAGTAAAATATATCAATATAAAAAACTTCTAACAGCCAATGGTGGATATACATACATCAAAAAAAGTTTTGAGTCACCTCGGTCCCGGGAGTTCCGGAACCAGTACAGAAATTTGGAATATAGATCAACATAAACATCATTTCCGCCCGTTTATTGCTCATGAAAACCACAGGTTGCATGTTGTACCACCATACAGCGAGGCCTTCAGAGGTGGTGGTCCAGATTGCTGTACACACCGGTACCTCCAATATCCGGTAGCCCCTCCTCTTACATTGCTTTATGCCTGAATTCGTCGTGGCGTACTATCCATAGGTTCATCAAGACACTGTTGGTCCAGATTGTCCCACTCCTCAATAGCGATTCGGGGTGGATACCTCAGAGTGGTTGGTGGATCACGTTGTCCATAAACAGCCCTTTTAAATCCATCCCAGGCATTTTCGATAGGGTTCATGTCTGGAGAACATGCTGGCCACTCTAGTCAAGCGATTTTGTTACCCTGAAGGAAGTCATTCGCAAGATGTGCACGATAGGGGCACGAATTGTCGTCCTTGAAGATAAATGCCTCGCCAATATGCTGCCGATATGGTTGCATCATCGGTCGGAGGATGGCATTCACGTATCGTACAGCCGTTACGGCACCTTCCTCGACCACCAGCAGCGTTCGTCGGCCCCACATAATGCCACCCCAAAACATCAGGGAACCTCCACCTTGCTGCACTCGCTGGACAGTGTGTCTAAGGTGTTCAGCCTGACCGGGTTCCCTCCAAACACGTCTTCGATGATTACCAGCTTGAAGGCTAATGCGACACTCATCGGTGAAGAGAACGTGATTCCAATCCTGAGCGGTCCATTCAGCATGTTGTTGGACCCATCTGTTCCGCGCTGTATTTTGTCGTGGTTGCAAAGATGGACCTCACCATGGACGTCGGGAGTGACGTTGCGCATCATGCAGCCTATTGCGCACAGTTTGATTCGTGACACGACTTCCTGTGGCTGCACGAAAACCATTATTCAACATGGTGGCGTTGAAGTCAGGGTTCCTCCGAGCCATAATCCGTAGGTAGCCGTAATCCACTGCAGTAGTAGCCCTTGGGCGGCCTGAGCGAGGCATGTCATCGACAGTTCCGGTCTCTCTGTATCTACTCCATGTCCGAAAAACATCGCTTTGGTTCCCTCCGAGACGCCTGAACACTTCCCTTGTTGAGAGCCTTTCCTGGCACAAAGTAACAATGCGGATGCGATCCAAACGCAGTATTGACCGTCTAGGCATGGTTGAACTACAGACAATACGAGCCGTGTACCTCTTTGGTGGAATGACTGGAACTGATCGGCTGTCGTACCTCCTGCTTCTAATAGGCGCTGCTCGTGCATGGTTGTTTTCATCTGTATGCGGGTTTAGTGACATCTCTGAACAATGAATGGGACTGTGTCTGTGATACAATATCCACAGTCAAAGTCTATCTTCAGGAGTTCTGAGAACCGTGGCGATGCAAAGGTTTTTTTATGTGAGTAGAAAAAGGTTTTAGCATTCACAAATTACGTCCAGGCAGTGGATCCACACATAAAGAAACGAATAGTATGTTCAAAAATGTTCAAATGTGTTTGAAATCTTATGGGAATTAACTGCTAAGGTCATCAGTCCCTAAGCTTACACACTATTTAACCTAAATTATCCTAAGGACAAACACACAGACCCATGCCCGAGGGAGGACTCGAACCTCCGCCTGGACCAGCCGTCCATGACTGAAGCGTCCCAGACCGCTCGGTTAACCCCGCGCGGCTTAATAGACATCGAGTAAAGACTATCCGAACGTCATGCAGTGATCAGAACCTGCCTATAGGGACTTTGCTTCTCGATAAAGAGGAAGATAGCCGTTACATCCCGGTTGAAACACGTTTCTGAACGACAGACAGTTCTATGTCGCCAGTAGAGGGGACCTCTTAAACCATCCTCTATCGGTGTCCATGCTTTTACTTCCACACCTGCCTCTAAATCTCTGCTACACAAAATGAATACACAAAATAGCCTTCAATTTTTTGTTGCATTAGTACGTCGGCGAAAACCGTTCGGCCGTCTTCAGCATTCGCGTGAACTGCAGGGGGGGTCAAAAATATGGAAACGGCACAAACACAAAAGAAAAGGTTCAAATGGCTCTGAGCACTATGGGACAACTTCAGAGGTCATCAGTCCCCTAGAACTTAGAAATACTTAAACCTAAATAACCTAAGGACATCACACACATCCATGTCCGAGGTAGGATTCGAACCTGCGACCGCAGCGGTCTCGCGGTTCCAGACTGTAGCGCCTAGAACCGCACGGCCACTCCGGCCGGCACAAACACAGCACATTACGCTGTCTATTGACATTTAAAGAAGCTTCCAATCTTCTCGGTATCGATAAATGCAAGCGCTGTATGGTTTTCGGACAAATATTGCACCGTTCTTCTTGTGAACTAGTCGCAAATCTGTGTAGCGGTGATGGAGGTGGACAGCGACGACACACCTCTCCAACATAGACCACAAAGATTCAATAATAGTGAGATTCGGACGCTCTGGTAGCCACGAGGGATGCGGCGACTTATCCTCGTGATCACAAAACCAATCCTGGGTGATCTGAGTCGTGTGAACAGAGGCCTGTCGCCTTGGAAAACAGTATCAGCACTAGGGAACAAACATTGCATCATGGGATTAACATATCAGCCATATGGTCACAACAACAGCGCAGCCTTCAGGTTTGGCTGTCACCTGCATTTATGTTCAAGCATGCACTGCGGTATTTCCATATTTTTGCCCAGCCCCTATGCTATAGTGGTAGTGGGTCGTTCTTCTCCATTGCCTCAAGCTCTACGCCGTATTGCTCCAGTATTGACCAAGAAATTGCACTACCGCAACCATCCTGTGAAGGCCCGTGATGGTTCTGATGTCCAAGAGCTGTTTTTTGGACGAATTTTAGCTGACTTTAAATCCACCTAAAAATGCTATGCCACGATATTTTCAATAGGTCGTGACGACATTAACGTCGTTAGATACGAAACTCCAGTTTAGCTATCGTACCGAGACATTCACTTGGAATTGCTTAGGAAGATGTCGAAAAGCCTTTATCTGAATGCGGGCTGGGATTTTAAGCACATACCTTCCAAAATATCACTGTGAAGTTCTTACAGTGGTGAAATTTGACTCATATTTCTGTGACTCTTGAAGGAATCTGCGTAATGTGCGCTATGGTGACGGAGTCCGTGTAATTGCCTTGAAACACAACCCCACATCTTCATCTATGGCGTCTTTTTGTCTGTCTAAATTCGACTTTCAGTTACTTAGCTACTTCGTTTTCCTTCTCAGCTATTGTAACGATCTACATCTACCAACGAACCAACTTCAAGCTATTTCACTGCCGTTTCACTTTTGAACAGCTCGCGGGAAATATGAACACATAAATCTTTCAACGCGAGCTCTGATTTCTCTTATGTTATTCTGATGACATTTCTCCAAATATAGGTGGGCAGCAAGAAAATATTTTCTCATTCAGAGGAGAAAGCTGATGATTGAAATTTCATGAGAAGATCCTGCCGCAAGATAAACGCCATTGTTTTATTGATTGCTTCCCAATTCGCGTATCATATTCATGGCATTCTCTCCTCTATTTCGCGATAATACAAAGTGAACTGCCCGTCTTTGAACTTTTTCAATGTGCCCCATCAATCCTGTCTGATAAGGAAGCCATACCGCGCAACAGTACTCCAGAAAAGGATGGACAAGCGTAGTGTAGGCAGTCCCTGTTGTCGACCTATTGCATTTTCTAAGTGTGCTGTCAGTTTTGGTTCACATTTCCCACAACATTATCTACCTAATCGTTCCAATGTACGTTACTCCTTATTGTAGTCAGCCAGTATTTAGGTGAATTCGCAGTGCTTGGAATTATGTGACTTATCGTACAACCAAAATTTGGTGGAGTCCTAATACTCATGTGGATGACTTCACACTTTTCGCACCGCACAGATATCTTGTCCAAATCATTTTGCAATTGGTTTTGACCACCTGATGTCTTTAGAGGACCATAAATACACCATCATCTGAAAAGAATCTAAGAGGGCTGCTCTGATTGCCTACTAAAACGTTTATATCGATCTGGAACAGCAGAGGCCCTATAACATTTCCTTCGGGAACGCATTTCTGTTTTACTCGATGACACTCCGTCAGTTACTATGAACAGTGGCAGTTCTGACAACTGAGGCGATACTCTTCGGTCACGCGATTTGATTAGAAGTCTCTTGTGAGCAACTATGTCAAAAGCCTTCTGGAAATATGGAAATATGGAATCAATTTGCCATCCCTGTCGACAGCACTGATTACTTCGTGAGGGTAAAGAGCTAGTTGTGTTTTACGAGAACGATATTATCTGAATCCGTATTGGCTGTTTGCCAAGAAATCGTATTTTATGTTAGAACACAATAAAATTCCAAAATACAACTGCAAATCGATGTTAGTGATATGAGATGTGGATCATAAGGACTCGTTACAGAGTGGACTCTGATTTTATTGTTTGTAAACAAGACCTGTCAACGTATAACTGTATTGACTTTCACTCTTGTTTACGAATATTTCGCGCTGCAGTTGGTGTAGCCTTTTGAAGTAGGCTACGTTTCTCATTACGCAAAATTTCGGTCGACGTTTAATAGTGTCTTAGCTGACTTGTAAGGTCGTGACGCATAATGAAGCATGAAATCTTTCGTAGCGTAATTAACGGTCTTCGAGTAACAGCGTGACTCAGGCGAACCTTACGCTCATGTTTCTTGCGCTGACACACTGTCCGCATCAGCAATTTAGCTGCTTCGTAAGACGGCCCAGGAATGTAATGCTGAGAGAAATTTTCAGAAAACGTCTTGACCTAAAAGCGCTGCAGTTTGACTTGTTTGACACGGTGGTTTAACAAAGCTAATTAGCATAATACTCGAATCATTCATTTTTATTTTAACTGCCAAAGAGCTTCGTTTAGGGAAAGGATCGCAAGCGTTTCGGCTCGTATAATGCCGAGTGGTGTGGCACGCGTAACCGCGCACATATCTCATCACAGGAATGTAATTTTCCGCAATTAGTGTCACAAGCAGCATGCAAGAAGAATAGCTTATGAAGATGGTCTTCCAGTAGTTATGTGTCACTACAGCCAGTTACAACTCAATTCACGTCGAAACCGCCAATGTGACAATGTGTAAGACAGTAAGGAGTGATGGCATGGCATCAATAAGTTGACGAAATACAAGTTAATATATCCCACACATCTCAGCACAGATGTAATTTATTGTTAAATATCTTCAACATTTCGCGGCCCTGTCAGCAACTGTATAAATATTAATTTCAATTTTTATAATCAACAGTCTCAGTTGCACCGTTTACCTAGAATTTACCTAGGTTTCAATCGGGATAACCCAACCTTCTTCAGAATAACAGTAACTACCATTTGTCCATAGTTTTAACTTGACGATGTCCACTACGGACGAACGGTAGTTACTGTTATTCTGAAGAAGGTTGGGTTATCCCGACTGAAACCTAGGTTAACTCTAGGTAAGCGGTGCAACTGAGGCTGTTGATTATTAAAATTAAAATTAGTAATTTATTGTTCCTGGTCACCATGGGCAATCGTATCGTTCTGTTAACTAAAAGCGAAATCTGCAGGGTGGTGGTAAACCTGGACGCCCTGCATACTTTTACGATTGCAGGGCAACGGAAATTCTTTTATTGTTGTGGGAATTTTACATTCTAGGATTAGTGGGACCCTTTGATGCAAGAAACTTTGTCTGTTACAAATAGTTTGGTGAAGTTTCGCCATCGATAACGAGCTTTTAATTCTGGAAAAAAGTGAAATCATCTTCACTTCTGATGCTAAAAGGAGTCAATATATTTTCCTTTTTCATTTGTGGATGACACCAAGCTATTAAAAAAGGTATTTTACAGTACTTCACGACATATGAAACATGATGGAGGTCCAGGAAAATCTAAATTCTGATAACCGAACGGAAATTTCAACCATTGTCTTCTCGAATGCGAGTTCAGCATGCTAACGGAATTAGCCAATGGGCGCGAACTGCGCGACCGCTACGGTCGCAGGTTCGAATCCTGATATGATGTCCTTAGGTTAGTTAGGTTTAAGTAGTTCTAAGTTCTAGGGGACTGACGACCTCAGATGTTAAGTTCCATAGTGCTCAGAGCCATTTGAACCTATGGGCGCGCAACGCCGAGGTTAGTTCCATCTCCCTCCGTCGAAGTTGCGGTGGTATAAGGTTCCTTTGAAGTGTTACGAAAAAGTTGCATTTTCTTTGACAAGTAGTTTGCGTCTTCAACGTTATAACACGAAGGTAGCTACTGAGTCCACTGTTACGGGGTATTTTGATTGCTTGTAACCTAGCGATAGCGTATTCCAAAATTAGAGCAATGATGATTTATTTGGGTTTTGATACACTTGTTAAAACGGTTAGAACGTATTATTTTGGAGTTTAAATTACACATATGTTAGATCCCAAACATTACTTAGAGATAAGGCAGTTATAATGAACATTAATGAATATCTGGGTAAACAACTTACATCTTATGGTAACAACTTAAGCTCGTAACACTGTTCAAATATACCACCGGAAGTCTTAAAGTAAATGTACGAGCATAATACGTCAGACAGCATGTTGCCGCACGCTCTGAAATATCCCTGCTGTTTATTGTACAACAAAGTAGGCAGCTAGCATCTTATCTCTGCTGGTGTTTTATACAATAACAACTTCGTTTAACACCACAGCAATAAATCAGTGGGAATGAGATATAGAATACCACAAGAAAGAAACAAGTGGAATGAGATCTGCCGATCGCTTTGGCCCTTCCAATACAATGGTGAGGCTGTTGTTCAGGCAGTGACGGACATTAGTGCAGAAGTGTTGAAACCACATCCTCTCGCACACAACAAGAAGTACACCTCCAAATACGCTGACGGCATATCTTGTCTCTTTCTCTCTTTTATATAAACTCAAATCAAATTCTCGCGTCCGTTTGTATGTACAAGCTAATCTGAGGTACGGTTGTAAGGATTTTGACGCGATTTTAACTAACAGAAACACTGGTTCACTAGGAAGGTTTTTGTATATAATTTATAAATGTTTTGTATAATCAGTCTGACTTCAGAAGAAATGAAAGTAGGTTTTGAAAACGACGCCATTGTCACGAACGCGAACCCTCCAACGTCTGCATACGTAACGGTATGTCACTTGCAAACGGTGGACGCAAAAAGCCTTAAGAGACAGGGGCGGTAGACCGTTGTCTGCCCTTGTCACTGACAATAGCTTCCCGTCCCGGCAGGAACTGCTGCTGTCAGTGAATACGGATCCTCCTCAGCTAGTTTATGAGTGAAAATTGCGAAAGGAGCTGCTTCCAATAGACGTTTAGAGTCTGGTAACTCGCTGAAAGGCATTGTTCACAGTGACAGGTAAAGCTGCAGGTCTTCAATGGGACAAGCAACATTTAAAAGCGGACAGAAGCTAACTGGAGGTGCATAGCGTGATCCAGCGAGTCACGATTTTTCCTCTTTCCAATTGAAGCAAGACGTCGAGCGCATCAACGGCCCGACGCGGCCACAACTCGTGGAGAGAGCAGGTCGAACGTAGTTCTAGGGTACTTTGAAGGCCTTTTTCGCACTGTGGTTTGGGTCGACTCACTAAGACTATGAACAGGAAGCTTATTTCAATATTCTGTGAGAGAGGGTACTTTCCTTCGTCCTTTATTTTCGTAATGAATTCACTACGAACACCCGCATCTGTCGACGTAGCACCACACGTGAGCACAGCCGTGGTCGCGGTCGTGGTTTGATGAAAACTCACGAGGAGAACATAGAGAGTGCCATGACCGATTTCCAAGAAACTTGGCTCGGTGGAAGAGGAACCAAAATAAGCGAACACGTCTCTCGGCTTATCAGTACATTAAAAAAAATGGCTCAAATAGCTCTGAGCACTATGGGACTTAACTTCTGAGGTCATGAGTCCCCTAGATCTTAGAACTACTTAAACCTAACTAACCTAATGACATCACACACATCCATGCCCGAGGCAGGATTCGAACCTGCGACCGTAGCGGCCGCTCGGTTCCAGACTGTAGGGCCTAAATATCAGTAGATATTCGACCGTCTCTGAGAGAACTACAGTCAATATTTTTCGAGGTATTTTACGTGCCTTTTATTGAGAAAACAGTCCAACATCAGCATTGTGTAGTGACTAGCGTTACGACTTCACACTTCTGCGCCCCGTGCTCGAAACCAGATTATTATTTTTATTTTTGTTTCTCATTTATCTACCCATGTCTGTAAAAGATAACCGCACGAATATTTTCCACTGTACACTGAAAAAACAATCCTTTTTCGCCTATTAATTGTATGGGTGATGAATGACTTTAAAAGAGCAATAAATGGTTGAAAATTTTTTGAAATTTTTGTCGGCGAAATTTCTGTAGTGTACCGTGATACATAACCAATTGCAAGCGCTAGTTTCCGGCAACGTGATTCTGAAGTGTGGTTTGCCGCCAAATTATTATCAACGCTTGACATCCAGCATTGTGAGAGGCGGTCGCTGAAAGTGTTACCTGGGTGAATTCCCGGAAGTTATTTGAAAATCTTCGCGATTGTAGAACGGGTTTCTTCCCCGAAGAGATGCATACGGAGAGATGTCGGTGTGGCAAACCTGCCTTTGCGCGATGCTTGTGGCGTTCGGAATTTCTACATTTCAAACGTTTCTACGATTGACATAATTCTAGCGAACACTTCGAATCTTCGTGAAGAATAAACATAAGGATAAAATATAAAAAATGATATAAGAGTGGAATACAATAATAAGAGACTTGAAGAAATTGCAACCCCTGAAAATACCACACACACACACATATATATTGTATAATAGATGCATGACATATATTGTGAAACCTGTTTTTAATTTTACAATTAATATAGCGCCCTTGTATTCCCTAACCAAACAATGTCGTGTGATTAGGGCCTCCCATCGGATAGACTGTTCGCCGGGTGCAAGTCTTTCGATTTGACACCTCTTCGGCGACTTGCGAGTCGATAGGGATGATATGATGATGATTAGGAGAACACAATACTCAGTCGCTGGGCGGAGAAAATCTCCGACCCAGCTGGGAAACGAACCCGTGCCCTAGGATTGACATTCTGTAGCGCTGACCACACAGCTACCGAGTAACCTACAACCAACATGGGAAGATAAATAAAAAAAATACAAAATAAAATAACTAAAAAAATACTCAAGATTCGAACAAGAGAACCAGAACTGAAAGGGCGCAAGGCTAGCCACTACGCCAGCACCTGGGCTGAGTTCGGTGTGCGCTAAAAGTCATCTAAATTACATGGAAAACATTGATGATCGTTTTCTCAGAAACAGGCCATTATTACGGATAAGCCGACACACGCGTCGTCTTATTTTGGCTCCTCTTCCACTGTGCGAAGTTTATGGGTAATCAGGTTATGCCACTTATCATGTTTTCCTCGTCAGTCAGCCTAAGGCACTTGGACTGGCCCCCTGTATCAACCGATCTTAATCCCACAGAAAATGTCTGGGAGCATTTGGAACTGAGGGTGCAACACAGCAACGACATCCCCTAAATTTGGTAGCTCTATCGGATTTAATGACGAATGAGTGGCTTCATTTGCATATGCTAGAGCTGCCGTCCTCGCAGAAATGAAGTGTTGTGAAAGTCAAACACGATACTACGCACCCGGCCGCTGTGGCCGAGCGGTTCTGGGCGCTACAGTCTGGAACCGCACGAGTGCTACGGTCGCAGGTTCGAATTCTGCCTCGAGCATGGATGTGTGTGATGTCCTTAGGTTAGTTAGGTTTAAGTAGTTCTAAGTTCTAGGGGACTGATGACCTCAGAAATTAAGTCCCATAGTGCTCAGAGCCATTTGAACCTAAGTGGCACCCCGTGCCACCACGCATGTGCTGGCCCCCAATGACAATGACGAATGGAACCTAGCAAAATTCGTTCTCCACACACGGA
Source organism: Schistocerca gregaria (assembly GCF_023897955.1). Taxonomy (NCBI): domain Eukaryota; kingdom Metazoa; phylum Arthropoda; class Insecta; order Orthoptera; family Acrididae; genus Schistocerca; species Schistocerca gregaria. The sequence goes on from NC_064922.1 coordinate 757,356,863, forward strand.
TTGCCTTGGTTTAAGAATTAGGGCTGCGCCAAGAGAAACATATTTCAACTGATGAAAATTGCGACAGCTGCAACTAAATGATTTATGAATTAGGACTAGTTTCCTGCCAGTTTAGTCATATGTTCAGGGGAAAAACTGAGGACCCACAGAAGATACAATAATCCTAATTAGAATAATCTTAAACGAGAAAGCACCGCATCGATCAAGTGTTAATTAGCATGTAAGGAATAACGCCCAAAAATCTCCGTAAGGGTGAATAATAGAAATCCTGCACAATATTGGGGTCATAAAGTACACAGCACTTTTCGTTAAAATAACCAGACCAAACAGAGAAGCACATAATCCTAGAAAAAAAAATTGTTGGAAAGAACACCCACCATACGTTGAAAACAACAACCTAACTAAAACGAGCTTACTGGAAACACGCGGTACATCGTCTCAGATACAGCGGACAGTTCACTTTCGCAGAAGAGTGTTCATTTGTTTGTTTGTAATTCATACAAACCTACAGTCTCATTCCGATCTTGTTGAAATTTTGCAGACTTTACCTTCAAGACAAGAGTCTGATCAGGGTTTACGTAAGAGTTCGTAAACTGACTTGAAACATATTGTATTTTTTTGCTAATATTTAAATAAGAAAGATTGTTACCAAAAATCTCTGGAAGTTCTTGGCCGATTTACTTCAAATTTGTACATTCAGAAGAAAGATGAAACACCCAATAAAATTAATGACAAATTAAATGCCTAACGAAATACACTCCTGGAAATTGAAATAAGAACACCGTGAATTCATTGTCCCAGGAAGGGGAAACTTTATTGACACATTCCTGGGGTCAGATACATCACATGATCACACTGACAGAACCACAGGCACATAGACACAGGCAACAGAGCATGCACAATGTCGGCACTAGTACAGTGTATATCCACCTTTCGCAGCAATGCAGGCTGCTATTCTCCCATGGAGACGATCGTAGAGATGCTGGATGTAGTCCTGTGGAACGGCTTGCCATGCCATTTCCACCTGGCGCCTCAGTTGGACCAGCGTTCGTGCTGGACGTGCAGACCGCGTGAGACGAAGCTTCATCCAGTCCCAAAAATGCTCAATGGGGGACAGATCCGGAGATCTTGCTGGCCAGGGTAGTTGACTTACACCTTCTAGAGCACGTTGGGTGGCACGGGATACAATGCGGACGTGCATTGTCCTGTTGGAACAGCAAGTTCCCTTGCCGGTCTAGGAATGGTAGAACGATGGGTTCGATGACGGTTTGGATGTACCGTACACTATTCAGTGTCCCCTCGACGATCACCAGAGGTGTACGGCCAGTGTAGGAGATCGCTCCCCACACCATGGCGCCGGGTGTTGGGCCTGTGTGCCTCGGTCGTATGCAGTCCTGATTGTGGCGCTCACCTGCACGGCGCCAAACACGCATACGACCATCATTGGCACCAAGGCAGAAGCGACTCTCATCGCTGAAGACGACACGTCTCCATTCGTCCCTCCATTCACGCCTGTCGCGACACCACTGGAGGCGGGCTGCACGATGTTGGGGCGTGAGCGGAAGACGGCCTAACGGTGTGCGGGACCGTAGCCCAGCTTCATGGAGACGGTTGCGAATGGTTCTCGCCGATACCCCAGGAGCAACAGTGTCCCTTATTTGCTGGGAAGTGGCGGTGCGGTCCCCTACGGCACTGCGTAGGATCCTACGGTCTTGGCGTGCATAGGTGCGTCGCTGCGGTCCGGTCCCAGGTCGACGGGCACGTGCACCTTCCGCCGACCACTGGCGACAACATCAATCTACTGTGGAGACCTCACGCCCCACGTGTTGAGCAATTCGGTGGTACGTCCACCCGGCCTCCCGCATGCCCACTATACGCCCTCGCTCAAAGTCCGTCAACTGCACATACGGTTCACGTCCACGCCGTCGCGGCATGCTACCAGTGTTAAAGACTGCGATGGAGCTCCGTATGCCACGGCAAACTGGCTGACACTGACGGCGGCGGTGCACAAATGCTGCGCAGCTAGCGCCATTCGACGGCCAACACCGCAGTTCCTGGTGTGTCCGCTGTGCCGTGCGTGTGATCATTGCTTGTACAGCCCTCTCGCAGTGTCTGGAGCAAGTATGGTGGGTCTGACACACCGGTGTCAATGTGTTCTTTTTTCCATTTCCTGGAGTGTATATTGCGGTAAATTGATTGTAACTTATCACGAGAATAAATCATAGCAGCGGGTCCCGTCTTGGAGATAAAACAATCAGACGTCACTAAATCTCTGGACGAGCCTAAGCTCGAGAATTTGACAGAAACGTGGTTGTAAACTCTTATTTATTGATTAGTTGCAGTTGTTACATATGACATATATCCTGGAACATGTTTTAGTCCGTGCTTCACGGTTGTTTACGACAAAAGTCGCTAGATTGCGGGCCGATCAAGAGATCGAACAGCACCCGTGACCTCTCGAACTGGGACGTTAACAGCTTGAACAGTTCTAGGGGACTGATGACCTCAGATGTTAAGTCCCATGGTGCTCAGAGCCATTTGAACCATTCTTTTTGATACTACACAACAGTAAAGTGATGTCTCCTGATGGTGACTTTTTTTTCGTTCGGCGTGCTTACAATGTATGCAATTGGAAACAAGTGCTGCCATCAATATACACAGTGAAAACGTGATTACAGGCTGGTAAAGCAGATCTGCTGGATTCGGCGCCTACTCGACACTTGGGTACGATACTGTAAGGAGAGCGACGACTCGAGCTGACGCCTTGTGTGGGGAGAGGCACGTGTCGGCCCGGCGGGCAGTTTATGGACTGTCGGCGCCGGTGCGTGGCGCCGCGGCCGGCTGTACGTCAAGACTGGAGCTGGCGGCTGGGGCTGCTCTGCTCGTGAATTATTCACCGCGCGAGCCGCTCGTATCTAGCAATAGCCGACACCGCCAGTCGCAGTCCAGCAGGTGGGCACCACCGACACGCACGGCGTCTGTGTTTCATCGACGTCCCGTGTTACAACAGCCGAACACGCACTTACGGGCACGACGATAGTAAGGTTGTAGAGCACTTACCGACAACGCGTGGTCATTACGCCATATTATAGGCAGGCATTCCTGTCAGGAAGGTCGCAGTTCGTAGTAATAGACGGAAAATCATCGAGTTTAACTGAAGTGATATCAGGTGTTCCCCAGGGAAGCGTCCTGGGGCCTCTGCTGTTCCTGATCTATATGAATGACCTGGGTGACAATCTGAGCACTTCTCTTAGGTTGTTCGCAGATGATGCTGTAATTTACCGCCTAGTAAGGTCATCCGAAGGCCAGTAACAGTTGCAAAGCGACTTGGAAAAGATTGCTGTATGGTGTGTCAGGTGGCAGTTGACGCTAAATAACGAAAAGTGTGAGGTGATCCACATGAGTTCCAACAGAAATCCGATGGAATTCGATTACGCGATAAACAGTACAATTCTCAAGGCTGTCAATTCAACTAAGTACCTGGGTGTTAAAATTACGAACAACTTCAGTAGGAAAGACCACATAGATAATATTGTGGGGAAGGTGAGCCAAAGGTTGCGTTTCATTGGCAGGACACTTAGAAGATGCAACAAGTCCACTAAAGATACAGCTTACACTACACTCGTTCGTCCTCTGTTAGAATACTGCTGCGCGGTGTGGGATCCTTACCAGGTGGGATTGACGGAGGACATCGAAAGGGTGCAAAAAAAGGGCAGTTCGTTTTGTATTATCACGTAAAAGAGGAGAGAGTGTGGCAGATATGATACGCGAGTTGAAATGGAAGTCATTAAAGCAAAGATGTTTTTCGTCGCGGCGAGATCTATTTACGAAATTTCAGTCACCAACTTTCTCTTCCGAATGTGAAAATATTTTGTTGACCCCAACCTACATAGGTAGGATGGTCATCAAAATAAAATAACAGAAATCAGAGCTCGAATAGAAAGGTTTAGGTGTTCGTTTTTCCCGAGCGCTGTTTGGGAGTGGAATGATTGTGGTTCGGTGAACCCTCTGCCAAGCACTTAAATGTGAATTGCAGAGTAATCATGTAGATGTAGATGTAGATGAATACCACGGATGACCGCAAGACCATCAACAATAGTCTTCCTCAAGGCTCAGCCCTCGCTACTCTATTACTTAGCTTGCACATACTCCAGCCACTCCGTCGAGGAAGTTTGGTTATGCTGATAAGCTGGTGATAACAACATAGCACAGACAAATTGAAGTTATTGAAGCTGTGTTAATAAGAGACTTAAGGTCCGGATGTTTCAAAATGTATATCGGGTTTTTAAGGCATTGTGGCACTTATTACATTCGAGTTACAATTTTAAATAGTACATTAAAAGAAAGAGCAACTTGAGCAATTCTGTTTATATGCCTATATGTATGAGCATGTGCTGTTTCCTGAGACTTCCATGCTGCTACATGACGGTGAAGGTTTTCTCTTTCATGTCCTCTTCAGTGATGAACTGACATTTCACCTAAATGGAAATGTGATCAGCAAATCCACAGAAGTATGTAAAGTTGCAACAAGACTCCCCTAAAATGATTTTTTTGTGTCATATTCCGAGGGAAAGTTTATCGGCCTTATTTTACAGTGAAACAATTATAACCGGTATTTCTTATCTACATGTGCTATAACTATGGCTCTTTCGTCAATTGGAAAAAGCTGAAACAGAGAGCTTTCTTGGTGTCAAGATAATGCTCCTCCCCACTGGGGTAAACAGTACACGATTGAAACTTCCTGGCAGATTAAAACTGTGTGACGGACCGAGACTCGAACTCGGGACCTTTGCTTTTTGCGGGCAAGTGTTCTACCATCTGAGCTACCCAAGCACGACTCACGCCCCGTCCTCACAGCTTCACTTCTGCAGGTACCTCGTCCTTTACCTTCCAAACTTAACAGAAGCTCTCCTGCGAACCATCCTTTCTTTCAGGAGTGCTAGTTCTGCACGGTTCTGTTAAGTTTGCCAAGGTAGGAAACGAGGTAGTGGCAGAAGTGAAGCTGTGAGGACGGGGCGTGAGTGGTGCTTGGGTAGCTCAGATGACGGCGGCACGGTAGCTCAGCGTGTTCGGTCAGAGAGCTAGGTGCCCTCTGTTGTAAGTAGGCTGTTTAGGTTTTTTTATTGGTAACGCCGCCGCGACGTAGCGCTCTGTATGAAAATCACTGGCTGTCTGTGGCTGGTTTGCATTGTTGTTTACCATTGTAGTGTTGGGCAGCGGCAGTTGGATGCTAACAGCGCGTAGCGTTGCGCAGTTGGAGGTGAGCCGCCAACAGTGGTGGACGTGGGGAGAGAGATGGCGGAGTTTTGAAATTTGTAAGAATGGATGTCATGAACAGATATATATATATATTATGACTATTAAGGTAAATACATTGTTTGTTCTCTATTAAAATCTTTCATTGACTAACTGTGCCTATCTGTAGTTAGTGACTTCCGTAGTTTGAATCTTTTATTTAGTTGGCAGTAGTGGCGCTCGCTGTATTGCAGTAGCTTGAGTGACGAAGATTTTTGTGAGGTAAGTGATTTGTGAAAGGTATAGGTTAATGTTAGTCAGGGCCATTCTTTTGTAGGGATTATTGAAAGTCAGATTGCGTTGCGCTAAAAATATTGTGTGTCAGTTTAAGCACAATCTTTCTAAGGGGACGTTTCACTGTAACAAAAAAACTGCGTTAATGGATCAACAACGAACTGAAACGGGTGTCTTTCGACGTCCGCCCAGAGCAGATACAACGAACAAAAAAGAAAAAAAATAGATTTAAAAAAAGAGAAGAAAAACAGATGGCAGAGCACTTTCCCCCGAAATGCAAAGGTTCCGAGTTCGAGTCTCGGTCCGGCACACAGTTTTAATCTTCCAGGAAGTTTCGTATCAGCGCACACTCCGCTGCAGAGTGAAAATCTCATTCCAGTACGCTATTTGCTAAACAACATCATACCCGACCGCTGTATTGGCCACAAGGGGCCACGGGATAGCAGCTTGTTTTGCATGGCCTCCACGTTTACCTGATCTGACCCGTGCAATTTTTACCCTGGGGGAGGGGGGTTCATAAAAGATCATGTGTACGTACCTCCGCTACTAGCTGACCTAGCCGACCTAAGAAACGAGAGTGAAACAATTTTTGCAACAATTACTCCACTCATCAAGACTGGGGAAGAACTGGCCTGTCAGCTCGATGAGTGCCGTGTGACGAATGGTGCTCACACTGAACTTTTGTAAGAAAAACTGAGTTTCTCTCCCAATTGACGTATTATTTATGATTGTAGCTTGAATGTAATAAATGCTACAAAGTCTTAAAATCCCGATTTTCAATTCGAAACACTCGGTAAAATGAGGTAATATTTTCGGGAATGGGGACATTAGACGAACCGTAACAAAACTGAATCCACTTACTTGCAACTGAATAATAGCCTAGTCAACCGTGAACTGCACATACTTTTCGAAAGTAATCGGCTGGCCCTAGCAAATATGCATGGTACCTTGGAGCTATACTTCACCCTACGCTGTCATTTAAACAGCACTGACAAAGACTGCAGATAAATCGAGTTCAGAAAAAATTATGAGGTACAACAGGGGGTACTGCTGCTCGACCTTACCATTATCTTCCCTCGGCCTTGTCTACTCAGTGGCAGAATACTGCAGCCCTGTCTGGATAAACAGCAATCAACGAAACTGGTTGATACGAAACTAAATCTAAAAATGCGGACTGTTAGTCTACGGGCACCATCAAGTCTACTCCGGTATTTTGGCTACTTGACCTGCGAAGAAAGAATATCCTCCTGAGGGAGTGTAAGAAAATCTGTAAGAACCTTCAGCAGCCAATTCATGAAGACATAAGTGCTATCCGAACAACAGACTCCTCTCCAGACATCCCCCACTTATAATAGCTAGCAACCTGATAGACGAAAACTTCAATCTCTACGAAGCGTGGATGAATAAATATGACGGCAACACTCCACCATAGCTCCATAGCTTTCTCCATACCAATCCATGGGAACTTTATCTGCTCGATGTCATACACTCAACAGAATCCGAATTTACAGTGGGAGATACGGTGACTGCTGTACAAGTAGGAAAATACTAACACTGAGGAGTGCACTTGTGGCTCTACAAGACGGACTGTCGGACATATTGTTGAAGAGTTCCCTCAAAACTCTCACCCTGGCAATCACAGCAGATGCGATCAGTTATATAAATAATATGTCTCTCAGTTTGCAAATTATGTTCATATTTTAGGCATTACCACGCGTTTCACGTGCAGACGCGGTAATCTTATTTAATTTCTCACTGGTACATGAGAGAAGTTAGCTATCACTACAATGGATGACAGCTTGTGGTTTCTTAGACCTGTTGTTTGCGGTACATTAATACAATTTTGACCGTCAGATGACGTGTGCAAATGCGCTCGCTATTGTTACCGGTACACACGACCGCTTCCGCCGGCATTTCAATTTTGTTTTGTGCTTCGTACGGGTCTGGTGGGTGTCTATTCAGCACTGGTGAGTCACAAACTTTACTCAGAGGTTAAATTGCTTTCCTCCCATCCCTACAGGTGCACGGTCTATATAACCCCGTTTTTGGACGTTTCAGTGTTCGAAAAACCGCCTATCTGCCTTCGTGCGGATTCATGTGTGTCGCAGCCCTAGGCCCGGACCGTTGGAGGTTCGAGTCCTCCCTCGGGCATGGGTGTGTGTGTGTTGTCCTTAGCGTAAGTTAGGTTAAGTTAGATTAAGTAGTGTATAAGCTTAGGGACCGATGACTTCAGCAGTTTGGCCCCATAGTCTCTTACCACAAATTTCCAAAATTTCCCGGACTGTTGTAAGTTCTGTAATGGAGAATTTGGAGTGTCGGGTATTTAATACCGTATAAATTTCATTCCATTTAACGGTGGTTTCCGCTCTCCCAATTGGAGATCTTTGTCTTTTTATGTAGTTCCTCCTCTGCAAGAGGTATACTAGTAAACCTAGGACCGAAGTAAATATTCTGTTGCATGTCATGTACCACGGCCAGACTATTTTAAAACGGTTTAACCTAATTTAACCTCATCAAAAGACCTAGTGATCCCAAGCACATCAAAAGAGCAGAATTATTTGCACAACTCAACAAGCTGGGATTCCACTTCTACTAAACCTCAAACTTCTAATATTATGACTTCAAAACTGACTGCTCTTAAGCCAACACCGACAAAAACTTTGGACGAAATATTAACTTGTTCCTTCTGTTGATAAAACCACGAATCGTAAGAGGGAGACAAGAACTGAATCCAAAGTGATAAACTCTGCTGAAAATACAGAAACCGAAAAAAAAGGAAGCTACAACAATGAAGACATTGTAGAAGATTACGAAAGTAGCTTTGATTACTGGAATGAAGATGAATGTGCTGGGTTTGGTGAAATCTGTTACGAAAGTAGTAAAAAAAGACTATAGGATTCTGTCTGTTTCCTGTTCAAGAATGACACATGAGTATTGTTCAACATTTGGTAACAAGTGTACTTGCTGCGGTAAGATAAAGACTGACTAATTCTTGAACAAAATCAACAACTCATTTTGGACTAGAATATTTAACACTATAATTCTCTATTCATTATGACATTATTCCAAATAAAGCAATATGCACTTTTAGTTGACTCTTTTCGTCATATATAGCCATTTTTACTCTTATCAGCCGGAACATTATGAGCACCTACCTAACAGCCGGTATGTCCACCTGACACGGATAACAGCGGCGACTCTTCATGACATGGACGCAATGAGGCCCTGTTAGGTCGCTGGAGGAAGTTGGCACCACATCTGCACAAGCACGTCACCAAATTCCTGTAGATTACGGGGAGGAAGCGGCGAGTTCCGACGTCGCGTTCAATCACATTCCATGTGTGGTCGATCGTGTTCAGATTTGGCGAGTTGTCGGGCCAGCACATAAAATGGAACTCGCCACTGAATACCTCGAACCACTCCATCACACTCCTGGCCTTGTGACATGGCGCATTGTCTAGTCTTTCAAAAAAACTATTGCTGTCGGGAAACATTATCGTCATGAAGGGGCGTAAGTGGTCTGCAACGAGTGAACTTGGTCGTCATGGTGCCTTGCACAAACTCCGCTGGACCCATGGATACCCACGTAAATGTTCTCCAGAGCATAATAGAGACGCCACCAGCTTGTCTCTGTCCCGCTGTACAGGTGTCAAGGAGCCGTTGCCGTGGAAAACGACGATTCGCTCTCTGCCATCGGCATGGTGAAGAAGGTGTCACGATTCATCAGACTATGCAACGCTCTACCACTGCGCCAACGACCAATGCCGACGTTCAAGTGCCCATTTCAGTCGCAGCTGCCAGTGTCGTGGTGTTAACATTGGCAGATGGACGGGTCGTCGGCTGTCCAACATAAAGTCTGATGTTAGTTCTCCCACAGTTCGTCCCAAGTCCTGTTATACCAATCTGCCCAGCAATTTAAGTGGCAGTGCCTTAAAACTATAGTATATTAAAATTTTATAACAGTATGGACGAACATTCTGCCAGAAATAGAAAAAAGGTAAAAAACAACAAATTTTATGATGAAAAAAGTGATCCAACTCTACCATACTTACTCTACCTTCTATTTATCCCAGAATGTGATGCCACAACACATTAGCTAATGAAAACAGGAAAATTAAATTAAATTTGAAAGTTTCCTCTCCAAAATATGATATTAAACCTAAAGCAAAAGCTACAGAACTTAGACGATTGAGATCCATAGAACGTGACTTCCAGTTCAAATTTATATCAATATAATTATTTAAGAATGTAGAATATTCTGATTCATGTGCTGATTTAATCACATGCTTTATTTCTAATAGTGTGGTCAGGCTTTGTGCAGTACTGTGAATGGAATATGTTGTGTGTCATCTAGGTTCACGGACACTCCATTTGTAGAAAAGCAGTTATTAATTTTCTAGAAGATATCACCTACGGTTTCAAATGTAGAAGTTTTTCCATCAGGGTTGACAAATTCGTTTATGGAGTAAAGGAAAGATGGTCGTCTTTAAACATTTATGATAAATCATGCACATATAGGCAGAATTTCATGTAGCCAAATGCGCTGAGCAGATGCTTCGAGACAAAGAGATGAGGAAGAGTTTCAGCGACTTACCGACAGCTCCCCAGTCAAATGCGCTGAGCAGATGCTTCGAGACAAAGAGATGAGGAAGAGTTTCAGCGACTTACCGACAGCTCCCCAGTCAAATGCGCTGAGCAGATGCTTCGAGACAAAGAGATGAGGAAGAGTTTCAGCGACTTACCGACAGCTCCCCAGTCAAATGCGCTGAGCAGATGCTTTGAGACAAAGAGATGAGGAAGAGTTTCAGCGACTTACCGACAGCTCCCCAGTCATATGCGCTGAGCAGATGCTTCGAGACAAAGAGATGAGGAAGAGTTTCAGCGACTTACCGACAGCTCCCCAGTCAAATGCGCTGAGCAGATGCTTCGAGACAAAGAGATGAGGAAGAGTTTCAACGACTTACCGACGGCTCCCCAGTCAAATGCGCTGAGCAGATGCTTCGAGACAAAGAGATGAGGAAGAGTTTCAGCGACTTACCGACAGCTCCCCAGTCAAATGCGCTGAGCAGATGCTTCGAGACAAAGAGATGAGGATGAGTTTCAGCGACTTACCGACAGCTCCCCAGTCAAATGCGCTGAGCAGATGCTTCGAGACAAAGAGATGAGGATGAGTTTCAGCGACTTACCGACAGCTCCCCAGTCAAATGTGCTGAGCAGATGCTTCGAGACAAAGAGATGAGGAAGAGTTTCAGCGACTTACCGACAGCTCCCCAGTCAAATGCCCTGAGCAGATGCTTCGAGACAAAGAGATGAGGAAGAGTTTCAGCGACTTACCGACAGCTCCCCAGTCAAATGCGCTGAGCAGATGCTTCGAGACAAAGAGATGAGGAAGAGTTTCAGCGACTTACCGACAGCTCCCCAGTCAAATGCGCTGAGCAGATGCTTTGGGACAAAGAGATGAGGAAGAGTTTCAGCGACTTACCGACAGCTCCCCAGTCAAATGCGCTGAGCAGATGCTTCGAGACAAAGAGATGAGGAAGAGTTTCAGCGACTTACCGACAGCTCCCCAGTCAAATGCGCTGAGCAGATGCTTCGAGACAAAGAGATGAGGAAGAGTTTCAGCGACTTACCGACAGCTCCCCAGTCAAATGCGCTGAGCAGATGCTTCGAGACAAAGAGATGAGGAAGAGTTTCAGCGACTTACCGACAGCTCCCCAGTCAAATGCGCTGAGCAGATGCTTCGAGACAAAGAGATGAGGAAGAGTTTCAGCGACTTACCGACGGCTCCCCAGTCAAATGCGCTGAGCAGATGCTTCGAGACAAAGAGATGAGGAAGAGTTTCAGCGACTTACCGACGGCTCCCCAGTCAAATGCGCTGAGCAGATGCTTCGAGACAAAGAGATGAGGAAGAGTTTCAGCGACTTACCGACGGCTCCCCAGTCAAATGCGCTGAGCAGATGCTTCGAGACAAAGAGATGAGGATGAGTTTCAGCGACTTACCGACAAGCTCCCCAGTCAAATGCGCTGAGCAGATGCTTCGAGACAAAGAGATGAGGAAGAGTTTCAGCGACTTACCGACGGCTCCCCAGTCAAATGCGCTGAGCAGATGCTTCGAGACAAAGAGATGAGGATGAGTTTCAGCGACTTACCGACAAGCTCCCCAGTCAAATGCGCTGAGCAGATGCTTCGAGACAAAGAGATGAGGAAGAGTTTCAGCGACTTACCGACGGCTCCCCAGTCAAATGCGCTGAGCAGATGCTTCGAGACAAAGAGATGAGGAAGAGTTTCAGCGACTTACCGACGGCTCCCCAGTCAAATGCGCTGAGCAGATGCTTCGAGACAAAGAGATGAGGAAGAGTTTCAGCGACTTACCGACGGCTCCCCAGTCAAATGCGCTGAGCAGATGCTTCGAGACAAAGAGATGAGGAAGAGTTTCAGCGACTTACCGACAGCTCCCCAGTCAAATGCGCTGAGCAGATGCTTCGAGACAAAGAGATGAGGAAGAGTTTCAGCGACTTACCAACGGCTCCCCAGTCGGGATGCGCGAGGTTGTTGAACCAGCCATCGTAGCGCTGCTTCTCGGTGAAGCTGTACAGCTGCTGCTCTGTAACAAGGGAGAGGCGCGCGTCAGTGCCGAGTGCCGCTGCCGCTGACAGAGCCAGTTCTTGCGTCCGGAGCGGCGCCCGGACAGGCAGACATGAAAACTAGATTACTGCCGAGTTACTAACAAGCCTCTTGCGCTGGAGGTCAGAGCCACTACGAACACTCCTAGTGTCTGTTGTTATACAGTAACAACCCTACTCGTCATTAAAATTGAAACATGAGATTTCACTTACTGCGCAAATTGTAGTATAGCTAAAAGAATTTCCGGGCGGGAAGGAGCGCCGGTCACGGGCACCAACCCGCCCTGCGGATTTGTGTCGAGGTCCGGTGAACCGGCCAGTCTGTGGTTGGTTTTCAGGCGGTTTTCCATCTGCCTCGGCAAATGCGGGCTGGTTCCCCTTATTCCGCCTCAGCTTCACTATGTCGGCGATTGCTCCGCAAATAAGTTCTCCACATACGCGTACACCACCGTTACTCTACCACGCAAACGTAGGGGTTAAACTCATCTGGTGTGAGACGTTCCCTGGGGGGTCCACCGGGGGCCGAACCGCACAATAACCCTGGGTTCGGTGCTGGGCGGCGGAGGGGTGAAGTGGACTGCGGTAGTCGTCGTGGGGTTGCGGACCACTGCGGCTGCGGCGGGGACGGAGCCTCTCCGTCGTTTCTAGGTCCCCAGTTAACAAAACATAACATAACGTATATATGCAGGTGATTCGTGGATATACAGGCCGCGAAATTTAATACACGTAGCTGCCGTCTCTAAAAGCAACACTGGCTCTAAACTGCTTCGGAAAGAAGTCGAACTGAGCTCTGATGACGGGTACGTCGTTCCATACTGCTTCTGCTCTGTTTAGTAGCTGGCAGGTGGTGACGTGTCAGGCTCTTGGTAATCCATCACCAGATGTCTCCCATGGATGAATGACACACTGAGTTGAGATACGTCCAGGCAACATACGGTCTTGCGTTATCTTATTGAAAAATAATGCCAAGGAGACCACGAATATAGGGCACAGCCGCCGGCCTTATCACATCAGTACTGCAACGGATGCCGTCTAATTTATAGGTAGTGTACCTAATTGGCACCGGCCAGAGTGGCCGAGCGGTTCTAGGCTCTATAGTCTGGAACCGCGTGACCGCTACGGTCGCAGGTTCGAATCCTGCCTCGGGCAACGATGTGTGTGATGTCCTTACGTTAGATAGATTTAAGTAGTTCTTCTAGGGCACAGATGACCTCAGAAATTAAGTCCCATAGCGCTCAGAGCCATTTGAACCATTTGAACCTAAGTGGCACCCCGTGCCACCACGCACGTGCTGGCCCCGAATGACAATGACGAATGGAACCTAGCAAAATTCGTTCTCCACACATGGATAGGTCCATTGCGGTTGTTTAACAGTGAGGGCTGCGCCAAGAGAAACATATTTCAGCTGAATGAAAACTGCGACAGATGCAACTAAATGATTTATTAATAAGGACCAGTTTCATGACGGTATAGTCATATGTTCAGGGGAGAAACTGTAGACCTACAGAAGATACAAAAATCCTAATTAGAATAGTCTTAAACCAGAATGTACCAATTCGATCAAGTGTTAATTAGCATGTAAGGAATAACGCCCAAAATCTCCGTAAGGGTAAATAATAGAAATCCTGCACAATAATGGCGTCATAAAGTACACAGCACTTAAAATAACCAGACCAAACAGAGAAGGACATAATCCTAGAAACAAAAATTATTGAAAAGATCACCCATCATACGTGGAAAACAACAACCTAGCTAAAACGAGCTTACTGGAAACACGCAGTACATCGTCTCAGATACAGCGGACTGCTCACTTTCGCAGAAGAGTGTTCATTTGTTTGTTTGAAATTCATACAAATCTACAGTTTCATTCCGATCTTGTTGAAATTTTGCAGACTATACCTTCAAGACAAGAGTCTGATCACGGTTTACGTAAGAGTTCGTAATCTGACTTGAAACATATTGTATTTTTTTGCTAATATTTAAAGGAGAAAGATTGTTACCAAAAATCTCGGGAGCATTTGGAACTGAGGGTGCAACACAGCAACGATATCCCCTAAATTTGGTAGCTCTCTCGGATCTAATGACGAATGAGTGGCTTCATTTGCATATGCTAGAGCTGCCGTTCTCGCAGAAATGAAGCTGTTGTCAAAGTCAAAGGCGATACTACACACCCGGCCGGTGTGGTCTCGCAGTTCTAGGCGCGCAGTCCGCAACCGTGCGACTGCTACGGCCGCAGGTTCGAATCCTGCCTCGGGCATGGATGTGTGTGATGTCCTTAGGTTAGTTATGTTTAAGTAGTTCTAAGTTCTAGGGGACTGATAACCACAGCAGTTGAGTCCCATAGTGCTCAGAGCCATTTGAACCTTTTTTTGATTCCGATCTTGTTGAAATTTTGCACACTTTACCTTGCCGAAAACAAACCAATCTCGTGCTTCCAGGAACGCGACGTGGCTCTAAGATCCTGCGGTGGAGCGAATAAAGTGTCTGTCCTCTCTGGCGCTAGTTATATGTGGCCGTTGAGATCTCGCCTGGTGTTATTGTTTTCCTCCGGAATCCGTCGACTCTACGCAAGACAGTTGAGTGTTCGCGAACAACACGAGCACCAGTTTCTCAGAATCAATAACAGCAATCTCGATTGGCTACGAACCCAGACGTCGAATTCTGGAACGTGCTTTAATGCGAGACATAACACGATCTTTTCCTATACAAGCAACACTGAAATGCGTCAGTGTATAACCAAGCCTGTGGCACACGTCATGTCCGATTGACGTTTTTTTACGTGTCTTCTTCATCAAGCACTGTGCTTCCTCAAAAAGCGTAATAACACTTAATACCGGGTGGCTATATTTAAAGTGCAGCTACTTACAGAGGTCCACAGTGGGCTGTAATTATTGTATGGCAGCGAAACTTGGTAGATATTCTAATGCGTTAAGGCGGAACATATTCACACTGAGAATAAAAGAAAAAAGTTCCAATTTCGGTCATCAGGTGCAAATCTGGTGCTGTGATTACAAGAAAGACGCATAGAAATGTTTGCATATGTAATGCGTTAGGAACGGGATACGGGAAGAAAAGATTAAACAAGTGAGAAAGACATAACGTTTATTTTACTACAAAATGTGATCAAAAGTATCCGGACACTTGGCTAAAAATGACTTGCAAGTTCGTGGCGCCCTCGATATGTAATGCTGCAATTAAATATGGTGTTAGCCCACCCTTAGCCTTGATGACAATTTCCACTCTCGCAGGCATACTTTAAATCAGGTGCTGGAAGGTTTCTTGGGGAAATGCAGCCCATTCTTCACGGAGTGCTGCACTGAGGAGACGTATCAATGGCGGTCGGTGAGACCTGGCACGATGTCGGCGTTCCAAAACATATCAGAGATGTTCTATGGGATTCAAGTCAGGACTCTGTGCGGGCCAGTCCATTACAGGGATGTTATTGTCGTGTAACCACTCCACCACAGGCCGTGCATTATGAACAGGTGCTCGATCGTTCTAAAAGATGCAATCGCCAACCCTGAATTGCTCTTCAACAGTAGGAAGCAAGAAGGTGATAAAAACACCAATGCAGGCCGGTACTGTAATGTTGTTGTGTTCTTCAGTCCTGAGACTGGTTTGATGCAGCTCTCCATGCTACTCTATCCTGTGCAAGCTTCTTCATCTCCCAGTACCTACTGCAACCTACATCCTTCTGAATCTGCTTAGCGTATTCACCTCTTGGTCTCCCTCTACGATTTTTACCCTCCACGCTGCCCTCCAATACTAAATTGATGCCTCAGAACATGTCCTACCAACCGATCCCTTCTTCTGGTCAAGTTGTGCAACAAACTTCTCTTCTCCCCAATCCTAGTCAATACTTCCTCATTAGTTATGTGATCTACCCATTTAATCTTCAACATTCTTCTGTAGCACCACATTTCGAAAGCTTCTATTCTCTTCTTGTCCAAACTATTTATCGTCCATGTTTCACTTCCATACATGGCTACACTCCATACAAATACTTTCAGAAATGACTTCCTGACACTTAAATCTATACTCGATGTTAACAAATTTCTCTTCTTCAGAAACGCTTTCCTGGCCATTGCCAGTCTACATTATATATCTTCTCTACTTCGACCATAGTTATTTTGCTCCCCAAATAGCAAAACTCCTTTACTACTTTAAGTGTCTCATTTCCTAATCTAATTCCTTCAGCATCGCCCGACTTAATTCGACTACATTCCATTACCCTCGTTTTGCTTTTGTTGATGTTAATTTTATATCCTCCTTTCAAGACACTATCCATTCCTTTCAACTGCTCTTCCAAGTCCTTTGCTGTCTCTGACAGAATTACGATGTCATCGGCGAACCTCAAAGTTTTTATGTCTTCTCCATGGATTTTAATACCTACTCCGAATTTTTCTATTGTTTGCTTTACTGCTTGCTCAATATACAGATTGAATAACATCGGG
The DNA here is from genome assembly GCF_023897955.1 of Schistocerca gregaria. Classification (NCBI taxonomy): domain Eukaryota; kingdom Metazoa; phylum Arthropoda; class Insecta; order Orthoptera; family Acrididae; genus Schistocerca; species Schistocerca gregaria. The sequence goes on from NC_064922.1 coordinate 757,373,469, forward strand.
GAGAGACTACAACCCTGTCTCACTCCCTTCCCAACCACTGCTTCCCTTTCATGTCCCTCGACTCTTATAACTGCCTTCTGATTTATGTACAAATTGTAAATAGCCTTTCGCTCCCTGTATTTTATCCCTGCCACCTTCAGAATTTGAAAGAATTCCAGTCAACATTGTCAAAAGCTTTCTCTAAGTCTACGAATACTAGAAACGTAGTTTTGCCCTTCCTTAATCTAGCTTCTAATATAAGTCGTAAGGTCAGTATTGCCTCACGTATTCCAACATTTCTACGGAAGCCAAACTGATCTTCCTCGAGGTCGGCTTCTACTAGTTTTTCCATTCGTCTGTAAAGAATTCGTGTTAGTATTTTGCAGCTGTGACTTATTAAACTGATAGTTCGGTAATTTTCACATGTGTCAACACCTGCTTTCTTTGGTATTGGAATTATTATATTGTTCTTGAAGTCTGAGGCTATTTCGCCTGTCTCATACATCTTGCTCACCAGATGGTAGAGTTTTGTCAGGACTGGCTCTCCCGAGGCCGTCAGTAGTTCCAATGGAATGTTGTCTACTCCGGGGACCTTGTTCGACTCAGGTCTTTCAGTGTTCTGTCAAACTCTACACGCAGTATCGTATCTCCCATTTCATCTTCATCTACATCCTCTTCCAATTCCATAATATTGTCCTCAAGTACATTGCCCTTGTACAGACCCTCTATATACTCCTTCCACCTTTCTGCTTTCTCTTCTTTGCTTAGAACTGGGTTTCCATCTGAGCTCTTAATGTTCATACAAATGGTTCTCTTATCTCGAAAGGTCTCTTTAATTTTCCTGTAGGCAGTATCTATCTTACCCCTAGTGAGATAAGCCCCTACATCCTTACATTTGTCCTCTAGCCATCCCTGCTTAGCTGTTTTGCACTTCCTGTCGATCTCATTTTTGAAACGTCTGTATTCCTTTTTGCCTGCTTCATTTACTGCATTTTTATATTTTCTCCTTTCATCAATTCAATTCAATATTTCTTCTGTTGCCCAAGGATTTCTACTAGCCCTTGTCTTTTTACCTACTTGATCCTCTGCTGCTTCACTACTTCATCCCTCAAAGCTACCCATTCTTCTTCTACTGCATTTCTTTCCCTTATTCCTGTCAATTGCTCCCTTATGCTCTCCCTGAAACTCTGTACAACCTCTGGTTCTTTTAGTTTATCCATGTCCCATCTCCTTAAATATCCACCTTTTTGCAGTTTCTTCAGTTTTAATCTACAGGTCATAACCAATAGATTGTGGTCAGAGTCCACTGTAATAGTGCCACGCAAAACAACAAGGGGTGCAAGACTCCTCAATGAAAAACACGAACACACTGTAACACCACCGCCACCGAATTTCACTATTGGCACTACACATGCTGGCAGATGACGTTCACTTGGCATTCGCCATACCAACATCCTGCCATCGTATCGCCACATTGTGTACCATGATTTTTCACTCCACACAACGTTTTGCCACTGTTAAATCGCCCAATGTTAACTCTCCTTACACCAAGCGTGGCGTCGTTTGGCATTTACCTGCGTGATGTGTGGCTTTTGAGCAGTCGCTCGACCATGAAATCCAAGTTTTCTCACCTGCCGCCTAACTGTCATTGTACTTGCAGTGAATCACATAGTGTATTAACTGTCGGCTGGACTTTTTTTTATATATGACCACCGGAGACCTTATCGGGAGGCTACACCCGTAAAACGACGCGATCAACAGTTGCTTGCTGCAGTTCCAGTGGAATACGAGAAACGTGTTCCTGATAATGGGTTTCACATCAGGTAGAGAACGAACGTGTTCCTAGTGAACGCATTCTTTCAGATATTCCCAGAACCAAACGTGTAATGGATTCAGATCAGATGATCTTGCAGGCCACACATCTGGAGAAACTCTGGAGATAACACGTTCATGGAAGGTTATATTAAGCAGGTCTTACACTGGGCAATGGACTTGAGGTGTTGCCTCATCTTGTCTGAAGGAAATTGTTTCCACACAGCTGCACTCTTCCAAACTAGGAATCACACACTATAGAAGGAGATCTGGACAACGTGCATACCTCGCCGTGCACTTGCCAAGCTCTCTGGGTGTATTCTCTTCAAAGAAGAACGGATCGTGAATAAAGGTGCTTGTGAATCCACACCACACAGTCACGGTGACGGCAGTGTCTCTTCGTGCACAACACGTGGTTTTAACAATACCCCAAATATGGCAGTTCTGCGGTCGTGCAGCTCGTGGTCGTGCGGTAGTGTTCTCCCTTCCTGCGCCCGGGTTAAAGGGTGCGATTCCCGGCGGGGTCAGGGATTTTCTCTGCCTCGTGATGACTGGGTGTTGTGTGCTGTCCTCAGTTAGGTTTAAGTAGTTCTAAGTTCTAGGGGACTGATGACCATAGACGTTAAGTCCCATAGTGCTCAGAGCCATTTGAGCTATCTGCGGTCGTTCCTTGGTACACACACCAAAAAAAGTTTTCCATCGCCCCGGTTCTCAAAACTCCAGAAGATAGACGTTGTCTGTAGATACTGTGTCACAGACACAGTCCCTTTGACTGTTCAGAGATGTCACTAAACGCGCCCCACATAAAGATATAAAAAGCCATGCATGAGCAGCGCCTCTTATACGGAGGAGGTCCGACAGCCGATCAGTTCCAGCCATTCCACTAGAAATGAGGTACAGAGCTCATGATGTCTGTAATTCAACCATGCCTAGACGGTCAATTCTTCGGTTGGATCGCGTCCACATTGTTACTTTGTGCCACGAAATGCTCTCAACAAGGGAAGTGTTCAGGCGTCTCAGAGTGAACCAAAGCATGTTTTTCGGACGTGGAGGAGATACAGAGAGACAGGAACTGTCGATTACATGCCTCGCTCAGGACGCCCAAGGGCTACTACTGCTTTGGATGATCGCTACTTACGGATTATGGCTCGGAGGAACCCTGACAGCAACGCCACCATGTTGAATAATGCGTTTCGTGCAGCCATAGGACGTCGTGTTAGGACTCAAACAGTGCGCAATAGGCCGCATGACGAGCAACTTCACTCCCAACGTCCATGGCGAGGTCCATCTTTGCAACCACGACACCGTGCAGCGCGGTAAAGATGGGTCGACAACATGCTGAATGGACCGCTGAGGATTGGCATCACGTTCTCTTTACTGATGAGTGTCGCATATACCTTCAACCAGACAATCATCGGAGATGTGTTTGGAGGCAACCCGGTCAAGCTGAACGCCTTAGACACACTGTCCAGCGAGTGCAGCAAGGTGGAGATTCCTTAATGTTTTAGTGTGGCATTATGTGGGGCCGACGTACGCCACTGGTAATCATGGAAGGCTCCGTAACGGCTGTACGATACGTGATTGCCATCCTCCGACAGACAGTGCAACCATATCGTTAGCATATTGGCGAGGCATTCGTCTTCATGGACGACAATTCGCTCCCTCGTCGTGCACATCTTGTGAATGACTTCCTTCAGGTTAACGACATCGTTCGACGACAGTAGACAGCATGTTCTCCAGACATGAACCCTATCGAACATGCTTGGGATATATCGAAAAGGACTGTTTATGGACGAAGTGACCCACCAACCACTCAGGGGGATCTACGCCGAATCGCCGTTGAGGAGTGGGACAATCTGGGGCAACAGTGCCATGATGAACCTGTGGGTAGTATGCCACGACGAATACATGCATGCATCAATGCAAGAGGACGTGATACCGGGTATTAGAGGTATCGGTGTGTACAGCAATCTGGACCAACAGCTCTGAAGGTCTCATTGTATGGTGGTACAACATGCAATGTTTGGTTATCATAGATCTCTATTCCAATTTTCTGTACAGGTTTCGGAACTCTCGGAAACGAGGTGATGTAAAACTTTTTTTGATGTGTGTGTATTACTCTGCCTCATGTCGTCAAATTAGATCCTTGCCAGAAACCGAAAAGCAAATTCAGAACGTTGCTGCAGACGATTCAGATCACGAGCTGGTGCCGATATAGTGTTGCTGGTTGCGTACTTTCAGCAGTACTTTACACATTTCATGCCATTACTCGTAGATGTGTATGAGTACCTATGTTCTTTATATCTCTCATTTTCGCCTCTTTTATCATATTTCAGCATTATATGCATCTCGTTCATAACTTCCACCGGGGTATGATGCCTTCCTGTTCCAAGTGCAACACCAAGCTCACCCATGTTTTCGAATTTCATTATCATGTTCTTCTAAGCATTTAATGACATCTGGCCTCTCCTCAGACATTTCCGTCAGCGATACCCTCTCAATGGACCACTGTAATTGTTGCCCTAACCATGAAACAGTTTCACTAACAGCACATGGTCTCTTTACTGCCATTCACTCGCATTTTGGCTTGTCAAATGACAGTTTGGGTGTCATAGCGTCATACAAACAGTGAACAGCGCCAGATTTGCACCTAGTGGCAATAATTGGAACTCATTTTTCCATCGCAAATCGGTTCCGCATTAACGCATCAGTATGTCTGACAGGTTTCGCTGCCATACGATAATTGCAGCCCACACTGGACCTCTGTGAGCAGCTGCACTTTAATTATAACCATCCGGTATTTTTCAAAATCTCTGGTAAACTGTTTTTGAGGAGTCGGTACTGTTGTGCATATACAGTAGTGAGGGCTTAAAATGTATTCATGTTGGCCACTCCAGCTTCACTCTTCAGCCCGTTACCGAGACCCGGGATCGTTTTACACAATTAGGCCGAATGGCGCAACGTGTAGCACACTCGTATGACTTTCGCTACCGATGCAGAAATTGCGAAAATTGCACATTCAGGCAGGTAGGGTGCCGTTCAGAGTTTAGAACGTCGCAGCTGGCAGCTTCTGCGCATGTCATTACACGCAATAACACGACGTCGGACTCTGGTTGCAGCATAGGTGTGACTGTCGTTGCGTGTCAAGGCTACGTTCTCAATACCGGTTACGCACAATAAAGGAATGCACATGCGTGATTGTATATTATTTTTAATAGACAGTATTTCAGTGGGCAGTATTAATATTTATTTTTTCTGTTGGATGTGTGCTTCTGGGAATGGTTACTAATCACCAGGTGTTTTCCCACTTGCGCACGATTGTGTCCTATAGTAAATAATTATACAGGTTCCGTTTACAACCGTAGGACACAGGCGTAAGCATGAATATAAAGCACTCATCACAGGCGACCGTTCGCTAAGCACGAACCAAAATAACCGCCGACTAAAATTATAATGTGGCCGACACTGGGATCAGAAATTAAAGCTGTTAAGTAATGTTGTGAGTAATAAAAACCTGTTACTGACATTTGTGCCTATGCTGTTATCAGCAATAGTACCAAAACAATGAATTGAAGTCGGTCACTTGTTTTACCTATGACAGGGTCTATGTGATCATTCCGTTCCATATCCACACAAATTGTGAATCACTGACACTATGCTTCTGCCTTTTTTTTTGAAGTGCATTACTTTACATCTCTGAAGAACTATTTTATTTCTTTATTTATCCAAACTGAACGTATTAGGGCCATGAGCCCCTCTCTTACATTGGACCAAAACTTCACACATACAGTGCCTTTTTTACATCATGGTCTCCTAAGAAATAACAATTTTAATAGGACAAATAGTATTAAAATGATTTACGTGTCTGAGGTGGCAATGTGAGTAATAATACTGACTATGAGCTAACAAAGTTAATGCTGGCAGTACTTCCACTACTATAGTTGCTGCCACTAATAGTGATAATAGTAGTAATAGTAACAACAGTAATGACGAAAATAACAATAATGATAGCGGCAGACATAAAAAGAATTTATAATGAACAAGATAGATGTTTTCTGATGTGTAAAGTTCTGGGAAAAGGAAATTTAAGGAGACTGCACCAGCTAAGAGTACTAGGAAAAAGAGAAGTTGAGAAGAAGGATGTACAAGGATAACGTGTGCGTACAGGGACAATCGTAATACTTATTGTTGATATTGCTTTAGTAAATCCGCCATCAACTGTCTTCTGAAGCCGGAGATGTTATTCATTTCTCTAGTATAATGCGGGACGTAATCCCAGAGTCGGGATCCTACTACTGAGAAGGACTTCGAGAAAGTGGCTGAATGATGGGGTGAGACAGAAAGAATTTTCATCTGATGGTAATGGGTGTTTCTGCCATGTTGTTCACAAAAGAGCGCGAAGGTCGAGGAGATATACGAGGGACACTGTTGATGAGACAATAGAGAACAGAGAGTATGGAAATCTCTGAGCTTGTCTGCACGCAGCCAAGATAGCTGTACTTATGATGATGAAACATGAGATACGCTGAACACAGGCATTCATAGCCATCGGTAAGAAATGGCTTAAAATGTGTAAGGTCCTGCTGAAAGCGTGCAACCAGCAATATTATAATGGAACCAGTCCGTTCTTAGCTTGGCCCGAAGAAGGTTTCCACCCACGCTGGAACATCTTGTAACAGTGGCTCGGAAGAGTAAGGAAGAAAGTGATGAATAATGGAAGTTAGTTGCAGCTGTATTCGGAAGAGTTATCGTGGCGAGTTACAGTCTGAGAGCTGCGTTCCAGCGCAGTATGTTTGCAGTGGAGCAGCACTGCTGATCGCAATTTTGCTGATCCCGAAAGACGTAGGCACTAGCGACTGTTGTCAATTTACATTAAGATCATCAGGGTACAACGTTTTCTTATATTGAAAATACAGCCAGTCCTTCATGATCAAAATATTATGCGATATTTCCTGATAGAAAACGTGCCATCTTGTGTAATCAGGCCAGTGAAAGTACTCTTTACTAATGTGAACGAATTTCACACATTGCACTGGGCTTTTACAGCATGGAGACAGAACTAAAGAAATTAATTTACAGCTACAATGATCGCAGACGCAAGGAATAGGAGACAACAGAAATTGTTGTATGATTTTATAATGGAACTTAACCCTAGATTACTAAAACATCGTAAAATTTACGACTGCAGTTTTTATCTCTTCTCGGTCCCCACCCACCCGGACACATGAGCAAAACGCACTCTTGAGTAGCTTCCCGGCAAATATTGTTGTTAACAATGGTTAAATTATTTATTGGCGGTTTTCTGACACTGGTCTCTTGTAAATTATACGAATTTTTCAGAATTATTATTTTTATTTTATTGTGAAAAATATATACTACAGTTGCTGAAAATTACAGCCATGAATAAAATAATATTATGAATTTTTAGTTTTTTAGTAATTGGCATATTCGTTTTATTGCTTAGAATTAACCTTAGTGTGGCACCTTAGATGAAATATCAAGTGCCACAGTTAAAGGAGTGTTATATCGCGTTGACGCTCTCCAATGCTAATCTTGACTTCTGCTACTGAAATCACGCAGTATGGATGGTGCCGAGTTTAGTTTTGACATTAACATACTGGGTGATTTGGTTGGGGAACTTCACCCGAACAGCAGCAGCAGCAGAACGTACAACTACCTTAAGGGAGATTATGCTCGTTTTGTCCTTCGAACAAATTAAGAATGATGACATTTTGTAACCACTGCTCAACAGCATCTTTTACGCAACACTGAGCTAGGTCGTGCTTATATTCTAATAATACTGTCTAAAGTAGAAGACTCTACTCACTTTGTGTCTAAAATACTCCTGGAGTTATCGTCGTGATGCATTACATTAATTATGATTATTTTCTAATAACCTTTTGAGCAATAAAATTGTCATTATAGGGCATAAAACCTGACGTTTCGTACTTATTTTGTACATAACATATCATTGGGATCTAGTATCTGTAATTAACCAGTGCATAACACATAAATTATGAATTCATTTGAATAAAATTTGGAACAGTACAATTTACGATGATTTAGTAGCAATTTCCCCTTTTAGGGTTGATTGGGACTGTAAATTGCTAGAAGTACTCTTATCTTCTGCGTAAGTAAATTGCTAAGTCAGCTACTTTGCAGACTGTGGTGCAACTACATTATTCGGTCTAGTTGGAATACATCTCGTCTAGAAGAAAAGGAAAATCAGTGTTTAACGTCCTGCTGGCACAATAAGGTCATTAGAGACGGAGCACAAACTCGGATTAGTGAAGGGCGTAGAAGGAAATTGACGGAGTCCCTTCAAAGAGCCACCCCGGCATTTGCCTTAAACGATGTAGCAAAAATTATGAAACCTAATATTGGGATGGTCGGATGGAGATTTGATGCGTCGTCCGCTAAAATGTGAGCTGAGGGTGCTAACCACTGCCCCACCTCGCTCGGTATGTCTCAGCTATATGCGTTATATGTGCTCTACGACCAAGGTGCGAATCGCCCTGTAGCGTCCTTCATCCATTGAACACGGAAATCTAGTTTGAAGGAGGCGTAGCTTACATAGATACTATTTAGAATAATCCTAAAAGTCATTAAAACAAATCAATTTGTAAATAACACTCTTCCCAAGCGACTTCGGAATAGTGTTCATGAGTCTGGAAGACTTATCAACGGAAGAGATAAGCATCATTTGTCAACTGTTTGACTGGTCAATGCAAAAGCGAAACTAAAGTGTTCGATAAACTACTAGGAGGCCTTACAGGAAATCTACTGCCCCACGAGGAAAATTTCGCTCTTGAAACTTCGAGAGTGTCCGTTCCACTAAATGCCGAGCGTTGTGGCCGAGCGGTCCTAGGAGCATCAGTCTGGAACTGTGCGACCGCTACGGTCACAGTTTCGAATCCTGCTTCCGGCATGGATGTATGTGATGTCCTTAGGTTAGTTAGGTTTAAGTAGCTCTAAGTTCTAGGGACTGATGACCTCAGATGTTCAGTCCCAGAGTGCTCAGAGCCATTTGAACCATTCGTTCCACTAAAGGTCAACAAACTTGTATCTCTCCTTTTGAACCAGCTCAATGACCCTGACTTTGAAACAAGAGAAAGTCATTCATACGTGAGGAAATACACTGTCCAGTTAAAGTAATGTGAGTACCTGTCAAAGGGCCCTTCAGAGCACGGACCTGCGAGACGCGCAGGAAGAGAATCAGTGGGATTGTGGAAGATATCAAGAGGGATGACCAACCATGCTGACTCCAGTTCCGTGGCGACCTGTGCTATATTTCTCGGTTGAATATCCACGACGCAAGCGGCCCGATCAAGAGGGTCCCATAGATTATCGATTGAGTTTAAATGCGAGGTAGTACGGTGGCCAGGGGAGAACGGTAACTTCTTCCTGGTGCTCGCTGGGACTCTACGAGCTGTGACACGTTGCATTGTCCTGCTGGTAGGTGCCATCGTGTCGGGGAAAAACAAATTGCATGTAGAGGTGGACGCAGTCCCCAAGGATAGATACATTGTGCGATCATGAATGACGAGATCCACCAGGGAATGACACGATTACATCCCTAGATCATAATGCTCCTTCCTATGTGCTGAACTCATGCGACGATTTTTGCACGGTGTTTGATTTCAGGAGTCTTATGCCACTGGCCGGCCGAAGTGGCCGAGCGGTTCTAGGCGCTACAGTCTGGAAGCGCGCGACCGCTACGGTCGTAGGTTCGAATCCTGCCTCGGTCATGGATGTGTGTGGTATCCTTAGGTTAGTTAGGTTTAAGTAGTTCTAAGTTCTTTGGGACTGAGGACCTCAGATGTTAAGTCCCATAGTGCTCAGAGCCATTTCTGCACAGTGTTTATACTCATGAGGGCTGCCGGTTCTCGCTACAGTCGCAGGTTCGAATCCTGCCTCGGGCATGGATGTGTGCGATGTCCTTAGGTTAGTTAGGTTTAAATACACTCCTGGAAATGGAAAAAAGAACACATTGACACCGGTGTGTCAGACCCACCATACTTGCTCCGGACACTGCGAGAGGGCTGTATAAGAAATGATCACACGCACGGCACAGCGGACACACCAGGAACCGCGGTGTTGGCCGTCGAATGGCGCTAGCTGCGCAGCATTTCTGCACCGCCGCCGTCAGTGTCAGCCAGTTTGCCGAGGCATACGGAGCTCCATCGCAGTCTTTAACACTGGTAGCATGCCGCGACAGCGTGGACGTGAACCGTATGTGCAGTTGATGGACTTTGAGCGAGGGCGTATAGTGGGCATGCGGGAGGCCGGGTGGACGTACCGCCGAATTGCTCAACACGTGGGGCGTGAGGTCTCCACAGTAGATTGATGTTGTCGCCAGTGGTCGGCGGAAGGTGCACGTGCCCGTCGACCTGGGACCGGACCGCAGCGACGCACGGATGCACGCCAAGACCGTAGGATCCTACGCAGTGCCGTAGGGGACCGCACCGCCACTTCCCAGCAAATTAGGGACACTGTTGCTCCTGGGGTATCGGCGAGGACCATTCGCAACCGTCTCCATGAAGCTGGGCTACGGTCCCGCACACCGTTAGGCCGTCTTCCGCTCACGCCCCAACATCGTGCAGCCCGCCTCCAGTGGTGTCGCGACAGGCGTGAATGGAGGGACGAATGGAGACGTGTCGTCTTCAGCGATGAGAGTCGCTTCTGCCTTGATGCCAATGATGGTCGTATGCGTGTTTGGCGCCGTGCAGGTGAGCGCCACAATCAGGACTGCATACGACCGAGGCACACAGGGCCAACACCCGGCATCATGGTGTGGGGAGCGATCTCCTACACTGGCCGTACACCTCTGATAATCGTCGAGGGGACACTGAATAGTGCACGGTACATCGAAACCGTCATCGAACCCATCGTTCTACCATTCCTAGACCGGCAAGGGAACTTGCTGTTCCAACAGGACAATGCACGTCCGCATGTATCCCGTGCCACCCAACGTGCTCTAGAAGGTGTAAGTCAACTACCCTGGCCAGCAAGATCTCCGGATCTGTCCCCCATTGAGCATGTTTGGGACTGGATGAAGCGTCGTCTCACGCGGTCTGCACGTCCAGCACGAACGCTGGTCCAACTGAGGTGCCAGGTGGAAACGGCATGGCAAGCCGTTCCACAGGACTACATCCAGCATCTCTACGATCGTCTCCATGGGAGAATAGCAGCCTGCATTGCTGCGAAAGGTGGATATACACTGTACTAGTGCCGACATTGTGCATGCTCTGTTGCTTGTGTCTATGTGCCTGTGGTTCTGTCAGTGTGATCATGTGATGTATCTGACCCCAGGAATGTGTCAATAAAGTTTCCCCTTCCTGGGACAATGAGTTCACGGTGTTCTTATTTCAATTTACAGGAGTGTAGTTCTAAGTTCTAGGGACTGATGAGCACAGTAGTTACGTCCCATAGTGCTCAGAGCCAATTGAACCATTCTTATGCCATTGGACATAAGGCATCACTTATCTCAAAAGGCCACACTTTGCCACTCAGTGGACGTACAGTTGCGATACTGGAGTGCAAATTCCATCTTTCGTCTCCAATGAATACTGATCAGCACTGGTGCAAGAACCAGGCGTCTGTTGAGGAGGTCCACGCGCAGTGACGTTCCCTGAACGTTCGTTGACTAGACACTGCTGGTAGCCCCTTGTTTCATCTGGGTGGTCTGTTGCTCAACAGTTGGACCTCTGTTCGCCCTTACACATATCCGCACCATTATTCTCTCCTGTTTTCTATAGCCTGTGGTGCAGCACTGTTGCTTCGGTGCCAGTTTTGGATAGCGCCATTTTGTCATGCACGGTACATTTTAACCACGGCGACACGCGAACAGTTTACGATCTCAGTTGTTTCAGAAATGCTGCCACCAGTGGCCTGAAAGCCAATGATCATGCCGTTTTGGCAGTCAGATAAATCGCTCGGTTTCCGCAGTACGACAATGACTGTTCTGTTTTCCGCTCCCCCCCCCCCCCCCCCCCAAATATGCTTTATGTACTGCTAGTGGTAGCCTGTGCTGTCTACGAGCGGTTATTCCACGTTGACGTCGAACATAAGCGCTTTTCGCATTGCTGTAACTAGACAGTGTAGCAGCTCTTGTTCTTGTCACTAGAGACTCGCGAATGGAGTAGGGCAGGGTGAAAGTGATAGATAAAAACTACTATTAACTTTCCTCATAGATGGTACAGTGCTTGCAGAGCTTAGATGGTTATCGAGACCTTAAACACTAACGGTGTATTACTGTACCTTAAATCCAAAATGAGATTTTCACTCTGCAGCGGAGTGTGCGCTGATATGAAACTTTCTGGCGGATTAAAACTGTATGCCGAGCCGAGACTCGAACTCGGGGCCTTTGCCTTTCGTGGGAAAGTGCTCCAGAGCCGGAGGCTAGCACTCTATCCACTAGACAATCATGATCACATATACCAATCTAATGAAACTAATTTTCTACGTATACCAAGTAACTACCAAACAGCACCAGTGAGTATCTTATTTTATCTATGAAGTTTATTTCAGCCAATGCAGACATAAATTGAGTAAATGTTGTACCTGTCTCAATCGACTAATGATTATCAACGCCCCGTAAACATTTCTTAGCTGGTAGCTGCGTCAAAGCTTGGTACGAGTCAAAGCTTGGTACGAGTCAACATATTTCTGAGTCTCCTGCAAGAGGAGTCCTTACGTTTATCGGCTATTGATAATCCCTAGCGCCGGCCGCGGTGGTCTCGCGGTTCTAGGCGCGCAGTCCGGAACCGTGCGACTGCTACGGTCGCAGGTTCGAATCCTGCCTCGGGCATGGATGTGTGTGATGTCCTTAGGTTAGTTAGGTTTAAGTAGTTCTAAGTTCGAGGGGACTGATGACCACAGCAGTTGAGTCCCATAGTGCTCAGAGCCATTTTTGATAATCCCTAGTCAGATGAAACCTGTTTAATTAATCTGTTTCTGTGATAATTGACTGAAAGTTCTTGAGTAAATTTTTAGCTTGAATTAATATATTGACTTAATTAGGTTTAGTTTCTCCAATGCTGCGTAGCATATCGTCCAACAGGTTTCCTAATGCGAATTCGATCAGCTGACAGGTTTTATCTTCTTCTAAGTTCATATGGAAGCATTTAAGTCGCTTTGCAGATGTTCATTTCCAGGTGTCACGAGGTATTCCTCTACTTCCGTGTCCAGCCGGAGGTTTCCAAAACAGTGCTGAACATGCCCAGGCGCAGAACATGCACAGCAAGCATCAGTTTTCTTCCAGCAACGATTATATGCATACAGCGTAGACCAATTTCTCTCAGCACTTCACCATTTGAAACATGGTCGTGATAGCTGATATAAAAAATTCGCTTCAAGCATCGCAGATGAAAAACATTAGGCTTTTGTGGTGATTTTTCTTATATTTTCCAGGTACAGCCGCAGCTTGGTGGGCCTACGTATGGATTCTAATTGTCATATGGACCACATTCGTGGGAAAACTGCGGAAGCTTTCTTAATTATAAGGTTGTCACATACGAAAATCGTTCTTGTAGTACCTCTGTTGCACTGTCATTTGAGTAGATACATTTCCACTTTTATGAACGTTGTTTTTGTTTTATCTCTATTTATTTTTAGTCCTACAGAACTGGCCATTGCATCCAGCTTGTCAGTCATAATTTGTGGACTTCTGGTGTTTCCGCCCAGACGAATTATGTCATGAGCAAAATATAGATCGGTAAAACTAAAATGGTCATTAAAACGTTATCCACGTTGGAGTTGTCCATAGTTTTCTCATTACGAATTCTACGACTAATGCGAAACGGAATAGCGACAAAGTACCACTTTATCATCCGTCAGTCTGCGTACTATAAAAAAGGGTACAGGTTTCTGAAAACATCGATAATATGTTCAAAATGGTTCAAATGGCTCTGAGAACTATGGGACTTAACAGCTGTGGTCATCAGTCACCTAGAACTTAGAACTACTTAAACATAACTAACCTAAGGACATCACACACCTCCATGCTCGAGGCAGGATTCGAACCTGCGACCGTAGCGGTCGCGCGTTTCCAGTCTGAAGCGCTTAGAACCACTCGGCCACCACGGCCGTCGTTAATATGTTCAGGAATTCCGTACAGGCCTGTTCGAAATTGATCAGTTACCTCAGCAACAATTAGTGCCTGCAAGAGCGGCAGCACCATTAAGGTAATTATGACAACGAAGGGTTTGCAATGAGAGGACATTCAGAATTACCGTGGCGAGAGGAGAAGCCAGAATGCCACTGTAGGTTTGAGAGACTGGACAAAGAATTTGTAAACGAGTTATGCTAGTCATTTCGAACTCAGAAGAGCGATTCTCCTCTAGAAACAATAATTTATCGATCAGCCAAAAACGAATGTAGTAGAACAAAACCACAGGAAATGAAACAGATGGACATTACATTTGCTGACAGTTGCCGTAGTATTGATAGAGGAGAATCCTTGCGAATGGAAATGTTTGGATGGGTAAGACGGAACACCGAGTGCTGTAACGGCGAGTGATCGGATAATTTGCTCGGCCGATTTAGAACGTTGTTTCTGGCCCCGCTAGGCGTGTCTGATGCAAGCTGTTTTCCTGAAAGGAGGCTGAGAAAGCGAGCGAGGCCGCTGCGTTCCGGACGTACCGCATACACTGCACACCATCCGGCTGCTAACGGCTATTAGTCAGCCTACAAACAGGGCGCAGACCCAGAGGTCTCGCGCCCCACGCCGTCTGTATGCGGCAGACAGACACTGCACGCCGTTAACTGTGCAGCACGTTTTCTAGAAGGCAACTTTGTGCAGGGGCCAGTGATCGAAGAGGGGCGGCAATCGCTTCATTGGCAGCAGGAGCAAAAGTGACTGATCCGTCCTTGTCGCATTAGCCAACATGGCCTTGCTGTGCTGAAAGCAAAGGGGAACTGCAGTCGTTATCTTACCCGAGGACATGCAGCTTTACTGTATGGTTTAACGATGATGCCATCCTACCGAATAAAATATTCCGAAGGTAAATAATGTCCTATTCTATCCTCCGTGAGGCGACTACTGAGGAGGACATTGTCATCAGGAAAAAAAAAATTTGGAGTTCTACGAGTCGGGACATAGCATATTAAGAGCCCTTCGCGGGACAGGTAGTTTAGAGAATTCTTCTGATTAAGTGCCGCTGGCTGATTTGCTGCTTTCTCCTTTCCATTTCACTGACTACTTTGAGTTTGATATTTGCTGGTGTTAGGGTGGCAAGTGGGTAAGTCCCCAAAATTTACCCACTTGTGGCCATAGCATCGACAAATATCAGACGAAAAGTAGGCAGTGAAATATGAAGGACAAAATGCCATAAACTGACCCATGCCACTTAATGTATAACCATCAAAGAGTTACAACTCGCGTCTAGTGAAGGAAGAGCTTTATCCAGCGGACAGTACCGCTAGAAGGCCGACTTGAGACCCGCTGGCTATCGTTATGTTTGGACTTTATGCAAAATACAAACCTAGACCACAAAGTGGAAATCACACTGTCAACTACAGTATGGACAGTGCTGGATAGGTTAAGAACAGAAATTGCAAGACGTAAAGCAAACGTGGTTAAGTGTAGCTAATCTGAAGGCGATCAGTGCGAATATGGGAAACACAGACGAGTCACCATTTGCTCGTGTGCCCACTAATGGAATTTCTTTGCACAGAGGAAGCTCTGTTTCTGAGCAATGACAAGGCCATTAATGTTTTAGCGTTCTAGAAGAAGAGATTGGTTGGTTGACTGAAGGAGCGGACCAAACACCGAGGTCATCGGTCCCATCGGATTAAGGAAGGATGGAGAAGGAAATCGGCCGTGTCCTTTAAAAGGAACCATTTCGGCATTTGCTTGAAGTGACTTAGGGAAATCACGGAAAACCTAAATCAGGATGGCTGGACGCGGGTTTTAACCGTCATCCTCCCGGCTGCGAGTCCAGTGTACTAACCACTGCGCCACCTCCTTGGAATAAGAGAGTTTACAGGTTTCTGCGCGGACACGAAAGTAAGTAAAGTATTAGAGAATTTAAGCAGTACTCAATCGAACTGGGGAGAAAACATTTTTATGGCACATCTGGACCGGCCGGAGTGGCCGTGTGGTTCTAGGCGCTACAGTCTGGAACGGAGCGGCCGCTACGTTTGCAGGTTCGAATCCTGCCTCGGGTATGGATGTCTGTGATGTCCTTAGGTTAGTTACGTTTAATTAGTTCTAAGTTCTAGACGACTGATGACCTCAGAAGTTAAGTCGCACAGTGCTCAGAGCCATTTGAACCATTTGAATGGCACATCTGGATTAAAAGAAGAGATTGGTTGATGAGATACATCGAGTATAACTTGCAAATTTCCTGACATGGAGAAATGTGGGGGTAAAATCTGTAGATGGAAACCAAGGCTTGAGTACCAAAGCTTGGATGTTGTAGGAAGGTTGCAGTAGTTAAAAATGAAAAGCCTTCTATAGAATACACTGTTGTGGAGAGATACGTAAAATCAGCCTTTGGGCTGAAGACGATAACGACAACGTAACGGAACTGTACATTTTCTGATGCAAAATAGTAGCATCCAGAACGGGAGGACGAAACGAAATGAAACTTCGAGAGATGAGAAGTTATGTGGTGTTATTTTACTGGTTGTAACATAGTAAAATTTACAAAGAAACTGGAAATGTGAGCTCTCTAATCAGTACCCTCTGGGGTGGATTCATGCACTGATTCCCCTGAGCCAAGTTGGCCCACAACTGTTGTAATGGACCTTGATATTCTGAACACTGGCACTGGGACGGAGATTATGTGCGAGCTGGTTCCACACCTGTTCTATACTGACAGATCTAGAGATCTCGCTGGCCACGATAGTACCTCAGAAGCACTTAGAGAATTTGTAGAGACACGTGCCGCTTGTGGACGAGCATTGTCTTGCTCAGAAATGGATCCACGATAATGTTGCATTCGAGGTGACAGAGAAAGACAGGGAATGCCCGTTAGTACCGTTGTACCATTGGAGCATAATTACTACCAGCCGTGGCTCCGCACACCACAGCACCGGGAATAACACTACTGTACCTCTACAAAACAGATTTGTAGCGTTACGCTGTGCTTGGTACACAATACAGCGATCTTCTCCTGTTGTAGTCAGACCTTGTCGTCTGGAAACTTGACATATGTATCTTAGTCCTTACTTGTCCATGCAGTCCAGCGTCAGGCGACTGTCAGATCCAAATGCCCTGCAAATCTGTGTATTACACTACTCGACCAGCTGACCAGATGGGGATCCACAATGAGACACATATCAAAACCTGTCTCGCATGTGCTTCACAGCGATCATTCAATACTGACGCTATTCACGCTCCTTATGTATCCAACCGGGCTTCGCAACAAGACTTGACACAAACGCCACGAATGCTCTTTCATGATCGTTCTAATGGTCACAGAGAATTGTAACTATACTCGTACATACCCACCGATGGTGTGTATATGCACGAAGTTACACCGACATCTGACCATGTCTTCTGAGTGTTTCACTCTTTTTGTCAGGCACTTGTAGGTCATTGATCCATTTCTTTATCATTTTTTCCTTACACGCCACCAGAATAATTTTTGAGCAGCAAATCTGCTTCTTGCTCTGTGGGATACAAATAAAATAAAAGCTTTAAAAAAACTTCTAATGATATCATTGACTGAAAACGAAAGGAATAATCTACAAAGCAGAAAGGAAAATTCTTTAGTGATTTACTAGGACAGGCAACAATTTGGAATAATCAGAGAAATGGGCATCTCCAAAGTAGAGTTCGCTTATCAATTCTCTTCGTCTGTAATGTAAAAGAGTCGTTTTGGAAACAATCTGGTAGGTTGTGACGAAGCCAATCGTCGAGAGTATCCTTCCTTCCAGGAGTGCTAATTCCGTAAGGTTTGCAGGCGAGCTTTAGTGAAGTGTGAAAAGAAATTAAGTGGTGACAGTAGAACTGAAGGTGTGAGGACAGGCAGCAAATCGTGCGTGGATAACACAGTCGGTAAAATCATCTGCCGTAAAGCTTCAAAGCATATGCCGTTAGAGAATGAAAGAAATATTCTGCAAATACATAAGATGTTCGGATTTCTCTTTACAAAACGCTTAAAGAGCGCAGGGCAGCTAATGATTTTAACCGTAATCCACGTCGAGGGTTTTATTGTTTCCTAATTGCTGGAAGAAATGTGAAACACTTCTGCTCCAGTCTCCTGCACAACCGTAATTTGTTGTCACTCTGATGACTAATGCAGTTGCAGGGAACTAAGGTGCTTGCAATGCCTTTTGCTTACCTCTGTTGAAGTAATGGAGCAGGGAGCTGCGATGGGAATCATTAAAACAACTGCGTTTTATGTCGCGGCAATATATTTCAACGACAATTTAATCACCTAGTTTCTCCTCAGATGCGAAACCTTTTTGTTGACATCCACTTATATGGCGATAAATAAGACAAATCAGAGCTCGCACAGGAAGATTTAACTGTTTGTTTTGCATGCAAGCTGTTCGGCACTGGAAGGGTGGAGAAATGGTCTGAACCCTCTGCCAAGTTCTTAACTGTCAATCGCAAATCGGCATATAGATTTAGATATGGATAACCAATGGAACAAGAATATATTATACACTAGAATATAATATGTTCCGTGTGTGTCTTCTTGCTGTAAAATATAAAGCTGTACTCATCGCCAAAGATGGTTTGAACACATCCATGCTTTATTAGGCAAGATAATGTTGAAGGTGGTGTACCTTTGTTTTCGCCATTCTTTCAAACGGCTTACCCAGCCAGTTACAAGGAGCACCTTGGAAATTTCAGATATACATATCACTGCACCAGTGAAGTAAGCGATAAGTGATAGAAAAAGGACCGACTAAGAGTTTAACACCAATACTTACTTACTGAGTTATCAAGCGATGTAGCTACGTATAGACAAATACTCATACTTCTAATCGACAAATACCCATGTACGAACATTAGGGAATAAAAGGTAGACAAATTCACTAAACAAGCAGCACGAGGAAAGCTTACCAAACGATCAACTAGAGGAAACTCTACAGAAAACTTCAACAGAATTTCTCCGCCTGTGGTCAAAAGAAAGTTAAGATGCACGTCGAAAGAAAGATGTGAAGGAGAATGGGCTATAACTACAAAATGGGCGACCATAAACGATTTTTCCTGGCTGTAAAACGTCGTACTTCTATAAAGTCACCACGTTATCTTATCATTTTTTCGAGTCATCAGTCTCATAACTGATCTGATGCGGCCCGCCACGAATTCGCCTCCGGTGCTAAACACTTCATCTCACAGTATCACTTGCAACCTACGTACTCAACTGTTTGCTGGACGTATTATAATCTCTGTTTTCTTCTGCAGTTTTACGCTCTACGGTTTCCTCAGGTACCACTGAAGTTATTCCCTGTCGTCATAACAGTTGTCCTACTATCCTATCCCTTCCTCTTCTCAGTGTTTTCCATATATTCCTTTCCTCGCCGACTCTCTGGAGAACCTCCTCATTCCTTATAAGTCCATCTAATTTTCGACATTCTTCTGTAGCACCACATCTCAGACGTTTCGAGTCTCTTCTGTTCCGGGTGCCCCCGAATCCATGGTTCATTAGCATACAATACTGAATACTGTTCACATTTCTCCTGGCTCTCATTACTTTCGTCTTCCTCCGATTCACTCTCAGTCGATATTATGTATTCATTAGACTGTTCATTCCATTCAGCAGATCCTGTAATTTTTCTTCACTTTCACTCAGGATAGTATCGCCAGTGAATCTTATCAATTGATACCTTTTCACCTTGAAGTTTAACTCCACTCTTCAATCTTCCTTTTATTTCCATCACTGCTTCCTCGACGTATAGATTGAACAGTAGGGGTAAAAGACTACATCCCTGTCTTAAACACTTCTTTCGAGCACTTTTTTCGTGATCTTCCACACTTATAGTTCCATCTTGGGTCTTGTACGTTTTGTATATTACTCGTCTTTTCCTATAACTTACCCCTATTTTTCTGAGAATTTCGAACATCTTGCACCATTTTACAATGTCGAAAGCTTTTTACAGGTCGACAGGTACTATGAACGTGTATGGGTTTTTCTTTAGTCTTGCTTCCATTGTCAACCGCAACGTCAGAATTGCTCTCTGATGCCTTTATGTTTCCTAAATCGTAAATAATCGTCATCTAACACATCCTCAATTTTCTTTCTCTTCTTCTGTAAGTTATTCTTGTCAGCAGCTTGGATGCATGAGCTGTTAAGCTGATTTGCAATAACCTTCGCTCTTCTCGGCTCTTCCAATCTTCGCAATTGTTTGGATATGTTTTTCCGATAGTCAGATAGTATGTCGCCAGACTCATACATTCTACACACTAATGTAAATACACATTTTGTTGCCACTTCTTCCAATGACTTTAGAAAATCTGATACACTTATCTATCCGCACAACCTTATCCGTCTCAAGTCTTCCATAGCCCTTTTAAATTCTGTTTCTAATACTGGATCAGCTCTCTCTTCTATATCAACTCCCGTTTCTTCTTCCATGACGTCATCAGACAAGGTTTCGTTCTCACAGAGGTCTTCAGTGTACCCTCTCCACATATCCGCCCTTTTTCTGCATTTAACAATGGAGTTCCCATTGCACTATTAATGTTACCACCCTTATTTTTAACTTCACCGAATTTTGTTTTGACTTTTCTACTTGCTGAGTCACCCCTTATCTAGCAACATTAAATGGTCATGTAATAGTTACGGTCTTACTATCACCGGTTTTGGCCAGCCCCAAGTGCTGATTGCTCCTGCACAGAGGGCCATCGAACAGTACTTCACCTCTTATGGTCGTACTGCGATCTTAATAATGAGAGAGGCACACAGAGGAAGAGTATTACATTAAAGGGGTGCAACTGGGCCGTCGATAAACCAGTTTCAACAATAGGAAACATGACTTTGTATTCCAAATAATAACCTTTCCCAGCACTAGAATATTTATGTTACTGGAAGCTAGGATAAATATTGTTCTGTCTGAAAACTTCTCAAGGACATGACGATACGTATCTTTATTACTGTGAAACACCGGTTCAGAAGAATATGGGTCATACAAAAATTTGCTGTAGTGAACATAATAATTGTATACTTTTCATCCATACTGTCGTAATTCGTTATAATTACACACGTTCTCGTGTATCTAGTATAAAAAATAAAAAGTAAACCTAAACATGAAATACGGTATTACAAATACGTGACATGTATTCGCAGTTGCGAATACGAACAACCATCAGCTGTATAAGGGAATGACGGCAATGAAAATTTGTGCCGAACCTGGATTAGAATCCAGATTTCCCTATTTATGCTAGCGGTCACCTTAACTGCTTTGTCTATCCGCGCACGACTCACTGCTAGACCAAAACTTCCGTATGTCGTTATTCCTGCGTCACAACCTGTTCTCGTATCCACATTATGCAATTTACCGTACAGGAGAGGACGTTTTAACTGAAAGCCGCTGCCCAGTATCGGAGGATAGATACGATATTGCAGTGCCTGTGATGTTAAGAACAATACAGTGTCGCGAAGGAACAGACACCGTTCTCCTTACCAACACAGGCAGTGATATACCGTAATGTCGGCATTTTGCAAATATATCTGCACTAGACTGATCCTCGAGGAAACCTGTTGAATACAACAGGATGTTGCGAACTGCTACAGCAAAGGACAGGACTCGTACCTGCCATTACACTGTCAGCTTCTTGTCTGCGGCAATACGTCAACGTTTTTACAAGTGGAAGTAGTGTTGTTTACGTCCCAGCTCTGATTTACGCCACAAGCGCAACAGACAAGTAGCGACAAACCATTTTTGCAATAGAAGATGCCACATACATCTCCCCCATAGCACCACGTGCCTTCAGCGAAGTAAAGTCCTAACGAACGGGGCAGCCTGACCGAGCGATCCAGGTCACGGAAAGCGACAAAAATTCGAGCCAATCACGGCGTGTCTCACGTACGATACGGCCGGCAGTCCGCTCATTAGCGAACGGCCATTCCCGAGATACAGCTGACGCACGACAGATCCTAACGAACCGGTCGCAAAAAGATGAGGAATTCCACTGCCTTCCAGGACGGCGGCTCTCGTCCCAGTTGTAGCAACAAGGCTGTTGTACTAACGGCTAACAATTCAATCCGCCGCGAACGCCTTGTCTGCGGCCACGGCATCTGGCGCGTTCTGCGGCCTGTGGGCGGTGGCAGAAGTAGTGTAATCTTGTCCTCTTCCCGAAACAACAAAACCGCCGCGCACAAAAACCGGATTTTTCCGGTACTCATTCCTCGGGTTCTATTGGTGATAGAAAGGCAGGGTCAAATCTTTTTTATGGCCCTTGGGCTGGGGACCATTTGTAAACCCAACAGACGGATCATCTTAATGTAACTATTCTGCAATGTAGAGCCAAAGTTTGAATATTACATTCTTCTTTCAGCTTAGACAAATGGAGCAAATCGGTTAGTTTTTCTTGCATTAAAAGTGGTCTTAAGGGCCTTATGAAGGCACCAGTTAGTTCATGGCGGTTCGTGGGAAAACTCGAAAAACATGGTTTTCAGGTACCAAAACCGAGTCGCGGGCTCCTCGACGGCTATGCACAGCAAATGAGCAAATTTCTAGGATGTATTCCTAAGATCTCGACCTGCAATAACCCTGAATATTTTCTTGATATTATCAGCCTCGGAGATAGCGATGTTCAAAGTTACTTTACATACTGACAGACTTCAGCTACGCAAGTAAAATCCAGTGTCAGACGAAAATGTAATTTACAAAGTGACGAAGCGCGGAGAAATATGCTGTAAAGTGTCTCCGTTATCATTAGACGTGTTCTGGGAACCCCTGTTGTTGTACTGAAAATGCTAAATTTTTGTGCGGGTGCAATCCAGGCTGAGGTATAAAATTGTATACTTCGTGTTATTTCAGTTTCACATAAGTAAACTATCAAAATTTTACTGATCCATCAAGTTCCTCTCACATGAGTGACAGACTCTGCTGAAAAGAAGGGAGCTAGCAGGAAAATACTCCTATCGGAGAGCAAAAATGACGAATATGCTCCTGTTTAAAAGACTCTGACTGAAAAGTAGGTTACCAGCTGCCGAATTCTACATTCCTCAGCACCATTAAGGGTTTTCTCCAACATTTTGGCATGCGAACATATTCGCAGTGTTTTTATGCTGAGAGAGAAGGAGACGATGACAATAGGAAAGGGGCAGAAAAGTAATAAATACTGGAAGATAGTAAGTAGGCATGGTGTAGAAAGGTCGAAGGAGACGATGGCGGTGTGATAAAAAGAGAGAGACACAGTGTAAGTACAACATAGTTGACGGTGACAGAACAGAGCTAGGAAAATAGTGAAGGATACAGTGCTAGTGAGACAAGAATAAAGCGAAAGTAGAAAGTGGAAGTGGGTGAGAGAAAGTGAAAATGAGAGACATAGTATATGATAATGAGAACGAGGAAGAAAGAGATAGCGACAGTGAGAAGAGACGGCAGCAGTGAGAAGGGTCGAATGAGATGGTAGCAGTAAGTAAGAGCAACAGGGAGAGAGTGACAGTGAGACAAGACGATATTAGTGGTTGTGGTTGTGAGACAGGGAACAGTGAGAGAGAATCACAAACAGATGGTGACAATGAATTGGCCTTGGTGAGTGATTGAGAGTGGGGATGTCGGAGTGGATGGGTATGACCGACTTACAGTGATGGACAAGAGCATGTGAGAGAGTTACAATTAGAGGGGCATGTGGGAGGGAGAGGTGATTGCATGTTCAATAGATCGCTAATATATTCGCGTGCAAAAATTTTTGGGAATATTTTGAAAGGTGTTCAGGAAGGTAGAATGAGGCAGCTGATGCCCCACTTTTCAGTCAGAGTCTGTTAATGAAGAGAAGGATATTCCCCTTTTGGTGCTACGCTAGGAATATTTTTCCCCTGGTTGTATAATCATTTTAAACACAGTTCTATAGCTTTAAATTATGAAAGTACTAAGTCTTTATTGCCTTGACACATAATACCCTATAACAGCCTTTAATGAGATGCATTCTTCATTAAACAATTTCAGCCACTTTTTCTTTTTAACCTGTCGATGTCAACCATTTCAATGAAGTGTAGCCCCCCAGCAAGGTGCATTGTTGCTGGCTTTCCTGATGCCAGATCCTGATGCGTAACAATGCCTGAGGAGATGGTGAAACGGAGCAGTGAAGGAAGTGGCTCCTCGTCTACTCAGGACCACACACACACAGGACACATCTTAGTTATCGCACACTCCCCATTTTAACATGGCACTTTTACCTCAGTCAGTTCCTACGAGAAGACGATTAAGTGACAGATTGTTTACTGGAGAGGGAGGGGGGGAGGCGCCTCATCTTTTGTGGTATCTAATCACGTTTATCTCTGCCCTGCTATGGTTGAAGCCTCTCTCCTGCCTTTGACTTCACTAAGTGGACGGTACTTGAGATTAAGCTTTTCCACTGAACAAAAGGTTCACGTCAATGAAGTGTCTGTCACTGACTTTGCTCCTTTCGAATTTCACTATTTTTAATCTGAAACAGGTTGAACAATACCATTATTATCGAAAACTTAGACACTGTTACTTATTTTCTGCTGTCGACTGAAGATATACAGTGCGCCATTATTTCCCTTCTCTATTTTCATTCGTGGGTGGTACCTTGAGCTAAATTTTCATCTCTCAATAACTTCTGTACCCAGAAACCGCTGTAATCTGCTCTTGGTATACCAGTCTAAATGTGCTTTTACGTCTGAGGATTCATCAGGTGACCTCACGAAAGTACATAGAACGCATCGAAGTTGAAGGAATGCGGTATCAACCTTGGCGTCTGCATGTTGGTATCGTGGATGAACTGAACGAGCTGGTTTTCACAGGATCACTGTTTTCGGAAACCCATGTTGATTCCTACAGAAAGGATTTTCGTTTGAATAGGTTAAACCAATAGATCTCTTGCAAGTAACAAAACCGTTTTCGACTGTGCCAATTTACTTCTGTTATCTTCCTTGATTTAGTCACCTCCATACAAGGTGTAAATTCTCTACTTTTACTATCAAAATCATTTAATATAGGAGGAAATAATACGGTTCTTGAATCATAATGGGACATAAAATCTGGGACTGCAAAGAGTAAACTGTTCCATGATATGAAACGGAGAGATAGTCCAGTTGGAAAAGTATTTGTATGGCTCGAGGGAAATTGATAATGGCTAGTGGTGCACGAACAATTGATGGTTAACTTTTTGGAAAAACCTACTAGGTAATCACATAAAAACATGTTCAAACAGTTTTCTCGGTATCAAACAGATTTTTCTGTTCGTTACTGATTTACACTATTCGTAAAGTACACAGGATAACTTCTTATAGATAACTTAAGAATGACGTTTCAATCGACTTTATGGGATGAAAACTTCCTTCGATGAAAAAAGTTGCCTCTTCAGTCTCTTTTATGGAATGAAATCTTTCTCTGGTGCAAAAGTAACCTAGGTGTGGGTCTGAAACATTTGCGCGCACTCTCGTTACGAGAGCGGTTATGTTGAGCTATCGCTTCTAATTAAATTAATGCGGCTGCTTGTCCCTCTCTAACGGCTGTATACTGGCTTCAGTGATTCGTGGCAAGTGCCCTTGCAGGAAATAAGGTTAACCTGAGATCTGTGACTTCTGTTACAGGCACGAAACTGATTGGGAGCAAGGATAAGGTAATATTCATCACGTTCCCCCACGCCGTAATGAAAATTATCAGCAAAGATATAAACAGCTAGTAGCTTTTATTTGCGCAGTTAATATTGCCAGAACATTAAATGTTTTCGTGGTTTATCGATTTCATTTGAGAACAGCAGATGTGACGGAAATTTGTCTCCAATGCAAATTAACGCAGTTATTTTCAGTCATGAACCAAGAATTTAATGTTTATTTAATAAAATTAATAAAAATATATATCAGGAAGCTGATGTGGAAAGGACAGGACAATTTATTCGTGGAGGAAAGAGTGGTATGTTGTGGAAAGAAGTTGCCTTCTTTGTAAATGTTCAAATGTGTGTGAAGTCTTATGGGACTTAACTGCTAAGGTAATCAGTCCCTTAGCTTACACACTACTTAACCTAAATTATCCTAAGGATAAACACACACACACACACCCATGCCCGAGAGAGGACTCGAACCTCCGCCTTCTTTGTAGTAACGATTGAATTCTGAAATATGGAGAGGAGAGCCGAAGTACTGAGACAGTGAGAGCAGCATTTTGAAACAGAATGAAGAAGCCATAGTTGGGTGATGGCGGCACTGGTGTAAGTTGTTCATTAAATTCTAAGAAGGACCATCTAGTTTTGAACCTCTCTACGGAGAAGAGAGACTAACTAGGGAGAAGACGGAAGAGAGAAGATGGAACACGTTAAGATTTATTGAGAAGATCGACGAAGAAGACGACAGAAGCAAGAAGAATAAAACACTTCGAAAGGAAGAGAACTGAGAGATTCTCGTCGAAGAAACGCAAGTGTAAGTACGTACTATTAACAGGACCCGTGTCTGGGGAGAAGATAATAGTTATTTATTTTGAGGTAGAGAATTGGAAAGACAGTGAACTACAACGATAGTTCGCTGTGTGAACAGGAAGTGACTATTACGTTGTCCTTCATGCTAGGAAATACAGCCGGCCGGAGTGGCCGAGCGGTTGTAGGCACTTCAGTCTGAAACTGTGCGACCTCTACGGTCGCAGGTTCGAATCCTGCCTCGGGCGTGGATGTGTGTGATGTCCTTAGGTTAGTTAGATTTAAGTAGTTCTAAGTTCTAAGGGACTGATGACCTCAGATGTGAAGTCCCATAGTGCTCAGAGCCATTTGAACCATTTTTTAGGAAATACAGCCTTCAACGTTGAAATTTTTATGACATCATTCATTGTGAGAATCAGACACACATTACATTTAAACGTGAAAGTTTTAATATATTGATGCCAAGTTGTCTGAATATATTGTGTTGTGGGCGTCCATTGGTAAAATTAAAACCGTGTATTCATGCATTTAACCAGTGGATCCCACTTAAATATTCCGTCACAAGGTCCCGAAAGAGTTTCAGTAGCAAGATGGAGCGCAGAAGCAGAAATTTTAATCATCTAATGTATTACGACTAATGTTCTATATTTTTCGAGACAACACTTAGCTATCTTAGCAGCTTCTCGTGCAATAGGAAACACCTGCCGAGCCAGGGGTAAGCGAGCTCCCACAACGGGTGCCATGGCTGCAGTCACAAGTGAGGAAAGAGTAAGAGAGTTGTACACCTTTAGAGGCAGCCAATTTGAAAAAGATACCTAACGGCTATTATCCCGTAAGTTTCGCTCCGGGACGATTTGGACGATTTATTTAAACAATCAGAGGTTAACCAATGTCGATAAATGTATATAATTCTTAGTATCTACACCAAAGGAAAACATATCTAAGTACAATTAGCGAATGACCATCACGAAGCGTATTTTAAGAACCCCGTTTTCAAGACGTTCTTTAGGTCTATGTCGAGGTCACTAGAACCAAGGGAGTTTCCCAGGAATAGTAGGCTGGGAGAGGGAATCGGCAGTGAAATTTCAGATTTTTAAGAGTAATTATATGTTGTCGTTAGTAACATCAAATAGTCCTATACCACACAGTGGCAATAATTATAGTACAGAATGGATCTTAAGTGTTCCTCACAAGCTTTTAATAGTTGACAAAAAAATCCAGACAGTCACAGCAGCTGATGAAAATGAAAGGGCTACAAGGAGACAGCCACTGCCAATGAACAAATAAGTGATTACGTACGATTATTTACGTTATCAAGAACCAGCAAACGAAGTAAATGCTCTCTCACTTGATTTACACATTTCTCTTTCTTCGCAGACAGACCATGGAACATGCCAAGACAGAGAACTACTACATTAAGAAGTGTTGTATTCATGCTAAATGTTTTATATTACCTTTTTTGCATGTTAGTGAGGCTATACTTCGAAACAAGTGATTTCACGGTTTAAAAAAGTTTAAAAAACCATTAAAATGTTCCAAAACCTTTTGGTAGTCGCCATCAGCTATTAGTAGTTCCTTTTTGCACGAATAAACACAACCGGTTTCCGAATGATTCAATCGCATCCTCAGGTGTGTGCATATAACTAATTTAACATTGGTTCGTTGCCTCGCAACATGTTACAGTTTGAGTAATTAGAGGGAATTAACAAATAACTGTGACTGGAAGCGGTCTCTGAAGAAACTGTTGATAAAAAATGCAATAAACAATCACGGCTAAATAACAGCCAGTATGGCTTTAAATTACATTCCACAACATTTTTCGCTCATATATCAGCTATCATCGCCCACGTTCTTGATGCTCAAGGTCCCTGTTTCTCAGAAGGCCACCGGAAATATTATCGCATTAAATGTATTGAGTTAAGTTTTTCTGATGTGCTCTGTTTTACGCTGAAGGATGGCGTAAACAATGTTATGAATTTTCAGTCGAATCGGTTCAAAAACGTTGCAACATTAAAGGAACCACCTCACGAACAGGAAAAAGTTTGTATTATTCCGTATCTTAAGATACACAAGCACGTAAGCTTTGCCGTGTATCTGTGTTTCTGACAAAGCCTTATACATTGTTGTTCCTTAAATCGGAAGTACATCTTCTCTGTCCTTCCCATTGTTTCTCAGTCCATTGTATGCTAATTACAGATGTAGCACGATATTACAGTACAAGCTAGCTAAAAAAGCAAAACACTGAAGCACGATTTTCGACAGAAGGCAGAGAAGTATTCACGTTCAAGAATATATTGCTTTGTACCACTCTACGAGAGCCCGCTACAGCGAGTACAAAAAGGGACCAGAGCCGTTTTAGGAACACAATAATTATTTTATGGTGATGGTAACTCTGAAACTATTTTTGTAGTGTTATACATGTACAAACGCAGTACTAACTTGCAGACATCTAAAGCAATGCATTACAGAAGTTCTCTGGAATGATTTGTTCAATTTATGGCTAAAATTACCGGCTTCTTTCTGTTGTTCATTTATGAAAAATACTTAGGGCTTGGCGCTGAGAAGAAGGCTTTCCTCATCAAAAGAGCTCCATTGATATCGAATAAATACGAAGAATTGAGGAAACAACTCACCACTGCGTGGATAAGAAAGTAGATAACATGGTAAAACGAGAGAAAAAGAAGCTAGCTTACTACAAAAGGATATTAAAATCTTTGAAAAAGAGGAATCGAGTTAGCCGAACATTAAAAAGTGGGTGATTCGATAGTAGAAAAAACAGGAGAGCGTGAAAAAAAGAAATTAGGACGAAAGAACACGACATTGATAGCGACTTCAGAATACTATGAGCTGCCCCTAATGAATTTTTATAACACTTTAATTAGCTTCTGCCAGGAGTTTTGTATCATTGTGTAAGGGATGAAGGTTTTTAGTAATAGCGTTATTCACTTCTAATAGAGGTAATTTTTCCTTTTGCTTTCGTAATTACGTACATCGTTTTCCTCTGAACTCCAGGGAACAGTATGTAACTGAAGTAATGACCCATACAGGATAATTTAACAGTAGGAAATCAGCTGTAGTATCGTAATTAATTTCATCGAGCTGGTTATGCATAAGGTCACTTACAAATGGATAAAATACGAAAATATATCTGGTTCTACAAGGGCATTCAGTAAACAACCGCAATTTTTCAGGAATCTTTTTAAAGGAATGGATACAACACATTTATTAATCCATCGCCCCCCCCCCCCCCCCCCCCCAAGTTCTATGCACTTACGTCATCGGTGGTAAGCTTCTCCAGTTCCACGTGCAAATTATTCTTGAGGTCTTGTGCGTAACTAGTTATGCAGTGTTGCGTGGACTTCCTCATCATCCTCGAATCTTGAGCCACTAAGAGCCTCTTTCAGTGGATGAAAAACGTGATACTCTGACGATGGCTGAACCGGGGGATACGGGCCTGGGGCAAGAAGACGAACTTCAAGTCTCCACGTATTTCTCGTTCATTTCTGATGTCAACTGTTTTGGAAGCGACCCCTCAAACTCTTTCTTGAATATCACTACGTGATGAGCAATACAGTGGTCTGATCCGACACTAATGTTCACCGTTGCTGCAATATCTCTCACCGACGCCTGTTTTTCCTTAATAACTCATCATCTTTCTCCGTGACTGCACAGACGGGGCGTATGGGCGTTGCGAATCTTAAAAACTTGTTACACACTGTCTGAACTTATCTGCCAACTGGTAGACTTGTGTTCGACGCGAACAACCTTCACCATATAGCACGGGCATTCGACGGTGAATTTCGGTTGGCTTCAACCCTTCAGCTAACAGAAATCCAATGACGCTCCGCTGTTCCATCTTGTTGCAAATCTTCAAGGGTGCTGCCAAGTTATTTCACTCGCGGTATCCAGTTGGTTAGGCATACGTGCCAGCCCCACCTGATAATAATTCTACGACACCACAAAAAAATTACAAAGAAGCACAAACCTTTTCGAATAATAAAGATAAGCGGCCATTGTTAACTTTTTGAATTAGTTATCCGAAGAAATAAAATAACAAGAACAAAATAAAATGGCCATAAACACAAACAACAACGGTACAAGGATATCTAAAGACAAGTATTATACAAGTTATTAAAACAATAACGCACCTTTAACGAAAAAAACGTGTGTCCATATGTTTGTGTGACCGAGACAGAGGAAAAGAGAGAGAGAAGAGAAATGGCAGCTAACAATGGCCATCAGTTTACACTGTAAAGATGACTATCAAGTTTCTGAGAGAAAGAATGAGAAGAAGAAAATAAGGTGACAAAAATGGAAGCAAAAAATTAACACTTAAAAGCAAAAAGTTCTCCAAAAGTGACACAGGAAGCCTCACAAGCATATGGCTTGTTCATCTGCTAAAGGCAGGAATCCTAAAGAACGTCCATTGTTTGAAGAAAATACTAGCCTACTCTGCCTCCGGCTGGGAAGTAAATCAAATTATGCTGTTTGATTTCATTTGAAAATTGAACTCACTTGCAGTTTCGTGGTTCGAGGGTTCTTTTCCTTCTTCTTCCTTTTGCTGGCCTTATCCTCTCTCCCCCTCCCCCCCCCCCCCCCCCCCCACGAACCATGGACCTTGCCGTTGGTGGGGAGGCTTGGGTGCCTTAGCGATACAGATAGCCGTACCGTAGGTTCAACCACAACGGTGGGGTATCTGTTGAGAGGCCAGACAAACGTGTGGTTCCTGGAGAGGGGCAGCAGCCTTTTCAGTAGTTGCAGGGGCAACAGTCTGCATGATTGACTGATCTGACCTTGTAACACCAACCAAAACGGCCTTGCTGTGCTGGTACTGCGAACGGCTGAAAGCAAGGGGAAACTACAGCCTTAATTTTTCCCGAGGGCATGCAGCTTTACTGTATGGTTAAATGATGATGGCTTCCTCTTGGGTAAAATATTCCGAAGGTAAAATAGTCCCCCATTCGGACCTCCGGCCGGGGACTACTCAGGAGGAGTAGGAAACGTAGTAAGTGAATATGGATTGGAGGAAGAAATGAAAGAGAAAGCCGCCTGGTAGAATTTTGCACAGAGCATAACTTAATCATAGCTAACACTTGGTTCAAGAATCATGAATGAAGGTTGTATACATGGAAGAAGCCTGGAGATACTAGAAGGTATCAGATAGATTATACAATGGTAAGACAGAGATTTATTCCACTCCCTCTGGTGGGACGCATAACATCGCTGTTTGATGCCCCCCCCCCCCCCCCAAGTCAACCAACCAACCATCCATAGAACACATCTGAAATTCTTCTTCGCATTCGCTGGTATTAGCAATGTCATCAGTTGATCGTATCATTGACGTTATGAACAGGCGAAACTGTAATCCTCTGGCCATAATTGTGGGTTCCTTGATTGCTGTGGGAGATGGCCCATTGGAACAACATATGAAACAATAGCTCCCTTTTTTGCGTGAATGATAAAAAAATTTGCCGAACTTGATATAATCATTTGGAACAGGAGTGCTTGATAATTTACAGCTGTAATTGACTATTACAGTATCGCTGGATGCATACAATTACAACTCTTCTCTTGAAATAGAATGTTCAACGTTTATAATAGTACACTTGCGTCTGAGACTTGAATAGCTCTGTAATCCTTCTCGATGATGTTGACTTCTCCAGCTGAGGTCACGAAATAGGTCGGAGCGCTTCCATGCTCGGCTCTATATTGCCCTCCTTGAGAGGGCGCTACTGTGCTGAGAGAGAGGGCGTGTCGTCTTCAGTCTCTCCCATGCGTCATTGCGGATTGCAGTGAGGATCGCTGAAGTCTGTGATGACGACGTGTGTTGCTGTCTTTGGACGACACCACAATCGACATTTTTTCATCTGAATTTTAATCACATGTTGAATCTTTCTATTATTTCCATCATTTCTTCTTCGATCAATAGATTTGCCAATAGAGGCGAAAGATGATATATGTCTTAAACCCTTTTTATCCCTAAGCTGTCAGGTTAGCCGAGGACACTATTGCGCTACTTGCTGGACTCGGGTAGGCGCGCCGGCCCCAGGTCGAATCCGCTTGGCAGATTAACCATGAGGACCAGTGT
Organism: Schistocerca gregaria; assembly: GCF_023897955.1. Lineage (NCBI taxonomy): Eukaryota > Metazoa > Arthropoda > Insecta > Orthoptera > Acrididae > Schistocerca > Schistocerca gregaria. Next base: position 757,405,859 of record NC_064922.1, read on the forward strand.
GCTAGTCAGCCTGGATGTGGTTTTAAGGCGGTTTTCCACGTCCCACTAGGTGAATGCCGGGCTGGTCCCCACGTCGCGCTCAGTTACTCGACTCGCAGACTTTTGCAGACGTTCGCAATATTTCATGGCTTACACTCGACGCAGACAGCTGGGGTACACTAATTTTCGTACCAGGGAGGGGGGGGGGGGGGGGGGGGGGGTACGTGTGGCGACAGGAAGGGCATTCGACCACCCTCTGACACTAACATCGCCAAATCCATAGTAAGCCCCGCTTTGCAGTGGAACAAACGCCCAAAGAAAATGATGACACCCTTTTTAACCCCAGCCCTTTGCTCTTAGTCAGCTGATCTTATTCTTGCCTCTTGGTTCTAGTACATATTTTATATCATCGGTCTATAAACCCTTTATGTTTGCAGACACACGTGCCTCGATACGTTTGAAAGGTTTATAGAGGCACAGTTGGTACATGATGGGATTTTAAGGACTGAATTGCTTACGTATTGTGTGTTGCCTTTTTTCCCGGGGTCAATTTTTTTTCTTAAGAATGGGGGAGAATCCCATTTTGCGAGAACAGTCCGTAATTATCTACATTCAGCTTTTCCTGGCAGATGGACTTGGTTTTCAAATGCTTTGGGCCGCTTGCTCTCTCTTTGGACATCATACCCTCCGAAATCTTTGTGTGTGGTTTATCAAGGCTAAAATGTAAGTGGTAAAGAGTAGCAGCATAGAATTGATAAGAGGAATGCGAGGCGGAGTGGATCAAACCTCTCCGGCTATGCTGAAGCGAGTGCTTCCATCTGAGTCACAGCGATGTCAACTAAGCCTAGACTCAAGGCGAATCGCATTTATGGTTCTGTTGTGATTTGCGTTGCATTATACAAACATGTCGCACGTGTTTAGTTAATTTGCGTTCCCACAGAAATATATAGACTTGATGGTCATCCTGTATTACAATATATTATTGAAGGAAAGATACATGACAAAAGGTCTGTTTGGTGACGGAGAAACCCGTGACTAAAAGATATTCGAAGATGGCACAGATGTACGTCAGAAGAAGCTTACGACGTCGCACTGTCTAGATTAGAGCTAGATATCTGGATGTCAAACTTCACTAAGAAACTGAGCCTTAAAAAAACTATGAATATAGAGCGTGTATGGTCTATACGGATTGTCTCTGTACGAAGCCCAAGACTGGTGAGTGACAGAAAGCTTCGGCGGCATTTCCCAGTCACCGGTAGGCATGGGAGACCAGTAGCGCAGCATTGCCCCTTGTTTCTGGACGACTTCGCATTACAACACTCAGCCGCAGCGGGATCACAGAAAAAAAGAAAAAAGAGAGCAGCCTCCGGAACTTCAAGGCTGGCGGCCGCTTCAGTGGCCACACGAGTCACCTGGACTTGCCTGTTCCATGGGTATCCCCGCATGGCGCGCTACGACATAAAAGCGACTGTTATATGCCCGTTTCTGCGTGTTGTTTCATTTATTTGGAATGCGTACTAGATGGTCTTAATTTGTTGACAGTAAATTATGATGTATATGGCAATTTTTTTTCATTTGTAAAAAAAAATGGTTTAAATGGCTCTGAACACTATCGGACTTAACATCTGAGGTCGTCAGTCCCCTAGAACTACTTAAACCTAACCAACCTGAGGACAACACAAACATCCATGCCTGAGGCAGGATTCGAACCTGCGACCGTAGCGGTCGCGCGGTTCCAGACTGAAGCGCCTAGAACCGCTCGGCCACAACGGCCGCCTCACTTCGGTAACATAACCGACATTCAAGCCAATGTGACACGCGAATTGAACGACATCACGAAGAAGAGCTTTTCTGGCAGTTTCACATGGTTGTACGAACGCTTTATGCGTTGGATTCAAGTGAGTAGAATTGTAAATGTAAATGCCCTGTGGCTAGGGCCTCTCGTTGCGTTAACCGTTCGCCTGGTGCAAGTCTTTCGAGTTTACGCCACTGTGGCGACTTGCTTGTCGATGGTGATGAAATGATGAAGGTAAGGACATCACAACACCCAGTCCCTGAGAGGAGAAAATCCCCAACCCTGCCGGGAATCGAACCTGGGCCGTTAGGCATGACATTCCGTCGCGCTGACCGCTCAGCTACCAGGAACGGACAAGTAGGGAGAGACTACATAAAACAACTAAAGCATTTAAACCACTATCTTAAACTTATCTTTCTTTTTTTATTAATCTAGTATCAAAGCTTTTTTCGAACTGGAGGGGTGCTGTATCAGGAAGAAAATACTTGACGCTGTAGTTTGAGTCATAAACTTCTAAGAAGCTATGTTTTGAAGCATTTAGCGCGCCAGCTTTCTCCTACCGTGATGGATTTTAAAGCAGTAATGATTTCTTTAGTTAAGATGCTGCATAGGACGAAGCGAGTGTAACCTCGGGAAAAAGACCATAAAACGCCAGTTTTATGCGTTACCCTCACAGGGCGCATCCACCAGCAAACTTGCTTGACCGTCCTTTATGTTTACGTTCTGTTTTGACTTTAATGGCTGACTTGCTGAGAAACAAGTAATGTTAGCTGGAGATACTGACATCAGACTTAAATGTTACTCACTATTAGCGGTCAGTTCCAGTAATTTATAGAGGTCTGTATTACTTCGGTAACTAACCTCTAAGGTTGTGTTGTATGTATTGTATTGTAAGTTAACCGGGGGCCAGGATGCGACAGAGAGGCTCCGTCCCCGCCGCAGCCGCAGTGGTCCACAACCCCACTACGACTACCCTCTGCCGTCCCACATCGAATCACTCTTTCAGGGTTACTGTGCAGTTCGGCCGCCGGTGGACTCCCACGCAGGAAACATCTCACTCCAGACGAGTGTAACCCCAAGGTTTGCGTAGAAGAGTAATGGTGGTGTACGCGTACGTGGAAAACTTGTTTGCGCAGGAATCGCCGACATAGTGTAGCTGGGGCGGAATAAGGGGAACCAACCCGCATTTACCGAGGCAGATAGAAAACCGCCTAAAAACCATCCAGCTCACCGGACCTCGACACAAGTCCGCCAGGAGGATTCGTGCCGGGGACCAGGCGCTCCTTCCCAATCCGAAAAGGCGTGCTTAAACCGCACGGCTAACAAACTCTAAGATTAGTTGTATGTATTTAATTTTGTTTTCTCTCTAGAAACCTATGTACTCATGAAAGTTACGGAGAGTTGATCGGGCCACAAATCAGGACTGCCATGTAGTATTGGTAGGAAGCTTCTCCTGCCACGTAACATTGGTATGGAGCACCTCGCGGGCTATCGCGATTCCAAGGATTTATGTTATTCACCGCTAGATGGCAATAGGATGGTTTCCACTGTCGCAGGGCACTTTAATTCACCGTAGTTCAGCCAATTTGTACCAAATATTTAGAAACTGTGTGCGCTAACCTTCCTCGTAAATCAGTCTTCCTATTAATGAAAACCATATCAAAAACACTACAGTAGTTTGCAAGGGTATCTCAAAGAAACAGGCAGAACTGTGGTGGGGACTTGGTTTTATATATGTACAGAAGATAGATGAAAAATGTCGTGTGACGACGGCCTCCCGTCGGGTGGACTGAACGTCTGGTGCAAGTCTTTCGATTTGACGCCACTTCGGCGACCTGCGCGTCGATGGGGATGAAATGATGATGATTAGGACAACACAACACCCAGTCCCCGAGTGGAGAAAATCTCCGACCCAGCCGGGAATCAAAACCGGGCCCTTAGGATTGACAGGTCACGCTGACCACTCAGCTACCGGGGGCGGACAGAAGACAGATAGAAAAGGCAGACAGATTTTATGTCAAACGACATTCTAGCATACAATAACACCAGGTCCATACAGTGCGTTGTTATAGTGTGTTACGCTAGCAACGATTAAACTTTCATGCAGCGTGGTAATGAACTGCAGCAAGGTTTAGTAAGTAGTTCGGGGATGGTTTCTATTTCTGTAAATGAGACCCATGAACTCCAAAGCTTCGTTAAAGACTAATTGGGTTTCGTTTGAAACCTCCTTTGTATTAAATTGCACTGAATGTATCTGCGCAACAGTGGAAATACCGACCGTGTGCAGTGAGTGTCTCTTTACAAGGTAACCTGGTCCGTTCACTCATGGCATTTGCTGTGGACAACGGTGGTGGCTACTTTACTATTCGTCCTCAAGCTTGCAGTCAACACTAGTCGATTCTGTCTCTTCTTCTTCTTCTTCTCTCTCTCTCTCTCTCTCTCTCTCTCTACAATACTTATAAAGCGCAGGCCGATACACGTCTCATTAAAAAATTAAAGTCGTACGGCATAGATGGCTGGGAGCCCCGAAGAACAGGTTCAGCTGCCTAATTGGAAGAGCTTTTCAGACCCTTCGCGACTTCGCTTTAGACTCCAGCATCCAACATCTCTCCCTTGTTCGGCTCTAGTTTCAGATCTTCAAGAAGAATCAGCCGTTATTCCTCTACAAACATCCAGATACCTCATTTAGCGTGTCCCCAGCGCAGTTCAAGTGGTGTAAACACAGCACATATTTCCTGGGATGTGAGCTATTTCCCGCGCAATGTTAATGGTAGAGGGTGGCGGATGTTCTTTCTGTTGCCAACCCTTTCCTCAACGGGATGGAAATTGTGAACACCAACATCATGCGTCTAATGAACGTTTTCAAAAGTTTGCGAATGGCGTAACTGAGGCGGGACGGGAGAACCAGCCAGATATTCACGTAGTAATCTGGCAGAGAACCCAAAGAGATTCCGGTCGTATAAAAAGTACACCGGTGACAAGACGCAATCATTACCTTCACTGTGCGATAACAATGGAGATGTTATTGATGACAGTGCCACTGAAGTATAGTTACTAAACACGGTTTTCCGAAATTCCTTCACAAAAGAAGACGAAGTAAATATTCCAGAATACGAATCAAGAACAACTGCCAATATGAATATCATAGAAGTAGCGAAGCACCTTAAAATATTGACTTTCCGATTCAGATTGCATACCAGTCAGGTTCAGCCTGTACTGATACAATAGCTCCATATTTAGCAGTCATATACAAGCGCTTCACGCTTAGAAAAATCCTTTCCCAGAGGCTGGAAAGTTGCACAAGCCACACCACTACACGAGAAAGGAAATTGGAGTAATCCGCTGAATTACGGCTTTATATCACTAACATCGATTTGCAGTTGAATTTTGGAACATGTGCTGCGCTCGAAAATTATGAATCACCTCGAAGAAAACGATTTATTGCCAAATAGCCCACACGGATTCAGAAAATATCGTTCTTGTGAAACTCAACTAGCTCTTTATTGTCACGAAGTAGTAAGTACTATCGGTGAGGGACTTCAGATCAATTCTATTTTTTTGGATTTCTAGACTGCTTTTGACATCGTTCGTCACAAGCGCATTCTAATTAAATTGCTTGTCTATGAGTATCGCCTCAGTTATGTGACTGGATTCGTGGAGGTCGCAGTTCTTAGTAACCAGCGGGAAGTCATATCTGGCTTCCCCAAGGAAGTGTTATAGGCTTCATCCGAATCTATATAAATAACTTAGGAGACAATCGGAGCAGCCCTCTTAGATTGTTTGCACATGATGATGTCATTTTCCGTCTTATAAAGTCATCAAATGAACAAGAGGTATTGCACAATGATTTAGGCAAGATGCATAAAGTGGCAATTGACTCTAAATAATGAAAATTGTGGAGTCATGCACATGAGTACCAAAAGGAATCCCCTAAATTTCAGCTACACAATAAATCTCACAAATCTAAAGGCTGTAAATTCAGCTAAATACTCACGGATTACAATTACGAAGAACTGAAACCGGAACGATCACATACATAATGCTGTGGAGAGGGCAAACCAAAGACTGCGACTAACCGGATTAACACTTAGAAAATGGTTCAAATGGCTCTGAGCACTATGGGACTTAACATCTATGGTCATCAGTCCCCTAGAACTTAGAACTACTTAAACCTAACTAACCTAAGGACATCACACAACACCCAGGCATCACGACGCAGAGAAAATCCCTGACCCCGCCGGGAATCGAACCCGGGAACCCGGGCGTGGGAAGCGAGAATGCTACCGCACGACCACGAGCTGCGGACTTAGAAAATGGAACACGTCTATTAAAGAGACTACTTACACTACACTTGTCCACCCTTTTCTGGACTATTGCTGTGCGGTGTGGGATCCGCATCAGATAGCATAGACGGGGGACATCGAAAAAGTTCGAAAACGCCAGCTCATTTTGTACTAATCACGGCATGCGGGAGAGAACGCCAGGGGTATGACACACGAATTGAGGTGTAAACATTGAAACAAAGGTGTTCTTCGCTGCGGCAGGACTTGTCAAAAATTTCAATCACTAATTTTCCGCTAGGAATGTGAAAATATTTTCTTGGCGTCCACCCACATAGGGAGAAATGATCATCACAATAAATAAGAGAAATCAGAGCTCGCATGGAAAGATTTAAGTCTTCAAGTTACTAATGGTTGCCTTTCAGAGTTACACACAATTTATTTTAAACCAGTAATTCCAGATTCAATAATAAATAAAAATACCACACGTTATTAAGGAAGGAATAAACATCTGTGGAAATAATAGTGTTTTCAGTGAGTTACAATATAGCAAATCACCTTTAAATACAGATACAGCAGATGATGTTTTAAAAGCAAGCCACTGTGATCTAGGCAGAAGGCCTTACACGCCAGGAATGGCCATAAATTAAGAATTGTTTAAAACTCGCTGCAACTTGCAAATTACAGGTATTGAAATATTAAAGGCAAGTCGCCACGAACACAGCAGAAGGCATCAGACGCCAGAAATGGCACTAAATAAGGTTTTAAGGCTTACTGCTAAAATACAAATACCAAATTAGAATTTTAAGGCAAATGACCACAATCTCGGCTGAAGCCCATACACGCCGGGAACGGCAACAATATAAAAAATCTTGAAACCTGCAACTGATCACCAAACGGGTGAAATAAGATAATGGTAAACTTTGTAATACAACCCTTAACATCCACTGAACACTGTAATGTTAGATTTATTTCAGAAGGCGACCAGAACAGTTAACTAGGCATACATAACCGTTAATGTAGGCATTACAAGGTATTGTAATAAATAATACAATAACAAAACAGAAGGACCATTGCATAAGTTCCTTAAAGGGTATTGAGGCAGATTGTACCTCCAGAAGGCGTGGACTGAATGAGCGTTACACTGAACTACTGGCCATCAGACCTCCTTTTAGAACACACATGTCTTACAAGAACCAAGGGGCCACAGACGGTGCTCCAGGAATCGACCTCCGAGAAGGTCCAGCAACAAACACTTTCGCGAGCGATGAGATAAGGAGCCAAGAGTTGCATTCACTTCACAAGATGGTAACTCACACTAGCGGAAGTCTAACGAATGACTAATCTTGCTTAAGCTACCTGACGTCGATAACCAAATGCAACGATGGAACAATACGCCAAAGCCGGAACAGCGGTCTGCACTACGTCCCCATAATACAATGTTTAGAGCGCCCAGAATAAAGAAGGAATCGCTACCACCAGAGTAGAAGAATATTTTGAGTAGCAACTGTCCTACGACACTCCGCTGCGCCACACCTGAAATCACTATTACTTCGGAAGACTTCTCTCCATTGAGAATGATATGCTGCGTTCTGTTATCTAGGAACTCTTCAATCTAAACACACAATTGGTCTGATAGTCCATATTCTCTGACTTTGTTCATTAAACGACTGTGGGGAACTGTATCAAACTCCTTGAGGAAGTCAAGAATCACGGTATGTACCTGGGAACGCGTGTCTATGGCCCTCTGCGTCTAGTGGACGAATAGCGCGAGCTGGGTTTCACACGACCGTCTTTTTCGAAACCCAAGCTGATTCCTACAGAGTAGTTTTCTAGTCTCCAGAAAAGTCATTATACTCGAACATAATGCGTGTTCTAATATTCTACAACTGATAGACGTTAGAAATATAGGTCTATACTTCTGCACATCTGAAAACGGGGATGACCTGTGCCTATTTCCAATCTTTTGCAACGCTACGCTCTTATAGAGACCTGCGGTACACCGCTGCAAGAAGTGGGGGCTAGGTCCTTCCGCGTAGTCTGTGTAAAATCCCATCAGGTCTAGCGGCCTTTCCCCTTTTGAGCGATTTTAATTGTTTTCTATCCTTCTATCATCTATTTCGATATCTACCATTTTGTCATCTGCGCGACAATCTAGAGAGGGAACTACAGTGCTGTGAAACAGCTTTGGAAAAAGTAATTTAGTACTTCGGCCTTTAGTCTGTCATCCTCTGCTTCAATACAATTTTGGTCACAGAGTGTCTGGACATTTTGTTCTGATCCACCTACAGCTTTGACATAAGACCAGTTTGGTATTGCTCACTGAACTGTGTCACGTGCATGGGGAGCATGCCGAACTTTACAAGCTGCTGCCCGAAAAAGAGGAGGTCAACTACAGCATCAGATGACCGTCACACTGTGCAAGAGGCAAGAAGGAACACTTGTCATTCAGTACGTACAGCTGCAACGACATTTAACGCGACTGGAAGGCACGCAGTCTCACCCTGCACTGTGGGACGGTGACTGCATGTGGGTGATCTCCATGAGCGACGACCACCATGCTGCTTTCCGTTGCTACCAGCACTTCGGCGGCAGCGTCTGCGATTGTGCCAAGAGCGTAGCGACCGGATTAATGACGTGTGGTGTCGGGGTGCTCTTCTCGAATAAGAGCAGATTCAGTCTAGTAGCGATTTTGGAAGTACCCTCTTTCGACGAGATTTGAGATAACGTAACACCTAAGAAACATCATTTTGGTGCAGGGATGCTTAATGATGTACACTTACCTTGTGCGCCTTAATCTATGCAAGAGGGCACCGAGCAACACAGGTGGCCGAGCTTGTAGAACGAGAGGTTATTCAGCGAATGGACAGGCCTACCTGTTCCCCTGACTTCAATCCAATGCGTTGGGGACACAAACTGCAACACGCCCACATACACCATCGGCAATCCAACAGTTCTGAACTGCGGTGGTGGAGGAACGGATCGCTCTAGCACCACAACTCCTTACCAGTCTTGCGACCAGCATGGGAGCACGTTGCAGAGCTTGCACTAGTGGCCGCAGTGATTACACACCCCTTAAGAACCACGTCCCACCTTTCGTATTGTCCAGGGGAACATCATAAATCGCGTTGACTTCAGTGAAATTACTACCTTGGAATATAATTGTCATTTATTTTCGAGTAACTGTGCATTTCTTTACGTGGCCTTCTGTAGTATACTGTAATAGTTTTTTCTAGATGTGGTCCAAGTTTCGTCGAGCTATATTACTTGAGAGTGATACGTCAAGCGAGAACAGCTACTTTCGTCCTTAAGTTTACCACAGTAGTGTATGTCCATCGGACAGGTCACACCGTTATAGGGTTACGCTCTACCAAAACTACGGTTCGGTTTTTTGTTACACTACATAAATGTCGTAGTAATTGGTAGGATTACCGGTAAGATTGGTAGTATTGGTAGGGGAAGAAACGGTACTTAATGTGAGAGGGGAACTGGAAACCGACCACTTCTTTTTATTTATTTTCTTTAAACGTGATTAGAACCGAACATCGTTCATTGTTAGTTCATCATGCATTTTACATCCTTACAAAATATGAATTGCATTTAATAAGCAGCCGGCCGAGGTGGCCGAGCGGTTCTAGGCGCTCCGGAACCGCGCTGCCACTACGATCGCAGGTTCGAAGTCTGCCTCGGGCATGGATGTGGGTGATGTCCTTAGGTTTAAGTAGTTCTAAGTCTAGGGGACTGATGACCTCAGATGTTGAGTCCCATAGTGCTCAGAGCCATTTTATGTTAAAAAAATTAGGTGATTCCTTACCTTCTGCGACTTTATGTAAGCAAAACAGTTACTTTTGTCACAAGAAGAGTTTATATGTACAAACGTAAAAATATCTACATAATTACTGGTGTCATTTTGTAATCAATACAACGTTGTTAATCAAGATCAAAGGCCGCGCCAAATGGGTATGCAACACGTCTAACGTACAGGTAATGTGGTTACCATCTTAATTGGTGAAATCTACTAGGAAAACTACCGTACTGTACGCTTAGTCTACGTCAGCAATGTTTGATATGTTTTTGTTTAGCATTCTTTTTTTTTACATTTTACCTTTCTTTGCCGAAATTGCATTTTCTAGCGTTATGTGATAAATACGTGTTATTTCTTTTTCTTTTGTTTTTATTGCCAAATGGCTCTGCTGTAAGTTACAAATAAATAATTTTCGAATAAAACCTGAACCAAAAAATGACAGTTTCAATTTGCTATAAATACTATTTACTGTTAAGTCACAGATGGGATGATAAGTATGTGGAACAAAAATGTTTCGTAGGTTACACAGCCCTTTATATATCCAACCCAATTTATAGGTGGTTCACCACTCCCACAAGGAAGGAAAATAGGTTTTAACGCCCCGTCGACATCGACGTCATTAGAGACGGAGCACAAGCTCGGGCTGCGTCAAGGATCGGGACCGAAATCGACCACGCATTTTCAAAGGAACCATCCTGGTATTTGCAAGGAGTGATTTTGGGAAATGAAGGGAAACCTAAATCTGGATGGCCGGACGCAGGTTTGAAACGTCATCCTCCCAAATGCCAGTCCAGTGCGCTAACCACTGCGCCAACTCGCTCGGTACCGCTGCCGGTTTCTAGGAGAATCTAGCAACACAGTTACTGCGTACGCAGAGTGATCGAATTGAGGTAAAGCCCGACAGGTATGCAACACGTCTAACGTACAGGTAATGTGTTTACGATCTTAAATGACCAAAGCTACCAGGAAAATTATGGTGGTGTGCACCGTTGTGGCCAAGCGGTTCTAGGCGCTTCAGTCCGGAACCGCGCTGCTGCTATGGTCTAAGGTTCGAATCCTGTCTCGGGCATGGATGTGTGTGATGTCCTTAGGTTAGTTAGGTTTAAGTAGTTCTAAGCCTAGGGAACTGATGACCTCAAATGTGCTTACATAGTGCTTACAGCCATTTGAACCATTTGAACGCTTAGTCTACGTCAGCCTACGGTAGTTTTACAACTCTGCGCAGCACACTAGAAATGACTTCATAGCCGAAATTGTACAGTAGTGAAAAAGACAAAATAAAACGATACTTCGATGCGACTAATGGCAGACAATGTGATATATTGCTGTCATTTAGAAAATCGGATTTGGCTGTAGACTCATTACAACTAAAATAAATATTTTCCTTCCGAGATTTCGGACTTGTCGTGTCCCTCTTGAAAACACGACGGTGGATGCAGGCGTGACTTTCGCAATTTCTTCGGCGGACAGGAGCCTGTCGGCACGCCGGCCGCGTGTTGGCTTATAGTGGCTCGCCGCTAATCTGTGTGAAGCGCCACGTGGCCGGCAGGAGCCCGCATGCACGCGCTGCACGTGCTGAGCCTCCGAGGTCGACAGCCTGCGGCCGCCTATCCAGTCTCCGCACGTGCAGAAGCCGCCGCATTCCTGACTGGACGCCTCCGCCGCTCCTCTGCAAGGCTGACACGCCGAAGCACCACCAACTCAGGCCCCTCCTAGCTGACTCTTTTTTTTCCTTCCGTTTTATCTCACTTTATAATTGTTTTTACGTAATGTTCTATCTGGTTTGATGCGTCCCCTACAATTTCTTTTTCTGTGTTAATACACCAATCTATAGAGGTACAAGTATTCTGAATATTACTTGCAAAATCCATAGCAGTAAAATAAATGAAAAGCTACGAAATATATCGGATGTAATTTTAATGGAGGATAGGGGAAAAGTAAGCAAAGATGATGTTTTCGCACTGAAACAGGTAATACTTATACAAAAGAGACAAGAATTTAATCTGGAAACCAGCTTAGCATATGCGAAAATGAAAAAGCGTTTGACGTAACTCGCAGTGACAAGCTGCGGGCAGTAAAAGGAAAAAGAGGAATCCCTGAATATCTTATCTAAATCGGAAAAACCCTATATACGAACGTCAGAATTAGAACTGACAGGGGAAAAAAAGATAACATCTGAAATTCAAACAAATCAAGGACGAAAACAAGGCTGTAGCATGTCACCTACATTATTCAATATCTAAGTTGATGACATGATAAAAAGAAGGAAGAGAGATTTGACGCCATATGGCATAAATATTGAGAGGAATAAACGTATTAACGCGATGTTATTAGCATATCATCAAGTTATCATAAAAGACATCGAAGGTAAATTACAAATGGCAGAACATAAACTAAATGAGGTAAGTGGAAGCTACAATTTTACAACATCTATAAATAAAACTAAAACCATGGCATTTCTGGGTATTCACCCAGTACGAACAAAAATAATGTAATAAACCGACAGAACAGGTAGTTCATTTCAAATATTTAGAACCTAATATATCATACCATCAATATATATATAACAGAACTAATACTTACGAGAGTATATGTACCACAATAATAAGTTAAGGATAGAAACAAGGAAAGATACATAACTTAAATTTTATAACGTCCTGGCAGTTCCCATTTTATTAAACGGGGCAGAAACTTAGACGCTCAAAAATAAAGATTTACGGCAACTGGAAACATCACAAATTAAAGTTCTAAGGTATGTGGAAGGCTGCACTGCGGGATACAAAATTAGAACCGAAGTAACAAGGGAAGAAAAACAAAATTGGAAATTTGTGGTAAGATCTTATGGGACCAAACTACTTAGGTCATCGGTCCCTAAGCCCTCACAGTACACAGTACACACACACACACACACACACACACACACACACACACACACACATATATATATATATATATATATATATATATATATATATATATATATGTGTGTGTGTGTGTGTGTGTGTGTGTGTGTGTGTGTGTGTGTGTGTGTGTGTTGTCCTTAGCGTAAATTAGTTTAAGTTAGATTAAGTAGTGTGTAGGCTTAGGGACTGATGACCCCAGCAGTTTGGTCCCTTAAGAATTCGCACGCATTTGAACATTTTTGAAGCCGCACGGAGATAAGGGAAGAAATGAGGATGTTACCAATAACCCAAAAGGCAATCCAGTAGCACAAAAAATGAAGAACAACAAGTACTTCGTATGCCACCACAAAGGCTTTCTATTGTAGCAATGGATTATAAACCATGCGGCAGGAGAAGTGTGGGAAGACCGACGAAGAGATGGTGAAACCAGAACAGGCCCTAGGCCTGATCCTGGAGTTGCAGAAGCAGAAGGAAGAAGAATAAGAAGAGATAAATAGAGAGAGAGAAAGAGGGGAGGGGAGGGATATCTTAATTTGATTACAGTTAGCACATACATAGACACAATATTTTACAGTCTTCACTTCTTCCGTCCTCCTTGAATGTTTAATCCACATGATAAAATTGCGAACCGTATGATGGTGTGTTGTTTTGTAGTCGACTAGGCAGGATAGTTTTTCGGAAATTCAGGACTGGAGAATCTGCCAGCTCATCTATATTTTCTGTTTGCTTGCTAATATAAAGCAAGCCATATTTCACACGAGTAGTTCTCTTTGCTAAATCCATACGTATTCGTTGACAGAACCTTGGAACGTAGCAGATGACACTTGTTTTTGTCACTGAAGGTTGGAACCTGACTTCGAACTGAAGCGAGTAGCTGGGAACTATCGTGAGGGCGACAGAGTATGGACTGACTGTCGAGAGAGGTAAGGAATGCGAGAGTGTGGTGGATAGGAACTTGAAGCGAATTCTAGTAGAGAATCGAAATGTTATCTGACGCCGTTTTCGTGATTTGTATTCTCATGTGGTTATATTATTTTTAATTTTATTTTTGAAGGAAGTAAATCTGAACTAAAATCGTCTTTTGAGCTTTAAATGTTGTTAGCATATTTACCGACGAGAGATAATGACAAAATTGAGTAAATGAAAATTTGTTGTTGACAACCACCAACAAACACTTCCTTAATTTTTTGAATAATGATACAGAAAAAAATACGGTCTCCATTAAATTAACTGGTAGAGTGTTCTTATGTTTCTTTAATTTTTCAGAAACCTATTTATTAACAAAATGTTTAGTGAACAATGTTGCTAGCATACATTTTGTAACTGTCGAAATTTAGGAGATAGTGTGCAGCATTTTAGTGTAAGTAACTAATTAGTTATTGAAATTATGACTGGTACTGACTGGTGCAGACAAATGCAGATTGACTAATCGGAGGTCAGTACTCTTGTTCATGTATCACTGCGCGAGTGTGATCCGCGAGGAGAAAAGGTTCTACGTTAGAAGCAATCTCATTGGCTGCGTTACATATTAATACGTGGATTGGCGGAAGCAGAATTTGGTCTGTCTCTATGGCAGCACCATCTCATATTGCGGAGACGGACGAGCGCTGCGGCTGTTGTGCTTAGCGGGACGCGCTCTAGTGGGAAAGTTGTGTACGTGCTGACTGTACGGAACTATGTGCACAACAACAATGTTGAGTGGAATACTCTCTTTCAAATTCTAAAGATGGCAAGACTAAAATCCAGAGAGCGAAAGGCTATGTACAATTTGTACAGAAATTACATGGCAGTTATAAGAGCCGAGGAGGACCAAAAGGAAGCAGTGGTTGAGGGTTGAGAAGGAAGTGAGACAGGGTTGTTGCCTATCACCGAGGTTTTTCAGTCTGTATATTGAGCAAACAGTAAAGGAAGCCAAAGAAAAATTTGGAGCAGGAATTAAAGTTGAGGGAGAAGAAATAAAAACTTTGAGGTTACCCAATGATCTAGCAATTCTATCAAAGACGGCAGAGGACTTGGAAGAGCAGTTGAACGGAGTAACGGAGTGGACTGTTCCTTGAAAGGAGGATATAAGTTGAGCATCAACAGAAACAAAAGGAGGATAATGGAATGTAGTTGAATTAGATCAGGTGATGCTAAGGCACTTAGATTAGGAAACGAGACACTTAAAGTAGTACTTAAGTTTTCTTATTTGAACAGCAAAATAACTGATGATGAGCGAAGTAGAGAGGATATAAAATGTAGATTGGCGACGACAAGGAAAGCGTTTCTGAAGATAAGAAATTTGTTAACGTCGAATAATAGATTTAAGTGATAGGAAGGATTTTTTGAAAGTGTTTGTATGGAGTGTAGCCATGTATGGAAGTAAAACATGGACGATAAACTGTTTAGACAAGAACAGAATACAAGCTTTTGACATGTGGCACTACAGAAGACTTCTGAAAATTTGGTGGGTAGATCACTTAACTAATGAGGGAGAGAAAAAATAATTTACATCACAACCTAGCTAGAAGAGAGAATCAGTTGATGGATACATTCTGAGACATCAAGGGCTCACCAATTTAATATTGGAGGGAAGTGTAGGGGGTAAAAATTGTAGAAGGAGACCAAGAATATACTAAGCAGATTCAGAAGCATGTTAATTGCAGTAGGTATTCGGAGATGAGGCTTATACTTGATAGAGTAGCATGAGGAGCTGACTGGACAAATTCAGTGTTAGGACTGAAGAACACGACAACATCTGCATGCATTGTTATACGTTTTGGTGAATTATTTAATTTTGGCCTAATAAATAGTATTTTGTGGTATTTTTGTTACCATTATTTAACGACTGTATGAATATTTGTTCATTAAGGATTGACTGAAGTTTTTCGGTTGGTGTATCACATAGTTCAGTTGAATTCTTTTATCACCGAATGTCAAGTACTACATTTCAAGCTTCTTTTGGTCCAGGAACTTTTGATGTTTAAGCCTGAAACGTGCTATAAGATTCTGTAACAAACGATCATCAGCGATACTGGTCCGTAATTTAGTGTAGGCGATTTTTTACCCTTTTTGTAAACAGTAGTGAGCTGCACTATTATTTTGCTTTCACACAAGACAATACACTGGGTAGGTGATTTCAGATACAGGTATAGTTAAGTAAAAATTCCATCGCGTATTCATTGTAAAATATAAACTCTCTATATCCATGACATGTCGAGCACCAGCCTTTCCTCAGAAATGTCTGGTGGAGTAGACCTTCCACCCTTTTCTCTTGCCCGGGCGACCACTGTGACGTTTGTAAAGAGTGACAGGACGATTAAATGAATACACTTGTACTAGGAGGACAGCGATAGGACCTGCACGTCTATGCGTCTTACAAGGAACCCCTTGAGTGCGAGGCCACAAAAGGCCAATGATGTTTACGGCATTCGATGCCTCACATGTTGTCTACCATATAACCACAGTATTTGATGCTAATGGAAACAGGGGTGGGAGTAGAGGTATCCAATGGCGAGAAAAGCAAGAGGCTACAGAGCGTAGTTGAACTGCTTAGTCGACGAGGAACTCACAACAGTGCTACAGTGCTAGTGGTGTTGCTACAAAGCAGAAAAGTGACAACGATGAAGAAAGCAAAGATTGCATTATATCTACAACAGATACTGAAGTTGATATTTCGTTATAAAGCAACCAAGGAATTTCACAGAGAGGGAAAGACGTGGCAGATGGGATATTAGCCCATCTGGAAAATGAGTCGTTGGAATGTGTGGTGTCGTATACATTCGAGTGTGGGGAAAATGTACATGAGTGCAACGATGACGATACGTGCTAAAGTGAAAGTCATAGGTGTTGTGCAATGTAGCTTTTCATCTTTGTCGGGCAAGGAGCTGCAAATCTCGTAGCCAGTGAAACGTACTAAAGGGCCATCTTTGCCACAGGAACGGGTTGTAAAGTCCGCAGCAATATGACCATGTAGTGCATAAGAACGACTACTGATATTCAAGGGAGGACGAGGGGCACTTGTTACAAAAAGTGGTGTTTGCGGGTTTCAAGGATGCTCGATACAATTTACAGGACGTGCATGATAGTGACCTACTACGTTATGCACGTCACATTTTGCACGACGTAGATTACAGTTATTTCAAGGGAAGCAGTGGATAGTTGCATAACTTCAAACAGTGCAACAGAACTAGAAGATGTAAGATATGGTTCCAATGGTTCTGAGCACTATGGGACTTAACTCATGAGGTCATCAGTCCCCTAGAACTTAGAACTACTTAAACCTAACTAACCTAAGGACATCACACACATCCATGCCCGAGGCAGGATTCGAACCTGCGACCGTAGCGTCGAGCGGTTCCAGACTGTAGCGCCTAGAACCGGTCGGCCACCCCGGCCGGCGAAGACGTAAGAAACGAAATGTCAAACAAAGCAACAAGTTGGCGATGCACAAGAAACTGCGGAATCGGCCCGAAAATTTATAGATGTGATAAACAAACTCATCCCATCGTTCAGTAAGGCATTTGTTTTTAACTGCGACCAATCGGGATTTGAAGATAAATGCATGTGGAAGGAACCCTGGAAATTAGAGGTACCAAGAGTGTTGTATCAGGATCAGCTAACGTATATCCCTTAACGCGTACGTATAATTATGCCAAGTGTTAATGTGAATTTTAAGTTGGCTGTACAGTTATTTTTTGGGCTGCGAGAAGTTGGAGGCCCTCTACCCTCTACGGTTCCTCCTCGTGTGCATGATTTCGCAAGAGCAGTATGGAATATTTAAGTCACAACAAACAAATGTGGGAAAATGGATGTAATGGAACTACAACTATGGTATGAGCTCTGCTTTTGACCAATATTTGGTCAAAATAACTTGCTTTTGCTTCATTTCTGGTCTGCATACAAAAATCATTCTTCTTTAGAGCTAATTATCCCTCTGAAGTGGGTGACATTACAGTTCATACGACGTGGAACCATTGGACAAATTCAGTGCGCGGATGTTTGTTGTTTTCCTTGCCTATAAAACATATTATCGACTTTCTGCAGCTACTCATTAAAGGATAGCCAGCTTCACGATAAGCTCCAAGGTAGTCTGTTTTGCTTTCGATTGCATGCCATCACACTAGATCAGTTCTCATCACGCCGGTACAGCTATATATGCATTCTTTAATACTGGGTACCTAGATGAACGTCCTCGCAAGGAGTTCGCCTTCTGTCTCACTGGTGAGAACCTTAATGATCACTGTTGCGCGCGAGTTTTCATTTGGTGTTCATGGTACAAGTTAATGGTTGTTTTGAACACTTCTTGAATATCGGCGATGTCTATTTTGTGAAGTGTAATACATTCATCCCATAGGAGGTTGATCTGTGCACCTCCCGTCCTCCTGATGCACATGGTGAGTCATTAGTAGCTAATATTTTCCCTGTCATAAACTTTCGACCTCTAGCTCAAGGGGTCCCTTGTTACTGTACGCCCGGAGCGAGACAGGCATCCTGTCACTGAGCACAGTGCACTCGGTCGCGCGTTAAGTGGAATTAGCCAGCTGTGAAGTGAAAGGTGAGGCGGAGATAAGCGGCGTGCCCGAGTGACGGATGGCGGTCAGCTGAGTGGCAGGGTGAGGCGTGGCTGACGAGTGGTGCGCCCGGCACGCCGTTCACAGTACCACTTGTTTAGCCAACACCGCGACCGCCGAATGCGTGTGAGAACGCACTGCCCTCTCTGGTCTCCACTGACAGCTGCTGCTCCGAAGTACGCTTCACATCGTGACCGATTCTCTACGTATGTCCACCGCAGATTTACTATGTACCTGTGCGAGCTGAAGCTGAACTCCACTGACAAAGTTTTGAAGGTTGTTCGGCAATTGTTTAGAAATCACTGTCTGACAAAAGAAAGTGAAGCACTCAGAAGAGATGGTCGGGTGTGAATGTAATTTCATATACGTATACATCCTCGAAGGGTATGTGAAATGGGTAGAGTTGAAATTTTCTGTCAGAGGCAGAATAGCCATTAGTGTTGTCCGTAGATACAAGGACTTCTGCGGCCAGGAGGTTCCCCCAACTGAACATGTTGGACACCAGCTTGTACGTCAATTTCGTCGCAGCTGCAGTATACAGATATCAATCACCACTTACAGCAATTGTAGGCCAGATTGTCTCAGGAGAAGATGCGACGGCTTTATAAAGCCTTTCCTAACCGAGTCAGTGCAAGAATCTACACCGGAGTGGGTACAAAACCATACTAACAGATAAGGGGCACATACTGCCAAGTTCCTCATAAATCTGGCTCGATTTCGTAATCACTAAAGTAACTTCGTAGACTGTATATGTTATATTGTATGTAATCCGGGGACCTGGAAAGGACGGAGGGGCTCCGTCTTCACCGCAGCTGCAGTGTCCACAACCCCACGACGACTATCGCAGTCCACTTCACTCCTCCACTGCCCCACTTCGGACCTAGGGTTATTGAGCGGTTCGGTCCCCGTTGGCCCCCTCAGGGAACGTTTCACACCAGACGAGTTTAACCCCTATATTTGCGTGGTAGAGTAATGGTGGTGTACGCGTACATGGAGAACTTGTTTGCGCAGCAATGGCCGACATAGTGTAACTGAGGCAGAATAAGGGGAAACAGCCCGCATTCGCCGAGGCAGATGGAAAACCGCCTAAAACCATCCACAGACCGGCCGGTTCACCGGACCTCGACACAAATCCGCCGGGAGGATTCGTGCCGGGAACCAGGTGCTCCTTCCCGCCTCGAAAGCCGTGCGTCAGACCACACGGCCAACCAAGCGGGCTAACTTCACATATACTCTCACCGCCTGGCGTTTCCTCCTCTTCTGAGTGTTCCACGTTCTTTGTCAGGCAATGTACATTCGACGTCAAGATGCGATTCTTCTCAGAAGTGATTATCTTGCGTTGCCAATCTTCACTTTAATTGTTTACTTCTTCGCCCACTGCCACTTATTCTACGGCGTGAATGGTGAAACTCATCTACTACGACTAGTGTTTCGTTTCCTAATCTTCGAACTCAGTTTATCGCATTGTCGGTTAAGTTTGCAAAAAGATGTACCATGAATACTAGTATATACTATATCACGAGCTATCAAATGCTACTAATATACACTGAAATGGCAAAAGTCGTAGGATAGCGATATGCACATATGCAAATGGCGATACTGTTGCTTACATAAGGTATAAAAAAGGCAGTGCATTGGCGGAGCAGTCATTTGTACTACAGTGATTCATGTGAAAATAGTTTCCGGTGTGACTATGGCCGCGCGGCGGGAACTAACAGACTTTGGGCGCGGAATGATACACTTGGGACATTCCAATGCGGAAACCGTTAATGAATTCAGCATTCCGAGATGCAAAATATCAAGGGTGTGCCGAAAATATCAAACTTCAGGCATTAAGTCTCACCACGAACAATGCAGTGGCCGACGCTCTTCACTTAACAATCAAGAGCAGCCGCATTTTCGTAATGTTGTTAGTGCTAACAGACAAACAACAATGCGTGAAGTAAATGCAGAAACCAACGTAGGATGTACGATAAACGCATCCGTTAGGACAATGTGGGAAAATTTGGCGTTAATGGACTATGGCAGTAGATGACCGGCGTGTGTGCCTTTGCTAGCAACACAACATCACCTGCAGCCTCTCTCCCAGACTCCTGACAATATCAGTTGGACCCTAGACGACAGGAAAACCGTGGCCTGGTCAGATGAGTTCAGAGTTCAGTTGGTAAGAGCTGATGGTGTGGTTCGAGTTTGGCGCAGACCCTATAAAGCCATGGACCCAAGGTACTGTGCAACCTTGTGGTTCCTCCATCATGGTGGTGGCTATGTTTACATGGAACGAATTGGGTCCTCTGATGTAACTGAACCGAAGGCTGGAAATAGTTATGTCTGCCTACTTGGAGACTATTTGCAAGCATTCATGACGTGATGTTCCAAATAACAATGGAGTTTTTATAGATGACCCTGCACAATGTCACCGACCCACAATTGTTCGAGATTGGTCTGAAGAACATTCTGAACAATTGGATCGCCCGACATGAGTGCCATTAAACATTTATGGAACAGAATTGAGAAGTCAGTTAGTGCACAAAATCCTGCACCGACAACACTTACTCAATTATAAACGGCTATAGAGGCAGCATGGGTCAATATTTCTGCAGGGGACTTACAACGGCTTGCTGAGTCCATGCCATGTCATGTTGCTGCTCTACACGTGGCAAAAGGAGGTGCGACACAATATTAGGAGGTGTCCCATGACTTTTGTCAGCTCTGTGCACATGTAATATAATAGTGATATTTCGAAGTTTTTTAATAAAAGATGTTGTGCATCAAGGAGGAGAGTGGATCATCACCAATACAACCATCAACATTTTTTCCGCAATTTCCCTAAACTACTTGAAGTATACACCGGTATGTTTTCTTGGAAAGGCCAAGGTCCTATTAATCCTCCTTATCCCGTACGAGATTGTACTCCAACCGCAATAACTTCGTCGACAAGGCAAGTTAAACTCTTTTCTTTCCTTTATAGAACGACGCAGAAAAGATTTTAGGATCTGTGTTACGTGGAAGACTCAGAAGTAATTAATGATCTGATTTGTAATTAACTGAGTTTCAAATATTTTCTGATTAGTTCATACATTTCTACACAATATATACGACTATATGTAGACATGGAAGACCGTTTATGTTACTGTGGCATAGGGTATGAATCTCTGTCTTAGAGTGTCTTTAGTTACATTCTGAGATCACAATAAACTTCTAGCATCCAGGTAGGAACGCAATCAGTAATTAATGTGCGGTCTACTTGTACTGATAGTATTTTCGTATTATTTCTAGCCGTGAGAGAAAATGCTATACGCAACAGTGAAATTAGGCTGAAAGTGCTTCGAAAAATCAAATGTTATATGCATAAACATGCAACCGTCACCGCCGAGCTTCTCTGTCGACACTATGCATCTGGACTCATTGCCTTATGCTATGGATGCCAAACACGTTCACGGAGGGTGGTAAAGACCATGATTCATCAGAGCAGCAGACCTTCCTGCAGCCGTAAAACGTCCAAGTGTCGCGCTCTTCACCCAAGCCCAGTTTTTTTTTAGCGCTGATCAATGAGTGTGACTCGCGAGTGACATGGGACTGTTCGTACATGTGAACGTGTGGTGCATGATTATCAGTGAATATAGTTCTACTGAACACTCAGTTGCTCCGCAGTGCTGCGCTTGAGAACTTGTACCCTGCACCGATTACTGGACCCATCATGGGTACGCCGCCGTCTCTTCATTTCTCCAAATTGATAATGACCGCGATAAATCCTAAATGTAGCAGTTCTGTAACACAAGGGGAGGATTCATCTAATCGCTGTGGTCACCATCTGATTTTAACTTTATCACTAATCTCATTTCTGCTACTCCTCATTCTTTCGTTTTTCTCTCTTTCCATATTATGAGCTCAATAGACTGTTCATTCTATTGATTCTGTTCTGTAATTATTACTCGCTTTCACTGAGGATTGCA
The DNA here is from genome assembly GCF_023897955.1 of Schistocerca gregaria. Classification (NCBI taxonomy): domain Eukaryota; kingdom Metazoa; phylum Arthropoda; class Insecta; order Orthoptera; family Acrididae; genus Schistocerca; species Schistocerca gregaria. The sequence goes on from NC_064922.1 coordinate 757,428,126, forward strand.
ATGTCAACGAATCGTATCGTTGATATTCACTGACCTTGGATTTTAATATCACTCCTGAATCTTTTATTTTCGGCAGCGTTTTTTCGATAGGACGAAACACTGCCTCCCTTCTTACACTCTTTTTAATTCGGAGCACTTCGTTCTTGGTCCTCCACTCTTGTTTCTCCATGTTGATTCTCGTACATATTGCATATTACACATCTTTCCCCACAGCCTACTTATATTATTCTGAGAAATTCAAGCATCTTGCGGTATTTAATATTAACGAACTCTTTTTTTCTAGGTCGACGGGTAATTTCTTGACTTGCTTCCAGTATCAAGCTAAACGGTAGAATGGTTCAAGAAATTTTTTAGATATCAGATGCCACAACCAAAAAATTATGAATAGACAGTTTCATTTTGCAGTTCGGCTGTCTTACAATCAATATCAGTTACATCACACGATCAGCTGATTTCGGCCATTTGCTATTTTCAAATGCTTCTACGCATAAATGACTGACGCACAGTTTATTACGAGTAAACACCTGAAAATGGAACATCATAACAGCTGAATGTAAATGCCTGCGATCGAAATGCGGCCAAGGTGGAGAATGGAATTGTCTTTCAGAACGCTTATTTTAGGAACTAAAAATTTATTTAACGGGCTATGGAACTACTTGAAGTGAGTTCGAATGTCATTATTAGCTGTAAGGCCATCTGGAGTTGGTAGTCACGCGATTTTGAAAAGTTTTCCTTCTCGGAATGTGAGCTGTGCTTCTCAGGTGGAACAGTCGCAGGTCATTAGTGTACGAAGAGAGCACTGTCGACAATGAAAGCAGGAAAGGGGAAAAGATACAATCTTCCGTTGAGAGACACCCTATCAACTGGAAAATAGGTGGTGATAGAATTGCCGTCTCCATACAATCTTGATGGCTGAGATGGTCAGTGCAGTTAACTTCGGGGTTTGAACAAGTGATCAAGTGATTTTTTTTTCTATCAGCGTTGACTCTTATGTATCAGCATGATCAATATTTCAGATTCCATATGAAACTGTGTGTTCCCTTATAAATTGGTTGGGAAAGTTATATCGCAGGTCAGAGATAGGTAACCAACTTTGACAGAACCGTACCTGGTAAAGCACAGTGGTTGTTAATGTCTACTCACATTAATAACGACAAAAGATATAATACAGGATTACAGCTTATCGCCTATGTTGTGTAAGTAGCAAGTAAGAGAAGCAATTAAACAAATAAAAGGAAATTATAGTAGGAGAGAAATACACAGATATTCACTCCTGGAAATGGAAAAAAGAACACATTGACACCGGTGTGTCAGACCCACCATACTTGCTCCGGACACTGCAAGAGGGCTGTACAAGCAATGATCACACGCACGGCACAGCGGACACACCAGGAACCGCGGTGTTGGCCGTCGAATGGCGCTAGCTGCGCAGCATTTGTGCACCGCCGCCGTCGGTGTCAGCCAGTTTGCGGTAGCATACGGAGCTCAATCGCAGACTTTAACACTGGTAGCATGCCGCGACAGCGTGGACGTGAACCGTACGTGCAGTTGACGGACTTTGAGCGAGGGCGTATAGTGGGCATGCGGGAGGCCGGGGGGACGTACCGCCGAATTGCTCAACACGTGGGGCGTGACGTCTCCACAGTACATCGATGTTGTCGCCAGTGGTCGGCGGAAGGTGCACGTGCCCGTCGACCTGGGACCGGACCGCAGCGACGCACGGATGCACGCCAAGACCGTAGGATCCTATGCAGTGCCGTAGGGGACCGCACCGCCACTTCCCAGCAAATTAGGGACACTGTTGCTCTTGGGGTATCGGCGAGAAACATTCGCAAACGTCGCCATGAAGCTGGGCTACGGTCCCGCACACCGTTAGGCCGTCTTCCGCTCACGCCCCAACATCGTGCAGCCCGCCTCCAGTGGTGTCGCGACAGGCGTGAATGGAGGGACGAATGGAGACGTGTCGTCTTCAGCGATGAGAGTCGCTTCTGCCTTGGTGCCACTGATGGTCGTATGCGTGTTTGGCGCCGTGCAGGTGAGCGCCACAATCAGGACTGTATACGACCGAGGCACACAGGGCCAACACCCGGCATCATCGTGTGGGGAGCGATCTCCTACACTGGCCGTACACCTCTGGTGATCGTCGAGGGGACACTGAATAGTGCACGGTACATCCAAACCGTCATCGAACCCATCGTTCTACCATTCCTAGACCGGCAAGGGAACTTGCTGTTCCAACAGGACAATGCACGTCCGCATGTATCCCGTGCCACCCAACGTGCTCTAGAAGGTGTAAGTCAACTACCCTGGCCAGCAAGATCTCCGGATCTGTCCCCCATTGAGCATGTTTGGGACTGGATGAAGCGTCGTCTCACGAGGTCTGCACGTCCAGCACGAACGCTGGTCCAACTGAGGCGCCAGGTGGAAATGGCATGGCAAGCCGTTCCACAGGACTACATCCAGCATCTCTACGATCGTCTCCATGGGAGAATAGCAGCCTGCATTGCTGCGAAAGGTGGATATACACCGTACTAGTGCCGACATTGTGCATGCTCTGTTGCCTGTGTCTATGTGCATGTGGTTCTGTCAGTGTGATCATGTGATGTATCTGACCCCAGGAATGTGTCAATAAAGTTTCCCCTTCCTGGGACAATGAATTCACGGTGTTCTTATTTCAATTTCCAGGAGTGTAAAAATTAAGTTTCTCAGACCGTATACCTCTTCATCTCAAAAGTAATGAGACTTAAGATTGCATTATGACTAGCATTTTTCCGAAAGATGAACAGTGATAAAAGGGAGATAATGAATAGTCGAGAGAAAAACATTGACCTGCTAAATAACAAAACTGTTGAAGAAATACGAAAAGTAGATAACAGTTTATCTGTCTGAAAGCAAGAGAACACAAGATGACCACAGCAAAAAATGTATAAAAGTAATTTGCTGGAGACAAGAAAAGATTTCTTTAATAGAAATACTCTACTAGTATCAAGAATCGACATGGAAATGACCAAAAAGCTACTGCAAAACACTAATTTTACGGAAGTGAGCAGTACATCGCTGAAACACTAGAGAAGAAGAAACTGGAAACAACTGAAACAAGCTGTTACAAAAGGATGTGACGAGAGAAATGGGTGTCGTAATTATTTACTATGCGGAAATAAGCACAATACAGGTACATGAGGGATGAATTCGGCCAGTCGCAAGACTGTCATAAAAGAAATACCAACAGGTTACTCTCGTTTTTGATAAGACCACGAGAAAAAAAAATCTTGGTTTAAAACATGAATGTGGTCCAAATGTAACGATGTGGAGCGGTGAATAGCCATTTTTTACACTTGCTGGCTAAATAAAGTTAATGTAATTTCTTTCGTCTACCGCTGTACAGGACTTCGAATTGCTAACCTCCGGTTGATCTAGTGACTGAACTGACTAGGCTTACCAACGTGAAAGCACACACCAGATGTCGCAGGGATATTCTGGTTGGGTTGAAATTGGAACACACAAGATCTTGCGCCTCCCTGTTTACTTTGATTATGGTCTTGGCATTTGTTGATTGTCTTCAATGGTGTTTTTAATTTGTTTCGTTCTCCTCCTGCCGGGAGAGAAATTGTCAGTGGCAATTAGAAACAAATAAACTAATGAGCCAGGACATTATGACTACCTGCTTAATAGCTTTTTGGTTCGCCTTTGGAATGCACTACAGCAGTGATTCTGCGTGGAATGGATTCGACAAGTTCTTGGTAAGTTTCTGGAGGTACGTGGCACCAGATGTTTACGCAAGAGGTCACGCAGTTCCCTTCAATTACGGGTCGTGGCCGCGGAGTTGCCACTCGATAGCGTCCCAGATGTGTTCCATCTGAATTTGGTCAGGCGATTCTGGTGGTATTGAACGAGAGTTCACCTACACGCTCGTCAAATGAATGTAAGTGGCCCGCAAAAATGTTCAAGTAGTCCACAGCTCTCAGTGTACCTTCAGTTCCTACCACAGGTCACATCCAAGCCCACACAGCATAATACTGACCCCACCAGTCAAAGTCTGTGGCGGGTTCAAGTTTCGAACAGCCGTCCGCCTGGATGACGCCATCGGTCTGGTGTAACAAGAAACGTGATTTATCCTACTAGCGTCACGATACCACTGCTCCAGTATCTTGTTGATGTCGTGCCCACTGCGATCATAACTGATGACGCCGTTAAGTCGACATCCCACGTGGTGGGGGTCGTCTGTTGCGGTGCCACATGGCAAACAATGTGCGCTGAACAGTGCGCTTCGAAACACTTGTCCCTGCGCCACCATTGTCCACTGTTGTCAGATCTGACAGGCATCGCCGACTATCCCGCTCTACAGAACGGACGAACCTCCGACCTCCATGTTCTGTAACCAAGCTTGGTTATCCAACAGTCTCCTACTCGTGGTTTTTTCGTCCTCCCACCACTTTTCATTAATTATATTAGAACAAATAAGCCCTCGGTCACAAATATTAAGTCGTGGTCGTGTGGCAGCGTTCTCGCTTCCCACGCCTGAGTTCCCGGGTTCGATTCCCGGTGGGGTCAGGGATTTTCTCTGCCTCGTGATGGCTCGGTGTCATGTGCTGTCCTTAGGTTAGTTAGGTTTAAGTAGTTCTAAGTTCTAGGGGACTGATGACCATAGATGTTACGTCCCATAGTGCCCAGAGCCATTTGAACCAACAAATATTAAGTCAAAATTGACCAGGTTTCGACGCCACTATGAGCGTAGTCTTCAGAATTAAATTAACTGTTCTAAAACAGATTAGGTGTATAATACATTAATAAAACTAAAATTTGTACTTACTGGAAAGAGATGCAGTACTTACAAGTCACTTTAAAAAAAAATCGAAGCCGGAAAGGCGATGTCATGAATAGTTGTAAATAAGATGGCGAGTCGCTAAGGGCTGCTCGTACTTGAGTGAACAAGTGTTGCAAAATCTCTCTCTCTCTCTCTCTCTCGCTATATATCTGAAGAAATTATAAATAGCCTATCAGTTACAAAACCATGTTTTCAATGCTTATAAAAACGTCTTCTTCAGATGCAAATAGATGTAACCAGGTTACATATTATATGGGAGGTACATTAAAATATTGCCGAAAGACAGCATTAAAATGTAAAATTTCAACTCCATGATATTTCTGCTGAGGCCTTTCCGCTATGTTTAACGTTCCTCCGCTACAACACGTAACAGTTGACACTATTTCCTCCTGGGTTTAAATAAACCTTCCGTTTTACAACTGGCAGGCTATTTATTATTTCATCACGAAGATTTCATCCTATGGTTGCTGTTCCAGCCATGTACAAAATTTTAAAATGTACATATTCACAATTGTTCCAGTGCCGTTCATCGTGTCACAACTACAACTTCGAATGTTGTCAATCTCTAGCAATGCAACTAAATACAGAAAATGTTTCTACAAGGAAAGTGATAATATATTATGCATCAAGTGGTTCTCGAAGACTTTAATTTGTACTTAGGTATATTGCATAAAATATAGATTGTATAGAATCATATTTGTTGTATTTTGCCGCCATATTCTGTTGACAATAGTTCAAGGAAGATATTGCTTATAGTCACCAGAAACTCTGCAGCCGCTTTAACTTTCTGCCATTGTTATTGCCTGTTTAAAAGACAAGTATATATTGTTTTGACATGTAAAGGTATCCTCGTTCGATTTACAGTACTTTCAGACAATTGTAATGACAATGTTCCGTGTACAGTGCTTCGTAAGTAGTAAGGTATTCTGGAAGACAGCGTGCACACGTAAAGTAGATTTAGCTGCGCTTTCAAAGGACTTTATCGTCCCTAGCGTACGCGCTTGTCGGTTTAATGCCGCATTCGAGACAAGCGCCGGTGCACATAACGTGGTTATAGAGGCGGCCTTCGCCTTTTCAGAGCTGGGGACGGCTGTGTGGCGCTGACGACTGCACAGCCTTGTGCCCGGATTGATTCTGCCGCTGGGTTTCCTGGCGCGCGAGTCTTCTTTATGGCCACAGACGCGCACTCGTGCCAGCGTGCCTCTTACGAGTCTGTCTCCAGGCGGCAGACTTCAGAGGAACCTCAGCTGTATAAATCGCTACCCTTATACAGATAGGTATTTTCAGATTAGAGACATAAGAACGTTCCTCTTGCAGTCTGGAGCACAACGCTGAATCATGGGCTGTGTGTACACAGCAAAACAAAAGAATCAAAATGTCTGAGATGTTCTGCAGAATCAGTGACAGATCGATAGAACATATTCTAAAGCATCAGGAAATAGTCGGTGGTATTAGAGAAAGCCATAGAGATCAAATTTTTTTGGCGAAGACAAGAGATTGGAATTCATACATATTATAAAAATGGATTTACGTATACATATATGCATGTACGTATCACGTCTTCTCCTGAACTACTGTACCGCTTTCAACCGAACTTGGTACATACATCACTTACTGTCTGGAGACAATCGCTATGAGGCTAAGAACCACATACCTATCAAAGGTGTGCGGCTTAAAAAATCGTGTAGCCAACGACGTGCTAATACTCGTACTCTAGTCATTTACTATTTGAGAATTATACCAGTTAGAGACTAAATGTGGGGCTGAGTCTAGGAAAAGTACGAAATTGCTTTTACACATATCACATGAAATGATTGGTTTCTGAAAACTGTTTGTCCCACTGATTTCGAAGTGAAACCACCTCCTAAAAAACTTATTTACTTTTTGACCATTTGTTCTTATATTCCTCTGTTACTATGATAATGAGATTACTTCTCTAAAAGGAATTTAAAGTATTTGTAGTCATGTTATTGAAGCTCAACGGTTAATCTGGTCTCACCATATACCATACGGATGGCTCGAATTTGCCATGGAACTGGTCTTTCTGCCTGAATCAAGATACCCGAAAACATTATATCCTTTGATGTCAATGACAGTAAGTATCACAAGTAAACAATTTCAGAGTATCAGTGGTAGAGAATTTGAATAAGGTTCTCAGTGTAAGAACAGCTACATTTGGCTTTTACAAGGTGTCGCGAATTTACCTATTCATCAACCTTCTGTTCCAGAAATCTAGTGAATTCCTCCTCAGTATTCGTAACAACTGAGTGTCAACCCGAACGGAATTTGTGTTGCCGACCAGGGGGACTATAGCCACCAAGTCATGGAGCTTTCAGCGAGGAGCGAGGAAAAGAAAATCGCCGGGAAGGGTTCAAATGGCTCTCGGCTCTATAGGACTTAACTTCTGAGGTCATCAGTCCCCTAGAACCTAGAACTACTTAAACCTAACTAACCTAAGAACATCACATACATCCCTGCCCGAGGCGGGATTCGAACCTGCGACCGTCGCGGCCGCGAGGTTCCAGACTGTAGCGCCTAGAACCGCTCGGCCACTCGGGCCGGCGCCGGGAAGGGCCATTGACTGATCGAAGTGGCGGATAAGCACCAACTAGTGTTTTTGGCCGGCTACAGGGACGGATCATCTGTACAACAAAAGCTGGTTCAACAGAACTGACAACAGAACATTTTTTTGCAGATATTAGAGTATCACAACGCAATTAAAGCTAACGATAGAATATTTATAGACGAAAACCTTTCTGCCGAGTGTGTGTGTATTATAGCGTGGGAAAAGGCTTTACAGAGCAACAGCATAAGTTTCTATCAAATAATTCGATCGTCAAGACGAAGATACCGAGCTGGATACTGTGATACAGGGTGTGAAATAAAAGCAATCCATAGTTTTAGAGTTGTTTGCACGGACCAATGTTCATAAACATGGGCTGTAAAATGTATACTATAAGAGCTATGAGCTGTTTTTCATCTTTGCTATTTCGAATGAATTACAGAATGCAATAAACATAAGAGTAAACAAATGAGAACACATCATGGAGCTTCTAATGTAATCTGCTTGCTGTCGCATACGACCCGCAATTGCGAGCCATCGCTTAAGCAGGAGTCCATTTCCCGTGTGGAATAATAGGATTTCACTACGCTAGTAAGTGTAAAGATAAGTTACAATTTAAAAGCATTTCATAAACTTTTTAAAACACAAACTGGTTCCGTTAGAACTAAGGTGCACAGATGTTTACTCCATGCTACATCCACGGACAGTACCACAGAAATGTGTTCTCATTTGTCTACTGCGTTCCGTAGATGGTTCATAATGGCAAAAGGGATGTGTTTCACAGTAACGAAGATGAAACTCTTGAGGTATGGATTTTAGAGCCCATTCTACTGGGTATTTTTGTTTTTGTTTCGGGAAAAACAAAACCCTTACAAAATCGCTTTGTTCCATTTGTCTAACTGACGGTCTGTCTATCTGTCCGACTGTTAAGAACCCTTTTTCTCTGGAGCAAATAGAGGTATCAAGCCCAAATTTATGTCACATATTTAGGTCTGTGGACGCTTGGCGATGTATAAAGAATTTAAGTTTCTAAGTCGATTCAGCCAAAAAATAACGGCCATTTACGTCACATATTTTGATACCCAAAATCTTACTCATCGACGGTTCACAGTACAAGTAAAAGAAAAAAATTCGAAATTCTTAATTCGTAATTATATAACACAAATTAAAAAAATTATTCTTCTGTCTGTTTGTTTGTTCATCTGTTAAAACCCTTTTTCTTTGGAATATTTTGGCGTATCAAGTTCAAATTTATGTAAAATACTAAAGTCTATGGTACCTTGTGGGTGTAAACATTATATGCCATAGAAAGATACGGCCATTACGTTACATACTTTTGTACTCGAAAACTCACTCATCAAAAACTATAGGGATCCTCCTGTTGACCTAGAATCATGAAATTTGGCAAGAAGCGAGATTTCACAATACAAGTTTAGGGAAATATCCGAAACTGTTACTTTGTAATTATATCACACAAAAATTATATTTCTTTTACCATTTGTCATCCGACTTCAGACTTGAAATTAAAACATTCTCGAAAGTCTAGGGCCGGCCGGAGTGACCGAGCGGTTCCAGGCGCTTCAGACTGGAACCGCGCGACCGCTACGGTCGCAGGTTCGAATCCTGCCTCGGTATGGATGTGTGTGATGTCCTTAGGTTAGTTAGGTTTAAGTAGTTCTAAGTTCTATCGGATTGATGACCTCAGATGCTCAGAGTAATTTTTTGAAAGTCTAGGAATCCATGGGACCGATATCTTGCGAGATTCCCAAAATGGGTAAACTGCCTGTATACATAAGTACGTTTGTACGGAACCGTCAGGGCGTGAGTAGTATTCGCTCCTGGCCAAGTTTTTTGTTCGATGTTACCATCTCTCAAGATATGGAATATTTTATTTCAGCACTCTGTTTGTTTTGTGCAGATGGTGTCCCACAGTTGGTAAGAAAGTCACCGAGAGCTGCTAACAAGACAAAACCTTACTTGCAAATTAAGGTTTGTTTTATTTGCAGCTCTTGATGTTACATATATGCGGCTTTCTTCAAGTTTTACGTGAGTAATATTTCGCTGATAACTCTGTTATAAGGCACTTCGGCCTTTGCTAGGAGATCACGCAAGACATTGCTTGAGCATGTAAATAACTGCCAGAGCCACTCCGGTAAGAGTTTGTGTTCAAAAATGTTCAGATGTGTGTGAAATCTTATGGGACTTAACTGCTAAGGTCATCAGTCCCTAGGCTTACACACTACTTAACCTAAATTACCCTAAGGACAAACACACACACCCATGCCCGAGGGAAGACTCGAACCTCAGCCAGGACCAGCCGCACAGTCCATGACTGCAGCGCCCTAGACCGCTCGGCTAATCCCACGCGGCTAAGAGTTTGTGACAGCTATACGATAGAGGAATGTGTTGTAATTTCTGCGGAGTCCGAGACACCTGAGATTTTTTTTTCGCTTACACATTCTTTGGCTACGTCGACTCACAGCAGTACTGTCTCATTCCAACCTAACTCATACCTCAGGCTACGCTACACGACTGTCTGCCACCAGAATCAGGTATTTTGTTTCCTTATTCGCTGGCTTCCCAGCCAGTCACAAGCACTGTGGAAATGTCACTTAGCGGATAACTCCACACTAGTGTCCCAGCCGGACCGTTAAGTCCAAAGGTTTTATCCCACTTGGACCCGAAGGTAAAGACCTGTTACCGTCGTTAGGAACATGCCGCAACAAATCTGACAATGTCAACTGTCTACCATGCAATATCTACTGAACGCTTCAGCACTCCAGTCGCTGTCCGCCTGTTAATGTTATATTTATCTCTGAGAAGCTGCAACTAAATCTTTGTTTTCATATAATTTATATAAAGCGCCCATTCGGACAGCCGCGATTGTTAGCACGCTGTTTCCGGGATTCGGGCAGGAGCGCCAGGCCCGCGTAAAATCATCCGTGCGGATTAACGAGAGACGTGTGCCGGTCATTCCGGATAGGCCTATGGTTTCTAAGCGCTTCCTCACACGCAACTGGGTGAATACTGTGCTGGAACGCACGTACAGCTTCAGTTACACGACTCGTAAACATTACACGCAGCAGCACGGGTACTCATGTTCCGTCCCGGAAGGTAAAGTCGTGGCGACATAAAGGGCATCTGGCCACCCTGTCGTTAACAATGTCAAATCCGATAATAACCTTCCTGACCCCGTGTAAATCAAGCAAACAACTAGGAACAAAACAAGAACAAAAAAGGGCGTATTATTGTTTCTTATTTTAAACACAATGATGGGAAAATAGTAACCGTCTCACAATTGCATTTTTACAGGGTAATTGAATTTAAATGTCAGTGGTCGAAAGCAGCGCATTTTCGTGAAAGAAAGTGATTGTAATATACTGTGTTTGCTATGGTCACACTACGAGTAGTTCGCTGTCAGAGGGGCGACGGGTATGGAAAATTGAAAACTTGTGGTAAGGTCTTATGGGACCAAACTGCTGAGGTCATCGGTCCCTACGCTTACGCACTACTTCATCTAACTTGAACTAACTTACGGTAAGGGCAACACACACACACACCCATGCCCGAGGGAGGACTCGAACCTTCGACGGAGGGAGCGGCCGGGGCCGTGACAAGACACCTTAGATCGCGTGGCTATCCCGCGCGGCGATGGGTATGATAGGAACAAAGGGCCACTCGTGTATGTACACTGCAGGAAAATAAAAATGCGACGTCCTCAAGAACGAGGTCATTTTATTGTCAGCTGATGTGACCGGCAGTTTTCCCTGTAGAAGTATATGATAATAAATTCAGGCTAAATGAAACACACATGACACAGTGAGACAGTAAAGGGTACTCAAAAGTTGCCCACTCTGGCGGCAATGCAGGCGGGTATCCTCACCTGCAAGCGATCACAAACCTGTCGGGCTGTTGGTGACCAGGCCCGTCCGAGAGTCGCGGTTCTATTCTGTCAAGTATCAGACAAGCTGATGGTAGTGCAGAGGGGGTCCCAACTGCGGAAAAATGGGAGAGGATTACCACTTCCGAAGTTAGTCTTGAAACCAAGAGAAACTTCAAAAAACCTTGATCGGAACCGGGAAATTGGAACATTATTATTTCTGAGACATCGTGCTTCGTTAAGAACTTGTTCCAGCCAAATATAAAAATTCGTTTATGTGACAAGCTTATATATGTATTATAAGTATGGGTGCTTGTATGTGTCACAACGTCTAAGTGTCACTGATCGAAGTGACTGAGTTGTCCATTCGTCCTATCAGAGAAAGCGCGCTATTTACTTTATCCTGCACAGACGTCAAGATTAGACATTAGATTAGATTAGTACTCGTTCCATAGATCATAAATACGACACTTCGTAATGATGTGGAACGTGTCAGGTTAATAAAAGGTAACTATACAAAATATTACATTACACAAAATATTACATGACACTTAATATTTTTAATTTTTTGTGGTGGTTGAGGAAATTACCCACTTACTATATCCAAAAATTCGTCTAATGAGCAGAAGGAGTTGCCATTAAGAAATTCTTTTAATTTCATTTTAAACGCTATATGGCTATCTGTCAGACTTTTGATGCTATTAGGTAGGTGACCAAAGACTTTTGTGGCAGCATAATTTACCCCCTTCTGAGCCAAAGTTAGATTTAACCGTGAGCGGTGAAGATCATCCTTTCTCCTAGTTCAAATGGTTCAAATGGCTCTGAGCACTATGGGACTTAACATCTATGGTCATCAGTCCCCTAGAACTTAGAACTACTTAAACCTAACTAACCTAAGGACATCACACAACACCCAGCCATCACGAGGCAGAGAAAATCCCTGACCCCGCCGGGAATCGAACCCGGGAACCCGGGCGTGGGAAGCGAGAACGCTACCGCACGACCACGAGCTGCGGGCTTTCTCCTAGTGTTGTAGCCATTCACACTGCTATTACTTTTGAATTAGTTCGGATTGTTAATAACAAATTTCATAAGTATATATATATATATATATATATATATATATATATATATATATATATATATATATATATATATATATTGAGGCTCTTTAAATAAGTGTTTCAGGATGATCTTAGATGAGCTCCAGCAATTATTCTGATTAGACACTTTTGTGGAATGAACACTCTTTTACTCAATGATGAGTTACCCCAGAATATGATGCGATACGAAAGCAGAGAATGAAAATAGGCGTGGTAAGCTAATTTACTCAGATGTACATCGCCTAGTTGCCAGCATCAATTAGCTCTTTGTTAATGTAGCAAGTACGATTTTGCCGACTAAGATTGTAGCTTTGGCGCCAGCTGACGTGCCTATGAGCCACTGCCACTTATCATGGCGTACAGGAAGGGTATTTGTGAAGTTAGCGCATATAATCCCGTTTTTAATTGAAAAAGACAAATCCAAATTAACACGCAAGTAACGTTATCAACATCACTTAGATTCCAGAATAAGATTTTAACTCTACAGCGGAGTGTGCGCTGATACGAAACTTCCTGGCAGATTTAAACTGTGTGTCGGACCGAGACTCAAACTCGGAACCTCTGCCTTTCGCGGGCAAGTGCTCTACCAACAGAGCTACCCAAGCACGACTCACGCCCCCTCCTCACAGCTTTACTTCTGCCAGTACCTCGCCTCCTACCTTCCAAACTTTAGAGAAGCTCTCCTGCGAACCTTGAAGAACTAGCACACCTGACAACAAAGGATATTGCGGAGACATAGCTTAGCCACAGCCTAGGAGATGTTTCCAGAATGTGATTTTCACTCTGCAGCGGAGTGTGCGCTGACATGAAACTTCCTGCAGATTAAAATTGTGTGCAGGACCGAGACTCGAACTCAGGACCTCTGCCTTTCGCTGGCAAGTGCTCTACCAACTGGGCTAGCCAAGCACGACCCACGAGTCGTCGTCACAGCATTACTTGTGCCAGTACCTCGCCTCCCACCTTCCAAACTTTACAGAAGAGCTCCTGTGAACCTTGCAGAGCCCGCCGGTGTGGCCGTGCGGTTCTAGGCGCTTCAGTCTGGAACCGCATGACCGCTGCGGTCGCAGGTTCGAATCCTGCCTCGGTCATGGATGTATGTGATGTCCTTTGGTTAGTTAGGTTTAAGTAGTTCTAAGTTCTAGGGGACTGATGACCATAGATGTTAAGTCCCATAGTGCTCAGAGCCCTTTGAACCATTTTTTAACCTTGCGCAACTAGCAGTCCTGAAAGAAAGCATATTGCGAAGAAATGGCTTAGAAACAGCCTAGGGGATGTTTCCAGAATGAGATTTTCACTCTGCAGCGGAGTGTGCGGTGATATGAAACTTCCTGGCAGATTAAAACTGTATTCCGGAACGAGACTCGAATTCGGGACCTTTGCCTTTCGCGGGCAAGTGCTCTCCCAAGCAAGGTATGGTAGAGCACTTGCCGCGAAAGACAAAGGTCCCGAGTTCGAGTCTCGGTCCGCCACACAGGTTTAATCTGCCAGGAGGTTTCATTACTCAGATTAATTAGTTACAAAAGTATAAAGTGAGTGTGAGAAACGATGTACCGTGCTCAAGGGCGCCCAGACGATAGTTTGTAGGGGGTGCGGTTAGACCAAGTGGTATGGAGTATTATTAATATATTTCTAAGAAAAACACGTAACCATGTTATACTTTTTCCTTTGCTGTCAGGTGAGAGTTCCTCCGCCACAGACCCGCTTGCCCCAGAGTATGGACACCCTTGACTGTGGTTGATACCAGAACAGTGAATTTAATTTCAAAACCTTATTCTTAAGAATTTACTCTATTTGCTAGCGATTCATCAAGAACATTAACATATTTAATGACACTATGTGAGTATGGAAGTAGTTGCCAGTGGGTAACTGATGAAAACAAATCAAATTTCTTTCAACAAATGGAAATTTTATTCCTGAAACCCCCCCCTTTTTTTTAAACAGATTTAAAATTATAATCAGAAAGCACCCTCTAAATATCAAATTACAATTTATTAGAACAAATTTTGACAGTATGAGCTTTCGGGCTGAGAACCTTGCCGCTCCCTTTTGACACGGCCGTAGTCACGACCGCTCAGAACAACTTCTGAAAGACTACACTGGTGCAAATCTTCAACTCATCAGATTACTTTAAACTAAAAATTTTAACAACTCATACAAGCACATAAACTATGCACCCCATAGGAGGGATGGAAATGGTACAAAACACTAACATTAAAATATTAACTTGCCACCGAAGGTGCAACTTGATCTAAAAAAAAAGCTCTTACGGTGGAAGGGTGGCAACTTTATATACTAAAATAACCATTTAAATAAAACCAATGAAATGCAGTCTTACATAAAATATTCAAGGTTAGCCAAACATGCTCTACATTACACATATACTGCCTCTTAAGATGATAGGCAAGATAAAAACATATTTCAGGAATTCGGACGTTACATTTCAAGCAATAAATTCGTTAACACCGAATCCGACAAACATGACAGAGGGAGCTATTAACGTACGGCAGACCGACAGACAGACAGACAGACACTAACTGCCTAACAAATGCGGACGAGAGACAGACGAGCAAGCTGGGGCGAGAGACTGACCAAGAAAACAAGTCGAATTTAACAAGTAAATGAAACAACATATCACGAATCACTTAATCTCTAATAAACTGCGATGTCTGGCAAAGACCTGGCGCAGCACCCCCAAAACGCTCTCCCGAACCGTCCGCTGCCAGTCGCTTCAACGGACGCACGAAGGAGCGCCGATCTCCGGTGTCACGGCGTCGCAGCTCGCACCGGCCAGACCGATGTCGTGGGTTGACTCCTGTTGCTCTCGTGTGGGCCGCGAAGCCACAATCCCTCGCTATACGGCGCGGCCCACTGGACTGACGTGGCGACCTCACATGCGCCGACGCTCAAGACGGACAAGTCATCTTGTGTCCCAGTGCGCGACCGACCAACCGATCGAGACTCCTGTTGCTCTCGTGTGGGCCGCGAGCCACAACCCCTCGCTATACGGCGCGGCCCACTGGACTGACGTGGCGACCTCACATGCGCCGACGCTCAAGACGGACAAGTCATCTTGTGTCCCAGTGCGCGACCGACCAACCGATCGATCCAACCGCCAATGACCACTGACTGAACAAACTGGAGCAGACTAGGAGCCTAACACATACTAACGCTCCGGACGACAGACAGACAGCCCGTTAAATGTTCGGGAACAGGCAACCTTTCCCCTTTCCCACCAGAGGTAGACACCAAAGCTGAGCTTGCCACAGCGGCGCCACCGCCAGAAACGGAGGGCGACTGCTTCACACTATGCGCTGCGACGCGCTCTTCAAAACAGCAATTTTTACTACGGCTCAATATCCCTTTGTGAATCCCTCTAGTCTTCTAAGATTACGAAACGCTGTGGCTTATGTAGTATGAAAATTAAAATCAACTGTGTCGTGATGCAATGCAGCAAAGAAGCACGGGACGTGGGCAGTGACGGATGAGCCCTGAAGACGGCGAGACCGGTCCCGGCAGGCGAAGGCCGCAGCGGCGGCGTGGTCCTCCGCCTCGCCCACTTCCGCGGCGCACGTGACGGCAGGTGCGGGCGTGGCCGGCGCGGCCTTGCGCCCGGTACTCCACGACCAGCAAAACCGCCGCTGCGCCTGCAGCCGCGACTAGCGGGAGCCCGCAGCCCGCTGCTTCCTCCTGACGTCACGAGGAGGGCTGCAGCCGCTGCCGCTGCTGCCGCGCTGGCCCGCAGCATGCGTTTGCCCACACTCCGTGACACAAAGGACAGTAGTATCCCGTTGACGACGACGTCATTGGAGGACGTGCTCAGAGTGGGTAAGGCTTAGGAAGGAAACCGAACGCATCTCTTTCAAAGGAACCGTATCAGCGTTGTCCTAAGTTATTTAGTATAACGCCGTCTAACAGCAATAAAATGTAAAGAGAACTGCAGATATAAAGATTTTGCCTTGATAGAGTGTTGGTACACTGGACAGGACTAAGCTACCATTCTCAGATCTGCAACGGTTACGCTTGTAACTGTAATCGTAAATTATCAGTTTTACACAATTTCATTTTGGTGTACCCACGGTCTACAGGTTATCAAATTATGCTGTGCAATAAACCCCAGAGCCGAGCGCGATTAGCCGAGCGGTCTCAGGTGCTGCAGTCATGGACTGTGCGGATAATCCCGGCGGAGGTTCGATTCCTCCCTCGGGCACGGATGTGTGTGTTTGTCCTTAGGATAATTTAGGTTAAGTAGTGTGTAAGCTTGGGGACTGATGACCTCAGCTGTTAAGTCCCATAAGATTTCACACACATTTGAACATTTTTGAATAAACCGCAGATTTGTTTTCATACTGTCAAAAAATGTGTATGAAATCTTATGGGACTTAACTGCTAAGGTCATCAGTCCCTGACCTTACACACTACTTAACCTAAATTATCCTAAGGACAAACACACACACCCGTGCCCGAGGAAGGACTCGAACCTCCGCCGGGACTAGCCGCACTGTCTATAACTGCAGCGCCCGAGACCGCTCGGCTAATCCCGCGCGGCTTTCGTACTATCGTAACGGACTGTGAATTTGAATAAAATTACATTTACGTAAGTCACTAAAGTAAATATACACTGACGGAAAAAAATCGCAAGCCCAGGAAGGGGTTGTGCGACATAAACGAAAGTCGGTAGGCATGTTTCTACATCTGAAAGATGACGCCTGTTCGTATTTCTCGCCAGTCGCATAAGAGTGTGTTAATAGCGCCACTATTCGAATGCAAGTCAGCTTAGCTTTAAATACACGCTATAACGGTAGTGAGCGTTAGTTATTTTGAGACGGCACGTGGCGTGCTGTTGTTAATCAAGAATGCCTTTAAGCAAACAAAGACGCCATCATCAATACCTCACTGTGTTTGAACAAGTTGGTGTAATAGGGATATGGGCAGCTGTACGTTTCTTCGACAATACTGCAGAAGGACGTGGCACATATGTAGCCACAGTGTATGATAGCTGGCATCGGTTGTCAAGAGAATACTGTATATGGTCGCAAGATGCATGGGCTCTGGACGGCCAAGTGGCTTCACGGAGAGGGCAGACCATCGTGTCAGGCGTACGGTTCTGTCCTTATCGTATTCACCTGCAGCAGCAATCTGAACAGCAGTTGGCATCACAGTGACTCAGCGAACTGTCACAAATTGGTTACTTCCGAGCTAGACGCCCTATACCGTGCATCCCACTGACCCCAAACCACCGCCATTTCCGGCTTCAGTGATGCCAAGAGAAAACTCATTGGAGATCAGGGTGGAAGTCTTTTGTATTTTCTGATGAAACGTGATTCTTGCGCGGTGTCAGTGATGGCCTTGTGTTCACTGGAAGGCCAGCTGAGGGCCTACAATCAATTTGTCTGCATGCTAGACACATTGGTCTTATATCTGGGATGTCAGCAGGAGTACTCTCGTGGTTATCGACCTGTTGTGGTGCCACTCACGAACAGCATCCCTGGGAGTGTTTTCCAAGAGGATAACGCTCGCCCACATACTGCTGTTATACCCCAACATGCTCTACAGAGTGTCGACATTTGGCTTGGCCTGCTCGATCACCAATGGAACACATATTGGACATCATTGGACGATAACTCCAGCAACGTCCACAACCAGCATTAGCTCCCTATATAGACCGACCAAGTGCAACAGGCATGGAAGTGCATCCCACTAACAGCCAACAGCCATCTGTACAACACAATGCCTGCAGATAGGCATGTTTGCATTCAACACCCTGGCGGTTACGCCAGTTACTAAGTGCCAGCATTTCACATTTGCAGTGGTTTTTCTCGCCCTTACTTTATCCTATGCTCTTGCATATAGAACTTACATAAGTGTATTTCCGAAATCTCAGTACTTTATACTAATTATTTTCTAGTATTGCGATGTTTTTTACGTCAATGTGCAATTTCCAATACATGCTTAAGAATCATAAAAACGTGTATGTAAAGGTTACATTACTTTGACCTGATTGATCGTCTTCAGCCGACTATGTCAGGTGTTTACAAGTAACAAAATATTTCAGATATACAGGGTGTTACAAAAAGGGAACATTCCTCACATACAAAGAAAGAAAATGTGGACATGTGTCCGGAAACGCTTACTTTTTCCATGTTAGAGCTCATGTTATTACTTCTCTGCAAATCACATTAATCATGGAATGGAAACACACAGCAATAGATCGTACCAGCGTCACTTCAAACAATTTTTTACACGAAATGTTCAAAATGTCCTCCGTTTACGAGGATACATGCATCCACCATCCGTCGCATGGCATCCCTGATGCGCTGATGCAGCCCTGGAGAATGGCGTATTGCATCACAGCCGTCCACAATACGTGCACGAAGAGTCTCTACATTTGGTACCGGGGTTGCGTAGGCAAGAGCTTTCAAATGCCCCCATCAATGAAAGTCAAGAGGGTTGAGGTCAGGAGAGCGTGGAGGCCATGGAATTGGTCCGCCTCCACCAATCCATCGGTCACCGAATCTGTTGTTGAGAAGCGTACGAACACTTCGACTGAAATGTGCAGGAGCTCCATCGTGCATGAACCACATGTTGTGTCGTACTTGTAAAGGCACATGTTCTAGCAGCACAGGTAGAGTATCCCGTATGAAACCATGATAACGTGCTCCATTGAGCGTAGGTCGAAGAAACTAAAACATGGAAATTAAGTGTTTCCCGACACATGTCCACATAACACCTTTTCTTTATTTGTGTGTGAGTAATGTTTCCTGAAAGTTTGGCCGTACCTTTTTGTAACACCCTGTATATACACTCCTGGAAATGGAAAAAAGAACACATTGACACCGGTGTGTCAGACCCACCATACTTGCTCCGGACACTGCGAGAGGGATGTACAAGCAATGATCACACGCACGGCACACCGGACACACCAGGAACCGCGGTGTTGGCCGCCGAATGGCGCTAGCTGCGCAGCATTTGTGCACCGCCACCGTCAGTGTCAGCCAGTTTGCCGTGGCATACGGAGCTCCATCGCAGTCTTTAACACTGGTAGCATGCCGCGACAGCGTGGACGTGAACCGTATGTGCAGCTGACGGACTTTGAGCGAGGGCGTATAGTGGGCATGCGGGAGGCCGGGTGGACGTACCGCCGAATGGCTCAACACGTGGGGCGTGAGGTCTCCACAGTACATGGATGTTGTCGCCAGTGGTCGGTGGAAGGTGCACGTGCCCGTCGACCTGGGACCGGACCGCAGCGACGCACGGATGCACGCCAAGACCGTAGGATCCTAGGCAGTGCCGTACGGGACCGCACCGCCACTTCCCAGCAAATTAGGGACACTGTTGCTCCTGGGGTATCGGCGAGGACCATTCGCAACCGTCTCCATGAAGCTGGGCTACGGTCCTCCGCTCAAGCCCCAACATCGTGCAGCCCGCCTCCAGTGGTGTCACGACAGGCGTGAACGGAGGGACGAATGGAGACGTGTCGTCTTCAGCGATGAGAGTCGCTTCTGCCTTGGTGCCAATGATGGTCGTATGCGTGTTTGGCGCCGTGCAGGTGAGCGCCACAATCAGGACTGCATACGACCGAGGCACACAGGGCCAACACCCGGCATCATGGTGTGGGGAGCGATCTCCTACATTGGCCGTACACCTCTGGTGATTGTCGAGGGGACACTGAATAGTGCACGGTACATCCAAACCGTCATCGAACCCATCGTTCTACCATTCCTAGACCGGCAAGGGAACTTGCTGTTCCAACAGGACAATGCACGTCCGCATGTATCCCGTGCCACCCAACGTGCTCTAGAAGGTGTAAGTCAACTACCCTGGCCAGCAAGATCTCCGGATCTGTCCCCCATTGAACATGTTTGGGACTGGATGAAGCGTCGTCTCACGCGGTCTGCACGTCCAGCACGAACGCTGGTCCAACTGAGGCGCCAGGTGGAAATGGCATGGTAAGCCGTTCCACAGGACTACATACAGCATCTCTACGATCGTCTCCATGGGAGAATAGCAGCCTGCATTGCTGCGAAAGGTGGATATACACTGTACTAGTGCCGACATTGTGCATGCTCTGTTGCCTGTGTCTATGTGCCTGTGGTTCTGTCAGTGTGATCATGTGATGTATCTGACCCCAGGAATGTGTCAATAAAGTTTCCCCTTCCTGGGACAATGAATTCACGGTGTTCTTATTTCAATTTCCAGGAGTGTATGTAAATACTTCCATAACCCGCCAGGGTAGCCAAGAGCGCTAACGCGCTGTTCCCTGGACTCGTGTAGGCGCGCCAGCTCCGGATCGAATCTACCCGGCGGATTAACGACGAGGGCCGATGTGCTGGCCAGCCTGGATGTGGTTTTTAGGCGGTTTTCCACATCCCGCTAGGTGAATAGCGGGCTGGTCCCCATATTCCGCATCAGCTACACTGCTCTCAGACATCTGAACACATTCGCACTATTCCATGGATTACACTCGACGCAGACAGATGGGGTACTCTGATTCTGTCCCAGGGGGTACGGGGTAGAGGCAGGAAGGGCATCCGGCCACCCCTTAACCATGAACATGCCAAATCCGATTAACGATGGCTGAGCCTGCGTAACTGCAGGACAAGGCTAAAGCGATAGATAGATAGAATCTGTCAATACTTTTATATCTACACTCTCTGATCAAAACATCTGGACACGTATTAGCGCACATTAGTATGTGGTGCGTTTAGCCTTCCCTTTTATGTCGACTTGAATTCTGCTGGAGACACTTTCAATGTGGTGTGTGAATTTCTGTAGAGGAATGGCACCACATTCGTTCTCAAGAGTGGATACCGGAAAGGTTGTGATGATGTTCGTCACTGCTGGTCTGCAGCGAACTCGACGATCTGAGTCATCCGAAAGGAAAGATATATCACTGAATAATTTGTTACTCAGATCTCATCCAATATCAGTCCACGTTCAAAGTCTCCTAGCTCTAGTGACCGACCTATGCTGCTGTTCCTGCCTCTCTAACAGCAACACAAAACTCCCCACTTCCTTTTATATTGGCGGCACCACCTCTCGTTACCCCTAGTGATCCGTTTCGCATTACTTAGGAGTTTTTTTGGATGCTTTTGATGAGATAGTGTAATTCTTTTGTTTTTTTATAGTGATGCAGTCCAACACCAGACTGGTCTGATTCAAATTTATAGCCGGCCGTTGTGAGCGAGAGGTTCTAGGCGCTTCAGTCTAGAACCACGCTGCTACTACGGTCGCAGGATCGAATCCTGCCTCGGGTATGGATGTGTGTGATGTCCTTAGGTTAGTTAAGTTTAAGTAGTTCTAATTCTAGGGGACTGATGACCTCAGATGTTAAGTCCCATAGTGCTTAGAGCCATTTGAACCGTCAAATTCATATAGGCGGTGTAAGCCTAGAAAGTACGAGGCGCATTGAATAAGTATTGAACACAATTTGTTCTCGGACAATTTAGGCTGGAAAAATGCGTAATTAGTTGTGGGACATCGTGCAACATTCCCGCTATAGTTTCATGAAGTTCCTGTACGTGGCGGTGCTATACGTGGCCTTCAAAATGGGATCTGTAATGGAGGCGAATTTCAAACAGAGAGCTGCTACTGAATTTATTTTGGTGGAAAACCAGAGAATCACAGATATTCATAGGCACTCGCAGAATGTCTGCGGAGAGCGGGCAGTGAACAAAAGCACAGTGAGCAGTTGGGCGCAGTGTCTGTCATCATCGCAAAGAGATCGTAACCTCCTGCGTCACGGCCAGCCGAACATAGCTGGGACTCCTGCAGTGTTGGAATGAGTGGACACTCGACGTATCACAATCAAAAATCTCGCTGCCCAACTGGACGTCTCTGTCGGTGGCGCTGACAAACTCGTCCACCAGTTGGGATACCCACCCTACAGTCCAGATCTCACACCTTCTGACCTTGCATCTGTTTCGCCCAATCAAGGATACATTCTGTGATAAGCAGTGTGTGGATGATGGGGAGGTTACTGATGCAGAAAGATATTGGGTGTGACGTGTACCCGAAGGGTGGTACCAAGCAGGCTACAGACCCTGCCAGTAACGTGGCGTTTGACCGTCACCTTCAATTGGGATTATTTGAAAAATTGGAATTCGTAGCAAGTATATTTCAATACTGAATAAAACCAACCTTCTTTCATAAAAAAAGTGTTCCAGTACTTACTGATCGTCCTCGTATACATGGTGGTCCATTGATTGTGACTGAGCCAAATATCTCTAGAAATAAGCGTCAAACGAAACACCTACAAAGAACAAAACTCGTCTAGCTTGAAGGGTGAAACCAGATGGCGCTATGGTTGGCCCGGTAGATGGCGCTGCCATAGGTCAAACGGATATCAAGTGCATATTTTAAAATAGGAACCCCCATTTTTATTACATATTCATGTAGTACGTAAAGAAATATGAAGGTTTTAGCTGGACCACTTTTTTCGCTTTTTTGATAGATGGCGCTGTAATAGTCACAGACGTATAAGTACGTGGTATCACGTAACATTCCGCCAGTGCGGACGGTATTTGCTTCGTGATACATTACCCGTGTTAAAATGGACCGTTTACCAATTGCGGAAACGGTCGATATCGTGTTGATGTATGGTTATTGTGATCAAAATGCCCAACGGGCATGTGCTATGTATGCTGCTCGGTATCCTGTACGGCATCACCCAAGTGTCCGCACCGTTAGCTGGATAGTTACGTTATTGTAGGAAACAGGAAGTGTTCAGCCACATGTGAAACGTCAACCACGACCTGCAACGAATAGTGATGTCCAAGTAGGTGTTTTAGCTGCTGTCACGGCTAATTCGCACATCAGTAGCAGACAAATTGCGCGAGAATCGGGAATCTCAAAAACGTCGGTGTTGAGAATGATACATCAACATCGATTGCACCCGTACCATATTTCTATACACCAGGAAATGCATGGCGACGACTTTGAACGTCGTGTACAGTTCTGCCACTGCGCAGAAGAGAAATTACAGGACGATGACAGATTTTATTGCACGCGTTCTATTTAGCGACGAAGCATCATTCGCCAACGGCGGTAACGTAAACCGGCGTAATATGCACTATTGGGCAACGGAAAATTCACGATGGCTGCGACAAGTGGAACATCAGCGACCTTGGCGGGTTAATGTATGGTGCGGCATTATGGGAGGAAGGATAATTGCCCCCATTTTATCGATGGGAATCTAAATGGTGCAATGTGTGCCGATTTCCTATGTAATGTTCTACCGATGTTACTACAAGATGTTTCACTGCATGACAGAGTGGCGATGTACTTCCAAGATGATGCATGTCCGGCACGTAGCTCGCGTGCGCTTGAAGCGGTATTGAATAGCATATTTCATGAGAGGTGGATTGGTCATCGAAGCACCATACCATGGCCCGCACGTTCACCGGATCTGACGTCCCCGGATTTCTTTCTATGGGGAAAGTTGAAGGATATTTGCTATCGTGATCCACCGACAACGCCTTACAACATGCGTCAGCGCATTGTCAATGCATGTGCGAACATTACGGAAGGCGAATTACTCGCTGTTGACGGTCGTTACACGTATTGCCAAATGCATTGAGGTTGACGGACATCATTTTGAGCATTTATTGCATTAATGTGGTATTTACAGGTAATCACGCTGTAACAGCACGCGTTCTCAGAAATGATAAGTTCACAAAGCTACATGTATCACATTGGAACAACCGAAATAAAATGTTCAAACGTACTTACGTTTTGTATTTTAATTTAAAGAAACCTACCTGTTACCAACTGTTCGTCTAAAATTGTGGACCATATTTTAGTGATTATTACAGCAACATGTATCACAAAGCGAGAAAAGTGGTCCAACTAAAACATTCATATTTGTTTACGTACTACACGAATATGGAAAAAAAATGGGAGTTCCTATTTTTAAAAAAAACGCTGTTGATATCCGTTTGAGCTATGGCAGCGCCATCTAGCGCGCCTACTATAGCGCCATCGGGTTCCCCACTTCAAGCTAGACAAGTTTCGTTCTTTGTAGTTTTTTCGTTTGACGCTTATTTCGTGAGATATTTAGTCCGGTCACGATGAATGGACCACCCTGTATAAGACTGCTTCCCAATACGATGCTCGCAAGTTGGTCACCACAACCTTCCTCCGTGTACAGGCACGGAGTACAATAGATTCGACGTGCCGCTGAAACGGGAGCGCCGTATCTCCACCGCGGCTGTGCAACAGCGAGTCGGTCGCAGCTCGCGGTGAGCAAGCGCAGCCCCACCGGTTGCGCCCATCGCCGCTCACGCTCCTTGCGCAACGAGCAGCGAGCGTCCAGCCGGCCTGCCCGCCTGACGCCCACCCTGCATGCGGAGCTTCTCGTCGCGCCTGCTGCACTCACGACAGCCAGCTTTCGCTTTCTTCTCTTCCTTACTTTTGCAGGCCGTTATGACGCCAACAAACGCCTCGTGTTCCACAGACAACTCATATCAGCGCTCTTCAATACTTTTTCTACAACTACACTACTGGCCATTAAAACTGCTACACCACGAAGATGACGTTCTACAGACGCGAAATTTAACAGACAGGAAGAAGATGCAAATGACTAGCTTTTCAGAACAAGGTTGGAGCCGGTGGCGACTCCTACAACGTGCTGACATGACGAAAGTTTCCAACCGATTTCTCATACACAAGCAGCGGTTGAACGTCGTTGCCTGGTGAAACGTTGTTGTGATGCCTCGTGTAAGGAGGAGAAATACGTACCATCACGTTTCCGACTTTGATAAAGGTCGGATTGTAGCCTATCGCGATTGCGGTTTATCGTATCGCGACATTGCTGCTCGCATTGGTCGAGATCCAATCACTGTTAGTAGATTCGGTGGGTTCAGGAGGGTCATACGGAACGCCGTGCTGGATCCCAACAGCCTCGTATCACGAGCAGTCGAGATGACAGGCATCTTATCCGCATGGTTGTAACGGATCGTGCAGCCACGTCTCGATTCCTGGGTCAAAAGATAGGGACGTTTCCAAGACAACAACCATCTGCACGAACAGTACGACGACGTTTGCAGAAGCATGGACTATCAGCTCGGTTATCGTGGCAGCGGTTACCCTTGACGCTGCATCACAGACAGGAGTGCCTGCGATGGTGTACTCAGCGACGTACCTGGGTGCACGAATGGCAATGCGTAATTTTTTCGTATGAATCCAGGAACTGTTTACAGCATCATGATGGTCGCATCCGTATTTGGCGACATCGCGATGGACGCGCATTGGAAGCATGTATTCGTCATTGCCATACTGGCGTATCACCCGGCGTGGTGTTATGGGGTGCCATTGGTTACACGTCTCGGTCACCACTTTTTCGCATTAACGGCACTATGAACAGTGGACATTACATTCCAAATGTGTTACGACCCGTGGCTGTACCCTTCCTTCGATCCCTGCGAAACCCTACATTTCAGCAGGATAATGCACGACCGCGTGTTGCAGGTCCTGTACGGGCCTTTCTGGTTACAGAAAATGTTCGACTGCTGCCCTGGCCAGCACATTCTCCAGATCTCTCACCAATTGAAAACGTCTGGTCAATGGTGGCCGAGCAACTGGCTCGTCACAATACGCCAGTCACTATTCTCGATGAACTGTGGTATCGAGTTGAATATGCATGGGCAGCTGTACCTGTACATGCCATCCAAGCTCTTTTTAACTCAATGCCCAGGAGTACCAAGGCCGTTATTACAGCCAGACGTGGTTGTTCTGGGTACAGATTTCTGAGGATCTATGCACCCAAATTACATGAAAATGTAATTCCATGTCAGTTCTAGTATAATATATTTGACCAATGAATACCTGTTTGTCATCCGTATTTCTTCTTGGTGTAGCAATTTTAATGGTTAGTAGTGTAGTTAGTCACTTTTCCAGTCTTCCTCGGCCGTTTTCTTTATTTCTTGCTGTCTAATTCGCCGCATCAGTTATTCAATAGTTGCTTTTGTAATATTTTTAAGCTCACCGGAAAAAATATTTCTCATTCCTTAAAATAGCACACTGGTCGCTTTGGAGCGCTGTAGGTTGTGAAGAACATGTGACCCTACACTGGCGACATACGAGGTGCGACAATAAAGTAATGAGACTGATTTTCTTTGCAAGGTGTGGCAACCCTGCAGGCTTTTGTGGGCATAATATCTTTGACCTTTGTCTATAAGCTACTTCTAGTCCAAGCGGCACATCGATGCAACCGCTTAGTCGTGAGTTGTGTTGTAATAAGTTAACACGTGTTTGTGTCTCTCGTCACGGAAATGGAACCGCATAATATTGCGCAACGGTATGCCATTTCTTTCTTGCGTTAAATTGGGTGAAAACGCGACGACAACTTACGGTAAGCTTCTGAAGGCTTTTGGAGAGGAGATTATGTCAAGAGCTCAAGTTTTTCGATGGCATATAATGCTTAGTGAAGGCAAACTAATGTTGAAGATGAAGACCGCAGTGGACGACCATCAACCTCACGGACGGATGTCAGCTTGGCCAGGGTGCGTGAACTCGTACGATCTGATCGAAGATTAACCATGAAAATGATTGCAGAAGAACTGAACATCAATCGAGAAACTGTTCGTCTAATAATAAATGAAGATCTTGGTATGAGAAAGATTCGTGCAAAAATGGTCCCCAAAAACCTCACATCACAACAGCGAGAAAAATTTGGCAGCCGATCTGTTAGAGCAAACGGAAATCAATCCAGAATTGTTATGCCGTGTTATCACTGGTGACGAAAGTTGTTTTTTTCAGTGCTATCCAGAGACAAAACGCATGTCAAAGTCAAAAGTGAAATGCATGTTTATATGCTTCTTTGATTCCAAGGGAATTGTTCATAAAGGACGGGTGCCTCCTGGACAAACAGTTAACCAAGATTACTACAAAGAAATTTTTGAAAGACTTCGTAAAAGAGTTCTTCGTGACTGTGTCCCATACTGCTCTGGCGGTACAGCAATTTTTAACATCAAAACAAATTTTAGTGCTACCACAGCCACCTTATTCACCAGATATCGCTCCGTGCGACTTTATTCTATTTCCAAGAGTCAAAACGGCGGTCAAGGAACACCATTATCAAACAACACAAGATGTCCAAAAAGCTGTGAAGAGAGTCTTGGAGGATGTTACAGGAGATTAGTTCCAGAAATGTTACCATCAATGGCAGAAGCGCTGAAAAAAAGTGTGTGCAGTCAGAAGGGAACTGCTTTGAAGAAGAGAACACTAAACTTGACCAGAACGGTAAGCAACATTTTTTTCAAATCAGTCTCATTATTTTATTGTCGCACATCGTATGTCATGATAGTGAAGTATCAGTCGGCTGTATGCAATCGGTGCGGACAGACAGGCCGACATGAGGATGTGACAGGGTGGCAGAAAGAATTTACGAGCACGACCGTGCCCACGGACGTACACTGAATGAAGCTGCTCGATTTGTTGATGTATCATCGCAGATTGTCCATTGTGTCTACGAGGAATGAGGTACCCCACTCAGCCATGTAACACGGTGACTGTTCGTAAGAAAATCCTAACTGCCAGGGGTAGGAAACCAGTGTCACACCTCTGACAATCTGCTCCAGATCCAACAGAAATATCTGCTGGCAGTGAATGCAGCACTTAAGGTTGCACATCTTCAATCCGCTAAACATCATAGATATTCGACAGCACACAGTGAAGGTAATGACTGTGTCTTGTCACCGGTGTACTTTTCATACGACCGGAATTTCTTTGGGTTTTCTGCCAGATTACTACGTGAATACTTGGCTGGTTCCCACGTCCGCGCCTCGCGCGCGGTACAGGTACAGCGGACCGCACCGACTCATAGGAAGCGCCTGAGGGAGGAGCGGGAGGGGGATCGTCCTATATATACCTGGCGCCGCCCCTCCGCTGGTCAGTACATCAGCGCACCTGATGATGATGGCAACGTGGTCGATTGCCGAAATATTGTGTCCTATGCTCATTCATACCAGGCAGTTCATCCAAGATTTATTTCATCACATGATGGGTGTTGAATGTCATCTAACCAAAACCTTTTTCGCGATTGTCTGCTTCTAGATTCAAGTTTCTCCAGTTCCGTTCCTTCAACATCTCTGTGCCACTCTCCATCGCATGAGAGAAATCTGTGGCCGTTCGTGCTCCCCTCCTCAGTGTACGTTCAATATCCCCTATCACCCCTCTTTGTTAGATATCTCATTCACTTGAGCAATGTTCTAGGATGGGCCAGGCGATATTTTTGTATGCTATCTACACTGCACACCGACAGAATTTCCTAGTATTCTACCAATGAAACGAAGTCTTTCATCTGCTTTACCCATGAGTGAGACTATGTGAGCATTCCATTTCACATCGATGCAAATGAATGCACCAAGGTGTTTGTATGAGTTGACCAGGTTCAACTACGACGCACTGATATAATCTTAGGTTACAATGCTTTCTCAATTTGCGAAGTGCTCAGTCTCACATTTTTGAACATTCAAAGGTAGTTGGTAATCTTTGCACCTCTTTGAAGTCTTATCAAGGACTGAATATTTTGTGCACTTCTCTCCAGCCAGTACTTCATAGAACTTCATTATGAGATAACTGCTTCACCTGTAATGGATCGGAGGTTGCTATTAATATAGTGCACCAAATCATTAATGTACAACATGGACGGAAAGGGTCCCTTCACACTTCCCTGGTGCACACGGGACGTCACTTCTACATTTATTGAAGATTTTTCGTCCAGTACAACATGCTATGCACTCCCTACAGAACATCCTCAATCCAATCAATTCCACTTGATACGCCATATGACCGCACCGTCGATTATAAGCGTAGACGTTGTACTGAATCAAATTCTTTTCGGAAATCAAGAAATAGTGCATATGCGTGACTGCTTTGCTCCACGCCTTTCAAGATACCATGTGAGAAAAGTGCTAGTTAAGTTTCACATGGTCGATATGTTCGGAATCCACGCTGTTTCGCATGGTGGAGATCATTCTGTTCGAGATGCATCATAACGTTTAAGCTCAGAAAATCTTCTAAGATTCTACACGAAATGGAAGCCAAGGACATTGGAAGGTAATTCTGCTATCCGTCTTGTAGACGGTTGCATTCTGTGCACTCTTCCAACTGCTGGGCACAATTTTTGTTCTCTGGTGTTACGGTATATTACAGTTAAAAGAGGGACAGACTCAACGTCGAATTCAGTGTAGAATCTGACAGGGATTGCACCAGGTCCTTGTGAAGGGGCAAAGATTATGACAACCACTCAGACAGTAATTATTTTTGAAACTTCCTGGCAGATTAAAACTGTGTGCCCGACCGAGACTCGAACTCGGGACCTTTACCTTTCGCGGGCAAGTGCTCTACCAAACTTTTTTTTTTTTTTTTTTTTTTTTGCAGGCAAGTGCTCTACCTACTTTTTTTTTTTTTTTTTCTGGAGAACAAAGTTTATTTACCACAACATAACAGTATCACAGTGGTATCAACACATGTATTCAGACAACAAAAACAAGTTCCTAGGCAATAGCCTTGATTTAAATAAAATTAAACAGTAAAATGAACTAGAATAGTACAATGAATTTATAGATTGGAGCGACTGGTGATTACCCTGTGAAATTTTGTCAATAAAGCATTTTCATAAGTTTTTTTTTTTATAAATGTTTAAAGGGAATTATAGGAATTAAAGAAAACACCCTCCTGGCAGAACAGACAAAGCAGCATCCGCGTCCCGCCAACTTGTGGGTAGACGCACACCGAATCCCTAGGCAGTCAAGCATGGTCCAGGCACGTCTTCACGAAGAATATTGCATTTTCCGGTACATGGGACTGAGTCCTGGTATTACACACTCTCATTGAAGTCATCTTCTCATACCTGGGACACCCCAGCTGCAGGGGGGATCGAAGAAGGCACTACCCAAAAAGTTGGCATAGTACTGACGGTATCGCGGATGGTGCATGAGAAAAGTAAAGCGATCTTGCAGGAATGTCCAAAAATCAAGAACACTCTTATCACCTTCATGGAACAAATAAGAGATCGAGAGACCTTTTATCCAGATCACAGCGTTGGTCTTCGTACTTGGGAAGTATGTCTCATCTGGGAACAGAAGAGATTTCGGTGTAATGGCATGGGGAGCCGTACGTAGAAGAAAGGCAAGCATCTTCTGAATCAGCTGCCACACCTCTGCAGAAGATCCACACATCAGTCGATGTTCGTCCGTATCAAGCGTTTGACAGCGAGGACACAGCGGCGAATCTGTCATTTTTATGGCATGTAGACGAAGTTGTGTCATGTATTTTCCATTAACGACCAAATACCAGGTCGCACGTGCGCTCGTGTCTAGGTATATATGGTGTACAGAACGCCATACCACGGATCGTAGGATATCGCCTTTCCACAACATTCCGAGTGTGATTTCTCATCATGATTCGGTAAACATCACGTGCCATAGGGGGTCTGGTACTAGGCAAGTCGGCATGGACGTAACTGTATTCGATGAAAAAGGTCCGGATATGTGAGAGAGGGGAAGAAATATGGGCTACTGCAACGGGTGCCACTCGAGAGGGAGGGGCCACTTCATCAATCAGGCTTCCCGATAATCCGTTTCGGCGGCGGATCCACGATTTAACCATCGTACTTACATAAAGGGCAGCTGCTCTCGCTCGGACGTTGACAAGGCCGAGGCCGCCATCTCGAGGAGGAAGTGTCAGCGTGTCGTAGCGGACTTTGAAGATAAGACCCGCGCTAACAAAGTAGCCGAACGCCGCCTGAAGTCTGTGTGCCATTGCCTTTGGCATCGGTAAAATCTGTGCTAAATGGGGTAGTCGCGAGACTAGATGAGTGTTAACAAAATCCACCCTTTGTAACATGTCCAATGCTCTCAGGAGGTTGCCACGAACGTTCGTGCGGATAGCTTGAAGCAGGCGTTTGTAGTTAAATGAGATCGTGCGCTGTATATCACGCGTGAAGGTGATCCCCAAACATTTGAGCTTGTCCACTAATGGCAATGGTGCCACACTCTCAGCTGGAAGGCCTCTACCGACGGACATAGCACTAGATTTCGTCAGGTTCACACGGCTGCCCGCAGCAGCCCCGTACTGGTTGATCCACGCCACTGCCTCTCGCACTTCATCCTCCGATAGAACCAAGAACACCAAGTCATCTGCATAGGCGCGGCAGATGAAAGAAGTCCCCCTCATTGTTATGCCTGTCAACCGGCTCCTCAAACCGTGTAATAGTGGCTCAAGGGCAATGGCGAAAAGCAGCATCGACAGCGGACATCCTTGACGGACCGACCGCATGACGTTAATAGGGCCCGCCACACGGCCATTGACCAGCACCCGCGACGTGGCACCTCGGAGAAGCCGCAAGACGAGGTGTATAAACCTGTGGGGAAAGGCCATCCGTCGAAGTACGTTTTCGAGAAAGTCATGACTCACTCTATCAAAGGCGTGGTCGAAGTCCACTGTCACTAAGGCACCACGACTGCGACAGGTCATGGTCAGGGCTATAACGTCACGGTAATCGCTGAGTGCCGTCTGAATGTTACTATCACCTCCAAAGCACGTTTGATCCAGAGAGATAACTTGAGGGACGACGCGCCTAATGCGAGCGCCAAGAATCCGGGTAAAAATCTTGAAGTCACAATTTAACATGGTCAGCGGCCGATAATGTTCCACTCCTCGACCTCCCGATGGCTTGGGGATCGGGATAAGCAAGCCTTCTACGAATTCGGGTGGGAGAGGAAAGTCAGGGTTCATCAGTTCTTCATACATCGCAGTCCAGCGTGAGCCCATGATGTCATGAAATGTGCGGTAAAACTCCAGCGGGAACCCATCTGGACCTGGGGCTTTGTTTGCCGCACCCTTATGAAGAGCATCGGCGACGTCATCAGCCGTAATTGTCGCCGTGAGAATCTCCGCAGCAGACTCGTCCAGGGTATCTGTCAAGGAACGGAGGACATCAGACATTACCGCCACGTTCCGGTCCTCTGCTGCATAGAACTCGTTGTAGTGATCCACAAAGGCTCTTACGATATCATTCTGGGACGTCAATCGACGACCATCTGGCATGTCGAGGGCGTTGATCAACCTTCTACGACACCGCTGCTTCTCTCGGATAACATGATGCATGGACGGGAGCTCTCCTGGTACACATTCGTGACATCTTGCGCGTACTACTGTTCCTTCAAGGCGGTGACGCATAAGAGAAATTACCTTCGCCTTAATACGTTGAATTTCAACCTGTCGTTGAACTGAGGGGGCAAGGTTTGAGAGTTCCCGGAGAATTGTGAAATAGTATTCCATGGTATGTCGGTGCCATAACATTTTATCGCGACCGTAATTCATCATAGAACGACGTAAAGCAGGCTTGGCGCAGTCGATCCACCACCGAAGTGTTGAAGGATACGCTGGAAGGCGTCTCACACAGTTGTTCCACGTCGTCTCTACGACCTGCCTACATTCCGGATCCTTGAGATGGGCCACATTCAGCTTCCACAGGCCTCGACCGCGCCACACCTTCTGCCTCTGGAGCGAAACAGTGCAAATGTAGGCGATATGGTCGGAAAAGGCGGTAGGCCATAACTCAGCGTCAAGCGTGGCAGTTACGAGTCCTGGGGACACGTAGACACGGTCAAGACGACTTGCTGAGTGGCTGGTGACGTACGTATATCCAGGCCGATCGCCATGCACGCGGTCCCAAGTATCGGTGAGTTTCAGTTCATGCACAAGCAGCTTGAGTTCCTGGCATGTGGTGAAATGGGGATGTTGGTCCTTTTGGGATAACACACAATTGAAGTCGCCGCCAAGAACAATATGGTCGTAGCGTCCGACAAACAAAGGAGCGATCTGTTCTGAATAGAATCGCGACCGCTCCCGTCGCTTGGCCGTGCCCGAGGGAGCGTAAACATTGATGACTCGAACACCGTGGAAAGTCACAGCAAGACCCCTAGCCGATGGTAGGTAAATCACGTCATCTACATCAATGCCTTCCTTTAAAAGAATAGCTGTCCCACTGCCACCGTCGGCACACGGCGTGAGGTAGGAAACATAGCCATAGACATTAGGAAACGTCGCCAGGCGAACTTCCTGCAAAAGGGCAACATCTAGGTCCGACGCCCTCAACATATCACGGAGCAATTGTAGTTTGACAGGGGTGCCAATGGTGTTGACATTGATGGAGCCAATCCTGTAAGCTTGTTGTAGAATTGGGACTACAGGGACGCTCATGGAGGCACGAAGAGCAGCAGCGAACAAGAATGTTGTCCCAGTAGGCTGCACATCCCCATCCTGTAACCCTGTCGATTAGGAGTCGTGGGCTGGAGCAGCGGCATTCGCGGCTGTCTCACTAGTTGGTGTTTCGTCGGCTACATCGTCAGACCACGCAAGGGTGCGTGGATGGTGTGCGTCCAGTGGAGTACCAGCAGAGTCCGAAGGCAGTGTCACGTCGGTGGTGGAAGAGTTGTCCTGGCTCAGCTGTTGTTCAACGTCCATAGGTACAGCGCCTGGTGCATGCAAGGATGGTTGTACGTCCGACGGAGTGCAAGTTGGTGCTTCCACCATAGATTCGTCCTTCGGAGGAACAACTTGATAATTTTGATCTTCATCGTCTTGAGACTGCGTCCTGCAGGTGTCAGACAGGGCGATCCGCCGTTTCCGACGTCTCTTCGGCGACCGTTGCTTGCGCACGTGATCTTCAGTGTCCGAAGACGCCTGGGGATCCGGATGTTCAGACACAAAAGCATCGGTAGGCACAATCATGGAGTCAAGGGCCATCCTCTGTCCTTGAGATTGCTCACCACTGCACACGTCGGGAGGAGGAGGCAAGGGCGTTGGTCCGTCCGCAACAGCCTGAGGCAGTACCGGAGACGACGATGTACCAGTAGTAGGAGCCAGTGGTGTTCGCGGTCGGGGGTCGCTATGGAGAGCTTCGACAAACGTCAGCGGTAGCGACGTCGGAGCGGTCGTGGCCGGCAGGTCCCCAGGCGGTAACTGTGTGATTCTGCGCTGCAGACAGCTGGAACGGAGGTGTCCTTCTTTGCCACATCCCGAGCATGTCTTCGGCTGTCCATCATAAATAATAATTGCACGGCAGCCACCAATATATAAGTAGGACGGCACATGTTTGGTTAGTTCTATGCGGATCTGCCGTACTCCATTGAGAACCGGGTATGTAGTGAACTGAACCCACTTCTCAGCTGTGTGGCTAATCACTTTTCCATATGGATGGAATGCAGATACCACTACCTCTGAAGGCACCTCGAAAGGGAGTCCAAAAACACGTATCGTGCGCAGTCCAAGTCCCGCATGTTCCACAGTTACGTCACCGATGTGTCCATCAGAGTGACGGAACTTAAGACCACTTCGAGTTGCATCTAGAATTTTTTCACATATGTCTTCGTTGACCAATTTCACGTATACCACACTGCTCACTATAGAAAGGTGGATGCCAACAAGATCGTTGCAGTCAATCTTGACTTCATCTCTAATAAACTGTTCGATTTCCAGTGCTTTTGGTCGGGCATATTCAGGTGCAAAGCTAATCTTCAGTGTCGATTTTCGGTGGGCATAAGCCATTCTCTGTCGAATGAAATATAGCGCGCTAAGACGGCAGAATCACGTAAACAACTCCGCGAGCGAGCTGCGCGGCGAGGACGTAAACAAGACGTCCGTGCCGCTAGCGTGCCGAAAGGCGACTGCGCCAACTGAGCTACCGAAGCACGACTCACGTCCGGTACTCACAGCTTTACTTCATATCAGCGCACACTCCGGTGCAGAGTGAAAATGTCATTCTGGAAACATCCCCCAGGCTGTGGCTAAGCCTTGTCTCCGCACTATCCTTTCTTTCAGGAGTGCTAGTTCTGCATGGTTCGCAGAAGAGCTTCTGTAAAGTTTGGAAGGTAGGAGACGGATACTGGCAGAAGTAAAGCTGTGAGTACCGGACGTGAGTCGTGCTTCGGTAGCTCAGTTGGTAGAGCACTTGCCCGCGAAAGGCAAAGGTCCCTAGTTCGAGTCTCGGTCGGGCAAACAGTTTTAATCTTCCAGGAAGTTTCATATCAGCGCACACTCCGCTGCAGAGTGAAAATCTCATTCAGTAATTTTTTTGTCCCTAGCACACACATAAATGAGATAAAACATACAGCTGCTGATACTGGCATAAGGCACATTCCAATATACAATTTAGTGTCTTGCGTGGGATAGTGCAGAGGTAGTAATCTATCTCATTAGTAACTTGATAATGTCTAAGAACCGCAGTCATATATACTATTTATCAAGCCAACATTCAATTTTCTCAACACATACTAATCGCACAGGGATGAATGAGGTATCGTAAGATAGGATTTTTAATGGCTTTTGACTTTGCATCCCAACTTAGTGCTAAAAAAAATGTGGAAATGTGGAAAATTATCATAAAAGAGACCTTTATCTATCATAGATAAAAGGACATCGTGGATAATTTGTATACAGAATTGTCACAGATAATAACAAGACGAATACATTTTCCGAAACGACAAACATATTTGCAGTTGTCGCCTCGAATTTTGATTTTGTTATAGCTTTAAGTCAGCGCCGGCAAGCTAGTCGAGAACGACGGGATAGAGAAGGCTGTGAGAAGACAGCCAATCGCACATTGACCGACCTCTGTTCCAGGACGACAACGCAACAGCAGCAGTCCCTACGTGAAGAAGACATAAGCGCCGCGCCCGACTGCTGAAGAACCACTGTTATAGCACCGTCAACGATAGCGGCTTCGACAGCAGCTCACGACGGACTTTCTTCAGTTAGACACCAGCAGTTACTGCAAAGACCGATTATTTCGTATGCCGCCCTTTGCTTGCGACACACATGTGTAATTTCCGAAGTGTCTGCAGTACTGGATGTGTGATATGTCCTTAGGTTAGTTTGGTTTAAGTAGTTCTAAGTTCTAGGGGACTGATGACCTCAAATGTTCAGTCCCATAGTGCTCAGAGCCATTTGAATCTGCAATACTTTTTTGTAATATAACTCATTAATACTAACTGTTTGATTGTTTGTCTAGCGAACAGAGTATGCTGGATTCCTAGACACATCAGATTTATCTATTGCTGCTACGGCCTAACGTGCTTACATAAACTACGAAGTGCAATTAAAATCTTAAAATGCAGTTAGAGGTTATTGTGGCCTTAGTGATATGCCATGTAAGAAGCGAAAACTACCTTCCAAACCACACATTTCGTATTTACTACAGCTGTGACTCCAGTCCGACGTGCTGACTGACACCCAGTTGTATCCTGTACAATTCTTACATTCACTAGATCCGTCAGGGTTACCACCACTCAGGCTTATACTAAAGAAAACCACTATTATTATGCTGATAAGAAATCTGAACGCTAAACAGGGCTTAATCAATTGAGCATGCATGGTTATACCAAAACTCAATGAAGTTACAATTAATGCTCAACTGATTGACACGGGGAAAACTGGTTGATACCATGGATAAACTTTACTACATCTGATCCATACAAGCATCTGTACTGCTCTGTGAAGAGTTTTGTTCAAAATTGTGTGCTTGGAAATTGATATACAAGGATGTACCATAAATTCATGATTATTATTTCATGCCGTTCGCTTCATTTTTAAAGATGTTTTCTCTTCATTCCCACAGCTACCGTAATCCCAACGACTTATTCGGGATACGTTCATTACTTAAAGCTATAGAGTGTGTGAAGGTTTCGCTCGTGTCCCCTGGTAGTCATCGTTACGCGTACAGTGCAGCCGTCACTAAGGAGATTAATTTCGGTGCTTTTGTACGTGTATTCCGACCGGGAACGAGTTGCACGTTAGTGGCAGGTTACCGAACACTCTTGGTCTCGAGTCGAGACCAGGTGGCCGAGCTGAAAGCGCGCCGGCTTATGCAACACGGCTGCGAAACCCCGAGTCAGCTTACTGCGGCCGAATCGGCTACCGCTTCCGGCCGCAGACCTGTCGCCTCACACGTCCTCACACCCTGTGGCTCTGCCAGGAATGCTGCTCACCGCAGAGGCGAAGTTTCGCAACCAAACTTTCGTCTTTTCTCATTCTTCTTTCTGACATAACAAGGAAAGATGCAACAAGATTACGCAAACCGATACTGTAGTTTCTGTGGCATAACGTAATGAAATCACTGGCCTCACAAGTCCCTCTTTGCAGCAGAACACTGTGCTTAACAAGCTTAATGAGCATGACTTACTCACAATATGTTTCTAATCCACACATAGAAATAAAGAGCTTTCAAAAATTATGTAATTTGAACTGAGACAAAAATACTGCTTACATTTATTGTTCAACACGATTTGGAGGGAAAATCTTAAGATCTATTTAGAGCCACATATTCGTTGGATTTCCAGTCTCCAGTACATAATCTCAGGCAAAGTCTGTAATTGATAAAAAGTTTGAAATCAACATTTAACGGATCGAATCTCACTGACAAAGCTGCTGGACTCGACCTGACTTTCAGTATCATTATGAAAAACAAATACATCAAAAAAAGTTTTGCATCACCCCGGTTCTCAGAACTCCTGAATACAGACGTTGACTGTGGACATTGTATCACAGACAGTCCTCTTGACTGTTCGGAGACGTCACTAAACCCGCCGAAGATGTAAAAAAATATGCATGAGCGGCGCCTACCAGACGGAGGGAGTCCGACAGTCGACCAGTTCCAGTCATACCACCAAGGAGATTAACGGCTCGTGTATTCTGTAGTTCAACAATGCTTAGACAATCAATACCGCGGTTCGATCGCGTCCGCATTGTTAGTTTGCGTCAGGAAGAGTTCTTAACAAGGGAGGTGTCCAGGCGTCTCGGAGTGAGCCAAAGCGATGTTGCTCGAACTTGGAGGAGATACAGAGAGACAGGAACAGTCAATGACATGCCTCGCTTAGGGCGCCCAAGAGCTATTACTGCAGTGGATGACCGATACCTACGGATTATGGCTCGGAGGAACCCTGACCTCAACGCCACCATGTTGAATAATGCTTTTCGTGCAGCCACAGCACGTCGTGTTACCACTGAAAAAGTGCGCAACAGGCTGCATAATGTGCAACTTCACTCCCGACGTCCATGCTGAGGTCCAACTTTGCAACCACGACACCATGCAGCGCGGTACAGATGGGCCCAACAACATGTCGAATGGACCGCTCAGGATTGGCATCACGTTCTCTTCACCGAAGAGTGTCGCACATGCCTTCAGCCAGACAATCGTCGGAGATGTGTTTGGAGACTACCCAGTCAGGCTGAACGCCTTAGACACACTGTCCAGCGAGTGCAGCAAGGTGAAGGTTCCCTGCTGTTTTGGGGTGGCAATATGAGGGGCCGACGTACGCCGCTGGTGGTCACGGAAAGCGCCGTAATGGCTGTACGATGTGTGAATGCCATCCTCCGACCGACAGTGCATCCATATCGGCAGCATACTGACGGGGCATTCGTCCTCATGGACGATAATGCACGTCCCCATCGTGCACATCTTGTGAATGACTTCCTTCAGGATAACGACGTCGCTCCACTAGAGTGGCCTGCATTTTCTCCAGACATGAACCCTATCGAACATGCCTGGGATAGGTCGAAAAGGGCAGTTTACGGACGACGTCACCCACCAACCACTCTGAATTATCTACGCCGAATCGCTGTTGAGGAGTGGGACAATCTGGACCAACAGTGCCTTGATGATCTTGTGGATAGTATCCTACGACGAACACAGGCATGCATTAATGCAAGAGGACGTGCTACTGCGTATTAGAGGTACGGGTGTGTAGAGAAATCTGGACCACAACCTCTGAAGGTCTCGCTGTATAGTGGTACAACATACAATGTGTGGCTTTCATGAGCAATAAAAAGGGCGGAAATGATGTTTATGTTGACCTCTTTTCCAATTTTCTGTACTGATTCCGGAGCTTTCGGAACCGAGGTGATGCAAAACAATTTTTTGATGTATGTGTTTTAGCTGAGCCGGCCGTGGTGGCCGAGCGGTTCTAGGCTCTTCAGTCCGGAACCGGGCGACTGCTACGATCGCAGGGCATGTGTGTATGTGATGTCCTTAGGTTAGTTAGGTTTAAGTAGTTCTAAGTTCTAGGGGACTGATGACCTCAGATTTTAAGTCCCATAGTGCTCAGAGCCATTAGAACCATTTGTTTTAGCTGAGCCCTTCTTTGTTACTCATAAACATTACAAACGCCTTTTAGGCGGCAGTGGGATAACTCCATCATTATCTGACGTCTAGTTAAAATGAATAAAAGATACTTTTTCCTCTCCTTCGACCTTGTGCCACAATCCTCCAGACCTCATGCATTGCTGTGTTCTAAAAGTGAGTTCAGATGGCCGTCTTCAATTAAAATTCTCTTAAGTTCGGAGAGGTTTTCGTTTTCCCCATGCTGACAGCCCGTTGCTAGCTCGTTTCTCTTTGCATTAATAATATTATTAATACGAGGAAAGCAGAGAAATAATCCTAGGAAGTTTAAAGGTGTCATTCTCGTTATGAGAGGGTTGGCAAACCATCCGCAGTTACTGATGAATTCCAAAGAATGAAAATATTTGAACAGACAGTTGTGTATCCATACTGTGAACCGGGAGATCACAATCGAGACCGACTGACAGCTACAGGAAGATTTCATGCCCATTTTATAGTACAAGAAATTTCTAGATTACGAAACTTTGGTAGTTTTCGATACTCAAGAGAAAAAGAGAGAACAAATGAAATGCCACACATCCTCATCTTGAAACCCAAGAACAATGGTAACTCTTTTGTCGTTTCCCATAGAACTTCTCTATATAAGGCAAAAGAAAAAAAAACTGATGTTAGCATGTACAGGGAAAAGTTCCAAATACCTTATCAGCCTTTCAAAACAAACCACGAGGAATAATTTCAAAGCCATTTGCTTATTGCACGTTTAAGGCTCGTCCGAACATCTCGAGCGGTCACGGACAGCTACAGGAGTAGTCAAGATACTGATCTCATTTACAAGAGAACCCAGGCTCAACTTCTTGTCTGGACCTCCAGCACACATTTTGCATGATTTGGAATGAGGCGAATGTCGAAATAGTTCCTTTTGATAGAATGATGCTGGTTTTCTCAACAACAGTTCCTCAAACCGAGCTTGTGCTCCGTCACTTAAGTACTCGTCCTCGACGGGACACGCTAGCCCCCTAATATCTAGTGCCCCTTGCCTTTTCATCAACATAAAATCACTTTTTGTTGTTATAGTGCTCAGGTACACACTATGATTTGCAAGGCAGTCAGTTACCGAGAACTTCAGGTCATTGATGTACAGTTTTCTGTGCACAAATAGACATTTCGTCTTCCAGAATTAACATCTAACGGACAATAATATGACAGTTTCACCTTAACACGGTTGTCTTCGACCATAAAATCGTATTTCAAACATGAACGAAGCCTACGTTACACATCTACCCATAATAAGTTGTCTTTCCCACATAGTTCAAATGGCTCTGAGAACTATGGGACTTAACTTCTAAGGTCATCAGTCCCCTAGAACTTAGAACTACTTAAACCTAACTAACCTAAGGACATCACACACATCCATGCCCTAGGCAGGATTCGAACGTGCGACCGTAGTGGTCGCGGGGTTCCAGACTGTATCGCCTAGAACCGCTCGGCTACTCCGACCAGCTGTCTTTCCTATTAGGTGGTGAAACAATGTCAACGAGTGAAATGGTACTGGATTTGAATGTACTTCAGTGGCTTCTGTTGTGAATTTCGATAAAATACAAGTGATAAGTACAGTGGCAAACAGAAGCAGAGGTGCTGCCACCCACATCAGGATAAATCTTTGATAAAGAACGCATCCAGGCGCTAATACTTTTAAAAATGCGTTATTTCAATGCCACGACCGGTTTCGTTCTATCACGCTCATCTTCAGACGTTTAACCTTTCCGATTACGTTAATCTTTCCGTCAGCAGCATTTCTTGTGCTCCGTTATTACACAAGAATATTTGAATATTTGATATTTAGCGCCGCATTATATGTCGTTTCGATTCTAACAAAAAATTATAAAGTGCCTGTAATTGGTTAGATATAAAGTGAATCAATTGTTCACAGTTACATATGTTCCACTAGACGGCGCTTGTCTTCCTTTGGTCCTTATGCTTTTACAGAAGAATGTACAAATTGTTGCAGTGCAGACAGCACCCATATTCTAAATAAATGACTGCGGATACTTCACAATATTCTTCATGTCGATTTCATCCTCAGGCATGCGCTTTAAATTACAAAGCCATCAGATTGCACACTATAAGTTAGAGATTTAAGTACGCACAAACGCATTATACGGATAGCTTTCGATGAACATTACAGTTTTTTACTTAGTTGAGAGCAATACATAATTTACAAACGTGGAGAGTGGGAGTTCAGATTTAATAGCCTTATACTGACATTACAATCAGGTTAGGTCCATTTTTCAACTTATTAGTTAAACAAAAACTCTTGCACCATCTGCCATAGCAAATTTGATCACCTAGACAGAAATATATACTGATTTGCACTTATGCAAAGAATATTCGCGCATGTTGGTTATTTGGATGCACCAAAACAAAATGGTGGCGCTATTCGAATAGCTGCTCTGTCAGAAAGCATCTATAAAGATTTAGTTCCCAAACAGGAACTTGTGCTGCTACACATCTCATTTGCAACCAGACGAGAATGTTCTTGAGTAACACGATGTGGAATTAGTGTGTGATAATTTTCTTATTACGCTGTATGAGAACGTGACGTATTTCACATGTAGACTTTCTCTTCCTGTTCCACACCATCTATTGTCTGCGCTGTCACGCGCTCGTTTGCGCTGCTCTTCCATAACGATGTTTCGAAAGGGACTGCCAAATGCAAGGTGTCTAACGTACAGCGCTAGCGCTGTGTCCGGCGTTGGGTGAAAAGAAATGCCGGAGAAGCACGGCGCTATCACCGTGCTCTGCGGCCCATTCCTGAAAGTTTAGTAGGCGTCCTAACGGTTTTGGAGTAGTCATGGGCCATTATTAGCACTTCAAACTGGGCTGTCAGAAGCCTATGTAGACAGAGCTGTGTATGAATCAAACTGAAACCTTGATAAGTAACGGCAGTAGACTGACGTGCAAAACTTACCGACGTCAGTAACTTCCGCATGTGTCACTGCCACGTAACATAGATCGATGAACGTTTGACCATCAAAGAATTGCTATAGTGTGGGTACAGAAGGTAACTGAAGCGAGACGAACAGAAATGACACTTTAATTCAAAAACAATAATTGCACTAAAATCATTGCACTTTATTATAGCCCTCTGGACACTACAAGAGTGGGGACATGGTTCTTAATAGGATGTCTGATCACCAGAGGCGGTAGTGCCTGCTTTGCAACGTGCTCCAACGCTGGTCACAATGTTGTTAACGAGCTATTGTGGTAAGGCTTACCACTGCTCCACCAGAGCGTGGCAGGCCACTTCACTCACCTAAAGTCCTCTTGTTCCGAGAGCTCCTCCAACTGCACTGTCATATATAAAAATGTAGGCAGCGTCGAATGTGCCCTAAAAAGTCGCAACTGAGGAAGCAGTACAGTGTCACAACATCATTGACCGAAGAGTATACCGTGTTCAAAGATTTGGAGGCCAGTGCTTCAACACCATAACAAGTGGACCACCAAAACGATCATGTTAGATCATGTTCGTGGGAACATTCCTTGTACGTCACTTCTCTGCATATGAGAGCACATCCAGAAACACTACTGAATCTGCCCCCACCCGAGAGGAGCACGCAACCCCACCCCTCGTTGGTCATGTCCCTGTGTTCTTGGCACCGTCGCAAAAGGTGCCGGCAATGAGCCGGAGTCAACAGAGAACAGCGTACTGGTCGTCGGGCAGAAAGACGACCTCTGTGCAGTCGCTGTACCACTGTATAGAGTGCAGTCAGTTGTTTGAACTACACGCACTGTTTGACTTGGGTCTCTTCCTGCATGTTGCACAATGTAGAGGTCAACTGCTGCTGTAGTCCGTCGTGGTCGACCACCCCATCTTCTTCAGGCACCGGTGTTTCCCCATACACGTGAAACAATGCAATGAGTAGTACCAAACTAGTGGGCTACACTCGTCACATTTCGTCCTTACTCCAGTTTCAAGGCGATTAATCCCCGTGCGAGGACATCCAAATGTTATCTCCGGCTCATGTTGTAAAGAAGAACACCGTCACAGAGCACCGTAAATAGTCGTTGAATGACACACGACGTCTCTTCCCGCTCCTTCAACAGCCTCCAAGTGCGGGGCCAAACCCATTTCCGCGATAGTCACATTGACCTCAAGCCAGTGATGTCCAACTTTCTGTGTACGGCTATGAGACTTCTGACAGCATGCTCCCATTGTAATTCGTTTCCACAAAGTTGTTAATATGTTATGCTACTTTATCTATCTCGTACCAATATACACTCCTGGAAATGGAAAAAAGAACACATTGACACCGGTGTGTCAGACCCACCATACTTGTTCCGGACACTGCGAGAGGGCTGTACAAGCAGTGATCACAC
The DNA here is from genome assembly GCF_023897955.1 of Schistocerca gregaria. Classification (NCBI taxonomy): domain Eukaryota; kingdom Metazoa; phylum Arthropoda; class Insecta; order Orthoptera; family Acrididae; genus Schistocerca; species Schistocerca gregaria. The sequence goes on from NC_064922.1 coordinate 757,471,995, forward strand.
GCACGGCACAGCGGACACACCAGGAACCGCGGTGTTGGCCGTCGAATGGCGCTAGCTGCGCAGCATTTGTGCACCGCCGCCGTCAGTGTCAGCCATTTTGCCGTGGCACACGGAGCTCCATCGCAGTCTTTAACACTGGTAGCATGCCGCGACAGCGTGGACGTGAACCGTATGTGCAGTTGACGGACTTTGAGCGAGGGCGTATAGTGGGCATGCGGGAGGCCGGGTGGACGTACCGCCGAATTGCTCAACACGTGGGGCGTGAGGTCTCCACGGTACATCGATGTTGTTGCCAGTGGTCGGCGGAAGGTGCACGTGCCCGTCGACCTGGGACCGGACCGCAGCGACGCACGGATCCACGCCAAGACCGTAGGATCCTACGCAGTGCCGTAGGGGACCGCACCGCCACTTCCAAGCAAATTAGGGACACTGTTGCTCCTGGGGTATCGGCGAGGACCATTCGCAACCGTCTCCATGAAGCTGGGCTACGGTCCCGCACACCGTTAGGCCGTCTTCCGCTCACGCCCCAACATCGTGCAGCCCGCCTCCAGTGGTGTCGCGACAGGCGTGAATGGAGGGACGAATGGAGACGTGTCGTCTTCAGCGATGAGAGTCGCTTCTGCCTTGGTGCCAATGATGGTCGTATGCGTGTTTGGCGCCGTGCAGGTGAGCGCCACAATCAGGACTGCATACGACCGAGGCACACAGGGCCAACACCCGGCATCATGGTGTGGGGAGCGATCTCCTACACTGGCCGTACACCTCTGGTGATCGTCGAGGGGACACTGAATAGTGCACGGTACATCCAAACCGTCATCGAACCCATCGTTCTGCCATTCCTAGACCGGCAAGGGAACTTGCTGTTCCAACAGGACAATGCACGTCCGCATGTATCCCGATCCACCCAACGTACTCTAGAAGGTGTAAGTCAACTATCCTGGCCAGCAAGATCTCCGGATCTGTTCCCCATTGAGCATGTTTGGGACTGGATGAAGCGTCGTCTCACTCGGTCTGCACGTCCAGCACGAACGCTGGTCCAACTGAGGCGCCAGGTGGAAATGGCATGGCAAGCCGTTCCACAGGACTACATCCAGCATCTCTACGATCGTCTCCATGGGAGAATAGCAGCCTGCATTGCTGCGAAAGGTGGATATACACTGTACTAGTGCCGACATTGTGCATGCTCTGTTGCCTGTGTCTATGTGCCTGTGGTTCTGTCAGTGTGATCATGTGTTGTATCTGACCCCAGGAATGTGTCAATAAAGTTTCTCCTTCCTGGGACAATGAATTCACGGTGTTCTTATTTCAATTTCCAGGAGTGTAAGTTACTGAGGGGCAGGATAAAAGTCGAATGCTGCTTGCCTGATATACTATTATTATATGCCCTCACAAAGAAATAATCAAAACAGGAAATCTGAGACTTTTTAATAAGGAAAATGAAAATCGAAAAGACTGTCGTCAATCCATATCCATACATATTATAAAAATCTTTTCGTAAACCAACCTTGCTGCCCACACCACTTACTGTATGGAAAGAATCACTGTGCGGATAGAAACCATCTGCCTATCAAGTGGGTGGGGGTGGATGAATATTTGAGAATGAGTCACATAATGACTTGCAACACACTTTACGCGTTATTTCAAAACTTTACCAAACTTGTTCTCGCTGACAACCACCACAAAATGACAAAGGAAAAAAAGGTAATAATGATATGACCACAGATAGTGGTATGAAGTATGACGTTATAATTTATTGCTTCTTTACTACTAAATGAATTCGCGATACATTTTGCAGACATTTTTCACGTATACCACTGAAATACAAGCAAAATTATCATTGTATGACACATTTCAGAAAAATAAGACGTCATAAACAGTGAGCTGCGTGAAAATGAAACTTCACGGCGACGTTCATTAGAGATACAGGTGGAATATGTATACAAATACGTGTGAAATATATTAAATATATGTAAAATATATTTTACAAGTGCACACACGAGCTAAAGAAAGGGTAAAAGCCTCATCCGAAACCCCTTGAACGGTCTCAACCAAATTTGATATACATATTACTTAGGATCTGGAAAGCAATGACAATGAACACACTTCATACGCAGCGGTCGCAGTGTAGACACATTATTGCTCCAAGGTGACCAGTTTCAACAGTCTTATGCTGCCATGGTCTGATCTTCCGGAGCTTGTTATAAAATTGACATGTTACATTACCCTGAAGTCAAATCATAAAACTCACCCCCCGCTTATACATGTATCGATAAAAATCCAGTTGGCAAAATACACACAGTTGGTAAAATGTACACAAACGATAAAAAGCACAAGACATTTTTACGTGAGAAGTGATTTTATGCTTTGATTTCACGTAGTGTAACACGGAAATTTTATAAAAAGTTCCAGAAAATCAGGTGATGCCAGTATAAGACTACTGAAACGGTCATCCTGGAGCTATAAATGTGTCGACACTGCTATCGCGGCGTATGAAGTGTGCTCGTTGGCAATCATACCGATAGCCCCACAACACAGAATATGTACCTCACTGGAAACAAATACTGTGGGGGAACCACGAGACTGCTATTGATGTGAGAGTGATAACGTGGAGAGACAAGCGGAGAGGGGATGGACAGATTGTGGGGAGGAGGAGATGGGCAGAGATAGGGGAGAGGTGGACGCAGAAACAGGGAAAAAATGATTGAAATGGCTCTGAGCACTAGGTGACTTAACATCTGAGGTCATCAGTCCCTAGAACTTAGTACTACCTAAACCTAACTAACCTAAGGACATCACATACATCCATGTCCGAGGCAGGATTCGAACCTGCGACCGTAGCAGTCTTCCAGTTCCGGACTGAAGCGCCTCGAACCGCAGAAATAGGGAGGGGAAATTGACAGAGAGGGGGTAGACGAAGAAATGAACAGAGAAAGAAAAGAAGAGAGGGTGGGTAGAGACAGGAGGAGGAAGAGATATGCAACATGGTTGGTGGAGGAGATACTCCTAGAGAGGAGGAGGAGGAAATGGACAGTGAAAGGGAAGACGAGGTGATGAATGGAGAGAGGGAACGGGGAGAAGATGCACAGAGAAAGGAAAGAGGAGGAGATGGACATTGAGAGCTGGAGGAGGAGGTGGACAGTGAGAGAGGGGAGTTGGAAAGAAAGTGATGGATGGAGATAAAGTAGGTGGACAGAGATGAGGTGAAGGAGAAGATGGACAGAGAGAGGGGAGAGTAGGAGACAGACTAATAGAAGATTGGAATAAATACTTACCTGGACAATGGCAGACTCTCAGCTAGCAAGAAATATAGTTCTCTAATTGCAATTTTGTTAGCACGTCACTGTGTCTTACACTTTGAACAAGTAAAACCGTTCTATTACTTTGTATTCCAGAAATTTCTTTCATAAATGATTAATTCGACCCACTGTATGCCACACGTTTGTGTTGAAATGTTCTTATCGAGGTACTAATTGCCTTAAAGCACTACAGTCATTTTTATATCAAGTTCAAATGATAATGTCAGTCATCGCTCTTATACTTTCGAGTTGTAAAATTCTCTGGGGAGACGGAGCTCCAACTGCGAAACGCCCGCTAAGTGAAAGAGAGAGCCCCCCGTTCTGGAGGAGAACAACATTGGCAGCCTTTCGCTTTCTCAGCGGTAGAGGCGAGCTATTCTCTGCTGTCTGATTGCGACCTTAGATAGCGACAAATGGAAGTGCTCCGCCAAGACATTTTCTTCCAACAGCATCTGACAATAAAACTGCTCATAATTGGAAGAGGCAGAGTCCCAGATCATAGTAAGATACTCTCCTCATCATCTTGAGTACAGATCGCACGACAGAGTCGGAGCTTCCGCATGGCAGAAAACAATGTTTGTAAGTCCAGGTTTTACTGTGAAAAGTGCCGTTAGCCAAGGAAGATCGACAACTGACGCGTGCCGAGTATCTTCAATTCAAGCGTCAAAGAGTTGGAGGCAGAGTTATCTAAGAACATTTTCAGAAACCTATTCAGTGGAGGAGAACTGGGCTAGCTGTTGGGCTAGAAACAGAAGAAAAGAGCTTGGGTGAACCTATTCTGAAAGGTGAGTTCGAATTTAAATCATGCAGAACTAAAGTGAAACATGAAATGCTTAATCTTGTGGACTATATATACTAACGGGGAAAGGTGCCCACAGAGTCTTAGGTAAATACTGGGTGGTTATAACTAAAATGCAGCTACACGTAGAGATTCGGTGTGAGCTGTAATTACCTTATGATAGTGAAAATTGGTAGATATTCTAACACGTTAATGCAGAATCGATTTTCACACGCAAAGCTGCAAAATTGGCGCTGTGAATGCAAGAAAGACGTATAGAAATGTTTCGATGTGTATTAAATTAGTAATGGGACGTAGGCAGAAAAACGTCAAACAAGTGAGAAAGGTTAAAATGCTCATTTTATTATCAACCGCTGCTTAGATAATTTGTTCAATATGAGCACTGGAGTCGACGATGAGAAGCTATACAGCGCCAGATTTGCACCTGGTGGACAAATTTGGAAATGACTTTTTCCACTGTAAATCGGTTCCACACTAACACATTAGCTTATCTACCATGTTTCGCTGTCATACGATAATTACAACCCACACAGGACTTTCACAAATAGCTGCACTTTAATTGCAACTAGCCGGTAATATGATATCCATCCGTAAGAAGACAAAAGCCATAAAATGTTGCAGGACTCTATTAGTCCATGGATCTAAAAAAACAACCACAATTGTCCTAAACTGTATAGAGCAGGAAGTTGAAGCTATACTCTCAGAAGATCAATCTGGATTCTAGAAAAAATAGGAGAAACAGAGAAGCAATCCTAGCTATAAATGTACCTACAGACAACCGACTGGAAATGAATCTAAGTACATTCTTAGCTTTCACAGAAATGCGAAAAGCCTTTGATACAGCCAAATGGGACAATGCGCTTGAGTTCTTGAGGCAAAGCAGAAATAGACTATAAACATCGAAGAATAATATGGAACCTTAAAATATTGACGTTGTGCATATCTTTAACCTGCATATAGAAGAGGCACATGAAAGTCAGAGAAGATGTGAGTACATTTCAAAAGAATAACTGTGTTAACAAGATATGCCGACGGCATAGCTGTCATAACTGCAAGTCCAGAAGATCTTCAAGTCATCTTGATCAAAATATTTGAGAGAAGAGTATACCTTGTACTACGAAAATAAGTGAAAAAGGGAAGTAATGGTGTGTGATAAAGAAGAGGAAATCGAAGTCCATATTTACGTACGTAATGAACTTCTTGAACAAATTCACACATTCATTTGTTGATGTGGTAAGATCAGCGGGGATGAACGGAGCAAACCAGTGGTCAAAAGGTCAAAACTGCTCATACAAAACCTGTGTTCAACAACGAGAAGAACAAAAATTTCAGCTTCACACTGCACCATCCATCAAATGAGGAAAACGTTTCTTAAAGTCTTTGTTTCGAGTGTGGCATGTTGTAGCTGTGAAATCTGAGTACGGAGGAAGAGGAGAAAACAAATTCTATCGGAAAGTGGGGTTACAGACGCATGCTCAAAGTGAAGTGGACAGACATTGTTTCAGACGAAGAGGACCTTCAAAGAGTTAGTAAGAAGAGACACCTGTGGAAATCGGTTATCAAAAGAAGAGTGCAATTTATTGGCCATATACTATATGGGGAACTCCTGAACCGAATAATAGAGGAATGTTAATGGAAAGAGACTCAAAGGAATGCAGTGCAAGGACCACATTATGAAAGAGGTAAGACGTAACATTGCAAAATGATTCGTATCTTTGTTGTTACAAGATTTCTGTTGAACCAACAAACAAGTAGATATTTCTACCGTCCGCATCTCGTGGTCGTGCGGTAGCGTTCTTGCTTCCCGCGCCAGGGTTCCCGGGTTCGATTCCCAGCGGGGTCTGGGATTTTCTCTGCCTCGTGATGGCTGGGTGTTGTGTGATGTCCTTTGGTTAATTAGGTTTAAGTAGTTTTAAGTTCTAGGGGACTGATGACCATAGATGTTAAGTCCCATAGTGCTGAGAGCCATTTGAACCATTTTTGACATTTCTACAGATAGTTCTGAATGATGTAGTATGGGAACATTTCAGCATGTCACAGCTATCACTAACGATCATAATGTCCTCATCACAACGCTGAACTGCCGTTGCGTAGCGTTAACACTGTGGTTTGATTCGCAGTTTCATGAATCGATTCATTTGGATCGTTCTGCATATAGCTAAGAATAAAGACGTCCTTTAAACTTCATTTACATATACTCTTTGATGACAAAGCTCGGTAATGACAGCTTGATCAGGGCGCATACCTTTAAAGGAGAGAAGTGAATGTGTGTGTGAGGAATTTGCTGCCGCTTTTATAATACGAAGTGGGAGCTTACAGGTAATAGAATAATCTTACTCGTTGGAACACATTAGACAATATCGAGTCTGGGACAGAAAGAAGGTAAGCATCGGTCATAATATCGTCTGTATTTTATTCCAGATCTAGTTTTCTGCTAACAGCGCAGCTATCATTAGTGCGTTGTAAGTAGTCATGTAGACTCAGCATAATTATAACGAAACATATTACAAAATAACTTTAACATGTACAATCATCAATCAAGGCTTGTTTCTTGTACATCTACAGTTATATTGTAATATGTATTGTTATAAAAAAAATGAAGTGATCGTGTGGCATTGTTGGCCGGCAGGTCCCATCAGGGAAAGTTCGGCTGCCGGACATTGGGCAACTTACGCGTCGGTGATGATGGAATGATGATGAGGACAGCACGACACCCAGTCCACGGGCGGAGAAAATCTCCAACCTGGCCGAGAATCGAACCCGTGCCTGCTGCAGTGTATGCAAGCGCAGTACCACTCAGCGAAGCAGGTGGACTGTATCGCTATAAATATGCTGAGTCTACATGACTACTTATAACGCACTACTGACTGCTGTGCTTTAGCTGAACTGTAGCTCTGGAATAAATACAGATGATATTGTGACCGATGCTTACTTTCTTCCTGTCCTGAAGTTGGATTGGGTTGTTTGGGGGAGGAGACCAAACAGCGAGGTAATCGGTCTCATCGGATTAGGGAAGGACGGGGAAGGAAGTCAGCCGTGCCCTTTCGAAAGAACCATTCCGACATTTGCCTGGAGTGATTTAGGGCAATCACGGAACTTATAAATCAGGATGGCCGGACGCGGCATTGAACTGTCATCCTCCCGAATGCGAGTCCAGTGTGCTAGCCACTGAGTGTCCTGAAGTACATGACAGTCGTGGGGTACAATCATTCCCATGAAGTCAAACCTGATAATCTTCGAAGCTGTTCCCTTGTTGCCGGTACTGAAAAACGGACAAGATTTTTTGACAGCATGTCTATCTTTTTCAGTCATCTTGTCGCCGTTCATTCTGCAGCCTTTTCCCTGCAGCCGAAAGACGAGGTTTTGAAACGTGACGAGCAAGCGAAGGTATCTTCATGCTGTTATTACAGTTTCTGGGAGCAGATTACATCGCCTGAAACAATTTAGACGTGGAACTATCACGATCCCGGAAGTCTCACAACCGCGGCATTGCTAAAGCGTGAGAAGAATTTAAAATTTCGCGTCGAATAAATGAGTTAGCTCTCCTGACACTGATGGAAAATGAAAAGGTCTGCCAACACGATGAATGATAACGAAGGTCGACAAAACACATGAAAACTATTCGTTATAGAAGGCCTTCACGGCAGCAGTTACGAGTCAGTAACTCCTGACGGGGAAGATAGAAATGATGCACGAAACCTCTAATTCGACGAGGCAAAAAAAGAGCAAAAATATTTTCTAGGGAGATATCGTCGCGAGAAACTCCGTTCGCGTATGAAACGGTACAGTGGTTGATTAAAAATATGGAAACACCGCGAGGTATGTATGCTTAAACATAAACGCAGGTGCTAGCGAAGCCTGCAGGTTGTGCCTTTGCGTTTGACTACGAACGGCAACTGTGCAACGTCCTTAATACATTGCAAGTGTCAATCGGGGTGAGAACATTGTTCTGTGCCGTTGTGAATGCGATACGTCGGAGTTAAGTGAATTCGAAGAAGAGCAAATTGTTGGTGCTCGTAACGGTGGGCGCTTCCGTAACCAAGACAGACGAAGTGTTTGGTGTTCCAAGAGGCATCGCATCGAAGATTTATACAGAATACGGGGGAAGCGGGAAAACATCATCCGTGGCCTGTCTCGTCTACTTTGAATGGCTATCAGTTTCCTTCATCGTTATATGAACTTGCCACTGTTTTGCACTATTCTCTTGTAAACCATAAAGGAACTGTATTTATCCATTCCGAGATGACTCGAAGTTGTTCTGAACACCAACGATTTTCGTACACCGTATTAGGCATGGTAACGTGTAGTGTTTTTGGTGTTCCCATTGTCCACCCCTGTAACTGAACGATGAGAAAGAATGAAATGACGGTATTCGAACTAAAAGACGATGTGGTTCTTACCAATATAATTGTTTTACTCTCATGGTCCCTTTATTAGGCTGCAGAGACAAACAGCAGCCTCCAGGAGGTGAAAGCTAGTTCATTGGTTACGTGACTAAGTATACCAACTGCAGGAAGGAATTATACGGAATCGAGAGTCTGACTAATATATTATTTTTACTCTATACACCTGTGAGTCATAGTAACGCTCTTTCATGCGACTCAGTATTTACTGATATTCCTACTTTTCACTCGTCAGAGAGGAAGTTTTTGCTTTCTCGTTAACAAATTTGTGTTCACGTATGAGCCGATCAGGATCGATATTCTAATAGAGCCTAGTATGTAATTTTTCTGTTCCGTAAGTGCGAGTTTCGTAAAAAAACATTTAAGCAGAACTGAGAGGTCAAATTAAGTAGTTGCACGTTATAAGTAGTCGTTATATATTGCACACTGTCAAATCGTTGTTATGTAGTCTCTTTATCAAATAAACTTCAATACATCATAATATTAGATCGTATTAACACGTTACCCTTCTCAGTGTAATAGGCATTCTAATGTGTACTTGTAAATATATTTAAGAGAAACGTTGAAATATTCAGTGCTATTATATCGTACGTTATTCGTATCGTATGAGAAATACAAACAAGAATCAGAACACGGATCGAACGTTGCAAACGATGGAGTGTCCCAGAATAACCTTCATCCCATTTTGTAGCAGCTTTCGGTAATTCCACAAGTGACAGCTGTTAACACAAACGAAAAAGGAGTGACGAAATCGGATGTTCGTTTAATTGTGCGGAAAAGCAGGGAAAAGGGCCTACACCCACCTTCGCTTACTGAGATCACCGCACAGGTATTATGCCCTCTCCACGATACTGTGCGTTACAGCAGACAGAGTGGTACTCCGTCCTGCACATCGAAAAAAAAAAAACAAATACATAAATAATTATTACTGTGATCGTACGCAGTCCAAATAGAGCCTATCCCAAGCAATTTTTAATGCAGATTTCTGCTTCATCGCAGACCAGGGTTAATTTGGAATGGAACGCGCCGTAACGGCGTTCCGGCACCTCACAAGGAACTTTTTTAAACTCATTGTGACAAGTCGGCACCGGAGAGTTAAAATAGTACTCACATATTAGATCGCAACGTAACTATAAGCTGCCGCTGCGCCGGCGCCAGTGAACGTGCAATGGGTTACCAACATCATGTGATGGGCATTTACCTGAGGTGAGGCACTATGTGTATGAGCGGAGAAAGGGGAAGACACTATACCCTAGATAAGTTGAGTTTCGATTCGAAATTGTGTTCGCTTCATATTGGTAACCTTCGTGTCGACAATCTTTTGTTTACGACTGCCAGCAACTTCAGAAAAAAATGTTCAAATGTGTGTGAAATCTTATGGGACTTAACTGCTGAGGTCATCAGTCCCCAAGCTTACACACTACTTAACCTAAATTATCCTAAGCACAAACACACACACCCCTATGCCCGAGGGAGGACTCGAGCCTCCGCCGGGACCAGGCCGCACAGTCCATGACTGCAGCGCCTGATGAGACCGCTCGGCTAATCTCACGCGGCGGCAACAACATCAGAGATCTTCATTATAGCCAATATAAGTTGGGCTTAGTTCCGAAGTTGTGATCGGAGCATATCGCCTTTTTATTCAATCTCGTGGTGTTATTGTTTTGATTATAGGAAATTATGGTATAAAAAACTGGATTTCAGAACAGAATTTTTTAAAGAAATGATTTCTCATTTTAACTTTTATCACAAGTTTTCAAAAATCGAAATTTGTCAATTTTATTAGTTTTCCGGGTGGAGGGGGTTGTATCTACATTTACATCTGCATACATACTCCACACGCGGCCGTAAGGTGCGTGACGGAGGGTACCTTGCAACACTACTAGTCATTTACTTTCCTATTCAATTCCAAAACAGAGTGAGGGTAAAAACTACTTTCTGTATGTCGCAATATTTATTTTCGTGCTCCTTATGTGCCGGTAGTACAATCATCCAGTAATAAGCTTCTGATTCCAGTTTCTGTACATTTTCTCAATAGTGTTCCTCGAAAAGAATGTAGTCTTCCCTGCAGGGATACCCATTTGAGTTCCCGAAGCATCTCCGCAATACTTGCGCGTTGCTTGAACAGATAGCTTCTGATTAGTTTCAATGTCTTGCTTTAGTCCGACCTGTTACGGATCCCTAATATTCGAGCAGTACTCAATAACAGGTCGCACCAGAGTCCTATATGCAGTTTGTTTTACAGATGAATCACACTTTCCTAAAATTCTCTTAATAAACCGAAGTCGACTGTTCGCCTTTCCTGCCACAACATGCTTGTACCATTTCATGTCACTTTGCAGCGTTACTATCAGGTATTTAAACTATGTGACTGCGTCTAACCGGACACTACTAATCCTGTGTCCAAACTTTAGGGGTTTGTTTTCCCTACTCATGCGCATCAACTTACATTTTTCCACATTTAGAGCCAGCTGCCATTCATCATGCCAACTATACATTTCGTCTAAGTCATCTTACATCTTCCTACAGTCACTTAACTTCGACACCTTCCCGTACAGCACAGCATCATCGGCAGACAACCGCTGATTGCTGCCCACCCTGTCCACCAAATCATTGATGTATACAGAAAACAATAGCGGTCCTATCTCACTTCCGAAGGTGTGGTTAAAGAGGGGGGTTGCGACGCTAAAATTTTAGAAAAAATATGCGGGCAGTGACCTATAATTATGACAACTATCTGCTGTGAAATTAAGCGAGCATAGACCACTTATAGGGCACTTGACGTGATGTGAAGTGTATGTACTAATACCACAGCATACGGGGAAATATTTTGCCGGATCTATGGGTAGTCACTGGGGGAAGCTTACAAGCTACTCTGTCAAGGGTCAGGCTGAGATATCCTGAAGGCTGAGAACTTGTGTCATGGACACACTGGAACTGTCCATCAGCTCGCTTCCCGGCTTCGTTAGTATCTCTCAGAAGTGCGAGAATGACGCGTCCCGGAGGTTTACCGCTCTATAAACCTCTGTAGGCGACTATTTGTGACGCAGCGATGACGGAGCCCCAAGTATTTAACAGTTCTCCGTTAACTGCGAAAATGCAGTCTTCCACGACCAAGGTCTCTGCAAAGGCGTTCGTCGTTGAGAAAAATGTGTCGAATTGAAAGGTTAATATCTAGAGAAGGACCGATACCAAGTCCCACGGCCGCAAATTTATATTTTCGAAGTGATAACTGTAACTTTGCTTTGAGGCGACGAAAGTCATGGGATAGCGACAGGCACATATACAGACGGCGGTAGCATCGCGTACTTGAGAAATAAAGGAGCAGTTCTCTGGTGGAGCTGTCATTTGTATTCAGGTGATTCATGTGAAAAGGTTTCACATGTGATTATGGCCGCACGACCTGAATTACCAGACTTTGAACGCTGAATGCTGGTTAGACCTAAACGCATGGGACATTCATTTCGGAAACCGATAGGGAATTCAAGATTCTGAGATAGATAGTGTCAAAAGCATGTAGAAAATACCACAATTCAGGCATTACAACTCAACACGGGCAACGCAGTGGCCGACGCCTTCATTTAACGACCGAGAGCAACAGCGTTTGCGTAGAGTTCTCGGTGATTACAGATAAGCGACACTGCTTGAAATAACCGCAAAAATCAATATGGGTCATACGACGAATGTATCAGTTAGGACAGCGAGGTGAAATTTGATGTGGGCTATGGCAGCAGACTACCGACGCGAGTGCCTTTACTAACAGCACGAGATCACCTGCAGCGTATCTCCTGGGCTCGTGACGATGTCGGTTCGACTAGGGACGACTGCAAAACCGAGGCCTGATCAGACAAGTCCTGACTTCAGGTAATAAGAGCTGACCCCCCGAAGCCATTGACCCAAGTTGTCAAAAAAGCACTGTGCAAGCTGTTGATGGCTCCAAATAGTGTGGGCCATGTTTACATGGAATGGACTGGGTCCTCTGGTCCAACTGAACCGATCGTTGTGTGGAAATGGTTATCTGCAGTTATTCATGAACTTCATGGTCCCAACAACTATGCCATTTTTATTGATGACTAAGCGTCTTGTTACAAGGCCACAATTTTTCACCATGGTTTGAAGAACATTCTGTACAATTCGAGAGAATGATCTGGCCACGCTAGTAGTCTGACACGAATCCCATTGAAGATTTTGGGACATTCTCGAGAGGTCAGTTCGGGCACAAAATCCTGCACCGTCAACACTTTCGCAGTTATGGACGACTATAGGGGCAGCATGGCTCAATATTCTGGAGGAGGTTTTCAATGAATTTTTGAGTCCAAGTTAAAACTAGGAGCTGCACTACGCCGGGTAAAAGGAGGTCCGACTCGTTATTAGGAGGTATCCTATGACTTTTGTCGCTTCAATGACCTTGCTGTTGTTGTTGTGGTCTTCAGTCCTGAGACTGGCTTTATGCAGCACTCCATGCTACTCTATTCTGTGCAAGCTTCTTCATCTCCCAGTACCTACTGCAGCCTACATCCTCCTGAATCTGCTTAGTGTAGTCATCTCTCGGCCTCCCTCTACGGTTTTTACCCTCCACGCTGCTCTCCAATACTAAATTGGTGATCCCTCGATGTCTGAGAACATGTCCTACTAACCGATCCCTTCTTCTAGTCAAGTTGTGCCACAAGCCCCTCTTCTCCCCAATTCTGTTCAGTACCTCCTCATTAGTTACGTGATCTACCCATCTAATCTTCAGCATTCTTCTGTAGCACCACATTTCGAAAGCTTCTATTCTCTTCTTGTCTAAACTATTTATCGTCCATGTTTCACTTCCATACATGGCTACACTCCATACAAATACTTTCAGAAACGACTTCCCGACATATAAATCTATACTCGATGTTAACAAATTTCTCTTCTTCAGCAACGCTTTCCTTGCCATTGCCAGTCTACATTTTATATCCTCTCTACTTCGACCATCATCTGTTATTTTGCTCCCCAAATAGCAAAACTCCTTTACTACTTTAAGTGTCTCATTTCCTAAACTAATGCCCTTAGCATCATCCGACTTAATTCGACAGCATTCCATTATCCTCGTTTTGCTTTGTTGATGTTCCTATCCATTCCGTTCAACTGCTCTTCTAAGTCCTTTGCTGTACGTAGTCTTTTTTGGTCCCGTATTCATACGTGGCGATCGGCAGGGAATTGCCACGCTAATGGTTCTTGACGCTCATCCTCCCTATCGTATTCTATTTATATATACAACTAGGACGCTGAGGCAAGCCGAATAACCCATCGGCGACTCCCTGTTCACGCATCACCTCGCTGCCTCGTCGCCTACCAGTTGCAGTCGCCCATGCGCGGTGCACCGCTTCACGCGAGCCTCACGCATCCGTCCCCTCCCCGTTCCCCTATTCTTCTCGCTTGCCTCTCACCTTAGTGGTTTTTGCATCCCTACGCGTCACTCGCTGGAGGCCGTCTCAAGGCCTACGTCTGCCTCGGGACTTGCAGAATTGAGAGTATCGGCTTCAAGTCTCTTTCTTTTTTCCATTCTACAGTCTGTAGCCGAAGGCCGTTATGCGGATTACCTTGAACCTGCTCCAGAAACTATTAACGTTATACCGGCTGATACACCAAGGTCTTGTTGGACTCTGATGAGTCGCGAGGGAAGAAGAAGTAGGTCGGCCATAGACTGCACAATACATGTACAACTAAGCATCAGCTGAAAAAAATTGTTGTAGTGTTTTATCCGCATTGTCCATGATAAGAAACTACTGTAATCGATATAATTTCATAGTCGACTATCGGTTGTTAAATCCAAGTCGATCACGATAAGTAACGGAAGACTTTTTGTCCTAACCTAAATTTACGTTACATAAATTCTGTTTCTCTATTCATAAGACATGTTTATAACAGCAACACGACATTTCGGAATGCTTGCTGATTCCACAGAGACCAGTTCATATTCTTTGATGAAATGAGTTAAATTTAGCACCTCATATTTTGTTACCATGTTACTAAACATCTTAAAACGATAATAGGTTGCATGGAGAAATGAAAATTTGTACCAACCACGAAATTTGAACCCAAGTGCTCTGCTTGCTAGGCAGATGTACTAACCAGTATGCCACTCTGGCACAATGTCTGTGGACAACTGCACAGCCTAACCTAACATGCCTCTCTCCTAACTCCTATCACGCCGCAGCCCACTTGGTATGGCCCCTCAACTCGAATAACATTGCAAAGGCTCTCCTACAGCATTGGAATAGCTCCTCAGCATCGAACAAAATGGGGCATCCCGCCTGAAACCCAGGCATACGTGCTTAAATCTAATGAAAGCAAATGGTTCTAGAAAACTTTTCAAGTCTCAAAAATCTATGATGTATATACGCAGATAGAGCGCAAAAAAGTGGCTCTGAACACTATGGAACTTAACATCTGAAGTCATCAGTCCTCTAGAAATTAGAACTACTTAAACCTAACTAACCTAAGGACATCACACACATCCATGCCCGAGGCAGTTTTCGAACCTGCGACCGTAGCAGTCGCGCGGTTCCGGTGAAGCGCCTAGTAAAGCGCCTAATAAAATTTTGTGCAAGCCCAGGATTAGGCCCTGGGTCTGCTGCTCAGTAGGCATATTTGCTAACCACTGTTGAGCCTCTGCAGTGCTGTACTGGGAATACCAAGAGGGGTGAGGTGTGCCTGGGATTTAGGATTGAGGAGGGAGGTACGCTAGTGTAGTTCTGCAGTTGTGCAAAGCCACAATGCCAGGGTTGTACAGTGGTTAGAACATCTTCCTAGTGAGCAAGAGACTTGGGCTCAATCATGGCCTTGGTCCAGATTTTTATTCGTCACTTCGTCTGCACATATATACATCACAGATGTCTGAGACTTTGTCGGCCGATGTGGCCGAGCGGTTCTAGGCGCTTGAGTCTAGAACCGCGCGACCGCTACGGTCGCAGGTTCGAATCCTGCCTCGGGCATGGATGGGTGTGTTGTCCTTAGGTTAGTCAGGTTTAAGTAGTTCTACGTTCTAGGGGACTGATGGCCTCAGATGTTAAGTCCGATAGTGCTCAGAGCCATTTGAACCATTTGTCTGAGGCTTTAAAAGGTCTCTAGAACCATTTAGTTTCAGTTGATCGTTCAACCAAAGCTAGAGAACAAAAGATAACGTCTTACGCACGCATCTGCATCTCAAGTGAGCCAGATGAACTAATATTAACGATATTTTAATCATAATTTTAAGTTCACCATAACTGCGAAAACATTACAAGCTCTTAAAATTTAATACCAGTTTTGGGATAAGCATAATATTTCCATTAAGATGAGATATATTGCACTTTAGTTGCTACCACATTAATATATACTATGATTCATTGAATGCTTAAGTGGAAACTCTTTTATATAAAAACTAATATAAATTATAATCAAATGTTTTTTTTTATTCCAGTCTTTGATCACAATATCAATTCTTTTGACGGTGACCGGTTTCAGTCAATAATGACCATCCTCAGATTGTTTCTACACCATGTCTTAAACTGATAAGGCCGTAATGGCATAGTCAAAACATATAAATATACTCAGCACAGCATTGTCACATAGGTCTAAAATAAGGTGTAGAATATTTAGGATCAATAAACTGTAGATACTCTAGGAATTGGTCTTTTATTTGAAACAAATTTCATGCATTTCCGTGTATGTACGTGTAAAAAATTACATTACGGCACTGGAAAAATTGAATGAATTATTGATTTATTTTACCCTGCAACCCAGTATTTTTTCACTAATGTAGTCTCTATCTCGAGGTAGTGTAACGAACAACTCTGGGTACATTTAGAGCGTACGACAAGCCACAAGCGAATTGTCTTTACTTAAATCCATCACTTGCACTCACATTGAAATATCGTCCAGAACCATCACCACATCTCTGCTAACGACGTGCAGCTTGTGCCCTAAATTTGTATCACCTGTTTCCACCAGCCGCCTCACAACTACCACGTATCACTAGCCTTTTCTTTCAAAAGATCTACAAAATGCTACAAACTTCAAAGTACATTGGGAACCCCAATAATTCCAAACCGAGGATAATAACCTTGAATATACGAGTGACGATGTAACTCGCTCATTCTCCGCAAAATCCCCAAAATTTTCACGTGTGTTGAGTAAACTCTCTGAAAATAAATTCCTTAATTCGAACACTTTTACTTTAAAGTAGGAAGAAAAGCTTCAGCCACTTCATCATATTAAAGAAGCAGTTTTCGTTAAATTCTTCGGTCCTAATTTCCTCTCTCAGCTTGTAAAGGACGTCACTCGTATGAGCTTCGAACTCAAGCGAACTCACTCCTTTTCCTACAAAATACCGTCCAAGAGTCCCAGGCAACCTACCATTACCATAGCTTGGACAAAATGGTAGATGCCGAGCTCACAGTGGAGGTAGCTGCGTGAAACTGAAATTCACATCCTGATCTGAAAACGCGCGAACACTCAAAGCACACCAACACTCTAAGCACTCCGTCCTCAGGCCAAAAGTGGCCCATCGGGACCATCTGACCGCCAAGTCATCCTCAGCTGAGAATGCAGATAGGTTAGCACACCACTCTCCCGGTCGTTACGATGGTTTTCTTTGACCGGAGCCGCTACTATTCGGTCGAGTAGCCATTCAACTGGCATTACGAGGGTGAGTGCACCTCGAAAAATGGCAAAAGTTCACGGTGGCCCAGATGGTCACCCATCCAATTGACAGCCACGCCCGACAGCGCTTAAATTGGGTGATCTGTGGGGGAACCGGTGCATCCACTGCGCCAAGGCCTCTCCACCGGACTACCTACCTATTTCATAAGCATTTTTAGATGTCCACTTTCATGAGAGTTCACATTCTCACACAAAAGGTGACGTGACTGACGATTATCACAGAGTGGAACATTTTATATCAAATCTCCAAGTTATTAATGTCAAAGTTCCGTATTTTAGTGACCAGTTGACCTGTGAATTTCCCTCATTCAAAACCAAGCTATTTTCTCAAATACTACTTTGTCCCAGTATGGCCACGTATTTCCGCTCCATGTGGTCATTTCCATCATGCACTCCCTTTCATATCCACCTCCACTCCTTCCTCCCCTTACAGATAACTTTCTAAGTCCTCCACTGACAACTTATCTCATCACCCACTCCAAGATACTGCCTTCAAAATAATCATCCTAGCTGTATACTCTGTTTTAATGCCTTACCAAACCTGATTTACTTTGTTTTCCACTACAAAGATTCTCTAGCGCAGAATACCTTCTCCAACCTTTCATCCTTCCTATCGCAAACATTGTTAACTTAACATCATAGGGCAACATCTGTGTAAAGTGATGGAATTATGTAGAAGCAACACAAAGCAGAGCAAAATAATTCCATTTTCATTCTCACATAACACAATGCTATGGGGTAGAATGAACTTGTTGTACAGTGGCCAGATACGCTTGAGACCATGATGTCACTGCGTTTACATGAAATGACCGTTTATTGAGGATAAGAAAGAATAGCAGGCAATATGCGTGTGGAGGCACATGGTAAAAAGGAAAGATTTCGATGAATACAGATGACACGAATTTGCTGTTCCTCTTAAGTGGGTGACTTGCATCACTGAGAGAGATTTGGGATTTCACGAGGCTACAAAGAAACTACGACTTCGGGTTCTGAGAACTGAAGGACGAGGTTAATACCTGTCACTCCAAAAATAGCCAGAAGCTACTTAGCAGCGGTCACTGTACCATGCGACAAGTAACACAAGAAAAAAAATAGAAGGTCTTGTGACGGACACGAACCTCTGAGAAACTGAGAGAGTATTGCAACTGCAGCAGTTGTATAAAGCAGTGTTTCTCGTAACGAAAATGACCTTATCAGCTGGCTGTTTCCTTTGATCGGGGATGACGACTCCTTTTGCCAATTGAGCTCGAGTCTTGTGATCCGTAAGTTAACAATCTTAATTCACCTAGAGTCCTTATAGGCCACCACCAGCTTGTTGCGGACAACGTGGGTCCATGGCTTCGTGGGGTGCTTGGGCCGTACCAACAGCCCTTACGATCTGAAATCGGGACTAATCTGATCAGACCAGGTTTTCCAGCCGTCTAGGGTCCAACTGATACGGTCACGAGCCTAGGAGAGGCGCTGAAGGCGATGTCGTTCTGTTAGCGAAGATACTCGCGTTAGTCGTCTACTGCCGTAGCCCATTAAGACCTAATTTCGCCTCACTATCCTAACGGATACGCACGTTGTACGCCCCACATTTACTTCTGGGGTTTTCGCACACAGAGTTGATTGTCTTCTAGCACTGACAACTCTATGCGAATGCCGCTGCTCTCGGTCGTTACGTGAAGAGCGTCGGCAACTGCGTTGTCCTTGGTGACAGGTAATGCCTGAAACTTAGTATTTTCGGCACACTATTGACACCGTGAATCTCGGAATATTAAATTCCTATCAATTTCCGAAATGGAAAGACCCATTCGTCATTCTGCATTTCAAGCTCTGTTAATTCCCGTCGTGCGGCCACAATGACGTAGGAAACCTTTTCACATTAATCACCTGAGTGCAAATGATAGTTCCGTTAATGCACAGCCCTTTACATCTTGTGTACGCGGTACTTTTGCGACCTCAGAGTAGTTTCGTAATTAAAGTGCTACAGAGCTGTAGTCTGCAGTCATAAGCCAAGAACACTGCAAAACGATCTGATGTGTTTGCTGACAGGCGCTCGTCAGGTGATATCTTTTGTAAACTAGCTCACAACTTTCGCTGTTACCGTATTTCGTACGTTGTTTGTACTGCCTCTACTGTGGTATTTCTAAAGTGTTGAACAAATCTTTTATGAAGGAAAAATTGGCAGCTGCGTCGTTGGTTATATTGCTTCTTAGCAGAGAAGTAGTGAATACATAATAATAACGGACCATTGGTACGGAATCGTCATATATGGTGTACCATACCCTTACGGTGAAAATAAGTTAAATCATAGAAGATCCTAAAACGAGTACTTTTAGAAGATGGACATAACTTACGCCTTGTAGCTATAATCTAACATTAAAGTAACAGGGACGACTGCCAGTCCCAAATGTACATACGATTTGAAATGGTGTAGAAGATTGTGATGCATTCTGTTAGATATCCCAGTTGTCTGTTGAGCCATGATAAAGGCACGTATAACCCTACCAGACAGCCTCTCTATGTAATTTAATTAGGTTTCCAAGGCCGCTGTCATCTTGGACAAAATAATTTTGGGTATTGGGCCTCGTTATTGTAAACTACTAAACCAACAAAATTTAGTTTACCATGACGTGGTCCAATACCAAAAATTATTTTATCCAGAAAGCGCCTCTATGGTTTCCACTGAGATTTGATAGCCCGATGGTTTTGTTTAACCCTACAGGAACAAATTTGTAGGAGTAAGTGTTCCGAATGGGTCTGAGCACTATGCGACTTAACTTCTGAGGTCATCAGTCGCCTAGAACTTAGAACTAATTAAACCTAACTAACATAAGGACGTCACATACATCCATGCCCGAGGCAGGATTCGAACCTGCAACCGTAGCGGTTGCTCGGCTCCAGACTGTAGCGCCTAGGACCGCACGGGCACTCCGGCCGGCAGTGTTTCGAAACTTAAGGCTTTAGTAAAGACGAACAGACTTTTATATACCTTCGACTCCTGGGTCGTTGGAGAAGGTGCACGAACACGGATAAGGGAGGGAAATAAGTCGTGCGATTTCAAATAAACCATCACGACCTTCGCCTTCACTATATTAGGGAAATCACAGGAAATCTGAAACTGAGTGCTTGGATCGTTGCTCTCCCGAATATGATACTAATGTCTCTCCTCTACGCCATTTCGGCCGTTGGTCTTCCCAACGCAACATTCTGATTCTGATCCGTAAAAACCTTTAGATTCGTCGGTTGTCTGTCTATTTTTTATGGTAAAGGCTTGTACATACTTTATGTGTAAATTCCCTAGTAATCTTCACTGAAAGTTAATGATCCATTTCTATCACAATAACTGCACTTCGCTCCTTGGATTATAAAATGAATTGTCATGTTTCTTGTTTAAGCATATTAGTGAGCTTGCGTGGTATACAGTCGTAACTTATTCATTCACCGCTCTACTGCGATTCCTTGACTGCCTGTTTCCCGTTTACATGTTTGATACGTATAGATCTACCCGATGGTCAGTTCCTGTCAGTACCTTCATCACTATCTCTTCCAGCCATAGAAAATCACCAGTTGATAATTCTGCAAAGTTCTAATCGTCACCTGAGGTTAAATATTCCGCGTAATGGAAAAGATTTACCCGTGAACTCTAGATCATAAATACACTATGTGATCAAAAGTATCCGGACACCTGGATGAAAATGACATACAAGTTCGTGGCGCCCTCCATCGGTAATGCTAGAATTTAATATGGTGTTGGCTCACCCTTAGCCTTGATGACAGCTTTCGTTATCCCTGGTGTACGTTCAATCTAGTGCTGGAAGGTTCCTTGGGGAATGGCAGCCCATTCTTCACGGTGTGCTGCACTGAGGAAGGTATCGATGTCGGTCGGTGAGGCCTGGCACGAAGTCGGCGTTCCAAAACATCCCACATATGTTCTATAAGGTTCAGTTCAGGACTCTGTGCAGGCCAGTCCATTACAGGGATGTTATTGTCGTGTAACCATTCCGCCACAGGCCGTGCATTGTGAGCAGGTGCTCGATCTTGTTGAAAGATGCAGTCGCCGTACCCGAATTGCTCTTCAACAGTGGGAAGCAAGAAGGTACTTAAAACATCAATGTGGGCCTGTGCTGTGGTAGTGTCACGCTAAGCAACAAGGGGTGTAAGCCCCTTCCATGAAAAATACGACCACACGATAACACCACCGCCCCAGAATTTTACTTTTGGCGCCATACACGCTGGCAAATTGCGTTCACCAGGTATTCGCCATACCCACACCCTGCCATCGAATCGCCACATTGTGTATTGTGATTCGTCACTCCACACAACGTTTTTCCACTGTTCAATTGTCCACCGTTTACTCTCCTTACACCAAGTGAGGCGTAATTTGCCGTTTACCGGCGTGATGTGTGGCTTATGAGCAGCCACTCGACCATGAAATCCTAGTTTTCTCACCTCATCTCTAACTGTCATAGTACTTGCAGCGGATCCTGATGCAGTTTGGAAATCCTGAGTGATGGTATGGATAGATGTCTGCCTATGCCGCATTACGAGCCTCTTCAACTGTCGGCGGTCTCAGTCAGTCAACAGACGAGGTCGGCCTGTACGCTTTTGTGTTGTACATGTCCCTTCACATTTCCACTTCACTATCACATCGGGCATAGTGGACCTAGGCATGTTGAGGAATGTGGAAAACACGCATACAGACGCATGACACAAGTGACACCCAATCACCTGACCACATTCAAAGTCCGTGAGTTCCGCGGCCGGCCGGGGTGGCCGAGCGGTTCTAGGCGCTTCAGTTCGGAACCGCGCTACCACTACGGTCGCAGGTTCGAATCCCGTCTCGGGCATGAATGTGTGTGATTTCCTTAGGTTTAAGTAGTTCTAAGTTATAGGGGACTGATGACCTTAGAAGTTAAGTCCTATAGTGCTCAGAGCCATTTTTTTTAGCTCTTCGGAAGGCCCATTTTGCTCTCTCACAATGTCTAATGACTAGCAAGGTAGGTGATACGGAGTACGTGGCAGTAGGTGGCAGGACAATGTATGAAATATGAAAAACGTATGTTTTTGGGGGTGTCCGAATACTTTTGATCACGTAGTGTATGTTATCAAATGTCATCAGTGTCTTCTCACGCAGTGGACACGCATTATTAAATACAGGTTGCGTCATCAAACTTCTGGCAGTTTTTCTACTCTCTAGAAAATGATTTTGGATCCATTATAAATTGTTACATTCGTGTAACTTTAACCTCGGTCTGACACTTGTCTTGTTGACCTAAGCCGGCCGCGGTGGTCTCGCGGTTCTAGGCGCGCAGTCCGGAACCTTGGGACTGCTATGGTCGCAGGTTCGAATCCTGCCTCGGGCATGGATGTATGTGATGTCCTTAGGTTAGTTAGGTTTAAGTAGTTCTAAGTTCTAGGGGACTAATGACCACAGCAGTTGAGTCCCATAGTGCTCAGAGCCATTTGAACCATTTTTTTGTTGTTGACCTAAGTGCTTATTCCCCATAGTGCAATGGAAACAATACTAAAATTTTCAGTTATGTTCACACCTCGAGTTACACAGAAATGACAATTGACTTGTTAAATCAGTACAAAAACTACAAACGATTGCAATATCGCAAGGGGTAAACTGTTTCAGGTCGCAGGAGAAGTAAAGAAGAATTATCTCCCTGTGGTGAGACTCTTCATATCACATACAGGATGAATCAGAAGCCCCTATCACTGTTTCTTATGCAACCTGCAATGCCTTCAAGTACCATGCACAAGATATTCATATTCTTTCGCTCGCTACGCCCAAATTTTTTTATTTCTACAGAAAAAATGGACTGAGTCTTTTTGTAGGACATTTAATGTAGTTAAATTTTGTACTGGGACGAGTTTTCACTAGCTTGAAGAAAGATATACAAGCGTAACGTTCAACTGCGTTTTTCTTGAATAACTCTAAAACAGTGGCCTTCAGGGGAAACGTATATCAGTACAAAATTTAACTGCCTTAATTTTCCTACAAAGAGGACCTGCTCATTTTTTTCTGTAGGACTAATAGTTTGCACGTAGTGAGTGAGAGAATGTCAAATATTGTGCATGGTATTTGGAGGCACTGCGGACTGCATACAACCCAGAGATAGGGGCAGGTGAGTCACCCTGTAGATGGTCGGGTCACATCACTGTGACGACCGCCTGTGTTCGATGTCAATGCGCAATAACCATTGACAGACAGCAGGTGCAGCACGGCAGTGGAGAGCATATAAAGCGTGTCGGTGGGATGTGGAAACAGAGCAGTTGTTGTACTGTGCAAATGGAACAGTTTATATGACGGGAAAATTGCATGATCATTGGCTTTTGTATCATGGGTGAAGACATTTCCGAAATGTCTCCTCGGTTAAAATATACTGCGAAAGGAAAAACGGCGCTATCCGAAACTGGCGAGGCAACTGTGGGTGAGGGTTGCGGAAACGTGTATTGGCGACGAAGAGTGGAATCTACATGCCATTACCGCAACTGGATGACCATTGACTGTTGACAGGTGCTCTTTTCAGATGAATCACGTTTTATGCTCCATCAGATAGATGGCCATTGGCGTGTACAGCCTTGCAACAATCGTTGGAAGGCTTCAGACTGGAGGGTTGGTTCAAATGGTTCAAATGACTCTGAGCACTATGGGACTTAACATCTATGGTCATCAGTCCCCTAGAACGTAGAACTACTTAAACCTAACTAACCTAAGGACAGCACACAGCACCCAGCCATCACGAGGCAGAGAAAATCCCTGACCCCGCGACTGGAGGGCATTCCCCGGGTCATCTCGTCATTCTGGTAGGCACAATGGATCAACGCAAGTATGCATCTATCCTTGGGGATAATGTCCATCCCTACATGCCGTTCACTTTTACTCAGGACGATGACATCTACCAGCAGGACAATGCAACGTGTCACACAGCTCAAAGTGTATATGTACAGTTCGAAAGAGTACCAGGCTGAGTTTACCATGCTCCTCTGGCCACATAAATGTGACTAGACGGCATATATTCTAGCAGGTTTCCTTTCATAAAGGTATATCACTGTTCTTTTAGTAATCGGCGGTGATGTGTAGATGTTTTGTCGTAACGGCCCCTTGTCAGTTAGAGGGTCTGCACAAGAGACAAGCAAGGTGGACTGCCGACCTCCCTTCAAGAGCTCATATCAAAACATCGCCAGTGAGTGTAAACATCAACAGACCTTCCTCATAAACACGGCACTACTTCGTGGAAAGACATGTCACAGAGATCCACCAATTGGAACTAATGTGACCAAGTGTAGCACTGCCCAGAATCGTGTTAGAAGCACGCCAGCAGTCAGGCCGGCAGTGTGTACCTACAGCAAGGACAGCTCCGGCCAATACCTACGCTTGCTGTAGCTCAGTAGACACTCGACGAAGTCTTCCGTAGAAATTTGTATCTTTTTGGGTTAATGCCACTTTGGAATTATGGAGCATATTATTTTGGTTGTTATTATTTGTTTTCATTGTCCTGTAACTTTTATATGACTTTACCACCACAAGAATTATTGTGTTTATTGTTGTTCTTGAGGTTGTATATTAGTGCACGCCAAGAAGGAGTTTTAGTTAAATGTATTCAAACTTAATAGTTAGTCCCTTCCTGCTTACTGCAGGACACTACAAGTTCGTTCATAAAGTCTGTTTTAAGGGCGAGGAAGCGAAAAACGTGCAAGTGCCAATACTACTTGCTCGTCACGCCTAAAGGAACCGCTTGTAGGAAACACGTAGTCGGTGACTCAGCCTGTCTATTCGCCGTCTTTCTTGTCGCCTAATCGACCCTGCATCGCTGTTTCCTCGTCTGTTTCTTTTGTTTTTCTTCTTCACATTTCGCTACGCTTGCCGGTAAGCCCATCAGTTCCGCCAGAAGTCCATTTGCCCGCTTCCGTAACGAAAGATGAATGAGAATTCCGCTTACAGCACGAACTTTTGTTTACATTTCGGGCTGTTACAGGAAAGTACATCTACGTCTAGATCATTGTACTCTAACACACATTTCAATACTCATTTTTTTAAAAGGGCAGATGCCCATCAACATGAATTCTGGATATGACGTAAACTTTTATTTATTAAGATTTTGAGCATGGCTGCACTTCAGCAACTCTGCATGGTAAGACCTTCAATGGATTGGAAATAACAGCCAAACAGTTTTAAAATCCACGTTTATTAAACATTGACTATAGTTTCGATAGTTTTAAAACATTTTTTAGAATCACATATCATCTGTATCCGATGTGGAACTCGTTATTTATTACTACATTTCATAAGTTTTCTCTGTATTCTCCATTCCAAAATACAGTATTACCACACTAAATGAGCACGATTGATTTCATATCTTTCATATTGACCAAAATGATGATGTTATTACATCTCAAGAATTCCAGACTTGAGTCCTTTCAATAAATTTTGAAAAAATAACGAACGTATTAATTTAAAAGATATCTATTTTAGTGGCTTTTTAATGTTTGTACATGACCCCACGTTTTTATTATCGTTGGAAAGAAAATTAAAAATTAAAAAAAAAGTGTAACAAGGTCGTATTAGTCCTATAATTTGATATTTTCTTCCACCAAAGCGTCCTACAGAACATCTGCGTAAAATTCACTGGTGATGTTTGTGGATTTCCTCCGTCTTATGCCTTTTTATGGGAAATTTACCAGAAGGATAGCATGCGAGACATCAAGACTCGTATGGAAACTTGTAAACAGTCGCTTTTCCCGCGCTCTATCTGCGAATGGAAAAGAAAAGGAAGTGACTAGTTACGTTACATACGGTGGCCTGGCAGAATACTTATGTTGGTGTAGATGTAGATATAGACACAAGTGTTTCGGAATACACTGTTCAGCGCACATGTCGAACATGGAACTTCGCAGCAGACGGCCTCGAAATGTTCTCATCTTGGCTCAACGACGTCGAAAATTTCGACTGAAGTGGCCACGAAATCTTCGGAAATGGCCCGTTGATTAAAGGAAACGTGCCGGCTGATGGGACGAAACGCATTTATTGTTACAGCATGTCGATGGTCGTGTCCAAATACTCCACCATCCTGGCGAACGCCTGCTAGAAACATACACCACCCTATGACACAGGCCCGTGGGGACAGTATTATGCTATGATAGACAGTCATGGTTCAAATGGCTCTGAGCACTATGGGACTCAACTGCTGTGGTCATCAGTCCCCTAGAACTTAGAACTACTTAAACCTAACCAACCTAAGGACATCACGCACATCCATGCCCGAGGCAGGATTCGAACCTGCGACCGTAGCAGTCGCACGGTTCCGGACTGCGCGCCTAGAACAGGTAGACAGTCATCTGAGTTTCCAAGAGACCTGTGGTAGAAATCGAAGGCACGATGACAGCTGTGAACGTTATTGCGGACCACTTGCATTCCGTCTTTCTTGATATATTTCTTGACGGTGATGGCATCTTCCAGCATGATAACCATCCGTGTCACAAGGCCGCAACCATACCACGGTGGTCTGAGGAGCGTCGCAGTGAGCTCACGTTCTTGTCTTGGCATCTAAATTAGCCTGATCTGAAACCGAAATACTCTTTCTGGACGTTACCACGTGAAGGTGGCAGGGGTAAAATACAGGGAGCGAAAGGCTATTTACAATTTGTACAGAAACCAGATGGCAATTATAAGAGTCGAGGGGCTTGAAAGGGAAGCGGTGGCTGGGAAAGGAGTAAGACAGGGTTGTAGCCTATCCCGACGTTATTCAAGCTGTGTATTGAGCAAGCAGCAAAGGAAACAAAAGAAAAATTCGGAGTAGGAACTAAAATCCATGGAGAAGAAGTAAAAACTTTGAGGTTCGCCGATGACATTGTAATTCTGTCAGAGACAGCAAATAACCTGGAAGAGCAGCTGAACGGATGGACAGTGTCTTGTAAGATGGATACAAGATTAACATCAACAAAAGCAAAACGAGGATAATGGAATGTAGTCGAATTAAATCGGGTGATGCTGCGGGAATTAGATTAGGAAATGAGACGCTTGAAGTAGTAAATGAGTTTTGCTATTTGGAGAGCAAAATAACTGATAATGGTCGAAGTAGAGAGGATATAAAATGTAGACTGGCAATGGAAAGGAAAGCGTTTCTGAAGAATAGAAATTTGTTAACACCGAGTATAGATTTAAGTGTCAGGAAGTCGTTTCTGAAAGTATTTGTATGGGGTGTAGTCATATATGGAGGTGAAACGTGGACGATAAATAGTTTAGACAAGAAAAGAATAGAAGCTTTCGAAATGTGGTGCTACAGAAGAATGCTGAAGATTAGATGGTTAGATCCCATAACTAATGAGGAAGTATTGAATAGAATTGGAGAGAAGAGAAATTTGTGGCAGAGATTGACTAGAAGAAGGGATCGGTTGGTAGGGCATATTCTGAGGCATCAAGGGATCACCAAGTTAGTATTTGAGGGCAGCGTAGAGGGTAAAAATCGTAGAGGGAGACCAAGAGATGAATACACTAAGCAGATTCAGAAGGATGTAGGTTGCAGTAGGCACTGGGAGGTGAAGAAGCTTGCACAGGATTGAGTAGAATGGAGAGCTGCATCAAAACAGTCTCTGGACTGAAGACCACAACAATAACAACCACGTGCTAATTCCGAGCCCACGAATATTCGGCCCATGCCGACTATTTAGCTTACATAGGGGACTAACTGCTCTCACCACGTGATGTGATTGCCACACCCGCTATGCCTACTGCTTCTGTAAGAGGAGCATTTAATCAGTGACACTGTCGAGACTTTGGCTCCTTATCGCTGGCTATTAGAAGTTTCACGTCTCTATGAAACTGAAACGGAATGGTTTGTACCCGCAGCTGAAGGAGCGTCCGAGGGCGGCGGCCGCAGAGACTGCCTGCGGCGGCGGCGTGCTCGGCCGTCTCAAGGTCGCTGGTGAAAGCCGCCGTGTGTGCTTTGCACAAGGACGAGCGCCAGCGGCTTCCACCAAGGCTGGGAGCCTGGCTCCAGAGCTACCTGCCTACCGGCAACGCCACGAGATCTCCTGTCCAACACGTCTGAAAATGTCCCTAGTTCATACCTTTTGTTTTTGACTTCTTGACTCTGGCCCTAATCTGTTCCAAAAGGCCGTGCATAAAAAACGGGTTTTTTCGGGGCTCGTAGCTTGGGTTCTGTTGGCGGTAGAAAGGTAATACCAAGTCTTTTGGATAGCGCTTAGGCTAAGGACCTTTTGTATAACCAACTGAAAGCTCGTCTTACTGTAACTATCGTTCGGTGCAGGTCGAAGTTTGAATATTTCTCCAGCTTAGGCAAATAGAGCAAATCGGTTGGTTCTTTTCGCACTACAAGTGGTCTACGGTGTGCTTTAAGAGGCATATGGAGCCACCATTTAGTTCTTTAGTTCCTGAGGAAACGAGAAAAGCTGGCTACGCACAGAAAATGACTGAAATTCTTACGATGTATTCCTAATGTGAGATCTTGAACGGTCTGGAAAATTTTCTACAAATCTTTATCGATTGCCGAGCTACAGAGGTTCGAACTTACCCTACTTGTACATTTAAAACACTCACGTCATTTTAGATGTAGGTGGGAGACTAGTTCATGAAGTGACGTAACACGGAAAATATACTGTAAAGTGTCTCCGTTATAATCAGAACGGTTCTGCGAGGCCGAGGTTGTAGTACTAAAGCACGCTCAAAATTTTTGTGCACGTTGAATCTGGTCTCAGGTGTAAAATCAATGTTGCGTTCTTTCAGTTTCAAATAAGTAAGTTATCAAAATTTTACTGCCGAAAAAGTTATTTTCATGTGAGTGAATCGCCCTACCGTAGCAGTTTGTGTGTGTGTGTGTGTGAAATCTTATGGGACTTAACTGCTAAGGTCATCAGTCCCTAAGCTTACACACTACTTAACCTAAATTATCCTAAGGACAAACACACACACCCATGCCCGAGGGAGGACTCGAACCTCCGCCGGGACCAGCAGCACAGTCCATGACTGCAGCTCCTAAGACCGCTCGGCTAATCCCGCGCGGCGTAGCAGTTTAAAGAAGGGAACCAGTGGAAAAATGCTCCTATCGGAGCACAAAAAGACTTATATGCTCCTGTTTTAAAAGATTCTGGCTCAAAAGTGGGGTGTCGGCGGCCTCATTCTACCTCAATCTGCACCTTAAAAATTTTACCTAAAAATTTTGGCATGCGAACATATTCACTTTTTCATACTCTGAGAGAGAAAGAGACTGTGGCAGTGGGAAGGAAATGTAAAAGTAATTAATACTGGAGAGAGTAGACAGTGGTTGTAGCATAGAAAGCGTGAAGGAGACAATGGCTGCATGAGAGAAACAGAGGAACATAATTACAATGGAATATAGTGGACAGTGACAGAAGAGTGCTAGGTAAGGACAGTGGCAGAGAGAGAGAAGTAAAGAGAAGGTGAAAGTGGAAGAGGGTGAGATCCAGTGATAATGAGACAGTCTATGACAATGACAACGAGGAAGAGAGATAGAGAAAAGACAGCAGGAGCGGGAAGGAATGAATAAGATAGTAGCAGTTTGAGAGCAGGAAGGAGACACCGCGAGAAGACAGCAGTAGTAGGACAGAAAGAAGGAGACTGTAGATGTGAGACAGGAGACAGTGACAGTTAGAGGCACAAGTAAGTAATGACAATGAGTTGGGCTGAATGAGTGAGTGAGAATAGGCAAATCGCGACGGATGGATATGAGATACAGTGATGGAGTAGTGGATGTAAGCGAGTAGCAGTTACGGGAACTTATGCGAAGGAGATATGAGTTGCGTATTAAAAAGAGTGCGAATATGTTCGCATGCCAAACTTGTTCCGCTGATACTTTAATAGCTACATTGGTTTCCACTACTTATTCATTATCAACAGCCCACAAATATTTCTTGACGATAGAATTCTAGGAGTTCATATTTCCTTGAGATTTCTGCTAAAGGAACGCTGTCGAAGTCCTACAAGTGCTTTGCTTGGATCCTCAACGGAATACTTTGACGCAGGCATCAGCTAAGAAGCATTTATGCGCTATTAATAATGACTAGTCAGTGAAAACCAGTATAGCTTCCGTGGGTGACTATTGCTCCGAGCTAGAGTCACGGAATAATTTCAGATTTGAATATTAATATTTACGATCTTTTAAATTATTTAGTGATTTAAATATCTAGAAATGAATATTTATGAAGGTGCAGATACTGTCCCCTTGACAAAGTGCCTTCTGTAGAAAAATAAAAATGAGCACAAATATTCAGGAGAAAAACTACAAAAAAAATGGTTCAAATGGCTCTGAGCAGTATGGGACTCAACATCTGTGGTCATCAGTCCCCTAGAACTTAGAACTAGTTAAACCTAACTAACCGAAGGATATCGCACACATCCATGCCCGAGGCAGGATTCGAACCTGCACCCGTAGCGGTCTCGCGGTTCCAGACTGCAGCGCCTAGAACCGCCGGCAGGTCATCAGTCCCCTAGAACTTAGAACTACTTAAACCTAAGGACATCACACACATTCATGCCCGAGGCAGAATTCGAACCTGTAACCGTAGCGGTCGCGCGGTACTAAGACTTCACTTCGATAAATAAATAAGAAGAAAAACTACCACTATACTTGACTCCCTTACATGCACAAGAGTACGAGAGCTGTCTGTCACATGTCTCCACTCTCAAATTAACCTGTATAAAAGTCTTTCGTATTCTTATAATATAAAGTCAGGTAAAACGAGTACTAAACTTCTCAGGATTATACGAAAGACGGAAGTAATGAGTACTAGGAATAGGCGCAATTACAAACTTAACAACAGAATTGGAGAACACATACGAGTGTTACCCAGAAGGTAATGCACCGCATTTTTTTCTTCAACAGTTCTTTGTTGAAGATAGTGAGAATTACACACACGAAAGAATGGTGTTTTATCTACACACCCTATTCTTCCACGTATTCTCCGTCCCGTTCTATGGCCTTCCTCTAGCGCGAAACAAGACCCTGTATGCCCTGGCGGTAGCAGTCCTTGTCCCGGTGGTGCCGGCCGCTGTGGCCGAGCGGTTCTAGGTGCTTCAGCCTGGAAACGCGTGACAGCTACGGTCGCAGGTTCGAATGGATGAGTGTGATGTCCTTAGCTTAGTCAGGCTTAAGTAGTTCTAGGGGACTGATGACCTCATATGTTAAGTCCCATAGTGCTCAGAGCCATTTGAAGCATTTGTCCTGGTGGCGGAGCCAGTGCTTCACTTCCTGTGCTGATTGACAGATGCAGCGCCAATTGCTGAGTCGTAATGCGTCTGTCCTCGCGAACGACATCAGCTCGTTGGAACATGTCAGGTGTGACAGCCATGGATGGTCTCCCCGACTGTTGCAAATCGTGGAGCTCCTTCTGATGCCCAGTGCCAGCGACTAACTTTACTTCTGTTGACAGCACAAGCGTTTTTGAATATTCCCCACAGTTTCTTTCTTTGCATTGAGAAATTCAATGACGCCATTTCGAAACTGTGCTGCAGCTACGCTATCTCTTGGATGTGACGGAAACTTGACACGCTCACTCAGGAGACTTCAAGTAATACGTAAGTGACGTTCCGCATTCGTAGCATTGTTTTCGGCCAAGAAAAAAGTGCGATGCATTACTTTCTGAGCAACCCTCGTAGAAGACGAAATGATAGAATCCTGCTGTGTTGGAAATTACATAGCGCGCTACGGACAAAGCAAGGCAAACGTAAGATGAGGTCTACTAGTACAAGGAAAGAGACAATTGTTCATCAGAGGAAGTCTACAAGCATGACAGATTTAATTTGAGTAAGAAAGTTCTCTGGGAAAACTGAAGCGTTTGACATGTATTATAAAAGGATAGCGAAAACTA
The DNA here is from genome assembly GCF_023897955.1 of Schistocerca gregaria. NCBI lineage: Eukaryota > Metazoa > Arthropoda > Insecta > Orthoptera > Acrididae > Schistocerca > Schistocerca gregaria. The sequence continues at coordinate 757,504,007 of NC_064922.1, forward strand.
AGTGTAGTGGTAACAGAGACTGGAGTGTCTATGACAGATGCTTGAGTATGTCGGGTTAAGTGGGACTCTGCTGACGAAAAGATTGCTACGGGAGAGAAAATTACGGCAATCAGTAGAATGACACTGTGATATGCGTGACGAAGGAAGAAAAGAAAAATGGACTTATTGGCGTCAAATGTCCCATCAACAACGAGACTGAGCAGCAGAATGAATGAAAAAAAGCATAGGAAGGACACTGGCAGATGCATTTCGTAGAAAGCGTCCCGGCATCCGGCTTTGCGGATGTAAGGAAACAAGGTAAATCCTAGATGTGAATTCCCAGATGGTGATTTGAACATTCCTTCACCAATGTACCAATGCCCTCGGTTGAAAGGGGATGGGGTCCAGTGATAAAAGTCCGGCATGTAGCATTTCTGGCTGATCTGTTATACGAGATGACCGGTTTTCCCCCCTCGTTCATTTACTTGAAATGATGGTCCCGGAAAAAGAGGGATTGGGAAAACCCTCCGAGTGGGTGTGTAATACAAACTGGAAAAGCAAACGAGCCCATGGCACTTCACAGTTAGCGAGAGCAATGGTGCCTGCGAGGTACATAACACTCAACCCCTTACACACACACACACACACACACACACACACACACACACACGCTAGCGCGCGCACACACGTAGCTTCAAAACTTCCATAAAATGCAGAAATGAAAGCCGGTACTTACATACCGGAGTTATAGTAACGATGAGACCAGAAGTAATAAAAAGTCTACTTCATACAAGTACAGTAACGCGTGTTTTTTTTTACTATCGTATTGGTTTTCTATTTACGAAAAATCTCTGTAAAATGTACTATGTTCATTTTTTTACAACTCACTCGTATTCGAAGCACAGAAGACGTTTTGTTAACATTCTCGTATAATGAGGTGTATTGTTGTCATTATTTCTTTGAAATATTTTTCTTTATCGTAACACGAGACACTTTTGTTACGCTATTTCTTAGTCTGCCCGTACTTTCGATGACTTTCGTCTGAACTGAACGTTTAGGTTCCTTTAATGTGAATTACAGAAAGATCCATTCAAAGAAACCAAACGTGTGTATTCAGTAAAAAATAAAAGTAGTATACCCTTCGCGGGGTTCAGACCATTCAGCGGTATTCTAGGTAGGATACTTACAAACGTGATCAGAGAAAAAATTTGGTTTTCAAGGTATAGGATTGATAATTTTATCAAAGCAACATGCTTGCTGTCACTGTCACACACATGGCTGTAGTAGCAGGAATTAACTTTCAACCATAGGAGGTCTTTTGGTTTCTTCGCAAAGATAGTCAACCTTTTTGTTTGTGCAATAACTGCAGTGAAGTGCCAAAGTAATACATAGTGAATACATGAATGAGATAGAAACTGAACAGCAGATCCACGAAATAAGTACACTTATTGTTTTCTGTCAGTTATATATCGATATCTCAAACAGTCGGTACTCGTATGTCTTCCTCGCTCTGTTATAAATCATTCTTCTCAGCATCTCCATGAGAGCCTCGAATATTGATTGCCACCTTTCACTGTCTTACCTTAATGTCTGAACAATTCAATTTCATCCTTAATTCTAAGGTACCGCTGTGTTACTTCGTATGCACAAGAACATTCAACTTCATTTTCCATTTTCCTTGCAAGAAATGTCTCTTACATTTAAATTGATCATCTTTTCTTTTGTTATACTTGGCCAAATTTCACTTGATTCTGAAGCTGCTTCTTTACTTTTTTCTTTTACCCTATGTTCCTCATCCTTCAGCACGCAACAAGAAATGCTGATAAAAGTCACAAATCGTTTGTCACCTTCTTCACAGTGAATCGGCGGTGCGTTGTTCCATACGTCTCCCTTTCTCGTCAACAGAACAAAACCGGGAAACAGTGGAAAAGGCAAGAAATACTGTGCAGAAGTTTCAGTAAGCCATCGACTTTATTTTCCCTTTAAATTTCACACAAAGTTTTCGAGAGGGAAATGTACAGAAAGAGGTGAAGTCATTCTACAGAGTAGTCATTCTAATCTCAGTGATTTCTGAGAATCTGCCAAGAATAGGAAGGGTGCCGTTGACTATAAATAACACGTCATTACTTGCCTGGTTTTATTGTTTGTTTCCTTCTCTTCATTTTCTCCGGTGGTTGGTATGCCGTCGCAGTGTAGGGAAATAATTGACAACAGACCATGGATTATTTGTCAGTTACTTTTACTTTCACTCTAATTTGTCACTTACCCTTTGGGAAGAAAGAAGATCAGCACCAGCTGTCTGTCAATTGTGCAAAAGTTGTCCTGCGTGTGTCCTCAGTGTAACTGTTCGTTTGTTGTAAATTAGCCCAATAGTTGCCTAAAGATGTGTGGAAAAACGGTTAAAAACTACACATAGGCTGACTTGTAACCAAGACCAACGGTCGTTTTCTGACTCGTGTATTCGACCAAGGTCTGCACTAATGCTCTGGTTGTAAGCTATCACGTTAAACTAAATAAGCACGTTTCACGGTCTGTTTCCTTCGAAATATCTAGATGTGCAGAGGGTATCCGCTCATCAATCTCTTTTCTCTTGTCCCACTAATACACTTTTAAAAAAAAAATAAAAAATAGAGAACGACGAATCCAGAAGGAATTATGCGAATGGGACGAGAGTCATTAGATGTAGTGTACATGTACAGCCAAACAAATGATTACAGTTTCAGAAAAGTTGAATGATCTATTCAAGAGAAAGAGCAAGTCAATAACGCGCTGTCCACCTCTGGCTCTTGTGCAAGCAGTTATTCGACTTGGTATTGACTGACAGAATTGTTGGATATCCTGCTGACAGATATCGGCCAAATTCCATATTAGCTGCTCATCGAGACCCAATTAAAAGCTGTGCCTGGGGACGCCCGAAGGCGATGGAATACTAACACCCTTATAGGCCGCCACACGGCCCGAAACCAGTAGTGATGGTCTAGGGTATCATTTCTATCCATAAATCCGCGGCACACTTTCAGCACAGTTTTTTTTATTCACTCTGGGACTTAACATCTAAGGCCATCAGTCCCCTAGAACTTAGAACTACTTAAACCTAACTAACCTAAGGACATCACACACATCCATGCCCTGCAGCACAGTGGCACGTCGACGAAATTCTACGCCCAGTTGGTTACCAACCATGGCCAGCCATACTGGGCTTACATTTCAGCAAGATTATGTCCGCCCGCACACGACGAGAGTTTCTACTGCTTGCCTTCGTGTTTATCATACCCTACCTTAGCCAGCAAGGTCGCCGATCCCTCCGCAGTTGAGAATTTTCGATGCATTATGGACAATACCCTTCAACTATCTCGTGATTTTGACGATCTAAAGCGCCAATTGGACAGAACTTGGTACTATATTCCTCAAGAAAACATCCACCAACTCTGTCTCTGCCAAGCCGAATAACTGCTTGCATAACGCGTTACTGACTTGTTCAATTTGTGAAGTTCTTTCCCTTGAATAAATCATCCAATTTTTCTGAAATTATGATCATTTATTTATCATTTTTTTGTGTGTATATACTAGGCTTCGAAGGTTCACTGCCCTGTTTTACGAACTTAGATTCTCTCAATATGCAGTTTCTTTGAAGACAATAAACAGCAGCAACTGATGCTTCTGGTCTTAATGCTAAAATCATAAAAATGGCACTGTTACCTGGCACGTGACGATGGAACCTATTCCATCACTTTCAAACCTCTAAACGAGCACTAGAGCGCTTTGGCCCCTAGGTGTTTGATACAATTGCAAAATATATTTGTACTTCCAGAATCATCACGGATACTCATTTAAATAAACTACTCTTTTAAATAACCTGGAATGCCGGTGACCACTAGAAGTAGACCTTCGATTCCAGGACCGAACTGTCATTCCATTTCTGTTCTCGTAATACAGTTAAACGCTTTTGTCGGCTACTCACTCCACAGCTGGGAACGTGTGTTTTTCTCTTCACAAACACCTTCGTGAAACCACAGTGAACGGTCGCATCAGTAAGACAAACAGACACTGAAGTCTCTTCCTTGTTTGCTCTACCACGTGAGTACAAAAATTGACTTCTCATTCCCGGCTGACTCGACAGATCGCGAGCTTCGTGCCGTCCTGCAGCAGGCAAAAGTGAAGGGCAGGATTGCTTGCAAAAAATGACCCTCGCCGTTATTAACGTAATTATGCTCCCAGAAGACAAAGAGAGTGTTTTGTGACTGTGTGCGAGCACGCGTGCGCTCGTGCTCGTGTGTGTGTGTGTGTGTGTGTGTGTGACAAAAACAACAGATTGGATGAGAGAGGGAGGAGGGGAAAGGAGTTAGAGAAAGAAAGGGACAGATATAGGAAGACATAATGAGATTGGCGGAACTAGAGAAAGTGGGAAGAAGACTGAAGGTTATGGTTCAAGGTCTCGTCGATCTCGAGGTCATTGGAGATGATGACGAGTGAAAAAATCGCCTTTGGGTTTACTGAATATATCAGCACGGGATCGAAACTAAATCACGTGTTCCAGAAAGGGTTTGAATATTTCTCCAGAATACATGTCCAAAGACTTCATTACTAGACCATGTCGTTGGACGTTAAAGAATTATTTCCAATATAACACCATTCAACAGCCACAGTATAAATTTAATTGCTAAAATTATACTACATTTATAGTGCTGTGAAACATGGATTTTCCTAATTTCTTATACGACATTTGATTTTCTTCAAAACAAATGTTAAGTTCTCGTTATCACTTATAGGAACAATACCAAATCTAAAGAACAAAAATAAAAGATAAAATAAAAAAGAGCAATTAATGGTCAGAAAAATAACATGGTAATAATCAGAGGATTATGATATCAAAACATCACCATAGGATGTTCGAAAGGAACTTTCAATGCAGGACAACCTTTGATGTTAGCGAGATGTGGGAACCAGTTGCAGAAATAAATGAGTAAAGAAAAACAGACATCTAAGTAGGTAAGGAAATGAAATACCTGGAAAATAATTACTTAGTACAGATAATCGAAGAGAAATGGGAGAATATGACAGTAAACGGTGTACATAATGGAATGACAGTAGATGAAAAATGTTTACGAAAAGAAAGAAATGACTAAAAATCTGATAATTACGAACTGAGATTAAATAACAAAAGGAACGGCAAACCATAATACAACAGGACGTGACTGATAATGAAGATGATAATGAAGATGATAATACTAGCGATAGGGGGAAATTTAAAGTCTATCTCAAACTGCAACTGGAAATCTGTCACCTAATATTTCACAAAACACAACTAAAGTAATTCTAAAAACTGGGAGTTTACTAATTATAAAACGACTGCTTTGACATCACACAAGATTGAAATAAAAATAATGATTGATTTCCAGGTCGAGATTAAGTAGCATATCAAATATTGGAATCAGAGAACCTTGCACAGTATCTACCAGACGGTTACCGACATTCCTCTTGCATATGTTATCGTAAAAAAACGTGTTTCTCACTGTAGAATGGAGATATCTCTTCAAATGACTGAAATGTCGAAAGTACATGCCATAATGTATGAAAGAGTAATACTCTTTACGTCGCATATCCCCGTTGTTGTTGTTGTTGTTGTGGTCTTCAGTCCTGAGACTGGTTGGATGCAGCTCTCCATGCTACTCTGTCTAATGCAAGCTTCTTCATCTCCCAGTACCTACTGCAACCTACATCCTTTTTAATCTGCTTAGTGTATTCATCTCTTGGTCTCCCTCTACGATTTTTACCCTCCACGCTGCCCTCCAATACTAAATTGGTGATCCCTTGATGCCTCAGAACATGTCCTACCAACCGATCCCTTCTTCTGGTCAAGTTGTGCCACAAACGTCTCTTCTCCCCAATCCTATTCAATACTTCCTCATTAGTTATGTGATCTACCCATCTAATCTTCAGCATTCTTCTGTAGCACCACATTTCGAAAGCTTCTATTTTCTTCTTGTCCAAACTATTTATCGTCCATGTTCCACTTCCACTCCATACAAATACTTTCACAAATGACTTCCTGACACTTAAATCTATACTCGATGTTAACACATTTCTCTTCTTCAGAAACGCTTTCCTTGCCATTGCCAGTCTACATTTTATATCGTCTCTACTTCGACCATCATCAATTATTTTGCTCCCCAAATAGCAAAACTCCTTTACTACTTTAAGTGTCTCATTTCCTAATCTAATTCCCTCAGCATCACCCGACTTAATTCGACTACATTCCATTTCCTCGTTTTGCTTTTGTTGATGTTCATCTTATATCCTTCTTTCAAGACACTATCCATTCCGTTCAACTGCTCTTCCAAGTCCTTTTGCTGTCTCTGACAGAATTACGATGTCATCGGCGAACCTCAACATTTTTATTTCTTCTCCATGGATTTTAATACCTACTCCGAATTTTTCTTTTGTTTCCTTCACTGCTTGCTCAATATACAGATCGAATAACATCGGGGAGAGACTACAATTCTGTCTCACTCCCTTCCCAATAACTGCTTCCCTTTCATGTCCCTCGACTCATAACTGCCATCTGGTTTCTGTACAAATTGTAAATAGCCTTTCGCTCCCTGTATTTTACCCCTGCTACCTTCAGAATTTGAAAGAGAGTATTCCAATCAACATTGTCAAAAGCTTTCTCTAAGTCTACAAATGCTAGAAACGTAAGTTATAACCCCGTTAATAATGGAAATTATAACAAAAACTAAGCTACAATTTGAAAGGATATTAGAAAAGACTGACAATTTCTCCATATTTATTTAATGTACTCCTGTAAGAAACATTTAAAGCATCAACTAAATTGAAGTAAAATAAATAGAGGGAAAATCCAGTTGATGCACAGTAGGATTTTGAGACGACGTTGCAGTACCGGTAGAACCAAAAACGGATACAAGAAATACCCAGGACTATATGACATTGCGGAACTGTCGACTACATTTATTTTTTTTAAATAAAAAGGAACAATTGTGTGTTACGCTAAAAAGAAAAGCGAAGTATACATATAGAATTTCAAAAGGAAAATTCATGTCAAGCCATTGAATTACTTTAGTTATGTAAGATTAATCACATATGCCAGAGGACAAAGTTAGCAAAAAGCCTGTTGCAAATAGCAACAATTCTTAATTAGCAACCATTTCATCTTAATTCTAAGAACATTTTTGACTGATCATTTATTTGAAGTGTTTGGTGAAATTACAAACTAGATTACGGGTATGGAAAAGGAATGTATGATAGATTGTGTGCATCCTACAACAGCAATATTGAAACTATAGAAACTCAAACGCTGTAATGATAATTTGAAATGTAATGTAGCGTTAAATTTCCTGTCTAGTAAGTGAGTTACAATGCAATAAATAAATAAATAAATAAAACTGAGCTAACGAGACTGGCAACTGTTTAAAAGCATCTTCAGCGAAAGGATCGTGTTTCAGATCACCTCTCCACTAAAAATCTTATATGGCACGAAGAAATCTTCAGGGAAAAAGACTTGTTGTTGGAACGGTGGGACAGGCGCTGGAGTTATGCCTACCGAAGAAACAAATAATGCTCTTAATTTAGTGTGCGACAGTCAAATGTTCAATTATATATATCCCCCTTACACGTAAAAACATTTAGTTAACACAGATAAAAACGTTCCTATATAAGTGGGAAAGCGGTAATAGATCGAACAGCTACAGAATGATTTTCCTACTTCAGTTGGCAGGATGGATAGTTATAAGAATAGGAAGAGCCAGTTATAATGGTACTGAAACAAATATATAAAAGTAGTTTTACAGTATTTGTCATAGAATGTGGTATTCGAAGGAAGTGGATGAGACCGAGTTTTTGAAGCCAGTGTGGCATTCGTCTTCTCGAACGTGAAAAAAACACATTAAAACCGCGTTTAAAAGCGCCAAGTCGTTCGCCGCATGTCTAGGTGAGTACAACTGCGCTTAATGTGGGGGATCCCAAACACGCGAGCGGTATTCCCTGGAGGCAAACATTACACCTTCTCCGTAAGAAGATTTTCTGCACCACGTGTGACTCATCTTCAACGTAACCATTACTTTCAAGGCTTCATCCAAATTAGTGCAACTAAAATTTGCGTCAGCGATATGGATCTAGAGGGTCTTTCACCTTTTCTTTTATTATATGCTGAATTCCGCGAAGTGTGATGACCACAGTATGAATGAGCAACATCCGTCTTATCCCGAGGCATAAACCGGATACGACCGAGATGGCGTTGGCGATCTGAGTCAGCGGACGGCTGCTGGCGGAGACTTCAATGCTCCATAGTAACAGCAACCCGGACACGAGGGGCCGGCCGTGGCCTTGAGCTGCTCGACTCACTCTCATACAGTTCAGTTGCCCGAGACGCGCTCTCCAGCGCGTCGCGCTCCTGATTACAATTGGCGCAGGTTTTTCAAATACAGTTTCTCAGGCGTCTACCGATCTCTGCAGTAAGTGACTGAGTTAATTATTTGGCAAGATTGCGTTTAGAGATAGAAAAAATTAGGTAGTAAAATGTTTAGATAGTACAATTCAGAAATTATGGATGTAGGTAGTGAAAAGCATCAAATAGCGTCAGAAATTAACATTTTGTCAGCATACAGAAGAAGCAAAGAAAAAGATCAGGAGATGTAATTAGTTTCGTTATCAGTTACTGTTAAGTCGAAGTTTAATAATAGCTCTTTATTTTTGAAAACACCAAGAAATGAATTGCTGAGTTTGAAATTAAATGTCCATTTTTCAGAACTGGTTAATGTCTTTATTTTTGTGAATGAAAACATCACTCCTAACCTACAAATCAGGGTAAACAGTTTCATTGTCGATTCCTCGACTGTTGGACTTATCTCTACAGGACCAATGACCTTAGCGCAATATGCTCTTGTACCGCAACAAAGTATGTAATACATTTATCTCGTGCAGTTATTAGGAATAAAAGTTCTGCTTTCATCGTGTAGTGAGTCAGAAATTACTAATACTATTTTCTTGTGAATAAAAATGAATTTAAAAGTAAAAAATATTTTCTTACAGAAAAGGAAATCAGGGAAAACTAAACTAAATTACGAGACTTCTGTATGATGATGTATGCAAGTAAGCGAAAAATTTTGTGTAAAAACAACAGTGAGAGAAATACAGCGGATATCCAGTCAGTCTGATTCTGTCTCTTGGAACTGCCAAGAAAAGCGTAAATACACGGATGAAGGAACATACAGTCTTCGCCAAATAGGGAAAACAGAAAAAAATCAGATGTAGCATATCATGCTTGTCAGTCGGGAAATCATGAAGTAAAGTTTTCCGAAACCAAAATTTTATCTACGGTGACGAATTATTATGCACGGCTGTATAGAGAAGCCATCGAAGTACGCAAACATGGAGACAATTTTAACAGAAACAAAGAAGTCATGGAATTTAGTGATATTTAGGCAGTTACTCTATGAAATCGATACAAAAGTTTTATCTTTGACAGAGACAATGGATAGTTAAGTTTTTGTCAGATACCATCTCTATCGATCACATTTAAACTTCGACCGTATCCCTTTCCCGCAATATTTATGTCGCTCTCCGACGTCGGATCTTACAGTTGGCAAGACTGAGCGGAACGAAGTGCAGCTCTGAAGATAAACCATTAGGAACGGAAAGTTTCATGGACCACGACCATACAACCCGTGAGTTTCACCAGCAGCTAATACACGCAGTACTGAACACCTTCGTTGTACGATCTAAGTTTGTTCTAAGGATGCTTTCATGTCGTTTATACACATAGAATGACTTTAAAATAAGAACGACCAAGGAACAGCAATTGAACATTCACTGGCTAGAATATTCACTACTGGCCATTAAAATTGCTACACCAAGAAGAAATGCAGATGGTACGCGGGTATTCATTGGTCAAATATATTATACTAGAACTGACATATGATTACATTTTCACGCAATTTGGGTGCATAGATCCTGTGGAATCAGTACCCAGAAAAACCACCTCTGGCCGTAATAACGGCCTTGATACGCCTGGGCATTGAGGCAAACAGAACTTGGATGGCGTGTACAGGTACAGCTGCCCATGCAGCTTCAACACGATACCACAGTTCACCAAGAGTAGTGACAGGCGTGTTGTGACGAGCCAGTTGCTCGGTCCCCATTGACCAGACGTTTTCAATTGGTGAGAGATCTGGAGAACGTGCAGGCCAGGGCAGCAGTCGAACACTTTCTGTATCCAGCAAGGCCCGTACAGGACTTGCAACATGCGGTAGTGCATTATCCTGCTGAAATGTAGGGTTTCGCAGGGATCGATTGAAGCGTAGAGCCACGGGTGGTAACACATCTGAAATGTAACGTCCACTGTTCAAAGTGCCGTCAATGCGAACAAGAGGTGATGGAAACGTGTAACCAATGGCACCCGATGCCATCACGCCGAGTGATACGCCAGTATGGCGATGACGAATACACGCTTACAATGTGCGTTGACCGCGATGTCGCCAAACACGGATGTGACTATCGTGATGCTGTAAACAGAACCTGGATTCAACCGAAAAAATGACGTTTTGCCATTCGTGCACCCAGGTTCGTCGTTGAGTACACCATCGCAGGCGCTCCTGTCTGTGATGCAGCGTCAAGGGTAACCGCAGCCGTGGTCTCCGAGATGGTAGTCCGTGCTGCTGCAAACGTCGTCGAACTGTTCGTGCAGATGGTTGTTGTCTTGCAAACGACCCCATCTGCTGACTCAGGGATCGAGACGTGGCTGCACGATCCGTTACAGCCATGCGGATAAGATGCTTGTCCTCTCGACTGGTAGTGACACGAGGCCGTTGGAATCCAGCACGGCGTTCCGTATTATCCTCCTGAACTCATCGATTCCATGTTCTGCTAACAGTCATTGGATCTCGAGCAACGCGAGCAGCAATGTCGCGATACGATGTATTGCAATCGCGATAGGCTACAATACGACCTTTATCAAAGTCGGAAACGTGATGGTACGCATTTAGCCTCCTTACACGAGGCATCACAACAACGTTTTACCAGGCAACGCCGGTCAACTGCTGTTTGTGCATGAGAAATCCGTTGGAAACTTTTCTCATGTCAGCACGTTGTAGGTGTCGCCACCGAAGCCAACCTTGTGTGAATGCTCTGAAAAGCTAATCATTTGCATATCACAGCATCTTCTTCCTGTCGGCTAAATGTCGTGTCTGTAGCACGTCATCTTCGTGGTGTAGCAATTTTAGTGGCCAGTAATGTATTTTATATTCCACGTTATTCATTAACTTGGTTGATTAGTAATCGTTTAGGTTCGTGTCTCGTTTGAGATCGGCATCACCTGCCGTAAATTGTTGTGCATATTCATTTTTATTACAAAGTTACGAATTACGTAAAGTGTTCAGAAAATTTTGTCTAGGTATGAGAACGAGAGTAGCTGAAACAATTGTCGCATGCCGCACGTCTTGTAAGACGGCGTAATAGAGCACTTACATCATGTAGCGGGAGACGTGACTTCCTTCAGAAAGAGACGGACGCCGCTTACCGAGTGCAGACCCAGGCGCGGAGCGGCAGCTCCGGAGCGGAGGTCGAGATATGCGAGGAACGAAAGGTCACGGCGCCGCAGCAGCAGCAGCAGCCGGCATTTCAATGCCACTTATGCCGGCGAGCCGAGGCGAGGCACTCACCCTCGCGAGTACACGGCGAAAGGAGCCGACAGCCACCTCCTCCAAGGCTCGGTCTTCCATAGCGAGAAACTTCCGTGTCGACTCCTCGCGTTTCTGCTGGTACGTCCGTTGCAAGCAGAGTGGTCGTCGGTTTATTTGAAGAGCATACTGCCCCACCTCACGTACATTATTTCTGTGCCCGCGAATAGGCTTAGGGGAAGCATTCACAGGCCTTTCATTTTCTAAATACAGAAGCAGTGTTCAATAAGACTGTTACGGACGAAAAACAGAGCCTATCGAGAAGCCTGTCAATAGGAAAGGCTAGAGAACTTTGCACACAAGGAAGTCCATCGACGGAAGGCGGGCAGTACAGTGTTGTCGACATGTGGAAACGGAGAGATTTATCTGACGTCCAAAAGGTCATGATATTTGGCTCTCGGCCCAATGGCGGAAATATTTTCGATATAGCTAAGTTTATCAACTGTTCGCCGGCCGCGTTGGCCGAGCGGTTCTAGGCGCTTCAGTCCAGTACCGCGCAACTGCTACGGTCGCAGGTTCGAATCCTGCCTCGTGCATGGATGTGTGTGATGTCCTTAGGTTAGTTAGGTTTGAGTAGTTCTAAGTTCTAGAGGACTGTTGACGTCAGGTGTTAAGTCCCATAGTGCTCAGAGCCATTTGAAGAACCATTTATAAACTGTTCACGTGCCGCCATGGTTAAAGCAGCATGGCAAAATGGCTCTATACGAAACCGATCCTGAGGCACCTATAATGCACCATGGGCCTTAGTGATGAACGACGCTGTTGAAATGTGTGCGGGCAAATATACCGTGATACCGCTGAGCAATAACCGCATAGATGACTCAAGGGGCCAACAATAATGTCCCCTCAACGAATTACCATCGCTCTACTGCTAAGACACGTAATAGCATCTCAACTTCTGCCAATTCCTTACACATTCCAGCTACCTAAACTTATGTAGCAAAAGAGCAGACAACTTCGCTTTCCGATGCCCCAGTGAACAGAGATATTCGACACTACCCGACAGATGTCACCCAGGTAGTGTAAGGAATTGGCAGTAGTTGAGATGCTATTACATGTCTTAGCAGTATAGCGATGGTAAATGGTACCAGAGTAAGGAAAGCGTTTCTGAAGAAGAGAAATGTGTTAACATCGAGTACAGATTTAAGTCTCAGGAAGTCGTTTGTGAAAGTACTTGCATGGAGTGTAGCCATGCATGGAAGTGAAACGTGGACGATAAATAGTTTAGACAAGAAAAGAATAGAAGCTTTCGAAATGTGGTGCTACAGAAGAATGCTGAAGATTAGATGGGTAGATACATAACTAATGAGGAGGTATTGAATAGGATTGGGGAGAAGAGGAGTTTGTGGCAAAACTTGACAAGAAGAAGGGATCGGTTGGTAGGACATGTTCTGAGGCATCAAGGGATCACTAATGTAGTACTGGATGGCAGCGTGGAGGGTAAAAATCGTAGAGGGAGACCAAGAGATGAGTACACTAAGTAGATTCAGAAGGATGTAAGTTGCAGTAGGTACTGGGAGATGAAGAAGTTTGCACAGGATAGAGTAGCATGGAGAGCTGCATCAAACCAGTCTCAGGACTGAACACAACAACAACAACAACAACAACGAATGTTCAGTAACCGTTACTGGTTATGGGCTTCCGCAACAGGCACCTGGTTCATGCATACATCCTGGCTGCTGCTCATCGGCGACGAAGGCCGAAATTTGCACCCCAGTACCGCAACTGGAAGTCCACTGAGTGGCGACTGGTGGCCTTTTCCGATGAATCACGTTATATGCTCCACCGGACAGATAGCAAACATCTACATCTACATCCATACTCCGCAAGCCATCTGACGGTGTGTGGCGGAGGTTACCTTCAGTACTTCTATTGGTTCTCCCTTCTATTCCAGTATCGTATTGTTCGTGGGAAGAAGGATTGTCGGTATGCCTCTGTGTGGAGTCTAATCTCTCTGATTTTATCCTCATGGTCTCTTCGCGAGATATACGTAGGAGGGAGCAATATACTGCTTGACTCCTCGGTGAAGGTATGTTCTCGAAACTCCAACAAAAGCCCGTACCGAGCTACTGAGCGTCTTTCCTGCAGAGATTTCCACTTGAGTTTATCTGTCATCTCCGTAACGCTTTCGCGAGTACTAAAAGATCCTGTAACGAAGCGCGCTGCTCTCCGTTGGATCTTCTCTATCTCTTCTATCAACCCTATCTGGTACAGACCCCACACTGCTGAGCAGTATTCAAGCAGTGAGCGAACAAGCGTACTGTAACCTACTTCCTTTGTTTTCGGATTGCATTTCCTTAGGATTCATCCAATGAATCTCATTTTGGCATCTTCTTTACCGACGATCAAGTTTATATGATCATTCCATTTTAAATCACTCCTAATGCCTACTCCCAGATAATTTATGGAATTAACTGCTTCCAGTTTCTGACCTGCTATATTGTAGCTAAATGATAAGGGATCTTTCTTTCTATGTATTCGCAGCACATTACACTTGTATACATTGAGATTCAATTGCCATTCCCTGCACCATGCGTCAATTCGCTGCAGATCCTCCTGCATTTCAGTACAATTTTCCATTGTTACAACCTCTCAATATACCACAGCATCATCCGCAAAATGCCTCAGTGAACTTCCGATGTCATCCACCAGGTCATTTATGTATATTGTGAATAGCAACGGTCCTGTGACACTCCCCTGCGGCACACCTGAAATCACTCTTGCTTCGGAAGACTTCTCTCCATTGAGAATGACATGCTGCAACAGTCGTCGAAAGGGTCGATGACGCAGAAAGGAGCGTTACGAACTGTGGAATGATTACGCGGCATTCCCTGGGTTATCCAGCCATTATGTAAGGCACAGTGGATCAACACAAGTATGCATGCGTCCTTGGGGACCATGTACACTCCTACATGCATTTTTTCTCGACGTGGTAGCACTTACCAGCATGACCATACAACGTGTCACACAGTTCGCAGCGTTATGTGCGTGGGTCGAAGAGCACCACGAAGAGTTTACCAAACTCCCGGGTTACGAACCCAGTCGGGATGACCTCGGTCGGGCTGTTCGCGCAGCGGACCCTCAACCAACAAACCTTGCGCAGCTGGCCACGTCAGTAGAGTCGGCATGGCTCCACATCCCTGTATCTGTCTTCCAGAACCTCAGTGCCTGTCTTCTACACGCCTCGCAGTGGTCCGCGCGGTCAAAGATGGTTATTTAAGCTTTTGACAGATGGTCACATTAACGTGACTGGTAAGTGTATGTCGAATGAACACGACATTGCGCCTGTAGAAGTGTCAGATCTCGCCATGAATCTATGTGCAAGTAAGACGTTTTGGGCGTAAGAAACGTTCTGCCAGTCGTACTTAAAGTTTGGAGTAGCTTTTCAGTTGGTGCCTCTTATTCACTCCAACAGAGGCATACAGCTGTTATCCGTAACGCAGCAGAATTGTCTCTGCAGGAAACCCAGATCACGTATTCCCTTCTGACATTTGTCCCTCTTGCTGCGCAGTGGTCTTAGCGTAGAACGGCTTATGTAACTTATTTTCTAAAAGTCTCCTCGTAGTTTTATACATTTTGATTACATTCCTGAATGAGGGAGTCCTAGAGAACGACGTAATGGTCATTCAGAATGTCCTTCAGCAAGTGACCAGCGATTTATGGTCTCTTTGTCAGCAGAGAACACCATGTCAATCTCATTAGATCAAGAGGGTCTCCTCATAGGATACGGGCAGTTTCGCGGAAGTCGAAAAGCGCGCTTCTGCGTGGATATTGAATGCCGGGCAGGCACCTGAACTCGTGTGACCAGTGATTGCCGAGTTTTCCCCACAGACTTCAGAGAATAATACAGCACGACATTTTTGCCTTCCTGCTTGTACTTCAAAGAGGCACGCACTCAGCACCTCCCGTCCAGCACGGGGGAGTCAGTTGTGTTCACTCTGAAAATTTGGTGCAGACGGTAGTGTTGCCCCGTTCTGGACAGTGTTCTTGGTGCATAACGTTGACCAGTCATGAAGACATTGCTTCAGTCCAGTGGTAACAAGGTGTTTAAAAATGAGCGTCTTTTATGAAAATGGAGGGAAGTTGCACTTGCTTTCTCCTTCTTTCTCATGAATTACGCCTGTCACCTTATGTATGGGTCGCCTCCCCTACTCAAAGAGGGGGTTATCATCGCCCGCCGTCTCACAGTGGCAGACGCACAGTAACTGTTTAGGGAAATGTAAGTGTCGCCACTGCAGTAGCTCGATCCATACTATGCACCTGGTTACTTGTTACCTTTGCCACGCAATTTGTGTTGTTTAACTGAGTTATAACTTGTGGCTTCCTATTTCAATGTTAGCTTTGATTCTGCGAACTGCCCAGACTAGAAGATGTTGTGCTTCACCTGTATCAGCGGCCGTCAAACTGATAACCGCGGGCAGCATGCGGCCCTACTCAAGTATTCGTGCGGACCGTGGTGCTCAGTTGGATTTTGTAATAATATTGCGTCTAGCAACTAACAGCCGAATCCAAAACAACGTCAAGAACTGCTTAAGAGTGAAGTTATCGTGCACAGTAAGAAAAATTGGTGACAGACACAGTAGTATTTTACACTCCTGGAAATTGAAATAAGAACACCATGAATTCATTGTCCCAGGAAGGGGAAACTTTATTGACACATTCCTGGGATCAGATACATCACATGATCACACTGACAGAACCACAGGCACATAGACACAGGCAACAGAGCATGCACAATGTCGGCACTAGTACAGTGTATAGCCACCTTTCGCAGCAATGCAGGCTGCTATTCTCCCATGGAGACGATCGTAGAGATGCTGGATGTAGTCCTGTGGAACGGCTTGCCATGCCATTTCCACCTGGCGCCTCAGTTGGACCAGCGTTCGTGCTGGACGTGCAGACCGCGTGAGACGACGCTTCAGCCAGTTCCAAACATGCTCAATGGGGGACAGATCCGGAGATCTTGCTGGCCAGGGTAGTTGACTTACACCTTCTAGAGCACGTTGGGTGGCACGGGATACATGCGGACGTGCATTTTCCTGTTGGAACAGCAAGTTCCCTTGCCGGTCTAGGAATGGTACAACGATGGGTTCGATGACGGTTTCGATGTACCGTGCACTATTCAGTGTCCCCTCGACGATCACCAGAGGTGTACGGCCAGTGTAGGAGATCGCTCCCCACACCATGATGCCGGGTGTTGGCCCTGTGTGCCTCGGTCGTATGCAGTCCTGATTGTGGCGCTCACTTGCACGGCGCCAAACACGCATACGACCATCATTGGCACCAAGGCAGAAGCGACACTCATCACTGAGGACGACACGTCTCCATTCGTCCCTCCATTCACGCCTGTCGCGACACCACTGGAGGCGGGCTGCAAGATGTTGGGGCGTGAGCGGAAGACGGCCTAACGGTGTGCGGGACCGTAGCCCAGCTTCATGGAGACGGTTGCGAATGGTCCTCGCCGATACCCCAGGAGCAACAGTGTCCCTAATTTGCTGGGAAGTGGCGGTGCGGTCCCCTACGGCACTGCGTAGGATCCTACGGTCTTGGCGTGCATCCGTGCGTCGCTGCGGTCCGGTCCCAGGTCGACGGGCACGTGCACCTTCCGCCGACCACTGGCGACAACATCGATGTACTGTGGAGACCTCACGCCCCACGTGTTGAGCAATTCGGCGGTACGTCCACCCGGCCTCCCGCATGCCCACTATACGCCCTCGCTCAAAGTCCGTCAACTGCACACGTCCACGCTGTCGCGGCATGCTACCAGTGTTAAAGACTGCGATGGAGGTCCGTATGCCACGGCAAACTGGCTGACAGTGACGGCGGTGGTGCACAAATGCTGCGCAGCTAGCGCCATTCGACGGCCAACACCGCGGTTCCTGGTGTGTCCGCTGTGCCATGCGTGTGATCATTGCTTGTACAGCCCTCTCGCAGTGTCGGGAGCAAGTATGGTGGGTCTGACACACCGGTGTCAATGTGTTCTTTTTTCCATTTCTAGGAGTGTATTCCGTAAACATTTGTGATCCTGTCTCTTATTGAGTATTGCATTTGAATATAAATACAACTGCTAATATTAATCAATTAACCACCTGCTTACGCACAAAACACAACACTACATCAGGAAATTACAGTGTCGCAACTTTGCGGTGGGTGAGGTTTGCAGAAATGTCAACCAACAGTCGACAAGATGAGTACAGTCTTACAGTGATGAATAGTTGGGGACCAGCGGCCAACCTATAGAGCTGTTACTGTAGTTGGTCTATTGGGGGCCCATAGCATACTAATTTATGTAGGTTACCAGTTACTAATAGGATCGGTACATGTACAACCCGAGGTACCGACCCACAATGTCGGTATTGGCTCTTGTGCAAAAACTTTTTCACGGCCACAGCTCTATATAGTCTTCCACATTTTTTGATATCTTCCCATAGTGTTAGAGTCACTTTGTAATTTGATTTGAAATGTACAAAACTTTTCTTTCAGTTAATTTCATTGCGATTGATGTCAATATATACAACAAATAAACATCTCTTAATCTAATTCTTAACATAGATTTGAAGACCCTTCAACTTGTTTACAACTTGTCATGGTTAGGGGACCCATTTATATATAACCTGTTGTATACCAAACTGGTTCACTTTACCGTATTCGTGTTGTCCTTGTCCACTGTGTAGAACGACAAGAATAATTTACAGTACTTATTATTTTGTGAAGCCCACGAGCATTGCACTAGCTCGTATTATGTTACTTCAAATTGGTTCTGTTAACAAAGAGGCTATAACTTTCAGCCTTTACTTCGATACATCGCAGATCGGTTAAAACTATTATGCCTAAAAAATTCGGCTGAAGAGATGACATGCAGCTTTGAAGGACAACATGTTGAGCATCATCGACAAAAATTTCGTGTTCGAGAGGACGGTGGTTTAATTTCCCGTCCGGATACACACATTTAGGTCTTCCATGGTTTTTATAAAATCTCCTAAGGCAAATACCGTGATGGATAGATAGAAAGTTTACAGCCGATTACCTTCCGCGTCTTCAATTATAGCATGTGGTACGCCCTAAGCCTCCCTTTTTTCCCCCTTTCTCAAAACGTACTTTCAAAATTTACTAGATTCGAATTCATAATGTTTTTCGGTGCTGTTATTTATTTATGATAAAGATCTTGGTCACGGTCGACGTGTCAGAGGTGCAGAGAGCATAGAAATTTACGTCGCAGATGCTTTTTAGATCCAGTGACTCCACGGAGAAAATTGTGAGCTATAAAACAGAATGTCAGTAGACTACCCAAGACGCAATAGCCTTTATACGGGGTCTGACGCAATTAAAAAGTTAGTACCGCTAAGGAACCGCTGTGTACGTTGCTAATTGGAGAGCGGTTTTACCCTGTTGGGCTAGAAGCCATAAACCTTTATTGGCTGGAGCCGCGTAAAGACCATGAACCTAATTTCTGTGAGCCTATAGTGAATGAACAACGTTGAGCGAAACAACATTCTTGCCAGCCACGGCGGTATTCATCAAATGAGAAAACGTCTACCACCACCTGATGTGTCGCAGTGATGAACTCTACCGTTTTTTCCCCCTTATATTTGTGTATTTTTTCCTGCTGACGTCTCTAACGGCCAAGTCGTCGATGATGCGTTAAGCTCTGATCTTAAGATGTAAATGAACAATCAGGATACTGGACACTGTGATGCGGTTTGCTGCTGATATACACCTAACAAACGCCGTGTTGTACCTTCCTACTTGAATGAACTTCTTACAGCGTCGTTAGTTATTCTGCTGCTGCAGACGCCGATGATATTGATTCCCACTTACGACACCCGCAGTTCTTGTATTACGGGGTGAGTTTGGACCAAACAGTCATTTATCAACCATATAAACCCTCAAACAGTTAAATCTGACTTACAAACAAACAAAATCTACAAATATGCATGAGTAAAAATATTTTTCAACAGTGAATAGAAGTGATACTGAATAAAAACTGAAAGTAGTGGTACACTGTAGACGAAGTGGTTATTAAGAGTTGATGGGTCAACTCTCTTTAAGAAGTGGAAATCTCTACTTACAAAAGAGCTTCAACATCACACGAAACTAAAACACTTCCAATAGTAGTGAAAACGTAGATTAAAGGACGGGAGCGCTCAAATCATTTGCTGTTCTACCATAAGAATTTAAATCGTATACAGCAGAGATAGAAATAGCTCATAGTAATACTAGTAATTTCTAACAAGCGAAACACAGTCTGAAATCTTTGTCTAGCGATCCGAGGAAGCAGGTTTCCTGGACACCCCACAATTGACGGCTGGGCAGGATTCAACAGCCTTCGAATTTTAAGGGGACTTGACTGCTCACTACCCACAGTAAGACATTGTAAGGTAACGATTTTGATTTTATGAGGATGCATTTAAAAAGAAAATCGCGTTGTAGAAGGGACACAGTCTGACAAATAGGCAATCCATGTCCCTAACCTCACTGGCGGTAAAGAAAACCCGAGGTCTGAAAAACTCGTTGTGGCCTTGAAAGAATTACAAGGATGCTATTATAAAGATTTTAAAGGCATTGCCAACCTTACAGCTGGGTGTTAACATTACGAACAACTTCAGTTGGAAAGACCACATAGATAATATTGTGGGAAAGACGAGCCAAAGGTTGCGTTTCATTGGCAGGACACTTAGAAGATGCAACAAGTCCACTAAAGAGACAGCTTACACTACACTCGTTCGTCCTCTGTTAGAATATTGCTGCGCGGTGTGGGATCCTTAACAGGTGGGATTGACGGAGGACATCGAAAGGGTGCAAAAAAGGGCAGCTCGTTTTGTATTATCACGTTATAGGGGAGAGAGCGTGGCAGATATGATACACGAGTTGGGATGGAAGTCATTACAGCATAGACGTTTTTCGTCGCGGCGAGACCTTTTTACGAAATTTCAGTCACCAACTTTCTCTTCCGAATGCGAAAATATTTTGTTGAGCCCAACGTACGTAGGTAGGAATGATCATCAAAATAAAATAAGAGAAATCAGAGCTCGAACAGAAAGGTTTAGGTGTTCGTTTTTCCCGCTCGCTGTTCGGGAGTGGAATAGTAGAGAGATAGAATGATTGTGGTTCGATGAACCCTCTGCCAAGCACTTAAGTGTGAATTGCAGAGTAATCATGTAGATGTAGATGTTTCTGAGCTGTTTTCGAGACCATTTGCCGTTTCAGTTGAAAGTGCCTCTGTGTGTGTGTGTGTGTGCATGCGCATGTGCATGTGTAGCGGATTGACCTGCAAGGTCTACTACTAAAGCTAAATCTTCTTACGTTAATACTGTGCAGGACGCCTACACTGCGTTCTGCGTTCTGCGTTCCTCATGTAGAGTTTCCGAGTTTCCAAGATGAGGTTGCAAAAGTGCTACAATATTTCGACCGACTTTTATGTGTGAAAGACCTTTTTTCGATTGTGGAAGTCGCAATTACGTGGCAACTTGAGTGCTAAAATATGTGATATTTTCTGCATCTGTCCGTATACCGACAGATTGTATAAGATAAAAATTATGTCTTCAGTGCTCCGAAATAATTAAATAATACTGCATATTTGTTTTGTTTGTGACCTATGTTGTTGAGAAATGTGAATTATAAAACCAAGTAGCATGCAGTGTGAGTGTGCTGCCATTTAAATGCGCCGCGTTCGCAGTTTTCTCTTCTTCCCTCTGCTCGTGCTAACACAGCATGGCATGGCGGTGAAGCGAGGCTTTGCCCGCAAACCCAATGTTGGCCGTCCCTGGTATAAACGAACTCAGAATTTTACTGAACCGTATTGCTCCTCTTGCGTCTCCTCAGTTGTTTGGTACTCGAAATACGAAATGCGTATACAAGATAAAGCATTTCTACCAGCTGTAAAGGAATTATATAAATATTTTTTTATGAATATATAGACACTAGCTCAACTACCAGAGATTAATGCGTAAAGCATTTGCTGAACAAAAGAAGCTTTACGCTCTTCGTTTATTAGTTTTAAAATAAGTTACCTTTCGCTGTTATCCTGTCCTACTGTTAAGACGTGTTGTGCCATTTCTTGCTGCTAGCTCCTGAAATTCTGGAAAATTATTACTATTATTATAATTTTATGCAGAGAATTTAGATGGAGGTGACGATCTTCACGGTGATGGTGCTCAACAACAGAGGCACGTCAATGTGTTCGCCCGCATCTCGTGGTCGTGCGGTAGCGTTCTCGCTTTTCGCGCCCGGGTCCCCGGGTTCGATTCCCGGCGGGGTTAGGGATTTTCTCAGCCTCGTGATAGCTGGGTGTTGCGTGTTGTCCTTAGGTTAGTTAGGTTTAAGTAGTTCTACGGGACGGACGACCATAGATGTTAAGTCCCATAGTGCTCAGAGCCATTTGAACCATCAATGTGTTATTTTTTTTCCTGCCGTGGCCGCTACCGTCAATTTCAGTATTTTGCTGCGACGTTCACAACCTGCAGGCTTTCTTTTCATTTAATTTCGAAGTCCACGCATTTACATTCTAAGATGAATAAATGTATTTAACTGTAATTCTTTTTATCCAGGCCACGGGGGATGATTGCACTCAAAATGTACGTGCCTCTGTCCCGTTCGTGTGTCCGCATACATTTGAGTGTGTACAAGCGTAACTGTATTTAAGACTCATTTCCTACACAGTAATAACGCATTTTTTTTGACCACTCATTCGCGAATGTACGTGCCCTTTTATTTGATGTAGTCATTCGGTCGTACTCTTTAATAACATTATTTGTAATATTCGTGGCTTTGTTTCTACAATTGATCTTTGCCTGTGACGCAACAGCGCTTCACGCGAAATATTTATTACGCGATTTCCACAATAGCTTTTATTTCAAAATTTCGAAGACCGACTGAATAGAGATTTTTTAACAATAACAATAGTAAAACATAATAATATACGAGGACGCGTTACACAACCTACCGATACGAGAGAGATGCGCCTATGAAAATCATACATAATAAACCTGCTGTTTTCAAATATGCATGGTACAGATAGGAAACTGTCAGCGAAGCCACAGGAAAAATCTCAGTCTTTATCCATTCTTTCATGCAACCAGCCTGAACCATGTGCATTTTACATAAAGAGTTTAAGTAATATTTCCCTGATTTTGCTAGGCTTATATTTTACGATTGACCAGTCCTTCTTTTCATTTGCTTGGCTTGCAAGTTCCTAATAATGTGTTGACTACTGATGCATTTTGTTTTTCTTTTTGACCATGTGTTACCTGAAAAATTCTTGCTCTCCTCTAGCAAGGCCTAGATTTCATACTGTGCCATTTGAAATAGTTTTCACAGAAAGTTCAGCCGTTTAGTGCCTCGAAACATCAACAGAAAGTTTCTCAGTCTTGAATAATTAACTTTTTTGCTTGTTTTCCTACATTTAATTGGAAATGTTAAAGCTCTCTCAAAATTCAGCTGAGAGTTTCTTGATTTTATGTGCTTTTTTTCTTGTTTCCTTACATCAATCGCAATTCACGTGTTTAAAAGCAAATATTGAAGTGTAATTTTTTTGTTAAATACAGTCTTTTTCTGGGAGACATGTTATATGTTTGTGACATGGTACCGTATCACTGCCAGCTCTTCCGCATGCTAAAGTTTTTCAAAATTTGTACTATTATGTATGCCGTGCTATAGCTAACATTTGGATCGGTCAGGGGAGGGGCTGGAAGGTTATCCGCATGCTAAGAACACTATGTATAGACAGAGTTAGCACTATGAAACTATTTATTATCCCCGTGCAGTAGAGTGCGCTTGTTAGGACACATAACTCATTCCACCACGTGCATTTGGTCATTTAATGTGTGCACTTAATTCTCAACCGTATGCGCTACTGGGGAGCAATAATATGACCAACTGACTTTCGGGTATGCAGCCGGGTGACGTCCGCGACAACCTCCGAAATTTCGACTGGAGCACATCCTACCATTTTCAAGACGAATGTGTTCTGTTGTCGAAATATCGGAGGTTGTTGAGGACGTCACCCACCTGTATTTCCTTAAGTTATTTAAACATTCTGTACGACAGGAGATAAGATAATTACTTGAGCATTTGATACAACGAATTTATACATAAAAAGAGGTTCTGAGCACTATGGGACTTAACATCTATGGTCATCAGTCCCCTAGAACTACTTAAACCTAACTAACCTAAGGACATCACACAACACCCAGTCATCACGAAACAGAGAAAATCCCTGACCCCGCCGGGAATCGAACCCGGGAATCCGGGCGCGGGAACGCTACCGCACGACCACGAGCAGCGGACTAATTTATCATATAATGACTTAGTCTTACCGAAAGATACTAGCGGAAATCGCCTGGAATAACAGGAGCTTTCATTGTGCCTCTAGCGAGAAAACGCCATCACTCTTTTCACTGCAGAGGCTGAATTTATGATTCTGCGGGGTGAGCGATCTTGAGGACCCCTTGACCCTCTTGCTTGGGAATACGTCTATTAACTCGCATTTGCGCAGTTTATCGCCCGGCACCTCGGCTAATTTGACACAGCTGCAATACGGCCCGCTGGTACGGGAAGCGATGCCACGCGCCTGATTGGTGGAGACCCCTGCTTCTGCAGGCTAACGAGCTCCGTGACTCTCGCTCGCCGCTCGTTTGTTAAGCAGGATAATAAATACGCGCTCTGCGGTCCGCGGAACCACGAGCGGGGATCGCCCCTAGCCCCCCGCCAAAAGAATTACTACGGAGCCGTAAAAGTCGGCTCTCTTGTCACTGCAGACTATAGCCGTGTTTTCCCTCTTCTCAGCCCACTCAAGACATTTGTTGCAAGAGTTTACGAGTTGCAGCAAGTAATAAAGCAAAATCTCCTACAGGTGCAGATAATTTAGGTTTAAGGGCGCATTCTTTGAAACTTAAAATCACAACAGATACACTTTGCTGACAATGAGGTACACTCCTGACCATTAAAACTGCAGCACCAGGTATGACGGCAAATAACGAAATTTTACTTACCGTGCAAATATACAGCAAAAAGGAGATTAAATATATAGATGCTTTGGAGGTGTGACAGGGTGCTACATTTACGAGAAGCATTCAATAAGTAATGCAACACATTTCTTTCTGAAAAATTTTTTTGGCTAGAAAACACTATTTTTTAACATGATCTCCGTTCAATGCGACGGCCTTACGCCACCTTAATAGGGGGGTCTGTATGCTGCAAGGTACCACTCTACTGACCGACGTCAGAGCCAAAGTCTCGCTGCATTTTTAACATCCCTACCATCCATGTACTGCTTCCCGTGGAGTGGGCCAAACAGACGGAAGTCGGAAGGTGCGAGGTCCGGGTTGTAAGGGGACGAGGAAGAACAGTTCATTCTCTATGGAGCGCAGCTTGCGTGAGATCTTGCGCTGTTATGCAGGAGGAAACGTACGTTTGCATTTTTGTGGCGACAGACGCACTGAACGCTTTTCTTCAGTTATGTGAGGGTAGTACAATATCACTTCAGAATCGATCGTTGTACCATGAGGCAGGACGTGAATCGGAACAACCGCTTCATAATTCCAGAAGACCGTTTTCATGACTTTACTGGCTTGGGGGTAAGGAATCGGCTTTGAAATTTTCCTTCAGAGTAAAGGTGGTATGGCGGCACTCCATTGATTGCCGTTTTGTTTCCGGTTCTTGGCTCAAAAATGACTCTGAGCACTATGGGACTTAACTTCTGAGGTCATCAGTCCCCTAGAACTTAGAACTACTTAAACCTAACTAACCTAAGGACATCACACACACCCATGCCCGAGGCAGCATTCGAACCTGCGACCGTAGCAGTCGCGCAGTTCCCGACTGAAGCGCCTAGAACCGCTTGTGTCCGGTTCTAAATGGACCCATGTTTCATCGCCTGTGACGGGGCTCGATAAAAAAATTGTCACGATCAGCCTCATACGGCACAATAATTATGTACAAATGGTCCTCTGTTGCTATTTATGCTTTTTTGTTAGGCGACGAAGAACCCATCGAGCACACACGTTTGCGTACCCGAACTGGTGGACGACTGTGTCTGCACGAGCAGTGGAGACGTCCAGTTGAGCAGGGAGGTTCCAACACTGCGAGAGTCACAGCTGTGCGCAGCCGGCCGACATGTGAGACATCGGATAGGTTTGTTACGATGGTAACACAAGCCTCGCCCAACTACTCGCTGTGCTTTTGTTCACTGCCAGGTCTACGTAGACATTCTGGAAGTGACGCTATCGTTTTCGGCCAAAAGAAACTCAATGGCAGCTCTCTGATGGAAACGCACCTCTGAAACAGACGCCATTTTGTATAGCGCCGCCACCTATCGGAAGTTTGGGGCTGAAGTGGGAATATTCCACGATGTCCCTCAAATGAGTTGCATTACCTGTTGAACGCCCCTCGTAATAAACAAAGCTGCCAACTCAGGCAATAAGAATGGCTTTATTTGTGCTGTAATAAACAAATCTGCCACCTCAGGCTGTAAGAATGGCTTTGTATGTACTGATCATGGAGTTAAAATGAACTTGGATGAGAGGTAAAGATTTGCATTCAATGCTGCTTCAACTTGGTGACGGAATTTGTACAGCCTGGTGAGTGGTGATTCGCCAGTCCCTCAGCAACCCATGGCCTGTAAGAGATCTTCAGATCGTGATGTCCAGGCCAATGGTCGAGTATCCTCTGTATCATGGTAGGTCAGGACAACACGGTCAGCATGTGGTCTTTAGTTATCTTGTTGAATGATGATGGCATGGAGACTCTGAAGATAAGAAAGACCTACAGACCTCAACTCGTCAAAAATGCAACAGCTGCTATCCAAATTACCAGCTGTGTGAAGAAGAGGGTGTCGTGTTATGCACCAAAAACCACCATGTAACATCACACCTGTGGGTGGACCCATATGCCAATGTCCAGTGCAATCTGGCAACTTTTTTTCTGGGCAGAGTGTCAACACACAGGTATCCCAATCGTCGTGTTGTATGCACAATGAGACTTGTCTGAAAGCATGATGCAGTGCCACAGTGCCCTGTGGTATCGCTGAGTCACCACCATTGAGCCTCTTTCTGTGCTGCCACATGAATGAAAGCTGCAGTAGTCGCTGTACTGACAGTCTATCGAGCTCCAACCAGCGTCGCACTATGTCAGGGTCAGCCAAGGTGTGCAGAACTTCACGCAAGGACAAGGTGCTGTTCACCTACTCGGCACTGCCTGGTGCCTCTCTGCCCTGTATGATCCTTCTCAATATACACTGAAGCGCCAAAGAAACAGGTATAGGCACGCATAATCAAATACAGAGATATGAAAACAGGCAGAATACGACGGTGTGTCTGCGCTGTTCATTTTTGGAACACAACTTACGACCAGCTTAGAGACAGAAGTGATGACACTTTCTGCAGGACCTGGCCATCATTTTGCAGGACAATGCTCAAGCACGTACAGTGCTAACTGTTACTGATTTGTTTTACTGATGGGACTGCTAAGTGCTTTACCACCTACTGCACTCTCCTGACTTAGGCCCTCGTGAGTTGAACTCGATTTCTAAACTGAAGGCAACACTTCACGGCATTTGCTTCAGAACTGCTACAAATTCATCGGGCAATACACCGCTCCGCTCGAACTGTCAACACAACTGGCACTGCAGAGAGGATCCTACGACCTCCACATTGCCTGCAACGGGTTATACACAATGTCGGTGACTACTTTGAAGGTCAGTAAAACTTTGACCCAAAAACTACAAAATACGTTCATATCAATAGAGTCCCATATTTCAAATACTTAGATGAATTTCTTGAAGCAACGGGGCGTGAGAAAATAGCACAAAACATTCGCCTCCAAAACTAAAGAGAGCCTATGGAAGAACCTACAGGGTGTACTATAAAAAATGGTTGTCCAAACACAATGAAACTAGGCAGTATAATAAAGCCTTAGAACCTGAAGTGCTGCCAGTGAAACCTTGAAAGTCCACATAAAAGGTGACCTAGAAAACGTATTAAACTAAGGAAGTATGATCATCAGAAAGATACTAGGGCCAAAGGAAACAGAATAGGGACGTAGACTAAAATCTCGTTAAACAACTAAGAAATTGTCCAACCTCGCAGCAGACATTAGAAAAAGGTGATTCAAATTTTATGGGCGCACCTTGAGGCTTCCCAAAACTAGACTTACGTACAAAATTCTTGAATAAGTACAAGGACTTAAAATTATATCCTGGATACAAGACGTCAAAAAGGACCTACAAAAAGCTCAGATAAATTATTCTGTTATTTTGGACAGAAAGCTATTTAAGCAGAAAGTTGACGGATTGGAAGTTAGTTCAGGGAACGAAGCACCGAAAAAATGCAGACCAAAATGAACAGAGGAAAAAAAGAGAGCCCATGCAGAAGAAAATGAGAGCAGTGTGGAAAAACGAAAAAAGAATCAAGAAGCTTTGCATGATCCAACAGGGTCTAAAATAAAGCATCTGAGGTGGACGACTAAGCTGTGTGTATTCACTTTCTGGAAGTTAATCTCATTGCCAGCGGCACTTATAGTTTTGAACAGGCATTCACTGAAATTTGGAAGAGAGGAAAGAACCATATTCGTAGACATTACTTGCTGAAAGCGGAAGAGATAGCTGAGGAAGAAACTGGTGTCAGAAACACAGCAGGACAGTGAAGCAACCAAGATGTGGGCAGTGCAGATGCTGAACGGAAAGAAGAACTGGATCAAACTGCTTGTAATGATGATGCTGTAGTACTAGAATGTAAATAAAAAAGTATTATTACTGTAATAACAAAACGTGAAACTTATATAATCTACCGATCTGTGTGATTCTTGATGAACATATGTATAAGCTTAAGGATTTTACATTTACTGTTAACAAATTATTGAGTCACAAAAAGAGACCAGAATTAACTGTTCTACATCGAAAAAAATGAATAACTGTATTTCAGTTTTAGAATCATTCGGCCCTTGAGGTCGATTAAGCACCGGATTCGTTATGTTTAGATGTAATCGGTATGTTGAGAATAGTTGAATAGGTTTGCCAATGGTGCTTCACATACTTTCTATCCAGATGGAAATTTCATTTGCATTGGCTTGTGAACAAACATGAAAACAATTTTCAGACTCTTTCGGCGATCGAATGTGGGACAGGCAAGCCATGGAAGTAACGGTATTTTCCCAAAGGCAGGCAGTATAAAACTTTTTCACAAGTTGCGAACGAACATTGTCCAGTTAGAGTACGGCTCGAGGAATGTGCTGAAAGAAAGTGTCCATATGTATGTTGTGTGATGTCATGCCCTACGTGAAATTTTCAGGACGCATAACGCAATCTGCATTCTTTCTTCCACGTTGTTGCTATTTTTCACAAGCAGTAGTTTATGTAGGTGGTAAAGTGAGTGGGTTTGGAGAAGCTGTTGCTAAGTATTGCTGAGTATCAGGTTATTTCGCAGGCAGTGTCTGTGCAATGCTTCCAGTGGCCTTGAAGGATTTATTGGTTGCTAGTTAAATTTACGACATGTTATGTGTCTCCCCCGCTGCTTGCAAGCAACTGGGAGCAATCAGCTGGAGAAGACCCGTCGGTACCGCGTAAGAGGATCCAGGTTACACATGTTGAAAAGTGACTGGAATTTTAAATCTAATCACATCAGGTAAGTCAGCCACACATAACATGCTTAGGACCAGCAAAGGTATCCTAAACGGATGTTTCTCCTGTGGTTGGACATGTATAACATTGAAATGTTGGTCTAATTGTTTGTACGCTATTGCTCAGGAAGAAGCTGTTCCTGTTTCTTGAGGGGTGATTAGCGACCCTTTAACTGTGTTTCCAGTGCAGACCGCCTTGACTCCATAATACTAAATCGTGGCTATTATGGAAACAAGGCAAGCGCTGACATATCACCGGCGTCCTCACCAAACCAGTACTGGAATCTCCAACTACGTGGCATTATGATTTTCAAATACATAATCCCAGCAGCGAACCCTACTTGCGCTCCGAAATGTTCATGAGCACCTAAGTATGCTTTTATAAGCCTTTGTAGACATCTTTACTTTCAGAATGACCATATAATCAACTAAAAATTACGCTGTAACAGCTCACAGTTGAAAGAACGTGGTGTGGACTGTATCCTTCCATTTGTGTTTGCATTGTGTAAACAAGTCCAGCGATATGAAGCAGTATACATGTAGATTATTTTCTGAAGCCAACATATCTAGTTAATCTATAAACCCAGTTTTCGTCGTTTTCGTCATCTCTGCACTCAGATGGATTACTTTGGGAATTGCAGCTCTAGCAGACATTCTTTTGCACACGTGGTTCTTGGCTTTCGTTCGCACCGTGTTCCCAAAACAATTATTATACATTTCAACACATTATCTTATGGTGTGTGCCAAATGTCTATCACTAAGTTTCATTCTACTTCCACTATTTGTTTCAGAAAGTTACTTTTCCCAATGTACTTTCCGTCCTGCCAAAACTGAATTTTGTGGGTACTGTCAGTAGACGCATCAGCTGTATAGTCAACGACTGTTTACACTCGCTGGAAGCCTGGAAGTGTGAAGTAACTGTGCGAGATGGCGCATTCTTAAGACACTGGACTAGACCGTCCAAGTGTAAGCTCACCGTGGTTGCCGGCTGCCTTAAATAGCAAATGGCAAGGTGGTTCCTTCAATAAGGACGGCCGGTTTCCTTCCGTATCCTGCCAACCGGAACTCGTGCTCTGTCCGTAGCGACGTCGTCTGCGATGCATCATTAAGCAGTAACATTCGCTGCTTTTCACGTGGGTAAATCAACACTCTGCCACAACCGTCACAGACGTGCTTCCTGTTCAGAACAATTCCATACATTTTATAAAGTAAAAACGAAAGCATAATTGCACTGTGTATCGGGAAGCAATCTCCAGGCGTTAAATGTGAACAAATAATGCTGATATGAAATCATTGCAGAATGAAAGTTGGACATTCTGAACCAATGGTTCCATGTAAACGAGGCTTCATTCACGCGAACGTAATCACAGAGTCATACAACTGTGGATAGTTTGTCTTCAGCAACAAACTTATAAGCTTGCATACTTTTCTCTAAATACACTGCTGACCTGCAATCCTGTATGGACACAGTCATAAACATGTCGTACGTCACCCTGCGAGTCAGTACCCCTCACTGCTGCTACCACATTTAGTCAAGGTGCATTTACCGATAATGCATACGGGAGCAAACGCCGTTTCATGCCGCACATAGTGACACAGCGCTGAACGGATTTTTGGTTTCTAAACGCTCAACGGTGCAGGAATTAGTACAGCTTCGATGACATTCAAAATCTTAAAATGAAAGTAGAGTGAAAATATTAAAATTTTTATTACAAAATAAAATGGTTGAAATGATAGATTGAGGTGTAAGCAATATAATAATATTCTAACCTCGTATAGAAAATACGTGAAGATAAATAAATTAGTTGAGCACTGAAGTCAATGCTGTTAATGTTGTGACCAGGAGAAACTACATCCGCCTGGCCGTAACCGTGGGCTCTTTGATGGCTCTGTGAAAAGACTCATCAAACGAGAACATGTGAAATATTAGTTCACTTTTCACTCCTTTGCTACAGAAGTTTTGTCTAAATTACAACTGTCACTGACTATGAAAGCATCACTTGATGCACCAAGTAACAAATTGTGCTGTGGAGATACAATATTCGACATTTACAACACTGCATATTAATACGAAACTTAGACAACTCGTTGGTCCTGCGTCTCCTTCACATGAGGTCACGAACTGGCCTGAGCTCTTGCATGCTTGGCACTACATTTACCTCAGTGTGATGGCGCTGCTGTGCTGGGAGGGAGGCGTGGCCTTCTGGAGTGACTGCCACTGGTTGCTGCAGATTGCAGGGAGCCCTCCCTAACGTCTGTGGTATCGGTTCGCACTGCTGACTTCGGCACCGCGTCGTCTGGACGATATCACAGTTAAAATAAGCTCTGCTTACTAACAGTTCATACGCAAGATTGATTACTTTGCAAATATGGAAGAGGCTTTAACATTGGCAGAGTCGCTACCCCAATTAGACTGAGTACCCTATCAAAACAAATTATGAACTTTGCTCAAAATACATACTACATGTGACTTTGTTCTTTGTGGCTCTCCTAGACAGAAAAAAGGAACTTCGTGCTTGGGGACAGGCTCCCATTAGAAGGTGAGACAATGGCAGTTCGTTTCACTTCAATGACGGGAAGATAATTTGTGGTCGTGTGCGTAGTTTAATCAATCGTAGCATGTTGTCACTTAATTCCAGAACATTCATCTATGAGCATTCTTCTGCACAATGTCATCGATGGTCGCAAGAGATGGGAACCCGAGCTTGAGATCATGTTGGCCATGGGGATCGACAGACGTCTTGGGAAGCCTGTTCAGTAATGCGAGACGTGTGTGTGTGTGTGTGTGTGTGTGTGTGTGTGTGTGTCTGTGTGTGTATGTGTGTGTGTGTGTGTGTGTGTGTGTGTGTGAGAGAGAGAGAGAGAGAGAGAGAGAGAGAGAGTGAGTGAGTTTATGTGTGTTTGGACACTATCCTGTTGACACTATCAGAATGGGAACAGAAAGGTCAGAAAGACGTATATTACTCGGATCAGTCATCTCTTAACGACAGCAGGGATATGCTCTCGCTGTATGCTAAGGCTCCCCGTAAATCCATACCAAATCCTAAGCCAGTATGACGCACGAAACAACCATCACACATTTAGAAACTCAAATACAGTTCACGGTTCACCTTTCTCCCTTCCAGTCAAATGCGTCCGCTCAATTGCACGCTTCTTAACAGCCCCACCTTACGTAAGAACAATCCAAGCCAATGAAAACCACTAACGTTCTGAACGTGTATACTAAATGGGACAATTATAGTTTAAGACCTTCTTTCACACCGTCCGCACCTATGCAAATGCTGTAAGAATCTCCGCATCGTCTAGTTTTACTACTCTCATCAGACCAATGAACATCATGTACTCCTGAATAGTAGTCCAGCCTCCACCACTCGTATCCTCTATCAGCTGATAACGCTCCCACATCTCTTACAATACCTGAAATATGTTCACCACTCTTGCGTCTCTCGAAAAACCGAAACTTAAAATCCCACTGTACCTACCATCCTTGGGAAAACTGCTCTGCTCCCGAGCTGACGTCACTACACACCACCTTCCTTACGTCTCTACACACTTGACGACTTTTTCCAGGAAAATATCAACGTTTTCCTCTACCAGGCCATAAAATAATTCCTGAGCTCTACCCATTCTACTGTCTCTCCCATTCCCACTGAAGAAGACAACACGCTTATTGTGTATATAACTGTAGTCCTATCCGCATCATACCTCTTAACGTTTCCCAGTACATATATCACACCATTTCTCTACCTAACTCCCTTCCTCCCCACCTTTCATCATTTACATCCACAGTCTTGCCTTTTCCCAATACTCATCCGACTCATTTTCTCTACACAACTGCAACCTTAATCGTGTACTACTATTCAAATGTTGTCTTTCCACCTTTCTAAACACTCATCTCACATCCTTTGTTTACATAATTGCATTGATACCCTTCCCCTGACTTTTCTCGATACTTACCCCATACACTTTCTCTACATAACTGCAGTCCTACCCGCGTCCTACCATTTACATTCAATCTCTCGAACTTTCGCAACACTGATCCCACATTCTTTCTCATATCACAATGCCAGCTGCATCCCGGTATTTCAACTACAAAATGTTAGCAGAAGTCAACAGTACAGTAATCGTAACTCACTTCAAGACCACTTGTACCATCTACGTTTCGTTAGCATAAAATTATCGTTTTTATATTTATTATTTCAATTTTTATTTGTTTTATGCAATGGCTGAAGCACTGGCGGCCGAAGACTTGCGGTATGAGAATTCAGTCTCATTTTGTCGCCATAACTTAAATAAAAGCGGATATATTATACAAAGTTAATTACAATGTCTATCTCTCTCTAGTTTTTACCCTTTACAGTTCCCTCTAGCACCATGGAAGTTATGGCCCGCTATTTTAACAGATGTCCGATCGTCCTGTCTCTTCTTCTTGTAGTCTAGATATTGTGCAGGCGGCTGCTGGTGGACACATAGAGCATTTGTAACAGCACAAGTAAAACATTAAGATTTAGTGAATATTTTGCAAACCATTCCATGTTTGTAGTACGTTTTCTTTTCAATAAATATATAGTTTTGATATCAGGTCATTGCTTTCGAAACGCCCCGCATATTGTAATAACGTGAATCTATATTTTACATGCCATAGTATCCACTCAATTTCCTTCCAGAGCAAGACAAAGAACCAAAAGTCGTACCTGCGAGTTTATCTTCGTCCGACACGTCCGACACAACAATTTTAATTTCGGCGCCATAAAGTCTTTGCCGCTTTTCTCGCCTCCCACTCGTCATGTGAAAGTACCATCTCACTGACTGCGAGAAACTGACGCGCTGCCAATCTATGAGCTGTAGAGAAACACCGCCGCAAATTCTCTTATTTTTAGTTCTATCGAATGAAAACTGAATTTAATCTAATCTAATTCTTGTCAGCAGATTGTATGCTTGAGATGTTAAGCTGATTGTATGATAATTCTCGCACTTGTCGGCACTTGCAGTCTTCAGAATTACATGGATCATGTTTCACCGTCTTTAAGGGGGGGGGGGGGGGGGGGGATCACTCGTTTCGTTTTCCACTAGCTTATTTGGTTCAACCCTGAAACCCCTATCAGTCGGCATAGGGCGGAGATAAATGCCCTGAAAGTGAACCGGCAGCCTTTGGCGATAAAGCCGTCGGCGGCGGAGCCCTGCCAGTAGAGACGTAAGCGGACGCTGCCGGCGCCGTGCGCTAATTGGCTGCCCGCGGGACGGGACAGCCGGGCTGTTCCCGCCGCCCCGCTGTCTCACGGGCTGTCGCTGCCTCTCCCTCTGCACTCCCTCCTCGCGCCAATTACCGGCGCGTTTCACAGCGCGCGGCGCCTCTATAGCTGATTAGCTTACCGCTAAGTAGGTTTCCAGGATGTGGACTAGATGAACTTTCCCTTCCACTTCAACAGGCGCCGATGCCCGCTGTGCTTTTCAACTGCTGCTTCGACAGTCGCAAACACGTACATAAATAATGACGCCGGTCTTAATTCTTCGAGACAGTGACTTGTCGGCGTGGGATTATTTAGCAGCGCATTAGCTTGCCAATGAATTTACAGCTGCTGTCATTTCTCTAACTGCAGTGCATTTAAGATATTACTCCGGCGTGAAGCCGTTAATACGGACACGAATGGTTATGCGCATGTGAGAGGGTCGAGCGTGAGGTATAACACTTTAATCGGATAATAGTGATGTGAGTACCGAAATGATTACAACGGTAATTTTCTGAGAAACGAGTCTTAATGGTTGCTGGAGAGTGACATGATCACACTGAAAAATGCATTGAATCTATAATAGTCTTTGATCATAAATCTTTACGCTAATGATGAGGTTTGATCAGTTAGATCATCACATTCTTGTGTTTCCTTAATCTTATAAACAAAACAAATAAAAAATTGGCTCTGAGCACTATGGGACTTAATAGCTGAGGTCATCAGTCCCCTAGAACTTAGAACTACTTAAACCTAAGTAACCTAAGGACATCACACACATCCATGCCCGAGGTAGGATTCGAACCTGCGACCGTAGCGGTCGCGCGGTTCCGGACTGAGCGCCTTAACCGCGAGACCACTGCGGCCAGCCGTTAGCGTGTTTCCATTGACAGTATGCTGATGGTGATCATGTGTATTTATCACAGTACCATTATGTTTTTCTGTCTTCTAATAGTGTCAATCTATGCTATAAATTTTGTATGTTTTGTTTATTAGTTTAAGAAGACATATGAATCCCATAAAAGTGATCGAAACCGGTACCTGAATAAAAAATTTCAATCAAAGACAGCTTTCGTTTCCGTAACATATGTTAAATGTATTGCTCACAAATTAAACTGCAAGGTCCATGAAATCGGGCTATTATTTCACAAAAATTTTAGCTATACGAGAGAGAATCGTGATTTCTTGTGAAACGTTTAGGAGTTCCCGACGTATTTTTCTTTTGTCCTTTGTTGTGGATTTGACTTGGAATGCATCAAAATGACAACAGACCAGATGAAGGCGCAATGCGTCGAGTGGTACGCACAATTTATATCTGTGACAAAGGTACTGCGGATGGCAATGTACCACCGGCAACGACAAGCATAAAGAGGTAGTTCAAAAACTTAAGAACAGTAGCGTTAAAGGTTTCGTCGAACCGGCCGCTCCCTGGCTCTCAAGCACATGCTGACACACTGCAAGATTACAGTCCAGCCCCCCACCCCCCCAAGAAGTCAATTAGTCGTACATCACGCGAACTGCAGGAATCTAGATTAACTATCCTTTTTGCGTACAAAAAGCAAATGGTCCAAGCATTGTAGCCAATAGTCCTCTGCTGTATGCCGGCATCCATAGATGCTGACTGTCACTATTTGAAAAAAATTCTATTTTAGGTGAAGCAACGCTCCACATTTCTGGTCATACGAATAACCGCAACCTTAGGAGTATCACATCCGCTTAATGTTTGATGTAGCCTAGAGTCTTAGGCCTGTTTTTATTTGCAGAGAAAATCGTAGCGTGAAATGTTTACCTGGACACGCTCGAACAGTTCGTGCCACCACAGATGAAGAAATACAGCTCTTCATCATCTTACAGCATGATGTTACGCTCCCACAGCGAAATTCGAACGTGTGGGGTGTGTTTAATACATTTCCTTTCCCTTGGCCACGCGCTTTCCCTACGTCACGCCATTAGATCTCTTTCTGTGGAGTTACGCCAAGGATCACGTGTACACAACACAAGTGAATGACGTTGCTAGCCTATGTGCGCGAATCAAATGGTTCTGAGCACTATGGGACTTAACATCTGAGGTCATCAGTCCCCTAGAACTTAGAACTACTTAAACCTAAGGACATCACACACATCCTAGCCCAAGGCAGGATTCGAACCTGCGGCCGCAGGAGCAGCGCGGTTCCGGACTGAAGCGCCTGGAGCTGCTCAGCCACAGCGGCCTGCCTGTGCACGAATCAATGAAGCAGTCAGAAATGTTGATGCTGAGTGCTGACCAATTCATGCGCAGAATTGGAATATCATCTTAGTAGTATACGAGCGACGAGTGGGGCACATATTGGAATTCTGGCATAACATAAAAGACTGTGATAGCTACTGTAGCTTCCATGTTACGATATTTTGAAATGATAATGGCACTTTTGGGCGCCCTGTATTTTTCTACATAGTTTCCACCTTTCACAAATTTTGGGAGCGTGGAGTCACGTTTTCTTGCTCCGTCAACACAGAATGTTTCGCTGCCGGTTGCACTATCCTGTGTAGTTATCCTCCTTCTCTGATCATAAGTGAACTACTTTAGCTGAAGGAAGAGATGAAAGTCACTTGGTGTGACAGTGTCGCAGGGAGGATGAGAAAACCACATAGCTACATCATAATGACAATGATTTTCTTTTCGTCGCGTATGGCTGATCCTCTTCATGGATAGCTTTCAAGCCTTTCTTGAATACTTCAGCTCTCATTAGCATTGTAGCGGTCTGGGGTCAGACCTCTACTGTTGTCAGGACGATGGAGTGTGTCGTGTAGTGGAGCAGGCCTTTCGGTGCCCTGGGCGCTGATGACAAAACATCAACGGAACAAGAATTTATTCATTGAAGTTTACAATCGTGTACTCTCCTCGACGCCGGCTCCTAGCCCGAAGTTGCTCATGCTGACTCAGCGAAGTCTGACGGGCGCTGCCATCGGTGTGCGGCTCACATGATAGTGGTATCGTGCGTGTGTGTGTGTGTGTGTGTGTGTGTGTGTGTGTGGAATCTCTGGGAGACGTAGCCCTACAACAGTCGAGGCTGACCCGCATGGAGAATGCGAATTACCGGATCACTCTCATTGACATCGGTGGTGTTGCGCTCGTGTCATCTCTCAGCAGTTTTGTATGGTGTGGATATGGTCCACAGCACAGCCCTTGCACCAAGAAAGGCCCGGGACGTCAGTGACTGCTTACAGGGCTCTGTCACAGGCAACTCCAATAAGCACGCCTCCCGAATTCTGCGACAGCTGCACAATGCTTCAAGCATCATCAGTTTGTTTCAACACGGCGTAGGTAGAAGTCTCCAAGTCTTTTCACTAGAGTGTGTGATGCTGGCAGCTCACGGCGTCAGTCTGGTAGACCAGTCAGGCAGCAGTCTCAGAGGTGGAAGTCATGTTGGCGATTGGTAGCAGCAAGTCATAGGCTCAGCCTCGTAGCTGCTGTACTGCAACGTAAAGAATGGATACAATGACTCGGAAGCCTGGGTATTTATTACTGCTGCTTTGAAGTAGTGACATTATTTCGGGCCAGTGATGTGCGAGTGTAACCTGCTTTTCTGGGCTGGTCAGTCGTCCTCTCCACTCTCTATTTTCGCAAGAATGCCTTTCAGAGCTTTAGCTTGTTGCTTTTCGGCCATATCAGCTGACTGATACGTGTTCTTGCGAAACTTTTACTCTCTCTTACGAAATTAGGTTGAGCTGTTACAATCACGTAATGGTTTCTGTTCACTTACGTCGCACTGTTGATATTATACTTGAAGCTTCTCACTTGCGTGAGGTGAGGCAATCTTTTCTGTATTCGTTTCGTTTTCTGCAATGTCTGCTTTGTGCCTGTTTGTCGTTTTGATTGCGACACGGGTAGCTGGTCTCGCTTGGTGCTGGCTGGAGAGAACTTTGAGGAACGTAGAAAGTTCTATGGAAAATACAAACCTAGAGTCAAAAGCCTCTTAATTGGCAAAATTTGTAAGGTCAAAGATTCTACCCTCGCAGGGAAACTATGCGGCGTGGTATTGTGCTACAGACACTCTGAACGGATCAAATACACTAAAAATTATTTCGGAGTACAATCTGTTAAATGGACAGAAACGTGACAGATCTATACAGTTTCCTAAGTGCAGCTGTAAACGAGCTGGAGAAAATTCGTACGGTAGTGTACAAATTGTAACTGTGAGCGAGTACGAGTCACATATCGGATTACAAGTGAATACAAGGCATAGTTGATCGATTATTTTCTCTACAAACTCATAGCACATATACACTGGAAACATAACTGATTCTCCATTTAATGGTTCGCAAAACGCTCCAGTCCCACCAAGTGGAGGTTTAACAATCATTGTGGTAACGGAGGGATTCACTCAGTTCATTCTAGGAACGCACCGTAAAATATCAATTAAAGTAAGTAAAGTCAGAGTGAACATTTGCGTACCTTACTGTGTATTACGTGATATTTCCTCCAGTATAGTGCGACTTCAACAAACCAACTTTTTTGTATACTGTACGCAAAAGATTAGCGTTGAACTATAATAAAAAATTTCTGAAAGCGATGACGGTAAATGGTAAGTTTCTAAATAAAAATCAGAGACTTTCAATCTGATAGCGACGTTTTGGAAAGATATCGTCCTAATAGAGGCTGACGCCAAGCTCAAGTCATCAACCTTCACATTTTCTGGGTCGCCAGCCGTCTTACATTCATTCCCTGCTGCTGCATCCTCCAATTTAATAATCCTCTTCTCATCCTGGCTGAGGAAGAGAGCCTATTGTTCTTGGTAAGCCTGTCTCTACCGAAAAAATAAAGATTAATATGTTGTTTTAGAAGACTGCATGTATATTTAACGTGGTGTTTTCACGTTTCCTTCTGCATTCCCATATCTTTTGTCATTGCTGGATCTTCCACATTTACATGCGGACAGATCTAAGATGGTGTCCTTAAACTGAATCCCTGTTCTCCCCTCAGAGTTCTTTTTACAAGAAAAAATTTCAAATATCTGAGGAGCACAGTTATTTTCATTTATGGAAGGACATTTATTTACTATCATAGTTACTTGTAGTAATGGGCAAAATAAACAACGTGCGTAAAAATTCACTATATATAGAACTTTCTGTAAGTCATGTAAACGTTTTATCTAGAACAGTGGCTTGCAGCTGGTAAAATAAAATTGCTTCGAGGCATGCTTGTAATATATTGGGTTGTAACTGACCCACTTATCGCACTGACATTAATCCGTTTATCTAGTGGAATTTCCGATTCAGACGACCGTAGGACACTGCGTGTTTAGATAGTTGCTGTGAACACGTTCAGTGTCTTCCCTAGCAACTCCATCGCGCCAAGAAAAAAACGCTGCCATTAAAGATATTTAGCAGGTGAGCCGCGTAGTATCTAGAACACAGCGCCACGGCCCGCTTTCTAGACCCTGTGACATCATCTTCCTGCCTCTGCGCCTCCCGAGCTCATTTAACATTCCGTTGCCGCAATATGAGTTCACCGCAGTCGACCGCGTCCCTCTTTGTCTCTCCCATCAGAATGTGTTTACAAGTATAGCTAAATTTTCGCAGTACCGTATTAGCGACTTAGCGATTATGGTTCTCTCTCTCGATGGGACTCACAAACTGTTGAGCATTACGCAGTGCAGTCGACCGCACAAAAAGGCAATGTGTGGAGGTAGCGACATTGTGCAGCTGACGATGTTCACATCTGTCTCAGTTGGGCAAAGCACGGGGGACTTGTCGTAACTGTAAAATGCTGGGGGCTCATTTTCAAGCAGACCACGCCATGTGAGACATATGTTTATGGTTCTGTCCTTAAAGTCTTCGGCTCTCTCTCCTTCTTAGCGTTTATCTCGAAAGTAATGGGTTAGCCGTTTTGCCATATCTCCTCTTTCTATTGTTGACACTTTCCGGTATTAAACAAACGTCGTACTTGTCGGATCCGATGCCAGTCCGCCGCTTTATTGGCGTCCCACGTTGTCGTAAACAGCTGGGTCAAACTAGAGAGCTGTTTTTGCTACAAAGTTGTCCCACTTTCTCATTACATGGCCGCACACTAGAGGGTCTCGGGCTTCTTTCACTTTATCTAAAATGGAAGCGATGGCCAAATCGTCGAACATGCTCATTCCGTATGTAGTCATGTAGAGTCAGTCAAAGAATCTATCGAGGCATCTTCAATTTTTTGATTCAGAACTTACGATATCGGAATTGGAAGTGAAATTTTTATGATGTACACCGCCTTTCTTGCTTCATCTTCCACCAAAGCATTTATGTGCCACTAACTCTCTGACTGAACAAAATAGAAATGAATCACACAGTAGTTGAGCATATCTGCTCTGCCTCTTCTGTTAATCAGTAAGTGAGGTGGTACCGTAGCCAGTACACTCAGATGGTTCAGATGGCTCTAAGCACTGTGGAACTTAACATCGGAGGTCATCAGTCCCCTAGATTTAGAACCACTTAAACCTAACTAACCTAAGGACATCACACACATCCATGCCCGAGGCAGGATTCGAACCTGCGACCGTAGCAGCCGCGTGGTTCCGGACTGAAGCGCCTAGAACCGCTCGGTCACAACGGCTGGCAGTCAATACACTGGTCTCGTATTTGGAGTATAAGGGCTCAGATACTCGTCCGGCCACACAAATTTAGTTTTCCCGTGGTTTCATTTAAGGCGAATGCTAGAGTGATTTGTTCGAAAAACAAACGGTCGGTTTTCTTCCCCATCGTTGTCCAATTCGAGCTCGCGTTCCGTCTCTAATGCCAAAATCGTTTTCGGGACACTAAATCTCAAATTTTCTTCCTCTCATATATTCGTATGGCAGTCTGAACTGGTGTTCAAACTGATGAAAAAGATACGCCACAAGTGCTTTGTAGGCCCGCTCTTTTGTGGAAGACTTACGAAAAACTACTAGTTTTAAAGCTGTGGATTTCCATCGGAGACATAAGAAATAAAAAAAGGAGGGAACAATGTGTGAAGATTATTGTTATGTGGAAAGTAAAATTGCATTATCAGCTCATACCCAAACTTACCTGAATGAAATAAACGTTCCACTTCGACTTCATCATCATTTGACGACAACTCTTTCATCAATCACTTTTAATGTCTGAATAATACAGTCCGAGGAAACTCGACGGAATTTACTGTTCCTAGTTCAGCTTGGCATTCATGCAATACATCGTAGCCTTATCCCTATTCCAGTGTCGGCCAGAGTGGCCGAGCGGTTCTAGGCGTTACAGTCTGGAACCGCACGACCGCTACGGTCGCAGGTGCGAATCCTGTCTCGGGCATGGGTGTGTGTGATGTCCTTGGGTTAGTTAGGTTTAAGTAGTTGTAAGTTTTAGGGGACTGATGACCTCAGAAGTTAAGTCCCATAGTGCTCAGAGCCATTTGAACCAGTTGAACCTCTTCCAGTAACAGAATGAGGGATGTCACTCTTAGGAATGGGGATGAACCATCACAAAATTTGATGTAATTTAGGGAGACCTTAAATCAGGATGACCGGATGGAGATTCGGATTCTCCTCCCATCAGAAACGAGTCGACTCCGTAAAGCTCGTTACTTTGCTCGGCGCCAGCATAAAACTGATGATACAACCATGACCCGATTTTCTCTAACCTTCTGGTCAGGTGCTCATGCGTAAAAGGAGGAATAATCTAGGTCCAAAAATATGATCGTACGTCAGACAGGACAAATAAAGTATTAAGGATTGTGTGTTAAACTACATGAATTTGTTCTTTATGTTTAGACCAGCATTGAACGATAGTTCGATGCACGTTTTCTACCATACAATATGTAAAACTCCTGACGGCAGTCGGATTCAGTCCTATGACAAACGAGACGGCACCAATCAAGAACAACAGAATAGAAATCGCAATCTTCACTAGTTCAGCCAGTAGCACGTGCATTATATTCGAGCAACCACAACAACACAATATAATGAGAGAATACTATGATATCAGGAGCTACCTGTACTACCAAGAGACTGAACCAGCTACTCAATGCCACTACAGGCAACAGGACTACACCATGGCTACCTATTCTATGGACTACAAATACATCATAGCACACAGAAAACTTATATCTCTTTAGAATAATTAAACACGCCTTCTACGTGATTACAGAACTAATACAGAACCCTCTCTTGAATATGGTTGAACACACCCTTAGCGTGAAATTAAAACAATATAGAATGCACATTCTTGCACCCTCATGGCTGCGTCATATAACATCACACTTACGTATAATAAACGCTTGATTTTCGAACACACAGATCAGCCACTGGCCTTCTTCAGTGCTCAGTACCGCACCACAATAAGTTCAACCTAACACTTATTCAGCAGACTACCAATCAATGTGGACAAACCAAAGCACCTGCTGGTGCTCTATACACTACAGCAGTAACAAATCTCTACTGTTGCCCATCACTAACTGTGGTTGCTATCTTCTATGCCACCAGGAAAAACACTGTGCACCCTCCAGGTAGGCGACGCCCACGACTGCTTGGCTCTGCGGCACACCACGGTCCAGACTCGTAATTCGGTCTCGGTTGCTGCCGACTGACCCCCTCATTTCCCACACTCAGAAGTGTGGTCAGTTTCCCTCAACAGGCCCGGTGCTGCCCCGTGACTCGTCCACTGCTGGCCACAACGACATCCGAAAGTGTCTGCAGCGTGGCCCATCTCCACGTTCTACTGACCGCCACAACCAGCACAGACTGCCAATACGGACAGCTTGGGCTGCTGCATCTTTGCCTGGTCCTGACGCTGCTCTAAGGCTTGTCCGCTGCTTCTACCGCAGGGCAACTGCCTAACTTTTTTCAGCTCATGCCGTCCCAGACTGGCTCAGAAAAATGGTGCTGTGGCTCAAACACTATCAACTGTGCCCTCTGGCCAAACTACAAGCGTCAGATCTAAAAACATTCAACAGCCTAGGGCACGTAACTGTTTCCTTATGCGATCCAGGCTGTTGAATGTTTCTAGCAAGTAAAACAGATCACTCCTTCGGATTCTCAGAATGAGAAAATTCAGTCAAAGAGTCAGGCCAGTGATGTCGCAGCGGGCTCGGTGGGAATGAAGTCAACCAAACCTCGAAATACAATTTCGTGGCACAACTAAAAACAATTCGTCCTGATGGCGAAAGAAATCAGAAGTGTGCCAATCATAAAGTCTTGGTTTGCCTCACAAGAGAAAATAATAAGGTTTGTACTTCTGGGATGAAGGAGAAGGGGGGGGGGGGGGCGGGGGGGTTACGCTTGAGAAGCTCTCTCTTTTTAGTAGTAAGAGGTAGTTGCCAACAAGGTTAAAGGTTATGTGCAACAGATATACAAGAGAGTTAATGAACGGAATCAGGAGTTGCGTGAAATATTGTATTATACGTGTTTTTAAACTATTAGGTTGGTGGA
This sequence comes from Schistocerca gregaria, assembly GCF_023897955.1. NCBI lineage: Eukaryota > Metazoa > Arthropoda > Insecta > Orthoptera > Acrididae > Schistocerca > Schistocerca gregaria. The sequence goes on from NC_064922.1 coordinate 757,547,912, forward strand.
CAACTTCGCAGCGTTTTTTTTTTTTGCGTGTTGATATTACGGTTACTATGAGTTTATTACCGATTTTAATTTTTTTTAATTTGTAGTTCACTATTGCTGTTTCAGTTCACATATTGTCATTTTGTCATTTGGAGGTACCCCTGAAAATTGGAGTAGCAAGTGGAGAAATCGGAACATTACCGAAATATTCTTCGGTTTGAATTCAGTAGAGGGGTGACAGCAGTGGAGAGAGACAGAAGCATTTTCCCGAATCATAGGGATAATTCCACTGGACAGAGAACGACAGGAAAATGGATTTCTCGTGTTATGGACGATCGTTTTGACATTAGGATTCTCCACGTTCAGCAAGACCTTCGAGGTTTCATGATCATTTAAACTCTTTGATCCATGATGATCCGTGTCAGTGTACTCGAGAAACGGTAAATGTGATGAACTGTGATCATTCCACCATCTTGCGAAATTTGCACGCAATGGGGACGGTTCAAAAATCGGGTGTAGGGATACCGCATGCTGTAATCCAAAATCACAAAAATCAGCGGGTGGTCTTAAGTGGATATTTGCTTCCTCGTCATAAATTGGCTGTGAACAACACCGATCACTCCTGTCCTGTATCGTTACTGGTGACGAGAAATGGTGTATACGCTAATACCTGTATAAGGAAAAAGAAAGGAATGTCTGAGCCCAAACAAAGCAGCAACTTCCCACACAAAGACGACATCCAGAAAAGATAATGTTAAGCATACGGTGGAACAGCGAAGGTGTGGTGTACTAAAAATGGCTTCGCCGAGATGCAGCCGTCACTGCTGACATTTATTGTGACAGCTGAGACGTCCTGCAGACAACTCGAGAACAACGAAGACTGCGTGGAATGGCGCCCCTCCACGACAACGTCCACACGCACTCTGCTAGACTGACAGAAATCACTATACAGGAGTTGGGTTGGGAAGTCATTCTGCAATCACCTTATTCACCTAATCTTGCGCCCTCGGATTTTCGTCTTTTCCGCGCTCTGTCGAACAACCTTCTAGGAACTTCCATCCGGGATGAAACTGCGCTCCTGACGTGGCTCAACGAGTTCTTCGCCTCAGAATACGTGATTTCTACAGTCGCGAATCGAAAAGTTTTTCAAGCGTTGGCAGATTATTGCAAACAGTGAAGGATACTATATTACTGATACCTAAAATCTCTGTTACGTGTATATGTTGTGTTTATTAAACATGGAAAAACGCTACGAACTTAGCAACAGCCTAATAGTACGTTATTAAAACTTTGTGTTCTGCCTCACTGCAGGTCTTGTCATGGGAGAAGCCTTGTTACAGAGGTCCACCGCATCTAGGGAAGTGATTCCATTGGTGGTTTCCTGTTGCCTTCCACTGATGATGATGAAATGATAACGAGGACAACACAATACCCAGTCCCTGAGTGAAGAAAATCTCCGACCCAGCCGGGAATCGAACCCGGTGGTTTCCTGTTGCCTTTCACTGATGATGATGAAATGATAACGAGAACAACACAATACCCAGTCCCTGAGTGAAGAAAATCTCCGACCCAGCCGGGAATCGAACCCGGTGGTTTCCTGTTGCCTTTCACTGATGATGATGAAATGATAACGAGGACAACACAATACCCAGTCCCTGAGTGAAGAAAATCTCCGACCCAGAGGGGAATCGAACCCATGTCCCTTAGCGTGATAGACCGCCGCGCTGACCACTTTTTTTTAAAATCTCATTTTGTTCGCATATGTCCGTTGCATCTGGTCGGGGTGGACGTCGTAAGACATCCGTTTAAGTTCGTTGTTGATCTATTAACTCAGTTTTTTTATTACAGAGGGCAGCTAACCCTCTGACCGAACACGCTGGGCTACCGTGCCGGCATCCACTCAGCTGTCGGGGCGGACGTAACGTTATCAAGCACTTAGTCAAGTACTTTTGTAAAATGAAACCTGGTGGAACGATGTCTTTCTCCAAATTTATCAAGGCTGCGGTTCCCACCCAAGAGAAGTATATCGTACTATAACTGCGTATAATATTAAAGTTGTAATGGTACATATATCAGAAAAGTATCAACTGAGAAAGGCTTGTGTCACTAGTGAAAATGTTGCATAAAAATATGAGGGACATAGACAGAAATATATCTATTAGGTCGTGAGAAATCCACTTACTAAATTTTAGAGCAGTTTTAAGAGACATACAGAAGAATCTTATAAAGAAAGGCATGAGAGGCGTTCGACATCTGCAAATAAAACCAGCCGAAAATATGAGGCACGATCATCTGCCAAGTCTACATAGCTGAGGCGTCTATTGCTATCAGGCCTTCTCCCCACTCCACGTCTACGACAGCAGGCTTCACACAAATCCTGTCCTTTTCCGCACAGAGAGTCTCTCGCTAATAATCGATGTTCCATTCGAGATGCAATCCAGTGTAACTTTCACGCACCGCGAATACGGCTGATAGCAATGTCGTTCGAAATGGACGCCTAGGGGCCAAATTCACAGAGCGAATTGGCTGCGTGCAGTCTGGGTCAACACAGATTTTCCAGGAACCCTTTTTTTAAAAAATTTAAAAGCCTTTACTTGCTGCTAGCGGTCACCGGCTGGTCTTGTTGACCGAGGGCGACGATTGCTAGTCTTGTGGTCCCACGAAACAAGTTAAAAATTCGAATGACATCGCTTCAGTGAATATCAATTCAGAGTGCAACAACCTTAATGTAAAACAGTCTAATCGTGAAGTGATAGTATACACGCGGCCTAAATGACCAGGATTCGAACCTGCGACCGTAGCAATCGCGCGGTTCCGGACTGAAGCGCCTATAACCACTCGGCCACCGCGGCCGGCAGAAAAATCTCCTCTTATTACACAGTTTGTATTAGTAATTACAACTTTCTGCATTTTTCTGTTATATATATATATATATATATATATATATATATATATATATATATATATATATATATCTGTTGACATATTGTGACAGCAATTTGACAGAGGGGTGAAAAATCGAAGTCTGGACAAGGCAAGATGTATGACACAGGCGAAATACCCTCAGACTTCTAAAAGGGTAACTCCAGTTCCATGGAAAGCATATGCTATCAGTTTAATAAGTCATGCAAAACACTAACACGAATTCTCTACAGAAGATGGGAAAACCGACAGAAGCGACGTCGGGGACGATTAGTTTGGATTCCGGAGAAATATAGGAATACGAGAGGCAATACTGGCCTATGACTTATATTACAAGGTAGGTTAAGGAAAGGCAGACCTATGTTTACAGCATTTGTAGATTTACAGAGCTTTTGACAATTTCAACTGGGATACACTCATTGAAAGTCCGAAGGTAGCGAGGGTAAAATACAGGGAGAAACCGATGGTTCAGAAGTAAGCGAGGCAGGATTTTATCTTGTCACCGATGTTATTCAATCTGTGCAATGGAAAAGCAGTAAAAGCAACCAATGAAAGATTTGGAGTCGCAGTAAAAGTTCATGGAGGAGAAATAGAGACTTTGAAGTTTGCCGTCGACATTATAATTCTGCCAGAGGCAGCAAAGGACATGGAAGAGCAGTTAAACGAAAACGACAGCGCTTGAAAGGAGGAAATGAGACATCATTAACAAAAGCAAAACAAGAATAATGGAATGTGGTCGAATTAATTCTAGTGACTCTGAGAGAATAATATTAGGAAACGAGTTTCTGGAAGTAGATGATCTTTGCTGTTTGGGCATCAAAGATATTTGTCTGGAGTGTAGAGTCACGTATGAAAGTGAACATGGACGATAAACAATGTAGACAAACGGAGAACAGAAGCTTTTGAAGTGTAGTGCCACAGAAGAGTGCTGATGATTAGACGAGTAGATCACATAACTAATGAGGAGGTACTGAATATAATTAGGGAGGCGTATCATGACTCGAAGAAGGGATCGGTTGGTATGACAAATCTGGGACGTCAAGGGATCACCAATTTGGTGTTGGAGAGAAATAGGGGGGGGGGGGGGGCAGGGTAGTGGTTAAAAATTGTAGAGGGAGACCAAGAGATGAATACAGTAAGGAGATTCGTAAGGATGTATGTTGCTCAGGGTTGACTAGCATGGAGAGCTGCTTCAAACCTGTCTTCGGAAAGAAGACCACAACAACAACAAGTCCGTTGACAGGGCTTGAAACAGTTTTGTTCTGGATAACACGTGCTGACTCGCGGGCAGCCAGCTTAAGGCGAACTGCAAAGTACGCTTACGAGGTGCATTGTTTTGAAGAAAGATCCTGTGAATAGTAGCAGCGCTGGATTGAAAGCCCTGTTCACCGCGGCAGCACGCAGCTTGGTGACGTCACAGGAAACGCGGCGGAGTGACGGGTGCGCGCGGCACTGACCTCAGGCACCGCTTCCAGAGCCCCTGCCTGCCACCAGACTGGCTGAAGGCGAGCGCCGGTAACGTCTTGCTTAACCTAGCGGGTTGCGTCAGCGAGCGGGAACCGCGGCAGCAACGGCGGCCACCAAGTGTGTCGGAGCCCGCGCAGAGGCGACCCAGAGGCAGCGGGCCTCCCTGACTTGTGTCAGCAGACATCACACGTCCGTCACAACCACCTGCCGACTTGTACCACTCACACCCTCTCATTAAGGGCCACGCGGCTGGCGGAATGCACTCGAACAAAAACGCCTCGCCTACCTGTTCTGCAAGCACTTACAATAACAGGCGTGCATAGTAATTGAGAGTAATGGCTCCGCTGACAGCTGAATGCAGTCGCTGGCGCACTGGTTATCCAGTATAGAAATTTTACAATGTAAAGACGCCGCGCCGCAGACAAGGTAGCTGACGCACACTAATGTGGTGGATCTCGGGTTCCCGTAAATGGCCAAGGTTCGTGGGAAATTAGTACGTAGGTATGACGATGGTCGACGGCTGCTGAATTGTTTCCTAAATGTAATAAAGTATTAACGTAAACCTGCATCTCTACTCCGCAATCCATCGTACGGTGTGTGGTGGAAGAAACTTTGTGTACCGCTGTTACTCCCTACCGTTTCATTCCAATGCAGAATGTTCCCCTGGAAGAACGAGTGTTGGTATGTCTCCATGTGAGCTTCAGCCTCTCTGACTTTGCATTAACGGTCTATTCGCGACATATACTTAGAGGGAGCAATACACTGGTGGCTCCTGTCGGAATTTTAATGAGTAAACAGCGCTGGGATACAATACGTGTGTTTGTAGCATCTACCACTCAAGTTTACAGATAATACACTACTGGCCATTAAAACTGCTACACCAAGAAGAAATGCAGATGATAAACGGGTATTCATTGGACAAATATATTATACTAAAAATGACATGTGATTGCATTTTCATGCAACTTGGGTGCATAGATCCTGAGTAATCAGTAACCAGAACAACCACCTCTGGCCGTAACAACGGCCTTGTACGCCTGGGCATTGAGTCGAACAGAGCTTGGATGGCGTGTACAGCTGCAGCTGACCATGCAGCTTCAACACCATACTACAGTTCATCAAGAGTAGTGAATGGCTTATTGTGACGAGCCAGTTCCTCGGCCACCATTGACCAGACGTTTTCAGATGGTGAGAGATCTGGAGAATGTACTGGCCACGGCAGCAGTCGAACATTTTCTGTATACAGAAAAGCCCGTACAGGACCTGCAACCTTAGGTTGTGCATTATCCTGCTCAAATGTAGGGTTTCGCAGGGATCGTATGAAGGGTAGAGCCACTGGTCGTAACACATCTGAAATGTAACGTCCACTGTTCAAAGTGCCGTCAATGCGAACAAGAGGTGACCGAGACGTGTAACCCCACACCATCACGCTGAGTGATACACCAATGTGGCGATGACGAATACATGCTTCCAATGTGCGTTCACCGCGATGTCGCCAAACACAGATGCGACCATCATGATGCTGTAAACAGAACCTGGATTCATCCGAAGAAATGACATTTTGCCATTCGTGCACCTAGTTTCGTCGCTGAGTACACCATCGCAGGCGCTCCTGTCTGTGATGCAGCGTCAAGGGTAACCGCAGCCATGGTCTCCGACCTGATAGTCCACGCTGCTGCAAACGTCGTCGAACTGTTCGTACAGATGGTTGTTGTCTTGCAAACGTCCCCATCTGTTACCTCAGGGATCGAGACGTGACTGCACGATCCGCTACAGCCATGCGGATAGGATGCCTATCATCTCGACTGCTAGTGATACGAGGCCGTTGGGATCCAGCACGGCGTTCCACATTACCCTCCTGAACCCACCGATTCCATATTCTGATGACAGTCATTGGATCTCGAAAAACGCGAGCAGCAATGTCGCGATACGATAAACCGCAACCGCGATAGGCTACAATCCGACCTTTATCAAAGTCGGAAACGTGATGGTACGCATTTCTCTTCCTTACACGAGGCATCACAACAACGATTCAGCAGGCAACACCGGTCAACTGCTGTTTGTCTATGAGAAACTTTCCTCATGTCAGCACGTTGTAGGTGTCGCCACCGGCGCCAACCTTGTGTGAATGCTCTGAAAAGCTAATCATTTTCATATCACATCATCTTCTTCATGTCGGTTAAATTGCGCCTCTGTAGCACGTCATCTTCGTGATGTAGCAATTTTAATGGCCAGTAGTGTATTTATTTGTGAATATTTATGAAAAAAATAGATTGTTGCACTCGAGGAAGTCCTTCCAATGTATAAAACGTGACTACTTTACGAACGTCAATGAAAACGAACAATGAAAACGTAAGTATGATATTATAATTTATTAGTACCGGTATTTATTAAAAATATAGGTTCTTGATCTTAAAGAAGTCCTTCCAGTGTGTAAAATATAAATTTCGATGTTATAGAAATTAATTAAAAGATATGTTTTATAAGCTCAGTAGATCGTAGGAAAAATTGGTAGGAAGGCACTGAACGTGACGTTAATAGACTGGCCTGAAAGTTGCAACAATACGAGAAAGCATTCTCTAAATGCTCGACTGTATTACAGTCTGAGAAGAGAGAGAGAGAGAGAGAGAGAGAGAGAGAGAGAGAGAGAGAGATAGAGAGAGAGAGAGGGAGAGCTTGGTGAGGTGGGGTGGCGTGGGGGGGGGGGGGGGGGGAGGCAGGCAGAGCATAATTATGGTCGTGAATGTTCTAGAGTGTTCCTCAAGCTATTTGCATGCAAACAAAGAACGGTGGAACATGGCATTCTATCAAGGTACCCAAATGCCAGAAAAGGATCCAGATGGTCTGTAACAATCTCCATATGACGTGCACCATGACAGGTATGTGCGGCCTGGCAATGGGGCCTGTTTACGACCCTGACCATAAATGAGCCAACTTATGCCTGGACACATCCTTGTTGACATACTGAGTCCTTGGCTGTAAGGGGTGTAGGACGCACTCTCGAGCATGTGTCAGCTCGATTTAATTGAAACTGGTATTTACCGGAAATGCAGCACGGTCGAGTGTCAGTCGCTGAGCTCCGTGTTGAGATGTCAGCAAAGGGACACGAGTCTGTCGTGGGGTGGTGGAGCTTACGCGGTGCGTCTGCCTCAGTAGAGTCCTGGTAGAAATGAGATCTTGGCGCTACACATCCAAATCTTTGACTATCTCACTCCCAATAGACCGCCGATCGCTCCGTATACCCTATATTTTTTCTGTTGGTATTGCGAACATGCAGAGGACGAATTATTACTTCAAAAATAACAGTAAAGTGATCATGTCAGCGTTCCAGAATATGCTGGTATTATCGATAGATATAGTATGCTTTATCTGGACAAATATAAGTTCGTGAATGGCCAGTGTAGAAGAACAATGTGCAGACAACACATGTGAAGTGTCTCATGTAGGAATCCATGAACATTGTTTTTTTCCGCTGTAAGACACAAATTCTTCTGGTTCATTAATTTATTGTCTATGAAGCCATTTATTGTTTTATACGAGACACATTTCGATGATGTACAGTGAATTTCCCACAGAGGATGCTACGGAATTTTGGCTATAAATCAAAGAGAGTCACTTCTGGTGTAGTACGAACTGCCTGGAGTCAAAAAATTAAATTCACTATCTCTGTTTGACGTAATATGTGGGAATTATTGACAAAAAATTTTCACACAATTTTAATGATATTACATGGTAACTGACAGTATGTTGCAGCGAGTTAGGTCTTCAAGCGAGCCACTCATTGTAAGCCAAAGACAGTACACGTGCAAGGCCTAACAACTGCATCACATCTGTCGAGACACATTATTTATGGGCCTTAACCTCATCGTCAACAGCGACTGTTGATCCAGTAAGAGTATCCGGGCCCAAATATGACCATCAGTCATCTCGCAGTGGCCGTATGTCTGTGGCTGTTTGGAGCTGGAGGTGTTGTCGTGGGTATGGAATGCTTCACAGGTTAGATGCTGCCCAGTACACCCACGTTTGACAACTATATCCTGAGTGAGTAATCTGTTTACAGCAGGACCAATCTCTTATACACATGTCAGCAAAGGAGCAGGAGGGGTTTGCAGAAACGAAGGGCGTTTCTCTTCTAGACTGGCCTCCTTCTGCACCAGACCTAAAGCCTACTGTACAAGTATCGACAGAGACGAATTGCACTACGAAGAAAACTGGCCTGACCCAGCGCCAAGAGCCAGTGATGGTCTATGGTCTATGGACCAACCTTGCTGCCTGGGAGAAGGTGGCAGAAAATAAGAGGTTAATCACCCACCTCATAGACTCCCTTGGCAGCTGAAGATTGAAGATTGTAGCTGAAGGCTTTCGGACGGGATATAAAGCGCCAAAGAAGCCACACGCTGTTGCCTTTTGAGAACCGAAAGTATCTTAATAAGAACCTCGAGTTGTTCGCTCTATCAATTTCGTATTTGTACTGATTAAACAAATTAAAGGAGTAAAGCAAGAGACCGAGCGAGGTGGCGCAGTGGTTAGACACTGGACTCGCATTCGGGAGGACGACGGTTCAATCCCGCGTCCGGCCATCCTGATTTAGGTTTTCCGTGATTTCCCTAAATCGCTCCAGGCAAATGCCGGGATGGTTCCTTTCAAAGGCCACGGCCGTCTTCCTTCCCCGTCCTTCCTTAATCCGATGAGACCGATAACCTCGCTGTCTGGTCTCCTTCCCCAAACCAACCAACCAACCAAAGCAAGAGAACTGCACTAAATAGATACGAACCTATCTTTGTCGGCAGCCAGTTGCCTACCAAGCCGCAGACGACGACACTTCTGCTTCGTACTTTTTTGTCGTCCCTGTTTCGATATGTTTCTTTTTCGTATGTTCGTCAGTGGTTCCGGTGGGATGTCGCATGACATCTTTGAACTTATTCGAGGAGAATAGCATTAGGTTTTTTAATTTACTTTTTTAATTTTTATTATATTACAGAATATGCCCAAGCCTGTGCCAACACTGAGCACAAATACGTTATGCTATATCTGGTGATGTTTAGATAATTATTACCAATCTACGAAATGCAGTGCCTTTACTAGGTCTGCAACGCTACGAATGACTCGGCGCAGTTTTCTTGAATGTTGTTAGAGGGTGCGTTATGGCTCTAAGCACTATGGGACTTAACATCTGAGGTCATCAGTCCCCTAGACTTAGAACTACTTAAACCTAACTAACCTAAGGACATGACGCACATCCATGCCCGAGGCAGGACTCGGACCCGCGACCGTAGCAGCAGCGTGGTTCCGGACTGAAGCGCCTAGCGGGTGCGTACTTATGGTGTGATAAACTTAATCCTGCTACTACACTCACAATTAAACGTGTTCTTTACTTCTATTGGAACATTAGTAAATCCCGTGGACGGCCGTTGTGGCCGAGTGTCTCTAGGCGCTTCAGTATGGAACCGCGCGACCGCTACGGTGGCAGGTTCGAATCCTGCCTCGGGCATGGATGTGTGTAACGTCCTTAGGTTAGTTAGGTTTAAGTAGTTCTAAGTTCTAGGGGACTGATGACCTCAGATGTTAAGTCCAATAGTGCTCAGAGCCATTAGTAAATCCCGTAATGTGACTGGTTCTTGGATAACATGGCTGGCAATTTAAGTTTTAGCCAGGGCCATTTCTTGTGGAACCTGCGGAGTGTACAACAGTTCAGTTAGCCGAACACTTGTGGTTTGCACGTGCGAAAATATTGTCTCTTTAATACTGAAGTTCACCTCGCGGGATTAGCCGAGCGGTCTTAGGCGCTGCAGTCATGGACTGTGCGGCTGGTCCCGGCGGAGATTCGAGTCCTCCCTCGGGCACGGGTGTGTGTGTGTGTTTGTCCTTAGGACAATTTAGGTTAAGTAGTGTGTAAGCTTAGGGACTGATGACCTTAGCAGTTAAGTCCCATAAGATTTCACGCACATTTGAACATTTTCGAATACTCAAGTTCCACCCTATGCACTGTTACCATCGGAAACGGAAGTTCTTGTGTAATCTCCGAAATTCTTTGACTCATGCGTTTTGCAGCATCATCCCACGTTCAAAACCGCTTTACTAGCTACTTGTCGCCGTGCTCACCACGTAATTGTCCGTGACAGCCTGCTCAGATATCATGTCTAACACTCGCGCCGTAAACATAATCCACCCGCAACATTTGGACGTCATGCACTGCCGGATGGTATACCACACGTAAACGTGGTGTGCGTGTGAGCGTCTGACGCAGCAGGGCAGGACGCACTGTTGTCGGAGGCAAGTCGCGTCGCGCTGTGTCGCGTGGCGTCGTTGCAGCACCGGGAGAAAGCCGCTGGATGGCGCATTGCGAGAGCGCGGGGCTGCCCTCACACCTCACCTCGGGACTGTGCGGGCCGCTGCGCACGTCGCCGTGGGCAGGCGTCAGCACTGCAGTTCGAAAGACGTCCAGGAAGGGTCACCGGTGCCCTCTCCTTTACTCCGTAACTTACCGTTGCTACAGAAGGGCGCGTATGTCACCAAACAGCTGCGTCCGGCACCGTCAGCCAATGCCTAGATACAGGATCTAAACATGCCATCCCCACTGTATAATTTAAAATGATAGAGGGTAACTAACAAGAAATTACCTTTTCGACATTTCTGTCTAGAGAGACAGACATAGCGATTACGTCGTTCGTTTTAGGGGACATGGAATGCAGGTACGGAACGTCTGTGTTGACTATTGAAGAACCAGAAATTTAAATTAATCGTACCGCAAACCTGGTATACTTTGACCGATTTTCAGATTCAATTGTGATTATCAGGACTGTGATATTTATGTTAGTGTACATAGGGACTTGTCTGAAAGGATTACTTACTAATTAGCACAATACATTTTTTAAATACACAGGAAGTAAGCGAAAAGATGTAGGTGGCCTAAGGTAGCATGAATTCGGGGATACACTGACCGACCTATACTTCCACCACAACTTTCAGCTACTATTTCATTTCTGGTGAGTATTCCAAAAAACACAATGAAATTTTGACCACCCAGAAATAAGTTAATTGATCTTAAGTTTTCTTAAGTGCGTTAGTGAGCATCATAAAGCAAAAACGTTGTACGGTACGTAAATCAGACAGTGTGATCCATCATCAAAATTATAAATACAGTGAGGTGGAATACCACAGTGACACTCATAGCTCCAAATTTAGCTTAGCGTAATACCTTCAGTTTCACCCCCTTTACGCTTAAGTCCCCATTTCAAAACATATATTGCATTTAGGATTAAGGTTATTTGTGCTTCATTTGTCGTGGTCTACCTGCTTAGCTGGGTGGTAACGTGCTCGCCTTCCACGCAAGCGCGCCCGAGTTCGATTCCCGGTCGTGTTGGAGATTTTCTCACTGGCACGCAAGTCGCCCAATATGGCGTCGACTTAAATAAGACTTGCACTTGGCGACAGAAACTTCCCCGGATGGAGCCTCCCGGCCAACAAAGCAATACGCTCATTTCCATTTTTTTTTTTCATTTGTCGAGATTGTGTCTAGCACTTGCGGCCAAATAAACTGCATTCCTTGTATCTGAAGATGTTTGACATAATACACTCCAGGAAATTGAAATACGAACATCGTGAATTCATTGTCCCAGGAAGGGGAAACTTTATTGACACATTCCTGGGGTCAGATACATCACATGATCACACTGACAGAACCACAGACACATAGACACAGGCAACAGAGCATGCACAATGTCGGCACTAGTACAGTGTATATCCACCTTTCGCAGCAATGCAGGCTGCTATTCTCCATTGGAGACGATCGTAGAGATGCTGGATGTAGTCCTGTGGAACGGCTTGCCATGCCATTTCCACCTAGCGCCTCAGTTGGACCAGCGTTCGTGCTGGACGTGCAGACCGCGTGAGACGACGCTTCATCCAGTCCCAAACATGCTCAATGGGGGACAGATCCGGAGATCTTGCTGGCCAGGGTAGTTGACTTACACCTTCTAGAGCACGTTGGGTGGCACGGGATACATGCGGACGTGCATTGTCCTGTTGGAACAGCAAGTTCCCTTGCCGGTCTAGGAATGGTAGAACGATGGGTTCGATGACGGTTTGGATGTACCGTGCACTATTCAGTGTCACCTCGACGATCACCAGAGGTGTACGGCCAGTGTAGGAGATCGCTCCCCACACCATGATGCCGGGTGTTGGCCCTGTGTGCCTCGGTCGTATGCAGTCCTGATTGTGGCGCTCACCTGCACGGTGCCAAACACGCATACGACCATCATTGGCACCAAGGCAGAAGCGACTCTCATCGCTGAAGACGACACGTCTCCATTCGTCCCTCCATTCACGCCTGTCGCGACACCACTGGAGGCGGGCTGCACGATGTTGGGGCGTGAGCGGAAGACGGCCTGACGGTGTGCGGGACCGTAGCCCAGCTTCATGGAGACGGTTGCGAATGGTCCTCGCCGATACCCCAGGAGCAACAGTGTCCCTAATTTGCTGGGAAGTGGCGGTGCGGTCCCCTACGGCACTGCGTAGGATCCTACGGTCTTGGCGTGCATCCATGCGTAGCTGCGGTCCGGTCCCAGATCGACGGGCACGTGCACCTTCCGCTGACCACTGGCGACAACATCGATGTACTGTGGAGACCTCACGCTCCACGTGTTGAGCAATTCGACGGTACGTCCACCCGGCCTCCCGCATGCCCACTATACGCCCTCGCTCAAAGTCCGTCAACTGCACATACGGTTCACGTCCACGCTGTCGCGGCATGCTACCAGTGTTAAAGACTGCGATGGAGCTCCGTATGCCACGGCAAACTGGCTGACACTGACGGCGGCGGTGCACAAATGCTGCGCAGCTAGCGCCATTCGACGGCCAACACCGCGGTTCCTGGTGTGCCCGCTGTGCTGTGCGTGTGATCATTGCTTGTACAGCCCTCTCGCAGTGTCCGGAGCAAGTATGGTGGGTCTGACACACCGGTGTCAATGTGTTCTTTTTTCCATTTCCAGGAGTGTATGTTGCAGCTGACTCACCGCCTGAACCACAACAGCTTGCAATTTGAGCAATATATCACTGACACTTGTTTTTCTTAGCTCCAGTCACATTAGCAATTACAAATCTGCCTTCACTGTATACCGATGGTTAGTGTAAGTATTCCAATATTTCCACACTGCCCCGGGCATACCGCGCGGGTTGGCCGAGGGGTCTAAGGGCGTCTTGTCACAGCCCGCGCGACTCCCCCGTCGGGCATGGTTATGTGTGTTGTCCTTAGTGTAAGTTAGTTTAAAGTTAGATTGAGCAATGTGCAAGCTTAGGTACCGATGAGTCAGCAGTTTAGTTCTTTTTTCCATTTCCAGGAGTGTATGTTGCAGCTGACTCACCGCCTGAACCACAACAGCTTGCAATTTGAGCAATATATCACTGACACTTGTTTTTCTTAGCTCCAGTCACATTAGCAATTACAAATCTGCCTTCACTGTATACCGATGGTTAGTGTAAGTATTCCAATATTTCCACACTGCCCCGGGCATACCGCGCGGGTTGGCCGAGGGGTCTAAGGGCGTCTTGTCACAGCCCGCGCGACTCCCCCGTCGGGCATGGTTATGTGTGTTGTCCTTAGTGTAAGTTAGTTTAAAGTTAGATTGAGCAATGTGCAAGCTTAGGTACCGATGAGTCAGCAGTTTAGTCCCTTACGACCTTACCACAAATTTCCACTTTCACTGGCATCGCCACAGTTTAATAAAGGGTGTGTCTGTAATCCTGGGATAACAATAACCAATGACCAGAGTAGCCTCGAAGCGAGGAAATTATGTACATGATTACACGATCTCAGAAATCGTAACTCATTGACAGATATATACATGTGACCTAAAAACTAATCAGTCGTCTGTTTTGAGAATTAATCGAGTATCATAAATGATGCAATTGAAAACACCGACCGCTTTGCAGTTAAATATATCGGTGGATTTAACATAACTCGATTTTAATATACGTTTTCGTATACAATTATATAAGTCGCAATAGGTTTGCAACCTGTGTTGAATTTCCCATTTAACTATTACTTTCCTCTATTTTGGAATGTAAGTATGAAAAATAATGTATTTTTGAACAGCAGTGCTGGAAAAACTTTTTACAGATAATTACAGTTTTGTAGCAAACACATTGGTACTCTCGCGTATTTTACATTTGTGGCTAAGGGCAATTGCCCCAAATAAAACAGAATAAAAATTTGAGTACTCATCTTTTTCTGATGATATCCATAGAAGAGAGAACTTTGTCCATAGATAGGTGAGGCTGATGATTTCCAGAAGGGACACATTGCGTCAGTTCTAATATCAATTTTATTTTCTTCATATCTTGAAAAGCCTTCACACACATTATAATGTAGCAAGACACCACTGTGAAAGTTTTCATAATTTTTCACCAAGAGGTTCTGAAATGTTACTAGACGGTGCAAAACAAGCAAATTCAAACTGATAATACAAATAAGCGTATTCACGCGCGCATATTAGAAACAAGAAACTTATTGCAATCTGTAAGTTGCTTGCAAAGAAGTACAAAACTACAATGACTTATTCTGGAGACCATTTCCAATATTTATAACATATATATGCCGGCCAGGTCATTCTATAAACCTCTTTGTCATGTTAATAAAATATTTTCCTGTTAGTGAAAATTGGACAAACTGATAGCTTTTCACGCGCAGAAAAATCCGACAGCAGAAATGGTTATCAAGGTTCTTTTAATGAATAACGGATTAAAAACCGAAAGTACTAGAATGTATGGCCTATGAGTCATTTTTCAAGTTTTGCTAGAAAGTCATTTTACACTGAATAAAAAGATTTTTTGTGAAGCTAACTGCAGTTTCGTAAATAAAGATAATTTTTTTAGACAAACAGTAATGAATTACTGTCGGGAACAGCCTAATCATAACTTCATGATTTGTGTGACACGTATTACGTTTCAAACAAACTAATTAATGGAAAGTTACATTGTTTAATGCAACATTTCTCTTTGAAATTATATTTCAATTCATATTCCTCTATTTTTAAAGCGAAATTAAGAGGGTGACCGACCTTCTGGAATGTCATGTTTACGCTTTGTAATTTGCGAAACTGTCCTGATTTATTACAAACAAATAAGGGAAACATTATTTCCGAAAAGTCTCGAATGTATCTTATTCTTTTTCAAAGACCATCTGTCACGTATTTCAAAACTGAAGTGGTATCAAAAACTTCAACACCAAAAGTCGTAACGAAAGCTTCATTTTGCCAAACTGGCCTAAAACTTGGTTCTTTCACACTTATCAGTGCGATCTTCTATGACCGTCTTCGTATCCAAATCGTTAACGATGCTGCCTGTAGTGTGGTAGGACCCGAGGTTCAATTGCTGGCCCCTCTTCGGGTTCTTCTGAGAGGGGGATTTGGAATGGGATCCACTCAGCCCTGGGAGGCGAAATGAAGAGCTGCTTGGATAGAGAAGCGGCAGCAATTTCAGGATTCACCTACTGACAATAACGGCTGACGGGACTGGTGACATGCTGATCACATGTCCAACGACCAGACTGCGTTGTAGGCAGCAATCGGCCGGCTGAAAAAGACATAAGGTCTACTCCCTGAGTGGTGTTTATGTTTATAATTTACTCTGCAATAGACAGTGAATTGTGCGAGCTGCGGAACTTCTGTCATGATGCTCATTAGGTCAGAAAACACGTCTACTACTTCTTCACGTTTCAAGTAAGTTAGAGGGAATGAATAATGGAACCATTTTTCATTTTCACACTCGGATTTTTTTGGTTACCAAATTTCTGCCTCTCTGCCGTACTGAAGATGGATCATTACTGGGACGCTTATTGCACTGTGGGTACTGGAAATCAGTTACGCTTGAGAGCAAGATTGTAAGTAATAGGCTTAAGTCAGGGGAGGTTGGGGGGGGGGGGAGGGCGAGGTAAATCTGTAGACGTAGTCAGGTAGCCCTTTAGAGGTCAGTCTGGTGAAGAGGCTCTTGTGATATTTTGTAACACATCGGCCTTTACTTTGAAAGCCTTGAAACCCCAGTGCGAGACAATGTTTTCCAGCGAGAGTTCTCAGGAGCAACGCGCTACTTTCCCTGACGGTAAGGCTCGGAGTGGAACCGGCCGCCGTTCGCACGTGTAGATCGTGGGCGGCCCGCCCAGACCGCCAGCTCCGCACAGTAAATCCGGGTCCGGGCCAGCGAGAACAATGAAGGAGAGAGAGAAAGAGAGAGAGAGGAGAGAGGGGGGAGGGGGAGGGGGAGAGGGACGGAGAGCGAAAGCAACCACTGACAAGCGCCCGCCGTCCACGCAGCAAGTGCAATTTGCCAGCCTCCAGTTGGTTCACTACTGCTACAGGTGCTCGGACGTCCTCAACAGCTGCTCACTGGTACGTCTGTACATTTCGGGCTTCGAAGCTACAGTAGAAACGTCCCTTTCCACAGACCTCAGAGGTTGGGGGAGTCATACGAAGTCCCAAGCGTAGCCACCGTAGTAAAGCAACTTACTCTGTGGTGTGCTGCCGGCGGGGCGAATTACAGGATGTCCTGCAGCTTAAGCAGTCGGAAACATTTATGCCGATAGATAGCGTTAAAAATGTTACTACTCCTATACTACTAACACAAGGTACAGTCACGTTAATGTGACCAGAGCATATGTTCGCCGTAAACGTGCCTTAAGTACACTCAGAGTACAGCTAGCTGCACTACCAGAGAACATTATATAAAACATAACGGAGGGACGTGGAAAATAGTGAAGTCGTTGCTGTAATGAAGAAACGGAGAGACTGAATTGAGACCAAAACCGCCTGATCATTTGATTTCGGGCAAAGGGTGGAAGCATTTGCAAAACGACTAAGTTTGTAAACTGTTCGTGTGCCGCCATGGTTAAAGTATACCGCGCGCAGCAAAATGGCGCTATCGGAAATCGGAGCCGAGGCAACTGTGGTGCACCGCGGCCCATAGATAACAGTACTGAACGACAGTTGTGGAGTGTGTACAGGCAAATAGACGTGCAACTCTTGAGCAAGTGACCACCCACATGAACCAAGGCATTAGCAGCAGTGTCTCCTCTATGGCAATTCAGTGAACATTGCTGCGTGAGGGCCTCAACAGCAGGCACCAGTTTCATGCACCCACGCTGACTGCCGTCCATTGGCGACCAAGACTGGAATTTGCACGTCAGTACCGCAACTGGAGGCCCACTGAAAGCCGACTGGTGGCCTTTTATACTCTATCGGACAGATGTTCGTTAGCGAGTACGAACTGAAACGTCTGAAAATAAAACCTCATAAAAACCGTCGGAAGGGTCCGGGTCGGAGGAGGTCAGTGTTATGTTCTAGGGATTGTTCTCGTGAAATACCCTGGGTGATATCATCATTCTGGAAGGCACAATGGATCAACAGAAGTAAGCACGTATCCTAGGGGACCATTTCCATCCTACGTGCAGCCTGTTTGTCCTTTGCACGATGGAATTTACGAACAGGGCAATGCTACATGTCACAGCTCGCAGTGTACGTTTGTGGTTTGAAGAGCACTGGGATGAGTTTATCATACTTCCCTGACTACAAAACTCCCCGGATATAAACCCAATAGAGAGTCTGTGGAACCAGCTTACTCGAGCTGTACCCGCCATGGATGCTCATCCACCTCTTCTCCTCTCGCACGTCTTCGGTGCCAAAGATCGCTATTCAGGTTTTTGACAGGCATTGATGTGTCTGGGCAGTGTAAATGCTCTGTAGCAGTCTAACAATTCTCAAAAGGCCGGCCTCTGTGGTAGAGTGGTTCTAGGCGCTGCTCCTACTGTCGCAGGTTCGAATCCTGCCTCGGGCATGGATGTGTGTGATATCCTTAGGTTACTTAGGTTTAAGTACTTCTAAGTTCTAGGGGACTGATGACTTCAGATGTTAAGTCCCACAGTGCTTAGAGCCATTTCAACCATCTGAATTCCCAAAAGCTTCTTAGATTCTACTACTGGATCGGGAAATGTACGGACATGGTGTTTCCTAGTAATAACGAATCTCTTGGAATAACTTTTTTTATTCCACATAATTCCTTCAGTCAACTCGACCCGTTCGCTTTATGACCTCTTTACTTTTCTTTTCACGATGTGTAACTGTTACCATTATACGTCGTGGTATGTTATACACGTAGTAACGCAACACTGAATCATCAGAGCTAAAAGATAACATTACATTTTTCAATATAAACGCACTGTTCCTGACTTCTCAAAAAAATTGTTCAAATGTTCTTATGGGACTTAACTGCTAAGGTCATCACTCCCTAAGTTTACCCACTAATTAACCTAAATTATACTAAGGACAAAACATACATCTATGCCCGAGGGAGGAGTCGAACCTCCGCCGGGACCTGACTTCTCATCCGATCTTGCGAAACAGAAGCTTTCTTTTACACCTCTAGAGAGGTGCACTTCCATACCGTTATACGAAAGGACACTTACGCATTCCTGGAAATCCTGAATTAAATGAAGTGTCAGTCTACTTCTGATGTGCAAATGTGAAATATTCTAATCATTGATGTTAAGCCGTGTTCCTTTGAAAACGTAACACCACATGATACTTGAACTCGATCTCATAAGGATGTTATTTCCCTTCGAGTCTTCTTCTATTGCGACCGCTGGTTCTAATGGCCTTTAATATAACGTGTTGTAGTCTCACTGGAGATGAGGTGTGCTCATTGCGACAGACAGCTTTAATGGTAACGGAATGGTGTGTAGCTTTCCTGGCTATGTCTATCGACGGGGAAGATCCACAGTTAAGTGACAGATTATCTTGTGATATCTAAAACATACGCTCTTTCCTCGTGGAATAATACAGTCACAGACCTAACAAATTTTATTCCGCAGTGCTCGACAAGACAGCCATGAAATATATCTTTATTTGCATTTGTGTTTTTTTTAAATAGGATTCCTTTCTTTGTTAAACCTGAACTGCTGTTTGAACAAGGGCCAAGGCCTTCAACAGTTGATCTTCAGACAAGCGTGTGTCGTTGAACAACCTGCAAGCAGTCCTTGGGAGGTCATTGTCGTCGAATGAGTCTTATCGTGACAAGTTAGAAACTTATCTCGTGACAGTTCGTGGAAGAAGTGATAATTAAAAAGCCACAACATAGTCAGCTGTTATTCCGTCCGTACACTGTACAATGAGTTGTCACTACTGCGTAATATCACCACCATTAACAGTGCAGCCAGCAGCTTGCAGTCTCCGACCGATTCATACAGTAAATACATCACTATCGCCAGAAATTCAATAAAAATGTCTCCTTCCTGACATGAAACACTCGCTATCTGTCACAATCTGACACTTCACGACTATAGCTCCGAATCGTTACTTCGTTTTCTAATCCCGTCATTCGAGAGATATGCCAGCGGAATAGGTTGGTAATGGTGATATTATTTGGAATGGCAGATGGTTCCTCTTTGGGCTGCTGCGACTCCAGAGATGGCGACTAACAGATCATATAGGGATGGACCTTGGCCCTCTACGTGAAAATACATACCTGTAACTAAGCAAATACTGGTTTTTCCCTTGTGTCACAATTTCATTATTAATGTTACTGCACAACCTACGTTTCGGGTTACAAGCCCTTTTTCAAGTATACTACTTATTCCCAAAGATGATAATGCACAGATAAACATGACGAAAAGGCGAAGATAATCAGTCATCTCAACTTCTTATTGTGTGTGAATTCCTAAAGGACCAAACTGCTGAGGTCATCGTTCCCTAGACTTACACACTACTTAAACTAGCGTATACTAAGAACAGCACACCCACCCATGCCCGAGGGAGGGGCCGCACAATCAATGACATGACGCCTCTAACCGCACGGCCTCAACACCATAAGGTATCGATCGTAGCTTAACGTAAAATTACGTCAATGACCCTTTTTTAACAAATTACATACAGATTCTGTGGTGTTCTTTAAGTCTGGTGAAGACTGACCTCCCTGTCTGTCCAATGTAGCAAGACTGACACTCACGGCATGTGATTTTATAAACCCCACTTTTTGTAATGGCTGGTTGTTTGTCTTTTGTATTGAACAAGCAACTACCTATTGTCTGTTGGACATAGAAAAACACAGAGAAACCCTTTGACCTCAAAATGTTACTTATCCTATCTGATGTTTTCCCCATAGAAGGTAATCTGCATCATTTCTTTTCCAGTTTTTTGTGTTTCTCATTGGGGACTGTAGGGATCTGGCTTGCTTCTTCATCTTTTTACCTAAAATTTTATCAGTGATGTTGGGCATTTGTCTGAACAATATCCACAAATGCATAATAGATGTACAAGTCTCACACACAAACGAAAAAGGGGGCTAAATTCAACCAATTAGAAATTTTAGAAATTAAAAGACAGATGTGTACTTACACCTATTATTAAAGGAGCAAACCCAATTCAATTATTCACCCCTTTTACATGAGATCACAACCCCAGGACAGTAGGGCAACTTTTGGCCCCAGTCCATCGTTCTTGGCTGATGCGTAACTTTAGTCCTGTTCTGTTAGTGTAATCGCGGAATTGTGTAATAATGAAAGTAATGTGTTAAAAAAGTTAATTCACGTAATTTCACATTAAGCTCTGAATCGACACCTTAAGAAATTGGGATGATTATCTTTGCCTTGTCATCATGTTTATCCGTGCATTATCGTCTTTGGGAATCAGTAGTGTACTTGAAAATGGGCTTATAACACGAAACCTAGGTTGTGCAGTAAAATTAATGACAAAATTGTGAACCGAGGCAGAAAACAGGGTTTGTTTAGTTAGTTTACAATGTTCCACCAAGAACCCACAGTTGCTTCAATTAAATTGATATGCGTCTTACACGGTGGGTAGATCATCAGGTCGTATCTTGTTTCTGAAACCTTAGTAGTTACATCGATTCACGGTAGTGTGCGTGGTGATCATGACAGGATCTCTCCAAGACCGATGTAAGCACCGATTGCGATAGGAATAAACTGCACACTATTGCTGAAATTTTAAATCCATTACGAAAAATTTAAGTGAAGTAGATAACGTGATTACAATGTATTAATAGCCTGACGTCCTGGACCTGACGGGATACCAACTCAATTCTACACAGAGTACGCGAAAGAACTTGGCCCCCTTCTAACAGCCATCTACCGCAAGTCTATATAGGAACGGAAGGTTCCAAATGATTGGAAAAGACCACAGGTAGTTCCAATTTTCAAGAAGGGTCTTCCAACAGATGCGCAAAACTATAGGCCTATATCTCTGACATCGATCTGTTGTAGAATTTTAGAACATGTTTTTTGCTCGCGTACCATGTCATTTCTGGAAACCCAGAATCTACACTGCAGGAATTAACATGGATTCCGGAAACAGCGATCGTGTGAGACCCAACTCGCTTTATTCGTTCATGAGACCCAGAAAATATTAGAGACACGCTCCCAGATAAATGCCATTTTCCTTGACTTCCGGAAGGCGTTCGATACAGTTCCACACTGTCGCTTGATAAACAAAGTAAGAGCCTACGGAATATCAGACCAGCTGTGTGGCTGGATTGAAGAGTTTTAGCACACAGAACACAGCATGTTCTCAGTGGAGAGACGTCTACAGACGTTAACGTAACCTCTGTCGTGCCACATGGAAGTGTTATGGGACCATTGCTCTTCACAATATATATAAATGACCTAGCAGATAGTGTCAGAAGTTCCATGCGACTTTTCGCGGATGATGCTGTAGTATACAGAGAAGTTGCAGCATTAGAAAATTGCAGCGAAATGCAGAAAGATATGCAGCGGATAGGCACTTAGTGCAGGGAGTGGCAACTGACCCTTAACATAGACAAATGTAATGTATTGCGAATACGTAGAAAGAAAGATCCTTTATTGTATGATTATATGATAGCGGAACAAACACTGGTGGCAGTTACTTCTGTAAAATATCTGGGAGTATGCTTGCAGAACGATTTGAAATGGAATGATTATATAAAATTAATTGTTGGTAAGGCGGGTACCAGGTTGAAATTCATTGGGAGAGTCCTTAGAAAATGTAGTCCATCAACAAAGGAGATGGCTTACAAAACACTCGTTCGACCTATACTTGAGTATTGCTCATCAGTGTGGGATCCGTACCAGATCGGGTTGACGGAGGAGATACAGAACATTCAAAGAAGAGCGGCGCGTTTCGTTACAGGGTTATTTGGTAAGCGTGATAACGTTACAAAGATGTTTAGCAAACTCAAGTGGCAGGCGCTGTGCATTGCGGTGTAGCTTGCTGTCCAGGTTTCTAGAGGGTACGTTTGTGGATGATGTATCGAATGTATTGCTTACTCATATTTATACCTCCCGAGGAGATCACGAATGTAAAATCAGAGAGTTTCTAGCCCTCACGGAGGCTTTCCGGCAGTCGTTCTTCCCGCGAACCATACGTGAGTGGAACAGGAAAGGGAGGTAATGACAATGGCACGTAAAGTTGGCTCCGCCACACGCCGTTGGGTGGCTTGCGGAGTATAAATGTAGATGTAGACTGTCACGAGGGTCAAGGATATTTGAGTTGCTAGGTTTATATAGTAACTTACATTACTTCAAACGCCTTTAGTATGGGAAGAGTTTTGTAGATTTTAGAAGTCGTAAATACGATGGCTGAAATCCATACGACGCCTTGTTCTAAAGCAGAACGTTTCCGTCTGAGCTGAAGAAGAGCAGCGTCGAATGCTGACCAGCATCAGTACGGGATGATCTTTTCTGCTTGAGAGCTTCCTCCGGGGCCGGGGTATTTCCCAGAGACACCGCCGCCCCTCTTTAGAATGCCGGATGCCTCCTGCGCCTGCAAGAGTCGTGGCTGGTTGCCATGCGACGCCGCGGACGGCCTGCACACTGACAGACCCACCTTCTGTTCCAGCAACACGCTACTTCATCTAGACGGGAAGAGAGAGTAGCAGACTGTAACTAAAAGGATGCATTAGCGTACTACCTATAATAGAATTCTGATCATTGTTTTGTTTTCGGTAATTCAACAATTGTAAAATAAGTGTCGTCATCAAACGTTGTCTCTGTTGTCTAGCGGTTAGTGTCGTTGGCTACAAATGCACAAGTTCCAAGTTCGATTTTCGGTCAGCGCCAAAGACTTTTTCTGTGATGCGAAGATTTGGAAGAGATACATCGACCTTTATGAAGCCTCTTGAATAAATAAGCAGGAATATTGACACTTGGTCCATCAAAGTGATGACAAATAGAAAAGCTTCCACAAGAAGCTTGAAACTACTGTATTTATCAACACGATTCGTACGAAATTTACAATATAAAAAATATATATCAGTTTTTAACATAGCTTTGCGATGAAAATTAATAACTATTTTCATACAGACAGGTTATAAAAAGTGGAAAAGAAACTGAAAAGTTCGAAAATAATATACACTAGGTGATCGAAAGTATCCAGTCACCCCCAAAAACATACGTTTTTCATATTAGGTTAATTGTGCTGCACCTACTGCCAGGTACTCCATATCAGCGACCTCAGTAGTCATTAGACACTGCGAGAGAGCAGAATGGGGCGCTCCACGAACTCAGGGACTTCGTACGTGGTCAGGTGATTGGGTGTCACTTGTGTCATACGTCTGTACGTGAGATTTCCACACCCCTAACCATCCCTAGGTCCACTGTTTCCGATGTGATAGTGAAGTGGAAATATGAAGGGGCACATACAGTACAAAAGCGTACAGGCCGATCTCGTCTGTTGGCTGACAGAGACCGCCGATAGCTGAAGAGGGTCGTAAAGTGTAATAGGCAGAGATCTATCCAGACCATCACACAGGAATTCCAAACTGCGTTAGGATCCACTGCAAGTACTCTGACAGTTAGGCGGGAGGGAGAAAATTTGGATTTCATGGTCGAGCGGCTGCACAAACATCACGCTGATAAATGCCAAACGACGTCTTCCTTTGTGTAAGGACGTAAACATTGGACGATTGAACAGTAGAAAAACGTTGTGTTGAGTGACGAACCACGGCACACAATGTGGCGATCCGATGGGAGAGCTTGGTTATGGAGAAGGCCCGGTGAACGTCATCTGCCAGTCAGTGTAGTACTGATAGTAAAATACGGAGGCGGTGGTGTTATGGTGTGGTCTTGTTTGTTGTGGAGGAGGCTTGCACCCTTGTTGTTTTGCGTGGCACTATCACAGCACAAGGCTATATTGATGTTTTAAACACCTTCTTGCTTCCCACTGTCAAGGTGCAATTCGGGGATCGCGATTGTATCTTTCAACACGATCGGTCACCTGTTCATAATGCACTGCGTGTGGCGGAGAGGTTACACAACAATAACATTCCTGTAATGGACTGACATGCACAGAGTCCTGACTTGAATCCCATAGAACACCTTTGATATGTTTTGGAACGCCGACTTCGTGCCAGGTCTCACCGACCGACATTAATACCTCTCCTCAGTGCAGCACTCCGTAAAGAATGGGCTGCCATTCCCCAAGAAACCTTCCAGCACCTGATTTAACGTATGCCTGCGAGAGTGGAAATTGTCATCAAGGATGAGGGTGGGGCAAACCATACTGAATTCCAGCATTACCTATGGAGGGCGCCACGAGCTTGTAAGTCATTTTTAGCCAGGTGTCCGTATACTTTTGATCACATAGTGTACAAAATGTGCAACGAGATAAGATAGTAGAAACGCAAACCTATTTCATTTACCTGACTTCTATACCATGCTACTGTATTGAAAGAACCAGTCGTTGAAAGCACAGCGGAACCACCCGGCAGTTGGATGAGGAGAATCAAAACAAACAGCGGCAGGAAAAAATAGCCAGTGAGAAGGAGTATGCGGGAAATTAAACAGAACAGAACAGATTGTTGTGAAAGATGGCCTCAGAGATGCGATGGGTATGGAAAGAAGAAAGGATATCATTTTAACACCCCGTCGACGTCTAGATCACTGGAATCAACGCACCAGTTGGTACTGGACAACTAACCATCCCGGCGTCTGACTGGCGTGCTTAAGTAGTACCATGGAAGATCTGACTCACGGCGTCAGAAGCTGGCCTGAAACCGCACTCAGCCATCCTACCACCTGTTGTTACTTAGCTCGTGGATACCTAAGCTATATCGGAATATGTGTCGTTATAATTATGACCTTCTGTAATGTACTGATGACAGTTGCACTGTTTGAAATCTGTATCTGCAACAAAAAAGACCGATGATATTATGACCGTTGTTGACCTCCTTTCTGTTCTTAGTTAAGCTAGAGCTGGTCTCCTGAATTAGGAATTTCGAGTCTAGTATAAGTCGCTTGCTATCTATGACCACAAAAACCTCAGATTTTGAATCACCGGTCGGAGGAGGGGCTTAAAGTGTGTGATATTGGTAGGAAGACGTCACTAGGTTGGCGCAGGGGAAGAAAGCCTCCTTCAACAAAGTATCTTTTCTTGTGTGAGTTACTGATGTGAAATTGAAAAGACGTTCCTGAAAGTTACGTCTGGAGCACAGAGAAACGGAAAAGAAGAATGTGAAATGTGGTGCTACCGGAGAACGCTAAAGAACTAATGCAGATAAGAAACGAAACGAAGAAATGATAAAAAAATTCGTGAGGAAAGAAGTTTGTGGAAGAAGCTTATCTTAAGGTAAGACACAAAGTGCCAGACATCTGTTAGAGCATGACAATATAGTTAACTTGGAGCTAGAAGGAGTGGTAGAGGCGAAGAAACATATTACTTTCTCCCACATGCATCTTGTGAAATTACCACGACGAGAAACTTCGTGAAATTAGAGCTAGTACGGAAGTTTATCTAAAGTTTCTTCCCACGCGACATTCACAAATGTAGCAGGGAAAAAGGGGGGGGGGGGGAGGGAATCCGTTAGTGGTACCAGAAGTACCCTCCGCCGCACACCGTTAGTAGTATCGATGTAGATGTAGAAAAGTAGAGATGTATGAAAGTAGACACCGACCATAGAGAGGATATTGGTTGTGAGGTATAGTTGTATGGACATCAAAAGAAAGGAGATGATGGGAAGGCTAATATGTTTTGCGAAGTCTTTCGCGACGGAGTCCATGTATAAAACATTCTCGGGAAACTTGCTGCCTCAAATCAGAATATAATCCAAAGCTTTCGAAGACTGCCTCCATCATCGTCGCCGGGGTCTAAATCTGACTGCTGTGAAACTGGCGATGTTCTCACCTATCTCCAGACGGCGGAATCTGATCGGCTTGATAACGTCACGAAGACAGCGCACGCATCCATCGATCACCTTTTCGGTTACTGTCCGGTTTTCCGAGAACATTTTATCCTAAAACAGACTAGCTTGTTCTTTCATTTCTATTTGTTCAGCTGACATCTAATACATATTTCCTCAAAAGATGGACTGCTCCTTTACTGCTGTTTGAGACGGTAGGCACGGTGAGACACGGGATTTCCGTCCCTCCTCCACGCTAGTCGATAAGAGCACAGAACAACACAACACTTAACATCCATCGCCTGTGGCGCCTACGACACGTGTTCTTACGCACGTAATACGACTTATACTGCCATCTTCCAGCTGTTGGTATCTTGTACTTTCAGTTTTACTTGGAACTGTGCCGTCCATATTTAATAGTTCAGTATTCCTCCAGCGATGGGATAATTCTATGACATAATATTTGAAGATACCGTACAGGACTCTAAGTAAAAAGTCTGATACGAGAGACAGACCTTTTGGACGTCTATCCATCATACAGTATCCATCGTTATATCACACCGGCTTAAGCTTCACATCTGTTACATAGGTTGGAGAAATAATAATACTAAACCTGCGTAGGCAGTGTTCATAGGTCGATGCCATGTTGTTAAGAGATTGAATGTGCGTCACACCATCGACTGCTTCTTAGTTCATCTTTCTGCTAGGGGGAAGAAAGCCCCAGAAAGTAAATCCCCATTACCAGCCAAACAGATTACTGAGCTTAATGCAGTACACAAATTATTTTTCTATAGATTGAAAAGCACTATAAACTGATTCCGTTTCGGCTAGTACTCACCGTTTACGTATCCTGATAAAATAGGCCGGATTTTGACGAGGCGGCAAATGCTAGACTTCCGCTCTTTTTCTTAATGTATTCTGCGCATTATGCAATTGTCACATTTTTGTCCAAGAAACAAACTAAACAAATCAAGGAGGCACCGGCATTATGAGCACGAGTATTTCATTATCAGAACGGAAGACATGCTATAAATCACATATTAGCGTTTCGTATGAGGAAGAAATATCATTCAGTACATTATAATTTTGAGTCATAGTGGTGGAAAACACATTAATGGTGGAAACCTTCAGCATAGGAATTCAAATCATTAGTGATTCTGATAATGATAGAAAACGGGCATCTTCGTATCTTGTGTATTAGAAAAGACGAGTAGTGGATTTCAAATAAGTTTCGTTTTACTTTTATTTCCCCTGGAGAACTATTACTCAGCAGCAGCAATTGCAACGATGAAAGTGAACGCGCATCGAATATGCTTGGCAATGTATGTGGTTACTGTCAACAGTACGAGTGTTGTCAATACGTCATAAAACCAGGAGGAAGTATAGTAACACTTGACATCTTCGACCAGTAGAATCCGTTATGTTTGTCGGTTTAACATCAGCATGAAACATATTACGCCAAGAGGGATTTTCCTAGAGATGACTCAAAGCGGCTTTCTGTGGAGTGTCAGTTCATCTTCAGAATAACATGTTATTTGAAGCACGTACTGCCGCGCGGTCTATGGGCGTCTTGTCACGACTCCCGCGGCTCTCTTCCGTCGGAGGTTCGAGTCCTCCCTCGGGCATGGGTGTGTGTGTTGTTCTTAGCGTAAGTTCGTTTAAGTTAGGTTAAGTAGTGTGTAAGCTTAGGGACCGATGACCTCAGCAGTTTGGTTCCATGTGAATTTACACACATTTGAACATTTTTGACACACGTACCTTGAACTGGAAGATGCTGAACATCAAATAGTGGTCTACCTCTCTTCTTTGTGCAAATACAACACTTTTACACTTTTTTAATCTGCGGGTGTTAAAGACGTGATTTATTCTTGGACTCAACCTGGTCGCTACGGAAGTGAAGTAGAATTATTATAACTTAATATGGTCATTCTGTTCAAACGGGTATCTAATACGACTTTTCTGAAGTGGAACGAAGCCGTTGGCATCACAACACCAAATCATATTGTCACCAGATGGCTTGAATGCGGTACATTCGCTTTACATAGGTGAGAGGATAAGAACTAAAGCAGGATTAATTTTAATTTTAATAATCAACAGACGCAGTTGCACCGTTTACCTAGAATTTACCTGGCAATACAGCAGTACAGCACTCGATGCTGCCACATCGCGGTCGCGAAGTGGGGCCGAGGCAGTTTCAGATAAGTTTTTACAGTCTGACGATAATTTATGGATTTCTAGTTTTACCTTGACGATGTCCACTATGGACAAACGGTAGTTACTGGTATTCTGAAGAAGGTTGGGTTATCCCTACTGAAACCTAGGTAAGTTCTAGGTAAACGGTGCAACTGAGGCTGTTGAATAACAAAATTAAAATTAATATTTATACAGTTGCTGACAGGACCGCGAAATGTTGAAGACATTTAAATGTTGAAGATACTAAAGCAGGGGTTTCCAACCATACTCAGAGTATTATCCGTGATTGCAAACACATATTAACTAGTACCCTCCTTCCATCATCCTAAGTAAGCATAAGTAAGCTTTAAAATTTAAAATATCTTTTGCACACTTTCTTTTTAAAAGGAGGACAGATAAATAATATTTAGTCTTTGTAGGTGTTTTATTAAACGACGGGAAAACCAGGCAGTCAGACAATCAGTACTGCCTATTTCACTGTATGTTTTTATGCAATGGTGAAGCAATTCTCAGTGCTTCGCGAGTACTACCTTCAACTCCTCTTCAAAAAATAAACAGATTGTCCACATTGAGGTTAGACACTCGCTACAAAACAACTCCTCTCCCTAGTGACATTTTCTTCATCCAAACCCTGCACCTCCACTCAAATTCAGCCAAACATAAATGTGTCCACTGTACTTACTGTTTGTAAATCACTTGATCGCTGTTCTTTTCACTTTGAAACAGGCAGAAATTGGAAGGCTTCAGGCTGCCTATGCTTTGTGTCTCACCACTACCTGTAATAATGACAATAATAATAACGCCGTGTAGGCCCTACAGTAGTGTAGTAGCCATTACATAGTTACTATTGTGTTATGCTGTCAAGTAGCTGGTTTTCGGGTTGCGAAGTGAATAATGAAGCAAATTTTGGTCCTCTGCGGGAACTACCCACAAACCGGAGAAGGCATTTTCAGGCGATATTTAAGCATGTGTGAACTACATCTCAACTTTCATGCCGTAGATACATGGTACAAAGCATGTGTGTGGTTGGTGGACTATGCGAGAAAGATTATGTTCATAAATTCGTCTCACAAGCTACAGCCTCCACCACATTGTACACGCGTTAATGCTGGTATTTAAAAATGTATTGTTGGTTCCTTGCGATCAATATTAACCTTCTTTCTCTTTCATGCCAATGTCTCTCACTGATAATCGTTATCTCCATTCTGTTTGTTTCCTATTTGCTATTGTCTTGATCCATCCTTCTTTCTCTTTAGCTGCCTATTTATCTCTCCCATTATCACCATGTTCTCTCTCTTTCTCTCCCAGTGAAACTGTTTTTCTGTTGCTCTCTTTCAGGCACAAAAAACCTTGAATATTTCGAATGCCAAAAATTTTGGTGAATAAGCGGAATGAGGATTCAGGCAGACGGTTCCCCCACTGTGCTGCCAGAGTCTTTTAAAGAGGAGCATATTCGAATGTTTTGTGGCCCGCCTTGAGCATTTTTTCACTGATTTTCCATGTTACAGCAGTGGGTGCTGCTTACGTAAAACGAATTCTATAAGTCGCTAAAGTTTTGACAATTCATTTATGTACTTCGATACATTTACACATTTTGACAAATATGAACAAAAAATAACTATGCATAATACATAGTCAATACAAATAGTCTCCATCCAATGTACGTTGAATTTAGACTACTTTACATAAAAATGCACAGCATTTTTAGGCTCTCCCCCCACAATATATAAAAAATACGACGTTTGTTTGCACGCACAAAGAATTTCATATGATAAAATCATTTTTCGTAATGTGATTGCACTGGCGGGAGGCACCATAGAACACTTTCCATGTCAAAACAGCCTGCGTAGGCCTGAAGTACACGTTATATAGAGACAGAGCATCATTAAGTTTTATTGGTGGTTACTAAAAACAGAGTTTGTTGACCTCATAACTCTTGTGACGACACCAGAAGCCTTGCCAGGTGTTCACTACGTCATTTAAAACGACAGTTACGCCTCACACTGGATTTTACTTGCGTAGGTACGGTACGTTTGAACCTCTCGATGTCGGCAACAGATAATGAAATCAAAGAACCTTTGGATCTCGGTAACAGATAATGAAATAAAAATAAAAAAAGTTTCAAGATTCCCAGAGGGCATCATCTTAAAAACATATAGTGAAAATTTCGACGATTTGCCATGTACATAAATAAAAAAGATGGTCATGCCCATAGCTGGTACTTCCCGTAACCAAACATCATGCTTTTGCGGGGTTTTCTCAGGAACGCTCATGAACAAACGCTGCTTTTACAAACCGCATAAGGTCTGCCCTAGATAATACAAACTGCAAAAGAACCAAATGATTTGCTCTACTCGCCTTGATTGAAGGAGGTGTGCAATGTTTATATTTCGACGTTGTACTGTAGGATAGCTACAATATGTCAGTTCTTATGATAGTTAAGGATATGCTCACCAGCCCGAGGGCTAGTCAAAAGACTCGAGCCTTCATCTCTGTGATCAACAGAACTCGATGTATGACCGCCCGAAAAATTTCATTTACGTGCGCGGCTTTTGGATCATATTGGTTGGTGTTGTGCATGGCCCGCGATTTAAGTTACGTGATAGACTGCAACTGTCACTTCCAACAACTAGAGCATACATACGTTTGCACCGTGCGTGCTTTCTTCAATTTTCCAGTGAATACGAAACAATTTTAAGTACGAATAATAGTGTATAGAAATTAATTTGATTTATAATTTTGTTTCCTGGTATTACACTATTATGCTATTCTTCCGTTTTGAACAGATCATTTTGTTGCAACTTGGTAAAAAGAGGGAACCGTTAATGCTACTATTTGACTGTCTTTTTAGGACAGTATGTCCAGTCTATGTAAGTAAATAATCTAATCTGGAAGCCCTGTGCTGTGAACTAATATGAAATCTGAATTTACAGGCATTATATCTCATCAGAAGTAGCAGGACACTCCTACGCAATGCGGAATTGAACACTAGATATCACAAGAAGCGGTCCTGCTGTTTGAAATGAGGCAGGGAATAACAGCGAAATAAGTCGATCAGGAGAGCTCAGTGACTTCGTATTGGACCAGTCATTGGATGTTAACTGTGTAATAAAACCATCAGGAGCATTTCAAAACTTCTAAGGCTGCCCAAGGTGACTGTTAGTGATGTGACTGTGAAATGGAAAATTGAAGGAACACCACACGTAAAGCAAGAGCAGGAAGACCACACGTACTGAGGGACTAAGAGAGGAATCATTGAGCAATGCGCATGAAATCAGCGTAAGCAATCATTCGTGAGTTCCAAACTGCTACCAGGACTCCAGACAGCAGGAGTTAAAAATAATGCTGTACAATGGTTGAGCAGCTCCTCATAAGCCGCACATTACTGTAATCAATGCTAAGCGACTCCTGAGGTGCTCTGAATAACGACGCCAGAAAACAGTGAATGACTGGAAACGAGTGATTTGGAGCGGCGGGTCAAACTGTACCCAATGGTAATCCAGTGGAAAACTTTGTGCCTGTCGAATGCCTGGAGAGCGTTACCTGCCATCATGTGTAGTGCCATCAGCGAAGTACAGAGGATGCAGTGTTACGGCATATGGGAGTATTCTTCGTGGCAGGGTGTGGTCTCGCTATTTCCCTTGAGAGGACGCTAAATGTGGAAGGAAATGAACACATTTGACGGCATTGATTAGTGCGTTCATCAGAGGAACAGTTCGGGGAACTGCGTTATATAGAATTGTGCTGTCCTCATTATTTCATCATCATTCCTGAAAGTAGCGAGATTGGACTGAGTAAAGGTTGGGAATTTGTACGTGCAGTTGAGTGCTCCACGAACGAAACATCATCATTATCATCGTCATATAGTATGATGTGTGAGGCAATGGTTTGTGGACAATAACGTTCCTGAAACGGAACGGACAACCCAGAGTCCCTACGTGAATCAATGGAACGCCCTCCAGTATAACCGTCCAGCGTCGCTACCTCTAGTTTCTGCTCTTGGGAGGAGGGCTTCCCATTCCTCTTCAGACATTCTTATCCTCTTTTAAAGTATGCACGTCAGAGCTGAAAGAGACTGGCCAGCGCAGGGTTCCGACGTGAACACAATGGAACACATTTAGGATGATTTAGTAGGCCGACTTCGCTCCAGTATCCAGCGTCCAGTGTCACTACCTCTGGTTTTGGCTCTTGAGGAAAAATGGGTTACCATTCCTCCTCAGCCTTCAGATGCCTCATTGAAAGTGTGGACAACAGAGCTGAAGCCGTCATAAAGGCGAATGGTGGACACACACCATAGGAATGTCCACTAGTAGGTGTCTGGATATTTTTGACCAGATAGTATATTCCCCGCAAGCCACCGTACACTGAGTTTCAGAGGGTACTTTTGAAGCAAGTATCGAACCTCCTCCCCTTCCGTATTCCCTTCCGGAATCGAACATGGGAATAGTGTTTCCGTCGTGGTAATTTCACGAGACAAATGTCAGAGAAAGTAATGTATATAGCCGCCTTGTTGCAACGTATATTCTCGGATTTTCATCCGTGATGTAGAACGTCTCTGTACGCTGTCTTGCTTACCAAAGAACCCAATGACAAAACACACTTACCTTTATTGGGTTTTCTCTACCTCTTCTCCTAGTCCATATTGCTATGGGATTAGCCGATAAGGAAACACACTCGTGGTTATCGACCGCCAGGTAGGGGAGACAAAGCGACCAGCTGAGCAGCTGTGAGTGGGCAAGGCTAGCAGCAAGTAGCAGCGCTCTTGATTTCCGCCTGGCGGCTGGCCAAGGTCCCGGCTGTTACCGTTATGTTAGCTGCTGCACCTCCAGCCCCCAGTCGCCGGCACGCACGCCCTCCCGCTTTCCGTTTCGAGACAACTCGCCCGGCGCCGCTACAACAGCTGGCTAATTCTGCGTCAGTCTTCCACTTTCCACGTCTCACTTTGTATCACGTGATAGTCTGCGAGCACTGTAATATGACGCTCGTCTGTGTGTCGCTTGCACAGAAGCGAAAGTTCTCCCTGCTCGGGCTGTAACATCTGGTTTCAATTATTTCCAGAACGAATTTTCACTCCGTACTGAATTGAGTGCTGATTTGAAACTTCCTGGCCGGACCGGGACTCGTACCATAGAACTTCACCTTTCGCGGGCAAGTGCTCTACCAACTGAACTACCCGAGCATGACTCAGGACCCACCCTCACAGCTTCACTTCCGGTAGTACATTTCCTAGCTTTCACGCTTCACCAAAATACTCTTGCATATCTTGTGGGACTAGCACTCCTA
Organism: Schistocerca gregaria; assembly: GCF_023897955.1. Lineage (NCBI taxonomy): Eukaryota > Metazoa > Arthropoda > Insecta > Orthoptera > Acrididae > Schistocerca > Schistocerca gregaria. The sequence goes on from NC_064922.1 coordinate 757,581,908, forward strand.
CAAGAATCGAAGCTCCCATGTTCGAGTACCTGTCTGGCACACATTTTTAATACTCCAATTATTTTCGCAGCAAGTGTTTGTTCCCACGAACGTTCGGGACAATAAGGGAGTCAAAAACACTCAGTCCGTGTGGCTGTGCCAACAGTTTTGAGACTTAATCCAAGACTCCTATGATACCGCTTGTTCTCTCCATGTCGAACAATATTGACGATAATAATGTCCTCTACCACTACAATGCGAACCAGTTACCTACATGCTGAACAACTCATTAAAAATCGTTGACCTAGATTACTATATGAGCCTAGTTGTTGCTCATCTGCCATAATCAGCTTTTATTGTGAACAAACCGAATCCAAAGGCCTTGCGGTAGTGGCACCATCTGTTCTCCTCAGATCAATGGAATTAAGTGATGTCCGGCCGGGCTTGGCTAGCACTTGGGTGGGTGACCATGTGGGTCTCGCGAGCGCTGTGAGCAAGCGAGGTGCACACAGCCCTTGTAAGGCCAATTGAGGACCTTGAGAAGTTGCGGCTCCGTTCACGCAAACTGACAACGGCCGGGAGAGTGGTGTGCTGACAACATACCCTCCATACACGAGTGCAGGAGGCCTACCCGCTGAGGATAACACGGCGGTGGATCGGTAGCCCCGGGCCTACCGAGGCCTGTTCGGACGGAGTTGAGTTAGATTTTCACAGATTACAAACAAGAAACACGAAAGTAATGAAGGGTAGCACAAGTGGAGTTAGATAATGTTAGCAGCAATATTGGAATCCAAGAAGTACCGGTAGAAGAAGTGAGATAAAATAACACCTGATGACCGAAACAAGGTGAACATAAAAAGCATTCTAGTATAGTCTAGCAGTCTTGTGGCTCTGAGCACTATGGGACTTAACTTTTGACGTCATCAGTCCCCTAGAACTTAGAACTACTTAAACCTAACTAACCCAAGGACGTCACACAGCACCCAGTCATCACGAGGCAGAGCGGATGCTCCGTGCATTGACGTCTCGTATGATGTGATTGTATAAACAGAGCTGGTTATCGTTAGTAATTAAAATTTAAAGTGACTTGGATTGATGATTTTTTTATTTATATTAGCACAGTCGCTAACGTTGTAGCATGATACCAAAAATTCTTGTAACTTCGGACTGTTGCTGTTTAACTGGAAATGCCCCTCATTTTGACAGTAGGTTCCCGTAGGTTACTTGAGGTTTTACTGTTATGTTTGGATATCTCTTCGACGTCACTACTGCCAGTTTTTCAAGTTGTGACGTTAAAGGCAAACTGTGACTCAGGGGCAGTTAGGCGAAGAAAAAACACGCGCTGCGGCTCACCATTTCACTCGTCTTGTTTACATTCCTCCGACAGCTCGACTCTTTTCGCTAGGCGCGAGAATGATATTTTTAAACAGAATCTCTCATCCACTCACTGAGCGGAATTTCCGGGAAGGCGTCACCTAAGGTCATGTGCGGTTGCTCCTTGAAAGCGTCGTTCGCTGATGGGTAGCTGTGGCGAATGTGTGGGGTCCGTTGTTCTTCAGTGTAGGATAACGCTTCTTAGTTGGTAGGTGTGTAGAACTGTCCACATGTGCGATTCACCCTAATATATCAACGAGTGGTAGTTACGGTACCAGCATTTTATTTGCTGCGCTCTCATATTTGCTCGTTCTGAAAATCGTAATTTTTAGCCACTATACGTTGTTCGCTATACGTTGTTCAAGACATAAATCTTCCGTGTATTCTTCCACACTGTGTCTGAGCGATAGTACCGTAACGGCAAAAATGTAACGTGATCGAATTATACAGGACGTATCGTAATTAACAACGAAAATCAACAACGGTGGAAGCACGCGATAATATAGCGTGTTACAAAAAGGTACGGCCAAATTTTCAGGAAACATTCCTCACACACAAAGAAAGAAAATATGTTATGTGGACATGTGTCCGGAAACGCTTACTTTCCATGGTAGAGCTCATTTTACTACTTCTCTTCAAATCATATTAATCATGGAATGGAAACACACAGCAACAGAACGTACCAACGTGACTTCAAACACTTTGTTACGGGAAATGTTCAAAATGTCCTCCGTTAGCGAGGATATATGCATCCACCCTCCGTCGCAGGGAATACCTGATGCGCTGATGCAGCCCTGGAGAATGGCTTATTGTTCAACAGCCGTCCACAATACGAGCACGACGAGTCTCTACATTTGGTACCGGGGTTGCGTAGACAAGAGCTTTCAAATATCCCCATAAATGAAAGAGGGTTGAGGTCAAGAGAGCGTGGAGGCCATGGAATTGGTCCGCTTCTACCAATCCATCGGTCACCGAATCTGTTGTTGAGAACTGTACGAACACTTTGACTGAAATGTGCAGGAGCTCCATCGTGCATGAACCACATGTTGTGTGGTACCTGTAAAGGCACATGTTCTAGCAGCACAGGTAGAGTATCCCGTATGAAATCATGATATCGTGCTCCATTGAGTGTAGGTGGAAGAACATGGGGCCCAATCAAGACATCACCAACAATGCTTGCCCAAACGTTCACAGAAAATCTGTGTTGATGACGTGATTGCACAAATGCGTGCGGATTCTCGTCAGCCCACACATGTCGATTGAAAAAATTTACAAATTGATAACGTTGGAATGAAGTCTCATCCACAAAGAGAACATTTGCACTGAAATGAGGATTGAGACATTGTTGGATGAACCATTCGCAGAAGTGTACCCGTGGAGGCCAATCAGTTGCTGATGGTGCCTGCGCATGCTGTACATGGTACGGAAACAACTTGTTCACCCATAGCACTCTCCATACAGTGACGTGGTCAACGTTCCCTTGTACAGCAGCAACTTCTCTGACGCTGACATTAGGTTATCGTCAACATCACGAAGAATTGCCTCGTCCATTGCAGGTATCCTCGGCGTTCTAGGTCTTCCCCAGTCGCGAGTCATAAGCTGGACTGTTCCGTGCTCCCTAAGACGGCGATGAATTGCTTCGATCGTCTTCCTGTCAGGACACATTCGTTCTGGAAATCTGTCGATAGAAACGTACCGCGCCACGGCTATTGCCCCGTGCTAATCCATACATCAAATGGGCATCTGCCAACTCCGCATTTGTAAACATTGCACTGACTGCAAAACCACGTTCGTGATGAACACTAACCTGTTGATGCTACGTACTGATGTGCTTGATGCTAGTACTGTAGAGCAATGAGTCGCATGTCAACACAAGCACCGAAGTCAACATTACCTTCCTTCAATCGGGCCAAATGGCGGTGAATTGAGGAAGTACAGTACATACTGACGAAACTAAAATGAGCTCTAACATGGAAATTAAGCATTTCCGGACACATTTCCACATAATATCTTTTCTTTATTTGTGTGTGAGGAATGTTTCCTGAAAGTTTGGTCGTACCTTTTTGTAACACCCTGTAGAAGCAAAAGTGTTCCCGTAATCATTGATCCGCAATGTGACTGTGACATTGTGGTTCCGAACCTCCATTGACTTAAATTTGAAATACTGCCCGCATTAATATAAATATTATTGAACTGTAAACTTTTCGATTAAGTTCCTATCTAAATGAATTCAAATTCCAACCAGGCCTACGTAAAGAAGAAATACAATATTTGTTCGGCGCCTTCTACGCTACAAAGTAATTTGCTCTCGTATCTGTTAAACTACAGGGCGTTGACAAAATTGTAGAAATACCATAATCACAAAACATTACCATGCTTAATACGGTGTAGAAAAGAGCTGTCATTCAGAACAGCTTCTAGTCGTCTTCGAAGGGATAAATACAGGTTCTGAATGGTTTTCAAGCCAATCATATCCCATCCTTCCTGCAAAATTGGGCATGTGGAGGCAGACTGCGATCACACACAATTAGTCCAGATTTTATGATTTCAGCACTGCATTTTCCTGCTATGGGAATTAGCATTACTGATGAGTGGTTATGGAATTCCAGGACGTCCTGCAGTTCTCTGCTAGTGGAGCACCCTTAGTGTTTTTCTGGGGATGACAGGGTTCGCCAGTGCGACATTAATTTCTGCATTGACTTTTGTAGCTGTCGTCCCCTTGCCTTTCGTCAAAATTTTCCTCAGTGACTGTCTGTCACTATCAATCAGTAAAACTTTCCTCCGCAGCAGAAGATGTTTCTCTACTCTCCCCATATGCGGTGTAAATCGTCGATACGGTGCCTCTTGAATCACGAGGCGTTTCGGTCCACTTGGTTGCGGAAGCACCCACCACAGTTGGCTCCGACATGATGCACTCAGAACTACACAGAATACTGTTCTGACCCACAGACAGACACTTGTAAACGTACTGAAGACGTGCAAAGGTGCCATTCGTGGTAAAATACAACAGCGCAACATGCCGGTTTGGCTATCATCTGTATTTATGTTCAAGCATGCATTTCTCAGAGAGTTTCCATATTTTTGTCCAACCCCTGTAGGCGTTCCATGTGTCACCCTCAAATTTGGATGCACTATCTCATTAATCTCTTCAGTGAGTTACGATTTCTTTCACCTCCTCCAAGACTATTTCGTAAACCTTGACTCTGTAAAATTCACTTCTCCATTTCTTCAACCACATCAACGGCATTGCTGTACACTTTAGAGATGACCACAGGCAGACAAAGTGCTGAGGTCATGTGATATTAGATGGCTAGGTGGAGGTAGTGCTCGACCTTTTCATCTTGGACCATATTGGTGCTACAGATACTGCCTTACATCAACAGCAAAATGTGCCGGTGCCCCAATATGCGTGTACCACATTTCCTAAGCATTGTTACTGGGTGAAATATGAGCCCAATTAGATGTGAACATAATCAAAAATCTTGCACTTCGAATTCATTTATAATAAGACAATGCGTCATATTGAAGTCTGTGACGGCTTATAACCACACGCTAGCAGTTATCTCGCAAGCAGTGGACCCATGTTTACTGGAAATCTTTTGCTTCTAATATCGTGTACTTTCGCACGAGTTAGGTTTCGCTGTAAATTATGATGCATCCCATTCAGCTACTTGGTCATGTTCTCGCACTAATAAAGTCACCTATAAGGCAGTCTGTGCCTCTGTTAAGCATTTTTCTCTTCAGGTTTTCCCACAGTTCAACATTGCCTCAGTCACAAAAGAGCAGGGCAACGGCAAATTCTGTTCAAATGGCTCTGAGCACTATGGGACTTAACATCTATGGTCATCAGTCCCCTAAAACTTAGAACTACTTAAACATAACTAACTTAAGGACATCACACAACACCCAGTCATCACGAGGCAGAGAAAATGCCCGACCCCGCCGGGAATCGAACCCGGAAACCCGGACCTGGGAAGCGAGAACGGTACCGCGCGACCACGAGCTGCGGACGCAAATTCTGTTATCTGAATCATAGTTATTCCTTATTCCAGTTGTTCGTTTGTTTCAGGATTTGGCGACGTAATGACACACCCGCTCGACACTGATTTCAAATGCTCTCGAAAATGTTCATAAAGAGACGAGTGTGCTGGGAAGCGTACCACACCAACACCGACTCAAAGGAAGGCCTCAGCGCTTGTTCGTGACGTCACGTCAACTATGCACGGCGAACGCCAGGTCTGTTGCAGGCATACTCACAATGGTGCTGTCTCCCTCTCCGACACAGGAAAATGTGAAACTATTGACAGTAGTTGACCAACACACATTGTTCTGAGAGATTTCTGCAATCAATTAATAGTGCAATTCATTACACTTCTTACTCCTGAACTTAAATTTCCACCTGTTTTAAGGATTGACATACAAAAACAACTTCATGGTCCAGCAGCAACAGAATTCGTGCTTCTTTACCTTATTTGTAAATCTGAGGAAGTTACGTTTGTACTGGGTTGCTTGTACAAGAAGCTGTGAACATTTTGGTGCTCTTCTTTAGGTATCTTGGTTAACTATGGGGTGAGGAGCACTGAATGTTAATGAAATATCTTGCGATTGTACACATTGGGGGAGGGGGTGGGGGACAGAAGAAGAAGCAAAAGAGTGATACTTGTTTTATCAAATAAAGTTTCTGCTTTCAGTTGCAAGACGGGAATATTTATCTTTTCTAATGTACATGTTTAAAAAAGTTTAAGCTCAGCAGTATTTTCGATGTATGAAGCTAATTTGTTTCTTGTTCAGAATTCCTTTCGTTGAAAACGACTGTAATCTAATGACTGGCAACAGTTGGACATTTACACATGTAAATTAGTTCACATTTCCAGTGACGATGTCAAACGAAAATAAATAAATAAATAAAAGAAACGAGTTAATTGTAAGGGGGTTGGGGTAAGTTTCGATAGTAAAATGGATCAAGTAAATACAGTTAGTTGAATGTAAAATTTCCGAAGCTTGCAATGTGGCAAAGCATCTTCTCATATTGATCTACGTTTGTTTCGACAAAATTCAGTAATACAGAATTATGATCTTCATTTGTAGCTTTACGATAGAAAGAAAATCTTTCATCTAAATAAAATTGCAGAATCCAAAACAATACCAAACATTTTGTCCAAAAAGAAGAGATTTATAGTGGTAAGCACGCCCAGGCGTTTCTGCCTGCAACAGACCTGGCGTTCGCCGTGCCTAGCTGACGTGACGTCACCAACAAGCGCCGAGGCCTTCCTTTGAGTCGGTGTTGACCACACCCAGTGTGGATTAACAAGATGACGAAAGACGAAAGGCAAGGCGTCCGTCATATTCTTGAAGGAAAGATCCCGGCATTCACGTGAAGTGGTTTAGGAAATGCAATGCAAATTGAGATCAATATCTCAGCGCGGAGATTTGAACACACCACCTACGTACTGACCGAGCGAGGTGGCGCAGTGGTTAGCACACTGGACTCGCATTCGGGAGGACGACGGTTCAATACCGCGTCCGGCCATCCCGGTTTGGGTTTCCCGTGATTTCCCTAAATCGCTCCAGGCAAATGCCGGGATGGTTCCTTTGAAAGGGCACGGCCGATTTCTTTCCCCGTTCTTCCCTAATCCGATGAGACCGATGACCTCGCTGTCTGGTCTTCTCCCCCAAACAACCCAACCCAACACCACCTACTGCGTGCGTCTTCAGCGTCCTCACAATTACGACTCTATAGGCGAGAGAAATGGAGAGAGAGAAAGTTAATGGCGCCACATGACTCACTGCCATTGACAGGTGTCAAACAGCGTGCTTAATGTTCCCACGCAGCTGATTGCCGTCAAGACAAGCTTAGACCGTCTCTCCAGAAGGTACCGTGTTTAGAACATAAAGTATGAGACTGATGTAGAACCTAGTGCTCACTATCTGAACTCTGCTCATTGCCCATCAAATTGAGGAGTAAACTGGCACCTACAAGACTACCGAAGACGCGACGATGCGTCAGCAGTTAAACGCAGCAAATAATTGATACACATTCAGCTTCCTATATCCAAAACATCGACGTCAGTTACACTGTCTCGATATCGAATAAATTAATACTATCCTTCCCCACTGTTTCCAAAAAATTCTCGTCAAATTTCCAAGACTCTGCATTAATTTACTACAAAATATAGAAAAATATGTATGTAGCGTGACTTCAAAAGTAATTACAACTGCAGCAGAATTCAAAATTCTGCAAATGGAATACCATGTTAAATCGCTTCGTTACTGTGGCAAGTTTGGTCAATTATCTAAAATGGCTCTGAGCGCTATGGGACTTTACATCTGAGGTCATCAGTCCCCTAGACCTAGAACTACTTAAACCTAACCAACCGAAGGGCAGCACACTGAATGCCCGAGGCAGGATTCGAATGTGCGACCGTAGCAGCAGCGTGGTTCCGGACTGCAGCGCCTAGAACCGTTCGGCCACAAGAGCCGGCTCGTCAATTATCTCTTTATGGCGAAGATGTCGCATGAAATGCTTTCCTAAATGAAGGCTGTTTGTTTAGTTCAAAAAAATGGCTCTGAGCACTATGGGACTTAACAGCTATGGTTATCAGTCCCCTAGAACTTAGAACTACTTAAACCTAACTAACCTAAGGACATCACACAACACCCAGGCATCACGAGGCAGGGAAAATCCCTGACCCCGCCGGGAATCGAACCCGCGAACCCGGGCGAGGGAAGCGAGAACGCTACCGCACGACCACGAGCTGCGGCCCTTGTTTAGTTTATTTGCACAGAAATAGCTCAGATTATTTCAATGAAGCATCTCCATCAATGCTCCAGTCTGTTTGTAAAGTAGCAAAGTATTCGGAGACAGCGAAAATGCTGTTTTTGTGCTGTCGTCTAATATTGTTCAAATATGTTCAGTTAACTAGCTTAAATGTTACTCTACTTCATAGTGCAAAATGCTACACCAGTTATTGAAAGAGAGCGAGACGCTATGGTGCTAAGCATAAACATGACGCTAAAAATTTACATATAGTAGGCTTTCCTACGTTAGCAACATAATTGTAGTTTCTGATGGTGGAACACCGTGGCTACTAAGGAACGAAAGTAGTACCCAGATTTATTCATTTCAGTTGTCAACACACAAAATCTTTGTGCGAGTTCAAAAAGTTTTCACACTGTCCTCATGAGCTGTATGGTCCGATTGCTCCCCAATGTCTGACGATTGAGTTTCGTTTGGTCATGATATGAAACAAACATGATATTCAAATCCATTTTGACTTGGTCGTGTGTTTTTCCAACAGCCAACAAGAATGCAGTACATGCCTGTGTGGAGTTGGAGAACGTGTCGTCCAGAAATACGCTTAGACCGTGACCCATTGTAGACTACGATGCGCTCAAAGTAACGCCGCAAGCGCCACTTACAGATAGACCAACCAGACCGGTTCGCAACAACATAAATTTTGCGGTGGCCGACATACCTCGTTAACGCATCGACACATCATCCAGTACCGCGTCTTGCATTGCATCGCTCCTTCAGTGTACATTTCATTCTAGAAGATGAAGTACAGCCTTCGAGGGGTACTACGACGTATCACCGGTGTTCATCTTACCTCGTACATTTCATTCACTGACAAACGTGCCAAGGTGGTTCGAACGGTGCGTAAAAATAGTGTACCATGATTAATTTTTCACTAGCGAATTTTTCCATTTACACGCAGGACTACGTACATACGTTACTACTGAACTGTGAGGTTTCTTTACCGAAGGCTGTTCACCCAGACGGACGAAGAAATAACAGTATCTGATTAGGCTGGCATCTGCAGAAGCGTTGACATCCGTAAGCACCAGTTCTTCTCGTCATTATTCAACTCATCAATAATTTTTGTCAATATTATTTGTTATTCAAAGTCTCGAAGCATGTCTCTCTCGAATCACGTTAGTCAGCAGTTAATAGTGAGTCAACTGAAGGAGCAATTACGCAAGCAGGAACCCAGAAAATCGCACGAAGATTGTTATTTATATAAGACCGATTTACGATAGAAGAGGCAACAACACAGTGTCGAACTTTGGCTGTGCGATTAAACTATATCGCTTTATTCTGTTAAACTGAAAATCCTCTTTAGCTACACACCAAAATCCATTGTACAGCGCATGGTAGAGGGTACTTCTTGGCAATACAGGATGTACATAAAAGAATGCCCCAGTTTTAGTGGTATATTATAACAGTTTAAGACTATTTACAACAAATTATACATCAAATTGAACCTAAACTAACGAGTTTATTCTTAAAAATGTTCAATATGTACACCTTTGATTTTTCAGCTAACATCCAACATAAAATCCAAATCGCCTCTCGCTTTGGTTAACAAGTCCAGAGTAATGAAAGCAGAAACCTCCTCAGTTCTGTATTTCAATTCTGGCACATCATTAGGTAATTCCGGAACGTAGAGACGATATTTTAAAAAGCCGACAGGAAAAAATCGCATGGCGCAAGGTCAGGTGAAGGTGGAGGCCAGCGAAAAAGAGGTCTGTCGTGCTGGTCAATCCAACGGTCAAGGACTTAGTGGTTTAACCACTCTCCTATAAAGGTATGCCAATGGGGAGGGGCTCCTTTTGTTGTCAAATAAAGTTTTCAATTCGGCCTTCTAATTGGAGAAAGAGCCATTCCTGCAACATATCTAGATAAGCCATCCCTGTTATGATAGCTTTAGTGCAGAAAAATTTTGATTTTGGGGAATCTCTTTGATATTGTTCATGAGGGTGTTCTGAACCCCGGATACGAACGTCATGGGTGTTTTTCTTCCCAATTAGATGAATAGTAACCTCATCACTGAACACCACACGATGAAGAAAGTTGTCTTCTCGCTGCAACACTTCACTTGAAATGTGACAATGAACGTCGTGGACATCTGGCTTTAAGGCATGTACCAATTGTTACCCGTATGTGTAGATGTTGCCTTAAAACCTTCCATGCTGTCGTCTTTGGCATCTGAAGTTCAAGACAAGCTTTCCAAACAGACTTCTTAGGACTACGAAAGTAAGATGCTCTCACATGATCTACAACTCTTTAGACACTTTTGGTCGTCCGTGTCTTTTCCTATACACGCACAACTGGTCTTTTCGAATTGACTATACCATCGGTGGATGTTTTATCCACAAGGAGGATCACAATTAAACTTTAAAAGAAACGCACGTTGATGTGGAATTACAGGTTCACTCTTAGAAAACTGCGGAACACGAAACGCTTTACGCTCAGGAGTCGCCATTTTGCGTATGCAACGTATGTGGCTCTGCTAAAATTGTCTGAAACTGTTTTCGTTACTCTGTGATTGTGACTTTGAACCAACACTCTGCAATACTTAAAGTTTGTACTATTAAAATTTATAACTGGAACATTGTTTTATGGACATCCTGTATTATCTGTTTTCCGTCCTTTTCAATGCACGTTCTGAGCGAGGGAAAATGACTGTCTGTACGCGGCCTAACCTCTCTTGTCTTAAGGTGATACTTTCCACCCGAAGTGTGCGCACAGTCGCACAGCCTACCTCGAATACACGTTCTCAGAATTTACCCAACAGTGTTTCACGAGTACTAGGTCGCCTTTCTTCCGAAGATTCTCACTGAAGTTTCTCGATCATTTCTGCTACACCTGCATATGGCCTGAACCGACGTGTTGCAATGTAAACAGTGGGTCCCTGAATTTATTCGAAGTCTGTTGTCATTGCTTACTTTACATGGGCTTCAAACTCTGAACCAATACACGAGAATAGGTCGCACTAGCAGTTTGTACGAAATTTTGTTTACAGATACGTTGCATCTTCCCAGAACCGTTGCATTAAAATCTAATCATTTCACCTCCCCTAATGCTAAGTTTATGTAATTGCCAGATTTCTTATCGCTTCTTGAAAATGAATATTCCCAAATAGTTTACATATGTCATGGGAAATGCTCAAATTGTTCGCCAGTGCTTTATAATCGAACAATAACTTGTTGATTGTCTTTGTTGTAGGATTTCCTTGCATTTATCTACATTTAAAATGAGGTAGTAGCTTCACACCACGCAGATTTTTACCCAAGTGTTTCTGAATTTCCTTACTATCGTAGAACCTCGGTGATTTAGTGTGGACAACAATAATGTGAGTGAACAATCATATTGTGCTCCTCATCTTATCTGAGAAATCGTTTATGTATAGTGAGAACCTTACAGATTTCGTTATGCCTTGGGGCCGTAAGTGTGTAAGTAGGCTGTTTAGGTTTTTTTATTGGTAACGCCGCCGCCACGTAGCGCTCTGTATGAAAATCACTGGCTGTGCCGTGTGCAGTCTGTGGCTGGTTGGCATTGTTGTAATACTCGCCATTGTAGTGTTGGGCAGCAGCAGCTGGATGCTAACAGCGCGTAGCGTTGGGCAGTTGGAGGTGAGCCGCCGACAGTGGTGGACGTGGGTAGAGAGATGGCGGAGTTTTGAAATTTTTAAGAATGGTGTCATGAAGTGATGTATATATTATGACTACTACATTGTTTGTTCTCTATTAAAATCTTTCATTTGCTAACTATACCTATCAGTAGTTAGTGCCTTCCGTAGTTTGAATCTTTTAGTTAGCTGGCAGTAGTGGCGCTCGCTGTATTGCAGTAGCTTGAGTAACGAAGATTTTTTGTGAGGTAAGTGATTTGTGAAACGTATAGGTTAATGTTAGTCAGGGCCATTCTTTTGTAGGGATTTTTGGAAGTCAGATTGCGTTGCGCTAAAAATATTGTGTGTCAGTTTAAGCACAGTCGTGTATAAATAGTTCTAAGGGGACGTTTCATAAGTGATGTTACTATCCGTTTTGTTGAACATTCGTCGTGCAATACAACCGTACTGGGTTTATTACTCAATTATTCGTGGAGCCAATCACATATCTGAGAAGATACTTCTACAGTCATTTGATAATTTTGGAGCATTTGATATATTTAAGTACCAAAGGTTTTGGCGTCATAGCTACATGCTACAAGGTTGCACGAAGTACATCAGTAACGGCATTTACAAGGAAAGGTAGTTCTGCAGAAATCCATCTGAACTAACTGCAAGTGAGTGAAGGGAAACCTTGAACTCTCTCGGAAGAAGAGTGGTGCAAATGGCAACCTCTCATTTAATAGCTTGTATATCCGTTGTGCTGAACAACAGGAGTATGGAAGCAGAGTTAACGTTAACAGAGAATATATGGCTACGCCGATAAGAACAGAAAATGGATGTAATCTGTAATTAATGTAACGAGGAGTTTGTAAAAGAAATTACAATGGTTTTTAAGGTTCACAAAGTGTATATCAACTATCCAGGGATGTTGCATCACATCTAGAAATAGATATTTAACTTTAACTTAGTATTCGTTTTATTTTCAGACAGTTCTACTCTTTCATAAGTGAAGGACGGCGGAGCGTACCTATACTTGGGCCTGAGAGAGCTGCGAAAGCTTAAAATTATAACATAAGTCATCATGGTGGCCATTACGAAAAAAGCAAATATATCTGATGAAAAATAAATTAGGATTGCTCTAACGATTCCCGAGAGCTACGAAATCGAGTCGTTTCTAGTACTCCTACTTAGAACACAGGCGAGCCGAGATGTGACGCTAAAATGCGAGGTCATTAATGTTGATGATCAGTTCATGTTACTTTCTACTGCTATGGGTCGACGATATTGAATGTAATGAATAGCACGATTAATTGGACAGTCTGGCTCATTTCCTTTTGTTGTCCTTGTGCTGTGGACGAACGATCTTGGTATTTCTAGAACTAGATGTTTGAAACACTTTTGGCACCTGATGTGTTTCTACATCTACATACATACTCCGCATGCCACCTTACGATGCGTGGCGGTGGGTACCTTGTACCACTCCATTCTTGTTCGACTCGCAAATAGAGCGAGGGAAAACCACTATCTATATGCCTCGGTATTATCCCTGTTTTTTTCTATCTTATCTTCATGGTCATTAAGTAGAATAGTTCTGCAATCAGCTTCAAATGCCGGTTCCCTAAATTTTTCAATGGGTTCCTCCGAAAGAACGTCGCCTTCCCTCCAGGAATTCGCATTTGAGTTCCGGAAGAATTGTCGCAATCCTTGCTGTTCGAACTTATCGGTAACTAATCTAGCGGCCCACCACTGAATTTCTTCGATATCTTCCATTAAAGTGACATCGTACAGATCCCAAACAAACGAGCAGTACTCAAGAATAGGTCGCACCAGCGTCCTATATGCGGTCTCCTTTACAGGTGGACCAAACCATCCGTAACTTCTCTCAATAAACCGAAATCGACCACTCGCCTTCCCTACCACATGCTCACATGCTCATTCCATTTCATATCGCTTTTCGACTCTACGCGTAGATATTTAAACGACGTGACACTACTAATGATGGATTCGAACATCACGTTTTTGTTTTACCTACTCATCAGCATTAACTTGTTAGAGCCAGTGCCGTTCATCACTCCAACTAGAAATTCTGACGAAGTCATCTTGCGTCCTCCTATAGTCCGTCACCAACAATACCTTCAACACACCATCAGCAGCGAAAAATCACTGACTGCTGCCTACCCTGTCCGCCAGATCATTTGTGTATGTAGAAAACAATGCGGTCCTATCACATCTCCGTGGGACACCCCTGATGATACCCTTTCCTTTAACGAACATTCGCTGTCGAGACCGAAGTACTGCATTCTAATACACAAGACTAATGATGCTGTGTATGTGATTGAAATTGATTGTACATGAATTGAATATCAGGTTTATTATATAGCTAAACAGGGTGTCACAAAAAGGTACGGCCAAACTTTCAGGAAACATTCCTCACACACAAAGAAAGAAAATATGTTATGTGGACATATGTCCTTAAACGCTTACTTTCCATGGTAGAGCTCATTTTATTACTTCTCTTCCAATCACATTAATCATGGAATGGAAGCACACAGCAACACAACGCACCAGCGTGACTTCAAACACTTTGTTACAGGAATTGTTCAAAATGTCCTCCGTTTGCGAGGATACATGAATCCACCCTCCGTCGTATGGAATCCTTGATGCGCTGATTCAGCCCTGGAGAATGGCGTATTGTATCACAGCCGTCCACAATACGAGCACGAAGAGTTTCTACATTTGGTACCTGGGTTGTGTAGACAAGAGCTTTCAAATATCCCCATAAATGAAAGAGGGTTGAGGTCAGGAGAGCGTGGAGGCCATGGAATTGGTCCGCCTCTACCAATCCATCGGTTACCGAATCTGTTGTTGAGAAGTGTACGAACACTTTTATTGAAATGTGCACGGGCTCCATCGTGCATGAACCACATGCTGTGTGGTACTTGTAAAGGCACATGTTCTAGCAGTACTGGTAGAGTATCCCGTATAAAATCATGATAACGTGCTCCATTGAGTGTAGGTGGAAGAACATGGGGCCCAATCAAGACATCACCAACAATGTCTGCCCAACGTTCACAGAAAATCTGTGTTGATGACGTGATTGCATAATTGCGTGCCGATTCTCGTCAGCCCACACATGTCGATTGTGAAAATTTACAATTTGATCACGTTGGAATGACGCCTCATCCGCAAAGAGAACAGTTGCACTGAAATGAGGATTGACACATTGTTGGATGAACCATTCGCAGAAGTGTACCCGTGGAGGCCAATCAGTTGCTGATAGTGCTTGCGCACGCTGTACATGGTACGTATACAACTGGTTCTGCCGTAGCACTCTCCATACAGTGACGTGGTCAACGTTACCCTGTACAGCAGCAACTTCTCTCACACTGACATTAGGGTTATCGCCAACTGCACGAAGAATTGCCTCGTCCATTGCAGGTGTCGTCGTCGTTCTAGGTCTTCCCCAGTCGCGAGTCATAGGCTGGAATGTTCCGTGCTCCCTTGGACGCCGATCAATTGCTTTGAACGTCTTCCTGTCGGGACAGCTTCGTTCTGGAAATCTGTCTGGATACAAACGTACTCCGCCACGACTATTGCCCCATGCTAATCCATTCATCAAATGGGCATCTGCCAACTCCTCATTTGTAAACAATGCACTGACTGCAAAACCACGTTCCTGACCTGTTGATGCTACGTACTGATGTGCTTGATGCTACACTCCTGGAAATGGAAAAAAGAACACATTGACACCGGTGTGTCAGACCCACCATACCTGCTCCGGACACTGCAAGAGGGCTGTACAAGCAATGATCACACGCACGGCACAGCGGACATACCGGGAACCGCGGTGTTGGCCGTCGAATGGCGCTAGCTGCGCAGCATTTGTGCACCGCCGCCGTCAGTTTCAGCCAGTTTGCCGTGGCATACGGAGCTCCATCGCAGTCTTTAACACTGGTAGCATGCCGCGACAGCGTGGACGTGAACTGTATGTGCAGTTGACGGACTTTGAGCGAGGGCGTATAGTGGGCATGCGGGAGGCCGGGTGGACGTACCGCCGATGCTCAACACGCCGGGTGTGAGGTCTCCACAGTACATCGTTAATGTCGCCAGTGGTCGGCGGAAGGTGCACGTGCCCGTCGACCTGGGACCGGACCACAGCGACGCACGGATGCACACCAAGACTGTAGGATCCTACGCAGTGCCGTAGGGGACCGCACCGCCACTTCCCAGCAAATTAGGGACACTGTTGCTCCTGGGGTATCGGCGAGGACCATTCGCAACCGTCTCCATGAAGACGGACTACGGTCCAGCACACCGTTAGGCCGTCTTCCGCTCACGCCCCAACATCGTGCAGCCCGCCTCCAGTGGTGTCGCGACAGGCGTGAATGGAGGGACAAATGGAGACGTGTCGTCTTCAGCGATGAGAGTCGCTTCTGCCTTGGTGCCAATGATGGTCGTATGCGTGTTTGGCGCCGTGCAGGTGAGCGCCACAATCAGGACTGCATACGACCGAGGCACACAGAGCCAACACCCGACATCATGGTGTGGGGAGCGATCTCCTACACTGGCCGTACACCTCTGGTGATCGTCGAGGGGACACTGAATAGTGCACGGTACATCCAAACCGTCATCGAACCCATCGTTCTACCATTCCTAGACCGGCAAGGGAACTTGCTGTTCCAACAGGACAATGCACGTCCGCATGTATCCCGTGCCACCCACCGTGCTCTAGAAGGTGTAAGTCAACTACCCTGCCCAGCAAGATCTCCGGATCTGTCCCCCATTGAGCATGTTTGGGACTGGATGAATCGTCGTCTCACGTGGTCTGCACGTCCAGCACGAACGCTGGTCCAACTGAGGCGCCAGGTGGAATTGGCATGGCAAGCCGTTCCACAGGACCACATCCAGCATATCTACGATCGTCTCCATGGGAGAATAGCAGCCTGCATTGCGGCGAAAGGTGGATATACACTGTACTAGTGCCGACATTGTGCATGCTCTGTTGCCTGTGTCTATGTGCCTGTGGTTCTGTCAGTGTGATCATGTGATGTATCTGACCCCAGGAATGTGTCAATAAAGTTTCCCCTTCCTGGGACAATGAATTCACGGTGTTCTTTTTTCCATTTCCGGGAGTGTATTACTGTAGAGCAATGAGTCGCATGTCAACACAAGCACCGAAGTCAACATTACCTTCCTTCAATTGGGCCAACTGGCGGTGAGTCGAGGAAGTACAGTACATACTGACGAAACTAAAATGAGCTCTAACATGGAAATCAAGCGTTTCCGGACACATGTCCACATAACATCTTTTCTTTATTTATGTGTGAGGAATGTTTCTTGAAAGTTTGGCCGTACCTTTTTGTAACACCCTGTATTATAACTGGAACAAAACAACAGCAAAACAAAGCCCATTTGTATGTCTCACCCACAATGGACTCCGTAAGAAAAATCTTTTCGCATTGTTTGTGATCTTTTATAGACTGCATTCCACTGCTTTTATTTCTTCCACTGATTGCAGTTCCTAAAACTAGAGGAACAAATATGAGAGAATGACACCCCCATCCCCCCAACAAAATAAATAAATAAAAACAAACTGCTAGCTTTTGGTTGACCCAATAGTCTCGATTCTCTACTACCAAATTGTCGGATATGTTAAGGATGGGTTTGGTTTTACAAAGGAGTAGTTCGAAAGGAAGATTACTGCTAAATACTCCATGTGAGATGTCATTAGAGATCGAATGTGGGAGGCTCAGGGAAAGAAGTGGTAGTACTTGCACACATCCCACCATTTATCTGAAGCAATTTAGGTAAATCACTGAAAAACTAAAACTGGATGGCCGGACGGGGATTTGAACCATGGAAAAATAAATGTCCATGTCCGGTCGCATATTAGAGCCTCGCCTTGCTCGAATGTGAATTCACTGGACATAATCTCTGTGCAACCCCCTCATTTCTTATTCGTCAATTTTCAGCATCTTCCGGTAATGGCACATCTGAACACTTAAATTCTCTTGTTTTGCTGCTTTTCGTTAGTCCATGATTCGCTGTCATCCAAATTTTTAGTAAAATATTTGACTTTAAAAAGACTGGTTCGGAACACGATTGTGTGGCGAAGGGCCATGTGTTGGTGGCCACCTTGTCCCAGTGCACACAAGAATACAAATCTGATTCAACAATACTAGGATTCCTTGCCGCGTTAGATTTGTTTGCAAATAGGTAACCGACTCATAAAGTTATAGTTGGTGACTTTTCAATCTACCTTCGATATGTCGGCAGCAGTACATGCTTGAAGTCGTTGGCACGCAAAAAACATCGAAATGACACTATTTCCTTCGTCCAAAAAATATTTAGAGCAGTCAGTCCAGGAACCCACATAAAGTGCAAATGGTTGCAATAACATACAAAGCCTCTTAGAGTCAAACAAACCTGAGTAAACAGAGAGTATCCTGATGGATTCAACAAAATGTTCTCAAGGTCGTTATAACAAGACTGAATAGCGTTATATTCAAATCTAACAAAAATTAACGCGAAATATATATATTTAAAAAATCAGATAAAAATTCACTTGACGCCCCGTCAAAAGAGACAGTCTCGACTCCTTTCAGAGTTACTAATCAAGCGTCTATCGGGTGTCCTTTAAATTCAAAGGAATAGTGGTGACGGCAAAGGGGAATTTTACGCCAAGTAAATTAATAAGGGACGGAACAGTCCCCCATAGCACACAAAACAAGTTAGCATACTCTCGCAGAAATATGCCAGATTTAAAAGAACGTAAAATCCCCATGACTTCGAATATATAATAGCTCCCAACATGAATAATTTGTAAGTGGTTACCCTCGCTGTAGGGAAGCAACTAAAAGTCACTTCATAAAGGCAAGCTTCCGAGTCCACACTGTAGCGCCAAATACAGAGATGGACAAAAATATGGAAAAACGAAAACGAGTACGTATTACCATAACTAATACTCCGTCTTCAGGCCACAAGTGGCCTACCGGGACCATCCGACCGCAGTGTCATCCTCAGTGTAGGATGCGGATAGGAGGGCCGTGGGGTCAGCACACCGCTCTCCTGGTCGTTATGATGGTATTCTTGACCGAAGCCGCTACTGTTCAGTCGAGTAGCTCCTCAATTGGCATCACGAGGCTGAGAGCACCCCGAAAAATGACAACAGCGCGCAGCGGCCTGGATGGTCACCCATCCAAGTGCCGACCACGCCCGACAACGCTTAACTTCGGTGATCTCACGAGAACCGGTGTATCCACTGCGACAAGCCCGTTGCCGCCGTAACAACTATGGTGCAGGAAATCGGTTGGCATTCAAAACAGTTTCCAGTCGTCTCAAAATGGACAAATACAGGTCCTGTAGGGTTTTCTGTGGAATATTATACTATTCTTCCTGAAAATAATGCCAAGTTCAGGTAACAATTTTAGGGGAGGATAGCTATCAAGCACCTTCCTCTCCAAAGCAGACCACAAAGACTCAATAATATTGGGGTCTGGTAACCAGGGGAGATGCGACAATTATCCTTGTGCTGATAAAACAGTTCTGTAAGATGCAAGCTGCGGAAACTGGAGTTCCGTTGTCTTGGAATACAGCATCATCATTGGGGAACAAATACAATTTTCATGGGATGGACCTGACCAGCCGAAATGGTCACTTAACCTGCGATCTTGCTGAGTAATGATGGAGACCGTGGAATTCCACGATATGGCTGCCCAATTCATCATGTTTAATTCTTGCGACTTAAACTGTGTCATAATTTGAAAACAGTGTGCAGCAAGACTCATCCTGCAGAATGACTTTCTCCCAGTACTCCATAGTCCAGGATTCATGCTTCGGCATCACTGATGAGTGGATCTGGATTTCCAGTCCGCCCTACAATGCCCTGCTTGTAGGGTTCCCTTTGTGTTCTTTTGGTGCTCACAGTTGTCGCGAATGCGATATTCAGTTGTGGAATGAATTTTGCAGTTGTCGTGGCCTTATTTTACGTCACAGTCCTCTCCAAATGACCATCTATCACAATCACTCAACACACACTTTTATCCGCGTTGTGAGTTAGCGGATGTTGTTTTCCGCTTTTCCTAAGAGCGGTAATAGCCTTCGACAAGCACCAAATACTTCGGCCACATCGGTTATGGAAGCACCATCATACGAGCAGTAACAATTTTGTCATGTTCAAATTCTCTTAGCTCCGACATGACGCATTTATAACTACACATAACACTGTTATGGCCACGACACAGTCTGGAACGGCGCGACCGCTACGGTCGCAGGTTCGAATCCTGCCTCGGGCGTGGATGTGTGTGATGTTCTTAGGTTAGTTAGATTTAAGTCGTTCTAAGTTCTAGTGGACTGATGACCTCAGATGTTAAGTCCCATAGCGCTCAGAGCCATTTGAACCATTTTTTATTTTTATTTTTTAAAATTTTTGTTATATGTATATATTGTACACGACTGACACTTGCAACATATTGAGACGTAGCATAGGTGCCGTTCGTGGTCAAATACAACAGCGCATCCTGCAGGTTGGATAGCGTATGCATTTCCTTTCAGGCAAGCATTTCTCGCGGCGTTAACGTATTTCTGTGGAAAATTGGAAGACAGCAGAACACGAACCTACTACCTACCAGTCTGTAACTCAAGGTCTCTATCCAGTTCTCTGTGCTATTGGTTAGCATTTTGAGAATTTAGAGAATTGTGATACTTTGATGGGAAACCTTGTTTATTTTGAAGTTTTGAGAAAAACTATTTTCATTCGGCGATTACTCTATTTTTAAATTGTAACTAAGATAATACAGAATCATAATAAGATTATAAAAATATAGTATCATCAAAATGGCACGAAAAAAACTGACGTATAATTAATAATCGCGTAGCACGTATTCACCTCCCTTGGAACAGCAGTGTTTCGTGGAACACAGTTTGGGAAACCATATTCAGTGTGGTCATACATCTCTGGTTGGGTTGGGTTGTTTGGGGGCAGAGACCAAACAGCGAGGTCATCGGTCTGATCGGATTAGGGAAGAACGGGGAAGTAAGTCGGCCGTGCCCTTTCGAAGGAACCATCCCGGCATTTGCCTGGAGTGATTTAGGGAAATCACGGAAAACCTAAATCAGGATGGCCGGACGCCGGATGGAACCGTCGTCCTCCCGAATGCGAGTCTAGTGTGCTAACCACTGCGCCACCTGGCTCGGTACATCTCTGGACTTTCATGTTCCATCTTAGAATGTGCTGAAGGACAAATCATCCTTTCGTCATAAACTGACATTTCATTACAATGAATAGTACCATAAATCATGACTAATAACATAGAGTAGCAATGAATTATAATAATATATCGTCAAAATATCAAGATAAAAAGGGATGTTACCAATGGCTTTCTCGTGGCACTTATTCAACTCCCATGGAACAATGTTCTGCGGAACTCGGTTTGGGAAACTATACTCTATGTAGCCCACCCGGTTGGCCTTGCGGTCTAACGCACGGGTTTCCGGGCGGGAAGGAGCGCCTGGTCCCCGGCACGAATCCGCCCGGCGGATTTGTGTCGACGTCTGGTGAACTTGCGAGTCTGTGGATAGTTTTTAGGCGGTTTTCCATCTGCCTCGGCGAATGCGGACTGGTTCCCCTTATTCCGCCTCAGTTACACTATGTCGGCGATTGGTGCGCAAACAAGTTCTCCATGTACGCGTGCACCTCCATTACTGTACCACGCAAACATAGGGGTTGCACTCGTCTGGTGTGAGACGTTCCCTGGGGGTCCACCGGGGGCCGAACCGCACAATAACCCTGGGTTCGGTGTGGGGCGGCAGAGGGGTGAAGTGGACTGCGGTAGTCGTCGTAGGGTTGTGAACCACACCGGCTGCGGCGGGGACGGAGCCTCTTAGTCGTTTCTAGGTCCCCGGTTAACATACGATACAATACAATACAATACAATACTCTATGTAGAGGTCATAGGCCTTTGGTCTTATTGTTTCATCTCACCTTGTCCTGAAGGCTATATCACATACTTGACATTAACTGACATTTAATTATTACAAATCGTACTAAGAATGACATGTTTATGATAATCTTCACTGCGTTGTTGCCCTGGAACGGCACACTGCCATAACACGAAAGTTATAAGAGCAAAACAACGAAATACGTAAATCCAATGTGACATCTGCTTTATCGATTGCTATCGAGTTTCGGCTCGCATCGAGTTTTACAGAAGACGCGTCATCTGACGTCACTCTGCATCGAGCGAGGCCCACGAGAAAGACAGGCAGAGGCGCTTACGTCACACACGTGACGTTGCAGGTCTTACGAGTGCCAGCAGCCGTCTCCGGCAGGGAATGAACAACTATTTCCGAAGAGTTTAGCAATTCTTGACTTCATGGTTAAATGGTTGGAAGTTGTCGATAGCGCAAAATTAAGAACTTTATTGGGCACCATTTAAGTTAAATATGGATTTCCCGTGGGCCCTGAACGGAGCTGGGCGTTAACGAAGTGTGGCAGGCAAGCCGACTAGTGTGACGTCACAAATTCGTTGCAGGGCCCTTATATTCCGCTGGCTCCGGCTGTGAGAGTCGGGTGAAGTGTACGACGCCCGAGATGGAAGTGGAACAGGCTGACGGAGACCTTGGCGGCCCGCGGCGGACGACAGCTGAGGCCGCGGCGTTCGCCGAACCCGTCCCCAGCGGCGGCGGTGTGTAGTGTGCGGCGGTGCTGAGGCAGCCCAGGCGCCGGCACGCACCCGCATTCCAGTTGCACAACCGCGCGCGGTCGGCGCTTTCTACGGGACAGTGCGCTGCGTGCCCAACTCGTCTTCACTCGCGCAAATCCGAGGACGCCTGCGTTTGCTCGCCTCCTCACGTCGCCCGGACAACACGCTGCCGTGGCGTCGGCGAAGGCCTCGTGTGCAGTTCTTCTCGTAATGTCGATTGACTGCCACAGAAGCAGGAACACGAAGGCTCACTTCATTTTTCTTTACAGCTGACTTTGACTCGAGGCAGGGACGGTATTTTTCGAACATGAGTAAGACACATCGGAAGAAAGCGCTGAAAATAATCATCTAGATAGGTGTTGAAGCTGCTTTATGGGGGCGTCAACACCTCTTATGAGGGCATGCTGAAAAGTAATGTCTCCGAATTTTTTATGTTCCGATTCCCAGCAGTTCGTCAAATGGCTCTGAGCACTATGGGACTTCACATCTGAAGTCATCGATCACCTTAGAACAACTTAAACCTAACTAACCCAAGGACATCACACACATCCTTGCCCGAGGCAGGATTCGAATCTGCGGCTGTAGCTCAAATGGTTCAAATGGCTCTGAACACTATGGGACTTAAAATCTGAGGTCATCAGTCCACTAAAACTTAGAAAGACTTAAACCTAACCAACCTAAGAACATCACACACATCCATGCCCGAGTCTGGATTCGAACCTGCGACAGTAGCGGTCGCGCAGTTCCAGACTGAAGCGCCTAGAACCGCTCGGCCACAGTGGCTGGCCAACAGTTCGTCCAGACACATAGCACCCTCTCGTTCAGATTCACAGTGACAAACCAAACACGAGCCCTGCGATATTTGCAACAATCCGATGTCTTTGGTTCCTTGTTATCGATCATCTTCCATACAGTACCAACTTGGCACATCCGATTCTCAACTGTTTCCAAAACTTAAAGAGCGCCTTTTAGGACTTCACTGTGATAGTCATAAAGCGGTGCAAGCCGAGGTGAAGCTTTGGCTCCATCAGTGAAAAGCATTCTACGATGACAGTATCAACAAACTGAGAAAAATGGTTCTCAGCACTATGGGACTCAACATCTGAGGTCATCAGTCCCCTAGAGTTATAATTACTTAAACCTAAGGACATCACACACATCCGTGTCCGAGGCAGGATTCGAACCTGCGACCGTAGCAGCAGCGCGGCTCCATACCGGAGCGCCTAGAACCGCTCGGCCACATCGGCCGGCCAACAAACTGATCTCTCGTTGGAAGAAATAGTTACAACAGGTTATGTTCAGGAATAAGGTATATATAATATTATTAAGAACGTTTGTTCTATTTAAAAAGCTTTCCAAGTTTTCAGATAAAAAATTTGAAGGCCTTACCATTCAGCATGCCCTCGTACGCTATTAAAGAAACGAAGGGTATTAAAAGCGCCTAAACCTTTTATATTAATAAATTATTTCTGCTGCAGCATGTCATCCTAGTCATTCTGCAAAAAATAGACACTTTAAATTGCCACTACGTTCCAACATAGCAGAAAAGGAACGTAGCTTACTTAATACAAGAGAATCACGTGATGCACAGTGTTAAAAGCAACCTCGTGATCGTTCATACAATGAAGAAGGAATACTTCACGCACACACAGCAAGTAGTAGAAACTTACGCCCATCTAAAAAGTGAGAAATCTAGTGCGAAATAACGATTACCACTGCATGGGTGTTGGTGAAATTTAGAGTTTCACGAAGTCTAAGAGGAATCAGGTCACCAGAATCGAGATGCTGCATGAAAAACTATTTGTATCGTTTCCCTCTTGTGGTCACCCTCACTGTCACATCTTTTAATATGCGATCTTAATACAACGCAGGACTCATATCAGAACCGTGACATATACAAAATTTCCTATTCTGCTTATAGGACTGGCTACACCGGACAGACAGAAAAGAGTTTTAAAACGCTATATCAGGAGCACACGGAATTAAAAAGATAGGAAGAAAACCCGCCTTCGCAGTTCATCCCTTACAAGAAAATAACATGATACACAGTGCTGAAACAAACCTCGTGGTCCTTCACACAATGAAGTAAGGGTACTTTAGGGACATATATGAAGAATTAGAAATTTACATCCAGTTGAAAAACTGAGAGCAAAAAACGCTCCGCGAGCAATGTACTCTTAGAAACACCTCTATTACGGACATCTGCAACCCCGTTATTAATAAATATCCTTTTCAGTTAAACGGCAAGTTCGTAGCTGTGTCCATATGTTTGTAAACAGGCTTTTGTAAGCAGTCCACAATGCGTCCAAGCTACGCTGACGCTCTTGGCACTCATGCTACTGAGCAAATAACTTTCTGTATTGATGCAGGTTCCAGAAGAAATTGATAATGGGCTAATGCTAAGGTCGAAACCGGTAGTGGACTCCAAAAAGTTTTAACGTTAAATTTGTTATTTTAGAACAAATGTAAATCGCTAACTCTGAAGAAAAGGCAACAGCAGTTTTGAACCTCAGCAAGATGGTTACAGAATTTTTTATATTTTCAGCTGAGTAAATACCATTAAGGAATGAACTAAAAATTAATAGCTCCTCGTAAACCTTTCGGGATGTGAGGTCGTGGTCCAAGAAACTCTTCTTTCCCTGTATCCCTGACATTTCGTCCAGAAATTTCGCTGGACATCCTCAGAGGCGCTCCCCCTCTGACTCTTGTCGGCAAGACTGAGCGGAGGAGCGCCTCTGAGGATGTCCAGAGCTGTCCTGGACGAAACGTCAGGGAAACAGGGAAAGAAAAGTTTCTTGGACCACGACCTCACATCCCGAAAGGTTTACCAGCAGCTATGTCATCTGGTCGTGAAAGCCATCATTCTATGATGAAAAAAAATTAATATCCTTTAAAGATGAGACCGATGTGCTGAAATGCGAGTACATCGAATACCCAAAATGAAGAAAAATCTGCTTCCTTTTTTCGTAAAGTGGTGTTCTAAAGACAAGATTCAAACAAAAATATTTTGTCTTGTGATCACTGTCTATAGCAAGCGTACTTTGCACTTGTTCCTGCTCAACTTTTAAAAGTTTTTATTTGTTACTACTGATCTATAGATAAATTTACCCCTGTATAAAAACATGTTGTGTCAAAAGCTATCGTTCCTCTGTGACTTCGGTATTTCGTGCAAATGAACTGTGAAACGTTTCACTAACGAACTGTCACTCGCTTTCGTGTTCTTGCCAAGTTTCTAGCTCACCTTTCCGTAAGTGGAACGGACTTCTGTGATGATGGGAATACCCCTGTAACTGTTGATTAACAAGGACTCATAATTAAACATACACGTATTCAGCTGGGAATAGAGATGTCACAGACGAAATACCCTGTGTGTCTGCAACTCCATATTCTTTATGTTTCCTGTTATTTTGGTTGCGATTTCCCAAGATACAGCAAGTAAAGGATGTTTCAAATACATCGTGCAGGCGCTTCAGTCCGGAACCGGAGTAGTGACTAAGTGCACCGAAATTCGGCGCCAGCCTCGTTTATTCAACATAAATATGTGACAATATGTATAAGAATGGATGTCTGAACTATGAAGATCCCCTTGTTTTATTCTCATGCAATATTTTTTCCTTAAAATGTAAAATGTACGTGTAACAAACTGGTCGTATATTTTTTGAAATTTTCTTCAGAAAGCAGAGAACTCCGAAGAGTAGCAAAAATTACTGGTAATTTGTATCTAGAGGAGCGAACTGGCGAAGTAGTACGATAATGAACCTTCTTTCAGGGACGATATAGTTGCATTTTCGTTTCGTAGTTTAATCAAGACTATTAATTGTTTCCACAATCACTTCCTGAAAATTCACACGTAGTCCTTCAACAAGGCAAAGGTGGGTTTATCATAGCTCACAATTCTCCTCTAATCACGCTGTTGTTCTGTCTAATGACCACGATGCCGACGGAATGTACCCTCTTTTCCCATTTCTCAACGTTAGACGTTTTTTGCTGCACGGTCAATGGTAAATTACAAAAAACAGCTACTTATCATTTTTGGACTGGATAGAGATTGTAATCCAAAGAAGGAAGTCTGCAACTTGACGTTCACTTCACACTACTGAAACCGTTCTGGAATTTGTCTCGTGAATTAGGGATACCATGGAAAACATCCGATTTAATTTAAACTGTCAAATGAAGTGTATTGTCTTTACCACTGCGCCATCAGTTTCATACAATAGCGATAGAAAGTGCATCTGAAATCTCACTTATAAGAGGCAATCAAAAAGTTTCCATTTGTGGGCACTGGTGCAGCGAATATGCAACCCAGCGCGACTCTGATGTGCGTATTCAGGGCGTAATGGGCACAAGTGCAGATATTTCTGTTGGTGACTTAGGACGGTCTACTGGGCAACATTACATCAGTATTTGCGCCATTTTCAAACTAACAAAAAAATATGGTTCAAATGGATCTGAGCACTATGGGACTGCCTCGTGATGACTGGGTGTTGTATGATGTCCTTAGGTTAGTTAGGTTTAAGTAGTTCTAAGTTCTAGGGGATTGATGACCATATATGATAAGTCCCATAGTGCTCAGAGCCATTTGAACCATTTGAAGTATGGGACTTAACTTCTGAAGTCATCAGTCCCCTAGAACTTAGAACTACTTAAACCGAACTAACCGAAGGACATCACACACATCCATGCCCGAGGCAGGATTCGAACCTGCGACCGTAGCAATCGCGCGGTTCCACACTGTAGCGCCTAGAACCGCTGGACCACTTGGGCCGGCCAGGACAGCAGTTTTAATTACTGACTACCCATTTATTTGTCAATCATTGTTTGTATCCAACTGCTCTGTGTTTGTACTTGACAGTTGAAACATTTCCTTCTTTGGAGCTTACGTTTTATCTGGTTCTGTTGCGCCGACTGTATTATTTGTGGCCGTTCGGAGTGGCCGCGTGGTCTAGGGCACCATGTCACGGATTGCGCTGCCGCGACCGCCGGAGGTTCGAATCCTCCCTCGGGCATGTGTGTGCGCGCGCGCGCGCGCGCGTGTGTGTGTGTGTGTGTGTGTGTGTTGTTCTTAGCATAAGATAGTTTAAGTAGTGTGTAAGTCTAGGCACCGATGACCTCAGCAGTTTCCCTTAGGGATTCACACACACACAAACACACACACACACACACACACACACACACACACATACATACATAGATACATACACACACATATTATATGTGACGCATGCGAATTTCACTATACAACACAGTTTTGTGTCAGGTGATTTTAGTATTTCGACGTATAAACAGGCACCCTCGGACATTCGGAACTATAGCTGATCGCCAGGAAGAACTATTACAGCTGCAAGTGATGGAAAACAAAAAGCGCGAAGACCTTATCAGCTGACAAAGGCAAGGGTTGGTACTCTCAGGGACTGTGTTTGGTTCTCATCAATGCCTTTCCAACATGCCCAATACGTAGATGACAAGTTGCCTTGTACTAGCGGACGAGAACAGTTTGGAAATGTCTCAAGACTTCAAATTCAAATGAACAAAAACGTCGTGTGATGCAAGATGAATAACGTCGATTTAATAACAAATAAAACCACCTCTATGCACATTATTTCAGAGGAAAAGGGGGGACTAGACCTCATACAGGTTGGGGGAGGGGAGGGGAGGGGAAGGGAGGGGGGAGGGTACCAAGTCCCGTTGTCCCTTCAAGTCAAGTTTCTCGGGGTAACACTCGGCAACAGGTTTTTCTTCCGCTTCAAAATCACGAAAAAACGACAAAATCTTCCAGATGAGGAAGGCACTGCTGCCATCCTTCTTCAGTGACGAACACTAGACTAAGACAACAGATTATGTAAGGCAGCTTGTCCTCCCAGCCCTCCTATGCGGGTGTACTGCAAAAGTTATGAGTACTACAAAATAAGGTCGTCCGATGGCTCCTCAAGGGTTCTGCTTAGAGATGATACTTCTATGCCGGACTCAAATGGACCCCGTTAAAGAGAATATCCAGAGACAAAGCTATTCAGTTTTCCTAAAAAACAGACCTACTTGAACATTTATTACAACTTGTCAACGACATCGGTAACTCTCGTCCGCATTTAGAGTTCCACTGCGCTACATGGACAAGGGTGGTAGCAACTATACTTGAGATCTTCATAAATATTCGGAAATAATGTGGAAGACGACATCCTGGAAGGTCGACTCAGGGCCCCAAAGGTCCATTACAGCCTGTCTCTTCATTGTCACAAATAAAGTTGATAGGGAAACTTTGAAAAACGATTTCGCCTACACACGTCAAGTAGTTGGTTGGTTGTTTTGGGGGAAGAGACCAAACTGCGAGGTCATCGGTCTCATCGGATTATGGAAGGATGGGGAAGGAAGTCGGCCGTGTCCTTTCAAAGGAACCATCCCGGCATTTGCCTGGAGCGATTTAGGGAAATCACGGAAAACCTAAACCAGGATGGCCGGACGCGGGATTGAACCGTCGTCCTTCCGAATGCGAGTCCAGTGTGCTAACCACTGCACCACCTCGCTCGGTTTACACGTCTAGTAGTAAAAGCGACGTGCTCAAAATACATAATAAGTAAATCAATAAATAAATTAATACGTATTCGTGCTGAAAAGTAATGCCTCGGAATTTTTTATGTGAAAAGTCTTAAAGATTTCATTAAACAAAAGTCTACAAATTTATTTCTCTATGTAGCCACCCTGTCGACAAACACATTTCTCCCAACGAGGGGCCAGTTGTTAATACCGTTACTGTAGAATGTTTGACTGATATGTCTGATTTTGTTGACAGAGCCACAACCTCACCTCTCCTTGCCCCGCTTAATCACTATCAGAGTGTATCCCTCGAAGATGTTCTTTAAGCTTTGGAAACAGATGAAAATCGGACGGGACCAAGTCGAGACTGTATGGAGGATTATCGAAGACAGTAAACACAAGGTGTCTGATTATTGCAGGTGTTGCAGCCCTCATAAGTGGTATGGCAGTGTCACGGTACACAGATTGCATTCTTCTATGGATTTCAATTTGAGGCACATTTCGTGCTCTTAGAAATTCGATTACAGCACGCTGTTTCTCAAGCACTGACGAAGTTACATTACACGCTGCCGTTTTACACGTTTCAATTTGGAGCCCTCTCACGACAGAGGGTTCGAACTTGCGTCAGCGAAACAGCATGACACTTAATACCTCAACCGATACTGAGAACAAAATTAAAAATTCGGAGGTATTACTTTTCAGCACGCATTCGTAAATAAAAGTTGAAATTAAGTCACTGACTTATGAATGTTGTAATGTTCACAGTGAAATATCGGGAGAGGAATTGTTGGTGTCGTGAATGCACAATCAAATAATGGATTATTTTGGCAGAAGTACTTTCTTGTCTGAGATCGCGTCGAGTGGCATGTCGGTCCAGTCATACGCTGCTTGAAAGCTCTGATCAAATGAGAGCCCAGAGGAGAGCTCACGCGAACACACCTTCCAGATTCTTGGAAGGCAGCGGACAGCTCAACACTTGTCCGCCAGGCTGTGGCGCGTCGGACGGCACAAAAGTAGGCGACGGAGGCACGCACGCTCAGCTGACTCACTTTCACTGGAAAGCGACAGTAAAGCGCCCGTGCCGGCGATGAGCAGCACCTCCACCCTAGCCTTCAGCAGCGACCAACGATGGGAACCGCTGTGTGCGGCCCACAGACATCAATGCTCCAGAATCTACGTATTGTTGATCACTTTACGGATGGTTGCTGCAATTATCTGTCCCTACACTGTACTACATAGACAATTTTTGTACATTATATAATCATAGGGGTGAAAAAATAATAAGGGAACCTTTCTGAATCAGAATGCCTTCTAATACAGTTATTACCTAGAGAGAAGCGGAATATTTCGAGCCGCCCGGTGTGGCCGAGCGGTTCTAGGCGCTTCAGTCTAGAACCGCGCTGCTGCTACGGTCGCAGATTCAAATCCTGCCTTGGGCATGAATCTATGTGAAGTCCTTAAGTTAGTTAGATTTAAGTAGTTCTAAGTCTAGGGGACTGATGACCTCAGATGTTAAGTCCCAAAGTGCTTAGAGCCATTTGAACCATTTTGGAATATTTCGTTTGATTTTATCTTCGTTCCAATCCCGAATTGTTATTGATGTACAGAAACATATAACATCCCATGTCATCTGCAAAAATGCAAGAAAGAAAATTACGGAAACACATACTACTGCAAAAGTATTTTTTTTTGTTTTGACAAAATTTCGTTTGCTTGCCATATTCACTCATCATTTACTTACAAACTCCGTTTATCGTTTATAAAAGTGGAAATGAGAGGTAAGGCTGTCTCTTGATTTCAATGAGAATGAAACGAGGGTGACTGTATAAAGCTGACATGAAAACTTCCTCGGTTGTGCACTTTACTGTCGGACTTCGAGAGGAAAGAATACGTCCCTTCAAATCTCATTAATGCGTTGGCTGTTAACTGCTCCTTTTCGTAAGATGTTGTAGGGTAATAGCTTTGCTTTGAGAACAGTCGACTACAGGAGTGGAATACGAATTAAAAGTCTACAGTCGTCGTACCCTGTAGAAATAATATCCTCGCAGCAGCATCCGGATTACTACCACAAATAAAACTTTGGTAATGGAAATTATATGGAATACGCCTGTCCTCGTTGAAATACGTCTTATTAGATAGAAGAAAGAGTGAGGTTACTCGTTCAAGATCTTTAACAAATCTTCAGTTCAAAAATTGTTCAAATGGCTCTGAGCACTATGGGACTTAACATCTGTGGTCATCAGTCCCCTAGAACTTAGAACTACTTAAACCTAACTAACCTAAGGACATCACACACATCCATGCCCGTGGCAGGATTCGAACCTGCGAGCGTAGGAGTCGCGCGGTTCCGGACTGAGCGCCTAGAACCGCTTGACCACCACGGCCGGCAAATCTTAAGTCAATGACATTTTTCTACCAATGTGGTGCGCTTTGAAATGTTTTAGTCTACAATACCTAACCATACCGAAAACATGAGAACACGGAAGGTAGACTCTCATACCTCAGACCAAGTCACCACAGCGAGAGCCGTCCCCCTCTACATTCATTCTCCACAAATCGCTTCACCATACACGTTGTCTGCAGTATGCTGTGTCATATATTTACATTCCTATTGAATTCAAGGCTGGTGCATGTTTTCTATGACGACTTTGTCTGTATGCCATTTTGCTTGTCTTTCAATAGAGATTCACGGAATTACAAGTGGAAGTCTTCATGCTACACACAACACTAGTTTTGATTCATATCTTCCTAGACACAAATTCCTGAAGGAATTTTCGTGACTCATCACTGCATGGACACGTTTATATTTGCTACGGATCCCTGATGGACGAATGAATGGAGTTCCACAATGGGCTCGACAAGCTATTATTTTACACATATATATAACATTTTTTTCATAAGTATTGTTCTTAAATCACAATTTTGCTACTGACTTCACTCTTACAAGGTTACTCCAAAATTTGTGAACTTTTCAACTGATTTATCACTTGTAAATCGCTCAAATAATTTAAAACTCTTCGCCTACTAATGCATGTAAGTTATACTGACGTGCAGTATCAACTACATATTTGTACAAACGCGAGCTGTGTCCATTTATGAATTTCACACCTTTATTGAAATTCCTTCTCTCAGTATTTTATACAAACCGACTACATCTGCTACAACTGATTGGTGCACATGGCGAACCCATGCTAGACCAACAAATTTACAGAGGTTGTATAGGATTATTTTCTGAGTATTTTGGTGTAAGGAATACAGACGTTCCGTAATGCGGTTCCCGTCGCTGCGGGAACAGCTGAGCAGAATGCCGCTGTATCGCTCTTCCACCGCTGTCAATAAACCCTTAGGCAACTAACACATCGGCCACCGTTGCATTCTGCTCTGTATTAGTGTAATGTACAACCGTCAGTATCGGGAAAACGAACTTGAGATGGAAGCGTGCAGCACTGAATGCACACTTTAGAGTAAATCAAACGTAGCTGTTGTCAATAGCAAGAACCGTGAGTGAATGGAACAAGATTTTTTCCAAACAAGACATAGGGCACATATCGTTGACATCTGCACTGTTGCGTAGGTGTTTTCAGAGCAACACAAATACACGGTTAAGACGGGCGGGAGGACTAGGTAAACGAAATGCAATTATTCTGTAATTAGCAACAGGAGACCATTGGCCTCTTATACCAATATACTCAGAATATATCCCTAAGAGACCAAAATTTGGTGGTGGAGGTCAGGTTCAACCTGCACATGGCGAGCTGCTGAAAAATAACAGGACATTACCTTTGAATGGAGAATGATGATCTGGTGCATTTGTTAGGCACCATGTAAATAGAAACGCCCTTCTTGAGAAACAGCAGACGGTAAAATGTCTTGCCAGTGAGATAGACGCGCTCATAGGTGGAGGATGATTATCTGCTGAATTTTTTATGCACCATGTAAATAGTAACGGTTCTAGCGTTATTCCCACAGAATCCCCAGACACTAGCTACTGGGATAGACCCACTGATAGTAGGAATATTGTGATCTGCTACATTACTTAAGAAATATGTAAATATCAATGGTCTCAGCACTGGTAAGTGAGATACACCAGACGCTACGTTCTCTAGCTGTTGAAACAGTCACACTGATGGGTGGGGGATGGTCTACTATCTACGCAGCATGTAAATAGTATTGGCCCCAACATTGTTCCCTGTGGAACATTAGATGCAACTTTCTGCAGCTGTTGAGATAGACGCACTGTTGAGTGAGGGATGATCCACCGACCTACGTAAGCAGTATGTAAACAGTATCGGCCCCAGTAGCCTTCATTGAGGAACACCGTACGTCTCGTTCTCTGCCTGGCGCACTGCGGGAGTATTTCGTTGTTCACTGCAGGTACTCACGTGCAGAGGTGGTGCGGGCAGCGAGGATTGCGGCGAGCAGCAGGAGCAGCGGCAGCCGCGGAGGAGGAGGCTTGGGTGGTCGCGGGTCTGCGGGCCCACGTCGCGCACTCGCCATGGCACACACTGAGGCGGCGGTGCCGGCGCGCCGCGACGCGGCCCACAGAGAGAAAGTTCCCCCTCCCCGGCCAGGTGCTCGGCCCACACGCTCCCAGCTCGCCACTTTCCCGGACGGGACGGGACGGCGCTGCCTCTTCCGCCAGACTCCGAGGACGCAGCGGTAGCCACCGCCAGCTGACGCCCAAGGCTGCACTCCTGCTCCTGCCCTCTGCAGATCCATCCCGACTGACTGTCTCTCACCATTCCAAGACACTGTAATCCCCGTGTCTCAAGCTTATATACTCTCAGATCTCAAGAAGAATGTACTGATACCTGTTCCAAATATGGCTGTTGCTGGAAATGTGAAAGTTACCAAACTATTTCCTCTCCTCAGGTCTTCAGCCATCAGGTTAGCAGCAGTTCTCCATGAATTCCTGTCTTCAGCCTAACCGCTTGAGAGAGATGTAGTTCGTGCATCTCGTACCCTGCACGGTCTGGTTTATTTATTATAGTGCAGGCCTTCCTCTTGTGTTATTCCCTTTTAGTGGTCCTTTTTAATGATACCATCATGTCTCAGGAGATGGTTAACCGACAAGTCTCTTCTCTAACGGATAATCTTCAAGAAATCTGGTTCTATTCGTCTACTCTATGGCAGACCTCTTAGTCTGATATCTTGTCCACCCAGGAAATCTTGAGCATTCTGCGGCAGCACCAAATCATGAAAGGTATTTTGTGCTTCTCCGAGCGTCCATGTTTGACTTCTGTACAGCAGCATACTCCAAACCAAATCTTTATAAGGTCTTTCCTGCCATGTTTGTCTATGCAGCTTAATGCAAAACGTTTTCTTGTCTTGTTAAAAGCAGCTGATGGTTCAGATTTCAGTGTTCTTCCTTGATCTTCGGTCTGATGTAATTTTACTCACTAGAGGAACAAATCATTCGTCGGTCTCTAGTAGCTCATTGTTAAGTGAACATTGGACAACGATGTTCTGTCTGCTTACTTCTAAGGTTATTGTTTTGCCTTTATGATTTTTCTGCTTACAGGATGAGCTCAGAGTGATTTACACCTGGGCCATAATCGTTTGTAAGAGATCCGCATCTTCACCACCACTGCCATTTCAACAGCAAATCTCAACATGTTTATTTTCTTACCATGGATTTTAATTCCTCCTGTCGCTTCTTGTTTCTCCCTAACTTCACTTGTTGCTCTCTCAATATATTCATTTAAAAAGACAGGAGGGGATAAGGAGCCATGTTTTACACCCTTCTTAATAGTAGCTTCTTCTTTATCTTCTCCACAAAATGCCATAGCCTCCTCTATGCCGTCCGTGCACTACTCTCCTTTCATGATACATTGTCCTACTCTCTCTCAGCATCTCAAAAACATGTCGCCAGTTTACCCGATCAAATGCTTATTCTAAGTTGACAAAGACAATAAATGTGTCCCGAGCCTTCCTTAGTCTTTTCTCTAGAGTTAATCGTAAGCCGAGTACTGTTTATCCTGTGCCTACAAGCCTTCTAAAGCCAACCTACCAGTTTAATAATTTAATAAGATATGCTTTCAAAATATTGACTCGAATTACCCTTGTATTGCATTGTATTGTATATTAACCGGGGGCCTAGAAACGACGGAGAGGCTCAGTCCCCGCCGCAGATGCAGTGGTCCACAACCCCACGACGACTACCGCAGTCCACTTCACCCCTCCGCCATCCCACACCGAACCCAGGGTTATTGTGCTGTGCGGCCCCCGGTGGACCCCCCCAGGGAACGTCTCACACCAGATGAGTGTAACCCCTATGTCTGCGTGGTAGAGTAATTATGGTGTACGCGTACGTGGAGACCTTGTTTGCGCAGCAATCGCCGACATAGTGTAACTGAGGCGGAATGAGGGGAACCAGCCCACATTCGCCGAGGCAGATGGAAAACCACCTAAAAACCATTCACAGACTGGCCGGCTCACCGGACCTCGACACAAATTGGCCGGACGGATTCGTGCCCGGGACCAGGCGCTCCTTCCCGCCCGGAAAGCAGTGCGTTAGACCGCACGGTCTGCCGAATTACCCTTATATGACGAAAGTCAAGGGATACTTCCTAATATCGTGTCAAATCTGATTTTTCCTGACATAGAGCAGCAACTCGTAGTGGCATGGACTCCGTAAGTCGTTGGAAGTCCCTTCAGAAATACTGAGCCATGCTGCTTCTATGACCGTCCATAACTGCGAAAATACTGCCGGTGCAGGGTTTTGTGGAGAAATTGGTCTTTCAGTTACGCCCAATGAATGTTCGAAGGCATTCATGTCGGCCGATCTGGATGGCCAAATCATTCGGTCAAATTGTCCAGGATGTTCTTCAAAAAAATGTTCAAATGTGTGTGAAATCTTATGGGACGTAACTGCTAAGGTCATCAGTCCCTAAGCTTACACACTACTTAACCTAAATTATCCTAAGGACAAACACATACACCAATGCCCGAATGGAGGACTCGAACCTCCGCCGGGACCAGCCGCACAGTCCATAACTGCAGCGCCTGAGAGCTCTCGGCTAAACCCGCGCGGCATGTTCTTCAAACCGGCGGTATCTGCTGCAGTCCGGACGGTCAAATATGCGCTCCGCTACTTCCGCGGCAGTGTTTTCTACTGCCGCCAGCGCGACACGAGGGCGCTGCCACGAAAGTTTACGCTCCTACTGAGATGTAAGCATCCCCTTTCCGGAGCTCCAGTGGCGGGTGTACATTCATGAAGCGAGCCCATTTCGTGTGATTGTCAGTTAAATAATATTTACAGAATATAAACGTAGGCTTCCGCTAGCGTTGTCACATTCAGTAAAGTTTTTCTGGGTTTGTGACCGCGTCAATATATATAAAACTACCGACATTTCGGTCTCTGTTGCAAATGACCTTCTTCAGGGTGTTTTTGTGTACTTCATTTACAGACCTCCATAGGGGCCAAGGCTGTCATCTTCAGAATCAACATCACGTTGAAGAGTGACAGATTTACAAATCTTTTGTATCTCTAAGAAGTCTGCTCAAAAAATGTGGAATTTTGTCCACAAAATTTTTCTGTGCTTTTATTTTACTTATTGCGCACGGTCTCCTTCGAAATACTGTCTTCCACAATTGATACACCGCTCCCAACACCTTTTTCACTTCCGGAACCAGTCTTAATAGCCCTCTTGTTGGATTACGTGAAGCGCTGTCTGCGAATTTTCTTTTATCTCGTCTATCCCAGCAACTCTTCGTCCTTTCAACGGGGTTTTCAGCTCTGGAAATAAAAAAGAGTCAGCGGGGGCAGGTCCGGAGGATGTGTAAGCCACGTAGAAAAAGGCAGCACAGTGATTTCGTTTGTTCTGCAATAGTCAAGCACCAGCGGGGATGAATGTGCGGGTTTGTTATTGTGATGCAAGGGCCATAAATTGTCTTGCCTCATTTCAAGCCTCAGATTTTTCTGTGCTTTCATTTTACTTATTGCGCACGGTCTCCTTCGAAATACTGTCTTCCACAATTGATACACCGCTCCCAACACCTTTTTCACTTCCGGAACCAGTCTTAGTAGCCCTCTTGTTGGATTACGTGAAGCGCTGTCTGCGAATTTTCTTTTATCTCGTCTATCCCAGCAACTCTTCGTCCTTTCAACGGGGTTTTCAGCTCTGGAAATAAAAAAGAGTCAGCGGGGGCAGGTCCGGAGGATGTGTAAGCCACGTAGAAAAAGGCAGCACAGTGATTTCGTTTGTTCTGCAATAGTCAAGCACCAGCGGGGATGAATGTGCGGGTTTGTTATTGTGATGCAAGGGCCATAAATTGTCTTGCCTCATTTGAAGCCTCAGATTTCCTCGCAGGCGTCGCAACAAGTCCCGATAGTACCACAGATGAACAGTTTGTCCCTGTGACACGAATTCATGATGAACTAATCCTTCAGAGTCAAAGAAAACTATCAGCATGGCTTTGACATTTGACCCGACCTGAAGAGCTTTTTTTGATCTTGAAGAACCTTTCCCAACCCACTGTGAAGGCTAAAACTTCGTATCAACATCACAGCCGCAGAACCGCGTCTCATCACCAGTTATGACTCTCTTTCTCATTTGCGCTCTCCGAAAATTCTTCACAGATTGAGAGGCGAAGGTCTCCCTGGTCTTGACTCACGAGCCGTGGTACGAACTTGACGGCTACACGATGCATTCCAAGATACTCAGTCAGGACAAGATCCAACTGAAATATTACATTCTTCTGCAGTCTCTCTGACAGTCAGTCTTCGGTTATTATGCACAATTTCATTAACGTTCCTAACATGAGCGTCGTCGGTAGACGTCGAAGGCCGTCCTGGACGGGGGTCACCTTTAACTTCCATACGGCCATTTTTAAACCGTGTGAGCCATTCATAAGACCGAGTACGGCTTAAGCACTCATCACCATACTCTTCCTGCATCATTTGATGTGTCTCTGTAAAGGTTTCCTTGACAGTCATGCAAAATGTAAAGCAGGCGCTTTCCTCCTCTAACTCTGCCACATCCAAGTTCGCAAACTGTGGGAGACAACGTTTTACTCAATACACCACTGAACAATTACTAACAGACATACAACAATGAAACGTCCTGCAGTTACACATTAAACACAAGTGTGTGCAGGGATGCTAACCGCATTTCGCTCCAACACACCATTGGCGCGAAATTACGACCGTTCCGGAATTTTTTAAGCAAACCTCTTATATTTTTACGTTTAAATCCACTGTTAGCAACTGACGCTGCAAATTCGGCAACAAAGTTATGTTTGATTTTGATATTTGATATTAGATGTACATAAATTAACATCTGAATTCTCTGTTCATGAACGGCTTCTGTTCCTCGCTTCTGCATCCACTCAAGAACCACACAGCTTGCAAACCGAATCGTAACAAGCCAATCGCGAACAATTGTGGCCCAGTGACATGGCGCATCGTTATTTGGCGACATGACGTCTATGAATGGCTGCAGATGGTCTCCAAGTGGCCAAACATAACCATTTACAGTCAATGAGCAGTTCATGTTGACCAGAGGACTCAGTCCATTCCAGGTAAACCATGATGGAGCCATCATCAGCTTGCACAACGCATTGTTGACAAACTGGGTCCATTGCTTCGTGCGGTCTGCGCCACACTCGAACCCTACAATCATCTCTTACCAACCAAAATCGGGACTGATCTGACCAGTCCACGGTTTTCCTGTCATCTAGAGTCAAACCGATGTGATCACGGGCCCAGGAGAGGTGCTGCTGGTAATATCGTGTTGGGAGCAAAGGCGCTCGTTTCGGTCGTCTGCTGTCATAGCCCATTAACACCAAATTTTCCCGCACTGTCCCAACTGGTACGTTCGTCGTAGGTCCCACATTGTTTTCTGTGGGTATTTCAAGCAATGTTGCTTGTCTGATAGTTTGTTAGCACTGACAGCTCTAAGTAAACCCCCTGCTCCCGGTCGTTAAGTGAAGGCCAAGGGCCACGCGTTGTCTGAGAGATAATGTCTGAGAG
This sequence comes from Schistocerca gregaria, assembly GCF_023897955.1. NCBI lineage: Eukaryota > Metazoa > Arthropoda > Insecta > Orthoptera > Acrididae > Schistocerca > Schistocerca gregaria. The sequence goes on from NC_064922.1 coordinate 757,620,856, forward strand.
TGTGGATCTCGAAATATAGAATTCTCTGACAGTTTCTGAAATGGAGTGTCCCATGGATTTATCTTCAGCTACCATTCTACATTCAGAGCCTGTTAATTCCTTGTCGCGCGGCCATAATCACGTCGGAAACCTCATCAGTGAAGAGTGGGATTAAAATTCACAGTGAGAGGATATCAATGACAAGATTAACTGATGATATTGCTATCTTCAGTGAAAGTGAAGAACAATTACTGGATCTGTTGAATGGGATGAACAATAATGCGTACAGAACATGGACTGAGAGTAAACTGGAAAAAGTCAAAAGCAACGAGAAGTAGCACAAATGAGAATAGGGAAAAAGTTAACATCAAAATTGATGGTCACGAAGTTGACGAAGTTAAGGAATTCTGCTACATAGAAGCAAACTAACCCATGACGGACGGATTAAGAAGGACAAAGGAAGCAGACCAGCACAGGCGAAGAATGCATTCATGCTCAAGAGGAGTCTGTGGGTATCAGACATGGGCTTTAATTTGATGACGAAATTTCTGAGAATGTAGTTTGGAGCATAGTATTGTATGGTTGTAAATCATGGATAGTGGGAAAACCAGAACTTAAGAGAATCGAAGCGTTTGAAATGTAGTGCGAAAGAAGAACGTTGAAAACCAGGTGGTCTGATAAAGAATGAGGAGGTTTTCTGCTGAATCAGCGAGGAAAAGAACATAAGGAAAACATCGAATAGAGGGAGGGCAAGATTTCAGGACATTTCTGTTTATTATTTACATGTCAAGTTCCGAAGGACTAAATTGAGGAACAAGTCTCCAAGGTCATGGAACGTGTCAGTGCCCGAAATTACAACATAAAAGTAATAGCAGAAAGAAATAGAATGTTTATGAACCCTAAAAAAAGTCAAGCCACAAGTTTAAGTAAACGCAATCAACAATTTCACATAAGAATCACCTTAATTTTTCAAGGAACTCCTCAACAGAATAGAAGAAGTGACTCATGAGGAAACTCTTCACTTTAGATTCGAAAGCGCGTGGATTATTTCTAAGATTTTTGAATTCTTGTGGCAGCTTATTGAAAGTGGATGCAGTGGTATACTGCACACATTTCTGCACAAGAGTTAAGGAAGTCCAATCCAAATGCAGGTTGGTTCAAATGATTCAACTGGCTCTGAGCACTATGAGACTTAACATCTGAGGTCATCAGTCCCCTAGAACTTAGAACTACTTAAACCTAACTAACCTAAAGACATCACACACATCCATGCCCAAGGTAGGATTCGAACCTGCGACCGTAGCGGTCGCGAGGTTCCAGATTCAAGCGTCTACAACCGCTCAGCCACACCGGCCGGCAATGCAGGTTGGATTTCTCCCGAGTACTAACTGAGTGAAAGCTGCTTATTCCTGGGAACAAGCTGATATTGTTAACAAGAAACGTCAGTAAAGAATACATATATTTAGAGTCCAATGCCAGAATACCCAGAATAGTGAACAGGGGTCGACAAGAGGTTCGCCAACTTACACCACTTATTGCCAGAACAGCCCGTATTTGAGCCAAAAATATCATTTTAGATGGGGAAGAGTTACCCCAAAATATAATACTATACGACATAAGCGAGTGAAAATAAGCAAAGTAGATGAATTTTCGCGTCGAACGAACACTTACTTCAGATACCGTTCGAACAGTAAAAATGACAACATTAAGGCTTTGAACAGCTTTCCACGACAATTTACTATCTACGTATCTGAACGCCTAGAAATTTGAGCTGTTCAGTTTCATTAATCATATGACCATTCTGTGAAATTAAAACTTCGAATTTTGTTGAATTGTGTGTTAGAAACTGTAAAAGCTTAGTCTTACTGTGATTTAGCGTTGGTTTATTTTCTACAAGCCATAAACTTATGTCATGATCTGTACACTTTCAAACCGAGTCAATGTTGCACACAGCATCCTGTCATACCAAGCTAATGTCATCAGCAAATAGAGGGCATATCCTTCATATAAGTAAGGAACAGGAATGGCCCCAATACTGATCCCTGGGGCACCCCCCACTTGATCATACCCCACTCATACCCCACCTCATAGCCCTTTTCAATACTATGAATAATGACCTTTAGCTGTCTGTTGTTAAAGTAAAAGGTGAACTAATTTTGAGCTACTCCAACTTCTTTAGCAATATTTTGTGATCAACACAATGAAACGCCTTAGTTACATAAAAAATATGCCTAGTGTCGAAACCTTTGTTTAACACATCCAGTGGCTCACAAAGAAAAGAGAATATAGTATTTTCAGTTGTTAAACGACTTCTAAAGACGAACTATACGTTTAATAGCAAATTAGATGATATAAAATGATCGATTTTCCTTACATACACAGCCTTTTCAATAACTTTACCAATCACTAATCGTTTAGGAAACTGACCATTCCTAAAGGAAAAATTACAAATATGGCTAAGTACAGGGCTAACATGTACAGCACAGTACTTTAATATTCTGCTAGGCACTCCGTCATATCCATGAGAGACCGTAGTCTTCAGTGATTTCATTATTGATTCAATCTCACCCTTGTCTGTATCACAGAGCAGTATTTCAGATATCAACCTCGGAAAGGAATTTTCCAAGAGAGTTATATGATTCCCTGTAGAAATTAAATTTTTATATAGTTCGCCAGCAATGTCTATGGCTATGCTGATGTTTCCCTGCACCGTGTTTGGAAAAAGGACCAAAAAAAAATAGTTCAAATGGCTCTGAGCACTATGGGACTTAACTGCTGTGGTCACCAGTCCCCTAGAACTTAGAACTACTTAAACCTAACTAACCTAAGGACATCACACACATCCATGCTCGAGGCAAGATTCGAACCTGCGACCGTAGCAGTCGTGCGGTTCCGGACTGCGCGCCTAGAACCGCGAGACCACCGCGGCCGGCGGAAAAAAGACAGTCTGCGTCAGATCATATCAATTCAGGAGATCTACCAGCGTCCTTTTTCTTGCACAATCATATACAAAATTAATATTGAAGTCACCATATATAACTAATATCTGGTACCTCCTATAAAGTCAATCAAGAACCCTCTCTATCTTGAGCACAAATGCTCTGGAGTCAGAGTTATGGGACCTATAAACAAAAAAATTTGAAGTTTAGTTTCACTAAATTCAACTGCCTCTGTAGAACATTCAAATATCTGTTCAGTGCAGTGCCTTGATACGTCTACGGACTCAAACGGAATACTGGCTTTTTACGTACATGGTCACTCCCCTACTCCACAAGGAACTCCTTCAAAAACAGCCAGCTAATTTGTATCCTTGTATAGCTAGACTCTGAATTGTCAAATTACTTAAGTAATGCTCCTAGATACCAACAAATTCAGGGTTACGCGAGCAGCGGTGTGAAAAGAACAATATGCAGCGGCATGTAGTTTACTGACTTTAATACCTCTTATATTTTGATGAAATATGCTACTTCCTTCTCTACTTGGAAACATGACGTCCTCTGAAGGTGATTCCGTAATTAGAGGGACTTCATTTAAGCATGTATACCTATTAGCTGTCTTCAATCTAAAAAAGGTGCGCTGGCCGCAGTGGCCGAGCGGCTCTAGGCGCTACAGTGTGGAACTGCGCGACCGCTGCGGTCGCAGGTTCGAATCCTGACTCGGACATGGATGTGTGTGATATTCTTAGGTTAGTTAGGTTTAAGTAGTTCTAAGTTCTAGGGGACTGATGACCTCAGATGTTAAGTCCCAGAGCCTTGAATCATTTTTTGAGATGGCTGCTTATGACTTGAGAAACCGTGGTGTCCAGCGTGTCCCACCGAGCTGATGGTCCTGCGACTGCGAGGTTGGCAGCCAGCCAAGAGTACTAGCTTCATCTGAGACGTTTCTGTTAATAAATAGTATTCAGCTCTGCCTTGTCAGTTAATTACCCCAGCACTTGACTCCCAACCGCCAAAAATCGTGCGCACACTTAGAAAAACAAAATGCCATTATGTAGAGGATATTCTCTGCAAGGAATGTACTATATGACGTGATTTAAAAAAAAAACAAAACAAAAAAAAAGGTTGACAAATTTTAGGACACCCACAAAATAATGAATCTTTTTTTTTTGTATGCACGTGTCCAGTCAGTGTAAGCATTTTGAAAGGAGGCAGTTTCCTGACTGAAGCTGTTTTTTCTTTTATTCCAAATACTGTTTTTCGTTATTAGCGTCTAGCTGATTTCGCCAACTTCAACATTACCAAATTACCTCAGTCATCTGTGTCAGACGAAAAGTTATGTTACGCGAGCAGCGGTGTGAAAAGAACAATATGCAGCGGCATCCCTAATAAGCACTCAGCACAAACACTGCAGCTACGGGGGCAATGTGTATGTTCCTCTATATTTAACATCATCTCATACCAGAGTTCAGTGAATAGAATGAAAAATGTATGTTTTCTGAATTTGTCTGTCATTCATTGTTTCTTTATCACTGTAGAGGCATCCTCATGTTCATACACCATCTGTTATGACGTTCCAATGGGACTTAACATCTGAGGTCGTCAGTCCCCTAGAACTTAGAACTACTTAAACCTAAGTAACCTAAGGACATCACACAGATCCATGCCCGAGGCAGGATTCGAACCTGCGAACGTAGCAGTCGCGCGGTTCCGGACTGAAGCGCCTAGAACCGCTCGGCCACCGCGGCCGTGTTATGACGTTCCAGTTTTTTTTTCTGTAGTGATTTTACTTTGAATAATCCAGGTTCTTAATTCCAAATATTTATATTTTGTTTTCGTCACATTATACAACATCAATTTTCCGCTTTTTCTTTGCTTTCACCATTTACTAGATATGTAAATATTTTATTCTGCTGTAAGTTTTCTCGTTAATATTTTCCCTAAAAATTTTTACGGTTCCTGTGAGGCTCTGTTGCCTTCTGTCATCCATTGTCTTGGCTGTAGTTTCGTCTTGCCTATGACATCATCTGTAACTTTTATAACTGCGTTCCACGTCATCATCATGGTGCCTTTATGAATTTCTTTTTTCTCCTTTGGGATTTGACTTCTGTTTTCTTCAGACTGTTCACAAGTGCGGTATTATCATCTTGCATTAAAATAGATTGGACTTCTGGGTTATAAATTATCGTCATTTATCTTTAACTTACACTACAAAGAGCCAATGACAAACAGAAAACAAGTAACAAGAAAAAATACAAGTGAACAGATGCCAACGAGAAGGATCGCAATTCCCATTGGATTTCTCATTAAAAGTATGAAAGATAAGGCTCAAATGTTTTTAATGGACACACATTAAGGTCTGCAGACTGCAGTTCAATACCAGAAATGTTTCTAAGTAAACGGGGTCAGTACCGGAAATGAGAATCGTTTGAAATATGGAGGTTTTTTCTTTTGTGTCCACAGTCTTTTGACTGGTTTGATGCGGCCCGCCACGAATTCCTCTCCTGTGCCAACCTCTTCACATCAGAGTAGCATTTACAACCTACGTCCTCAGTCATTTGCTGGATGTACTGCATCTCTCTCTTCCTCTACGGTTTTTGCCTTCTACAGCTCCCCCTAGTACCATGGAAGTCATTCCCTGATGTCTTAACAGATGCTCTATCATCCTGTCCCTCCTCCTTATCCGTGTTTTCCACACATTTCTCTGCGCAGAACCTCCTCATTCCTTAACTTATCAGTCCACCTAACTTTCAACAGTCGTCTGTAGCACCGCATCTCAAATGCTTCGATTCTCTTCTGTTCCAATTTACCTACAGTCCATGTGTCACTGTTTCTGTGGGAGTTCCGATATGTTAAAATTACTGGACCGATTAAGTTCTGAACAAAGGTGTATTTGGTATACTACTAAGGGAAATCATCCATGGGAAAGTGTTATCAGGTTCCTCGGTAGAACACACTAAATCATTCCGAACTGATTAACCCGCCAGAGGAGCAGGTTATAGAGTAGAATCACTGGCCACGACTGCAAAGAAGATTACAAAATGCAGCATATATTATGTGAGACACTTAGTGTAGCGGATGTGTTGAGATAAACGGATTGGCATTGACGTATGATGGAATGAAATCGATTATCTTAAACAACTGACTATTTGAAGGTAACTTTGCGGACGAGGTAGCGAAGTGAAGATTTGGAGCTGGTGTAAGACGTAAGTCTTATTGAAAAGGCAGTTACGTTCTCCTTATCGTGTAACTTTTTGAAAAAGTGAATTAAATAAAATGTTCTGTTAAATTTGGAATGAAATATTGTGTTAAAAAATCTCTTTTATGTTTGTTAAAATCCAAGGCTAAATTTTCTCAGGGCGCTATCGCCAGAAACATCATACGTATTCCGTCTTACTCATGATGGATACAAAAAATATCTTTCTTTAATGTTACTCGCTAAGCAAATTAAATATGATAGTCAATTAATTATTTATTTTTCTCTGTGAGGCTTGATTTTCCAGTATAGCTGCCTATGTGCAATGGCAGCGTATACAAATGAAATAATTGTTTTTAATAAAACTGTACCTCTGGCCTACAGAAAGAAATGAAAAATATTACAAGGCACCGTTCTTCATATATTTAGATTATCGTATTTAATGCTTTTTGCAGTTAAATGATTATTAAAAGAGTTTTACCGTTTTTAACACCAATGTCGTCGCTGCAATAATCGACTTACACAAAATGGCCAGGGCAACATTTAATTATTACGTAAATGATAATTATGGGTCAGAGAAGGTACTTTTTGCTACCAACAAAAACACATACTACCAAGCTATTTACGTATATACGAGTATTTAACAAAAATTATCATGACACTACATATACGAAATAATTATTTACAGACCGTGATCTATACTCGACCATAAGATAGGACATCAGAACCAACCATACTCAGAAGACAAAGAAGAAGACAAGAACATGAAACAAAGAAGTCTTTTTCTTATATACTACGATACAGAGATAATAGTAATCACAATTCTATGAGAATGTATAGCGGTTCCATTGTAGTTAGATATCGATAAGTTGATTTACATTTTTTTTTTTCAAGAAGCGATGCTATATCCTACTCTAGAATATCATTCACATTTATTGCAGCACTGGCAAGGTGATCTAGAGGCCAGCAGCATTTTAACGTTAAAGTAGCTACAATGCGTGACCTCGCTGGGACCGCCGGTGCAGTAAGGGAGGAACGGTCGTTTAGTATTTGGCAAACTTCCCTGAGCTGGCTGGGCTGGGAAGATTTTCTTTAAGATAATCTGACAACGTGCCGCGACTGAAAATAGTAGGGCTCAAGTAAGAGATCACGACTTTGTTGAGCTGCTGTGGGGAATTTGATAAAGTTCAACAAATCAGTGTGAAACCCAATGAAGCATGGGAAGGATATTATTTTTTTTATTTAGAGTGTAGTTTGGATTTAACGAGTCTATATTTTATTTATAACACATGAACATGTGACATGATAACTCAGTGGCACAGAACAATACGTAGATTTCCTCCTTCGACCTCCCAGAACTGTACTCATCTTAACATTTACCTTTGGCAAGAACATTAAAAAAAGCCACATTCACTACCGTACGGATTCCATATTGACTGTAAGCCCTCGTATACTGAGTAAAGTGAACAATTCTCAGTTCAGAAGACGTCTGACATGCCTGCTAAAACATTATGGACCGCAAACCAGTGATGGATATGATGACTGATTTAGACCTGTTTTTTGAGAAGCCGTTTAGAATGATGACGGTATGTGAATTTGAAACATTATCAGAAATCAGTGTTGGTGAGAAGGAAATCGGAGAATAGGTCAATGAAATTATTTTCAGCGGACTGGTGTCGATAGCCTCTGTAGTCAGAAGAGGGAAAAGATGAGGTTTGAAAAAGACGGAAGGAATTCTGTATTCTGAGGAAAAGCTGAAGTAGAACTGGTTAACCTCTTGTAGAAAATTCTGTTAGCACTCGCAGGTACCTTACACACCACTGAGAACACTAAAAAAGTGGAAACGAAGACTGTACCGAGAAGTAGAGTAATTCAGGAAAAGGCAATACAAATATTAATTAATAAAAATTATTAGAATGAAACAAGAAGGAAGGGAAATAAGGATTTTAAAAGGAACACAAACAGGCTCGACCGCAAGAAACCTTCATTTTTGTGGTTACCGGTTTCGGTCAGTTTTTGACCATCATCAGACTTTATACCATATTGTCCGAAAGTACAAACCTTCTCAGCAGTCCTTGTCGTAATTAATCTGCTGCACTAGACAATCTCTTGCAGAATCAGTACAAATGCTTCATCTTCCATAATGATGTGTATATACAGGAGTCCAGCAAAAGAGTTACTGTTTTCAAAATTAAAGTCTCAAAGTCTAAGTAATATAGAAGAGTGTAACAAAAAGTATATTTATTGTGAAAGCTGTAAGAATTTTATACAGAAGTAATACAAAAGTTTCGAAACAGCTCGAAAGGCTGCTAAAAGATGGGGCTGTACGGTGTGCAACTCGTAGAGTATTATGGTGCATAATTAAACTTGTCCTCTGTAAGCAATCTTTGCAACCACATCACAATCTTTTCACCACTCGCTGCACGGAGGTGGCACAAACGAAGAATGAAATTTGTCATCACATCTTATAGAGTTTCAACGGAACTCCTCCAGCGTGGTTTAATGGTTATCGAAGACAATATCTTTTAATGTGTCTCACAAAAGGTAGTCACAAAGAGTCAGGTCGAGTGAATATAGAACCAATTTCTTCCATGCGCCGATAAATTTGCAATAATTCAGCTTACTGACTCTATTCTCGAAGTATTTGTCAAGGAAGCGAAACACTGTTCGGTGCGATGTGGTCTCGTCACATCTTGCATGAACCAGTAAGTGCCTGATCGACCTTCCGACACTAGCTGTGTGGCGACAAACAGTTCCCGAATTGCAACGTAACGTTTGCTAGTGATCGCTTCTCGCATGAGGAAGGGCCAATGGTGGCTCTGTTGCATACTGTAGCCCAAACGGTAACTATGGAAGAATGCAGTGTATTCGCTTGACGCAAATGGCTATTTTCAGAGGGACAAATTGCCAGTATTATTTATTCATGACTTCACTCAGGGATGTGTGCTTCAGCCGGCCCGTGTGGCCGAGCGGTTCTAGACGCTTCAGTATGGAACCGCGTGACCGCTGCGGTCGCAGGTTCGAATCCTGCCTCGGGCATGGATGTGGGTGATGTCCTTAGGTTAGTTAGGTTTAAGTAGTTCTAAGTTCTAGGGGACTGATGACCACAGATGTTAAGTCTCATTGTGCTCAGAGCCATTTGAGCCGTGTGTGCTTCATCTGTGAACCAGATGCAGCCAACATCACATCCTTCGTTATTAACAATTGCGAGGATCTCGTTCGCAAAGTGAGCCCGTTGTCGCACAGCTCGTACAAATGTGGCCTGTTAGCTTTGGATTTTGAATGGAAACATGTGTGAGCTCTGTCTCTATATTTTCAACGTGCATGGAACTCTTGAAAGCAGTCTCTGCTGCATTTCTTCGAACGGACTTCGTTGGATTTTGCTAACTAATAGCAGAAACTGTGGCGCCATTTTCAGGAGTAACTATAATTTGCTTGGGCTCAACTTCCCACCTACATCATCAGCCACGCTACTTGTCTATTGGAATTTGGCGAAGAGCTTGAGATTCACTTCCGTATTGAGTTGTTTTGGAACATTAAATCGCTTTGAAAACTATTCCCTGTAGTCGTAGGACTGTGTCCTAACCTGTGGTATTCCAGTACCAGAAAAAGAAGTTGGTCAATGGAATGCATGATTTCAACCTCCTGTAACGGATTGCTCTGAGCTGCAGCACACTATATATATATGCACTGCGTATTGCGATTACAGCGCCATCTGTTAGCAGCCCTTCGAGCTATTTCCAAACTTCTGTATTTTGCAGCTACCCCCCCCCCCCCCCCCCAAAAAAAACGTTCGTTGCAGTCGTCTGTCGATCTTAGTTTTCGTAATATTTAATTGCGAAATCGGGGACTCCTTCGCTGGACATCCTTTATTATTTTTGGACCGATCTTGAGTCACATACAGAGTCTACAGCAGCCAACAAAAGAGTTTCTCCTTAACAGTGACAACCCCTGTCTCTTGTGTTCGTGTCTATTACAGTGTGTTTGTCTTTGGCGTCGCTGGCATAATCTTACGATTCATCTGCTAACATTGGCCTATCTGAAAGCGCTTTGTTTACAGTCGATTTTCCGTATACCATCTACAGATAATGTCACATGATACGATATTACAATGCTCACGGGTCAACCTATATGAGAACGAATACTGATTTTAAAGTTCGGACAGTAATGAATGCTGCGTACAGCGCGCACAATTCAAAATTAAGATCGATTGTGTGCTGTATTATGAAATACATGCAGACCTACCTTTGGGGAGAAAAACTATAGTGAACATATATAGCGTGGATATGTCATTTCCTTGTTACGATGGTGGAGAGAGACACAGCGTCCGTTGACACACAGTTCCTGCAATTGCTGCAGGATACGAGCAATCGGTCTACGAGATCTTAACACAAAGTTCCTGCAATTGCTGCAGGATACGAGGAAGTGGTGTATGAGATCTAAATGATACGGTGACCTACTGTTTGTGTTATCAGGGTTCATATAGGTAATACGGGAAGCCAAGAGTATTGAAGTAGGCCAAACCAAAACATATATGTTTTAAATGAAGTGAGATTTACGTAAAGTAGTTCGAGAACATGCCGTGAATGATGGCCTACCACACTAATGTGCTAAATGAAGGCCAGAAATCTAGGTTAAGCGTTTTGAAATTTGCAAACTGTATAATCAGATTTCGCTATCCCAACCTGAGTAGATCATAAAAAAACACACATAAAATCACAGCCCACGGTGGCAATCGTAAAACTTGAAGTCTCTGTCGCTGCCTCAAATCGATCACTCGAAACTGGTGGAAAGACTAATAATAAATGAAAATCATTTGTTTGCTTTTGTTCTACAATATTACTTTTATTGTTAACCGGTATTCGGCTTACAAGGCCATCTTCAGACAGTAAATGTCTGAAAATGAAAAGCACCAGTTTACTTTTGTTCCACAATATTACTTTTATTGTTAACCGGTTTTCGGCTTACGAGACCATCTTCAGATATTTACTGTCTGAAGATGCCCTTGTAAGCCGAAAACCGGTTAAAAATAAAAGTAATATTGTAGAACAAAAGCAAACTGGTGCTTTTAATTTATTATAATGTTGTTCTACCAAGAACCGACGGAAGGTTCTGTCAATATGAAAAACTTTTAAGTTCAAAGTTAGCTTATAGATACTAAAATATTCTTAGCAGTCGGTCACATTCTGTAACCAAACTCGCAAAAATTTGCTAAATTCTGCCAAATAAGGAAGTATTTCACGTGTGTGACTGACTTATTTTAAATTACAATATGCCTGAGATGACAAACGTGGGGTGTGACTCTTCGGCCAGTAATTTTCTAGCAGCAAAAGAGTATGATATGGTTTTTGATAAAGATAGACGCTGTCAGTGGTAGAATTCATAAATGGATTAAATGTGACATAGTTGTGAGGCTCATGATACTACTGCTATCGACGCTTCTGAGGAAGAAATTGGTGCTTTCACATCCGAGGAGGATGATAAGTTCTGTGCGCATGCCGAAAGAAGAAACAGGAGTTCAATGTGGGCAGTCGAAGATCCTACGTAAGGTCCAACCAACAAAGCTCTCATACCAGGTTGGTGGGTGAACAATAAATTTAGTATAGTAAGGGAAATAGAGAAACGGAAAAATGAAACAGGCGCAAAGAAAGCAAGGTATTAGAGGATGATATCCTGTGGGTCCGCTTCGTTTGTTGAGTGATCAGCTCGGCTGTCTACCATGTGGAGGACACGGGTTCGATTTCCGGTAGTGTGAAGTATTTTTCCTTGATGGGAGGACGAGAGCAAGGTGCACTCTGCCTCACCATGCCAACTGAGGATCTACTAGACCCAGGGTAGCGGCTACAGGTCACACAAACTGACAACGGCCGGGAGAGTGGTATACTGATGTATACCTATGGTGGTATACTACCGCATCGAATGATCGAATGACTCATTGTCGGATGATATCACGGCCATCAGTCGGTACCGACGGGCCTGCCAAGGCCTGTGAACAGAATTTACGTTATAATTTACGTTATGATAGCACATGGAAGATCTGTCAATGAACAAAGTATGTGTTTAAATGTAAGTTATTTAAAGATACACTGACGAACTAAGCAATGGTACCCAGTTCCTAAATATGTATGGGAATTCGATATACGTCCCAATCTCCTCCCCCTCTGTCCATCTCCAGCATCCTTCCCTGCCCATCTCATCTTCCCCCTCTCTATGATGCTGAGTCTTGTTTATTGTTATTGGAAATGAAAGCCTGATGAATAACTGAACTTGTGTCACTGAATGGGTAAATCGGTTGACATTACTGATATACAGGGTATGAGAGAGGCCTCTCCAGCTTCTGGACCTTGGAGGATATTGGTTAGAATAATATTCTGCATAGTTATAATCTGCGAACGGGTATTATTACAAAGATAGTTATTACTACAACCTCACTGTTTTCTATTAAAATTGACTGCAAGGGAGAAAACCAAACAGAATAATTTTGAAGCGGTTTTTCTAATGGTTTAAATACCCTGCTATTGCAGTTAAATATGACTACGAGAAAGAAAACGATGCCGCATATTTTCATTGCAAAGCATAGCATTCTTTTTCTCGCTGTCGGTGTTTACGGAAAACCTGTACATAGTTATCTTAATGTGAAGTGCAAGCTAATGTTTACAATTTCAATCATTAGTTTAATCACATTCAAATGTTAGTTGAGCTGTCGCTTAAAATTTGAATAACTCATTTTTGAACGTTTGAAGATTGTTGGTAACAATATTAAACTGTGATTTGTCGTTGTACAGTACAAGGTCCTGTCAAATAGCCTATGCGGGATCCCAGCGTGCAGTAACCACCCACACACGGCAGGTAGCAGCAGTAGCAATGGAGAAATATAAAACGTGTTGGGTTCCACCGAGGATTTAGGGGGTAGGGAATGGAGGGCTGGGATTTTAGCAGCTGGCAGGGGTGAGCTGAATAACATTTATTGAAGAATTAATTTGCAACGGTAATGTAGGAAGCTACTGTGGTGATTGCGTTTGTGACTGCGGGACCAGTTTGGCACCACCAATCCACGAATACTGACCCGCAGAGTCCTTTCTGTAACTCAGATCAGTATAAGAACCCACCTATAGCGTCACCACCCTTCAAATACGATAGACCACCCAACAAGATACTTTGGAAAGATTTTACCTTCGAAACTCCATAAATGGAATAATAATAATTTATGTAGCCTTTCAAAAAAGAATTCTCCAAAATTTAAAGATTCTCACTTAATACAAAATGTAAAACTTACTCCAAATTCTACTATTACTTGAAAAGTTAACTTAAATCATGTAGTAACAAAAACTCAATCTAAATAATCAATGTCAACACTACTACAAATTTACACATTAAAATACTCAAACAAGTAAATTCCAGTTGCATTCAAATTATTCTCGTCGGCGAGAACTGCCCTACCGCAACAAATTACAACGCATTTAACATACCATAACAACTTATATCATATTCAACAACTAATGAACCAAATGTTGGTATTGGGACAGCAACCAGCCACAAATTTACTTTCAGTTCCTTTATTCAAAGGGTACCGTTACCGGTTTCGAATCATTATGATTCATCTTATACGTTTTACACGCCTTCCTGATAACATGTGGTGCGTTTTTTACAGATTAACTGTCGTGAAATGTCAGTTTGGAGTGTTTGTTTTCATAACATTCGTCCAACAGATTTGGATACATTGCCAGTGCATTCTTATTGTTGCACTGTGCTCCGAAGTATAGTATGCTCTGCATGCAAAACGGCTCTATCCGAAAAGGGGGGCAGCTTTGGTGCAATACAGGCCATATAGCGGAGTCAACGGAGACCAAAAAAGGACAAACAGGGAAAAAATTCTTTTAGTCGCAAATTTTTCTGCAGTGGTAGAGGACAATGTCATGAACAACATAAAAAAATACCCATCACTGGCGACTGAGCGTGGGATGGGGGGTGGGGGTTGAAAATGACCTTTTTTACGCTTTTCTTGAATAACTCTAAAACAGCGGCTTCTAGCTAAAATGTTTCCCAGTACAGAATTGATTTACATTAAATTTCCTACTCAAAATATCGGTAACAATTTCCGCGATGAAGGGAATGGAAAAATCTCAAATTGTTAAAAATAGTGTTTTAATGGTGTAAAATTAATGTTTATGTTAAATAAAGTGAGTGAAGACCAGTTATTAAATGACTGTACCATATCTAAGTACAGTAGATCAGCATTGAGGGATAATTTGTTTTTTAGGTTGCGACTGGTGGCAGTGGGAGGAAGTGGGTTGGAAGGTAGAAAAGTGAGAGAAGACAGGTAGCCAGAATGACGTCACTTATTTCCCTCATTTCTGTGTCGACAAAACGAAGAGTGATCAAGTGAGTCCTACTCTCTCGACACCACTACGTCTCAGGAAACAACACGCTGTCTCCCAAGCATACAGTCCCTTCCACAGCACATCTTGTAGATCATTGGTGACGCAGTGCGCAGACACACCTGGAGAGCGTTTATTTTCCACAAAATCCGTTGTGCGCTGACACTTATGGGAAGTACTTATTTTGCACAAAATGCCTTAATACTAAATGGAATATAGATAATGGTTACTAAGGTCAAGTGTAGTTTACGCTGCAAATTCAGTTTGGACACGCTTACACCAGAGGTGTTCGAGAAGAGGTATTTGTTCAACCTGTTTTAACTCGGATAATTCTGGGAGATACCAGTGCCTCAGAAGGAGAAAAGAGGTATGTTATCAACATTTTGAGGAATATGGAGGATATTGCTATAGAAAGAACTGAGGGAGATGGTTGCTTGGCACCAATTTTAAACAAATTCAAGAATAAGCTGGCTGGTCTAAGGAGAATGGACCTGCTGCTTTGTGGATCCAGTATTTCAACATGGTCTCATTAACGAAAAAGTTCGTGGGTTCTGAGCATCGTGGTGATTGGAATGGCCATTTGGTCTGTGTTAGAAAAATGATACCATTCTTTCATGTAAGTGGTCATTTACAATTTGTACAGAAACCAGATGGCAATAATAAGAGACGACGGACACGAAAGGGAAGCACTGGTTGGGAAGGGGGTGAGACAGGGTTGTAGCTTCTCCCCGATGCTATTCAATCTGTATATTGAGCAAGCAGTAAAGGAAACAAAAGAAAAGTTCGGAGTAGGTATTAAAATCCATGGAGAAGAAATAAAAACTTTGAGGTTCGCCGATGACATTGTAATTCTGTCAGAGACAGCAAAGGACTTGGAAGAGCAGTTGAACGGAATGGACAGTGTCTTGAAAGGAGGATATAAGATGAACATCAACAAAAGCAAAACGAGGATAGTGTAATGTAGTCGAATTAAGTCGGGTGGTGCTGAGGGAAATAGATTAGGAAAGGAGACACTTAAAGTAGTAAAGGAGTTTTGCTATTTGGGGAGCAAAATAACTGATGATGGTCGAAGGAGAGACGATATAAAATGTGGACTAGCAATGGCAAGGAAAGCGTTTCTGAAGAAGAGAAATTTGTTAACATCGAGTATAGATTTAAGTGTCAGGAAGTCGTTTCTGAAAGTATTTGTATGGAGTGTAGCCATGTATGGAAGTGAAACATGGACGATAAATAGTTTAGACAAGAAGAGAATAGAAGCTTTCGAAATGTGGTGCTACAGAAGAATGCTGAAGATTAGATGGGTAGATCACATAACTAATGAGGAGGTATTGAATATAATTGTGGAGAAGAGGAGTTTGTGGCACAACTTGACTAGAAGGAGGGATCGGTTGGTAGGACATGTTCTGAGGCATCAAGGGATCACCAATTTAGTACTGGAGGGCAGCATGGAGGGTAAAAACCGTAGAGGGAGACCAAGAGATGAGTACACTAAACAGATTAAGAAGGATGTAGGTTGCAGTAGGTAGTGGGAGATGAAGAGGCTTGCACAGGATAGAGTAGCATGGAGAGCTGCATCAAACCAGTCTCAGGACTGAAGATCACAACAACTACAACATAGCCTATGCATCAGGCATTATGGTCTAAATTGTTCTTTGGTTTTTGACGGTTGAGGTGCTGTCAACAGTACAAAACGAGCACAGCAGAAGAGAGGGGTGCTCACAAAAATCAGGTTTAATGAAAACATGATTACCATTGTTCAACAGGACCATCTTGTCGCAAAGGAAAAGAACAAAACTGGGCTTATACAACTCCTCTGTGACAAACTGACAGCGAGGGGAATACAAACAGTAGTTACTACAGGCAATCTGCTGGTACTGTAATGATACACTGTATGATCAAAAGTATCTGGACATTCCCAAAAACATACCTTTTTTCATATCAGGTGAATTC